>NC_081840.1:142589714-143823348 GCF_963259705.1 Myotis daubentonii | reverse complement strand
AAAAGATAACAGTACCTGAAAGGACACATTTTACCAAACAAATTTCAGTTATTTTTTCAGAGAATTACACTGTAACACTGCAGAGTATACATTTTCTTCAGGTACAAATGGAACATTTTCCAGGATAGACCACATGTTAGACCATAAAAAAAGCCTTAGAAAATTTAAAAAGATTAAAATCATTTCACACATCTTCCCCATCCAAATTTGTAGTGTTATCAAACTACAAATCAATCACACACACACACACACACACACACACACACACACACACACACACACCTGAAAACATGCAAACACATGGAGGCTAAATAACCTATTACTAAACAGTGAATGGATAACAATGAGATCAAGGAAGAATTCAAAAGATGCCTACAGACAAATGAAATGAGAACATGACAACCCAAAATCTATGGAACAGTGAAAGCAGTCCTAAGAGGGAAATTCACAGCAATGCAGGCCTACCTCAAGAAACAAGAAAAGTCTCAAATTAACAGTGTAACCTTTCACCAGAAGACCTGTTTTAAATGAGCCTATTGGATAGTTTCTAAAAGTGTAACATGATCTTAATTCGATCAATTGATTAATTATTATTATGAGAGTATTTGTTTTTTAGTGAGTATAGTTAAGCAAACATAAAATAAACCATTTTAAACTGAAAAATTCAGTAGCATTTGGTACATTTACAATATTGTGCAATGATGACCTCTATCTAGTTCCAAAACATTTCATCAGTCCAGAAGGGAACCTCATTCCCATGAAATTGAGACTCCCCATGTCCCCTACCCCAGTCTCTGGCAAGCACTTGTCTGATTTTTGTCTCTGGACTCACTTATTGTGGAAATTACATATAAAAGGAATCACACAATGAAATGAACATATGTTCTGGCCTGGCCTGTGTGGCTGAGTTGGTTGGAGGGTCGTCCCAAGCACCAAAGGGTTCAGTTCTCAGTCAGGGCACACACACAGGTTGTCAGTTCAATCCCAGTTGGGGCTTATGGGGAAGGAGACCAATCCATGTTTCTCTCTCATGTCAATGATTCTCTCTCTCTCTCTCTCTCTCTCTCTCTCTCTCTCTCTCTCTCTTTCCTGTAACCGTTCTTCTCTCTAATATCAGTTTTTAAAAAGGCATATTTCTGTGGAGAATGTAACAATAAAAAGACTAATTTTGCATTACAAACATAAATCAATGATAGGTCAGCCGCTACAAAATTATAATAGTAAGTGCCACACGAAATTAAATTGATAGCAGGAAAATTAATTTCACAAGGGAACACTTTACCTTCAAGTCTTCATTGTGTGATGTAGGCCTTGAATCATCAATGCCAAGTTTGCTGCAAAGTCTTTAGAGTAAAATATACAAGAAAAATGAGTGAGTTCATTTCTTTAGAACAAGCAACAAAAAATTTAAGTGAAAGGTAAGCTATCTGCATATCAAATAATGATTCTTGATATAATTAACGGTGGGGTTCTACTTACATAAAGGTTTTTGTGTTACCCAACTCCATTTCTGATTTGATATCTAGTCCTGCCCCTGGCCAACCCTCCATGTACATGGGAAGCACATCAGCTAATTGGGAAACCAGATGAAGGGGAGAAAACTTCTGCCTTGGGCCATGGATCTATGTAGTTCAGCAATCTCCATTCCCTAGGACTCAAGGGGACCTAAGCCCCACTCTGTGAGCTACAGTTCAGGTAGATAACACAATAGTCCTTTATGTGATCAAAAGAATCTTTCCAGGGGCTCAAAATATTTTTGTATTTTTCTAAAGAAACCTTGAATGCTGCTAATTCCTCCAATTAAACAACCACGCAAAAGAGCAGCAACCTCTTCAAGACATCCTGAGCCCCATATTTTAATCTGCCATTCTGGAGAAGAACCCACATTCGTGTCCTTCTTCTTAAAATTTATCTTTAACTTCTCATAAACTTCAATATTTTCCTCACTTTTCCAAAACTCTTATTTCAAACCCAGCCCAGTTAAAATGGAACTGCTAGTTCCATTGTTATCCTCTATTAACTGTGTTCACAACCCACTCCCTATATTTCTATTATGAAAACTCACCTACAGAATGAAAAAAAAGGGAAGAGTATTGCATTTAGCAACCTGAATTTACATCTCTGTTATGGCACTTGGCACTTATTACCTCAATGGGTCACTTTAATGTGCTTCCAATACTCCATGTGAACAACTACTTGGCCAGGATGTCAAACACAGGTTGAAGTACTAGAGAAGGTTTTGTTTAATTAATTGCTAGGCTTCCTTAAAATTATAATTTTCAATGTGTCTTTAATTCTGTCTATAGAAAAATGGAGAACACCATAGCTGGCAGAATTGGAAAAAATAAAACACAGAGAGGAAACACCAATAAAAGCAGAGAATAAACTAATATAAATCAAAAACTCATGTAAGAGGGAAAAAAGACTATAGGAACAAAGAAAAAACCTCAAACAACTAGGCAAATGTACTACCCTAAAGAGAAAACCAGACTCTGAAGTCAGTAAATAGAGAAATGTATTAGAAATATACTCTAAACATATGCTTAATTTAATTAAGATAACATGGTCTACACATAGATATTCTTTACTTAGAGATAAATAATTCATTCCAAGAAGACAGGTAGCATTTTACCTAAAACCCTTGCCGGAGTGGGCCTTGCTAAGGTAAAACCTTTATTTCTGTGGCCATAGAGAACCGAGATCACCCCTAAAAGCTTAGGTGGGAAAAACAAGGTCCTATTTACCACTTCAGTTGTCAAGGAGAGTAAGATAAATGCTTAGACTCACTGGGCCTCTTAGAAACACTCTAAATCAGAGTTCACACACAATCAGATTTGATTTTCTGAGATGATCTTATTTGCAACTTTATCTCCATAGCAGAGCTACACGGGAACTTATCAGTTTATGTTGAGGAGCAACAGAACAATTTGGGAGCCAAGCTGTTTGACAGTCATATCAGGGCCCAGCCCCTTGCCGCCTATGGAATCCTGGGTCAATTCATCCATCTCCCTGAATCACAGTTGCCTCATTAATAAAAAGTGGGTTACATTAGCCCAGCTACTTTGCCAAGCTATTGTGATGACTATATAACACAGGTTAATTATATAAATAGGCTCTAGCCCACAGTAGAACACTCTAGAAATGTTATTTTATTTCCTCTGAATTCCCTTAATTAACATATAATTTTGAAAAATCCATAAAATCCTACCTGCTTAAAGATTCTTCTTCAGAGGTATCAACCACTGTTTTTTTAAAAAAGTAAAATACATATTAAAGCAATAATAACACAGGATTTTAAAACTACTGGACAAATACATTGTTAGAAAGTATAGCTTTGGGGCCACATCTAAAGACTACACTGGAGTGAACATTAATCGTATTATTGGTAACCATTAATACGTTAGAACACTTTCTCTTTTTAAATATCTCAAACACAAACACACAGGAAAATGGGATGTATCAGAGTTTGATACCTTCCCATAAACTGCGATGTACAATGAGCATAATCCTAACCAAAAAACCATCAGACTGACAGAAAATTATGCCATTACTGGAAGGAGAATCATGGACTAACCAAGTCAAACTTAAATAGCTTGAGTTTTCTGGACTCCACCTATTAGCAGCAGTCAGAAGAGAGCATACTTATTTTGCCATAACACAATACAAACTGTCTAGCTCTTCAGTGAAGACTAGCTAATTTAAGATGAAACACTCTATCACAAGGAAGCTTAATCATCAGACACCATACTTTGCAGCACAGCTACACGTAGGAGACAGACTCTTACTGGCCCCATTTCATAATGCAAGATGAGTAGGAAAAGCTTTGTGATTCCAGTTGTATAAAGTAGATTCCCTTGAGACTGTCTCCTTGCATTACTAGAGTGTGTCTGATCCCACCGCATAGAGCAGGGTGGTCCAGACAGTTACTGCTCTGCAGCAGTGCATAGGTTATTTTTCTCAACCCTCTCCCTTAGGTGATAAATGCCTATACATATTGTTCACTTTCAGCTTGTATGGGACATGTCATCAGATCCGATGCTGATGAAAAACAACAACAAATAATTAAGATCAAAAACACCTTGGATAACCAGATCCATTTACCTTGGAATTTTCATTTGTTAAACATGCAAAAAGATGCCCACTGTATGAATCCAACCATACAATATTCAGGAAAAGGCAGATCTATGGAGACTAAGAAAGATCAGTGTTTCCCAGGGATTAGGGAGAAGGGAGGGATGAATAAGCAAAGCACAGAGGAGTTCTAGGATAGTGAAATGATTCTGTATGACACTGTAATGGTGGGTATGTGCCATCATACACTTTCAGTGCACATCCATCCATTGCTATAAATGTCCCTCTCTGGTGCAGGGTGTAAAAAATGAGCAAGGCTGTGTGTTTCGGGCTGTGTGGTTTATGGGCGCACACTGTACCTTCCGCTCAATCTGACTGTGCACTTAACACTGCTCTAAAAAATAAATCTTCGTAATTTTCTTCAAAATAATGTATCCCCTGAATCGTCTATTAGCATATATCAACATATTTATGCTGTTTTCAAGACACAGTCACCTTAAAAATTAAGATAGAGATCCAAGTATAAGAAAATGGGGATTATCCTCACAATGGCGTGTAGCATATGGAAAGACATAAATTAAGCAAATAGTGTTCAATGCATACATACTGAGATAAGAAAATAGCTAATAAATAGTATTGAATAACTTGCTTTGTAATCATAAACAGGAATTTAGTGAAATATAAATAAAAATGAATCATACATATAATTAAAGTACACTTTTTATTCTATTAAATCAGAAATCATTATACTGATTTTATGTAAAAATTATCCTGAAATATTCATTGCATAAAAAGGAAATCTGATCATTGCCTACTATTGCCCTAGGAATTTATGTACAGATACCTGTGAAATACTCACCAAGAGTCACAAAATTGCAAGCAATTATAGATGATGCGACTGAAAGCAGTACCATGTTATATTATCATATTACTTGCTTTAAAAACAAAATCATAGGCCAAAGCCAAGAATCCAGTCAGGGCTATACCTGCTGTGCAGAAACATTTCATACAGCAGGCCAGAGTCGGCTATCCTTAGAAAGTCCTGCTTAAATTGCTACCCTTCAGTTGCTCTTCAATAAATGGTATTGGGAAAATTGGACAGATACATGCACAAAAATGAAACGAGACCACCAACTTACACCATACACAAAAATAAACTCAAAATGGATAAAGGACTTAAATATAAGATGGGAAACCATAAAAACACTAGAGGAATCCAAAGGCAACAAAATCTCAGACATATGCCGAAGCAATTTCTTCACTCATACTGCTCCTAGGGCATTGGAAACTAAAGAGAAAAAAAACAAGTGGGACTACATCAAAATACAAAGCTTCTGCCAATGTTATCTCTGGTAAGGTTTTTATCACCAACATTTATAGGGAACTCACACAACTTAACAAAAGTTAGATAAACAATCCAATGAAAAAAATGGGCAAAGGACATACATAGACACTTTGGAAAAGAGGACATTCAGAAAGCCAAGAGACATATGAAAACATGCTCAAAGTCACTAATCATCCGAGTGATGCAAATCAAAACAACAATGAGGTACCATCTCACACCTGTCAGAATGGCTCTCATCAACAAATCAACAAATGACAAGTGCTGGAGAGGAAGCGTAGAAAAAGGAACCCTCCTGCATTGCTGGTGGAAATGCAGACTGGTGCAACCACTGTGGAAAACAGTATGGAGTTTCCTCAAAAAGCTAAAATGAAACTCCCATTTGACCCAGTGGTCCCCCTTCTAGGAATATATCTCAAGGTAACAGAAACACCAATCAGAAAGGATATATGCACCCCTCTGTTCATAGCAGTACAATTCACCATAGCTAAGATTTGGAAACAGCCTAAGTGCCCATCAGCAGATGAATGGATTAGAAAACTGTAATACATCTACATGATGGAATACTATGCTGCTGTGAAAACAGAAGGAGCTCTTCCCATTCCCAACAGCCTGGATGGAACTGGAGAGCATTATGCTAAGTGAAATAAGCCAGTCAATGAAAGAAAAATACCACATGAACTCACTCATTTATGGATAATTAAGACCATTATAAACTGATGAACAAAAGTAGATACAGAGACACAGCAACATCAAACAGACTGTCAAACTACAGTGGGAAGGCTGGGGAGGGTTGGGAGGATGGGCAAGAGATCAACTGAAGGACTTATATGCATGCATAGAAGCATAACCAATGGAAACAAGACACTGGGGGGTATGGGATGCCAGGGGAAACTCAAGGGGAGAAAAAAAAAAAGTAGACATATATAATACTTTTCGTAATTTTATCAGCAATAAAATGAAATTAAAAAAAAATTGTTGAGTCCCAGATTGAACTGTTTGAATATTTATTATCAATATCGTTACCAGTGACAACAGAGCATCTGGTTCTAAAGAAATCCCAGTGTCCTGACAATTATCCAGCTAATGAAGTCAACATATCTCATTCTGTTCTGACTTCGGATGAATGAAGTTGATAATAGTGAGACTTTGTTGGTATAATATGAAAAATTTGCTGTGCTTCTCAACAAGCATTGCCTTTTTGACTTCAGTACTATGGGTAGATATCTTTAAAAAAACAAATCTCATTGGTTTTCTTGCACATGGGTTAAGTGTTGTAGCTCTTATACTTTGCCATTTGTTTGTGCTGCCAGAAAAGTATTGCTGAGTTTCTAGTTTTAGTTATTTTAGTGAGACAAATCACTATGTAATAATAAGTATTCATTTGCTAAATGTAATTCATTCACATTTAAAACTAAACAAAAGACCTGTTTTTAGAACAAGCACAATTTGGTATAACGTGCATATAGAGGATACATACACAATCCTAACTTAAAATCTTTTTTCTTTTTTACATAAAGATACCATATGTGATTTTAGAGGTCATGACTAAATAAATGAACTTCCTTTCAAATCATATATCCCCCGATGTTAAATTGCCTACAATTAACTTTGTTAATAATACCGATTACTATTCTATTAAGAAAGAGATTAAGAAAAACTATACATGCAACTTAAACACTGTCTGGTATTTTTTCCCTGCTCTTTCATTATTAAAACATCCTTACCCCTACTGCATCTATGGTAGGACCACCAAGAGTAATTCACTATTTGAAGTCTTACCAGCAATGCAACCTTCAGATTTTTGGGGTCTCCTTTCTTCTTTATATTTACCAGTAGAACTTAGTGGTTGTTTACTGTGTACAAAAAACGGTGTGAAATAATATTACTTTTTAATATTTATATAAAAATATTTTCCAAATGTAATAAGTTCTTAGAATATTTCAGATAATGTCAGAACTAATAGTAAAACTTTAATTATCCCATACAATTTAAATTTGTAAGTTATATAACTGTTTTATGAAGTATGTAATGAAAAAAAAACATATCACAGTCATGATTTGAGGACAGTATAGCACAGTGAATTAATTAGAGTCAGCTTAACATAATGGCAAATGTCACAGATCCTAGTGCTATAATGACCAGCTCTTTGTTATCAAAAAGGTCACATTTTTGGCTCAAGGTCCTCCTCTACAAAATATGAATATTACTACCTTAAATCAGAGAGGAAGATTAAATGAGATAATAGAGCAAAAACATATGCTAAGAAAACAGTGAAGAAAAGAAAAAAGAGTTATGAACTTCATTTGTTGAAACTATTTTTGGTTCCAAAATAAACCCCAATTTGGGACTTTCATGGTTTCTAACATTCAAATGTGGCAGTTTTCAGAAAATGTTATGAATTTTGGTTATTACCTGTACTTACGTTGTGGTTTGAGATTCAGGGCATCTCAGCTATTATGTAACTGGCAATTAAATTTATGTTCAAATAGATTACAGAGGTCACTTCGCCCTGAGCATATTCTATTGTCATTCAATATAACATAATGAAGTCAGAGAGCACTATGCTCCCTTCTATATGTAACAAATCATACAAACCAAAGAAAACCAATGGAAGCCAGGACCTGGCCTGGGCTAATACTGTCCCTTCTCTACCTACTCAAACTGTGAGCCAGCAGATCTTTATGAGAACGATGCATAATCTCCCTGTTCACCCCCAATTGACTTGGAAGGTACAATCCTACTGGCACCCATGGATACTGATGAGTTAGCCTGGGGCTTTAGCAATTGTAAGAACCACTAACCTACTTATGATTCAGAGCTTCCTGTTGACTGGCTTCCATGTGAGGCATAACTTAAATATTTTAAAACCTGAGGCAAATTCCAGTCACCTGGGAAATTTCATTGTTATGGCAAAGAGATGACTTGCAGGTCCAATCTAAATTATGGAACCTCAGGCAAGCTGCTGCTTACTACACTTGGTGAGGAGATATGGGACCTCCCACTACCTAAACAAAGATGCTTCATAGGACATAAAGTGCCCTTAGGGTATAGATATGGTAAAATTAATGAATAAATAAATAAATAAATACATAGATAAATAAATAAGATAGAGAGATAGATAGATAGATGATAGATAGATAAATAGATAGATAGAGAGATAGATAGATAAATAGATAGATAAGTAAATAAGAATGGAACATCTGGTCTTTTCCTGCAGCATTATTTGAATCTTTCTGTCAGTTTAGAATTGTTCTAAGTAACACCTGCTAGCAGAAAAAAACAACCACGAAGCTCAAAGGATAACTCATTTCCAAAGATACGGGCTAAGACGTGAGCTCCCCATAAGCTTTCCAGTGTGTGAGGGAGGCTGTGGGTGGCTAGAGCTAGGAGGCCCAGCTGTCAGAATAGGGTGCTGGTAACTGGCATAGTGGCTAAGCATACAAGCATATGTATGTAAAGTAAATATAGGTGTGACCCTGAAGTCCAAATGTGAGTCAACATGAAGACTCAGGAATCTGGATCAGCAAGGCCAACCCGGGAGTAAAGATCAAGTGTGACTATAGGAAGGGTTTAGATGGTAACGCAACAGCAATACAACCAATGGATTCAACAGAAAATTTAGAATGTACTTTTTGACAACTTCATATGACTTATGAAAGAAGATATTCTCCCTTGGCCTTAGGGAATCCTTTCTGTTCCTGAAAAATTCAAGGGGGAGGGCATATACAGGAGATAGCCCCCAGAAACTACAGATGTTTCTGGTACAGTGAACACTTCAAGACCCCAAATAACTAGTTAGAAAAATCAGAGCTGAGATTTATTTGTGACCCCAAATTATTTATTTATCTAAGATGCACCTACACTGAATTTATCTGAAAAATAAAGAAGTCGATATTAAGAAAAAAATTGTAAATGGAAGATTATAAGTGAGGGTTTCTCATGCCAGCAAAAGTTTCTTGCGTGCCATGTTTGGCATGCGTGCCAGGGGTTGCCTACCCTGGTACAGATAGTTCTTTTAAGGACTTTGTAGCTAAATGGTATGGGCTTGGATAATCTCATCTTCTTCATGTTTAGCTGTAGCTTTTAGTCCTTACATAATGACTCTAAAGAATTTTTGTAATACTTAAAAATCTTTTCATTACATACCTGTAATATTACATGGTTTAAAACATGCCAGACTAGGTATTTCATAAGAAATTCACAAATTATACAAAAAAAGACCCCATGACATTTTTCTAGATCTATAAGATTATAGTATCAGATTGTGATGTTTCTCATGCCTAAAAAGATTACAGGAATTCTTACTGGATGAAAGTCATCCAATCCTAGAATATGTTACACTACTCAGATGTACAAAGCACACTGTAATTAGTCATATTAAAATTGTATAATAGAAATAAAGGGGGAAGCATGCAGGTAATATTCTTACTTTAAAAACTATTTTTGTTAATTGTGTAATAGGAAGCCCCTGTTGAAAATTTGTGTGGTGCATACGGAAATGTATTCTCCCTAAAAAGGAAGGATACAGGCATGCATGGAGTGTACTCTTCACAAAGAAGATTCACTCGCTAGGAGCACCTTGCTTTATAATGCAAGGTCAACAAATGAATGCTGCAGGCCAAATCCAGCCCAGAGCCTGTTTTTGTAAATAAAGATTTATTGGAACACAGCCACACCCACTCCTTTACCTAGTGTCTATGACAGATTTCAGAGACCCGATGGTTCACAGAGCCCACAATACTGACTATCTGGCACTCTAGAGAAAAGGTCTGTCAGCCCCTCAACTCGCAGAGTAATCCCCTGATGCTTTTCAGTAGGTTTTACCCAATATACTGAAATTTGTGTATAACATATGGAATAAATTACCTTGCAAAATCCCTCAGTTTTCTGATTAATTTTAGTGCCCAATATTTGAGTGCTCAGGCATTAGGAACAAAACACACAAATCTAGTAACTAGCAAATAGATGGAAACAAAGTAGAGTGACAGTATAGCATATACCTTCCTTTTATAACTGAATGGCTAGTAAAAGTATTCTCACCAAATTTCCTTAAGGCATGACACTAAACCCAATGCTTTAACTACAAGGGTAACAATCAGTATTCTGTAGAGCAGAACTTCCCCCATTTGTTCCAGTGTCTGCATACTACATTATTTTATGGGTATAATAATGTATTTCCTTACAGATAGGTATTTACACTACCTATAACTTTTTTGTAATGTTGTAATAAATATCCTTATATATGTATATAAGTAACATTTGAATAAATATCCTTAATGTATATACACTATACAATATATACAATATGTACATAAGCAGTCATATTATATATAAACACATAACATGACCTACTGTATATTTTATACACTTCCTATATAATAAAGAGCTAATATACAAATGGCCACCACACCCTCACATCATCACGCCCTTGCACCATCATGCCTAACTGCTCAGACACTCAACACTGGGGAGAGAGGAATGGGGAACAGCCAGGCTGCGGCCTGGGAGAGGGACAAGCCGCCTGCCTGCAGTTCTTGGCACCTGTGCCTGTGACTGCCGCCCAGGAGAGGGACAAGCCACCCACTCTGCGGGCCCAGGCACCTGAGGTAGCGAGTTGTGCCAAGCCGCCTGCCCACGGTCCCCTGGAGCTGTGCAGGGCCTGGGTGAAGCCGGCCCATGTCCTGGGTGCCTGAGGCCAGCCAGAGGGAGGGAAGCCCAGATTCCAGGGGCCTGCGACCAGCCAGAGGAGGGAATCCTGGGTCCAGGGTGCCTGGCGGGGCAGAGGCAGTTAGTGGTGATCAGACCAGCAGGGGAGCAATTAGGGGCAATCAGACAGGCAGGCAGAGGTGGTTAGGGGTGATCAGGCAGGCAGATAGAGGGGTAAGGGGTGATTAGGCAGGTAGGCAGGCAGGCGAGCTGTTAGGAGCCAGCAGTCCCATATGTGAGAGGCTATCCGACATCCCCCAAGGGTTCCTGGATTGGAAAGGGTGCAGGCTTGGTTGAGGGACTCGGGAGAGGAACAAGCCACCTGCCAGCAGTCCAGGGTGCCAGTGGTTGGGGCTGTGGCCCAAGAGAGAAAATCAGCCCAGCCCACGGCCCTGGGCACCAGTGGCTGTGCATGAGGCCCGGGAGAGGGACAAGCCGCATGCCCTGTGGTCCCAGGTGCTAGCACTGAATTTCATGCACCAGGCCTGTAGTAATAATATATAATTAATGTCCTTAGAATCTGTATGTGTGTATGCATCCAAGTCATGTTTTCGTGTAGGATGTAGATCTGGAAGTGAAGCTATTCGGATAAAGGGATGACATACTTGAAATTTTGAAACTAGCTCAATTACCTTTGAAAAAGCTGTGCCAATTTCATGTACCATTAGTGCATGGGAGTGCCTTTTCCTCCTATGTGTCAATTCTGGTTGTTATTTTTTAAATAAAATCTTTATCATTTTATATTTTTAAAATGGTATCTCATTGTTTGTTGATTTTCATTTTTCTGATTACCAAGCAAGGATCAATCTCCGTAGTAAAAATATAAAATTTGTTAATCATGAATATTTGCTCAAATTGGAATTTGTTTTATAGGAAAAGAGTAATTACCTACTATTAAATACTGCTGTCGGCTTACCTATCAGAGTCTTCACTCTCCATAATAGGAAGCTGCTGCTTATCAGTTTGTTCACCTTTGCTTTTCTGACTCCATCCACCACTGTCCGCAGCAGCAGCAGCATGATCCCTGTTTCCTGACACTTTCCTTTCACTGCTTTTCTGCTTTTTTTCTTCTTTAACCTTTGATGAAAGTTTGATATTAAGGATATTGTTATTACCTTATTCATTAAAAAGACTATGTTTTCATTAATGTTATCATTTGACTCTTAGTCGCATTGACATGACTTTAATCAATAAAAATATTTTGTGTGTTTTTCATTATAGGTCATTGAAGCTGTCAATTCTTCTTCATTTCTGTTTCAGTAAAGGAGCAGAATTTTCCAAGATTTGTAAAAGAGCTGCCTGAATTTTGTGCTCCTATTCACATCACATCCACACTCTGTTACCTGACATTCCCCTTACTCCGCCCCCCACCCCATTTGTCTAGCAGAGACAGAGCAATAATAGGACAAAAACGCAAAATGTGTCCTCTTCTGCCTGTCCCACCTGGGTCTTGCATTACAGTCAGATTTAGAGGGTGTGACATTGTCCCTCAGAAACAAATAGGAAGCTTTCCTGTGTTTGCACGAAGCTATTCCTTCCCCCTCTGCCTTTTACAATTCTTTTTTCTTTAAGATCTTTGAGGGCATCAAAAGAGTGGTGGTATTCATAAAATATATGAACCACAATTCACCACAGCACTGGAGAAGAGTGAAACCAATGGATTGTTGGTTAATGGACAATTCTGGAAGATGAGTTATACAATGACTATACAGTTTTATCGCTAGAGGACACAGAAGTAGTTATGTACTTACTTTAGCCCCATATTTACTGATAACAGAAATAAAATCAAGGTTAAGTGACCTATCCAACCTTCGTATGGATGCAGTTCCTTGCATTTTATGGCACCAAAAGAAAGGATATAATTCTATAATGCTGAATCAGATAAATAAACAAAAATTTCATCAAATTAAGCAGGCAAATTAAGCATGACTTTTAAAAAGTAATTTAATGCCTTAGTGTAATGAGAGGGCTCATCTGCTTTTTCTTATGAAGGAGCATCATATCTCAATCTTTTTCCATTTTAAAATCAATGCACCTCAAAACTCAGTTTTCTCCTTTAGAAACAAATACTGATCTCATTGCAAATAATTTATGTGACCTACATGATTACATCATACATGTCAAAATGACAATCACCGTGCTTTTATATTTGACAGGTATTGTACAGCTTTTTATGGTTTTTAATCTTTCCATTACAATTCACAATATTATTTATATTGGTTTCAGTTGTGCCGCATAGTGGTTAGATAATCAAATACTTTACAAAGTGATCCCCTGATATCTTAATTCCCACCTGACTCCATTCATACTTATTGCAATATGACTGAATACATACTCTATGCCGTACTTGACATTCTGTGACTATTCTATAACTATGAATTGGTACTTGTTGAACCCTTTACTTTTGACCCAATCTACCGACCCCCTTCCCACTGGCATCCATCAGTCACATCTCTGTCATCTATGAATCTCAAAATTATTAGTTCACCTATTTTGCTCTTTACATTCCACATATGAATGAGATCAGCTGTGACTTATCTTCCTCTGTGTGATGTATTTCACTTAGCATAATACCCTCTAGGTCCATCCATGCTGTCACAAACAGCAAGGATTCATTTTTTTTTTCATGGCAGTACCATTCTTTATGAAACAACATAATGTCAAGCTTTGACTCAACAAACACACCTGAGAGTGGTGATAAAAAACATACGTGGAAGTATATATGTTTGTTATTAAAATATCTCAATAAAATTGCAATGATAATGTACAGTGCAGGTGGGTAATTGAAATATTGGGGAGACCAATTTGTAAAGTATATGATTTTCTAACCACTATGCTGGACATGTAAAACTAATACAAAGTAAAGTGTAATGTAAACTGTAACTAAAAATAAACTAAAATAAAAATACCTGGGTGGTACTAGATCAACAGAAGGACTTGTATGTATGCATATAAGGATAACCAATGGACACAGACACTGGGGGGGGAGGGGGGCACATGTGCGGGGTGTGGGGAGGAGTGGCTGGGGTCAGGTCAATGGGGAGGAAAAGGAGACATATGTACTACTATTAGTAATACTTTAAACAATAAATAAATAAATTTAATAAATACATAAATATCTGGATACAGTCACATTGGAATTCTAAGTTCCAAGGTTTTGAGTAAACCATAGAAGATGGCACACAGTATAGTCCAAAAATAGATGAGTTTAGCTGGGTATTTTGTTTATATCCCTTCTCTCATATTTTCCTTCCATTTTATTGTTTCTGGGATGCAACCTATGGGTATTTTTAAAATTGATTTCAGAGAGACAGGGAGAGAGAAGGGCAGAGAGGAACTTTGATGAGGCGAGGCTTACCTGCACACCCGCACCTGGGGATCCAGTCGCAACTAGGGCATGTGCCTGACTCTGAATTCAACCAGGGACCTCTTGTTTCGTGGGTCAACCACTGATCCACATTGGTTGGGCCTTTAGATGTAACTTATATTAAAGCTACGGGACTTAAAAAATATATAGCTAGTGCTTATTACATCAATGGATAGACCTACCAAATACAATCAAGAAGATAACAGCATCCTTGAAGGACATATTTTACCAAATAAAGTTCATTGATATTTTCACAGTATTACATCCTAAAACTGTAAAAAGTGCACAAGGAACATTATCCAGGATAGACCATGTGTTAGACCATAAGGACAGCCTCAGTACATTTAAAAAGATTGCAATCATTTCACACATCTTCTCCAACAATAATGGTATCAAACCACAAATCAATTCCAAAAAAAATAACAACAAAACACTAAAATCACACAAACACATGGAGGCTAAATAACCTGTTAGTAAACTGTGAATGGGTTGGCAGGGATATCAAGGTAGAAATCAAAAGATACCTTGAGACAAATGAAATGAGAACATGACAACTTAAAATCTATGGGACATAGTGAGCACAGTCCTAAGAGGCAAATTCACAGCAATGCAGGCCGAGCTCAAGAAACAAGAATAATCTCAAATTAACAATGTAACCTTTCACCAGAATACCTGTTTTAAATGAGACTATTGGATCTTTTTAAACGTGAAACATGATCTCAATTTGATCGGTTGATTAATTATTAATATGGGAGTATTATTTTTGTAGTGAATAAAGTTAAAAAAAACACAAAATAAACCATTTTTAAGTGAAAAATTAGATACATTTACAATGTTGTACAATGATGACCTCTATCTAGTTCCAAAATTTGTCATCACTCCAGAAGGGGAACTTCATTCTCATGAAATGGTAACTCCCCCTTCCCCCTATCACAAACTCTGATTTCTGTCTCCACTTAGTCACTTACTGGGGAAATTACATATAAATGGAATCACGCAATAACATAAACATATTTTCTTCCCTGGCCTGTGTTGTTCAGTTGGTTGGAGTGATGTCCCATGTACTAAAGGGTTACAAATTCAATTCTCAGTCAGGGCACATACACAGGTTGTCAGTTCAATTCCAGTTGGGGCTTATGGGGGAAGGAAACCAATGCATCCATGTTTCTTTCTCATATCAATGATTCTCTCTCTCTCTCTCTCTCTCTCTCTCTCTCTCTCTCTCTCTAACTGTCTCCGCCCCCTGTCTAACCCTTCCTCTTTCTCTAAAGTCAGTTTTTAAAAAGGCATATCTCTGTTGAGAATTTAACAATAAAAAGAATAATTTTGCATTAAAACATAAATCAATGATAGTTAGGCTGTTACAACATTATAAGAGTAAGTGCCACACAAAATTAAATTGATAGCAGGGCCGAAACCGGTTTGACTCAGTGGATGGAGAGACGGCCTGTGGACTGAAAGGTCCCAGGTTCGATTCCAGTCAAGGGCATGTAGCTTGGTTGTGGGCACATCCCCAGTGTGAGGTGTGCAGGAAGCAGCTGATCGATGTTTCTCTCTGATCGATGTTTCTAATTCTCTATCTCTCTCCCTTCTTCTCTGTAAAAAAGGCAATAAAATATATTTTTAAAAATTTGATAGCAGGAAAATTAATTTCACAAGGGAGCAATTTACCTTCAAGTCTTCATTGTGTGATGTAGGCCTTGAATCATCAATGCCAAGTTTGCTGCAAAGTCTTTATAGTAAAATATACAAGAAAAATGAGTGAGTTCATTTCTTTAGAACAAGCAACAAAAAATTTAAGTGAAAGGTAAGCTATCTGTATATCAAATAATGATTCTTGATATAATTAACGGTGGGGCTCTACTTACATAAAGGTTTTAGTGTTACCCAATTACATTTCTGATTTGATATCTAGTCCTGCCCCTGGCCAACCCTCCATGTATATCAGAAGCACATCAGCTAATTGGGAAACCAGATGAAGGGGAGTAAACTTTTGTATTGGGCCATGGATCTATGTGGTTCATCAATCTCCATTGCCTAGGACTCAAGGGGACCTAAGCCCCACTCTGTGAGCCAGAGTTCACGTAGATGAGACCATAGTCCTTTATGTGATCAAAAGAATCTTCCCAGTGGCTCAAAATCTTTGCATATTTTTCTAAAGAAACCTTGAATACCGCTAATTCCTCCAATTAAACAACCAAGCAAAAGAACAGCAACCTCTTCAGGACATCCTGAGCCCCATATTTTAATCTGCCTTTCTGGAGAAGAACCACATTCAGTGTCCTTCTTCTTAAAACATAACTTTAACTTCTCATAAACTTCAATATTTTCCTCTCTTTTCCAAAACTCTTATTTCAAACCCAACCCAGTGAAATTGGAACTGCTAGTTCCATTGTTATCCTCGATTAACTGTGTTCACAACCCACTCCCTATATTTCTATTATGAAAACTCACCTACAGAATGAAAAAAAAAAGGGAAGAGCATTGCATTTAGCAACCTGAATTTACATCTCTGTTCCACCACTTATTATCTCAATGGGTCACTTTAATGGGCTTCCAATACTCCATGTGAACAACTACTTGGCCACGATGTCAAACACAGGTTGAAGTACTAAAGAAGGTTTTGTTTAATTAATAGCTAGGCTTCCATAAAATTATAATTTTCAATGTGTCTTTAATTCTGTCTATAGAAAAATGGAGAACACCATAGCTGGCAGAATTGGAAAAAATAAAACACAGAGAGGAAACACCAATAAAAGCAGAGAATAAACTTATATAAATCAAAAACTCACGCAAGAGGGAAAAAAGACTATAGAAACAAAGAAAAAACCTCAAACAACTAGGCAAATGTACTACCCTAAAGAGAAAACCAGAATCTGAAGTCAGTAAATAGAGGAATCTATTAGAAATATACTCTAAACATATTCTTAATTAAGATAACATGATCTACATATATTCTTTACTTAGAGATAAATAATTCTTTCCAAGAAAAATAGATAGCATTTTACCTAAAAACCCTTGCCTGAGTGGGCCTTGCTTAGGTAAGACCTTTAGTTCTGTGGCCATAGTGAACCGAGATGGGCCCTAAAAGCTTTGGTGGGAAAAACAAGGTCCTATTTACCACTTCAGTTGTCAAGGAGAGTAAGATAAATGCTTGGACTCACTGGGCCTCTTAGAAACACTCTAAATCAGAGTTCATACACAATCAGATTTGATTTTCTGAGATGATCTTATTTGCAACTTTATCTCCATAGCAGAGCTACACGGGAACTTATCAGTGTATGTTGAGGGACAACAGAACAATTTGGGAGCCAAGCTGTTTGACAGTCACATCAGGGCCCAACCCCTTGCCGCCTATGGAATCCTGGGTCAATTCATCCATCTCCCTGAATCACAGTTGCCTCATTAATAAAAAGTGGGTTACATTAGCCCAGCTACTTTGCCAAGCTATTGTGATGACTATATAACACAGGTTAATTATATAAATAGGCTCTAGCCCACAGTAGAACACTCTAGAAATGTTATTTTATTTCCTCTGAATTCCCTTAATTAACATATAATTCTGAAAAATCCATAAAATCCTACCTGAGTAAAGATTCTTCTTCAGAGGTATCAAGCACTGTTTTTTAAAAAAAGTAAAATACATTTTAAAGCAATAAAAATACAGAACTTTAAAAGTGCTGGAGTAATACATTGCTAGAAAGTATAACTTTGGAGCCACCACTGAAGATTATACTGGAGTGTACACTAATCATATTATTGGTAACCATTAATACATAAGAACATTTACTTTTTCTTTTTAAATATATCAAACACACACACACACACACACACACACACACACACAGGAAAATGGGATGTATCAGAGTTTGATACCTTCCCGTAAACTGCGATGTACAATGAGCATAATCCTAACCAAAAAACCATCAGACTGACAGAAAATTATGTCATTACTGGAAGCAGAATCATAGACTAACCAAGTCAAACTTAAATAGCTTGAGTTTTTTGGACTCCTCCTATTAGCAACAGTCAGAAGAGAGCCTACTTATTTTGCCGTAACACAATACAAACTGTCTAACTCTTCAGTGAAGACTAGCTAATTTAAGATGAAACACTCTATCACAAGGAAGCTTAATCATCAGACACCAGATTTTGCAGCACAGCTACACATAGGAGAGAGACTCTTTCTGGCCCCATTTCATATTGCAAGATGAGTAGGTAAAACTTTGTGATTCCAGTTATATAAAGTAGATCCGCTTGAGACTGCCTCCTTGCATTACTAGAGTGTGTCTGTTCCCACCGCATAGAGCAGGGTGGCCCAGACAGTTAGTGCTCTGCAGCAGTGCATAGGTTATTTTTCTCAACCCTCTCCCTTAGGTGACAAATGCCTATAGATATTGTTCACTTTCAGCTTGTATGGGACATGTCATCAGATCCGATGCTGACGAACAACAACAAATAATTAAGATCAAAAAGACCTTGGATAACTACATCCATTTACCTTGGAATTTTCATTTGTTAAACATGCAAAAAGATGCCCACTGTATGAATCCAACCATACAATATTCAGGAAAAGGCAGATCTATGGTGACTAAGAAAGATCAGTGTTTCCCAGGGATTAGGGAGAAGGGAGGGATGAATAAGCAAAGCACAGAGGAGTTCTAGGATAGTGAAATGATTCTGTATGACACTGTAATGGTGGGAATGTGCCATCATACACTTTCAGTGCACATCCATCCATTGTTATAAATGTCCCTCTCTGGTGCAGGGTGTAAAAAATGAGCAAGGCTGTGTGTTTCGGGCTGTGTGGTTTATGGGAGCACACTGTACCTTCCGCTCAATCTGACTGTGCACCTAACACTGCTCTAAAAAATAAGTCTTAGTAATTTTCTTCAAAATAATGTATCCCCTAAATCGTCTATTAGCATATATCAACATATTTATGCTGTTGTCAAGACACAGTCACCTTAAAAATTAAGATAGAGATCCAAGTATAAGAAAATGGGGATTATCCTCACAATGGCGTGTAGCATATGGAAAGACATAAATTAAGCGAATAGTGTTAAATGTATACATAATGAGACAAGAAAATAGCTAATAAATAGTATTGAATAGCTTGCTTTGTAATCATAAACAGGAATTTAGTGAAATATAAATAAAAATTAATCATGCATATAATTAAAGGACACTCTTTATTCTATTAAATCAGAAATCATTATACTGATTTTATGTAAAAATTATCTTGAAATATTCATTGGATAAAAAGGAAAGCTGATCATTGCCTAATATTGCCCTAGGAATTTATGTACAAATACCTGTGAAATACTCACCAAGAGTCACAAAAGTGGCCAGCATTGCAAGCAATTATAGATGATGCGACTGAAAGCAGTACCATGTTATATTATCATATTACTTGCTTTAAAAACAAAATCATAGGCCAAAGCCAAAAATCCAGTCAGGGCTATACCTGCTGTGCAGAAACATTTCATACAGCAGGCCAGAGTCGGCTATCCTTAGAAAGTCCTGCTTAAATGGCTACCCTTCAGTTGCTGTCTGAAAACCTGAATCTGGGGAGGGTTTCCCCCTTTCCCTAAATGAGAAGAGTGGCTCCCTGAGCCTAAATACTTTGTACAACCAAAGCGGTCCATGCTGAACACTTGCTTTCCTTCGGGGAATCTAGAATTTTGGGACATGTGATGGGGAAGATGCCTATGTGAGTAGTATGCCATAGAAACATTGGTACTGAAGCTAACAAGACCGGTATATGATATATTTCATGTGTGTGGTATAAACTTGACACTTAGCCAAAACCGGTTTGGCTCAGTGGATAGAGCGTCAGCCTGTGGACTGAGGGGTCCCAGTTTCGATTCCAGTCAAGGGCATGTACCTGGGTTGTGGGCACATCCCCAGTAGGACATGTGCAGGAGGCGGCTGGTCGATGTTTCTCTCTCATCAATGTTTCTAACTCTCTATCTCTCTCCCTTTCTCTCTGTAAAAAATCAATAAATTATACTTAAAAAAAAAGAAAAGAACTTGACATTTGAATAACTAAGCACATCCTGGAAACTCCACAGGTTGAGGACTCTTGGAAGATTGTACCAGATGTCTGCCAACTTTGTCACGTGCACCTTTTCTCTTTGCTGATTTTGCTTTAAACCTTTCACTGTAATAAAACTCCTGTATGAGCACACCTATATGATGAGTCCTGTAAATTTTTTAGTGAATAAGCAAACCTAGGGGTGGGTTTAGAAACATCTAACAAAATTACATTATGTGAAAATATCATTTGGATTGATGTGTTATACATGATTACAATATAAAAGTTGATTTCACTGAATACCTGTCCTTGATTTTCTTTCGGTCGGTGCTTGTTTTCGAGTTTTCTGTAGACCTATAACAGTTAGAATAAAGACATGAAAGGGATAAGTGAATCAATGATGTCAGAAAATTATGTGACACTACAACATTCCTATTTAGTCAGAATAAGAAATACAGAATCCTAATAATTGACATGTTCTATAATATCAAAGTTCCAATAAAGGAAAGGAAAGGAAGACAACTCACTGACAAATTCCTGTAACTGAACAGGGTTTAATTTCCTTTTAATACAGTTATGAATCAACCATCTAACTAGGCTAACTGAAAAAAAATATTATCCATAATATATAAAAGTCCAGTGACCATTAGGGCAGAACAACCAGATTGACCAGAATGACCAGCGGCTATGATGCACACCATAGCACCCAACCAGCCTGATCTGGGCTGAGTTCACACTCCCCCCCTCCATGCCCCCTTAGCTGGCCCAGCCCCCAATCTGCCCCCAACTCCCTGATCTGGGGCTTGGCTGGCCCCCAACCACCCACGGCCACTCCCTATAGTTGGCCCCCACCCCAATCGGCCCCCATCACCCCTGATCACTGCCTAGCTCTCTGGTGCATGTACATTTCGTGCAAGCACAACAAAATAATTATCAGTCCCTTCTGACCCCGACCAGAGTCTCCAGAGGGTTCTGCTAATATTGGAGTCAAGGTGTGTAATTCTCCCTCCAGGGAAGGCAGCACCAGGAGACCTTCCAAGTTAGCTAAAAAGGCGACCTAAGCATTAACGGGATGGTGGCCCTTTGCAGAGGAATGTAGTGAGGCTGCATGGGGATTTTGTGACATTGCAGTGTCTTGCAGATTAGGTGAGCTTTCAATCTCTCTTTAAATGGGGTGGCAAAGAAGACCTGCAGGCTGCCAGGAGCAACAGCGAAGGGTAGGCACATTCACAAACAGAAATACTTTTAAACAAACAGACAGGAAGATCATATTGGGAAACAGAGTAGGGTCCCGGGAAGAACGCAAAAATCATTAAAGGGCCATCTTCCATCTTGATATACCTTTGCAAACAATACATAAACAACTTCACGTGAAATGCAAAACAGTTCTGTTGTGGGTTTTCTTTTGGCCATCTTTAAAGTATAATGAGATCCAGCTGGAGGAAATCTATAGCTTCCAACATTTGACCCCTCGACAGGCCCTGCCTCTGATCCACCCTCATCGGGGAGGGCTGGGGGAACGCCACCTGTGCACAAATTCGTGCACTCGGCCTCTAGTATGTAATAAAAAAGTTCTAATGATTACAGATTTCCTTTTGTTCATTACTAGTCCTTTTAAAATTTCTTATTAAACTAATATCATGGCTCATCTATCAAAGGCAGCTGTTGACAGGACAAAAAGTGAAAGAAATTGTATCCAACATGTAGGGATATCCATGGGTATACCATCACATTAAACATATATGGAAAAATACTGGTCTTTCTTGATGAACTGTTGTTCTTTCCTGCTATTCAGTAAAGTCCTAGTCTTTGTGTCCTATCCAAATGCCAGTGCAGGCTCTACCTGGTTTTGCTCAGTGCATAGAGCTTTGGCCAACAGACTGAAATTTCCCAAGTGTGATTCCAGTCAAGGACAAGTACCTTGGTTGCTGGTACTTTGTCCCTGGTCAGGGTGCATGCAGGAGGTAACCAATCAATCTGTCCCTCTCACATCAATGTTTCTCCCTCTCCCTTCCACTCTCTCTAAAAATCAATGGAAAAATGCCTTCCTGTGAGGATTAACAACAACAACTGAAAACATGCCAGTGCACTACCTGGAAAACTATGAGTCACCTTAGATTTTTCTTCCCCCACTAACTCTTACATGCAATCATCACAAAACCTATGGTCTCTGCTTCATTTTGCTACTGTCAACTGACCTAACCAAACATGAACTCTTACAGATGGCTCTCACAGGGGGGAAAATACTACCAACTATTATTGTTCTTTCTTAAATTAGTAAGATTTGTTAAAGCAAAACAAATGAGAAAGACATAAACCTAGAAAAACACTAACATTTTAATTAATTAATTAATTAATTAATTTATAGCCATATCAATTGATGCAGAAAAAGCACTTGACAAAATTCAACAGCCATTTTTGATAAAAACTCTCAGCAAAGTGGGAATTGAAGGATCATACCTCAACATAATAAAAGCTATATATGAAAAACCCGCAGCCAACATCATACTCAATGTACAACAACTAACATCATTTCCCCTAAGAACAGGAACAAGACAAGGATACCCACTCTCACCACACCTGTTCAACATAGTAACGGAATTATTAGCCATTGCGATTAGACAAGAACAAATAAAAGGCATCCAAATTGAGAAAGAAGGAGTAAACCTGTCCTTATTTGCAGTTGACATGATATTGTACATAAAAAACCGTAAAGACTCCATCAAAAAACTATTAGACTTAATAAATGAATTCGGAAATGTAGCAGGATAGAAAATTAAGGCCAAGAAATCTATGGCATTTCTATACACCCATAGTGAACTTGCAGAAAGAGAGACTAAATAAGCAATCCCTTTTACCATCACACCTAAAAAATTAAGATACCAAGGAATAAACTTAACTAAAGAGGTAAAACACCTCTACTCAAAAAACTACAGAACATTGAAAAAAGAGATAGAAGAAGGCAAACAGATGGAAGAACATACCACGTTCATGGACTGGTAGAATCAACATCATTTAAATGTCCATACTACCCAAAGCAATCTATAAATTCAATGCACTTCCCATTAAAATACCAACAGCATATTTCACAGACCTAAAACGAACTCTCCAAAATTCATCTGGAGTAAAAAAAGACCCCGAACAGCTGCAGCAAATCTGAGGAAGAAGAACAAAGTAGGTGGGATCTCAATACCAGATATCAAGCTGTATTACAAAGCCACAGTTCTCAAAACTGCCTGGTACTGCCACAAGAACAGAAATGTAGATCAATGGAATAGAATAGAAAAGACATAAATCAACCCGAACCAATATGCTCAATTAATATTTGACAATGGAGGCAAGAACACATAATGGAGTCAAGACAGTCTCTTCAATAAATGGTGTTGGGAAAACTGGACAGATACATGCACAAAAATGAAATGAGACCACCAACTTACACCATACACAAAAATAAACACAAAATGGATAAAGGACTTAAATATAAGATGGGAAACCATAAAAATACTAGAGGAATCCAAAGGCAACGAAATCTCAGACGTATGCCGAAGCAATTTCTTCACTGATACTGCTCCTAGGGCATTAGAAACTAAAGAGAAAATAAACAAGTGGGACTACATCAAAATACAAAGCTTCTGCACAGCAAAAGAAACCATCAACAAAACAACAAGAAAGCCCACTGCATGGGAGAACATATTTGCCAATGTTATCTCTGGTAAGGTTTTTATCACCAACATTTATAGGGAACTCACACAACTTAACAAAAGGAAGATAAACAATCCAATGAAAAAAATGGGCAAAGGACCTACATAGACACTTTTGAAAAGAGGACATTCAGAAAGCCAAGAGACATATGAAAACATGCTCAAAGTCACTAATCATCCCAGTGATGCAAATCAAAACAACAATGAGGTACCATCTCACACCTGTCAGAATGGCTCTCATCAACAAATCAACAAATGACAAGTGCTGGAGAGGAAGCGGAGAAAAAGGAACCCTCCTGCATTGCTGGTGGGAATGCAGACTGGTGCAACCACTGTGGAAAACAGTATGGAGTTTCCTCAAAAAGCTAAAAATGAAACTCCCATTTGACCCAGTGGTCCCCCTTCTAGGAATATATCTCAAGGTAACAGAAACACCAATCAGAAAGGATATATGCACCCCGCTGTTCATAGCAGCACAATTCACCATAGCTAAGATTTGGAAACAGCCTAAGTGCCCATCAGCAGATGAATGGATTAGAAAACTGTAATACATCTACATGATGGAATACTATGCTGCTGTGAAAACAGAAGGAGCTCTTCCCATTCCCAACAGCCTGGATGGAACTGGAGAGCATTATGCTAAGTGAAATAAGCCAGTCAATGAAAGAAAAATACCACATGAACTCACTCATTTATGGATAATTAAGACCATTATAAACTGATGAACAAAAGTAGATACAGAGACACAGCAACATCAAACAGACTGTCAAACTACAGTGGGAAGGCTGGGGAGGGTTGGGAGGATGGGCAAGAGATCAACTGAAGGACTTATATGCATGCATAGAAGCATAACCAATGGACACCAGACACTGGGGGGTATGGGATGCCAGGGGAAACTCAAGGGGAGATAAAAAAAGTAGACATATATAATACTCTTTGTAATTTAATCAGCAATAAAACAAAATTTAAAAAGTATTGTTGACACCCAGATTGAACTGTTTGAATATTTATTATCATTATCATTACCAGAGACAACAGAGCATTTGTTCTAAAAAATCCCAGTGTCCTGACAATTATCCAGCTAATGAAGTCAACATATCTCATTCTGTTCTGACTTCTGATGAATCAAGTTGATTATAGTTAGACTTTGTTGGTATAATATGAAAAATTTGCTGTGCTTCTCAACAAGCATTGCCTTTCTGACTTCAGTACTATGGGTAGATATCTTTAAAAAACCAAATCTCATTGGGTTTCTTGCACATGGGTTAAGTGTTGTAGCTCTTATACTTTGCCATTTGTTTGTGCTGCCTGAAAAGTATTGCTGAGTTTCTAGTTTTAGTTATTTTAGTGAGACAAATCACTATGTAATAATAAGTATTCATTTGCTAAATGTAATTCATTCACATTTAAAACTAAACAAAAGACCTGTTTTTAGAACAAGCACAATTTGGTATAATGTGCATATACAGGAAACATACACCATCCTAACTTAAAATCTTTTTTCTTTTTTACATAAAGATACCATATGGGATTTTAGGGGTCAGGACTAAATAAATGAACTTCCTTTCAAATGATATGTCCCCCGATATTAAATTGCCTACAATTAACTTTGTTAATAACACTGATTACTATTCTATTAAGAAAGAGATTAAGAAAAACTATACATGCAACTTCAACACTGTTTGGTATTTTTTCCTGCTCTTTCATTATTAAAACTTCCTTACCCCTACTGCATCTATGGTAGGACCACCAAGAGTAATTCACTATTTGAAGTCTTACCAGCAATGCAACCTTCAGATTTTTGGCGTCTCCTTTCTTCTTTATATTTACCAGTAGAAGTTAGTGGTTGTTTACTGGGTACAAAAGAAGGTGTGAAATAATATTACTTTTTAATATTTATATAAAAATATTTTCCAAATGTAATAAGTTCTTAGAATATTTCAGATAATGTCAGAACTAATAGTAAAACTTTAATTATCCCATACAATTTAAATTTGTAAGTTATATAACTGTTTTATGAAGTATGTAATGAAAAAAAAAGATATCACAGTCATGAGTTGAGGAAATTATAGCTCAGTGAATTTATTAGAATCAGCTTAACATAATGGCAAATGTCACAGATCCTAGTGCTATAATGACCAGCTCTTTGTTATCAAAAACGTCACATTTTTGGCTCAAGGTCCTCCTCTACAAAATATGAATATTACTACCTTAATTCAGAGAGGAAGATTAAATGAGATAATACAGCAAAAACATATGCTAAGAAAACAGTGAAGAAAAGAAGAAAGAGTTATGAACTTCATTTGTTGAAACTATTTTTGGTTCCCAAAAAAACCCCAATGTGGGAATTTCCTCCTATTTGTCAATTCTGGTTGTTATCTTTTAAATAAAATCTTTATCATTTTATATTTTTAAAATGGTATCTCATTATTTGTTGATTTTTATTTTTCTGATTACCAGGCAAGGATCAATCTCCGTAGTAAAAATGTAAAATTTGTTAATCATGAATATTTGCTCAAATTGGAATTTGTTTTATAGGAAAAGAGTAATTACCTACTATTAAATACTGCTGTCGGCTTACCTATCAGAGTCTTCACTCTCCATAATAGGAAGCTGCTGCTTATCAGTCTGTTCAACTTTGCTTTTCTGACTCCATCCACCACTGTCCGCAGCAGCAGCAGCAGCATGATCCCTGTTTCCTGACACTTTCCTTTCACTGCTTTTCTGCTTTTTTGCTTCTTTAACCTTTGATGAAAGTTTGATATTAAGGATATTGTTATTACCTTATTCATTAAAAAGACTGTGTTTTCATTAATGTTATCATTTGACTCTTAGTCGCATTGACATGACTTTAATCAATAAATATATTTTGTGTGTTTTTCATTATAGGCCATTGAAGCTTTCAATTCTTCTTCATTTCTGTTTCAGTAAAGGAGCAGAATTTTCCAAGATTTGTAAAAGAGCTGCCTGAATTTTGTGCTCCTATTCACATCACATCCACACTCTGTTACCTAACACCCCCCTTACCCTCCCCCCACCCAATTTGTCTAGCAGAGACAGAGCAATAATAGGACAGAAACGCAAAATGTGTCCTCTTCTGTCTGTCCCACCTGAGTCTTGCATTACAGTCAGATTTAGAGGGTGTGACATTGTCCCTCACAAACAAATAGGAAGCTTTCCTGTGTTTGCACGAAGCTATTCCTTCCCCCTCTGCCTTTTACAATTCTTTTTTCCTTAAGATCTTTGAGGGCATGAAAAGAGTGGTGGTATTCATAAAATATATGAACCAAAGTTCACCACAGCACTGGAGCAGAGTGAAACCAATGGATTGTTGGTTAATGGACAATTCTGGAAAATGAGTAATACAATCACTATACAGTTTTATCGCTAGAGGAAACAGAAGTAGTTATCTACTTACTTTATCCCCATATTTACTGATAACAGAAATAAAACCAAGGTTAAGTGACCTATCCAACCTTCGTATGGATGCAGTTCCTTGCATTTTATGGCACCAAAAGAAAGGGTATCTATACTAATAATAGCCTAGGGCCTTCACGACCTAAATGACCAGATGGATGACCGGTCACCAGGAAGTGCATGGAGCACCTCTCAGTCCCTCCCCCGCGGTCCACAGGCTTCTATCAAAGCAAGGCTGGTGGCAGGCGGGTGGGTGGGGCGGTGGGGGGTGAGCCCGGGGAGCTGGGGATCAGGCCTGAATATAGGCCTGGAGAGAGAGGCAGGTCCTGATCAGCAACTGCTGTGGAGGCTATGGATCAGGCCCGGAGATAGGCCTGGAGAGAAAGGCAGGGCCTGATCAGCAGCCATTGAGGAGGCTGTAGATCAGGCCTGGAGATAGGTCCAGAGAGAGAGAGAGAGACAGCTGGAATTCCCAGAAGAGTCAATGGCTGCCTAGGAGGCGGAGCTTTTGATGCTGACTGGCATAGAAACTGACCAATCAGAACCTAATCTGGGTGAACTGCAAAGGCAGGACCTAAGGTGGGGGCTGAGGAGGGGTTTATGGGCAACAGCTATTTGGTGTAAGGGGTAAGAAAGTGGTTCAATTTTTTAATAACTGGTTTGGCAGTATAGTGCATATGTCTGGCTATCAGTCCAGATATAGGGATTATGTATTTTTGTCTGCAAAGAGCATCTCCTCCTGCTGAAAAAGCTCCCCCCCGCCACCCATTTAAGCAATCCTATCCTATATAGTGTATCTATACTAATAAAAGGGTAATATGCTAATTAGACTGGGTCAACTGGCCATCTTCCAGATGTCCGACTTCCTTCCGCACAAAGCCATGGTGGTGAGGGCCAAGGCAGAGGCAGTTAGGGGGGATCAGGCCGGTAGGGAAGGGCAGTTGGGGGTGAGATCAGGCCAGCAGGGGAGGGTAGTTGGGATTGAGATCAGGCCAGCAGGGGAGAGCAGTTAGGGGCGACCAGGCTGGTGGGGGGGCAGTGAGGGGCAACCAGGCAGGCAGGGGACAGCAGTTGGGGGCAATCAGGCAGGCTGACAGAGAGGTTAGGGGCGATCAGGCAGGCAGGCAGAAGGGTTAGGGGCAATCAGGCAGGCAGGCAGAGTGGTTAGGAATGATCAGGCAGGCAGGCAGGCAGGTGAGCGGTTCGGAGCCAGTGGTCCCAGATTGTGAGAGGAATGTCCGATTGGAGGGGGTGCAGGCTGGACTGAGGGACCCCCACCCTCACCCCCGTGCATGAATTTCATGCACCGGGCCTCTAGTAATTCTATAATGCTGAATCAGATAAATAAACAGAAAATTTCACCAAATTAAGCAGGCAAATTAAGCATGACTTTTAAAAAGTAATTTAATGCCTTATTGTACTGAGAGGGCTCATCTGCTTTTTCTTATGAAGGAGCATCATATCTCAATCTTTTTCCATTTTAAAAGTCAATGCACCTCAAAACTCTGTTTTCTCCTTTAGAAACAAATACTGATCTTATTGCAAATAATTTATGTGATCTACATGATTACATCATACATGTCAAAATGACAATCACCGTGCTTTTATATTTGACAGGTATTCTACAGCTTTTTATGGTTTTTAATCTTTCCATTACAGTTCACAATATTATTTATATTGGTTTCAGTTGTGCCGCATAGTAGTTAGATAATCAAATACTTTACAAAGTGATCCCCTGATATCTTAATACCCACCTGACTCCATTCATACTTATTGCAATATGACTGAATACATTCTCTATGCCGTACTTGACATTCTGTGACTATTCTATAACTATGAATTGGTACTTGTTGAACCCTTTACTTTTGACCCAATCCACCAACCCTCTTCCCTCTGGCATCCATCAGTCAGATCTCTATCATCTATGAATCTCAAAATTATTAGTTCATCTATTTTGCTCTTTACATTCCACATATGAATGAGATCAGATGTGACTTATCTTCCTCTGTGTGATGTATTTCACTCAGCATAATACCCTCTAGGTCCATCCATGCTGTCACAAACAGCAAGGATTCATTTTTTTTCATGGCAGTACCATACTTTATTAAACAACGTAATGTAAAGCTTTGAGTCACCAGAAACACCTGAGAGTGGTGATAAAAAACATACGTGGAAGTATATATGTTTGTTATTAAAATATCTCAATAAAATTGCAATGATAATGTACAGTGCAGGTGGGTAATTGAAATATTGGGGAGACCAATTTGTAAAGTATGTGATTATCTAACCACTATGCTGGACATGTAAAACTAATACAATGTAAACTGTAATGTAAACTGTAACTAAAAATAAACTAAAATAAAAATACCTGGGTGGTACGACATAAACAGAAGGACTTGTATGCATGCATATATAAGGATAACCAATGAACACAGACATTGGGGGGGGGTAGAGGGGAGGGCATGTGCGGGGTGGGGGGGAGGAGTGGCTGGGGTCAGGTCAATGGGGAGGAAAAGGAGACATATGTACTACTATTTGTAATACTTTAAACAATAAATAAATAAATTTAATAATAAATAAATATCTGGATGCGATCACATTGGAATTCTAAGTTCCAAGGTTTTGAGTAAACCATAGAAGATGGCACACAGTATAGTCCAAAAATAGATGAGTTTAGCTGGGTATTTTGTTTATATCCATTCTCTCATATTTTCCTTCCATTTTATTGTTTCTGGGATGCAACCTATGGGTATTTTTAAAATTCATTTCAGTGAGACAGGGAGAGAGAAGGACAGAGAGGAAGGTTGATGAGGCGAGGCTCACCTGCACACCGGCACCAGGGGATTCAGTCGCAACTAGGGCATGTGCCTGACTCTGAATTCAACCAGGGACCTCTTGTTTCATGGGTCAACCACTGATCCACATTGGCTGGGCCATTAGATGTAACTTATATTTAAGCTACTGGACTTAAAAATTATATACCGAGTGCTTATTACATCAATGGATAGACCTACCAAATACAATCAAGAAGATAACAGCATCCTTGAAGGGCATATTTTACCAAATAAAGTTCATTGAGATTTTCACAGTATTACATCCTAAAACTGTAAAAAGTGCACAAGGAACATTATCCAGGATAGACCATGTGTTAGACCATAAGGACAGCCTCAGTACATTTAAAAAGATTGCCATCATTTCACACATCTTCTCCAACAATAATGGTATCAAACCACAAATCAATTACAAAAAAAATAACAACAAAACACTAAAATCACACAAACACATGGAGGCTAAATAACCTGTTAGTAAACTGTGAATGGGTTGGCAGGGATATCAAGGTAGAAATCAAAAGATACCTTGAGACAAATGAAATGAGAACATGACAACTTAAAATCTATGGGACATAGTGAGCACACTCCTAAGAGGCAAATTCACAGCAATGCAGGCCGACCTCAAGAAACAGGAGTAATCTCAAATTAACAATGTAACCTTTCACCAGAATACCTGTTTTAAATGAGACTATTGGATCTTTCTAAACGTGTAACATGATCTCAATTTGATCGGTTGATTAATTATTAATATGAGAGTATTCTTTTTGTAGTGAGTAAAGTTCACCAAAAATAAAATAAACCATTTTTAAGTGAAAAATTAGATACATTTACAATGTTGTACAATGATGACCTCTATCTAGTTCCAAAATTTGTCATCACTCCAGAAGGGGGACTTCTATCCCATGAAATGGTAACTCCCCCTTCCCCCTATCACAGTCTCTGATTTCTGTCTCCATGTAGTCACTTATTGTGGAAATTACATATAAAAGGAATCATGCAATAACATAAACATATTTTCTTCCCTGGCCTGTGTTGTTCAGTTGGTTGGAGTGATGTCCCATGTACTAAAGGGTTACAAATTTAATTCTCAGTCAGGGCACATACACAGGCTGTCAGTTCAATTCCAGTTGGGGCTTATGGGGAAGGAAACCAATCCATTCACGTTTCTTCTCATATCAATGATTCTCTCTCTCTCTCTCTCTCTCTCTCTCTCTCTCTCTCTCTCTCTCTCTTTCTCTCTCTCTCTCTCTCTGTCTCTCTCTCTCTATCTCCACCCCCTGTCTAACCCTTCCTCTTTCTCTAAAGTCAGTTTTTAAAAAGGCATATCTCTGTTGAGAATTTAACAATAAAAAGACTAATTTTGCATTACAAACATAAATAAATGATAGTTAGGCTGGCACAACATTATAAGAGTAAGTGCCACACAAAATAAAATTGACAGCAGGGCTGAAACCGGTTTGGCTCAGTGGATGGAGAGACGGCCTGTGGACTGAAAGGCCCCTGGTTCGATTCCGGTCAAGGCATGTAGCTTTGTTGTGGGCACATCCCCAGTGTGAGGTATGCAGGAGGAAGCTGATCGATGTTTCTCTCTCATTGATGTTTCTAATTCTCTATCTCTCTCCCTTCCTCTCTGTAAAAAAGTCAATAAAATATATTTTTAAAAAATTGATAGCAGGAAAATTAATTTCACAAGGGAGCACTTTACCTTCAAGTCTTCATTGTGTGATGTAGGCCTTGAATCATCAATGCCAAGTTTGCTGCAAAGTCTTTATAGTAAAATATACAAGAAAAATGAGTAAGTCCATTTCTTTAGAACAAGCAACAAAAAATTTAAGTGAAAGGTAAGCTATCTGCATATCAAATAATGATTCTTGATAAAATTAACGGTAGGGCTCTACTTACATAAACGTTTTAGGGTTACCCAACTCCATTTCTGATTTGATATCTAGTCCTGCCCCTGGCCAACCCTCCATGTATATCAGAAGCACATCAGCTAATTGGGAAAGCAGATGAAGGGGAGAAAACTTCTGCCTTGGGCCATGGATCTATCTGGTTCATCAATCTCCATTGCCTAGGACTCAAGGGGACCTGAGCCCCACTCTGTCAGCCAGAGTTCACATAGATGAGACCATAGTCCTTTATGCGATCAAAAGAATCTTCCCAGTGGCTCAAAATCTTTGCATATGTTTCTAAAGAAACCTTGAATACCGCTAATTCCTCCAATTAAACAACCAAGCAAAAGAACAGCAACCTCTTCAGGACATCCTGAGCCCCATATTTTAATCTGCCTTTCTGGAGAAGACCCACATTCAGTGTCCTTCTTCTTAAAACTTAACTTTAACTTCTCATAAACTTCAATATTTTCCTCTCTTTTCCAAAACTCTTATTTCAAACCGAACCCAGTGAAAATGGAACTGCTAGTTCCATTGTTATCCTCTATTAACTGTGTTCGCAACCCACTCTCTATATTTCTATTATGAAAACTCACCTACAGAATGAAAAAAAAGGGAAGAGCATTGCATTTAGCAACCTGAATTTACATCTCTGTTCCACCACTTATTATCTCAGTGGGTCACTTTAATGGGCTTCCAATACTCCATGTGAACAACTACTTGGCCAGGATGTCAAACACAGGTTGAAGTACTAAAGAAGGTTTTGTTTAATTAATTGCTAGGCTTCCTTAAAATTATAATTTTCAATGTGTCTTTAATTCTGTCTATAGAAAAATGGAGAACACCATAGCTGGCAGAATTGGAAAGAATAACACAGAGAAAGAAACACAATAAAATCAGAGAATAAACTAATATAAATCAAAAACTCATGCAAGAGGGAAAAAAGACTAGAGGAACAAAGAAAAATCCTCAAACAACTTGGCAAATGTACTACCCTAAAGAGAAAACCAGACTCTGAAGTCAGTAAATAGAGGAATCTATTAGAAATATACTCTAAACATATGCTTAATTAAGATAACATGATCTACACATATTCTTTACTTAGAGATAAATAATTCGTTCCAAGAAATATAGATAGCATTTTACCTAAAAACCCTTGCCTGAGTGGGCCTTGCTTAGGTAAGACCTTTAGTTCTGTGGCCATAGTGAACCGAGATGGGCTCTAAAAGCTTTGGTGGGAAAAACAAGGTCCTATTTACCACTTCAGTTTTCAAGGAGAATAAATAAATGCTTGGACCCACTGGGCCTCTTAGAAACACTCAAAATCAGAGTTCATACACAATCAGATTTGATTTTCTGAGATGATCTTATTTGCAACTTTATCTCCATAGCAGAGCTACACGGGAACTTATCAGTGTATGTTGAGGGACAACAGAACAATTTGGGAGCCAAGCTGTTTGACAGTCACATCAGGGCCCAGCCCCTTGCCTCCTATGGAATCCTGGGTCAATTCATCCATCTCCCTGAATCACAGTTGCCTCATTAATAAAAAGTGGGTTACATTAGCCCAGCTACTTTGCCAAGCTATTGTGATGACTATATAACACAGGTTAATTATATAAATAGGCTCTAGCCCACAGTAGAACACTCTAGAAATGTTATTTTATTTCCTCTGAATTCCCTTAATTAACATATAATTCTGAAAAATCCATAAAATCCTACCTGCTTAAAGATTCTTCTTCAGAGGTATCAAGCACTGTTTTTTAAAAAAAGTAAAATACATTTTAAAGCAATAAAAATACAGAACCTTCAAAGTGCTGGACTAATACATTGCTAGAAAGTATACCTTTGGGGCCACCCCTGAAGATTATACTGGAGTGAACACTAATCATATTATTGGTAACCATTAATACATAAGAACATTTACTTTTTCTTTTTAAATATATCAAATACACACACACACAGGAAAATGGGATGTATCAGAGTTTGATACCTTCCCGTAAACTGCGATGTACAATGAGCATAATCCTAACCAAAAGACCATCAGACTGACAGAAAATTATGTCATTACTGGAAGCAGAATCATCGACTAACCAAGTCAAACTTAAATAGCTTGAGTTTTTTGCACTCCTCCTATTAGCAACAGTCAGAAGAGAGCATACTTATTTTGTGATAACACAATACAAACTGTCTAACTCTTCAGAAAAGACTAGCTAATTTAAGATGAAACACTCTATCACAAGGAAGCTTAATCATAAGACACCATACTTTGCAGCACAGCTACACATAGGAGACAGACTCTTTCTGGTCCCGTTTGATATTGCAAGATGAGTAGGTAAAACTTTGTGATTCCAGTTATATAAAGTAGATTCCCTTGCGACTGTCTCCTTGCGTTACTAGAGTGTGTCTGTTCCCACCGCATAGAGCAGGGTGGTCCAGACAGTTAGTGCTCTGCAGCAGTGCATAGGTCATTTTTCTCAACCCTCCTCCTTAGGTGACAAATACCAATAGATATTGTTCACTTTCAGCTTGTATGGGACATGTCATCAGATCCGATGCTGATGAAAAACAACAACAAATAATTAAGATCAAAAACACCTTGGATAACTACATCCATTTACCTTGGAATTTTCATTTGTTAAACATGCAAAAAGATGCCCACTGTATGAATCCAACCATACAATATTCAGGAAAAGGCAGATCTATGGAGACTAAGAAAGATCAGTGTTTCCCAGGGATTAGGGAGAAGGGAGGGATGAATAAGCAAAGCACAGAGGAGTTCTAGGATAGTGAAATGATTCTGTATGACACTGTAATGGTGGGAATGTGGCATCATACACTTTCAGGGCACATCCATCCATTGTTATAAATGTCCCTCTCTGGTGCAGGATGTAAAAAATGAACAAGGCTGTGTGTTTGGGGCTGTGTGGTTTATGGGCGCACACTGTACCTTCCGCTCAATCTGACTGTGCACCTAACACTGCTCTAAAAAATAAGTCTTAGTAACTTTCTTCAGAATAATGTATCCCCTGAGTGGTCTATTAGCATATATCAACATATTTATGCTGTTTTCAAGACACAGTCACCTTAAAAATTAAGATAGATATCCAAGTATAAGAAAATGGGGATTATCATCAGAATGGCGTGTAGCATATGGAAAGACATAAATAAAACAAATAGTGTTAAATGTATACATACTGGGACAAGAAATATCTAATAAATAGTATTGAATAGCTTGCTTTGTAATCATAAACAGGAATTTAGTGAAATATAAATAAAAACTAATCTTGCATATAATTAAAGGACACTTTTTATTCTATTAAATCAGAAATCATTATACTGATTTTATCTAAAAATTATCTTGAAATATTCTTTGGATAAAAAGGAAAGCCGATCATTGCCTAATATTGCCGTAGGAGTTTATGTACAAATACCTGTGAAATACTCACCAAGAGTCACAAAAGTGGCCAGCATTGCAAGCAATTATAGATGATGCGACTGAAAGCAGTACCATGTTATATTATAATATTACTTGCTCTAAAAATAAAATTATAGGCCAAAGCCAAAAATCCAGTCAGGGCTATACCTGCTGTGCAGAAACATTTAATACAGCAGGCCAGAGTCGGCTATCCTTAGAAAGTCCTGCTTAAATGGCTACCCTTTAGTTGCTGTCTGAAAACCTGAATCTGGGGAGGGTTTCCCCCTTTCCCTAACTGAGAAGAGTGGCTCCCTGAGCCTAAATACTTTGTACAACCAATGTGGTCCATGCTGAACACTTGCTTTCCTTCTGGGAATCTAGAATTTTGGGACATGTGATTGGGAAGATGCCTATGTGACTAGTATGCCATAGAACCATTGGTACTGAAGCTAACAAGACCGGTATATAATATATTTCATGTGTGTGGTCTAAACTTGACACTTAGCCCAAACTGTTTTGGCTCAGTGGATAGAGCATTGGCCTGTGGACTGAGGGGTCCCAGGTTCAATTCTGGTCAATGGCATGTACCTGGGTTGCGGGCACGTCCCCAGTAGGAGATGTGCAGGAGGCGGCTTGTCGATGTTTCTCTCTCATCAATGTTTCTAACTCTCTATCTCTCTCCCTTACTCTCTGTAAAAAATCAATAAATTATACTTAAAAAAAAGAAAAGAACTTGACACTTGAATAACTAAGCACATCCTGGAAAGTCCACTGGTTGAGGACTCTTGGAAGCTTGCACCAGATGTCTGCCAACTTTGTCACGTGCACCTTTTCTCTTTGCTGATTTTGCTTTAAACCTTTCACTGTAATAAAACTCCTGTATGAGCACACCTATATGATGAGTCCTGTAAATTTTTAGTGCATAAACAAACCTAGGGGTGCGTTTAGAAACATCTAACAAAATTACATTATGTGAAAATATCATTTGGATTGATGTGTTATACATGATTACAATATAAAAGTTGATTTCACTGAATACCTGTCCTTGATTTTCTTTCGGTCGGTGCTTGTTTTCGAGTTTTCTGTAGACCTATAACAGTTAGAATAAAGACATGAAAGGGATAAGTGAATCAATGATGTCAGAAAATTATGTGACACTACAACATTCCTATTTAGTCAGAATAAGAAATACAGAATCCTAATAATTGACATGTTCTATATTATCAAAGTTCCAATAAAGGAAAGGAAAGGAAGACATCTCACTGACAAATTTCTCTAACTGAACAGGGTTTAATTTCCTTTTAACAAAGTTATGAATCAACCAACTAACTGGGCTAACTGAAAAAAAATATTTTCCATAATATATAAAAGCCCAGTGACCATTAGGGCAGAACGACCAGATTGACCAGAATGACCAGTGGCTATGATGCACACCATAGCACCCAAGCAGCCTGATCTGGGCCGAGTTCACACTCCCCCCCTCCATGCCCCCTTAGCTGGCCCAGCCCCCAATCTGCCCCCAACTCCCTGATCTGGGGCTTGGCTGGCCCCCAACCACCCACGGCCACTCCCTATAGTTGGCCCCCACCCCAATCGGCCCCCATCACCCCTGATCACTGCCTAGCTCTCTGGTGCATGTACATTTCCTGCAAGCACAACGAAATAATTATCAGTCCCTTCTGACCCTGACCAGAGTCTCCAGAGTGCTCTACTAATATTGCAGTCAAGGTGTGTAATTCTCCTTCCAGGGAAGGCAGCACCAGGAGACCTTCCAAGTTAGCTAAAAAGGCGACCTAAGCATTAACGGGATGGTGGCCCTTTGCAGAGGAATGTAGTGAGTCTGCATGGGGATTTTGTGACATTGCAGTGTCTTGCAGATTAGGTGAGCTTTCAATCTCTCTTTAAAGGGGTGGCAAAGAAGACCTGCAGGCTGCCAGGAGCAACAGCGAAGGGTAGGCACATTCACAAACAGAAATACTTTTAAACAAACAGACAGGAAGATCATATTGGGAAACAGAGTAGGGTCCCGGGAGGAACACAAAGATCATTAAAGGGCCATCTTCCATCTTGATATACCTTTGCAAACAATACATAAACAACTTCACGTGAAATGCAAAACAGTTCTGTTGTGGGTTTTCTTTTGGCCATCTTTAAAGTATAATTAGATCCAGCTGGAGGAAAGCTATAGCTTCCAACATTTGACCCCTCGACAGGCCCTGCCTGCCTCTGATCCACCCTCATCGGGGAGGGCTGGGGGAATGCCACATGTGCACAAATTCGTGCACTAGGCCTCTAGTATATAATAAAAAATGTTCGAATGATTACAGATTTCTTTTTGTTCATTACTAGTCCTTTTAAAATTTCTCATTAAACTAATATCATGGCTCATCTATCATAGGCAGTTGTTGACAGGAAAAAAAGTGAAAGGAATTGTAACCAAAATGTAGGGATATCCATGGGTATACCATCACATTAAACATATATGGAAAAATACTGGTCTTTCTTGATGAACTGTTCTTTCCTACCATTCAGTAAAGTCCTAGTCTTTGTGTCCTATCCAAATGTCAGTGCAGGCTCTACCTGGTTTTGCTCAGTGGATAGAGCTTTGGCCCACAGACTGAAATTTCCCAGGTGTGATTGCAGTCAAGGACAAGTACCTTGGTTGCAGGTACTTTGTCCCTGGTCAGGGTGCATGCAGGAGGCAACCAATCAATGTGTCCCTCTCACATCAATGTTTCTCTCTGTCTCTACCTCTCCCTTCCACTCTCTCTAAAAACCAATGGAAAAATGCCTTCCTGTGAGGATTAACAACAACAACTGAAAACATACCAGTGCACTACCTAGAAAACTATGAGTCACCTTAGATTTCTCTCTCCCCACTAACTCTTACATGCAATCATCACAAAACCTATGGTCTCTGCTTTATTTTGCTACTGTCAACTGCCCTAACCAAATATGAACTCTTACAGATGGCTCTCACAGGGGGGAAAATACTACCAACTATTATTGTTCTTTCTTAAATTAGTAAGATTTGTTAAAGCAAAACAAATGAGAAAGACATAAACCTAGAAAAACATTAACATTTTAATTAATGAATTAATTTATTTATTTATAGCCATATCAATTGATGCAGAAAAAGCACTTGACAAAATTCAACAGCCATTTTTGATAAAAACTCTCAGCAAGGTGGGAATTGAAGATCATACCTCAACATAATAAAAGCTATATATGAGAAACCCACAGGCAACATCATACTCCATGGACAACAACTAACACCATTTCCCCTAAGAACAGGAACAAGACAGGGATAGCCACTCTCACAACTCCTGTTCAACATAGTAACGGAATTATTAGCCATTGCGATTAGACAAGAAGAAATAAAAGGCATCCAAATTGAGAAAGAAGGAGTAAAACTGTCCTTATTTGCAGTTGACATGATATTGTACATAAAAAACCCTAAAGACTCCTTAAAAAAAACTATTAGACTTAATAAATGAATTCGGAAATGTAGCAGGATAGAAAATTAAGGCCAAGAAATCTATGGCATTTCTATACACCCATAGTGAACTTGCAGAAAGAGAGACTAAAAAAGCAATCCCATTTACCATCACACCTAAAAAATTAAGATACCTAGGAATAAACTTAACTAAAGAGGTAAAAGACCTCTACTCACAAAACTACAGGACATTGAAAAAAGAGATAGAAGAAGGCATACAGTTGGAAGAACATACCACGTTCATGGACTGGTAGAATCAACATATTTAAATATCCTTAGTACCCAAAGCAATCTCCAGTTTCTGTGCAATGCACTCCCCATTAAAATACCAACAGCATATTTCACAGACCTAGAACGAACTCTTTAAAAACTCATCTGGAATAAAGAAAGACCCTGAAAAGCTGCAGCAATCCTGAGAAAGAAGAATAAAGCAGGTGGGATCTCAATACCAGATATCAAGCTGTATTACAAAGCCACAGTTCTCAAAACTGCCTGGTACTGGCACAAGAACAGACATATAGATCAATGGAATAGAACAGAGAGCCCAGAAAATTGGACAGATACATGCAAGAAAATGAAATGAGACCACCAACTTACACCATACACAAAAATAAACTCAAAATGGATAAAGGACTTAAATGTACAATGGGAAACCATAAAAATACTAGAGGAATCCAAAGGCAACAAAGTCTCAGACATATGCCGAAGCAGTTTCTTCACTGATACTTCTCCTAGGGCATTGGAAAATATAGAGAAAATAAATAAGTGGGACTACATCAAAATACAAAGCTTCTGCACAGCAAAAGAAACCATCAACCAAACAACAAGAAAGCCCACTGCATGGGAGAACATATTTGCCAATGTTATCTCTGGTAACGTTTTAATCACCAACATTTATAGTGAAGTCACACAACTTAACAAAAGGAAGATAAACAATGCAATCAAAAAATGGGAAAAGGTCATAGACAGACACTTTTCAGAAGAGGACATTCAGAAAGCCAAGAGACATATGAAAACATGCTCAAAGTCACAAATCATCCAAGTATGCAAATCAAAACAACAATGAGGTACCATTTCACACATGTCAGAATGGCTATCATCAACAGAACAACAAAGGACAAGTGTTAGAGAGGATGCGGAGAAAAAGGAACCCTCGTGCACTGCTGGTGGGAATGCAGACTGGTGCAACCACTGTGGAAAACAGTATGGAGTTTCCTCAAAACAAGCTAAAAATGGAACTCCCATTTGACCCCATGATCCCACTTCTAGGAATATACCCCAAGATAAAAGAAACACCAATCAGAAAGTAAATATGCACCCCTATGTACATAGCAGCACAATTTACCATAGCTAAGATCTGGAAACAGCCTAAGTGCCCATCTGCAGATGAGTGGATTAGAAAACTGTAACACATCTACTTGATGGAATACTATGCTGCTGTGAAAAAGAAACAATTCTTACCATTGGCAACATCCTGGATGGAACTGGAGAGCATTATGCTAAGTGAAATAAGCCAGTCAATGAAAGAAAAATACCACATGAACTCACTCATTTATGGATAATTAAGACCATTATAAACTGATGAACAAAAATAGATACAGAGACACAGCAAGATCAAACAGACTGTCAAACTACAGTGGGAAGGCCGGGGAGGGTTGGGAGGATGGGCAAGAGATCAACTGAAGGACTTGCATGCATGCATATAGGCATAACCAATGGACACAAGACACTGGGGGGTATGGGAGGCCAGGGGAAACTCAAGGGGAGAAAAAAAAAAGTAGACATATATAATACTCTTTGTAATTTTATCAGCAATAAAACAAAATTAAAAAAAATTGTTGACTCCCAGATTGAACTGTTTGAATATTTATTATCATTATCATTACCAGTGACAACAGAGCATCTGGTTCTAAAGAAATCCCAGTGTCCTGACAATTATCCAGCTAATGAAGTCAACATATCTCATTCTGTTTTGACTTCTGATGAATGAAGTTGATAATAGTGAGACTTTGTTGGTATAATATGAAAAATATGCTGTGCTTCTCAACAAGCATTGCCTTTCTGACTTCAGTACTATGGGTAGATATCTTTAAAAAAAACCAAATCTCATTGGGTTTCTTGCACATGGGTTAAGTGTTGTAGCTCTTATACTTTGCCATTTGTTTGTGCTGCCAGAAAAGTATTGCTGAGTTTCTAGTTTTAGTTATTTTAGTGAGACAAATCACTATGTAATAATAAGTATTCATTTGCTAAATGTAATTCATTCACATTTAAAACTAAACAAAAGACCTGTTTTTAGAACAAGCACAATTTTGTATAATATGCATATAGAGGAAACATACACCATCCTAACTTAAAATCTTTTTTCTGTTTTACATAAAGATACCATATGGGATTTTAGGGGTCAGGACTAAATAAATGAACTTCCTTTCAAATGATATTTCCCCCGATGTTAAATTGCCTACAATTAACTTTGTTAATAATACTGATTACTATTCTATTAAGAAAGAGATTAAGAAAAACTATACATGCAACTTAAACACTGTTTGGTATTTTTTCCCTGCTCTTTCATTATTAAAACTTCCTTACCCTTACTGCATCTATGGTAGGACCACCAAGAGTAATTCACTATTTGAAGTCTTACCAGCAATGCAACCTTCAGATTTTTGGGGTCTCCGTTCTTCTTTATATTTACCAGTAGAAGTTAGGGGTTGTTTACTGTGTACAAAAAAGGTGTGAAATAATATTACTTTTTAACATTTATATAAAAATATTTTCCAAATGTAATAAGTTCTTAGAATATTTCAGATAATGTCAGAACTAATAGTAAAACTTTAATTATCCCATACACTTTAAATTTGTAAGTTATATAACTGTTTTATGAAGTATGTAATGAAAAAAAAAGATATCACAGTCATGATTTGAGGAAAGTATAGCACAGTGAATTAATTAGAGTCAGCTTAACATAATGGCAAATGTCACAGATCCTAGTGCTATAATGACCAGCTCTTTGTTATCAAAAAGGTCACATTTTTGGCTCAAGGTCCTCCTCTACAAAATATGAATATTACTACCTTAAATCAGAGAGGACGATTAAATGAGATAATAGAGCAAAAACATATGCTAAGAAAACAGTGAAGAAAAGAAAAAAGAGTTATGAACTTCATTTGTTGAAACTATTTTTGGTTCCCAAATAAACCCCAATGTGGGACTTTCATGGTTTCTAACTTTCAAATGTGGCAGTTTTCAGAAAATGTTATGAATTTTCGTTATTACCTGTACTTACGTTGTGGTTTGAGATTCAGGGCATCTCAGCTATTATGTAACTGGCAATTAAATTTATGTACAAATAGATTACAGAGGTCACTTCACCCTAAGCATATTCTATTGTCATTCAATATAACATGATGAAGTCAGATAGCACTATGCTCCCTTCTATATGTAACAAATCATACAAACCAAAGAAAAACAATGGAAGCCAGGACCTGGCCTGGGCTAATAATGTCCCTTCTCTACGTACTCAAACTGTGAGCCAGCAGATCTTTATGAGAATGATGCATAATCTCCCTGTTCACCCCCAATTGACTTGGAAGGTACAATCCTACTGGTCACCCATGGATACTGATGAGTTAGCCTGGAGCTTTAGCAATTGTAAGAACCACTAACCTACTTATGATTCAGAGCTTGCTGTTGACTGGCTTCCATGTGAGGCATAACTTAAATATTTTAAAACCTGAGGCAAATTCCAGTCACCTGGGAAATTTCATTGTTATGGCAAAGAGATCACTTGCAGGTCCAATCTAAATTATGGAACCTCAGGCAAGCTGCTGCTTACTACACTTGGTGAGGAGATATGGGACCTCCCACTACCTAAACAAAGATGCTTCATAGGACATAAAGTGCCCTTAGGGTATAGATATGGTAAAATGAATGAAAGAATAAATAAATAAATAAATAAATAAATAAATAAATAAATAAGATGGAGAGATAGAGATAGATAGATAGATAGATAGATAGATAGATAGATAGATAGATAAGTAAATAAGAAAGGAACATCTGGTCTTTTCCTGCACCAATATTTGAATCTTTCTGTCAGTTTAGAATTGTTCTAAGTAACACCTGCTAGCAGAAAAAAACAAACATGCAGCTCAAAGGATAACTCATCCCCAAAGATACGGGCTAAGACATGAGGTCCCAATAAACTTTCCAGTGTGTGAGAGAGGCTGTGGGTGGCTAGAGCTAGGAGGCCCAGCTGTCAGAATAGGGTGCTGGTAATTGACATAGTGGCTAAGCATGCAAGCATATGTATGTAAAGTAAATATAGGTGTGACCCTGAAGTCCAAATGTGAGTCAACATGAAGACTCAGGAATCTGGATCAGCAAGGCCAACCCGGGAGTAAAGATCAAGTGTGACTTTAGGAAGGGTTTAGATGGCAACGCAACAGCAATAGAATCAATGGATTCAACAGAAAATTTAGAATGTACTTTTTGACATCTTCATCTGACTTATGAAAGAAGATTGTCTCCCTTGGCCTTAGGGAATCCTTCATGTTCCTGAAAAATTCAAGGGGGAGGGTGTATATATAAGAGGTAGCCCCCAGAAACTAGATTTTTCTGGTACAGTGAACACTTTAAGACCCCAAATAACTAGTTAGAAAAATCAGAGCTGAGATTTTATTTGTGACCCCAAATTATTTATTTATCTAAGATGCACCTACACTGAATTTATCAAAAAATAAAGACGTCGATATTAAGAAAAAAATTGTAAATGGAAGATTATAAGTGAGGGTTTCGCATGCCAGCAAAAGTTAGTGTCGTGCCATGTGTGGCATGCGTGCCAGGGGTTGCCTACCCTGGTACAGATAGTTCTTTTAAGGATTTTGTAGCTAAATGATATGGGCTTGGATAATCTCATCTTCTTCATGTTTAGCTGTAGCTTTTAATCCTTTCATAATGACTCTAAAGAATTTTTGTAATACTTAAAAGTCTTTTCATTACATACCTGTAATATTACATGGTTTAAAACATGCCAGACTAGGTATTTCGTAAGAAATTCACAAATTATACAAATAAAGACCCCATGAAATTTTTATAGATCTATAAGATTACATTATCACATCGTGATGTTTCTCATGCTTAAAAAGATGACAGGATTTCTTACTGGATGAAAGTCATCCAATCCTAGAATATGTTACACTACTCAGATGTACAAAGTACACTGTAATTAGTCACATTAAAATTGTGTAATAGAAATAATGGGGGAAGCATGCAGGTAATATTCTTACTTTATAAACTATTTTTGTTAATTGTGTAATATGAAGCCCTGTTGAAAAATTGTGTGTGGTGCATACTGAAATGTATTCTCCCAAAAAAGGAAGGATAAAGGCATGCATGCAGTGTACCCTTCCAAAAGAAGATTCACTCACTAGGAGCACCTTGGTTTATAATGCAGGGTCAACAAATGAATGCTGCAGGCCAAATCCAGCCCAGAGCCTGTTTTTGTAAATAAAGATTTATTGGAACACAGCCACACCCACTCCTTTACCTAGTGTCTATGACAGATTTCAGAGACCCGATGGTTCACGAAGCCCACAATACTGACTATCTGGCACTCTAGAGAAAAGCTCTGTCAGCCCCTCACCTCGCAGAGTAATCCCCTGATGCTTTTTAGTAGGTTTTACACAATATACTGAAATTTGTGTATAAGATATGGAATAAATTACCTTGTGAAATCCCTCAGTTTTCTGATTAATTTTAGTGCCCAATATTTGAGTGCTCAGGTATTAGGAACAAAACACACCCATCTAGTAACTAGCAAATAGGTGGAAACAAAGTAGAGTGACAGTATAGCATATACCTTCCTTTTATAACTGAATGGCTAGTAAAAGTATTCTCACCAAAGGTCCTTAAGGCATGACACTAAACCCAATGCTTTAACTACAAGCGTAATAATCAGTATTCTGTAGACCAGAACTTCCACCATTTGTTCCAGTGTCTGCATACTACATTATTTTATGGGTATAATAATGTATTTCCTTATAGATAGGTATTTACACTACCTATAACTTTTTTGTAATGTTGTAATAAATATCCTTATATATGTATATAAGTAACATTTGTATAAATATCCTTAATGTATATACACTATACAATATATACAATATGTACATAAGCAGTCATATTATATATAAACACATAACATGACCTGCTGTATATTTTATACACTTCCTATATAATAAAGAGCTAATATGCAAATGGCCACCACGCCCTCACATTGTCACGCCCTCGCAGCATCATGCCTTAACTGCTAAGACACTCAACACTGGGGAGAGAGGAATGGGGAACAGCCAGGCTGCGGCCTGGGAGAGGGACAAGCCGCCTGCCCGCAGTTCTGGGCACCTGTGCAAGTGGCTGCCGCCCAGGAGAGGGACAAGCCACCCACCCTGCAGCCCCAGGCACCTGAGGTTGTGTGCTGGGCAAAGCCGCCTGTCCACGGTCCCCTGCAGCTGTGCCAGGCCTGGGCGAGGCAGTGGCAGTTAGGGGTGATCAGACCAGAAGGGGAGCAATTCGGGGCGATCAGACAGGCAGGCAGAGGTGGTTAGGGGTGATCAGGCAGGCAGATAGAGGGGTAAGGGGTGATTAGGCAGGCAGGCAGGCAGGCGAGCTGTTAGGAGCCAGCAGTCCCAGAATGTGAAAGGCAATCCAACATCCCCCAAGAGGTCCGTGATTGGAGAGGCTGCAGGCTGGGTTGAAGGACTTGGGAGAGTGACAAGCTACCCTCCCAGTAGTCCAGGGTGCCAGTGGTTGGGGCTGTGGCCCAGGAGAGCGAAAATCAGCCCACCCCACGGCCTTGGGCACCAGTGGCTGTGCATGCGGCCCGGGAGAGGGACAAGCAGCATGCCCCGCGGTCCCAGGTGCCAGCACTGAATTTCATGCACCAGGCCTCTAGTAATAATATATAATTAATGTCCTTACAATCTGTAAGTGTGTATGCCTCCAAGTCATTTTTTCGTGTAGGAGGTAGATCTGGAAGTGATGCTATTGGGATAAAGGGATGACATACTTGAAATTTTGAAACTAGTTCAATTACCCTTTGAATAAGCTATGCCAATTTCATGTACCATTAGTGCATGGGAGTGCCTTTTCCTCCTATGTGTCAATTCTGGTTGTTATTTTTTAAGTAAAATCTTTATCATTTTATATTTTTAAAATGGTATCTGTTTGTTGATTTTCATTTTTCTGATTACCAGGCAAGGATCAATCTCCGTAGTAAAAATATAAAATTTATTAATCATGTATACTTGCTCAAATTGGAATTTGTTTTATAGGAAAAGAGTAATTACCTACTATTAAATACTGCTGTCGGCTTACCTATCAGAGTCTTCACTCTCCATAATAGGAAGCTGCTGCTTATCAGTCTGTTCAACTTTGCTTTTCTGACTCCATCCACCACTGTCTGCAGCAGCAGCAGCATGATCCCTGTTTCCTGACACTTTCCTTTCACTGCTTTTCTGCTTTTTTTCTTCTTTAACCTTTGATGAAAGTTTGATATTAAGGATATTGTTATTACCTTATTCATTAAAAAGACTGTGTTTTCATTAATGTTATCATTTGACTCTTAGTCGCATTGACATGACTTTAATCAATAAAAATATTTTGTGTGTTTTTCATTATAGGTCATTGACGCTGTCAATTCTTCTTCATTTCTGTTTCAGTAAAGGAGCAGAATTTTCCAAGATTTGGAAAAGAGCTGCCTGAATTTTGTGCTCCTATACACATCACATCCACACTCTGTTACCTAACATTCCCCTTACCCCGCCCCCCACCCATTTGTCTAGCAGAGACAGAGCAATAATAGGACAAAAACCCAAAATGTGTCCTCTTCTGCCTGTCCCACCTGGGTCTTGCATTACAGTCAGATTTAGAGGGTGTGACATTGTCCCTCAGAAACAAATAGGAAGCTTTCCTGTGTTTGCACGAAGCTATTCCTTCCCCCTCTGCCTTTTACAATTCTTCTTTCCTTAAGATCTTTGAGGGCATCAAAAGAGTGGTGGTATTCATAAAATATATGAACCACAGTTCACCACAGCACTGGAGCAGAGTGAAACCAATGGATTGTTGATTAATGGACAATTCTGGAAAATGAGTAATACAATGACTATACAGTTTTATCGCTAGAGGACACAGAAGTAGTTATCTAGTTACTTTAGCCCCATATTTACTGATAACAGAAATAAAACCAAGGTTAAGTGACCTATCCAACCTTCGTATGGATGCAGTCCCTTGCATTTTATGGCACCAAAAGAAAGGATATAATTCTATAATGCTGAATCAGATAAATAAACAGAAAATTTCATCAAATTAAGCAGGCAAATTAAGCATGACTTTTAAAAAGTAATTTAATGCCTTAGTGTAATGAGAGGGCTCATCTGCTTTTTCTTATGAAGGAGCATCATATCTCAATCTTTTTCCATTTTAAAAGTCAATGCACCTCAAAACTCAGTTTTCTCCTTTAGAAACAAATACTGGTCTTATTGCAAATAATTTATGTGACCTACATGATTACATCATACATGTCAAAATGACAATCACCGTGCTTTTATATTTGACAGGTATTGTACAGCTTTTCATGGTTTTTAATCTTTCCATTACAATTCACAATATTATTTATATTGGTTTCAGTTGTGCCGCATAGTGGTTAGATAATCAAATACTTTACAAAGTGATCCCCTGATATCTTAATACACACCTGACTCCATTCAAACTTATTGCAATATGACTGAATACATTCTCTATGCCGTACTTGCCATTCTGTGACTATTCTATAACTACGAATTGGTACTTGACTTCTATCCCATGAAATGCTAACTCCCACTTCCCCCTATCACAGTCTCTGATTTCTGTCTCCACTTAGTCACCTATTGTGGAAAACACATATAAAAGGAATCACGCAATAACATAAACATATTTTCTTCCCTGGCCTGTGTTGTTCAGTTGGTTTGAGTGATGTACCATGTACTAAAGGGTTACAAATTCAATTCTCAGTCAGGGCACATACACAGGTTGTCAGTTCAATTCCAGTTGGGGCTTATGGGGAAGGAAACCAATCCATACATGTTTCTCTTTCTCATATCAATGATTCTCTCTCTCTCTCTCTCTCTCTCTCTCTCTGTCTCTCTCTCTCTATCTCCACCCCCTGTCTAACCCTTCCTCTTTCTCTAAAGTCAGTTTTTAAAAAGGCATATCTCTGTTGAGAATTTAACAATAAAAACACTAATTTTGCATTACAAATATTAATCAATGATAGTTAGGCTGCTATAACATTATAAGAGTAAGGGCCACACAAAATTAAATTGATAGCAGGGCCAAATCCGGTTTGACTCAGTGGATGGAGAGACGGCCTGTGGACTGAAAGATCCCATTTCAAATCCGGTCAAGGGCATGTAGCTTGGTTGTGGGCACATCCCCAGTGTGAGGTGTGCAGGAAGCAGTTGATCGATGTTTCTCTCTCATCGATGTTTCTAATTCTCTATCTCTCTCCCTTCTTCTCTGTAAAAAAAGTCAATAAAATATATTTTTAAAAAATTGATAGCAGGAAATTTAATATCACAAGGGAGCACTTTACCTTCAAGTCTTCATTGTGTGATGTAGGCCTTGAATCATCAATGCCAAGTTTGCTGCAAAGTCTTTATAGTACAATATACAAGAAAAATGAGTGAGTTCATTTCTTTAGAACAAGCAACAAAAAATTTAAGTGAAAGGTAAGCTATCTGCATATCAAATAATGATTCTTGATATAATTAACGGTAGGGCTCTACTTACATAAAGGTTTTAGTGTTACCCAACTCCATTTCTGATTTGATATCTAGTCCTGCCCCTGGCCAACCCTCCATGTATATCGGAAGCACATCAGCTAATTGGGAAACCAGATGAAGGGGAGAAAACTTCTGCCTTGGGCCATGGATCTATGTGGTTCATCAATCTCCATTGCCTAGGACTCAAGGGGACCTGAGCCCCACTCTGTCAGCCAGAGTTCACATAGATGAGACCATAGTCCTTTATGCGATCAAAAGAATCTTCCCAGTGGCTCAAAATCTTTGCATATGTTTCTAAAGAAACCTTGAATACCGCTAATTCCTCCAATTAAACAACCACGCAAAAGAGCAGCAACCTCTTCAGGACATGCTGAGCCCCATATTTTAATCTGCCTTTCTGGAGAAGAACCACATTCAGTGTCCTTCTTCTTAAAACTTAACTTTAACTTCTCATAAACTTCAATATTTTCCTCTCTTTTCCAAAACTCTTATTTCAAACCGAACCCAGTGAAAATGGAACTGCTAGTTCCATTGTTATCCTTGATTAACTGTGTTCGCAACCCACTCTCTATATTTCTATTATGAAAACTCACCTACAGAATGAAACAAAAGGGAAGGGCATTGCATTTAGCAACCTGAATTTACATCTCTGTTCCACCACTTATTATCTCAATGGGTCACTTTAATGGGCTTCCAATACTCCATGTGAACAACTACTTGGCCAGGATGTCAAACACAGGTTGAAGTACTAAAGAAGGTTTTGTTTAATTAATAGCTAGGCTTCCTTAAAATTATACTTTTCAATGTGTCTTTAATTCTGTCTATAGAAAATGGAGAACACCATAGCTGGCAGAATTGGAAAAAATAAAACACAGAGAGGAAACACCAATAAAAGCAGAGAATAAACTAATATAAATCAAAAACTCATGCAAGAGGGAAAAAAGACTATAGAAACAAAGAAAAAACCTCAAACAACTAGGCAAATGTACTACCCTAAAGAGAAAACCAGACTCTGAAGTCAGTAAATAGAGGAATCTATTAGAAATATACTCTAAACATATGCTTAATTAAGATAACATGATCTACACATATTCTTTACTTAGAGATAAATAATTCGTTCCAAGAAAAATAGATAGCATTTTACCTAAAAACCCTTGCCTGAGTGGGCCTTGCTTAGGTAAGACCTTTAGTTCAGTGGCCATAGTGAACCGAGATGGGCCCTAAAAGCTTTGGTGGGAAAAACAAGGTGCTATTTACCACTTCAGTTGTCAAGGAGAGTAAGATAAATGCTTGGACTCACTGGGCCTCTTAGAAACACTCTAAATCAGAGTTCATACACAATCAGATTTGATTTTCTGAGATGATCTTATTTGCAACTTTATCTCCATAGCAGAGCTACACGGGAACTTATCAGTGTATGTTGAGGGACAACAGAACAATTTGGGAGCCAAGCTGTTTGACAGTCACATCAGGGCCCAACCCCTTGCCGCCTATGGAATCCTGGGTCAATTCATCCATCTCCCTGAATCATAGTTGCCTCATTAATAAAAAGTGGGTTACATTAGCCCAGCTACTTTGCCAAGCTATTGTGATGACTATATAACACAGGTTAATTATATAAATAGGCTCTAGCCCACAGTAGAACACTCTAGAAATGTTATTTTATTTCCTCTGAATTCCCTTAATTAACATATAATTCTGAAAAATCCATAAAATCCTACCTGATTAAAGATTCTTCTTCAGAGGTATCAACCACTGTTTTTTAAAAAAAGTAAAATACATTTTAAAGCCATAAAAATACAGAACCTTCAAAGTGCTGGACTAATACATTGCTAGAAAGTATACCTTTGGGGCCACCCCTGAAGATTATACTGGAGTGAACACTAATCATATTATTGGTAACCATTAATACATAAGAACATTTACTTTTTCTTTTTAAATATATCAAATACACACACACACATACACACAGGAAAATGGGATGTATCAGAGTTTGATACCTTCCCGTAAACTGCGATGTACAATGAGCATAATCCTAACCAAAAGACCATCAGACTGACAGAAAATTATGTCATTACTGGAAGCAGAATCATAGACTAACCAAGTCAAACTTAAATAGCTTGAGTTTTTTGGACTCCTCCTATTAGCAACAGTCAGAAGAGAGCATACTTATTTTGCTGTAACACAATACAAACTGTTTAACTCTTCAGTAAAGACTAGCTAATTTAAGATGAAACACTCTATCACAAGGAAGCTTAATCATCAGACCCCAGACTTTGCAGCACAGCTACACATAGGAGAGAGACTCTTTCTGGCCCCATTTCATATTGCAAGATGAGTAGGAAAGACTTTGTGATTCCAGTTGTATAAAGTAGAACCGCTTGAGACTGTCTCCTTGCATTACTAGAGTGTGTCTGTTCCCACCGCATAGAGCAGGGTGGTCCAGACAGGTAGTGCTCTGCAGCAGTGCATAGGTCATTTTTCTCAACCCTCTCCCTTAGGTGACAAATGCCTATAGATATTGTTCACTTTCAGCTTGTATGGGACATGTCATCAGATCCGATGCTGATGAACAACAACAACAAATAATTAAGATCAAAAACACCTTGGATAACCAGATCCATTTACCTTGGAATTTTCATTTGTTAAACATGCAAAAAGATGCCCACTGTATGAATCCAACCATACAATATTCAGGAAAAGGCAGATCTATGGAGACTAAGAAAGATCAGTGTTTCCCAGGGATTAGGGAGAAGGGAGGGATGAATAAGCAAAGCACAGAGGAGTTCTAGGATAGTGAAATGATTCTGTATGACACTGTATGGTGGGAATGTGCCATCATACACTTTCAGTGCACATCCATCCATTGCTATAAATGTCCCTCTCTGGTGCAGGATGTAAAAAATGAGCAAGGCCATGTGTTTGGGGCTTTGTGGTTTATGGGCGCACACTGTACCTTCAGCTCAATCTGACTGTGCACCTAACACTGCTCTAAAGAATAAGTCTTAGTAATTTTCTTCAAAATAATGTATCCCCTGAATCGTCTATTAGCATATATCAACATATTTATGCTGTTTTCAAGAAACAGTCACCTTAAAAATTAAGATAGAGATCCAAATATAAGAAAATGGGGATTATCCTCACAATGGCATTTAGCATATGGAAAGACATAAATAAAAAAAATAGTGTTAAATGTATACATATTGGGACAAGAAAATAGCTAATAAATAGTATTGAATAGCTTGCTTTGTAATCATAAACAGGAATTTAGTGAAATATAAATAAAAATTAATCATGCATATAATTAAAGGACACTTTTTTTCTATTGAATCAGAAATCATTATACTGATTTTATGTAAAAATTATCTTGAAATATTAATTTGATAAAAAGGAAAGCTGATCATTGCCTAATATTGCCCTAGGAATTTATGTACAAATACCTGTGAAATACTCACCAAGAGTCACAAAAGTGGCCAGCATTGCAAGCAATTATAGATGATGCGACTGAAAGCAGTACCATGTTATATTATCATATTACTTGCTTTAAAAATAAAATTATAGGCCAAAGCCAAAAATCCAGTCAGGGCTATTATACCTGCTGTGCAGAAACATTTAATACAGCAGGCCAGAGTCGGCTATCCTTAGAAAGTCCTGCTTAAATGGCTACCCTTCAGTTGCTGTCTGAAAACCTGAATCTGGGGAGGGTTTCCCCCTTTCCTTAACTGAGACGAGTGGCTCCCTGAGCCTAAATACTTTGTACAACCAATGTGGTCCATGCTGAACACTTACTTTCCTTCTGGGAATCTAGAATTTTGGGACATGTGATTGGGAAGATGCCTATGTGACTAGTATGCCATAGAACCTTTGGTACTGAAGCTATCAAGACCGGTATATAATATATTTCCTGTGTGTGGTATAAACTTGACACTTCGCCCGAACCATTTTGGCTCAGTGGATAGAGCATCGGCCTGCGGACTGAGGGGTCCCAGGTTCAATTCTGGTCAATGGCATGTACCTGGGTTGCGGGCACGTCCCCAGTAGGAGATGTGCAGGAGGAGGCTTGTCGATGTTTCTCTCTCATCAATGTTTCTAACTCTCTATCTCTCTCCCTTACTCTCTGTAAAGAATCAATAAATTATACTTAAAAAAAAGAAAAGAACTTGACCCTTGAATAACTAAGCACATCCTGGAAACTCCACTGGTTGAGGACTCTTGGAAGCTTGAACCAAATGTCTGCCAACTTTGTCACGTGCACCTTTTCTCTTTGCTGATTTTGCTTTAAACCTTTCACTGTAATAAAACTCCTGTATGAGCACACCTATATGATGAGTCCTGTAAATTTTTAGTGCATAAACAAACCTAGGGGTGCGTTTAGAAACATCTAACAAAATTATATTATGTGAAAATATCATTTGGATTGATGTGTTATACATGATTACAATATAAAAGTTGATTTCACTGAATACCTGTCCTTGATTTTCTTTCGGTCGGTGCTTGATTTCGAGTTTTCTGTAGACCTATAACAGTTAGAATAAAGACATGAAAGGGATAAGTGAATCAATGATGTCAGAAAATTATGTGACACTACAACATTCCTATTTAGTCAGAATAAGAAATACAGAATCCTAATAATTGACATGTTCTATAGTATCAAAGTTCCAATAAAGGAAAGGAAAGGAAGACATCTCACTGACAAATTTCTCTAACTGAATGGGGTTTAATTTCCTTTTAATACAGTTATGAATCAACCAACTAACTGGGCTAACTGAAAAAAAATATTTTCCATAATATATAAAAGCCCAGTGACCATTAGGGCAGAACGACCAGATTGACCAGAATGACCAGTGGCTATGATGCACACCATAGCACCCAAGCAGCCTGATCTGGGCCGAGTTCACACTCCCCCCCTCCATGCCCCCTTAGCTGGCCCAGCCCCCAATCTGCCCCCAACTCCCTGATCTGGGGCTTGGCCAGCCCCCAACCACCCACGGCCACTCCCTATAGTTGGCCCCCACCCCAATCGGCCCCCATCACCCCTGATCACTGCCTAGCTCTCTGGTGCATGTACATTTCGTGCAAGCACAACAAAATAATTATCAGTCCCTTCTGACCCCGACCAGAGTCTCCAGAGGGTTCTGCTAATATTGCCGTCAAGGTGTGTAATTCTCCCTCCAGGGAAGGCAGCACCAGGAGACCTTCCAAGTTAGCTAAAAAGGCGACCTAAGCATTAACGGGATGGTGGCCCTTTGCAGAGGAATGTAGTGAGTCTGCATGGGGATTTTGTGACATTGCAGTGTCTTGCAGATTAGGTGAGCTTTCAATCTCTCTTTAAAGGGGTGGCAAAGAAGACCTGCAGGCTGCCAGGAGCAACAGCGAAGGGTAGGCACATTCACAAACAGAAATACTTTTAAACAAACAGACAGGAAGATCATATTGGGCAACAGAGTAGAGTCCCGGGAGGAACACAAAGATCATTAAAGGGCCATCTTCCATCTTGATATACCTTTGCAAACAATACATAAACAACTTCACGTGAAATGCAAAACAGTTCTGTTGTGGGTTTTCTTTTGGCCATCTTTAAAGTATAATTAGATCCAGCTGGAGGAAAGCTATAGCTTCCAACATTTGACCCCTCGACAGGCCCTGCCTCTGATCAACCCTCATCGGGTAGGGCTGGGGGAACCCCACCTGTGCACAAATTCGTGCACTAGGCCTCTAGTATATAATAAAAAAAGTTCGAATGATTACAGATTTCTTTTTGTTCATTACTAGTCCTTTTAAAATTTCTCATTAAACTAATATCATGGCTCAACTATCATAGGCAGTTGTTGACAGGAAAAAAAGTGAAAGGAATTGTAACCAAAATGTAGGGATATCCATGGGTATACCATCACATTAAACATATATGGAAAAATACTGGTCTTTCTTGATGAAATGTTCTTTCCTACTATTCAGTAAAGTCCTAGTCTTTGTGTCCTATCCAAATGCCAGTGCAGGCTCTACCTGGTTTTGCTCAGTGGATAGAGCTTTGGCCCACAGACTGAAATTTCCCAGGTGTGATTGCAGTCAAGGACAAGTACCTTGGTTGCAGGTACTTTGTCCCTGGTCAGGGTGCATGCAGGAGGCAACCAATCAATGTGTCCCTCTCACGTCAATGTTTCTCTCTGTCTCTCCCTCTCCCTTCCACTCTCTCTAAAAATCAATGGAAAAATGCCTTCCTGTGAGGATTAACAACAACAACTGAAAACATGCCAGCGCACTACCTGGAAAACTATGAGTCACCTTAGATTTCTCTCTCCCCACTAACTCTTACATGCAATCATCACAAAACCTATGGTCTCTGCTTTATTTTGCTACTGTCAACTGCCCTAACCAAACATAAACTCTTACAGATGGCTCTCACAGGGGGGAAAATACTACCAACTATTATTGTTCTTTCTTAAATTAGTAAGATTTGTTAAAGCAAAACAAATTAGAAAGACATAAACCTAGAAAAACACTAACATTTTTATTTATTTATTTATTTATTTATTTATTTATTTATTTATAGCCATATCAATTGATGCAGAAAAAGCACTTGACAAAATTCAACAGCCATTTTTGATAAAAACTCTCAGCAAGGTGGGAATTGAAGGATCATACCTCAACATAATAAAAGCTATATATGACAAACCCGCAGCCAACATCATACTCCATGGACAACAACTAACACCATTTCCCCTAAGAACAGGAACAAGACAAGGATACCCACTCTCACCACTCCTGTTCAACATAGTAACGTAATTATTAGCCATTGCGATTAGACAAGAAGAAATGAAAAGCATCCAGATTGAGAAAGAAGGAGTAAAACTGTCCTCATTTGCAGTTGACATGATATTGTACATAAAAAACCCTAAAGACTCCATCAAAAAACTATTAGACTTAATAAATGAATTCGGCAATGTAGCAGGATAGAAAATTAAGGCCAAGAAATCTATGGCATTTCTAAACACCCATAGTGAACTTGCAGAAAGAGAGACTAAAAAAGCAATCCCTTTTACCATCACACCTAAAAAATTAAGATACCTAGGAATAAACTTAATTAAAGAGGTAAAAGACCTCTACTCAAAAAAACTACAAAACATTGAAAAAAGAGATAGAAGAAGGCAAACAGATTGAAGAACATACCACGTTCTTGGACTGGTAGAATCAACATCATTTAAATGTCCATACTACCCAAAGCAATCTATAAATTCAATGCAGTTCCCATTAAAATACCAACGGCATTTTTCATAGATCTAGAACAAACACTCCAAAAATTCATCTGGAGTAAAAAAAGACCCCGAACAGCTGCAGCAATTCTGAGAAAGAAGAACAAAGTAGGTGGGATCTCAATACCAGATATCAAGCTGTATTACAAAGCCACATTTCTCAAAACTGCCTGGTACTGGCACAAGAACAAAACTATAGATCAATGGAATAGAATAGAAAACCCAGAAATCAACCCAAACCAATATGCTCAGTTAATATGTGACAATGGAGGCAAGAACATACAATGGAGTCAAGACAGTCTCTTCAATATATGGTGTTGGGAAAATTGGACAGATACATGCACAAAAATGAAATGAGACCACCAACTTACACCATACACAAAAATAAACTCAAAATGGATAAAGGACTTAAATATAAGATGGGAACCCATAAAAATACTAGTGGAATCCAAAGGCAACAAAATCTCAGACATATGCCGAAGCAATTTCTTCACTGATACTGCTCCTAGGGCATTAGAAACTAAAGAGAAAATAAACAAATGGGACTACATCAAAATACAAAGCTTCTGCACAGCAAAAGAAACCATCAACAAAACAACAAGAAAGCCCACTGCATGGGAGAACATATTTGCCAATGTTATCTCTGGTAAGGTTTTTATCACCAACATTTATAGGGAACTCACACAACTTAACAAAAGGAAGATAAACAATCCAATGAAAAAAATGGGCAAAGGACCTACATAGACACTTTTGAAAAGAGGACATTCAGAAAGCCAAGAGACATATGAAAACATGCTCAAAGTCACTAATCATCCGAGTGATGCAAATCAAAACAACAATGAGGTACCATCTCACACCTGTCAGAATGGCTCTCATCAACAAATCAACAAATGACAAGTGCTGGAGAGGATGCGGAGAAAAAGGAACCCTCCTGCATTGCTGGTGGGAATGCAGACTGGTGCAACCACTGTGGAAAACAGTATGGAGTTTCCTCAAAAAGCTAAAAATGAAACTCCCATTTGACCCAGTGGTCCCCCTTCTAGGAATATATCTCAAGGTAACAGAAACACCAATCAGAAAGGATATATGCACCCCTCTGTTCATAGCAGCACAATTCACCATAGCTAAGATTTGGAAACAGCCTAAGTGCCCATCAGCAGATGAATGGATTAGAAAACTGTAATACATCTACATGATGGAATACTATGCTGCTGTGAAAAAGAAGGAGCTCTTACCATTCCCAACAGCCTGGATGGAACTGGAGAGCATTATGCTAAGTGAAATAAGCCAGTCAATGAAAGAAAGATACCACATGAACTCACTCATTTATGGATAATTAACACCATTATAAACTGATGAACAAAAATAGATACAGAGACACAGCAACATGAAACAGACTGTCAAACTACAGTGAGAAGGCCGGGGAGGGTTGGGAGGATGGGCAAGAGATCAACTGAAGGACTAATATGCATGCGTAGAAGCATAACCAATGGCACAAGACACTGGGGGGTATGGGATGCCAGGGGAAATACAAGGGGAGAAAAAAAAAGTAGACATATATAATACTCTTTGCAATTTTATCAGCAATAAAACAAAATTTAAAAAGTATTTTTGACACCCAGATTGAACTGTTTGAATATTTATTATCATTATCATTACCAGTGACAACAGAGCATTTGTTCTAAAAATCCCAGTGTCCTGACAATTATCCAGCTAATGAAGTCAACATATCTCATTCTGTTCTGACTTCTGATGAATCAAGTTGATTATAGTGGGAATTTGTTGGTATAATATGAAAAATTTGCTGTGCTTCTCAACAAGCATTGCCTTTCTGACTTCAGTACTATGGGTAGATATCTTTAAAAAAAAAAACAAATCTCATTGGGTTTCTTGCACATGGGTTAAGTGTTGTAGCTCTTTTTTTTTTTAATATATTTTATTGATTTTTTACAGTGAGGAAGGGAGAGAGATAGAGAGTTAGAAACATCGATGGGAGAGAAACATCGATCAGCCGCCTCCTGCACATCTCCCACTGGGGATGTGCCCGCAACCCAGGTACATGCCCTTGACCAGAATCGAACCTGGGACCCTTCAGTCCGCAGCCCGACGCTCTATCCACTGAGCCAAACCGGTTTTGGCAAGTGTTGTAGCTCTTATACTTTGCCATTTGTTTATGCTGCCTGAAAAGTATTGCTGAGTTTCTAGTTTTAGTTATTTTAGTGAGACAAATCACTATGTAATAATAAGTATTCATTTGCTAAATGTAATTCATTCACATTTAAAACTAAACAAAAGACCTGTTTTTAGAACAAGCACAATTTGGTATAATGTGCATAAAGAGGAAACATACACCATCCTAACTTAAAATCTTTTTTCTTTTTTTACATAAAGCTACCATATAGGATTTTAGGGGTCAGGACTAAATAAATGAACTTCCTTTCAAATGATATTTCCCCCGATGTTAAATTGCCTACAATTAACTTTGTTAATAACACTGATTACTATTCTATTAAGAAAGAGATTAAGAAAAACTATACATGCAACTTCAACACTGTTTGGTATTTTTTCCTGCTCTTTCATTATTAAAACTTCCTTACCCCTACTGCATCTATGGTAGGACCACCAAGAGTAATTCACTATTTGAAGTCTTACCAGCAATGCAACCTTCAGATTTTTGGGGTCTCCTTTCTTCTTTATATTTACCAGTAGAAGTTAGTGGTGGTTTACTGGGTACAAAAGAAGGTGTGAAATAATATTACTTTTTAATATTTATATAAAAATATTTTCCAAATGTAATAAGTTCTTAGAATATTTCAGATAATGTCAGAACTGATAGTAAAACTTTAATTATCCCATACAATTTAAATTTGTAAGTTATATAACTGCTTTATGACGTATGTAATGAAAAAAAGAGATATCACAGTCATGAGTTGAGGAAAGTATAGCTCAGTGAATTTATTAGAATCAGCTTAACATAATGGCAAATGTCACAGATTCTAGTGCTATAATGACCAGCTCTTTGTTATCAAAAAGGTCACATTTTTGGCTCAAGTTCCTCCTCTACAAGATATGAATATTACTACCTTAATTCAGAGAGGAAGATTAAATGAGATAATAGAGCAAAAACATATGCTAAGAAAACAGTGAAGAAAAGAAAAAAGAGTTATGAACTTCATTTGTTGTAACTATTTTTGGTTCCCAAAAAAACCCCAATGTGGGAATTTCCTCCTATTTGTCAATTCTGGTTGTTATCTTTTAAATAAAATATTTATCATTTTATATTTTTAAAATGGTATCTCATTATTTGTTGATTTTCATTTTTCTGATTACCAGGCAAGGATCAATCTCCGTAGTAAAAATTTAAAATTTGTTAATCATGAATATTTGCTCAAATTGGAATTTGTTTTATAGGAAAAGAGTAATTACCTACTATTAAATACTGCTGTCGGCTTACCTATCAGAGTCTTCACTCTCCATAATAGGAAGCTGCTGCTTATCAGTTTGTTCACCTTTGCTTTTCTGACTCCATCCACCACTGTCCGCAGCAGCAGCAGCAGCATGATCCCTGTTTCCTGACACTTTCCTTTCACTGCTTTTCTGCTTTTTTGCTTCTTTAACCTTTGATGAAAGTTTGATATTAAGGATATTGTTATTACCTTATTCATTAAAAAGACTGTGTTTTCATTAATGTTATCATTTGACTCTTAGTCGCATTGACATGACTTTAATCAATAAAAATATTTTGTGTGTTTTTCATTATAGGTCATTGACGCTGTCAATTCTTCTTCATTTCTGTTTCAGTAAAGGAGCAGAATTTTCCAAGATTTGTAAAAGAGCTGCCTGAATTTTGTGCTCCTATTCACATCACATCCACACGCTGTTACCTAACACCCCCCTTACCCTCCCCCCACCCAATTTGTCTAGCAGAGACAGAGCAATAATAGGACAAAAACGCAAAATGTGTCCTCTTCTGCCTGTCCCACCTGGGTCTTGCATTACAGTCAGATTTAGAGGGTGTGACATTGTCCCTCACAAACAAATAGGAAGCTTTCCTGTGTTTGCACGAAGCTATTCCTTCCCCCTTAGACTTTTCCAATTCTTTTTTCCTTAAGATCTTTGAGGGCATGAAAAGAGTGGTGGTATTCATAAAATATATGAACCAAAGTTCACCAAAGCACTGGAGCAGAGTGAAACCAATGGATTGTTGGTTAATGGACAATTCTGGAAAATGAGTAATACAATCACTATACAGTTTTATCGCTAGAGGACACAGAAGTAGTTATCTACATACTTTATCCCCATATTTACTGATAACAGAAATAAAACCAAGGTTAAGTGACCTATCCAACCTTCGTATGGATGCAGTTCCTTGCATTTTATGGCACCAAAAGAAAGGGTATCTATACTAATAATAGCCTAGGGCCTTCACGACCTAAATGACCAGATGGATGACCGGTCACCAGGAAGTGCATGGAGCACCTCTCAGTCCCTCCCCCGCGGTCCACAGGCTTCTATCAAAGCAAGGCTGGTGGCAGGCGGGTGGGTGGGGCGGTGGGGGGTGAGCCCGGGGAGCTGGGGATCAGGCCTGAATATAGGCCTGGAGAGAGAGGCAGGTCCTGATCAGCAACTGCTGTGGAGGCTATGGATCAGGCCCGGAGATAGGCCTGGAGAGAAAGGCAGGGCCTGATCAGCAGCCATTGAGGAGGCTGTAGATCAGGCCTGGAGATAGGTCCAGAGAGAGAGAGAGAGACAGCTGGAATTCCCAGAAGAGTCAATGGCTGCCTAGGAGGCGGAGCTTTTGATGCTGACTGGCATAGAAACTGACCAATCAGAACCTAATCTGGGTGAACTGCAAAGGCAGGACCTAAGGTGGGGGCTGAGGAGGGGTTTATGGGCAACAGCTATTTGGTGTAAGGGGTAAGAAAGTGGTTCAATTTTTTAATAACTGGTTTGGCAGTATAGTGCATATGTCTGGCTATCAGTCCAGATATAGGGATTATGTATTTTTGTCTGCAAAGAGCATCTCCTCCTGCTGAAAAAGCTCCCCCCCGCCACCCATTTAAGCAATCCTATCCTATATAGTGTATCTATACTAATAAAAGGGTAATATGCTAATTAGACTGGGTCAACTGGCCATCTTCCAGATGTCCGACTTCCTTCCGCACAAAGCCATGGTGGTGAGGGCCAAGGCAGAGGCAGTTAGGGGGGATCAGGCCGGTAGGGAAGGGCAGTTGGGGGTGAGATCAGGCCAGAAAGGGGAGGGTAGTTGGGGGTGAGATCAGGCCAGCAGGGGAGGGCAGTTGGGATTGAGATCAGGCCAGCAGGGGAGAGCAGTTAGGGGCGACCAGGCTGGTGGGGGGGGCAGTGAGGGGCAACCAGGCAGGCAGGGGACAGCAGTTGGGGGCAATCAGGCAGGCTGACAGAGAGGTTAGGGGCAATCAGGCAGGCAGGCAGAAGGGTTAGGGGCAATCAGGCAGGCAGGCAGAGTGGTTAGGAATGATCAGGCAGGCAGGCAGGCAGGTGAGCGGTTCGGAGCCAGTGGTCCCAGATTGTGAGAGGAATGTCCGATTGGAGGGGGTGCAGGCTGGACTGAGGGACCCCCACCCTCACCCCCGTGCATGAATTTCATGCACCGGGCCTCTAGTAATTCTATAATGCTGAATCAGATAAATAAACAGAAAATTTCACCAAATTAAGCAGGCAAATTAAGCATGACTTTTAAAAAGTAATTTAATGCCTTATTGTACTGAGAGGGCTCATCTGCTTTTTCTTATGAAGGAGCATCATATCTCAATCTTTTTCCATTTTAAAAGTCAATGCACCTCAAAACTCTGTTTTCTCCTTTAGAAACAAATACTGATCTTATTGCAAATAATTTATGTGATCTACATGATTACATCATACATGTCAAAATGACAATCACCGTGCTTTTATATTTGACAGGTATTCTACAGCTTTTTATGGTTTTTAATCTTTCCATTACAATTCACAATATTATTTATATTGGTTTCAGTTGTGCCGCATAGTGGTTAGATAATCAAATACTTTACAAAGTGATCCCCTGATATCTTAATACCCACCTGACTCCATTCATACTTATTGCAATATGACTGAATACATTCTCTATGCCGTACTTGACATTCTGTGACTATTCTATAACTATGAATTGGTACTTGTTGAACCCTTTACTTTTGACCCAATCCACCAACCCTCTTCCCTCTGGCATCCATCAGTCAGATCTCTGTCATCTATGAATCTCAAAATTATTAGTTCATCTATTTTGCTCTTTACATTCCACATATGAATGAGATCAGATGTGACTTATCTTCCTCTGTGTGATGTATTTCACTCAGCATAATACCCTCTAGGTCCATCCATGCTGTCACAAACAGCAAGGATTCATTTTTTTTCATGGCAGTACCATACTTTATTAAACAACGTAATGTAAAGCTTTGAGTCACCAAACACACCTGAGAGTGGTGATAAAAAACATGCATGGAAGTATATATGTTTGTTATTAAAATATCTCAATAAAATTGCAATGTTGATGTACAGTGCAGGTGGGTAATTGAAATATTGGGGAGACCAATTTGTAAAGTATGTGATTATCTAACCACTATGCTGGACATGTAAAACTAATACAATGTAAACTGTAATGTAAACTGTAACTAAAAATAAACTAAAATAAAAATACCTGGGTGGTACGACATAAACAGAAGGACTTGTATGCATGCATATATAAGGATAACCAATGAACACAGACATTGGGGGGGGTAGAGGGGAGGGCATGTGCGGGGTGGGGGGAGGAGTGGCTGGGGTCAGGTCAATGGGGAGGAAAAGGAGACATATGTACTACTATGTGTAATACTTTAAACAATAAATAAATAAATTTAATAATAAATAAATATCTGGATGCGATCACATTGGAATTCTAAGTTCCAAGGTTTTGAGTAAACCATAGAAGATGGCACACAGTATAGTCCAAAAATAGATGAGTTTAGCTGGGTATTTTGTTTATATCCATTCTCTCATATTTTCCTTCCATTTTATTGTTTCTGGGATGCAACCTATGGGTATTTTTAAAATTCATTTCAGTGAGACAGGGAGAGAGAAGGACAGAGAGGAAGGTTGATGAGGCGAGGCTCACCTGCACACCGGCACCAGGGGATTCAGTCGCAACTAGGGCATGTGCCTGACTCTGAATTCAACCAGGGACCTCTTGTTTCATGGGTCAACCACTGATCCACATTGGCTGGGCCATTAGATGTAACTTATATTTAAGCTACTGGACTTAAAAATTATATACCGAGTGCTTATTACATCAATGGATAGACCTACCAAATACAATCAAGAAGATAACAGCATCCTTGAAGGGCATATTTTACCAAATAAAGTTCATTGAGATTTTCACAGTATTACATCCTAAAACTGTAAAAAGTGCACAAGGAACATTATCCAGGATAGACCATGTGTTAGACCATAAGGACAGCCTCAGTACATTTAAAAAGATTGCCATCATTTCACACATCTTCTCCAACAATAATGGTATCAAACCACAAATCAATTACAAAAAAAATAACAACAAAACACTAAAATCACACAAACACATGGAGGCTAAATAACCTGTTAGTAAACTGTGAATGGGTTGGCAGGGATATCAAGGTAGAAATCAAAAGATACCTTGAGACAAATGAAATGAGAACATGACAACTCAAAATCTATGGGACATAGTGAGCACAGTCCTAAGAGGCAAATTCACAGCAATGCAGGCCGACCTCAAGAAACAGGAGTAATCTCAAATTAACAATGTAACCTTTCACCAGAATACCTGTTTTAAATGAGACTATTGGATCTTTCTAAACGTGTAACATGATCTCAATTTGATCGGTTGATTAATTATTAATATGAGAGTATTCTTTTTGTAGTGAGTAAAGTTCACCAAAAATAAAATAAACCATTTTTAAGTGAAAAATTAGATACATTTACAATGTTGTACAATGATGACCTCTATCTAGTTCCAAAATTTGTCATCACTCCAGAAGGGGGACTTCTATCCCATGAAATGGTAACTCCCCCTTCCCCCTATCACAGTCTCTGATTTCTGTCTCCATGTAGTCACTTATTGTGGAAATTACATATAAAAGGAATCATGCAATAACATAAACATATTTTCTTCCCTGGCCTGTGTTGTTCAGTTGGTTGGAGTGATGTCCCATGTACTAAAGGGTTACAAATTTAATTCTCAGTCAGGGCACATACACAGGCTGTCAGTTCAATTCCAGTTGGGGCTTATGGGGAAGGAAACCAATCCATTCACGTTTCTTCTCATATCAATGATTCTCTCTCTCTCTCTCTCTCTCTCTCTCTCTCTCTCTCTCTCTCTCTCTCTTTCTCTCTCTCTCTCTCTCTGTCTCTCTCTCTCTATCTCCACCCCCTGTCTAACCCTTCCTCTTTCTCTAAAGTCAGTTTTTAAAAAGGCATATCTCTGTTGAGAATTTAACAATAAAAAGACTAATTTTGCATTACAAACATAAATAAATGATAGTTAGGCTGGCACAACATTATAAGAGTAAGTGCCACACAAAATAAAATTGACAGCAGGGCTGAAACCGGTTTGGCTCAGTGGATGGAGAGACGGCCTGTGGACTGAAAGGCCCCTGGTTCGATTCCGGTCAAGGCATGTAGCTTTGTTGTGGGCACATCCCCAGTGTGAGGTGTGCAGGAAGCAGTTGATCGATGTTTCTCTCTCATTGATGTTTCTAATTCTCTATCTCTCTCCCTTCCTCTCTGTAAAAAAGTCAATAAAATATATTTTTAAAAAATTGATAGCAGGAAAATTAATTTCACAAGGGAGCACTTTACCTTCAAGTCTTCATTGTGTGATGTAGGCCTTGAATCATCAATGCCAAGTTTGCTGCAAAGTCTTTATAGTAAAATATACAAGAAAAATGAGTAAGTCCATTTCTTTAGAACAAGCAACAAAAAATTTAAGTGAAAGGTAAGCTATCTGCATATCAAATAATGATTCTTGATAAAATTAACGGTAGGGCTCTACTTACATAAACGTTTTAGGGTTACCCAACTCCATTTCTGATTTGATATCTAGTCCTGCCCCTGGCCAACCCTCCATGTATATCAGAAGCACATCAGCTAATTGGGAAAGCAGATGAAGGGGAGAAAACTTCTGCCTTGGGCCATGGATCTATCTGGTTCATCAATCTCCATTGCCTAGGACTCAAGGGGACCTGAGCCCCACTCTGTCAGCCAGAGTTCACATAGATGAGACCATAGTCCTTTATGCGATCAAAAGAATCTTCCCAGTGGCTCAAAATCTTTGCATATGTTTCTAAAGAAACCTTGAATACCGCTAATTCCTCCAATTAAACAACCAAGCAAAAGAACAGCAACCTCTTCAGGACATGCTGAGCCCCATATTTTAATCTGCCTTTCTGGAGAAGACCCACATTCAGTGTCCTTCTTCTTAAAACTTAACTTTAACTTCTCATAAACTTCAATATTTTCCTCTCTTTTCCAAAACTCTTATTTCAAACCGAACCCAGTGAAAATGGTACTGCTAGTTCCATTGTTATCCTCTATTAACTGTGTTCGCAACCCACTCTCTATATTTCTATTATGAAAACTCACCTACAGAATGAAAAAAAAGGGAAGAGCATTGCATTTAGCAACCTGAATTTACATCTCTGTTCCACCACTTATTATCTCAGTGGGTCACTTTAATGGGCTTCCAATACTCCATGTGAACAACTACTTGGCCAGGATGTCAAACACAGGTTGAAGTACTAAAGAAGGTTTTGTTTAATTAATTGCTAGGCTTCCTTAAAATTATAATTTTCAATGTGTCTTTAATTCTGTCTATAGAAAAATGGAGAACACCATAGCTGGCAGAATTGGAAAGAATAACACAGAGAAAGAAACACAATAAAATCAGAGAATAAACTAATATAAATCAAAAACTCATGCAAGAGGGAAAAAAGACTAGAGGAACAAAGAAAAATCCTCAAACAACTTGGCAAATGTACTACCCTAAAGAGAAAACCAGACTCTGAAGTCAGTAAATAGAGGAATCTATTAGAAATATACTCTAAACATATGCTTAATTAAGATAACATGATCTACACATATTCTTTACTTAGAGATAAATAATTCGTTCCAAGAAAAATAGATAGCATTTTACCTAAAAACCCTTGCCTGAGTGGGCCTTGCTTAGGTAAGACCTTTAGTTCTGTGGCCATAGTGAACCGAGATGGGCTCTAAAAGCTTTGGTGGGAAAAACAAGGTCCTATTTACCACTTCAGTTTTCAAGGAGAATAAATAAATGCTTGGACCCACTGGGCCTCTTAGAAACACTCTAAATCAGAGTTCATACACAATCAGATTTGATTTTCTGAGATGATCTTATTTGCAACTTTATCTCCATAGCAGAGCTACACGGGAACTTATCAGTGTATGTTGAGGGACAACAGAACAATTTGGGAGCCAAGCTGTTTGACAGTCACATCAGGGCCCAGCCCCTTGCCTCCTATGGAATCCTGGGTCAATTCATCCATCTCCCTGAATCACAGTTGCCTCATTAATAAAAAGTGGGTTACATTCGCCCAGCTACTTTGCCAAGCTATTGTGATGACTATATAACACAGGTTAATTATATAAATAGGCTCTAGCCCACAGTAGAACACTCTAGAAATGTTATTTTATTTCCTCTGAATTCCCTTAATTAACATATAATTCTGAAAAATCCATAAAATCCTACCTGCTTAAAGATTCTTCTTCAGAGGTATCAAGCACTGTTTTTTAAAAAAAGTAAAATACATTTTAAAGCAATAAAAATACAGAACCTTCAAAGTGCTGGACTAATACATTGCTAGAAAGTATACCTTTGGGGCCACCCCTGAAGATTATACTGGAGTGAACACTAATCATATTATTGGTAACCATTAATACATAAGAACATTTACTTTTTCTTTTTAAATATATCAAATACACACACACACAGGAAAATGGGATGTATCAGAGTTTGATACCTTCCCGTAAACTGCGATGTACAATGAGCATAATCCTAACCAAAAGACCATCAGACTGACAGAAAATTATGTCATTACTGGAAGCAGAATCATCGACTAACCAAGTCAAACTTAAATAGCTTGAGTTTTTTGCACTCCTCCTATTAGCAACAGTCAGAAGAGAGCATACTTATTTTGTGATAACACAATACAAACTGTCTAACTCTTCAGAAAAGACTAGCTAATTTAAGATGAAACACTCTATCACAAGGAAGCTTAATCATAAGACACCATACTTTGCAGCACAGCTACACATAGGAGACAGACTCTTTCTGGTCCCGTTTGATATTGCAAGATGAGTAGGTAAAACTTTGTGATTCCAGTTATATAAAGTAGATTCCCTTGCGACTGTCTCCTTGCATTACTAGAGTGTGTCTGTTCCCACCGCATAGAGCAGGGTGGTCCAGACAGTTAGTGCTCTGCAGCAGTGCATAGGTCATTTTTCTCAACCCTCCTCCTTAGGTGACAAATACCAATAGATATTGTTCACTTTCAGCTTGTATGGGACATGTCATCAGATCCGATGCTGATGAACAACAACAACAAATAATTAAGATCAAAAACACCTTGGATAACTACATCCATTTACCTTGGAATTTTCATTTGTTAAACATGCAAAAAGATGCCCACTGTATGAATCCAACCATACAATATTCAGGAAAAGGCAGATCTATGGAGACTAAGAAAGATCAGTGTTTCCCAGGGATTAGGGAGAAGGGAGGGATGAATAAGCAAAGCACAGAGGAGTTCTAGGATAGTGAAATGATTCTGTATGACACTGTAATGGTGGGAATGTGGCATCATACACTTTCAGGGCACATCCATCCATTGTTATAAATGTCCCTCTCTGGTGCAGGATGTAAAAAATGAACAAGGCTGTGTGTTTGGGGCTGTGTGGTTTATGGGCGCACACTGTACCTTCCGCTCAATCTGACTGTGCACCTAACACTGCTCTAAAAAATAAGTCTTAGTAACTTTCTTCAGAATAATGTATCCCCTGAATGGTCTATTAGCATATATCAACATATTTATGCTGTTTTCAAGACACAGTCACCTTAAAAATTAAGATAGATATCCAAGTATAAGAAAATGGGGATTATCATCACAATGGCGTGTAGCATATGGAAAGACATAAATAAAACAAATAGTGTTAAATGTATACATACTGGGACAAGGAATATCTAATAAATAGTATTGAATAGCTTGCTTTGTAATCATAAACAGGAATTTAGTGAAATATAAATAAAAATTAATCTTGCATATAATTAAAGGACACTTTTTATTCTATTAAATCAGAAATCATTATACTGATTTTATCTAAAAATTATCTTGAAATATTCTTTGGATAAAAAGGAAAGCCGATCATTGCCTAATATTGCCGTAGGAGTTTATGTACAAATACCTGTGAAATACTCACCAAGAGTCACAAAAGTGGCCAGCATTGCAAGCAATTATAGATGATGCGACTGAAAGCAGTACCATGTTATATTATAATATTACTTGCTCTAAAAATAAAATTATAGGCCAAAGCCAAAAATCCAGTCAGGGCTATACCTGCTGTGCAGAAACATTTAATACAGCAGGCCAGAGTCGGCTATCCTTAGAAAGTCCTGCTTAAATGGCTACCCTTTAGTTGCTGTCTGAAAACCTGAATCTGGGGAGGGTTTCCCCCTTTCCCTAACTGAGAAGAGTGGCTCCCTGAGCCTAAATACTTTGTACAACCAATGTGGTCCATGCTGAACACTTGCTTTCCTTCTGGGAATCTAGAATTTTGGGACATGTGATTGGGAAGATGCCTATGTGACTAGTATGCCATAGAACCATTGGTACTGAAGCTAACAAGACCGGTATATAATATATTTCATGTGTGTGGTCTAAACTTGACACTTAGCCCAAACTGTTTTGGCTCAGTGGATAGAGCATTGGCCTGTGGACTGAGGGGTCCCAGGTTCAATTCTGGTCAATGGCATGTACCTGGGTTGCGGGCACGTCCCCAGTAGGAGATGTGCAGGAGGCGGCTTGTCGATGTTTCTCTCTCATCAATGTTTCTAACTCTCTATCTCTCTCCCTTACTCTCTGTAAAAAATCAATAAATTATACTTAAAAAAAGAAAAGAACTTGACACTTGAATAACTAAGCACATCCTGGAAAGTCCACTGGTTGAGGACTCTTGGAAGCTTGCACCAGATGTCTGCCAACTTTGTCACGTGCACCTTTTCTCTTTGCTGATTTTGCTTTAAACCTTTCACTGTAATAAAACTCCTGTATGAGCACACCTATATGATGAGTCCTGTAAATTTTTAGTGCATAAACAAACCTAGGGGTGCGTTTAGAAACATCTAACAAAATTACATTATGTGAAAATATCATTTGGATTGATGTGTTATACATGATTACAATATAAAAGTTGATTTCACTGAATACCTGTCCTTGATTTTCTTTCGGTCGGTGCTTGTTTTCGAGTTTTCTGTAGACCTATAACAGTTAGAATAAAGACATGAAAGGGATAAGTGAATCAATGATGTCAGAAAATTATGTGACACTACAACATTCCTATTTAGTCAGAATAAGAAATACAGAATCCTAATAATTGACATGTTGTATAGTATCAAAGTTCCAATAAAGGAAAGGAAAGGAAGACATCTCACTGACAAATTTCTCTAACTGAACGGGGTTTAATTTCCTTTTAACAAAGTTATGAATCAACCAACTAACTGGGCTAACTGAAAAATAATATTATCCATAACATATAAAAGCCCAGTGACCATTAGGGCAGAACGACCAGATTGACCAGAATGACCAGTGGCTATGATGCACACCATAGCACCCAACCAGCCTGATCTGGGCCGAGTTCACACTCCCCCCCTCCATGCCCCCTTAGCTGGCCCAGCCCCCAATCTGCCCCCAACTCCCTGATCTGGGGCTTGGCTGGCCCCCAACCACCCACGGCTACTCCCTATAGTTGGCCCCCACCCCAATTGGCCCCCATCACCCCTGATCACTGCCTAGCTCTCTGGTGCATGTACATTTCCTGCAAGCACAACGAAATAATTATCAGTCCCTTCTGACCCTGACCAGAGTCTCCAGAGTGCTCTACTAATATTGCAGTCAAGGTGTGTAATTCTCCTTCCAGGGAAGGCAGCACCAGGAGACCTTCCAAGTTAGCTAAAAAGGCGACCTAAGCATTAACGGGATGGTGGCCCTTTGCAGAGGAATGTAGTGAGTCTGCATGGGGATTTTGTGACATTGCAGTGTCTTGCAGATTAGGTGAGCTTTCAATCTCTCTTTAAAGGGGTGGCAAAGAAGACCTGCAGGCTGCCAGGAGCAACAGCGAAGGGTAGGCACATTCACAAACAGAAATACTTTTAAACAAACAGACAGGAAGATCATATTGGGAAACAGAGTAGAGTCCCGGGAGGAACACAAAGATCATTAAAGGGCCATCTTCCATCTTGATATACCTTTGCAAACAATACATAAACAACTTCACGTGAAATGCAAAACAGTTCTGTTGTGGGTTTTCTTTTGGCCATCTTTAAAGTATAATTAGATCCAGCTGGAGGAAAGCTATAGCTTCCAACATTTGACCCCTCGACAGGCCCTGCCTGCCTCTGATCCACCCTCATCGGGGAGGGCTGGGGGAATGCCACATGTGCACAAATTCGTGCACTAGGCCTCTAGTATATAATAAAAAATGTTCGAATGATTACAGATTTCTTTTTGTTCATTACTAGTCCTTTTAAAATTTCTCATTAAACTAATATCATGGCTCATCTATCATAGGCAGTTGTTGACAGGAAAAAAAGTGAAAGGAATTGTAACCAAAATGTAGGGATATCCATGGGTATACCATCACATTAAACATATATGGAAAAATACTGGTCTTTCTTGATGAACTGTTCTTTCCTACCATTCAGTAAAGTCCTAGTCTTTGTGTCCTATCCAAATGTCAGTGCAGGCTCTACCTGGTTTTGCTCAGTGGATAGAGCTTTGGCCCACAGACTGAAATTTCCCAGGTGTGATTGCAGTCAAGGACAAGTACCTTGGTTGCAGGTACTTTGTCCCTGGTCAGGGTGCATGCAGGAGGCAACCAATCAATGTGTCCCTCTCACATCAATGTTTCTCTCTGTCTCTACCTCTCCCTTCCACTCTCTCTAAAAATCAATGGAAAAATGCCTTCCTGTGAGGATTAACAACAACAACTGAAAACATACCAGTGCACTACCTAGAAAACTATGAGTCACCTTAGATTTCTCTCTCCCCACTAACTCTTACATGCAATCATCACAAAACCTATGGTCTCTGCTTTATTTTGCTACTGTCAACTGCCCTAACCAAATATGAACTCTTACAGATGGCTCTCACAGGGGGAAAAATACTACCAACTATTATTGTTCTTTCTTAAATTAGTAAGATTTGTTAAAGCAAAACAAATGAGAAAGACATAAACCTAGAAAAACATTAACATTTTAATTAATGAATTTATTTATTTATAGCCATATCAATTGATGCAGAAAAAGCACTTGACAAAATTCAACAGCCATTTTTGATAAAAACTCTCAGCAAGGTGGGAATTGAAGGATCATACCTCAACATAATAAAAGCTATATATGAGAAACCCACAGGCAACATCATACTCCATGGACAACAACTAACACCATTTCCCCTAAGAACAGGAACAAGACAGGGATAGCCACTCTCACAACTCCTGTTCAACATAGTAACGGAATTATTAGCCATTGCGATTAGACAAGAAGAAATAAAAGGCATCCAAATTGAGAAAGAAGGAGTAAAACTGTCCTTATTTGCAGTTGACATGATATTGTACATAAAAAACCCTAAAGACTCCTTAAAAAAAACTATTAGACTTAATAAATGAATTCGGAAATGTAGCAGGATAGAAAATTAAGGCCAAGAAATCTATGGCATTTCTATACACCCATAGTGAACTTGCAGAAAGAGAGACTAAAAAAGCAATCCCATTTACCATCACACCTAAAAAATTAAGATACCTAGGAATAAACTTAACTAAAGAGGTAAAAGACCTCTACTCACAAAACTACAGGACATTGAAAAAAGAGATAGAAGAAGGCATACAGTTGGAAGAACATACCACGTTCATGGACTGGTAGAATCAACATATTTAAATATCCTTAGTACCCAAAGCAATCTCCAGTTTCTATGCAATGCACTCCCCATTAAAATACCAACAGCATATTTCACAGACCTAGAACGAACTCTTTAAAAACTCATCTGGAATAAAGAAAGACCCTGAAAAGCTGCAGCAATCTTGAGAAAGAAGAATAAATAGGTGGGATCTCAATACCAGATATCAAGCTGTATTACAAAGCCACAGTTCTCAAAACTGCCTGGTACTGGCACAAGAACAGACATATAGATCAATGGAATAGAACAGAGAGCCCAGAAAATTGGACAGATACATGCAAGAAAATGAAATGAGACCACCAACTTACACCATACACAAAAATAAACTCAAAATGGATAAAGGACTTAAATGTACAATGGGAAACCATAAAAATACTAGAGGAATCCAAAGGCAACAAAGTCTCAGACATATGCCGAAGCAGTTTCTTCACTGATACTTCTCCTAGGGCATTGGAAAATATAGAGAAAATAAATAAGTGGGACTACATCAAAATACAAAGCTTCTGCACAGCAAAAGAAACCATCAACCAAACAACAAGAAAGCCCACTGCATGGGAGAACATATTTGCCAATGTTATCTCTGGTAACGTTTTAATCACCAACATTTATAGTGAAGTCACACAACTTAACAAAAGGAAGATAAACAATGCAATCAAAAAATGGGAAAAGGTCATAGACAGACACTTTTCAGAAGAGGACATTCAGAAAGCCAAGAGACATATGAAAACATGCTCAAAGTCACAAATCATCCAAGTATGCAAATCAAAACAACAATGAGGTACCATTTCACACATGTCAGAATGGCTATCATCAACAGAACAACAAAGGACAAGTGTTAGAGAGGATGCGGAGAAAAAGGAACCCTCGTGCACTGCTGGTGGGAATGCAGACTGGTGCAACCACTGTGGAAAACAGTATGGAGTTTCCTCAAAACAAGCTAAAAATGGAACTCCCATTTGACCCCATGATCCCACTTCTAGGAATATACCCCAAGATAAAAGAAACACCAATCAGAAAGTAAATATGCACCCCTATGTACATAGCAGCACAATTTACCATAGCTAAGATCTGGAAACAGCCTAAGTGCCCATCTGCAGATGAGTGGATTAGAAAACTGTAACACATCTACTTGATGGAATACTATGCTGCTGTGAAAAAGAAACAATTCTTACCATTTGCAACAGCCTGGATGGAACTGGAGAGCATTATGCTAAGTGAAATAAGCCAGTCAATGAAAGAAAAATACCACATGAACTCACTCATTTATGGATAATTAAGACCATTATAAACTGATGAACAAAAATAGATACAGAGACACAGCAAGATCAAACAGACTGTCAAACTACAGTGGGAAGGCCGGGGAGGGTTGGGAGGATGGGCAAGAGATCAACTGAAGGACTTGCATGCATGCATATAGGCATAACCAATGGACACAAGACACTGGGGGGTATGGGAGGCCAGGGGAAACTCAAGGGGAGAAAAAAAAAAGTAGACATATATAATACTCTTTGTAATTTTATCAGCAATAAAACAAAATTAAAAAAAATTGTTGACTCCCAGATTGAACTGTTTGAATATTTATTATCATTATCGTTACCAGTGACAACAGAGCATCTGGTTCTAAAGAAATCCCAGTGTCCTGACAATTATCCAGCTAATGAAGTCAACATATCTCATTCTGTTTTGACTTCTGATGAATGAAGTTGATAATAGTGAGACTTTGTTGGTATAATATGAAAAATATGCTGTGCTTCTCAACAAGCATTGCCTTTCTGACTTCAGTACTATGGGTAGATATCTTTAAAAAAAACCAAATCTCATTGGGTTTCTTGCACATGGGTTAAGTGTTGTAGCTCTTATACTTTGCCATTTGTTTGTGCTGCCAGAAAAGTATTGCTGAGTTTCTAGTTTTAGTTATTTTAGTGAGACAAATCACTATGTAATAATAAGTATTCATTTGCTAAATGTAATTCATTCACATTTAAAACTAAACAAAAGACCTGTTTTTAGAACAAGCACAATTTTGTATAATATGCATATAGAGGAAACATACACCATCCTAACTTAAAATCTTTTTTCTGTTTTACATAAAGATACCATATGGGATTTTAGGGGTCAGGACTAAATAAATGAACTTCCTTTCAAATGATATTTCCCCCGATGTTAAATTGCCTACAATTAACTTTGTTAATAATACTGATTACTATTCTATTAAGAAAGAGATTAAGAAAAACTATACATGCAACTTAAACACTGTTTGGTATTTTTTCCCTGCTCTTTCATTATTAAAACTTCCTTACCCTTACTGCATCTATGGTAGGACCACCAAGAGTAATTCACTATTTGAAGTCTTACCAGCAATGCAACCTTCAGATTTTTGGGGTCTCCGTTCTTCTTTATATTTACCAGTAGAAGTTAGGGGTTGTTTACTGTGTACAAAAAAGGTGTGAAATAATATTACTTTTTAACATTTATATAAAAATATTTTCCAAATGTAATAAGTTCTTAGAATATTTCAGATAATGTCAGAACTAATAGTAAAACTTTAATTATCCCATACACTTTAAATTTGTAAGTTATATAACTGTTTTATGAAGTATGTAATGAAAAAAAAAGATATCACAGTCATGATTTGAGGAAAGTATAGCACAGTGAATTAATTAGAGTCAGCTTAACATAATGGCAAATGTCACAGATCCTAGTGCTATAATGACCAGCTCTTTGTTATCAAAAAGGTCACATTTTTGGCTCAAGGTCCTCCTCTACAAAATATGAATATTACTACCTTAAATCAGAGAGGACGATTAAATGAGATAATAGAGCAAAAACATATGCTAAGAAAACAGTGAAGAAAAGAAAAAAGAGTTATGAACTTCATTTGTTGAAACTATTTTTGGTTCCCAAATAAACCCCAATGTGGGACTTTCATGGTTTCTAACTTTCAAATGTGGCAGTTTTCAGAAAATGTTATGAATTTTCGTTATTACCTGTACTTACGTTGTGGTTTGAGATTCAGGGCATCTCAGCTATTATGTAACTGGCAATTAAATTTATGTACAAATAGATTACAGAGGTCACTTCACCCTAAGCATATTCTATTGTCATTCAATATAACATGATGAAGTCAGATAGCACTATGCTCCCTTCTATATGTAACAAATCATACAAACCAAAGAAAAACAATGGAAGCCAGGACCTGGCCTGGGCTAATAATGTCCCTTCTCTACGTACTCAAACTGTGAGCCAGCAGATCTTTATGAGAATGATGCATAATCTCCCTGTTCACCCCCAATTGACTTGGAAGGTACAATCCTACTGGTCACCCATGGATACTGATGAGTTAGCCTGGAGCTTTAGCAATTGTAAGAACCACTAACCTACTTATGATTCAGAGCTTGCTGTTGACTGGCTTCCATGTGAGGCATAACTTAAATATTTTAAAACCTGAGGCAAATTCCAGTCACCTGGGAAATTTCATTGTTATGGCAAAGAGATCACTTGCAGGTCCAATCTAAATTATGGAACCTCAGGCAAGCTGCTGCTTACTACACTTGGTGAGGAGATATGGGACCTCCCACTACCTAAACAAAGATGCTTCATAGGACATAAAGTGCCCTTAGGGTATAGATATGGTAAAATGAATGAAAGAATAAATAAATAAATAAATAAATAAATAAATAAATAAATAAGATGGAGAGATAGAGATAGATAGATAGATAGATAGATAGATAGATAGATAGATAGATAAGTAAATAAGAAAGGAACATCTGGTCTTTTCCTGCACCAATATTTGAATCTTTCTGTCAGTTTAGAATTGTTCTAAGTAACACCTGCTAGCAGAAAAAAACAAACATGCAGCTCAAAGGATAACTCATCCCCAAAGATACGGGCTAAGACATGAGGTCCCAATAAACTTTCCAGTGTGTGAGAGAGGCTGTGGGTGGCTAGAGCTAGGAGGCCCAGCTGTCAGAATAGGGTGCTGGTAATTGACATAGTGGCTAAGCATGCAAGCATATGTATGTAAAGTAAATATAGGTGTGACCCTGAAGTCCAAATGTGAGTCAACATGAAGACTCAGGAATCTGGATCAGCAAGGCCAACCCGGGAGTAAAGATCAAGTGTGACTTTAGGAAGGGTTTAGATGGCAACGCAACAGCAATAGAATCAATGGATTCAACAGAAAATTTAGAATGTACTTTTTGACATCTTCATCTGACTTATGAAAGAAGATTGTCTCCCTTGGCCTTAGGGAATCCTTCATGTTCCTGAAAAATTCAAGGGGGAGGGTGTATATATAAGAGGTAGCCCCCAGAAACTAGATTTTTCTGGTACAGTGAACACTTTAAGACCCCAAATAACTAGTTAGAAAAATCAGAGCTGAGATTTTATTTGTGACCCCAAATTATTTATTTATCTAAGATGCACCTACACTGAATTTATCAAAAAATAAAGACGTCGATATTAAGAAAAAAATTGTAAATGGAAGATTATAAGTGAGGGTTTCGCATGCCAGCAAAAGTTAGTGTCGTGCCATGTGTGGCATGCGTGCCAGGGGTTGCCTACCCTGGTACAGATAGTTCTTTTAAGGATTTTGTAGCTAAATGATATGGGCTTGGATAATCTCATCTTCTTCATGTTTAGCTGTAGCTTTTAATCCTTTCATAATGACTCTAAAGAATTTTTGTAATACTTAAAAGTCTTTTCATTACATACCTGTAATATTACATGGTTTAAAACATGCCAGACTAGGTATTTCGTAAGAAATTCACAAATTATACAAATAAAGACCCCATGAAATTTTTATAGATCTATAAGATTACATTATCACATCGTGATGTTTCTCATGCTTAAAAAGATGACAGGATTTCTTACTGGATGAAAGTCATCCAATCCTAGAATATGTTACACTACTCAGATGTACAAAGTACACTGTAATTAGTCACATTAAAATTGTGTAATAGAAATAATGGGGGAAGCATGCAGGTAATATTCTTACTTTATAAACTATTTTTGTTAATTGTGTAATATGAAGCCCTGTTGAAAAATTGTGTGTGGTGCATACTGAAATGTATTCTCCCAAAAAAGGAAGGATAAAGGCATGCATGCAGTGTACCCTTCCAAAAGAAGATTCACTCACTAGGAGCACCTTGGTTTATAATGCAGGGTCAACAAATGAATGCTGCAGGCCAAATCCAGCCCAGAGCCTGTTTTTGTAAATAAAGATTTATTGGAACACAGCCACACCCACTCCTTTACCTAGTGTCTATGACAGATTTCAGAGACCCGATGGTTCACGAAGCCCACAATACTGACTATCTGGCACTCTAGAGAAAAGCTCTGTCAGCCCCTCACCTCGCAGAGTAATCCCCTGATGCTTTTTAGTAGGTTTTACACAATATACTGAAATTTGTGTATAAGATATGGAATAAATTACCTTGTGAAATCCCTCAGTTTTCTGATTAATTTTAGTGCCCAATATTTGAGTGCTCAGGTATTAGGAACAAAACACACCCATCTAGTAACTAGCAAATAGGTGGAAACAAAGTAGAGTGACAGTATAGCATATACCTTCCTTTTATAACTGAATGGCTAGTAAAAGTATTCTCACCAAAGGTCCTTAAGGCATGACACTAAACCCAATGCTTTAACTACAAGCGTAATAATCAGTATTCTGTAGACCAGAACTTCCACCATTTGTTCCAGTGTCTGCATACTACATTATTTTATGGGTATAATAATGTATTTCCTTATAGATAGGTATTTACACTACCTATAACTTTTTTGTAATGTTGTAATAAATATCCTTATATATGTATATAAGTAACATTTGTATAAATATCCTTAATGTATATACACTATACAATATATACAATATGTACATAAGCAGTCATATTATATATAAACACATAACATGACCTGCTGTATATTTTATACACTTCCTATATAATAAAGAGCTAATATGCAAATGGCCACCACGCCCTCACATTGTCACGCCCTCGCAGCATCATGCCTTAACTGCTAAGACACTCAACACTGGGGAGAGAGGAATGGGGAACAGCCAGGCTGCGGCCTGGGAGAGGGACAAGCCGCCTGCCCGCAGTTCTGGGCACCTGTGCAAGTGGCTGCCGCCCAGGAGAGGGACAAGCCACCCACCCTGCAGCCCCAGGCACCTGAGGTTGTGTGCTGGGCAAAGCCGCCTGTCCACGGTCCCCTGCAGCTGTGCCAGGCCTGGGCGAGGCAGTGGCAGTTAGGGGTGATCAGACCAGAAGGGGAGCAATTCGGGGCGATCAGACAGGCAGGCAGAGGTGGTTAGGGGTGATCAGGCAGGCAGATAGAGGGGTAAGGGGTGATTAGGCAGGCAGGCAGGCAGGCGAGCTGTTAGGAGCCAGCAGTCCCAGAATGTGAAAGGCAATCCAACATCCCCCAAGAGGTCCGTGATTGGAGAGGCTGCAGGCTGGGTTGAAGGACTTGGGAGAGTGACAAGCTACCCTCCCAGTAGTCCAGGGTGCCAGTGGTTGGGGCTGTGGCCCAGGAGAGCGAAAATCAGCCCACCCCACAGCCTTGGGCGCCAGTGGCTGTGCATGCGGCCCGGGAGAGGGACAAGCAGCATGCCCCGCGGTCCCAGGTGCCAGCACTGAATTTCATGCACCAGGCCTCTAGTAATAATATATAATTAATGTCCTTACAATCTGTAAGTGTGTATGCCTCCAAGTCATTTTTTCGTGTAGGAGGTAGATCTGGAAGTGATGCTATTGGGATAAAGGGATGACATACTTGAAATTTTGAAACTAGTTCAATTACCCTTTGAATAAGCTATGCCAATTTCATGTACCATTAGTGCATGGGAGTGCCTTTTCCTCCTATGTGTCAATTCTGGTTGTTATTTTTTAAGTAAAATCTTTATCATTTTATATTTTTAAAATGGTATCTGTTTGTTGATTTTCATTTTTCTGATTACCAGGCAAGGATCAATCTCCGTAGTAAAAATATAAAATTTATTAATCATGTATACTTGCTCAAATTGGAATTTGTTTTATAGGAAAAGAGTAATTACCTACTATTAAATACTGCTGTCGGCTTACCTATCAGAGTCTTCACTCTCCATAATAGGAAGCTGCTGCTTATCAGTCTGTTCAACTTTGCTTTTCTGACTCCATCCACCACTGTCTGCAGCAGCAGCAGCATGATCCCTGTTTCCTGACACTTTCCTTTCACTGCTTTTCTGCTTTTTTTCTTCTTTAACCTTTGATGAAAGTTTGATATTAAGGATATTGTTATTACCTTATTCATTAAAAAGACTGTGTTTTCATTAATGTTATCATTTGACTCTTAGTCGCATTGACATGACTTTAATCAATAAAAATATTTTGTGTGTTTTTCATTATAGGTCATTGACGCTGTCAATTCTTCTTCATTTCTGTTTCAGTAAAGGAGCAGAATTTTCCAAGATTTGGAAAAGAGCTGCCTGAATTTTGTGCTCCTATACACATCACATCCACACTCTGTTACCTAACATTCCCCTTACCCCGCCCCCCACCCATTTGTCTAGCAGAGACAGAGCAATAATAGGACAAAAACCCAAAATGTGTCCTCTTCTGCCTGTCCCACCTGGGTCTTGCATTACAGTCAGATTTAGAGGGTGTGACATTGTCCCTCAGAAACAAATAGGAAGCTTTCCTGTGTTTGCACGAAGCTATTCCTTCCCCCTCTGCCTTTTACAATTCTTCTTTCCTTAAGATCTTTGAGGGCATCAAAAGAGTGGTGGTATTCATAAAATATATGAACCACAGTTCACCAAAGCACTGGAGCAGAGTGAAACCAATGGATTGTTGATTAATGGACAATTCTGGAAAATGAGTAATACAATGACTATACAGTTTTATCGCTAGAGGACACAGAAGTAGTTATCTAGTTACTTTAGCCCCATATTTACTGATAACAGAAATAAAACCAAGGTTAAGTGACCTATCCAACCTTCGTATGGATGCAGTTCCTTGCATTTTATGGCACCAAAAGAAAGGATATAATTCTATAATGCTGAATCAGATAAATAAACAGAAAATTTCATCAAATTAAGCAGGCAAATTAAGCATGACTTTTAAAAAGTAATTTAATGCCTTAGTGTAATGAGAGGGCTCATCTGCTTTTTCTTATGAAGGAGCATCATATCTCAATCTTTTTCCATTTTAAAAGTCAATGCACCTCAAAACTCAGTTTTCTCCTTTAGAAACAAATACTGATCTTATTGCAAATAATTTATGTGACCTACATGATTACATCATACATGTCAAAATGACAATCACCGTGCTTTTATATTTGACAGGTATTGTACAGCTTTTTATGGTTTTTAATCTTTCCATTACAATTCACAATATTATTTATATTGGTTTCAGTTGTGCCGCATAGTGGTTAGATAATCAAATACTTTACAAAGTGATCCCCTGATATCTTAATACACACCTGACTCCATTCAAACTTATTGCAATATGACTGAATACATTCTCTATGCCGTACTTGCCATTCTGTGACTATTCTATAACTACGAATTGGTACTTGACTTCTATCCCATGAAATGCTAACTCCCACTTCCCCCTATCACAGTCTCTGATTTCTGTCTCCACTTAGTCACCTATTGTGGAAAACACATATAAAAGGAATCACGCAATAACATAAACATATTTTCTTCCCTGGCCTGTGTTGTTCAGTTGGTTTGAGTGATGTACCATGTACTAAAGTGTTACAAATTCAATTCTCAGTCAGGGCACATACACAGGTTGTCAGTTCAATTCCAGTTGGGGCTTATGGGGAAGGAAACCAATCCATACATGTTTCTCTTTCTCATATCAATGATTCTCTCTCTCTCTCTCTCTCTCTCTCTGTCTCTCTCTCTCTATCTCCACCCCCTGTCTAACCCTTCCTCTTTCTCTAAAGTCAGTTTTTAAAAAGGCATATCTCTGTTGAGAATTTAACAATAAAAACACTAATTTTGCATTACAAATATTAATCAATGATAGTTAGGCTGCTATAACATTATAAGAGTAAGGGCCACACAAAATTAAATTGATAGCAGGGCCAAATCCGGTTTGACTCAGTGGATGGAGAGACGGCCTGTGGACTGAAAGATCCCATTTCAAATCCGGTCAAGGGCATGTAGCTTGGTTGTGGGCACATCCCCAGTGTGAGGTGTGCAGGAAGCAGTTGATCGATGTTTCTCTCTCATCGATGTTTCTAATTCTCTATCTCTCTCCCTTCTTCTCTGTAAAAAAAGTCAATAAAATATATTTTTAAAAAATTGATAGCAGGAAATTTAATATCACAAGGGAGCACTTTACCTTCAAGTCTTCATTGTGTGATGTAGGCCTTGAATCATCAATGCCAAGTTTGCTGCAAAGTCTTTATAGTACAATATACAAGAAAAATGAGTGAGTTCATTTCTTTAGAACAAGCAACAAAAAATTTAAGTGAAAGGTAAGCTATCTGCATATCAAATAATGATTCTTGATATAATTAACGGTAGGGCTCTACTTACATAAAGGTTTTAGTGTTACCCAACTCCATTTCTGATTTGATATCTAGTCCTGCCCCTGGCCAACCCTCCATGTATATCGGAAGCACATCAGCTAATTGGGAAACCAGATGAAGGGGAGAAAACTTCTGCCTTGGGCCATGGATCTATGTGGTTCATCAATCTCCATTGCCTAGGACTCAAGGGGACCTGAGCCCCACTCTGTCAGCCAGAGTTCACATAGATGAGACCATAGTCCTTTATGCGATCAAAAGAATCTTCCCAGTGGCTCAAAATCTTTGCATATGTTTCTAAAGAAACCTTGAATACCGCTAATTCCTCCAATTAAACAACCACGCAAAAGAGCAGCAACCTCTTCAGGACATGCTGAGCCCCATATTTTAATCTGCCTTTCTGGAGAAGAACCACATTCAGTGTCCTTCTTCTTAAAACTTAACTTTAACTTCTCATAAACTTCAATATTTTCCTCTCTTTTCCAAAACTCTTATTTCAAACCGAACCCAGTGAAAATGGAACTGCTAGTTCCATTGTTATCCTTGATTAACTGTGTTCGCAACCCACTCTCTATATTTCTATTATGAAAACTCACCTACAGAATGAAACAAAAGGGAAGGGCATTGCATTTAGCAACCTGAATTTACATCTCTGTTCCACCACTTATTATCTCAATGGGTCACTTTAATGGGCTTCCAATACTCCATGTGAACAACTACTTGGCCAGGATGTCAAACACAGGTTGAAGTACTAAAGAAGGTTTTGTTTAATTAATAGCTAGGCTTCCTTAAAATTATACTTTTCAATGTGTCTTTAATTCTGTCTATAGAAAATGGAGAACACCATAGCTGGCAGAATTGGAAAAAATAAAACACAGAGAGGAAACACCAATAAAAGCAGAGAATAAACTAATATAAATCAAAAACTCATGCAAGAGGGAAAAAAGACTATAGAAACAAAGAAAAAACCTCAAACAACTAGGCAAATGTACTACCCTAAAGAGAAAACCAGACTCTGAAGTCAGTAAATAGAGGAATCTATTAGAAATATACTCTAAACATATGCTTAATTAAGATAACATGATCTACACATATTCTTTACTTAGAGATAAATAATTCGTTCCAAGAAAAATAGATAGCATTTTACCTAAAAACCCTTGCCTGAGTGGGCCTTGCTTAGGTAAGACCTTTAGTTCTGTGGCCATAGTGAACCGAGATGGGCCCTAAAAGCTTTGGTGGGAAAAACAAGGTGCTATTTACCACTTCAGTTGTCAAGGAGAGTAAGATAAATGCTTGGACTCACTGGGCCTCTTAGAAACACTCTAAATCAGAGTTCATACACAATCAGATTTGATTTTCTGAGATGATCTTATTTGCAACTTTATCTCCATAGCAGAGCTACACGGGAACTTATCAGTGTATGTTGAGGGACAACAGAACAATTTGGGAGCCAAGCTGTTTGACAGTCACATCAGGGCCCAACCCCTTGCCACCTATGGAATCCTGGGTCAATTCATCCATCTCCCTGAATCATAGTTGCCTCATTAATAAAAAGTGGGTTACATTAGCCCAGCTACTTTGCCAAGCTATTGTGATGACTATATAACACAGGTTAATTATATAAATAGGCTCTAGCCCACAGTAGAACACTCTAGAAATGTTATTTTATTTCCTCTGAATTCCCTTAATTAACATATAATTCTGAAAAATCCATAAAATCCTACCTGCTTAAAGATTCTTCTTCAGAGGTATCAAGCACTGTTTTTTAAAAAAAGTAAAATACATTTTAAAGCAATAAAAATACAGAACCTTCAAAGTGCTGGACTAATACATTGCTAGAAAGTATACCTTTGGGGCCACCCCTGAAGATTATACTGGAGTGAACACTAATCATATTATTGGTAACCATTAATACATAAGAACATTTACTTTTTCTTTTTAAATATATCAAATACACACACACACATACACACAGGAAAATGGGATGTATCAGAGTTTGATACCTTCCCGTAAACTGCGATGTACAATGAGCATAATCCTAACCAAAAGACCATCAGACTGACAGAAAATTATGTCATTACTGGAAGCAGAATCATAGACTAACCAAGTCAAACTTAAATAGCTTGAGTTTTTTGGACTCCTCCTATTAGCAACAGTCAGAAGAGAGCATACTTATTTTGCTGTAACACAATACAAACTGTTTAACTCTTCAGTAAAGACTAGCTAATTTAAGATGAAACACTCTATCACAAGGAAGCTTAATCATCAGACCCCAGACTTTGCAGCACAGCTACACATAGGAGAGAGACTCTTTCTGGCCCCATTTCATATTGCAAGATGAGTAGGAAAGACTTTGTGATTCCAGTTGTATAAAGTAGAACCGCTTGAGACTGTCTCCTTGCATTACTAGAGTGTGTCTGTTCCCACCGCATAGAGCAGGGTGGTCCAGACAGGTAGTGCTCTGCAGCAGTGCATAGGTCATTTTTCTCAACCCTCTCCCTTAGGTGACAAATGCCTATAGATATTGTTCACTTTCAGCTTGTATGGGACATGTCATCAGATCCGATGCTGATGAACAACAACAACAAATAATTAAGATCAAAAACACCTTGGATAACCAGATCCATTTACCTTGGAATTTTCATTTGTTAAACATGCAAAAAGATGCCCACTGTATGAATCCAACCATACAATATTCAGGAAAAGGCAGATCTATGGAGACTAAGAAAGATCAGTGTTTCCCAGGGATTAGGGAGAAGGGAGGGATGAATAAGCAAAGCACAGAGGAGTTCTAGGATAGTGAAATGATTCTGTATGACACTGTATGGTGGGAATGTGCCATCATACACTTTCAGTGCACATCCATCCATTGCTATAAATGTCCCTCTCTGGTGCAGGATGTAAAAAATGAGCAAGGCCATGTGTTTGGGGCTTTGTGGTTTATGGGCGCACACTGTACCTTCAGCTCAATCTGACTGTGCACCTAACACTGCTCTAAAGAATAAGTCTTAGTAATTTTCTTCAAAATAATGTATCCCCTGAATCGTCTATTAGCATATATCAACATATTTATGCTGTTTTCAAGAAACAGTCACCTTAAAAATTAAGATAGAGATCCAAATATAAGAAAATGGGGATTATCCTCACAATGGCATTTAGCATATGGAAAGACATAAATAAAAAAAATAGTGTTAAATGTATACATATTGGGACAAGAAAATAGCTAATAAATAGTATTGAATAGCTTGCTTTGTAATCATAAACAGGAATTTAGTGAAATATAAATAAAAATTAATCATGCATATAATTAAAGGACACTTTTTTTCTATTGAATCAGAAATCATTATACTGATTTTATGTAAAAATTATCTTGAAATATTAATTTGATAAAAAGGAAAGCTGATCATTGCCTAATATTGCCCTAGGAATTTATGTACAAATACCTGTGAAATACTCACCAAGAGTCACAAAAGTGGCCAGCATTGCAAGCAATTATAGATGATGCGACTGAAAGCAGTACCATGTTATATTATCATATTACTTGCTTTAAAAATAAAATTATAGGCCAAAGCCAAAAATCCAGTCAGGGCTATTATACCTGCTGTGCAGAAACATTTAATACAGCAGGCCAGAGTCGGCTATCCTTAGAAAGTCCTGCTTAAATGGCTACCCTTCAGTTGCTCTCTGAAAACCTGAATCTGGGGAGGGTTTCCCCCTTTCCTTAACTGAGACGAGTGGCTCCCTGAGCCTAAATACTTTGTACAACCAATGTGGTCCATGCTGAACACTTACTTTCCTTCTTGGAATCTAGAATTTTGGGACATGTGATTGGGAAGATGCCTATGTGACTAGTATGCCATAGAACCATTGGTACTGAAGCTATCAAGACCGGTATATAATATATTTCCTGTGTGTGGTATAAACTTGACACTTCGCCCGAACCATTTTGGCTCAGTGGATAGAGCATCGGCCTGCGGACTGAGGGGTCCCAGGTTCAATTCTGGTCAATGGCATGTACCTGGGTTGCGGGCACGTCCCCAGTAGGAGATGTGCAGGAGGAGGCTTGTCGATGTTTCTCTCTCATCAATGTTTCTAACTCTCTATCTCTCTCCCTTACTCTCTGTAAAGAATCAATAAATTATACTTAAAAAAAAGAAAAGAACTTGACCCTTGAATAACTAAGCACATCCTGGAAACTCCACTGGTTGAGGACTCTTGGAAGCTTGAACCAAATGTCTGCCAACTTTGTCACGTGCACCTTTTCTCTTTGCTGATTTTGCTTTAAACCTTTCACTGTAATAAAACTCCTGTATGAGCACACCTATATGATGAGTCCTGTAAATTTTTAGTGCATAAACAAACCTAGGGGTGCGTTTAGAAACATCTAACAAAATTATATTATGTGAAAATATCATTTGGATTGATGTGTTATACATGATTACAATATAAAAGTTGATTTCACTGAATACCTGTCCTTGATTTTCTTTCGGTCGGTGCTTGATTTCGAGTTTTCTGTAGACCTATAACAGTTAGAATAAAGACATGAAAGGGATAAGTGAATCAATGATGTCAGAAAATTATGTGACACTACAACATTCCTATTTAGTCAGAATAAGAAATACAGAATCCTAATAATTGACATGTTCTATAGTATCAAAGTTCCAATAAAGGAAAGGAAAGGAAGACATCTCACTGACAAATTTCTCTAACTGAATGGGGTTTAATTTCCTTTTAATACAGTTATGAATCAACCAACTAACTGGGCTAACTGAAAAAAAATATTTTCCATAATATATAAAAACCCAGTGACCATTAGGGCAGAACAACCAGATTGACCAGAATGGCCAGTGGCTATGATGCACACCATAGAACCCAACCAGCCTGATCTGGGCCGAGTTCACACTCCCCCACTCCATGCCCCCTTAGCTGGCCCTGCCCCCAATCTGCCCCCAACTCCCTGATCTGGGGCTTGGCCGGCCCCCAACCACCCACGGCCACTCCCTATAGTTGGCCCCCACCCCAATCGGCCCCCATCACCCCTGATCACTGCCTAGCTCTCTGGTGCATGTACATTTCGTGCAAGCACAACAAAATAATTATCAGTCCCTTCTGACCCCGACCAGAGTCTCCAGAGGGTTCTGCTAATATTGGAGTCAAGGTGTGTAATTCTCCCTCCAGGGAAGGCAGCACCAGGAGACCTTCCAAGTTAGCTAAAAAGGCGACCTAAGCATTAACGGGATGGTGGCCCTTTGCAGAGGAATGTAGTGAGGCTGCATGGGGATTTTGTGACATTGCAGTGTCTTGCAGATTAGGTGAGCTTTCAATCTCTCTTTAAAGGGGTGGCAAAGAAGACCTGCAGGCTGCCAGGAGCAACAGCGAAGGGTAGGCACATTCACAAACAGAAATACTTTTAAACAAACAGACAGGAAGATCATATTGGGAAACAGAGTAGAGTCCCGGGAGGAACGCAAAGATCATTAAAGGGCCATCTTCCATCTTGATATACCTTTGCAAACAATACATAAACAACTTCACGTGAAATGCAAAACAGTTCTGTTGTGGGTTTTCTTTTGGCCATCTTTAAAGTATAATTAGATCCAGCTGGAGGAAAGCTATAGCTTCCACCATTTGACCCCTCGACAGGCCCTGCCTCTGATCAACCCTCATCGGGTAGGGCTGGGGGAACCCCACCTGTGCACAAATTCGTGCACTAGGCCTCTAGTATATAATAAAAAAAGTTCGAATGATTACAGATTTCTTTTTGTTCATTACTAGTCCTTTTAAAATTTCTCATTAAACTAATATCATGGCTCATCTATCATAGGCAGTTGTTGACAGGAAAAAAAGTGAAAGGAATTGTAACCAAAATGTAGGGATATCCATGGGTATACCATCACATTAAACATATATGGAAAAATACTGGTCTTTCTTGATGAAATGTTCTTTCCTACTATTCAGTAAAGTCCTAGTCTTTGTGTCCTATCCAAATGCCAGTGCAGGCTCTACCTGGTTTTGCTCAGTGGATAGAGCTTTGGCCCACAGACTGAAATTTCCCAGGTGTGATTGCAGTCAAGGACAAGTACCTTGGTTGCAGGTACTTTGTCCCTGGTCAGGGTGCATGCAGGAGGCAACCAATCAATGTGTCCCTCTCACGTCAATGTTTCTCTCTGTCTCTCCCTCTCCCTTCCACTCTCTCTAAAAATCAATGGAAAAATGCCTTCCTGTGAGGATTAACAACAACAACTGAAAACATGCCAGCGCACTACCTGGAAAACTATGAGTCACCTTAGATTTCTCTCTCCCCACTAACTCTTACATGCAATCATCACAAAACCTATGGTCTCTGCTTTATTTTGCTACTGTCAACTGCCCTAACCAAACATAAACTCTTACAGATGGCTCTCACAGGGGGGAAAATACTACCAACTATTATTGTTCTTTCTTAAATTAGTAAGATTTGTTAAAGCAAAACAAATTAGAAAGACATAAACCTAGAAAAACACTAACATTTTTATTTATTTATTTATTTATTTATTTATTTATTTATTTATTTATAGCCATATCAATTGATGCAGAAAAAGCACTTGACAAAATTCAACAGCCATTTTTGATAAAAACTCTCAGCAAGGTGGGAATTGAAGGATCATACCTCAACATAATAAAAGCTATATATGACAAACCCGCAGCCAACATCATACTCCATGGACAACAACTAACACCATTTCCCCTAAGAACAGGAACAAGACAAGGATACCCACTCTCACCACTCCTGTTCAACATAGTAACGTAATTATTAGCCATTGCGATTAGACAAGAAGAAATGAAACGCATCCAGATTGAGAAAGAAGGAGTAAAACTGTCCTCATTTGCAGTTGACATGATATTGTACATAAAAAACCCTAAAGACTCCATCAAAAAACTATTAGACTTAATAAATGAATTCGGCAATGTAGCAGGATAGAAAATTAAGGCCAAGAAATCTATGGCATTTCTAAACACCCATAGTGAACTTGCAGAAAGAGAGACTAAAAAAGCAATCCCTTTTACCATCACACCTAAAAAATTAAGATACCTAGGAATAAACTTAATTAAAGAGGTAAAAGACCTCTACTCAAAAAAACTACAAAACATTGAAAAAAGAGATAGAAGAAGGCAAACAGATTGAAGAACATACCACGTTCTTGGACTGGTAGAATCAACATCATTTAAATGTCCATACTACCCAAAGCAATCTATAAATTCAATGCAGTTCCCATTAAAATACCAACGGCATTTTTCATAGATCTAGAACAAACACTCCAAAAATTCATCTGGAGTAAAAAAAGACCCCGAACAGCTGCAGCAATTCTGAGAAAGAAGAACAAAGTAGGTGGGATCTCAATACCAGATATCAAGCTGTATTACAAAGCCACATTTCTCAAAACTGCCTGGTACTGGCACAAGAACAAAACTATAGATCAATGGAATAGAATAGAAAACCCAGAAATCAACCCAAACCAATATGCTCAGTTAATATGTGACAATGGAGGCAAGAACATACAATGGAGTCAAGACAGTCTCTTCAATATATGGTGTTGGGAAAATTGGACAGATACATGCACAAAAATGAAATGAGACCACCAACTTACACCATACACAAAAATAAACTCAAAATGGATAAAGGACTTAAATATAAGATGGGAACCCATAAAAATACTAGTGGAATCCAAAGGCAACAAAATCTCAGACATATGCCGAAGCAATTTCTTCACTGATACTGCTCCTAGGGCATTAGAAACTAAAGAGAAAATAAACAAATGGGACTACATCAAAATACAAAGCTTCTGCACAGCAAAAGAAACCATCAACAAAACAACAAGAAAGCCCACTGCATGGGAGAACATATTTGCCAATGTTATCTCTGGTAAGGTTTTTATCACCAACATTTATAGGGAACTCACACAACTTAACAAAAGGAAGATAAACAATCCAATGAAAAAAATGGGCAAAGGACCTACATAGACACTTTTGAAAAGAGGACATTCAGAAAGCCAAGAGACATATGAAAACATGCTCAAAGTCACTAATCATCCGAGTGATGCAAATCAAAACAACAATGAGGTACCATCTCACACCTGTCAGAATGGCTCTCATCAACAAATCAACAAATGACAAGTGCTGGAGAGGATGCGGAGAAAAAGGAACCCTCCTGCATTGCTGGTGGGAATGCAGACTGGTGCAACCACTGTGGAAAACAGTATGGAGTTTCCTCAAAAAGCTAAAAATGAAACTCCCATTTGACCCAGTGGTCCCCCTTCTAGGAATATATCTCAAGGTAACAGAAACACCAATCAGAAAGGATATATGCACCCCTCTGTTCATAGCAGCACAATTCACCATAGCTAAGATTTGGAAACAGCCTAAGTGCCCATCAGCAGATGAATGGATTAGAAAACTGTAATACATCTACATGATGGAATACTATGCTGCTGTGAAAAAGAAGGAGCTCTTACCATTCCCAACAGCCTGGATGGAACTGGAGAGCATTATGCTAAGTGAAATAAGCCAGTCAATGAAAGAAAGATACCACATGAACTCACTCATTTATGGATAATTAACACCATTATAAACTGATGAACAAAAATAGATACAGAGACACAGCAACATCAAACAGACTGTCAAACTACAGTGAGAAGGCCGGGGAGGGTTGGGAGGATGGGCAAGAGATCAACTGAAGGACTAATATGCATGCGTAGAAGCATAACCAATGGCACAAGACACTGGGGGGTATGGGATGCCAGGGGAAACACAAGGGGAGAAAAAAAAAGTAGACATATATAATACTCTTTGCAATTTTATCAGCAATAAAACAAAATTTAAAAAGTATTTTTGACACCCAGATTGAACTGTTTGAATATTTATTATCATTATCATTACCAGTGACAACAGAGCATTTGTTCTAAAAATCCCAGTGTCCTGACAATTATCCAGCTAATGAAGTCAACATATCTCATTCTGTTCTGACTTCTGATGAATCAAGTTGATTATAGTGGGAATTTGTTGGTATAATATGAAAAATTTGCTGTGCTTCTCAACAAGCATTGCCTTTCTGACTTCAGTACTATGGGTAGATATCTTTAAAAAAAAAAAACAAATCTCATTGGGTTTCTTGCACATGGGTTAAGTGTTGTAGCTCTTTTTTTCTTAATATATTTTATTGATTTTTTACAGTGAGGAAGGGAGAGAGATAGAGAGTTAGAAACATCGATGGGAGAGAAACATCGATCAGCCGCCTCCTGCACATCTCCCACTGGGGATGTGCCCGCAACCCAGGTATATGCCCTTGACCGGAATCGAACCTGGGACCCTTCAGTCCGCAGCCCGACGCTCTATCCACTGAGCCAAACCGGTTTTGGCAAGTGTTGTAGCTCTTATACTTTGCCATTTGTTTATGCTGCCTGAAAAGTATTGCTGAGTTTCTAGTTTTAGTTATTTTAGTGAGACAAATCACTATGTAATAATAAGTATTCATTTGCTAAATGTAATTCATTCACATTTAAAACTAAACAAAAGACCTGTTTTTAGAACAAGCACAATTTGGTATAATGTGCATAAAGAGGAAACATACACCATCCTAACTTAAAATCTTTTTTCTTTTTTTACATAAAGCTACCATATGGGATTTTAGGGGTCAGGACTAAATAAATGAACTTCCTTTCAAATGATATTTCCCCCGATGTTAAATTGCCTACAATTAACTTTGTTAATAACACTGATTACTATTCTATTAAGAAAGAGATTAAGAAAAACTATACATGCAACTTCAACACTGTTTGGTATTTTTTCCTGCTCTTTCATTATTAAAACTTCCTTACCCCTACTGCATCTATGGTAGGACCACCAAGAGTAATTCACTATTTGAAGTCTTACCAGCAATGCAACCTTCAGATTTTTGGGGTCTCCTTTCTTCTTTATATTTACCAGTAGAAGTTAGTGGTGGTTTACTGGGTACAAAAGAAGGTGTGAAATAATATTACTTTTTAATATTTATATAAAAATATTTCCAAATGTAATAAGTTCTTAGAATATTTCAGATAATGTCAGAACTGATAGTAAAACTTTAATTATCCCATACAATTTAAATTTGTAAGTTATATAACTGCTTTATGAAGTATGTAATGAAAAAAAAAGATATCACAGTCATGAGTTGAGGAAAGTATAGCTCAGTGAATTTATTAGAATCAGCTTAACATAATGGCAAATGTCACAGATTCTAGTGCTATAATGACCAGCTCTTTGTTATCAAAAAGGTCACATTTTTGGCTCAAGTTCCTCCTCTACAAGATATGAATATTACTACCTTAATTCAGAGAGGAAGATTAAATGAGATAATAGAGCAAAAACATATGCTAAGAAAACAGTGAAGAAAAGAAAAAAGAGTTATGAACTTCATTTGTTGTAACTATTTTTGGTTCCCAAAAAAACCCCAATGTGGGAATTTCCTCCTATTTGTCAATTCTGGTTGTTATCTTTTAAATAAAATCTTTATCATTTTATATTTTTAAAATGGTATCTCATTATTTGTTGATTTTCATTTTTCTGATTACCAGGCAAGGATCAATCTCCGTAGTAAAAATTTAAAATTTGTTAATCATGAATATTTGCTCAAATTGGAATTTGTTTTATAGGAAAAGAGTAATTACCTACTATTAAATACTGCTGTCGGCTTACCTATCAGAGTCTTCACTCTCCATAATAGGAAGCTGCTGCTTATCAGTTTGTTCACCTTTGCTTTTCTGACTCCATCCACCACTGTCCGCAGCAGCAGCAGCAGCATGATCCCTGTTTCCTGACACTTTCCTTTCACTGCTTTTCTGCTTTTTTGCTTCTTTAACCTTTGATGAAAGTTTGATATTAAGGATATTGTTATTACCTTATTCATTAAAAAGACTGTGTTTTCATTAATGTTATCATTTGACTCTTAGTCGCATTGACATGACTTTAATCAATAAAAATATTTTGTGTGTTTTTCATTATAGGCCATTGAAGCTTTCAATTCTTCTTCATTTCTGTTTCAGTAAAGGAGCAGAATTTTCCAAGATTTGTAAAAGAGCTGCCTGAATTTTGTGCTCCCATTCACATCACATCCACACTCTGTTACCTAACACCCCCCTTACCCTCCCCCCACCCAATTTGTCTAGCAGAGACAGAGCAATAATAGGACAAAAACGCAAAATGTGTCCTCTTCTGCCTGTCCCACCTGGGTCTTGCATTACAGTCAGATTTAGAGGGTGTGACATTGTCCCTCACAAACAAATAGGAAGCTTTCCTGTGTTTGCACGAAGCTATTCCTTCCCCCTTAGACTTTTCCAATTCTTTTTTCCTTAAGATCTTTGAGGGCATGAAAAGAGTGGTGGTATTCATAAAATATATGAACCAAAGTTCACCACAGCACTGGAGCAGAGTGAAACCAATGGATTGTTGGTTAATGGACAATTCTGGAAAATGAGTAATACAATCACTATACAGTTTTATCGCTAGAGGACACAGAAGTAGTTATCTACTTACTTTATCCCCATATTTACTGATAACAGAAATAAAACCAAGGTTAAGTGACCTATCCAACCTTCGTATGGATGCAGTTCCTTGCATTTTATGGCACCAAAAGAAAGGGTATCCATACTAATAATAGCCTAGGGCCTTCACGACCTAAATGACCAGATGGATGACCGGTCACCAGGAAGTGCATGGAGCACCTCTCAGTCCCTCCCCCGCGGTCCACAGGCTTCTATCAAAGCAAGGCTGGTGGCAGGCGGGTGGGTGGGGCGGTGGGGGGTGAGCCCGGGGAGCTGGGGATCAGGCCTGAATATAGGCCTGGAGAGAGAGGCAGGTCCTGATCAGCAACTGCTGTGGAGGCTATGGATCAGGCCCGGAGATAGGCCTGGAGAGAAAGGCAGGGCCTGATCAGCAGCCATTGAGGAGGCTGTAGATCAGGCCTGGAGATAGGTCCAGAGAGAGAGAGAGAGACAGCTGGAATTCCCAGAAGAGTCAATGGCTGCCTAGGAGGCGGAGCTTTTGATGCTGACTGGCATAGAAACTGACCAATCAGAACCTAATCTGGGTGAACTGCAAAGGCAGGACCTAAGGTGGGGGCTGAGGAGGGGTTTATGGGCAACAGCTATTTGGTGTAAGGGGTAAGAAAGTGGTTCAATTTTTTAATAACTGGTTTGGCAGTATAGTGCGTATGTCTGGCTATCAGTCCAGATATAGGGATTATGTATTTTTGTCTGCAAAGAGCATCTCCTCCTGCTGAAAAAGCTCCCCCCCGCCACCCATTTAAGCAATCCTATCCTATATAGTGTATCTATACTAATAAAAGGGTAATATGCTAATTAGACTGGGTCAACTGGCCATCTTCCAGATGTCCGACTTCCTTCCGCACAAAGTCATGGTGGTGAGGGCCAAGGCAGAGGCAGTTAGGGGGGATCAGGCCGGTAGGGAAGGGCAGTTGGGGGTGAGATCAGGCCAGAAAGGGGAGGGTAGTTGGGGGTGAGATCAGGCCAGCAGGGGAGGGCAGTTGGGATTGAGATCAGGCCAGCAGGGGAGAGCAGTTAGGGGCGACCAGGCTGGTGGGGGGGCAGAGAGGGGCAACCAGGCAGGCAGGGGGACAGCAGTTGGGGGCAATCAGGCAGGCTGACAGAGAGGTTAGGGGCGATCAGGCAGGCAGGCAGAAGGGTTAGGGGCAATCAGGCAGGCAGGCAGAGTGGTTAGGAACGATCAGGCAGGCAGGCAGGCAGGTGAGCGGTTCGGAGCCAGTGGTCCCAGATTGTGAGAGGAATGTCCGATTGGAGGGGGTGCAGGCTGGACTGAGGGACCCCCACCCTCACCCCCGTGCATGAATTTCATGCACCGGGCCTCTAGTAATTCTATAATGCTGAATCAGATAAATGAACAGAAAATTTCACCAAATTAAGCAGGCAAATTAAGCATGACTTTTAAAAAGTAATTTAATGCCTTATTGTACTGAGAGGGCTCATCTGCTTTTTCTTATGAAGGAGCATCATATCTCAATCTTTTTCCATTTTAAAAGTCAATGCACCTCAAAACTCTTGTTTTCTCCTTTAGAAACAAATACTGATCTTATTGCAAATAATTTATGTGATCTACATGATTACATCATACATGTCAAAATGACAATCACCGTGCTTTTATATTTGACAGGTATTCTACAGCTTTTTATGGTTTTTAATCTTTCCATTACAGTTCACAATATTATTTATATTGGTTTCAGTTGTGCCGCATAGTGGTTAGATAATCAAATACTTTACAAAGTGATCCCCTGATATCTTAATACCCACCTGACTCCATTCATACTTATTGCAATATGACTGAATACATTCTCTATGCCGTACTTGCCATTCTGTGACTATTCTATAACTATGAATTGGTACTTGTTGAACCCTTTACTTTTGACCCAATCCACCAACCCTCTTCCCTCTGGCATCCATCAGTCAGATCTCTGTCATCTATGAATCTCAAAATTATTAGTTCATCTATTTTGCTCTTTACATTCCACATATGAATGAGATCAGATGTGACTTATCTTCCTCTGTGTGATGTATTTCACTCAGCATAATACCCTCTAGGTCCATCCATGCTGTCACAAACAGCAAGGATTCATTTTTTTTCATGGCAGTACCATACTTTATTAAACAACGTAATGTAAAGCTTTGAGTCACCAAACACACCTGAGAGTGGTGATAAAAAACATGCATGGAAGTATATATGTTTGTTATTAAAATATCTCAATAAAATTGCAATGTTGATGTACAGTGCAGGTGGGTAATTGAAATATTGGGGAGACCAATTTGTAAAGTATGTGATTATCTAACCACTATGCTGGACATGTAAAACTAATACAATGTAAACTGTAATGTAAACTGTAACTAAAAATAAACTAAAATAAAAATACCTGGGTGGTACGACATAAACAGAAGGACTTGTATGCATGCATATATAAGGATAACCAATGAACACAGACATTGGGGGGGGTAGAGGGGAGGGCATGTGCGGGGTGGGGGGAGGAGTGGCTGGGGTCAGGTCAATGGGGAGGAAAAGGAGACATATGTACTACTATTTGTAATACTTTAAACAATAAATAAATAAATTTAATAAATAAATTAATATCAGGATGCGATCACATTGGAATTCTAAGTTCCAAGGTTTTGAGTAAACCATAGAAGATGGCACACAGTATAGTCCAAAAATAGATGAGTTTAGCTGGGTATTTTGTTTATTTCCATTCTCTCATATTTTCCTTCCATTTTATTGTTTCTGGGATTCAACCTATGGGTATTTTTAAAATTCATTTCAGAGAGACGGGGAGAGAGAAGGACAGAGAGGAAGGTTGATGAGGCGAGGCTCACCTGCACACCGGCACCAGGGGATCCAGTCGCAACTAGGGCATGTGCCTGACTCTGAATTCAACCAGGGACCTCTTGTTTCATGGGTCAACCACTGATCCACATTGGTTGGGCCATTAGATGTAACTTATATTTAAGCTACGGGACTTAAAATATATATACCTAGTGCTTATTACATCAATGGATAGACCTACCAAATACAATCAAGAAGATAACAGCATCCTTGAAGGACATATTTTACCAAATAAAGTTCATTGATATTTTCACAGTATTACATCCTAAAACTGTAAAAAGTGCACAAGGAACATTATCCAGGATAGACCATGTGTTAGACCATAAGGACAGCCTCAGTACATTTAAAAAGATTGCAATCATTTCACACATCTTCTCCAACAATTATGGTATCAAACCACAAATCAATTCCAAAAAAATAACAACAAAACACTAAAATCACACAAACACATGGAGGCTAAATATCCTGTTAGTAAACTGTGAATGGGTTGGCAGGGATATCAAGGTAGAAATCAAAAGATACCTTGAGACAAATGAAATGAGAACATGACAACTCAAAATCTATGGGACATAGTGAGCACAGTCCTAAGAGGCAAATTCACAGCAATGCAGGCCGACCTCAAGAAACAGGAGTAATCTCAAATTAACAATGTAACCTTTCACCAGAATACCTGTTTTAAATGAGACTATTGGATCTTTCTAAACGTGTAACATGATCTCAATTTGATCGGTTGATTAATTATTAATATGAGAGTATTCTTTTTGTAGTGAGTAAAGTTCACCAAAAATAAAATAAACCATTTTTAAGTGAAAAATTAGATACATTTACAATGTTGTACAATGATGACCTCTATCTAGTTCCAAAATTTGTCATCACTCCAGAAGGGGGACTTCTATCCCATGAAATGGTAACTCCCCCTTCCCCCTATCACAGTCTCTGATTTCTGTCTCCATGTAGTCACTTATTGTGGAAATTACATATAAAAGGAATCATGCAATAACATAAACATATTTTCTTCCCTGGCCTGTGTTGTTCAGTTGGTTGGAGTGATGTCCCATGTACTAAAGTGTTACAAATTCAATTCTCAGTCAGGGCACATACACAGGTTGTCAGTTCAATTCCAATTGGGGCTTATGGGGAAGGAAACCAATCCATTCACGTTTCTTTCTCATATCAATGATTCTCTCTCTCTCTCTCTCTCTCTCTCTCTCTCTCTCTCTCTCTCTCACTGTCTCCGTCCCCTGTGTAACCCTTCCTCTTTCTCTAAAGTCAGTTTTTAAAAAGGCATATCTCTGTTGAGAATTTAACAATAAAAAGACTAATTTTGCATTACAAACATAAATCAATGATAGTTAGGCTGGCACAACATTATAAGAGTAAGTGCCACACAAAATATAATTGACAGCAGGGCTGAAACCGGTTTGGCTCAGTGGATGGAGAGACGGCCTGTGGACTGAAAGACCCCCGGTTCGATTCCGGTCAAGGCATGTAGCTTTGTTGTGGGCACATCCCCAGTGTGAGGTATGCAGGAGGAAGCTGATCGATGTTTCTCTCTCATCGATGTTTCTAATTCTCTATCTCTCTCCCTTCCTCTCTGTAAAAAAGTCAATAAAATATATTTTTAAAAAACTGATAGCAGGAAAATTAATTTCACGAGGGAGCACTTTACCTTCAAGTCTTCATTGTGTGATGTAGGCCTTGAATCATCAATGCCAAGTTTGCTGCAAAGTCTTTATAGTAAAATATACAAGAAAAATGAGTAAGTCCATTTCTTTAGAACAAGCAACAAAAAATTTAAGTGAAAGGTAAGCTATCTGCATATCAAATAATGATTCTTGATATAATTAACGGTAGGGCTCTACTTACATAAAGGTTTTAGTGTTACCCAACTCCATTTCTGATTTGATATCTAGTCCTGCCCCTGGCCAACCCTCCATGTATATCGGAAGCACATCAGCTAATTGGGAAACCAGATGAAGGGGAGAAAACTTCTGCCTTGGGCCATGGATCTATGTGGTTCATCAATCTCCATTGCCTAGGACTCAAGGGGACCTGAGCCCCACTCTGTTAGCCAGAGTTCACATAGATGAGACCATAGTCCTTTATGCGATCAAAAGAATCTTCCCAGTTGCTCAAAATCTTTGCATATGTTTCTAAAGAAACCTTGAATACCGCTAATTCCTCCAATTAAACAACCACGCAAAAGAGCAGCAACCTCTTCAGGACATCCTGAGCTCCATATTTTAATCTGCCTTTCTGGAGAAGAACCACATTCAGTGTCCTTCTTCTTAAAACTTAACTTTAACTTCTCATAAACTTCAATATTTTCCTCTCTTTTCCAAAACTCTTATTTCAAACCGAACCCAGTGAAAATGGAACTGCTAGTTCCATTGTTATCCTCTATTAACTGTGTTCGCAACCCACTCTCTATATTTCTATTATGAAAACTCACCTACAGAATGAAAAAAAAGGGAAGAGCATTGCATTTAGCAACCTGAATTTACATCTCTGTTCCACCACTTATTATCTCAATGGGTCACTTTAATGGGCTTCCAATACTCCATGTGAACAACTACTTGGCCAGGATGTCAAACACAGGTTGAAGTACTAAAGAAGGTTTTGTTTAATTAATTGCTAGGCTTCCTTAAAATTATAATTTTCAATGTGTCTTTAATTCTGTCTATAGAAAAATGGAGAACACCATAGCTGGCAGAATTGGAAAGAATAACACAGAGAAAGAAACACAATAAAATCAGAGAATAAACTAATATAAATCAAAAACTCATGCAAGAGGGAAAAAAGACTAGAGGAACAAAGAAAAAACCTCAAACAACTTGGCAAATGTACTACCCTAAAGAGAAAACCAGACTCTGAAGTCAGTAAATAGAGGAATCTATTAGAAATATACTCTAAACATATGCTTAATTAAGATAACATGATCTACACATATTCTTTACTTAGAGATAAATAATTCGTTCCAAGAAAAATAGATAGCATTTTACCTAAAAACCCTTGCCTGAGTGGGCCTTGCTTAGGTAAGACCTTTAGTTCTGTGGCCATAGTGAACCGAGATGGGCTCTAAAAGCTTTGGTGGGAAAAACAAGGTCCTATTTACCACTTCAGTTTTCAAGGAGAATAAATAAATGCTTGGACCCACTGGGCCTCTTAGAAACACTCTAAATCAGAGTTCATACACAATCAGATTTGATTTTCTGAGATGATCTTATTTGCAACTTTATCTCCATAGCAGAGCTACACGGGAACTTATCAGTGTATGTTGAGGGACAACAGAACAATTTGGGAGCCAAGCTGTTTGACAGTCACATCAGGGCCCAGCCCCTTGCCTCCTATGGAATCCTGGGTCAATTCATCCATCTCCCTGAATCACAGTTGCCTCATTAATAAAAAGTGGGTTACATTCGCCCAGCTACTTTGCCAAGCTATTGTGATGACTATATAACACAGGTTAATTTTATAAATAGGCTCTAGCCCACAGTAGAACACTCTAGAAATGTTATTTTATTTCCTCTGAATTCCCTTAATTAACATATAATTCTGAAAAATCCATAAAATCCTACCTGCTTAAAGAGTCTTCTTCAGAGGTATCAACCACTGTTTTTTAAAAAAAGTAAAATACATTTTAAAGCCATAAAAATACAGAACCTTCAAAGTGCTGGACTAATACATTGCTAGAAAGTATACCTTTGGGGCCACCCCTGAAGATTATACTGGAGTGAACACTAATCATATTATTGGTAACCATTAATACATAAGAACATTTACTTTTTCTTTTTAAATATATCAAACACACACACACACACACAGGAAAATGGGATGTATCAGAGTTTGATACCTTCCCGTAAACTGCGATGTACAATGAGCATAATCCTAACCAAAAAACCACCAGACTGACAGAAAATTATGTCATTACTGGAAGCAGAATCATAGACTAACCAAGTCAAACTTAAATAGCTTGAGTTTTTTGCACTCCTCCTATTAGCAACAGTCAGAAGAGAGCATACTGATTTTGCCGTAACACAATACAAACTGTCTAACTCTTCAGAAAAGACTAGCTAATTTAAGATGAAACACTCTATCACAAGGAAGCTTAATCATAAGACACCATACTTTGCAGCACAGCTACACATAGGAGACAGATTCTTTCTGGTCCCGTTTCATATTGCAAGATGAGTAGGTAAAACTTTGTGATTCCAGTTGTATAAAGTAGATTCCCTTGTGACTGTCTCCTTGCATTACTAGAGTGTGTCTGTTCCCACCGCATAGAGCAGGGTGGTCCAGACAGTTAGTGCTCTGCAGCAGTGCATAGGTCATTTTTCTCAACACTCTCCCTTAGTAGACAAATGCCTATAGATATTGTTCACTTTCAGCTTGTATGGGACATGTCATCAGATTCTATGCTGATGAACAACAACAACAAATAACGAAGATCAAAAACACCTTGGAATTTTCATTTATTAAACATGCAAAAAGATACCCACTGTATGAATCCAACCATACAATATTCAGAAAAAGGCAGATCTATGGAGACTCAGAAAGATCTGTGTTTCCCAGGGATTAGGGAGAAGGGAGGGATGAATAAGCAAGGCAAAGAGGAGATCTAGGAGAGTGAAATGATTCTGTATGACACTGTAATGGAGGGTATGTGCCATCATACACTTTCAGTGCACATCCATCCATTGTTATAAATGTCCCTTTCTGGTGCAGGATGTAAAAAATGAGCAAGGCTGTGTGTTTGGGTCTGTGTGGTTTATGGGCGCACACTGTACCTTCCGCTCAATCTGACTGTGCACCTAACACTGCTCTAAAAAATAAGTCTTAGTAATTTTTCTCTTAGCACCTTTTTTTCTTGGCTGATTTTGCTTTAAACCTTTCACTGTATTAATACTCATGTATGAGCAAACCTATATTATGAGTCCTGTAAATTTTTTAGTTAATAAACAAACCTAGGGGTTGGTTTAGAAACATCTAACAAAATTGCATTATGTAAAGATATCATTTGGATTCTCTTTGCTGATTTTGCTTTAAACGTTTCACATTATTTCAAAATAATGTATCCCCTGAATCGTCTATTAGCATATATCAACATATTTACGCTGTTTTCAAGACACAGTCACCTTAAAAATTAAGATAGAGATCCAAGTATAAGAAAATGGGGATTATCCTCCCAATGGAGTGTAGCATATGGAAAGACATAAATTAAGCAAATAGTGTTAAATGTACACATACTAGGGCAAGAAAATAACTAATAAATATTACTGAATAACTTGCTTTGTAATTATAAACAGGAATTTAGTGAAATATACATAAAAATGAATCATGAATATAATTAAAGGACACTTTTTATTCTATTAAATCAGAAATCATTATACTGATTTTATGTAAAGATTATCTTGAAATATTAATTGGATAAAAAGGAAAGCTGATCATTGCCTAATATTGCCCTAGGGATTTATGTACAAACTAGGGGCCCAGTGCACGAAATTCGTGCACTGGGTGTGTGTGTGGGGGGGAGTGTCCCTCAGCCCAGCCTGCCCCCTCTCACATACTGGGAGCCTTCAGGCGTTGACCCCATCACCCTCCAATCGCAGGATCGGCCCCTTGCCCAGGCCTGAGGTCTCCGCCAGATGTGTCAGGCTTGGACAGGGGATCCCCATCTCCCCCTTATCACTGGCTCTGGTCCCCGCCCAGGCCTGAGGCCTCTGGCCCAGGAATCATGCCTGGGCAGGGGACCCCCATCTCCCTCTGATCGCTTGCTCCACTCCCCGCCCAAGCCTGACGCCTCTGACCCAGGCTTTATGCCTGGGCAAGGGGACCATCATATCCCTCCAATCCCCGGCTCTGCCCCCCACCCAGGCCTGATGCCTCGGCCAGAGGAGTTGACCCTCATCACCCTCCGATCACCAATCACCGGATCGGCCCCTTGACCAGGCCTGAGGCCTCCGGCAGAGGTGTCAGGCCTGGGCAGGGGACCCCCAGCTCCCCGTGGTTGCAGGCTCCGCCCCTGCCCAGGCCTAACACCTCTGGCCTAGGCGTCCGGCCTGGGCAGCAGGGACCCGTAGCTGCAGTGGCCCCGCGATCATGGGCTCCGCTTTAGGTCCAGGCAAGGGACCCCTAGCTCCTGGGACTGCCAGCTTCGACCGTGCCCAGCTCCCATCGCTGGCTCCACCCCTACTTCCTGCTATCACTGGCCAGGGCAGCAAAGTCGCCTGATTCTCCTTGGCAGGGGGCTTCCTCATGCTTTCCCTTTTGCCTCCCTGCATTGTGCCTACATATGCAAATTAACCACCATCTTGTTGGCAGTTAACTGCTGATCTTAGTTGGCAGTTAATTTGCATATAGCCCTGATTAGCCAATGAAAAGGGTATCGTTGTACGCCAATTACCATTTTTCTCTTTTATTAGATAGGATACCTATGAAATACCCACCAAGAGTCACAAAAGTGGCCAGCATTGCAAGCAATTATAGATGATGCGACTGAAAGCAGTACCATGTTATATTATCATATTACTTGCTTTAAAAACAAATTTATAGGCCAAAGCCAAAAATTCAGTCAGGGCGATAGCTGCTGTGCAGAAACATTTCATACAGCTGGCCTTATGACTGCTATCCTTAGAAAGTCCTCCTTAAATGGCTACCCTTCTGTTGGTGTTTGAAAACCTGAATCCTGGGAGGGTTTCCCCCTTTCCAAACTGAGAAGAGTGGCTCCCTGAGCCTAAATACTTTGTACAACCAATGGGGTCCATGCTGAACACTTGCTTTCCTTCTGGGAATCTAGAATTTTAGGACATGTGATAGGGAAGATGCCTATGTGATTAGTATGCCATAGAAACCTTGGTACTGAAGCTAGCAAGACTGGTATATGATATATTTCATGTGTGTGGTCAAAACTTGACACTTGAATAACTAAGCACATCCTGGAAACTCCACAGGTTGAGGACTCTTGGAAGCTTGTACCAGATGTCTGCCAACTTTGTCACATGCACCTTTTCTCTTTGCTGATTTTGCTTTAAACCTTTCACTGTAATGAAACTCCTGTATTAGCACACCTATATGACGAGTCCTGTAAATTTTTTAGTGAATAAACAAACCTAGGGGTGGGTTTAGAAATATCTAACAAATTTGCATTATGTAAAGATATCGTTTGGATTGATGTGTTATACATGATTACAATACAAAAGTTGATTTCACTGAATACCTGGCCTTGATTTTCTTTCGGTCGGTGCTTGTTTTCGAGTTTTCTGTAGGTCTATAACAATTAGAATAAACACATGAAAGGGACAAATGAATCAATGATGTCAGAAAATTATGTGACACTACAACATTCCTATTTAGTCAGAATAAGAAATACAGAATCCTAATAATTGACATGTTCTATAGCATCAAAGTTCCAATAAAGGAAGGGAAAGGAAGACATCTCACTGACAAATTTCTCTAACTGAAAAGGGTTTAATTCCCTTTTAATACAGTTGTGAATCAACCAACTAACTGGTCTAACTGAAAAAAAAAGTAATTATTATCCATAATATATAAAAACCCAGCGACCATTAGGGCAGAACAACTAGAATGACCAGAATGACCAGTGGCTATGATGCACACCATGGCAGCCAACCAGCCTGATCTGGGCCGAGATCATCACCACCCCCACCACCCCTTAGCTGGCCCTTCCCCGATCTGCCCCAAACTCCCCCATCTGGGGCTTGGCCAGCGCCCAACCACCCACGTACCCTCCCCACAGCTGGCCCCCACCCCTATCAAATAGCCCCAACTGTATTCCCCTTTCTGTTGTCTTTAATCCTTACCACCCCTCCTTCACCATTGGCCATGCTGGACACACTTCACACCCCTATGTTCACTACAGCATCATTCATAATAGCCAGGATATGGAAGCAACCTATGGTCTTTCCATAGTTAACTGAATAAAGAAGTTGTGTTATATACATGTTTTATGTATATATGTTATCTTTATGTATTATATATTATATATACATACATACAGATACATATATATATAGAGAGAGAGATAGAGAATATATTACTCAGGCATAAGAAAGAATGGAATCTTGCCATTTACAACAACATGGATGGGAAGAGAGGGTGTTAGGCTAAATTAAATAAGTCAGAGAAAGTCAAATGTCATATGATCTCACTTACATGTGCAATTTAAAACAATGAAACAAAACAGAAACAGACTCCATAGCTACAGAGAACAAACTGATGGGTTCACAGAGGACAGTGACTTGGAGAGATGGATAAAATAGAAGAATATGAATAAGAAGTGCAAACTTCCAGGTATCAAATATATAATCTACATGAATCTTGTGTGCAAAACAGGCAATGACCCAATGTAGTACTAATGTTGCATGGTATAGATGGTTACTAGACTTATCATTGTGAACACATCATAAGGAATGTAGATGTCACATTATAATTTCACACACCAGAACGTAATATATTGTGTGTCAACTACATTTTAACAAAAAATTATAACAGAAAAAAAGATCTAGTCTCTTGTGTAGTGCTAAAGACTTTCATAAGCCTGCTGCTAGGCACTCACCTCATTCCCAAATAACCCCATAGCACACATTTTGCACCTTGGCAACTATACTGCTCATGAATCCCACAAAGTTCCCTTGTATATCCCAGCCCTTGCACTGCTGTTCGTCCTGCCAAACGTGTAATCTCAAAACATGTTCTTCTTGCCAAACATCACTGTCTGTCTCTTTACCTGGTAAACTTCTTCATACTCTGCATACTTACTTTGAATACTACACAATTTTTTTCAATTTTAATAAATTGATTAGAAAGTGAGTATGGGTAAGGGAGACACACAGAGAGAAAACATTGCTTTCTTGTTCCACATATTTATGCATTCACTGGGTTACTCTGGTATGTGCCCTGAACAGGCATCAAACTCACAACCTTGGCATATCTGGGACAAAGCTTGAAGCAAATGAGAAACCCAGCCAACGCCTCACCCACATTTTTAAAACTCTAATTCTCATCATGGATTTAAAGTGGCTGGAACACACTGTGACCCAATAAAAAGGAAAAAATAACTATATTTGAAAGCACCTAGTGCGATCTGGAGCCTAATAAGCACTGAATAAAGTATAGCAAATCACTATAATAATAAATGGCAATGATAATAACAAGCTCTTGGAGGCAGGGACAGTATTTGAATTCTGCAACATCACAGTAACAAGTGCCTAAAAGACGCCTGAGAGTCAAATGGCAGATCATGAACCCGAAAAATGAATCACTGAATTTTGATATTTTCTGTGAAAATTCTGTTTAAAAAAACAAAAGAGAAATAAACCCGGGAAAGCTCTCCCATATTATGCATACCTTCAAGGTCAAAACACTATTTCATCTCTGTGTTTCCTATAACCTGCAAAACTAACCTACACAAGTCCTCTGATAAACGTCTACCAAGTCCAAGGTGTCTTCACACAATTCGGATTGCACAATCAATAGGTAACATAGGTAGCATTTTTGTTATGGAGAAACATTCTTGTATGCTTATTGTAATTTATTGAGTCCCAGGTTGGGCTATTTGAATATTTATTACGATTATTTTTTCACCAATGGCAACATAGAGTCTTGTTCTATAGAGATTCCAGTGTCCTGATAATTATCAAATTAAAGAAGTCAACATATCTCCTTCTGTTTTGACTTCTGAAGATTGAAGTTGATATCATGAGACTTTGTTGGTATAATGTGAAAAATACACTATGCTTCTCAACAGGCATTGTTTTTCTGACTTCTGTACTATGGGTAGATACCTTTAAGACACAATGTCATTGAGATTCTTGCACCCTGGCTAAGTGGTGTAGTTCTTTTTGTTTGCCATATGCTTGTGCTACCAGGAAAGTAATGTTGAGTTCGTAGTTTTAGTTATTTCTTTTTTAGTGAAAGAAATCACTTTGCAATAACAAGTACTCACTTACTAAATATAATCCACTCACAGTTAAAACTAAAGATCCATTTTTAGAACAAGTACAATTTTTGTATAATGTGAATATAAAGGGAATGTACACAATCCTATCATAAAATCTTTTTTTTTTTACATAAAGATATCTTATGGGATTTTAGGGATCAGGACCAAATGAATGAATTTCCTATCAAATGATATTGTCTCAGATTTTAACTTTGTTATTAATACTGAATACTATGCTATTAAGAAAGAGATAATGAAAAACTATACATGCAACTTACACATTGTTTGGTATTTTTTTTACTGCTCTTTCATTATCAAATTTTCTTACTTTTACTTCATCTATGGTAGGAGAACCAAAAGGAATTCACTATCAGAAGTCTTACCAAGAGTGCTATTTTCAGATCTTTGGGGTCTCCTTTCTTCTTTATATTTAGAAGTTAGTTGTTGCTTGCTGTGTATAAAAACGGTGATAAATAGGATTACTCTCTTAATGTTAATATAAAAATTTTTCCAAATATAGTAAATTCTTAGGATATTTCAGATAATATCAGAGCTAATATTATAATGTTAATAATACCATACACTTCAAACTTTTGTAAGTTCCACAACTGTTTTAGGAAGTAAAAAAATTTAAAAAAATGTAACTTTCATGACTTGAGAGCAGTATAATTCAGTGAATTAATTCAAGTTAGCTTAACTAGACATAATCACACATTTCTAGAACTCAGACAACCTAGTTGTATAACCAACAGCTATTTGTTATCAGACAAGTCACATATCTTTTGCAGTTGTCCTCTACAAAATAAGAAACTTACTGCCTAATTTTAGAAGTTTTTTAGGAGGATTAAAAGAGATGAGACAACAAAAAGATATGCTCAGAAAACTGTGAACCAAAGAAAAAATGTAGTCATCACATTTATTTCTTGAGTATTCCCAAATAAATACCAATGTGGATTTTTCATAGTTTCTCATATTCAAATGTTGCAGTTTTTTGAAAATGTTATGAATTTTAGTTATTACCTTTACTTACATTGTGGTTTGTAATTCAGGGCATCTCGGCTATTATATAAGTGGCAACTAAATTTATGCACCAATAGATTACCCCATGAAGTCAGATAACACAATGCTCCCTTCTTTATATAGCAACTCATACAAACCACAGAAAACTAATAGAAGCCAGGACCTGGCCTGGGCTAATACTATCCCTTCTCTTCCTACTCAAACTGTGAACCAGCAGATCTTTATGAAAATGATGCTTAATCTCCCCGTCCACCTCCAAATGGCTTGGAATACAGAACCCTACTGTTCACCCATGGACACTTATGAGTCATGGATGCAGCCTAAGCAATTTTAAGTCCCAATAACGTACTTTTGATTCAGAGCTTTCTGTGGACTGTCTTCTATGTGAGGCATAATTAAAATACTCTGAAACCTAAGGTAAAGTTAAGTCACCTGGGAAACTGTCATTGTTATGGCAAAGAGATCACTTGAGGGACCAACTTCAATTATGGGACCTCAGGCAAGTTGGTGCTTACTGCTCTGGGGAGTATGTGGGACCTTCCACTACCTAAAGAAAGGTGCGCTGCAGGACAGAAAGTGACCTTGGGCTACAGATCTGGTAACAAAGGAGAAAGGAACATCTGGTCCTTTCCTGCAGCATTGTTTGAAATATCCCTGGCAGCTCAGAATGGTTCCAACTAACACTTTCTAGCAGGATAAAAAACAAGAAGCTCAAAGTGTAACTAGTCTGAAAAGATCTGGGCTAAGAAGTAAGCTCCACATAAGCTTTCCAGTGTGTCTGGTGGAGAGGGGGTGGGTAGAGGGGGGCTGTGGGTGGCTAGAGCTGGGAGGCCCAGCTGCCAGAATAGGGTGCTGGTAATTGTAATAGTGGCTAAGCATACAAAGCATATGTGTATAAGCTGGAATAAAAAAGCTGTAACTCTCAAGTGCAAGTGTGAATCAACATGAAGACTCAGGAATCTGAATCAGCAAGGCCAACCAGGGAGCAAAGATCAATCATGACTATATGATGCATTTCAATGGCAACTCAACAGCATGAGAATCAATGGAAACAACAGAAAATTTAGAATGTCCTTTTACACATCTCCATCTGACTTGTCTCCCTTGAACTCAGAGAATCCTTATATTCCTGAAGAATTCAAGGGGGAATGGATAGGAGATAGCCCCAGACACTACAGATTTTTCTGCTACAGTAAACACTTCAAGACCAAAAATAACTAGTTAGAAAAATCAGAGATGAGACTTTATTTATAATCTTATGCATAGGAGTTTGATTGGAATGAAATGGATAAAAATCCCAAAGGTTTTAGGATAAAGAATCTGGCCCATTGCTCCTTCTAACTAGTTGAGCCTTGGTTTCTGGCTGATGACCTAGATTGACTGGCATTCCCAAACTACCTGACCCAAACTATGAAATCTCACCTGTCACAAAAAAAGTAGCAGTGAAATGATTTTAAACCTCATTTAGTGATAACTAGTATTTCAAAACAAACACAAATTAAAACCACCAACAAAAGCATATTCTTCTGCAGTCCGCCCACAGTAAACTTGAGAAAAGTCATCAGTACCTTGGTAAAAGAGAACCCTGGCTGTATTTGTAGACTCATTATTTCCTGTAAGCATGCGGGCTATGCATATAACACAGAAGTCACTTCATCCTCGGCATCTTCTATTATGCTATTGAAACAGCTAACTTGATATACTTCCCAAGTTAATACCCTGTTTGTCTGTCTAGAATTTACCATTTGCATGCTGAAGTGTTCATCATGTAAATTACCTCCAAGGCAAAAATGAAGGGGGAAAAAGGCCACCTCTTATCCCACTTGGGTATTGCTAATTGAAAGTCTTCTAACAGATAAGAAACTATGCTGAGGTCACTAATCTGAAGCAGGGGAAGATTTAAGTGAGGAACCACCACTTGGCCAAGATGTAAACACAGGTTGAAGTTACTAGAGGATGTTTTGATTAATTAATTGCTAGGCTTCCTTAAACTCCTGAAATTCTACCTGCCTTTCATTCTGTCCACAGAAAAATGGAGAACACCAGAGTGGCCAGAAGAGCAAATAAATAACACAATGCAAGAAACACCAGAAAAATCTAGACAATAAATGAAAAGAATCAAGGAAAGTAATAGAAGATGAAAAAAGGACTCTAGGGAAAAAGAAGAAAACCTTCATACAACTAGGCAAAGGTACTAGCTTGAGGGCGAAAGCCAGACTGGGAAGTCAGTAAATAGAGAAATCTATTAGAAATATTCTCTAATTAGATGCTGAATGTAATGAATATAACATGGTCTATACATAGATATTCTTGACTCACAGATAATTCCTCCCAAGAAGGATAGATATCATTTTAACTAAAACCACTTGCCTGTATAGGCCTTGTTTAGGTAAAATCTTTGGTTCCGTCGCAATATCTAACTGAGATGTGCCCTAAAAGCATTGGTGGGAAGAACAAGGTCCTATTTATCACAACATTTGTCAAGGAGAGTAAGATAAATGCTTAGACTAATTGGGCTTCTAAGGAAAAGTCTAAATCAGAGTTAACACACAATCCGATTTGACTTTCTGGGATGAACTTGTTTGCATCTTTATCTCCATGGCAGAGCTACAAGGGAAGTTATCAGTGTATGTTGAGGGACAGCAGAATAATTTGGAAGCCAAAATGGTTGACAGTCAAATCATGGCTCAGGCCCTTGCGACCTATGGAATCCTGGGTCAATTCATCCATCTCCCCGAATCACATTTGCCTCATTAATAAAACGTAGGCTATAATAGCACAGTTACTTTACAGAGTTATTGTGATGACTGTATAACACAGGTTAATTACATAGTATAGGCTCTAGCCCACAGTAGAACACTCTAGAAATGTTATTTTCTTTCCTCTGAATTCCTTTAATTAATATATAATTTTGAAAAATCCATGAAATCCTACCTGCTTAAAGAGTCTTCTTCAGAGGTATCAACCACTATTTTAAAAAAAGTAAAATACATTTTAAAGCAATACAAACACAGGACTTTAAAAGTACTGAACTAATACATTGTTAGAAAGTATACCTTTGCGACCACACCTGAAGACTACACTAGAGTTAATACTATTGGTAGACCATTAATGCATTAAGAACATTTACTTTCTCCTTTTAAATATATTAAATGCAAAAGAATGAATGGGATATATCACATTTTGATACTTACCTGTGAACTGCTATGTACAATGAACATAATCCTAACCAAACCCCATCAGACTGACAGAAAATTGTATTGTTAGTAGAAGCAGAATCATAGGCTAACCATGTCAAACTTAAATATCATGGGTTTTCTGGACTCCTTCCATTAACAGCAGTAAGAAGAGAGTTATTTTACCATTACACAATACATCTCCCACTCTTGAGTGAAGACTAGCCAGTTCAGGATGAAACACTCTACCACAAGGAAGCTTGATGCCTAGGCAACACATTTTCCTTTAAAGCAAACCATAGAAAACAGACACCTTCTGTCCCCATTTCCAATAGCAAATAAGTGAGATTCCAGTTGTATAAAGTAGAACCCCTTGAGACTGCTTCCTTCCATTGCTAGAGTGTATCAGTCTGCACCTCAGAGAGAAGGTGGAAGAAACACATAGTGCTCTGCAGACATGCATCAGCTCATTTTTCTCAACCCTCCCCATTAGGTGGCAAATGCCTAGAGAAACATTCTCTTTCAGCATGTATGGCATGTCATCAGATACCATGCTGATGAAGAACAACAACCAACCACTAAGGTCACAGAACATCTTGGATAACTACACCCAATTACTGTGAAATTGTCATTTGTTTAACATTCAAAAAGACACACATGCTATGATTCCTTCTATACAACATTCAGCAAAAGGTAAATCTATGGAATCTAAGAAATATCAATGGTTTCCAGAGGTTAGGGATAAGGAAGGGATAAGTAAGCAGAGCATGGAGGAATTTTAGGGGAGTGAAATGACACTATATGACACTGTAATGGTGGGTATGTGCCATCATACATTTGTCAAAGTCTATAGGATGTACAACACTAAGAGTGATCCTTAATGTAAACTTTGGACTTTGTTCGATAATGACGCGTCATTGCACGTCCTTCCGCTGTCATAGGTGCCCCTCTCTGGTGCAGGATGACAAAAAGAACAAGACTGTGTGTGTTTGGTCTGGGGGGTTAATGGGCACTCTCTGTATTTTGCACTCAATTTTAATGTGCACCTAAAACTGATTAAGGCTTATTAATTGTTCTTTATTTTTTTAGTATATTTTATTTATTTTTTACAGAGAGAGAGGGGGATAGAGAGCTAGAAACATCGATGAGAGAGAAACACCAATCAGCTGCCTCCTGCACACCCCTCCCCCCCGGGGATGTGCCCGCAACCAAGGTACATGCCCTTGACAAGAATATCACCCTAGTAATTTATAAATACCTGTGAAATACCAAGAGTCACAAAAGTAATCAGTATTACAAGCAATTATAGATGATGTGACTGAAACCGGTACCATGTTATATTATCATATTACTTTCGTTTAAAGTAAATTTTTAGGTCAATGCCGAAAATTCAGTCAGGGCTATACCTGCTGTGCAGAAACATTTCATACAGCAGGCCTGAGTCTGCTATACTTAGAAAGTCCAGCCTAAATGGCTACCCTTAAGTTGGTGTCTGAAAATCTGAACCTGGGGAGGGTTTCCCCCTTTCCCTAACTGATAAGTGTGGCTCCCTGAGCCTAAACACTTTGCACAACCAATGGGGTCCATGCTGAACACTTGCCTTCCTTCTGGAAATCTAGAATTTGGTACATGCGATGGGGAAGATGCCTATGAGACTAACATGCCTTAAAAACCTTGGCACTGAGGCTAACATGACTGGCAGATGACATATTTCACGTGTGTTCTCAGAATTTGACACTGGAGTAACCAAGCACCTCCTGGAAACTTCACAGGGTGAAGACTCTTGGAAGGTTGTGCCTGGTGTACTCCACACTTTGTCACACATACCTATACTCTTTGCTGATTTTTCTTCAGTGTTTTCACTGTAATAAATCTCAGGTATGAGCACAACTATATGCTGAGTCCTGTAAATTTTTCTAGTGAATAAACAAACCTAAGGATGGGTTTAGAAACATCTAACAAAATTGCATTATGTAAAAATATTATTTGGATTGATGTGTTATACATGATTACAATACAAAAGTTGATTTCACTTAATACCTGTCCTTGATTTTCTTTCGGTCCCTGCTTGTTTTTGAGTTTTCTGTAGATCTATGAAATTGGAATAAAGACATAAAAGGGATAAGTGAATTAATGATGTCAGAAAATTATGTGAAACTAGCAACATTCCTATTTAGTCAGAATAAGAAATACAGAATCCTAATGATTGACATGTTCTATAGTATCAAAGTTCTTGTAAAAGAAAGGAAGACATCACACTGACAAACAGGGTTTATCTCCTTTTTACAATAGTTATGAATCAATCAATGAACTGGGATCAACTACAAAAAAAGTAATTATCATATATAATAAAACAGTGTTTTAACTGCCAGTGCACTACCTGCAGACCTATGAATCACCTTAGAATTCTCTCTCCCTGCTATCTCTTTCCCTGCAATCATCACCACAATCATGAACTAGACCTCTCTACTTTCTCTGCTTTATTTTACTACCGTCACAGCCCTAGTCAAACATGGGCTCTTGACAGATGGCTCTCACAGGAGGAGAAATACCAACAACTATTATTGGTCCTTTTTTTTAAAATATATTTTATTGATTTTTCACAGAGAGAAAGGGAGAGAGACAGAGAGCCAGAAACATCGATGAGAGAGAAACATCGATCAGCTGCCTCCTGCACATCTCCTACTGGGGATGTGCCCGCAACCCAGGTACATGCCCTTGACCGGAATCGAACCAGGGACCTTTCAGTCCGCAAGCCAAAGCTCTATCCACTGAGCCAAACCGGTTTCGGCTATTGGTCCTTTTTAAATTAGTAAGATTTGTTTAGGCAAAACAAATGAGAGAGATATAGACCTAGAAAAACACCAGCATGTTAAATGGAATAAATTGAGCTTTCTGACTCATTTCTGCACAGATGCATGAAAATTTCATAATGGACTGGGGCTAGTCCAAGGAGGCTAAATGTTCCTTTAGTCTCTCAGCATCTTTCTGTGGTTTGCTTCTATCTATCTTCTACATAAGGGGTAAGCAAACTAGGGCCCATAGGCTGATACAAGCTGCCAGCTGGTTTTGAAAATAAAGTCTCACTGGAACACCGCTATGCCTATTCACTTACAGATTTTCTAGGACTGCTCTCACATTACAATGGCAGACTTGAGTAGATATGACAGGCCACATGGACTAAAATCAGGCCCTTTACAGAAAAATCTTGCTGATGCCTGCTTCATACCATACCCACAGAGCTCTTATCAAACCTAATCTTATTCATCTTCTCAAAACTCCAATAAATCCTGCAGTATATATTGCTGGCTTCCAACCTTAGTCTTCATTTTTGCTAGAGAACCACAACTCTATTGGGACATTTACTGTCCTGATACAGAAAGAAGGTGGTACCTCCCCCACTCCAAAGACAAAGGATTATAGTAAACTCATCAGAGGCACTAGTTTACCACTAACTGGTTTAGGAATGTGCAGGTGATTAACCCAAGCCTATAAAAAGTTAGGGAAGTCAACGCAGGTCTCTCAGTTTCTTCCTATTTAAAACAAAGACATAGGCTCAGCCAGTGTGGTCCAGTAGATGGAGCCCATTGTCCCATGCACCAAGAGGTCGCTGGTGATATTCCAGGGCAGGGCAGATGCCAGGGTGGCAGGGTTGATCCCCAGGAGGGGGTGTGCAGGAGGCAGCCCATGGATGTGATGGCTCTTCCTCATTGATGTTTCAATCTCCCTTTTCTTTCCTCTCTCTCTAAAGTCAATAAAAATGTGTTTTTTTAAAGTTAAGGACACATATAGCTCAACATCACTAATCTGGGAAATGCAAATGAAATTCATATGGAAGTTCCTCCTTATTCCTCTCAGAATGTCTGTCATCAAAATACAAATAAATAAGTGTGGGTGAGGACATAGAGAAAATAGAAAGCCTTGTGCACTGTTCATGTGATTGTAAATTGGTACAGTCACTGTGGCAAGCAGCATGGACATTTCTCAAAAAAATAAAAATAGACCTGCCATTCTACTGCTGGGTATTTATTCAACAGAAATATGAACACGAATTTGAAAAGATATCTGCAGCCCTATGTTCACTACAGCATTATTTACAATAGCCAAGATATGGAATTAAGGTAGGTGTCCTTCCATAGATAATAACACAGATAAGATTACTCAGACATAAATAAAGAATTTTTGCCATTAATGCAACATGGATGGACCGAGTGAGTCTTATACTCACATAAATAAGACAGAAAGACAAATACCATAGCGTCACACTTACAGGTGCAATCTAAAACAACAAAATAGAAACAGACCCCATAGCTACAGAGAACAAACTGATGGTTGCCAGAGGCTAAGCTGAGGAGATGAGTGAAATAAAAGAATATGAATAAGAAGTGCCAACTTCCAGTTATAAATTAGATAAGCCAAAGGGATGTAGTGTGCGGAACAGGGAATGTGTCAATATCATAATAACTTTGCTCGGTGATAAATGGATACTAGACATATTATTATGAACAAATCATAAGGTATTTAAATATCAAACCACTGTGGTTGCACACCTGAAAGTAATATAATGTGTGCCAACTCTCCTTTAACAAAATGTTTTAAAAATGAAAAAGAAACCTCTCGGGAAAAGCAGTCCTTTTGACCTTCACATATTGACATGTGAGAATAAGAAGCTTTGGAGCCAAAACTAATAACTGACCTGGAAAACAGACATAAACACTGTCAACCTCACAGCTGAACAAAGCACAAAAACTGGAATCCTGATGACATCACGGAGTCACCAAAACAATCCTGGTTCCTATCGTTTTGGCCTCTGTGAATTAGGCCACCTATTATCTGAAGCTGAAAGCATTCTATCGGATAAATTTCCCAAGGCCTGGAGGATATGCTCCACACCTGTCTGTGGTAGTAAAGACTTTCATAAGCCTGCCTTAGCTAGGCACTCACCTCATTCCCAACCATTCCCACAGCACACATTTTGCACATTGAAACTGTATTGCTCATAATTCCCGCAACATTCACTTGTGCATCTTAGCCCTTGCCCTGCCCTTCCTGCTGCCAAATGTGTAATCATCTATATTATAAAAGGCCAGTGGCTGTAATGCTGTAACGACCAAATGACCGGTCACCAGGCGGTGCACTGATGGGTCTCACGGCACAGTGGGTCTGGGGTCTCACACGATTGCGTGCGTTGCTCCTCTAGTAATATATTTCACTCCTGCCTAACTTGACCATTCTGCCCCTTTTTCCTGGCAAACTTCTTTGTGGCCTGTATGCTTATTTTAAAAATGATCCAATTTTTTTTTTTTAAACTTAAAAAAATGATTAAACAGAGAAACCCAGCCAAAGCCTCACCCACATTTGTAAAACTCTAATTCTCACCATGGACATAAGTGGCTGGCACATACTAAACACCAATAAAAAGAATAAACAAGGATAATTCTAAGCTTCTAATGCGATCTGGAACATGGTAAACAATAAATAAAGTAATGAAAAGAATAGAAATGACAATGATATTAACAAGCTCTTAGAGGGCACAGACTATCTTTAAAATGTTTCAATTCTGCATCATCGGAATAATACTTAGTACCTGAAAGACACCTGAAAGTTAAATGGAAGACCATTCGGCTGAAAAATGAATAACTGAATTTTGACATTTCCTTTGAAAATTGGTTTAAAAAAAGAAACAGAGAAATAAACCAGGGACAACTCTCTCATATCATTAGTACACTCAAGGTCAAAATGCTATTTCATCTTTGTGTTCACTATAAATGGCAAAACCAACGAACACAAGCCCTCTGATAATGGTGTCCAAACTCCAAGATGTCATCATACAATTCAGATTGCATAAAGAACTAGAGGACATATCTGGCATTTTTGTTTTGAGAAAAATCTTTATACTTTTATTAAAATTTGTTGAACAAGAGCTGGTTATTTGAAAGGATAAACAAGATTGATGAACCTCTAGCCAGGCACACAAAGAAGAAAAGAGAGAGGACTCAAATAAACAAAATCAGAAATGATAGAGGTGAAATAACAACAGACCGCAAAGAAATACAAATGGTTGTTAAAAAAATACTATGAACAACTCTACTCAAACAAACTAGACAACCTGAAGAAATGGACATACTCCTAAAAAAATACAACCTTCCAAAACTCAATCAGGAAGAATCTAAAAATCTCAATAGGCCAATGACTATGGAAGAAATTGAAGCAGTAATCAAAAAGCTTCCAGCAAACAAAAGCCCAGGACCAGACAGCTTCACTGGGGAGTTTTACCAAATATTTGAGGAAGAACTAAAACCTATCCTCCTAAGACTATTCCAAAAATCCAAGAGGAAGGAACACTTCCAAGCTCATTCTATGAAGTCAGCATCACCCTAATACCAAAATCAGATAAAGACAACACAATGAAAGAGAATTGCATGCCAATATCCCTCATGAACATAGATGCCAAACTCCTCAACAAATTCCTAACAAATCGGATCCAGCAGTACATCAGAAAGATCATACACCATTACCAAGTATGATTTATCCCAGGCATGCAAAGATGGTACAATATCCGCAAATCAATAAACGTGATACATCACATGAACAAACTGAGAGAAAAAAAAAACAAAAACACAGTCATATCAATTAATGCAGCAAAAGCATTTGACAAAATCCAACACCCATTTTTGACAAAAACTCTCAGCAAGGTGGGAATAGAAGGATCATACTTCAACATAATTAAAGCCATATATGACAAACCCACAGCCAACATCATACTCAATGGGCAAAAACTAAAACCATTTCACCTAAGAACAGGAACAAGACAGGGAAGACCAGTCTCACCACTCCTGTTCGACATAGTACTGGAAGTATTAGCCATTGCAATTAGACAAGAAGAAGAAATAAAAGGCATCCAAATTGGAAAAGAAGTAAAACTGTCCGTATTCACAGATGACATGACATTGTACATAAAAAACCCTAAAGACTCCATCAAAAAACTATTAGACTTAATAAATGAATTCTGCAATGTAGCAGGATACAAAATTAACACCAAGAAATCTATGGCATTCCTATACACCCATAGTGAACTTGCAGAAAGAGAGACTAAAAAAGCAATCCCATTTACCATCACACCTAAGAAATTAAGATACCTAGGAATAAACTTAACTAAAGAGGTAAAAGACATCTACTCAGGAAACTACAGGACATTGAAAAAAGAGATAGAAGAAGACAAACAGATGGAAGAACATACCATGTTCATGGACTGGTAGAATCAACATATTTAAATGTCCAGAGTACCCAAAGCAATCTCTAGTTTCAATGCAATGTGCTCCCCATTAAAATACCAACAGCATATTTCACAGACCTAGAACGAACTCTTTAAAATTCATCTGGAATAAAGAAAGACCCTGAAAAGCTGCAGCAATCCTGAAAAAGAAGAACAAAGTAGGTGGGATCTCAATACCAGATATCAAGCTGTATTACAAAGCCACAGTTCTCAAAACTGCCTGGTACTGCCACAAGAACAAAACTATAGATCAACGGAATAGAATAGAAAACCCAGAAATCAACCCAAACCAATATGCTCAATTAATATTTGACAATGGAGGCAAGAACATACAATGGAGTCAAGACAGTCTCTTCAGTAAATGGTGTTGGGAAAATTGGACAGATACATGCAAGAAAATGAAGTGAGACCACCAACTTACACCATACACAAAAATAAACTCAAAATGGATAAAGGACTTAAATGTACAATGGGAAACCATAAAAATACTGGAGGAATCCAAAGGCAACAAAATCTCAGACATATGCCGAAGCAGTTTCTTCACTGATACTTCTCCTAGGGCATTGGAAACTAAAGAGAAAATAAACAAGTGGGACTACATCAAAATACAAAGCTTCTGCACAGCAAAAGAAACCATCAACAAAACAACAAGAAAGCCCACTGCATGGGAGAACATATTTGCCAATGTTATCACTGATAAGGGTTTAATCACAAACATTTATAGGGAAGTCACACAACTTAACAAAAGGAAGATAAACAATGCAATCAAAAAATGGGAAAAGGACCTAGATAGATACTTTTCAAAAGAGGACATTCAGAAAGCCAAGAGACATATGAAAACATGCTCAAAGTCACAAATCATCCAAGTATGCAAATCAAAACAACAATGAGGTACCATCTCACACATGTCAGAATGGCTATCATCAACAAATCAACAAAGGACAAGTGCTGGAGAGGATGCGGAGAAAAAGGAACCCTCGTGCACTGCTGGTGGGAATGCAGACTGGTGCAACCACTGTGGAGAACAGTATGGAGTTTCCTCAAAACAAGCTAAAAATTGAACTCCCATTTGACCCCGTGATCCCACTTCTAGGAATATATCCCAAGATAACAGAAACACCAATCAGAAAGGAAATATGCACCCCTATGTACATAGCAGCACATTTTACCATAGCTAAGATCTGGAAACAGCCTAAGTGCCCATCAGCAGATGAGTGGATTAGAAAACTGTAACACATCTACATGATGGAATACTATGCTGCTGTGAAAAAGAAACAATTCTTACCATTGCCAACAGCCTGGCTGGAACTGGAGAGCATTATGCTAAGTGAAATAAGCCAGTCAATGAAAGACAAATACCACATGATCTCACTCATTTATGGATAATTAAGACCATTATAAACTAATGAACAAAAATAGATACAGAGGCACAGCAACATCAAACAGACTGTCAACCTACAGTGGGAAGGCCAGGGAGGGTTGGGGGGACGGGGGGAGGGGTAAGAGATCAACTGAAGGACTTGTATGCATGCATAGAAGCATAACCAATGGACATAAGACACTGGGACGTATGGAGGCCAGGGGAAGGTCAAGGGGAGAAAAAAAGTAGACATATATAATACTCTTTGTAATTTTTAAGCAATAAAACAAAATTAAAAAAAAATTGTTGAATCCCAGGTTGGATTGTTTGAATATTTATTATCATTATCTTTACCAATGACAACAGAGCGTCTTGTTCTAAAGAAATCTCAGTGTCCTGACAATTATCCAGCTAATGAAGTCAACATATCTCATTCTGTTTTGACTTCTGATGAATGAAGTTGATAATAGTGAGACTTTGTTGGTATAATATGAAAAATTTGCTGTGCTTCTCAACAAGCATTGCCTTTCTGACTTCAGTACTATGGGTAGATATCTTTAAAAAATAAACAACAATCCCATTGGGTTTCTTGCACATGGGTTAAGTGTTGTAGCTCTTATAGTTTGCCATTTGTTTGTGCTGCCAGAAAAGTATTGCTGAGTTTCTAGTTTTAGTTATTTTAGTGAGACAAATCACTATGTAATAATAAGTATTCATTTGCTAAATGTAATTCATTCACATTTAAAACTAAACAAAAGATCCGTTTTTAGAACAAGTACAATTTGGTATAATGTGCTTATAGAGGAAACATATACCATCCTAACTTAAATTTTTTTTCTTTTTTACATAAAGATACCATATGGGATTTTAGGGGTCAGGACTAAATAAATGAACTTCCTTTCAAATGATATTTCCCCCAATGTTAAATTGATACAATTAACTTTGTTAATAACACTGATTACTATTCTATTTAGAAAGAGATTAAGAAAAATTATACATGCAACTTAAACATTGTTTGGTATTTTTTCCCTGCTCTTTCATTATTAAAACTTCCTTACCCTTACTTCATCTATGGTAGGACCACCAAGAGTAATTCACTATTTGAAGTCTTACCAGCAGTGCAACCTTCAGATTTTTGGGGTCCCCTTTCTTCTTTATATTTACCAGTAGAAGTTAGTGGTTGTTTACTGTGTACAAAAAAAGGTGTGAAATAATATTACTTTTAAAAATATATTTTATTGATTTTTTACAGAGAGGAAGGGAGAGGGATAGAGAGTTAGAAACATCGATGAGAGAGAAACATCAATCAGCTGCCTCCTGCACACTCCCTACTTGGTATGTGCCAGCAACCAAGGTACATGCCCTTGACCGGAATCGAACCTGGGACCCTTGAGTCCACAGGCAGACGCTCTATCCACTGAGCAAACCGGTTAGGGCAATAATATTACTTTTTAACATTTATATAAAGATATTTTCCAAATGTAATAACCTCTTAGAATATTTCCTATAATGTCAGAACTAATATTAAAACTTTAATTATCCTATACACTTTAAATTTGTAAGTTATATAACTGTTTTATGAAGTATGGTAATGAAAAAAAAAGATATCACAGTCATGATTGAGGTATAGCTCAGTGAATTAATTAGAGTCAGCTTAACATAATGGCAAATGTCACACATCCTAGTTCTATAACCAACAGTCCTTTGTTATCATAAAAGTAACATTTTTGGCTCAAGGTCCTCCTGTACAAAATATGAGTATTACTACCTTAATTCAGATAGGAAGATTAAATGAGATAATAGAGCAAAAACATTTGCTCAGAAAACAGTGAAGAAAAGAAATTATTGAGTTATGAACTTCACTTGTTGAAACTATTTTTGAATCCCAAATAAACCCCAATGTGGGCTTTTCATGGCTTCTAACATTCAAATGTTGCAGTTTTCAGAAAATGTTATGAATTTTGGTTATTACCTGTACTTATGTTGTGGTTTGTAATTCAGGGCATCTCAGCTATTATGTAACTGGCAACTAAATTTATGTTCAAATAGATTACAGAGGTCACTTCGCCCTGAGCATATTCTATTGTCATTTAATATAACATAATGAAGTCAGATAACACCATGCTCCCTTCTTTATGTAGCAAATCATACAAACCACAGAAAACTAATGGAAGCCATGACCTGGCCTGTGCTAATACTATCCCTTCTCTTCCTACTCAAACTGTGCACCCGCAGATCTTTATGAGAATGATGCTTAATCTCCCTGTTCACCCCCAATTGACTTGGAAGGTACAATCCTACTGGTCACCCATGGATACTGATGAGTTAGCCTGGGGCTTTAGCAATTGTAAGAACCACTAACCTACTTATGATTCAGAGCTTCCTGTTGACTGGCTTCCATGTGAGGCATAACTTAAATATTTTAAAACCTGAGGCAAATTCCAGTCACTTGGGAAATTTCATTGTTATGGCAAAGAGATCACTTGCAGGTCCAATCTAAATTATGGAACCTCAGGTAAGCTGCTGCTTACTTCACTTGGTGAGGAGATATGTGATCTCGCTCTACCTAAGCAAAGATGCTTCATAGGATATAAAGTGACCTTTGGGTATAGATATGGTAAAAGAAAGAACGAAAGAAAGAAAGAAAGAAAGAAAGAAAGAAAGAAAGAAAGAAAGAAAGAAAGAAAGAAAGAAAGAAAGAAAGAAAGAAAGAAAGAAAGAAAGGAAGGAAGAAAGAAAGAAAGAAAGAAAGAGAGAGAGAGAGGGAGAGAGAGAGAGAAAGAGAGAGAAAGAAAGAGAGAAAGAGAGAGAGAGAGAGAGAGAGAGAGAGAGAGAGAGAGAGAGAGGAAGGGAGGAAGGGAGGAAGGGAGGATGGGAGGAAGGAAGAAAGGAACATCTGGTGTTTTCCTGCAGCATTATTTGAATCGCTCTGCCAGTTTAGAACTGTTCTAAGTAACACCTGCTAGCAGAAAACAAACAAACATGCAGCTCAAAGGATAACTCATCCCCAAAGATACAGGCTTAGACGTGAGCTCCCTATAAGCTTTCCAGTGTGTGAGGGAGGCTGTGGGTGGCTAGAGCTAGGAGGCCCAGCTGTCAGAATAGGATGCTGGTAATTGGCATAGTGGCTAAGCATACAAGCATACGTATGTAAAGTAAATATAGGTGTGACCCGGAAGTCCAAATGTGAGTCAACTTGAAAACTCAGGAATCTGGATCAGCAAGGCCAACCCGGGAGTAAAGATCAAGTGAGACTATAGGAAGGATTTAGATGGCAACTCAACAGCAATAGAATCAATGGATTCAACAGAAAATTCAGAATGTACTTTTTGACATCTTCATCTGACTTATGAAAGAAGATTGTCTCCCTTGGCCTTAGGGAATCCTTTATGCTCCTGAAAAATTCAAGGGGGAGGGTGTATATATAGGAGATAGCCCCCAGAAACTACAGCTGTTTCTGCTACAGTGAACACTTCAAGACCCCGAATAACTAGTTAGAGAAATCAGAGCTGAGATTTATTTGTGACCCCATGCAGGGGAGTTTTACTTGGAGTGTAATGGATAAAAATCTTAAAAGTTCTGAGATAAGAAATATGTCTCATTGTTTCTCCAAAGTAGGTGAGCCTTTGCTTGTTTTGAGCTAATTAGCTATTCTAACTGACTGGCATTCCCAAAGTGCCAGAACCAAACTATGAAATCTCACCTGGTACATAAAAGGGAACAATAAAATTATTTTAAACCTCATTTTAGTGATAACTAGCTTTTTAAAACAAACACAAACTAAAACCACTCAAAAAGCGTATTCATCAGCAGCCCACCCATAGTTATCTTGAGAAAAGACATCAGTACCTTGCTGGAAAAGTAGCCAGATTGTAGTTGTTGACACATCATTTCCAGCAAGCATGAGGGCTGTATATATAATACCGAGATCGCTTCACACTCAGCATCTTCTATTACGTTATTTAACTTGATATACTCCCCAAGTTAATACCCTGTTTGTGTGTCTGGAATTGACCATTTACATGCTGAAGTGTTCATCTGTGTAAATTACCTCCACGGCTAAAATGAATGGAAAAGAAGGGCTGCTCTTGTCCCACTTGGGTACTGATAACTTACAGTCCTCTCACAGATAAGAAACCATGCTGAAGTCACTAATTTGAATTAGGGGAAGGTTTAAATGGAGAACCGCCACTTGGCCAGGATGTTAAACTCAGCTTGAAGTACTAGAGTGTTTTGATTAATTAATTGCTAGGCTTACTTAAATCCTGAAATGTTACCTGCCTTTCATTCTGTCTATAGAAAAATGGAGAACACTGGAGATGGCAGAAATGGAGAAAAAATAACACAATGAAAGAAACACACAAAAAAGTAGAGAAGAAAGTAAAACAATCAAGAAAAATCATAGAAAAGGGGAAAATGACTCTAGGAAAAAAGACAAAACTTCATACTACTTGGCAAAAATACCAGCCTGGAGGGAAAACCAGACTGGGAAATCAGCAAATAGAGAAATCTATTAAGAATAGATACTGAATTTAATTAACATAACATGAACTACACATAGATATTCTTTTCTTACAGATAAGCAATTCATTTCAGGAAGATTTCATATGATTTAACCTAAAAACACTTGCCTGATTAAGACTTGCTGAGGTAAAACATTTTGTTCTTTGGCCATAGCTAACTGAGTGATGCTCTAAAATCTTTTGTGGGAAAAACAAGGTCCTATTTACCACTACAATTGTCAAGGGTAGTAAGATAAATGTTAGGACTAACTGGACCTCTTAGCAAACTAGAAATCAGATTTAACACACAATCAGATTTGATTTTCTGAGTTGATCGGATTCCCATCTATAGCTAGTTGCCTGAGCTACCCAGGAACTTATCAGTGTATGTTGGGGGACAACAGAATAATTTGGAAGTCGGGCTGATTGAGAGTCAAATCATCAGTCAGTCCCTTGCTGACAATGGAATCATGAGTCAATTTATCCACCTCCCAGAACCACATTTGCCTCATTAATAAAAAAGTAGTTTACATCAGCACACCTACTTTACAAAACTATTATGAGTATGATGTAACACAGGTAATGACATATCATAGGGTCTAGCCCACAGTAGAACACTCTAGAAATGTTAGTTTCTTTTTTCTGCATTCCGGTAGTTACCGTAAAATTTTTAGAAATCCATAAAGTCCTACCTGCTTAAAGAGTCTTCTTCAGAGACAGCAATGACTATTTCTTAAAAAAAAGTAAAATACATTTTAAATCAGTAAGAATACAGGGCTTTAAAAGTACCAGCTTAATGCATTGTTAGAAAGTATAACTTCAGGACCACATCTGAAGACTATATTAGAGTGAACAATAATCCTATTATTGGTAGGTCATTGATACATTAGGAACATTTACTTTCTCTTTTTAAACATATAAAATGCAAAAAAAAAGAATGGGTCTATCAAAATTTATACTTCCCTGTGAAATGCTATGTGCAATGAGCATAATCCTAACCAAACCCCAACAGATTGACAGAAAATTGCACTTTGGGTGGAAGCAGAATCATGCACTAACCATGTAAAACTTAAATAACATGAGTTTTCTGGCTTCTTCCGTTAAGAGCAGTTAGAAGAGAGTACACTTATTTATCTGTAACTCAATACAACATCTCCTGCTCTTGAGTAAAGACTAGATGGTTGAGGATTAAACACTCTTATCATAAGGAAGCTTGGGCGCTAGGCAAAGCAAAACATAGGAAACAGATTCCTTCTGACCCCATTTCCAACTGCAAGATAAGTAGGAAGGACTTTGTGATTCCAGTTGTATAAAGTAGAACCCACCCCTTGAGACTGTCTCCTTCCATTGCTAGAGTGTATCTGTTCCCACCTCAGAGAGCAGGGTGGTCCAGACAGTTAGTAGTGTGTGAGGTCATTTTTCTCAACTCTCTGCATTAGGTGTCAAATGCCTATAGAAATCATTCTCTTTCAGCTTGTACGGCATATGTCATCAGATCCTATGCTTAAGAAGAACGACAAATCTCTAAAGCCAAAGAACATCTTGGATAACTACATCCAATTAACTTGGAATTCATTTTTTAAACATACAAAATGATATCAACTGTATGATTCCAACTATACAACATTCCAGAAAAGACAAATCTCGGGAGACATAAAAAAGATCAGTGGTTTCCAGAGTTTAGGAGGAAGGGAAGGATTAATAAGCTGAACATGGAGGATTTTTAAGGTAGTGAATGGATTCTGTATGATACTGTAATAATAAGTATGTGCCATCATACATTTGTCAAAACCCATAGGGTGTTCAACACCACGGTGAACCTTAATGTAAAATATGGAATTTGGTTGATAATGATGATTCAATGCGCATCCATCCATTGTAAAAAAATATACTTCACTGTTACTGGGGGGTCAAAAATGAGCAAGGCACCAGACCTGCAAGGCTCAGTGGTTGAGAATCAAGTTAGAAACCAGAAGATCAATGTTTGATTTCCGGTGGGGGTACATACCCCGGTTGTGGGATTGATCCCTAATGTGAGGTGTGCAGGAGGCAGCAGAACAATGATTACCTCTCATCATTGATGTTTCTATCTCTGTCTCCCTATCCCTTCCTCTCTGAAACCAATAAAAAATAAATTTAAAAAATGAGTAAGGCTGTGTCTATCTGAGTTTATGTGGCTTATGGGAGATCTCTGTATTTTCCGTTCAATTTTACTGTGCACCAAAAACTGCTCTAAAAAATAAATCTTAAAAATGATAAAATAAAAAAAGGCTTATTAGTTTTTATTTAAAAAAGGTATTTCCTCCAGGGATGCAAGGCTGGTACAATATCCGAATATCAATAAACATGATACATCACATAAACAAATAGAAAGACAAAAATCACATAATCATATCAATTGATGCAGAAAAATCATTTGACAATATCCAACACCATTTTCTGATAAAAACTCTCAGGAAAGTGGGAATAGAAGGATCATACCTCAATATAATAAAAGCCTTATATGACAAACCTATAGCCAACATCATATTCAATGGGCAAAAAATAAAACCATTTTCCCTAAGAACGGGAACAACACGGGGATGCCCTCTTTCACCACTCCTGATCAACATAGTACTGGAAGTGCTAGCCATAGTGATCAGACAAGAAGAAGAAATAAAAGGTACCCAAATTGGAAAGGAAGAAGTAAAATTGTCTTTATTCGCTGATGACATGATATTGTACATCAAAAACCTTAAAGACTCCATAAAAAACTACTATACTTATTAAATGAATTTGGCAATGTAGCAAGATACAAAACTAACACCCAGAAACCTACAGCTTTTGTATACATCAATAATGAACTCACAGAAAGAGACACTAAAAAAACAATCCATTTACTATTGCAATAAAAAAATAAGATACTGAGGAATAAATTTAACCAAAGAGGTAAAAGACCTGTACTCAGAAAATTACAGGATGCTGAAAAAAGTGATAGAGGAAGACCTAAATAAATGGAAGAATATACCATGTTTATGGATTGGTAGAATCAAGATCATTAAAATGGCCATACCACTCAAAGCAATTTATAGTTTATAAGCAATCCCCACTAACATACCAACGGCATATTTCAAAGACCTAGAACAAATTCTCCAAAAATTCATCTGGAATAAAAAAAAAGACCTCGATTAACTGCAGCAATATGAAGAAAGAAGAACAATGTTGGAGGGATGACAATACCAGATATCAAGCTATATTACAAAGCCACTGTTCTCAAAACTTCCTGGTACTGGCACAAGAATAGACATTTAGACCAATGGAATAGAGCAGAGAACCCGAAGATCAACCAAAGCCATTACGCTCAATTAATATTTGACAAAGGAGGCAAGAACATAAAATGGAGTCAAGACAGTCTCTTCAATAAATGGTGTTGGAAAAATTGGACAGATACTTGCAAAAAAATGAAACTATAACACCAACTTACACCATACACAAAAATAAACTCAAAATGGATAAAGGACTTAAACCTAAGACAGGAAACCATAAAAATCTTAGAAGACTCCATAGGCAGCAAAATAGCAGACATATTTTGTAGCAATATCTTTACCGCTACAACTCCTAGGGCAACGGAAACTAAGAAGAAAATAAACAAATGGGACTACCTCAAAATAAAAAGCTTCTGCACAGCAAAAGAAACCATCAACAAAACAGTTAGAAACCCACTGCATGGGAGAACATATTTTCCAATGTTACCTCTGATAACAATTTAATCTCCAACATTTACAGGGAACTCCAACAACCTAACAAAAGGAAGATAAACAATCCAATCAAAAAATGGGCAAAGGACCTAAATTGACACTTTTCGAAAGAGGACATACAGAAGGCCAAGAAACATATGAAAACACTAGAGGCTTGGTGCATGAGATTCGTGCACTCAGGGGGGGGGTCCCTCAGCCCGGCCTGCATGCTCTCGCAGTCTGGGAGACCTCAGGTGTTGTCCAACTGCCGGCTTAGGCCTGCTCTCCATGAGCCTAAGCTATCAGTGGACATTCTTTTTTTTAAAAAAAAAATTTATTTTATTGTTTAAAGTATTACAAATAGTAGTACATATGTCTCGCTTTTTTTCCCAACTGACCTTCCCCCGGCCGCCCCTACCCCCTAGCACATGCCCTTACCTCACCCCCCAGTGCATTGTGTCCATTGGTTATGCTTATATGCATGCATATAAGTCCTTCAGTTGATCTCTTACCTTCCCCCTCTTAACCCTCCCCAGCCTTCCCACTGTAATTTGACAGTCTGTTTGATGCTTCTCTGCCTCAGTATCTATCTGTTTTTATCAAGTTATAATGTTCTTTATTGTCCCTAAATGAGTGAGATCATGTGGTATTTTTCTTTCACTGACTGGCTTATTTCACTTAGCTGTGGAGGAGGGAGAGGTTCCTGCCACCGCCACTGTTCTCACCAGCTGTGAGCCCGGCCTCTAGCCAAGCAGTGCTCCCCCTGTGGGAGCGCACTGACTACCAGGGGGCAGCTCTTGTGTTGAGTGTGTTCCCCCTGGTGGTCAGTGCATGTCATAGCAACTGGTTGTTCCACTGTTTGGTGGATTTGCATATTAGCCTTTTATTACATAGGATGCTCAAAGTCACTAATCATATGAGAGATGCAAATCAAAACAATGAGGTACCATCTCACACCTGTCAGAATGGCTATCATCAACAAATGACAAGTGCTGGCGAGATGTGGAGAAAAAGGAACCCTCGTGCATTGCTGGTGGGAATGCAGACTGGTGGAAAACAGTATAGTGTTTCCTCAAAAAATTAAAAATGGAACTCCTATTTGACATAGTGATCCCACTTTTAAGAATGTATCCCAAGAAAACAGAAACACCAATCAGAAAGGATATATGCACCCCTATGTTCATAGCAGCACAATTCACCATAGCTAAGATTTGAAAGAGCCTAAGTGCCCACCAGCAGACGAGTGGATTAGGAAACTGTGGTACATCTACACAATGGAATTCTATGACGCCGTAAAGGAGAAGGAATTCTTACCATTGGCAACAGCATGGGTGGAACTAGATAGCATTATGCTAAGAAAATAATCCAGTCAGAGAAAAATAAATATCAAATGATCTCACTCATTTATAGAATATAATGAGCAACATAAACTGATGAACACAAATAGAACCAGAGACATAGAAGCATCAAACAGATTGTATAACCTATGAGGGAAGGTGGGAGGTGAGGAGGTAAGAGATCAACCAAAGGACTTGTATGCATGCAGATGAGCATAACTAACGGACACACACAGTAAGGGGGGGATGGCTTGTAGGGAGGGGGTAGTGGGGGAGAAGTCAATGGGGAAAAAAGGAGACTCATGTAATACTTTAAACAATAAAGAATTTTAAAAAATGTATTTCCTGAATCTGCTATCAACATATTAATGCTATTTTCAAGAAACAGTCACCTTGGAAATTAAGATAATTATCCCAAGTATCAGAATATGGGTGTTATCCCCACTATTGAATGAAGCATATGGAAAGAAAAATAAAGCAAATAATTTTCATTGTATACTAAGGCAAGAAAATAACTGATAAATATGATTGAAAACCTTGCTTTATAATTACGAACTGGGGCCCGGTGCATGAAATTCGTGCACTGGGTGTGTGTGTGTGTGGGGGGGGAGTGTCCCTCAGCCCAGCCTGCCCCCTCTCACATACTGGGAGCCCTCAGGCATTGACCCCCATCACCCTCCAATTGCAGGATCGGCCCCTTGCCCAGGCCTGACGCCTCTGACAGAGGCATCAGGCCTGGGCAGGGGACCCTCAATTCCCCCAATCACTGGTTCTGCCCCCAGCCCAGGCCTGATGCCTCGGCCAGAGGTGTAGGCCCCCATCACCCTCCGATCGCCTGATCGGCCCCTTGCCCAGGCCTAACGCCTCCGGCTCAGGAATCATGCCGGGGCAGGGGACTCCCATCTCCCTCTGATCGCTTGCTCCACCCCCCGCCCAAGCCTGACGGCTCTGACCCAGGCTTCAGGCCTGGGCAAGGGGACCATCATATCCCTCCAATCCCCGGCTCCGCCCCCCACCCAGGCCTGATGCCTCGGCCAGAGGAGTTGACCCTCATCACCCTCTGATCACCAATCACCGGATCGGCCCCTTGACCAGGCCTGAGGCCTCTGGCAGAGGTGTCAGGCCTGGGCAGGGGACCCCCAGCTCCCCGTGGTTGCAGGCTCCGTCCCTGCCCAGGCCTAATGCCTCAGGCTGAGGCGTCCCGCTTGGGCAGCGGGGACCCGCAGCTGCAGCGGCCCCGCGATCGTGGGCTTCGCTTTAGGCCCAGGCAAGGGACCCCTAGCTCCCGGGACTGCCAGCTTTGACCGTGTCCAGCTCCAATCGCTGGCTCCACCCCTACATCCTGCTTTCACTGGCCAGGGCGGCAAAGGCACCTGATTCTCTGATCATGGCTGGGGGTCAGGGCAAAGGCGGCCCCAGGGCCGCCTTTGCCCTACCCCCCAGCTCTTAGCTACCCCGTGGGTTTCCGATCACTGTCAGTGGCAGGGGGCTTCTTCCTGCTTTCCCTTTCGCCTCCCTGCATTGTTCCTACATATGCAAATTAACTGCCATCTTGTTGGCAGTTAACTGCCATCTTGTTGGCAGTTAACTGCCAATCTTAGTTGGCAGTTAATTTGCATATAGCCCTGATTAGCCAATGAAAAGGGTATCGTCGTACGCCAATTACCATTTTTCTCTTTTATTAGATAGGATAGGGTTTAGTGCAATATAAATCAAAACTGAATCATCCATATAATTAAAAGTCATGTTTTCTTCTATTTTTAAATCAGAAATCTATGCGAATTTTATCTAAATATTACCTTGAAGCATTAATTGGATGAAAAGGAAAGCTTATAATTGCCTAATATTGCCCTAGTAATTTATGCACAAATACGTGTGAAATACTTACCAAGAGTCACAAATGTAAGCAGCATAGCAAGCAATTATGGATGATGTGACTGAAACCAGTACTATGTTATGTTAAATATTACTTGCTCTTAAAATAAATTCTTAGATCAAGACTGAAAGGTCAGTCGGACTTCCAAAATGGCGACCAGCAGGAAGGTAGGGAGGGAGAGAGTGTGAGAGCGCAAGGAAGTGATAGAGGAGTGTGTGGATGTGTGTGGTGTGTGTGTATGAGCTAGGGACAGTTAGATTCTGCAGGTCTTCTAAGGGGCTGCTAAACTGGGCAGTCTTAGGCGGGGGAGTCCCGCTCCCTGCGTGGACACTCCTGGGCAGCCAGTACAGGCATGGCAACCACGCCATCTTGGGAAACAGAGCTGCTTGAGACTAGGATCCTGGCCTCAGCACCACCCAGTCTGATCTCAGACACATAACAGGACCCTGCAGCCACTGGGGACAGAGACCTGTGACCACAGCTACAGACCTGCAGACACCATAAGTTCAGAAATCCCCGCAGCAGATCCATGAGTAACAGAGCCCATCCCCCATTCACACAGGCTTGCAGGCAGAGCCAGAGTAACTAACTGATAGACCCACCCCTTGCCAGGGCCTCTGTGCTCCAGGAACTTTAGCCTGGAAGTGCGAGAGCACCTTGGAACTGATCTTCCATGCACTGCCAGCTTCTGTGCCCTGAGCTGGGAACAAACGCGCGAACCCCAGAAACTGAGCCTAGGCACACTGCCAGCTTCTGAGCGCGAAAAATGGGAATTTGTCCCAAGTATCACAGGCCCAGGGACCCCGATTATCTGGGCAGGAGGCAGCACCAAGCACCAGTGACTTGACTGTGTTTCTTTTCACCTGCGCCTGAGATCCTGATTTCCTGTGCATTCATACTAAGAGCCAGTGACTCCAATTCCTGGTGCAAGGACACTCAGGGACCCTGATTCTCAAGGCAAGGGCGCGCAAAGCAACAGAGACTCTGATTCTGGATTCTGGGGAACTCTGACTCCTGGCACATGCTAGGGGGCTCTGGTTTTCAACACGCTTCAGGGGGGGTCTCTGTTTCAGCATGGTGCAGGCAGGGTCGCTGATTCTAAGGGCGCGTATGAGGCCACATTGAGCGCTGACAACACTGACTCTGAGCGAGCCTGGTTCCCACCAACCCACAACAACCACACATCTTAGTGTCAGAGCTCTTCAGTGACACTAGGGTGGTGGGAGGCTCCCACTGCACACGGCCCAGGCCCAAGCAACTCGACCTTTGAACCATCGGTAGATTATCAGAATGAAGAGATGAAACAACACCCAGAGGAAAGACAATGAGGAGTCACCAAGAAAGGACATTAATGAAGTTGAAGCATGCAATATGACAGAAAAAGAATTCAGAATAATGGTTGTACAATTCATTCACCGGATGGATGAGAAAATCAACAACCTATGCAAGAATCAGGAAGAAATGAAAAGTGATATAGCTACAATCAAAAACACCATGAAAAGTTTGAACAGCAAACTAGAAGAAACAGAGGACCGAATTAGTGAATTAGGAGATATGGCAGAGAAACAAGCTCAATCTGAACAGCAACTGGAGAAAAAAATTATACAGCAGGAGGAGAGCCTAAGGGAGCTTCGGGACAACATGAAACGAAGTAACATACGCATAATAGGGCTGCAAGAAGGACAAGAAGAGCAGCAAGGATTAGAAAATCTATTTGAAGAAATAATGTCAGAAAACTTCCCAGATATGGGGTAGAAAAAAGTTACACAAGTACAGAGAGTCCCAGGCAAGATGAACCCCAAAAGACCCACACCAAGACACGTCATAATAATGATGGCAAATGTACAAGACAAAGAGAGAATCTTAAAGGCTGCAAGAGAGAAACAGAGAGATACCTACAAAGGATCCCCCATCAGATTATCAAATGATTTCTCAACAGAAACACATCAGGCCAGAAAAGAATGGACAGAAATTTACAAAGTGATGCAAAGCAAAGGACTGAATCCAAGAATACTCTATCCAGCAAGGCTATCATTCAAAATTGAAGGGGAAATAAGAAGCTTCACAGACAAAAAAAGACTAAAGGAGTTTATCACAACCAACCCAGCAATGCAAGAAATGCTAAAGGGACTTGTGTAAAAAGAAGAACTAAAAAGCCCAGAAAGAAAACTGTCACACAAAAAAATAGAAATGGCTACAAACAAGTACCTTTCAATAATAACTTTAAACGTAAATGGACTAAATGGTCCAATCCAAAGACATCGAGTGGCTGAATGTATAAAAAAACATGACCAATATATTTGCTGTCTACAAGAGACCCACCTCATTAGAAGGGACTCAGACAGACTGAAAGTGAAGGGATGGAAAAATATCTTTCAGGCAAATGGAAATGAAAAAAAAAAGCTGGGGTAGCAATACTTATATCAGACAAAGGAGACCTCAAAGTGAAGTCCATAACAAGAGATAAGAAAGGCCACTTCATAATACTAAAGGGATCAATACAACAAGAGGATATAACCCTGATAAACATATATGCACCCAATGCAGGAGCACCCACATACATAAGAAAACTCCTGGAAGATGTCAGGGGAGAGATCAACAATAATACAATCATAGTAGGGGACTTTAATACACCACTGACATCATGGGCTAAATCCGCTAGACAAAAACTCAGCAAAGAAACAGGATTCCTAAATGACTCACTAGATCAGATGGACTTAATTGACATCTTCAGAACACTTCACCCCAAAGCCACAAAATATACGTTCTTCTCAAGTACTCATGGGACATCTTCAAAAATAGACCACATACTGGGTCACAAACAAAGTCTCCCCAAATTCAAGAAGATTGAAATCATACCAAGCATCTTCTCAGACCACAAGGCCATAATATTAGAAATAAACTACAACAAAAACAACTCAAAATACTCAAACACTTGGAAGCTGAAAAGCTCGTTATTAAATATTGATTGGGTTACCAATGAGATCAAAGAAGAAATTAAAAACATCCTGGAAACTAATGACAATGAAAACACAACAATCCAAACCTTTGGGACACAATGAAAGCAGTCCTGAGAGGGAAGTTTATAGCTCTACAGGCCTATCTCAACAAATAAGAAAAAATGGTAGTAAATCATTTAAATCTACAGCTTATTGAATTAGAAAGAGAGCAACAAGAAAAGCCCAGAGTGAGCACAAGGAAGGAGATAATAAAGATTAGAGCAGAAATAAAAGACATAGAGACCAAAAAAAACAATACAGAAAATCAATGAAACAAAGAGCTGGTTCTTTGAAAGGATAAACAAGATTGACAAACCTCTAGCCAGGCTCACCAAGAAGCAAAGAGAAAGGACCCAAATCAACAAAATCAGAAATGATAGAGGCGAAATAACAACAGATCCCACAGAAATTCAATTGATTGTTAAAAAATACTATCGACAACTCTACTCCAACAAACTAGACAACCTGGAGGAAATGGACATATTCCTAGAAAAATACAACATTCCAAAACTTGATCAGGAAGAATCTACAAATATCAATAGGCCAATAACTATGGAAGAAATTGAAGCCGTCATCAGAAAGCTTCCAGCAGAGAAAAGCCCAGGACCAGGCGGCTTCCCAGGGGAGTTTTACCAAATATTCAAAGAAGAACTAAAACCTATCCTCCTCAGACTACTACAAAAAATCCAAGAGGAAGGAACACTTCCAAGCTCATTCTATGAAGCCAGCATCACCCTAATACCAAAACCAGTTAAAGATAACACAATGAAAGGGAATTACAGGCCAATATCCCTCATGAACATAGATGCCAAAATCCTCAACAAAATCTTAGCAATTCGGATCCAGCAGCACATCAGAGAGATCATACACCACGACCAAGTAAGATTTATTGCAGGGATGCAAGGATGGTACAATATCCGCAAATCAGTAAACGTGATACATCACATAAACAAATTGAAAGAAAAAAACCACATAGTCATAACAATTGATGCAGAAAAAGCGTTTGACAAAATTCAACAACCATTTTTGATAAAAACTCTCAGCAATGTGGGAATTGAAGGATCAAACCTCAACATAATAAAAGCCGTATGTAACAGGCCTACAGCCAACATCATACTCAATGGACAAAAACTAACACCATTTCCACTAAGAACAGGAACAAGACAGGTATGTCCACTCTCACCACTCCTGTTTGACATAGTGCTGGAAGTATTAGCCATTGCAATTAGACAAGAAGAAGAAATAGAAGGCATCCAAATTGGAAAAGAAGAAGTATAACTGCCCTTATTTGCAGACGACATGATATTATACATAAAAAACCCTAAAGACTCCATCAATAAACTATTAGACTTAATAAATGAATTCGGCAATGTAGGAGGATACAAAATTAATGCCAAAAAATCTATGGCATTTCTATACACCAATAGTGAATGTGCAGAAAGAGAGACTAAAAAAGCAATCACATTTACCATCGCATCAAAAAAATTAAGATACCTAGGAAGAAACTTAACTAAAGAGGTAAAAGACCTCTTCTCAGAAAACTACAGAACGTTGAAAAAAGAGACAGAGGAAGACATAAGCAGGTGGAAGAACATACCGTGTTCATGGATTGGTAGAATCAACATCATTAAAATGCCCATACTGCCCAAAGCAATCTACAAATTCAACGCACTTCCCATTAAAATATCAATGGCATATTTCACAGACCTAGAACGTACTCTCCAAAAATTCATCTGGAATAAAAAACGACCCTGAATAGCTGCAGCGATCCTGAGAAAGAACAAAGTAGGTGGGATCTCAATACCAGATATCAAGCTGTATTAAAAAGCCACTGTTCTCAAAACTGCCTGGTACTGGCACAAGAACAGACATATAGATCAATGGAATAGAACAGAGAGCCCAGAAATCAGCCCCAACCAATATGCTCAATTAATATTTGACAAAGGAGGCAAGAACATACAATGGAGTCAAGATTGTCTCTTCAATAAAGGGTGTTGGGAAAATTGGACAGATACGTGCAAGAAAATGAAACTAGACCACCAATTTACACCATACACAAAAATAAACTCAAAATGGATAGAGGACTTAAATATACGACGGGAAACCATACAAATAGTAGAAGAATCCAAAGGCAACAAAATCTCAGACATATGCCGAAGCAATTTCTTCACTGATACAGCTCCTAGGGCATTGGAAACTAAAGAGAAAATAAACAAATGGGACTACATCAAAATAAAAAGCTTCTGCACAGCAAAAGAACCCATCAACAAAACAACAAGAAAACCCACTGCGTGAGAAAACATATTTGCCAATGCCATATCTGATAAGGGCCTAATCTCCAAAATTTATAGGGAACTCATACAACTTAACAAAAGGAAGATAAACAATCCAATCAAAAAATGGGCAAAGGACCTAAATAGACACCTTTCAAAGAGGACATTCAGAAAGCCAAGAGACATATGAAAACATGCTCAAAGTCACTAATCATCTGAGAGATGCAAATCAAAACAACAATGAGGTACCATCTCACACCTGTCAGACTGGCTATCATCAACAAAACAACAAATGACAAGTGCTGGAGAGGATGTGGAGAAAAAGGAACACTTGTGCACTGCTGATGGAAATGCAGACTGGTGCACCCACTATGGAAGACAGTATGGAGTTTCCTCAAAAAACTACAAATGGAACTCCCATTTGACCCTGTGATCCCACTTCTAGGAATATAACCCAGGAAACCAGAAACACCAATCAGAAAGGCTATATGCACCCCTATGTTCATAGCAGCACAATTCACCATAGCTAAGATCTGGAAACAGCTTAAGTGCCCATCTGTAGATGAATGGATTAGAAAACTGTGGTACATCTACATGATGGAATACTATGCTGCTATAAAAAAGAAGGAACTCTTACCATTTGCAACAGCATGGATGGAACTGTAGAGCATTATGCTAAGTGAAATAAGCCAGTCAATGAAGGAAAAATACCACATGATGTAATTCATTTCTGGATAATAAACACCATTATAAACTTATGAACAAAAATAGATACAGAGGCAGAGCTGCCTTGAACAAACTGTCAAACTACAGCAGGAAGGCCGGGGAGGGTGGGAGGGCAGGAGGGGGGTGGGTAAGAGATCAACCAAAGGACTTGTATGCATGCATATAAGCATAACCAATGGACATAAGACACTGGGGGGTAAGGGAGGCCAGGGGATTGTCAAGGGCAGGGGAAAAAAAAGGAGACATATGTAATACTCTTTGTAATACTTTAAGTAATAATAAAAAAAAATTAAAAAAAAAAAGACTGAAAGGTCAGTCAGTTTTCCTGTGCAAAAGTATTTGATGCAGCAGACCTAAGACTGCTATCCTTAGAAAGTCCTGCTTAAATAGCTGCCCTTCAGTTGGTGTCTGAAAACCTGAATCTGGGGAGGGTTTCCCCCTTTCCCTATCTGAGAAGAGGGGCTCCCCGAACCTAAACACTTTGCACAAACAATGGGGTTCATGCTGAACAGCTGCTTTCTTTCTGGGAATCTAGAATTTGGGTACATGCTGTGGGGAAGATGTCTATGGGACTAGCATGCCATAAAAACCTCTCATTGAGAATAACAAGATTGGAAGATAACATATTTCACGTGTGTTGTCATAATTATACACTGAATAACCAAGCACCCCACGTAACCTCACAGGGAGAGGACTCTTGGAAGCTTGTGCCTGGTGTCCTCCACCCTTTATCACACACACCTCATCTCTTCGCTGATTTTACTGTGGTCTTTCACTGTAATAAATCTCAGGTATGAGCACAACTATATACTGAGTCCTATAAATTTTCTAGTGAATAAACAAACCTAGGGATGGATTTAGGAACCTCTAACAAAATTGCATTATGTGAAAACATTATTTGAATTGATTTCAAAAAGTACCTGTCATTGATTTTGTTTTGGTCCATGCTTCTTGAGTTTTCTGTAGATCTGTAACTATTGGAATAAAGACATGAAAGGGATAAATCAAACATTGATGTTAGAAAGTAATGTGAAATAAGCAACATTCCTATTTAGTCACAATAGAAAATTAGAATTCTAATGATTAACAACATGTTCTATAGTATCAACGTTTCTATAAAGGAAATGAAGACATCACACTGACAATTTTCTCCAACTAAACAAGGTTTAATTTCTTTGTACAACAGTTGTGAAGCAACCAAGTAACTGGAATAACTGCAGAAGAACAGTAGTTATCATATACTAGAGACCCAATGCATGAAATTCGTACAAGGGTAGGCCTTCGCAGCCCCGTTTGCCAGGCCTCTCCATCCCCGGCTGTCTCCTGGCCCGGGCTGCCTCAGGGCCATGCCCCCCACCCACATCTGCCACTCACACACACCCAGTTCCCTGGTTCCCCAGAGCCCGCTGATCGATCACCCCACAGACAGTAGCCTGGGCCTCCCTCTTTGGGACAATTGCGGAGCCTCCCCCGGATCGATCACCCCTCTGACTGGTTGCCTGGGCCTCCTTCGGAGGGGCAATTGTGGGGTGACAGCGGGCCCTCTGACCAATTGCATTGCATCCACCTTGGTTGGCCTGGCACCGCTGCATGCTATAGTATGGTCGTTCTATTCTTTATGTCCGATCTAAATGCCAGTGCACTACCTGGAAACCTATCAATCACCTTAGATTTCTCTCTCCCCACCAGCTCTTTACATGCAATCATCACCACAATCATATGAACTAGACCTATCTACTTTCTCTGCTTCATTTGGCTACTTTCAACTGCGCTAGTCAAACGTGAGCTCTTAAAAGATGGCTCTCTCAGAGTGTGGGGGTATTCCAACAAATATTATTGTTCTTTTTTAAATGAATAAGATTTGTTTCAGCAAAAGAAATGAGAAAGACATAGGCCTAGAAAACAACATTTCAAATGAAATAAATTTAGCTTAGTATCTCATTTGACCATGGAAGCATAAAGCTTTCAAATTGGACTGATGCTCATCCAAGGAGGCAAAATGTTCCTTTGTCTTCCAGGCCCTTTATGAGGTTTCCATACATCTGTTCTCTAGAGGAGGGGTCAGCAAACTAGGGCCCACAGGCCAAAAAAGCTGCCATCTGGTTTTGCAAATAGTCTCACTCGAATACATCCGTGCCTATTAACTTACAGATTCTCTAGGACTGCTCTCACACTACAATGGCAGACTTGAGTAGATATGACAGGCCACATGGACCAAAATCAGGCCCTTTGCAGAGAAAGGTTGGTGATCCCTTCTTCACACCACAATCAGAGGGCCCGTATCACATCTAATCTTATTCCTCTTCTGCTCAAAACACCAATGAATCCCTGCAGTAAATATTTCTGGCTTTTGACCTTAGTCTTCATTCTTGCTGGAGAACCACAACTCTATTTGTACATTCACTGTCCTGATACACAAAGAAGATACCTACTTCTTTGTGTATCACATCCAAAAGGAGAAATGATTATAATAAGCTCATCAGAGTCACTAGTTTACCTCTAATTGGTTTAGGTATGAGCATGCAATTAACCCAAGCCTCTAAAAAGCTAGGGAAGTCAACTGCAAGCCTCTCAGTTTCTTCCTATTTAAAACAAAGACATAGGCCCAGCCAGTGTGGTTCAGTAGATGGAGCCCATTACCCCATGCACCAAGAGGTCGCTGGTGATATTCCAGGGCAGGGCAGATGCCAGGGTGGCAGGGTTGATCCCCAGGAGGGGGTGTGCAGGAGGCAGCCCATGGATGTGATGGCTCTCTCTCATTGATGTTTCAGTCTCTCTCCATTTTCTTTCCTCTCCCTCTAATGTCAATAAAAACATATTTTTAAAAATATTTAAGGAAACACATAGCTCAACATCACTAATCTGGGAAATGCAAATGAAATTTATAAGGAAGTACCTCCTCACTCCTCTCAGAATGGCTGTCATCAAAATATAAATAAATAAGGGTTGGCAAGGATATGGAGAAAAGAGAAAGCCTTGTGCACTGTTCCTGTGATTGTAAATTGGTACCGTCACTGTGGAAAGCAACATGGACATTCCTCAAAAAAATAAAAGTAGAACTGCATTCTACTGCTGGGTATTTATCCAACAGAAACATGAAGACGAATTTACAAAGTTATTTGCACTCTTGTGTTCACTACAGCATTTATTTACAATAGCCAAGATATGGAAGCAACATAGTTGTCCTTCAATAGGTAAGTAAATAAAAAGATGTGGAATTAACACACACTCACACTCATTATGCCTATGCATAATGAAAATCTCCTCAGAAAAAAAAAAAAGACTGAATTCTTGCCTTTTATGGAAACATGGATGGACCAGGAGGATCTTATGCTAAGTGAAATAAGACAAAGAAAACCAATACCATAGGGTCTCACTTATAGGTGCAATCTAAAACAACAAAACAGAAACAGAGCCCATGGCTACAGAGAACAAACTGGTGGTTGCTGGAGCATGGTTAGTGGAGGTGATGGGTGAAATAAAGAAATATGAAATGCAAAATTCCAGTTATAAATTTCATAAGCCAGAGGGATGTAGTGTACTGTGAAGCACAGGAAATGTGTCAATATCACAATAACTTTGCTCAATGATAGGTGGTTTCTAGACCTATCATTGTGAAACAAGGATAATCCTAAAATCCTAATGCGATCTGGCACCCAGTAAGCACTAAATAAAGTATAGCAAATTATGGAAATTAAAATGCATTTAACATGCTCTTAACGGGAGATGCCTGTTTTTAAAATGTTTCAATTCTGCAACATCAGAATAACACTTAGTACCTGAAAGACACCTGAAAGTTAAATGGCAGACCATTCAGCTGAAAAATGAGTAACTGAATTTTGACATTTTCTTTGAAAATTCTGTTTAGAAAAACAGAGAAATAAACCAGGGACACCTCTCCCACATTATGAGCACCTTCAAGATCAAATGCTATTTCATTTTATTTCCTATAACTTGCAAAGCCAACCTTCACAAACCCTCTGATGAAGGTCTACCAAGTCCAAGGTGTCCTCAGACAGTTCAGATTATACAAAGAACTAGGTGCCACTTCTGGAATTTTTGTTATTGGGAAACATTTCTGTACATTTATTATAATTTGTTGAGTCCCAGGATGGACTATTTGAATATTTATTATCATTTTCTTCTGATTAATGGCAACAGAGAATTGCTTGTTCTAAAGAAATTCCAGTGTCCTGATAATTACCAAATTAATGACGTCAACGTATATCATTCTGTTTTGACTTCTGAGAAATAAAGTTGACAATAGTGAGACCATGTTGGTATAATATGAAGAGTACCCTGTGCTTCTCAAGAAGCATTGCCTTCCTGAGTTCTGAACTATGGGCGGATGTCTATATAATCAGGACTCTTGCACACTGGCTAAGTGTTGCACCTCTTATTGTTTGCCATCTGTTTGTGATACCAGGAAAGTATAGTTGAGTTCCTAGTTATAGTTACTTTTTTGGTGAGACAAATCACTACGCAATAACAAATATTCATTTACTAAATATAATCCATTCACAGTTAAAACTAAACAAAAGATCCATTTTTAGAACAAGACCAGTTTGGTATAATGTGACACATGGAGGTAACATACACCGTCCTAACTTAACATCATTTTTCTTTTCTTTTTTTCTGTTTTTAATATATTTATTTTTTACAGAGGAGAAGGATGTGGGATAGAGAGTTAGAAACATCGATTAGAGAGACATAGATTCAGCTGCCTCCTACAAATCTCCCTACTAGGGATGTGCCCGCAACCAAGGTACACACCCTTGAGTGGAATCGAACCTGGGGCCCTTTGGTCCAAAGGCCGACACTCTATCCACCGAGCCAACCGGTCAGGGCACAACATTTTTCATTTTAACATCAAGATATAGTGTGGGATTTTAGGGGTCAGAACTAAATAAATGAACTTCTTTTCAAATGATATTGCCCCTGACTTAAATTACCTACAATTAACTTTGTTAATCATACTGAATACTATTCTATTAAGAAAGAGATTAAGAAAACATGCATGCAACTTCCACATTGTTGGTATTTTTTCCCTGCTCTTTCATTATCAAAACTTCCTTACTCTTACTTCATCTATGGTAGCAACACCAAGAGGAATTCACTATCAGAAGTCTTACCAGGAATGCGACTTTCAGATTTTGGGGGTCCCTTTTTTTCTTTACATTCAGAGGTTACTTTTTGGTGCCTGTGTACCAAAAAAAATATGGAGATAAGTAATATTACTTTCTAATATTAACATAAAATATTTTCAAAATATAGTAAGTTATTAGAATATTTCAGATAATATAAGGACTAATACTAAAATTTTCATTGTACTACACACTTTAAATTTGTAAGTTCTACAACTTTTTTATGAAGTATGTATTTTCTAAAAAAAAATAAGGTATAATAGTCATGATATGAGGGCAGTATAGTTCAGTGAATTAATTAGAATTAGCTAGACATAATCACAAATGTCTTACACTCACACCTCCTAGTTCTATAACCCACGGTCACTTTTCTTTGGCTCAAGGTCCTCCTCTACAAAATAAGAATCTTATTACTTTATTTCAGAAGGTTGTAAGGAGGATGAAATGAGATAATACAGCAAAAGATATGCTCAGAAAAACAGTAAAGCAAAGAAAAAATCTAGTTATGAACTTCATTTGTTGAAACTATTTTTGAATCCCAAATATTTCCCAACATGAACTTTTCATACTTTCTAACATTCAAATGTTGCAGATTTCAGAAAATGTTATTAATTCTGGTCATTACCTATACTCAAGTTGTGGTCTGTATTTTAGGGCATCTCAGCTGTTATGTAACTGGCAACTGAATTTATGTACAAATATATTACCTCATGAAGTCAGATATCACCATGCTACCTTCTTTTTGTAGCAAATCATACAAACCACAGAAAACTAATAGAAGTCAAGACTTGGCCTGGACTAAGACTATGCCTTCTCTACTACTCAAACTGTGAACAAGCAGATCTTTATGAGAACGATGCTTAATCTCCCTGTCCACCCCAATTGGCTTGGAAGATACAATCCTACTGGTCACATACCCATGCTGATGAGTCAGGGATGGGCCCATAGCAATTGTAATTACCAATAACCTACTTTTGACTCAGAGCTTTCTGTTGACTGGTTCCATGTGAGGCATAATTTTAGATATTTTGAACCCTGAGGTAAATTCAGGTCACTCAGGGAAGTTTCATTATTATGGCAAAGAGATCACTTGAGGGCCCATCCTCAATTATGGACCCTCAGGAAATCTGGTGCTTACTACTCTGAGAAGGTGATATGGGGCCTTCCACTACCTAAACAAAGATGCTCCACAGGATGTAAAGTGACCTTGGGGTATAGATATGGTAACAAAGGAGAACGAACTTCTGATCTTTTCCTGTGCCATTATTTGAATCTCTGTGGCAGCTTAGTATTCCTGTAAGTAACACCTGCTAGCAGAAAAACAAAACAAAACAAAACAAAAAACCCCATGATGCTCAAAGGATAACTCAGCCCCAAAAGTCTGGGCTAAGAAGTGAGCTCCCCATAAGCTTTCCCATGTGGGAGGGGGGCTGTGGGTGGCTAGAGCTAGGAGGCCCAGCAGCCAAAACTGGGTGCTGGTCATTGGCATAGTGGCTAAGCATACAAAGTACATGTATGTAAACTAAAAAATGGTGTGACCATCAAGTCCAAGTGTGAGTCAACATGACTACTCAAGAATCTGGATCAGCAAGGCCAACCTGGGAGCAAAGATCAGTCATGATTATATGATGGGTTTCAATGGCAACTCAACAGCAATAGAATCAATGGAGACAACATAAAAATTAGAATGTCTTTTTTTACATCTCCATCTGACTTGAGAGAGAAGATTGTCTTCTTAGACTTAGGGAATCCTTTATGTCCCTGAAAAATTCAAGGGGGGTAGGGAGCAAGATATAGTAGATAGCCCCCCAAAACCACAGATTTTTCTGGTACAGTGAACACTTCAAGACCCCAAATAACTAGTTAGAAAAATCAGAGCTGAGATTTGTAGCCCCATGCATAGAGGTCCTATGTGGAATGAAATAGGTAAAAAATCTTAAATTTCTGAGATAAAGAATTTGACCCAGTGCTTCTTCTAACTAGCTGAGCCTCTTTTGTTTTCTGGCTGATGACCTAGACCAGCGGTCGGCAAACTGCGGCTCACGAGCCACATGCCGCTGTTTGGCCCCTTGAGTGTGGCTCTTCCACAAAATACCGACTTCTGCGCATGGGCCACGAAGTTTCAATCGCACTGTACGTGCACGCCCACAGGTGGTATTTTGTGAAAGAGCCACACTCAAGGGGCCAAAGAGCCACATGTAGCTCATGAGCCGCAGTTTGCCGACCACTGGTATAGGGTATAGCCCACAGAAGGGAACTCTAGAAATATTAGTTTCTTTTCTCTGTATTTTCTTGGTGAGCATATAATTTTATAAAATCCTACCTGCTTAAAGAGTCTTTTTCAGAGACATCCATCACTATTTCAAAAAAAAAGTAAAATACATTTTAAATCAATAAGAATACAGGGCTTTAAAAGTACTGAGTTAATGCATTGTTAGAAAGTGTAACTTTGGGACCACACCTGAAAACTGTACTAGAGTGAATATTATTGGTAGACCATTAACACATTAAGAACATTTACTTTCTCTTTTTAAACATATAAAGCTAAAAAAAAAAAAGAAAAATGGGATCTATCAAAATTTGATACTTACCTGTGAACTGCTATGTACAAGAAAAAACAATGCTAACCAAACCCCATCGGACTGACAAAAAGTTTTATTGTTAGTGGAAACAGAATTATAGACTAACCATGTCAAATTTAAGTAGCATGAGCTTTCTGGCTTCTTCCATTAAGAGCAGTTAGAGGAAAGTATACTTTCTTTGCCATAACACAATACAAATCCTCCAGCTCTTAGGTGCAGACTAGCTAGTCTAGGATGAAACACCCATACCATAAGGAACCTTTGTCACTAGGCACTACACTTTGCAGCATAGTAAAATAGAGGAAACAAATTCTTTCTGGCTTCATATCTAATTGGAAGATAAGTAGGAAAGACTTTGTGATTCCAGTTGTATAAAGTCCAACTACTTGAGGCTGTCTCTTTCAGTTGGAAGAGTCTCTCTGAACACCCCTCATAGATCAGGGTGGTCCAATAGTTAGTGCTCTGCAATAGTGTGTGAAGTCATCTTTCTTAACCTTCCCATTAGATGGAACATGCCTATAGAAATCATTCTCTTTCATCTTGTATGGTATATGTCATCAGATCCTATGCTAATGAAAAACAACAACAGGGGTTTCCAAAATGGCGACCAGCAGGAAGGTAGGGAGGGAGAGTGTGAGAGCACAAGGAAGTGATAGAGGAGTGTGTGGACGCAAGCGCGTGTGTGTGTGTGTGTGTGTGTGTGTGTGTGTGTGTGTGTATGAGCTAGGGACAGTTAGATTCTGCAGGTCTTCTAAGGGGCTGCTAAACTGGGCAGTCTTAGGCGGGGGAGTCCCGCTCCCTGCGTGGACACTCCTGGGCGGCCAGCACAGGCATGGCAACCACACCATCTTGGGAAACAGAGCTGATTGAGACTAGGATCCTGGCCTCAGCACCACCCAGTCTGATCTCAGACACATACCAGGACCCTGCAGCCACTGGGGACAGAGACCTGTGACCACAGCTACAGACCTGCAGACACCATAAGTTCAGAAATCCCCGCAGCAGATCCATGAGTAACAGAGCCCATCCCCCATTCACACAGGCTTGCAGGCAGAGCCAGAGTAACTAACTGATAGACCCACCCCTTGCCAGGGCCTCTGTGCTCCAGGAACTTTAGCCTGGAAGTGCGAGAGCACCTTGGAACTGATCTTCCATGCACTGCCAGCTTCTGTGCCCTGAGCTGGGAACAAACGCGCGAACCCCAGAAACTGAGCCTAGGCACACTGCCAGCTTCTGAGCGCGAAAAATGGGAATTTGTCCCAAGTATCACAGGCCCAGGGACCCCGATTATCTGGGCAGGAGGCAGCACCAAGCACCAGTGACTTGACTGTGTTTCTTTTCACCTGCGCCTGAGATCCTGATTTCCTGTGCATTCATACTAAGAGCCAGTGACTCCAATTCCTGGTGCAAGGACACTCAGGGACCCTGATTCTCAAGGCAAGGGCGCGCAAAGCAACAGAGACTCTGATTCTGGATTCTGGGGAACTCTGACTCCTGGCACATGCTAGGGGGCTCTGGTTTTCAACACGCTTCAGGGGGGGTCTCTGTTTCAGCATGGTGCAGGCAGGGTCGCTGATTCTAAGGGCGCGTATGAGGCCACATTGAGCGCTGACAACACTGACTCTGAGCGAGCCTGGTTCCCACCAATCCACAACAACCACACATCTTAGTGTCAGAGCTCTTCAGTGACACTAGGGTGGTGGGAGGCTCCCACTGCACACGGCCCAGGCCCAAGCAACTCGACCTTTGAACCATCGGTAGATTATCAGAATGAAGAGATGAAACAACACCCAGAGGAAAGACAATGAGGAGTCACCAAGAAAGGACATTAATGAAGTTGAAGCATGCAATATGACAGAAAAAGAATTCAGAATAATGGTTGTACAATTCATTCACCGGATGGATGAGAAAATCAACAACCTATGCAAGAATCAGGAAGAAATGAAAAGTGATATAGCTACAATCAAAAACACCATGAAAAGTTTGAACAGCAAACTAGAAGAAACAGAGGACCGAATTAGTGAATTAGGAGATATGGCAGAGAAACAAGCTCAATCTGAACAGCAACTGGAGAAAAAAATTATACAGCAGGAGGAGAGCCTAAGGGAGCTTCGGGACAACATGAAACGAAGTAACATACGCATAATAGGGCTGCAAGAAGGACAAGAAGAGCAGCAAGGATTAGAAAATCTATTTGAAGAAATAATGTCAGAAAACTTCCCAGATATGGGGTAGAAAAAAGTTACACAAGTACAGAGAGTCCCAGGCAAGATGAACCCCAAAAGACCCACACCAAGACACGTCATAATAATGATGGCAAATGTACAAGACAAAGAGAGAATCTTAAAGGCTGCAAGAGAGAAACAGAGAGATACCTACAAAGGATCCCCCATCAGATTATCAAATGATTTCTCAACAGAAACACATCAGGCCAGAAAAGAATGGACAGAAATTTACAAAGTGATGCAAAGCAAAGGACTGAATCCAAGAATACTCTATCCAGCAAGGCTATCATTCAAAATTGAAGGGGAAATAAGAAGCTTCACACCGAAACCCGTTTGGCTTAGTGGATAGAGCGTCGGCCTTCGGACTGAAATGTCCCAGGTTCGATTCCAGGTCAAGGGCATGTACCTGGGTTGCGGGCACATCCCCAGGAGGAGATGTGCAGGAGGCAGCTGATCGATGTTTCTCATCGATGTTTCTAACTCTCTATCCCTCTCCCTTCCTCTCTGTAAAAAACCAATACTATATATTAAAAAAAAAAGAAGCTTCACAGACAAAAAAAGGTTAAGGGAGTTTATCACCACCAAGCCAGCAATGCAAGAAATGCTAAAGGGACTGGTGTAAAAAGAAGAACTAAAAATCCCAGAAAGAAAACTGCCACAAAAAAATAGAAATGGCTACAAACAAGTACCTTTCAATATTAACTTTAAACGTAAATGGACTAAATGGTCCAATCAAAAGACACCGAGTGGCTGAATGGATAAAAAAACATGACCAATATATTTGCTGTCTACAAGAGACCCACCTCATTAGAAGGTACTCACACAGACTGAAAGTGAAGGAATGGAAAAATATGTTTCAGGCAAATGGAAATGAAAAAAAAGCTGGGATAGCAATACTTATATCAGACCAAATAGACCTCAAAGTGAAGTCCAAAACGAGAGATAAGGAAGGCCACTTCATAATACTAAAGGGATCAATACAACAAGAGGATATAACCCTGATAAACATATATGCACCCAATGCAGGAGCACCCACATACATAAGAAAACTCCTGGAAGATGTCAGGGGAGAGATCAACAACAATACAATCATAGTAGGGGACTTTAATACACCACTGACATCATGGGCTAAATCCGCTTGACAAATACTCAGCAAAGAAACAGCAATCCTAAATGACTCACTAGATCAGAAGGACTTAATTGACATCTTCAGAACACTTCACTCAAAAGCCACAAAATATACGTTCTTCTCAAGTGCTCATGGGACATCTTCAAAAATAGACCACATACTGGGTCACAAACAAAGTCTCCCCAAATTCAAGAAGATTGAAATCATACCAAGAATCTTCTCAGACCACAAGGCCATGCCATAATATTAGAAATAAACTACAATAAAAACAACTCAAAATACTCAAACACTTGGAAGCTGAAAAGCTCATTATTAAATATTGATTGGGTTACCAATGAGATCAAAGAAGAAATTTAAAACATCCTGGAAACTAATGACAATGAAAACACAACAATGCAAAACCTTTGGGACTCAATTAAAGCAGTCCTGAGAGGGAAGTTTATAGCTCTACCGGCCTATCTCAACAAACAAGAAAAAATCATAGTAAATCATCTAATTCTACAGCTCAAAGAGTTAGAAAGAGAGCAACAAGAAAAGCCCAGAGTGAGCACAAGGAAGGAGATAATAAAGATTAGAGCAGAAATAAATGACATAGAGACCAAGAAAACAATACAGAAAATCAATGAAACAAAGAGCTGGTTCTTTGAAAGGATAAACAAGATTGACAAACCTCTAGCCAGGCTCACCAAGAAGCAAATAGAAAGGACCCAAATCAACAAAATCAGAAATGATAGAGGCGAAATAACAACAGATCACACGGAAATTCAAATGATTGTTAAAAAAATACTATCAACAACTCTACTCCAACAAACTAGACAACCTGGAGGAAATGGACATATTCCTAGAAAAATACAACATTCCAAAACTTGATCAGGAAGAATCTAAAAATCTCAATAGGCCAATAACTATGGAAGAAATTGAAGCAGTCATCAAAAAGCTACCAGCAAACAAAAGCCCAGGACCAGATGGCTTCACAGGGGAGTTTTACCAAACATTCAAGGAAGAACTAAAACCTATCCAAGAGGAAGGAACACTTCCAAGTTCATTCTATGAAGCCAGCATCACTCTAATACCAAAACCAGGTAAAGACAACACAATGAAAGAGAATTAAAGGCCAATATCCCTCATGAACATAGATGCCAGTATCAAACTTATATAGCATGCATTTTCTGGAGTCCTTTCACTAAGATAGTTTAGAATATTGTACTAATTTTTCCATAACACAATACAACTTCTCCAGCTCTTTAGTGAAGATGCGCTAGTTTAGGATGAAACACTCTATCACAAAAAAGCTTGGTCGCCAAGTACTACTACACTTTGCAGTATAGCAAAACATAGGAAATAGACTCTTTCTAGCAACATTTCTAATTGCAAGATAAGTAGAAAAGACTTTGTGACACCAGTTGTATAATGTCGAATTCCTTGAGACTGTCTTCTTCCAACACTAGCTTGTATCTGTTACCATATCCTAGTGCATTGGGGTCCAGACGGGGAGGGCTCTGCAGTAGGGCATGAGGTCATTTTTCTCAAACCTGCCCAGAAGGTGGCAAATGCCTGTAGAAATCAAGCTTGTTCTGCTTGTATGGCATATGTCATCATAGCCTATGCTGATGAACAATAAGCCACAATAATTATCACATGTCATGTAATAGTGATCTAGTGCTTGCAGAGTTCTTTCAATTTCCTCCTAATCCTTTTCTTAATTTCTTATAAAACTGAAAGCATGGCTTTCCCATTAAAGGCAGTTGTTGGAAGTCAAAAAGTCAAAGAAATATTACCCAGAATGTAGGGATATCCATGGATATTCCAACAAACTCAACATGTATGGAAACATACTGGTCTTTTCAGTTGAACTGTTGCTCTTTCCTGCTCATGTCACAAAGACATATTCTTCATGTACAATCTAAATGCCAGTGCACTGCCAGGAAACCTACAAAACACCTTGCATTTCTCTCTCCCCGCCAATGTTTTACATTGATTCGTCACAAAATTATATGAACTAGACCTCTTCTCTGTCTCTGTTTTTGTTACTGTCAACTGCCCTAGTCAAACAATGGCACTTAACAGATGGCTCTCACAGGGGGAAAATCCCACCAACTATTTTTGTTTCCTCTTAAATTAGTAAGTTTTTTTGAGCAGAAACAGTGAGAAAGACATAGTCCTAGAAAAACCACGACATTTTAAGTGGAAAAAATTGAGCTTTCTGATTCACCTCTGCATGGATAGGTGAAACTTCATAATAAACTAATGCTAGCCCAAAGAGGCAAAATCTTCCTTTGTTTCCCAGTCGCCTTATGTGCTTTCCTATCATCTCTCATTTATATGCGGTGCCGGGGGGTTCACTAGGAAATGAGAAACCACAGGCCAAATACAAGCTGTCCTCAGGTTTTGTAAAGAAATGTCTCACTGGAACACAGTCATGCCTGTTCACTTAAAGATTGTCTAGTACGTCTCTCACAGGACAATGGCAGACTTGAGTAAATATGACAGACCACATTGCCTAAAATCAGGTCTTTTGCAGGCAAATTTTGCTGATACCTACTTCATATCATAACCAGAGGGCCCTGATCAAACCCAATCTTGTTACACTTCTGCTCAAAACTCCTGAGTCCCTGCGGTAAATATTGCTGGCTCCCTACCTCAGTCTCCACTCTTGCTGGAGAACCACAACTCTGTTTGGACATTCACTATCATGAAACACAACACAAGTGTTATCTCCCATGCTCCAAGAAGAGAAATAGTTATACTGAGCTCATCAAAGTAACTAGTTTACCACTAACTGGTTTAGGAACGATTATGTGATGTAACCCAAGCCTATAATATGTTGGGAAGGGGAAGTCAAATGCAAGACAATCAGTTTTCTTCCAAATTAAAGGAACATATAGGCCACGCTAGTGTGATTCAGTGGATTGAAAATCATCCCATGGACCAAGAGATGGCTAGTAGGATTCCCATTTAGGGCATATGCCCAGGTTACAGGCTTGATGCCCAGTATTAGTGGGCACGAGGCAGCCGAGTCATGTGATTGTTTCCTTGATATTTCCATCTCTCTCTCCTTTTCCCCTCTTCTCTCACTCAATATCAATAAAAGCTTATTTTTTTTAAAAATTAAAGGAAGCACATATCTCAATATCACTAATCAGGAAATGCAAATGAAAGCCATAATGAAGTGCCAGCTCACTACTCTCAGAAATACTGTCATCAAAATATCTACACTAATAAAAGAGAAACATGCAAATTGGTGTCACTCTGCTATGCCCAACAGCCAATCAGATGAGTATGCAAATTAATCCAACAAAGATGGTGTTTAATTTGCATACACAGGCACTGAGCGGAGAGTGAAGGCTCTGGCAAAAGTGAAGCCTGAATACTGTGAAGACTGAAGACTGAAGACTGAAGAGGCTTGGCAGCAGAGAAGCCAAGGCTTGCTGTGGTTGAACCAAAGGCAAGGATTCTGGGTGCCGGAAGAAAACCCACAGGAAAACCTTGAGTGGTGGCCATGAAGCTGGAGGCTTGGGTTGCAGCAGGCGATGGAGGAAGCCAAGCTTCCAGCCTGCTCTGGCCATTGCTCAAGGGCGAGAACAACATGCAGGCACAGCCAGGAGTCAGAGAGATCAACACAGGGGGCGGCCTAATCCAAGTTTCCATGGTGTGGCTGGGGGCAGGTCCTCAGTGGAGACACACACACACACACACACACACACACACACACACACACACTAGGTGCCTACTATGAGCCTCTGATGCAGCTGGGGGCAGGACCCAAGTGGGGACAAACACACACACACACACGGGACGACTGCTCTGAGCATTCAATGTGGCTGGGGGCAGGTCCCAGAGGACACACACACACACACATATACACACACACACACGGCTCATGCTATAAGCGTCGGTTGCCAGACTGTGGCTTAGGCCTGCTACCTATGGGAAGCTGGCCTAAGCCATCAGCAGGACATCCACTGCAGGCTCCTGGACTGTGAGAGGGGGCAGGCTGGGCTGAAGGACCCCCATTCCCTGGTGCAGTAATTTCATGCACCAGGCCTCTAGTAAATAAATAACAAGTGTTGGTGAGGATATGAAGAACAAGAAAACTTTTGTGTTCTATTCATATGATTGTAAATTGGTAGATCATTGTAGAAAACAACATGGAATTTTCTCAAAAATGTGGACATAGAACTGCAATTCCACTTCTGTATATTTATACAACAAATACATGAACAGGAATTTGAAAAGATATCCACACCCCTATCTTCACTGCACCATTATTTACAATAGCCAAGATATATAAGCACTCTAGGTGTCCTTATATAGATAAATGGATAATGAAGATGCAATATATGTAATAATATTACTCAGACGTAAAAAAGAACAAAATTTTGCCACTTAGTGCAACATCCATGGACTGAGTGGAGGTTATGCTAAGTGAAATAAGACTTAGAAAGACAAATACCTTATCTCACTTACATGTGCAATCGAAAACCACAAAGCAAACAAAACAAAAACACACCCATAGCTACAAAGAACAAAGTGATGTTTGCTAGACGGTAGTGAGTTGAGGAGATGGCTGAAATAGAAGAATATGAATAAGAAGTGCAGAATTCTAGTTATAAAATATATAAGCAACAGACATCTACTGTACAGCAAAGGGAATGTGTCAATCCTATCTAGTAAAAGGGTAATATGCAAATTGAGCATCACTCAAAAACACAAAATGGCTGCACCCATGTGGACACAAGATGGCCAGCGTGATAGGGCAGTTGGGAGGTACCAGGCCTGAAATGGCGGGCAGCTGAGGGAGACTCAGAAAAGCAGGAGAGGGCAGTTGTGGGGGAACCAGGCCAGCAGAGGAGGGAAATTGGGTGCAACCTGTCCTGCACAGGAGGACATAAGGGCAACCAGGCTGGCAGGGTAAAGCAGTTAGGAGTTACCAGGCCAGCAGAGGAACAGTTAGACATCAAACAGGCTGGCACAGGAGTGGTTTTGAGCAATGAGCAGGCAGGCAGGCGAGCAATTGGGAAACAGCAGTCCTGGATTGTGAGAGGGATGTCTGACTGCCCATTTAGGCCCAATCCCAGGAGGATTGAGCCTAAACGGGCAGTCAGACGTCTCTTGAGGGGTCCCACATTGGAAAGAGTACAGGCTGCATTGAGGGACACGCCTGCACCCCCATGCCTGAATTTCATGCACCTGGCCTCTAGTACTGTAATGACATGGTATGGTGATAGATGGTAACTAGACTTATCATGGTGAACACATCATAAGACATGTAAAAGTCAAACCTCTATGTCATACAAATGAAAGTAATATATTGTGTTCCATCTAGACTTTAACAAAACATTTAAAATTGAGCAAAGCAATCCTTTGGCCTTCACATAGTGTCATGTGAGAATAGGATGCTTTAGAGCCATCGCTAATTCGCTCACCAGGAAAGCAGACATAAGCACTGACAACCTCACAGCTGAATAAGGGACAACACCTAGGATCCTAATGACATCACTGAACCACCAAAACAATCCTGGTTCCTATTGTTTCAGCCTCTTAATTAGGCCACCCATTATTACCTGAAGCTAAAAGCATTCCATCTGATAAATTTCCCAAGGCCACAGGATAATAGTTAGTCTTCTCTGTAGTACTAAAGACTTTCATAAGCTTGCTTTAGCTAGGCACTCCCCTCATTCCCACCCATTCCCACAGCACACATTTTGCACATTGAAGTGGTACAGCTCAAAAATCCTCCAACGTTATGGTGCACATCATAGCCCTTGGACTCATGTTCTTATTGCCAAACATCACCCTTCTGCCCCTTTAACCTGGCAAACATCTCCATCTGCAGGCTTAATTTAAATCTCACCCATATTTTTATTTTATATTAATTATTTTATTTGTGCGTAGGCGAATTTTAGAGGACATTTAGTATTAAAGTTGGGGATAGTGAAACAAAATATGCCTGGGGAAATGAGCCCAGGCTCACTAAGAAGTCAGGTTTAGAGTGTTTGCCCAGGATGAATTGCTAGTGACCATTGTTGCACTGGTTGGAAGCCTCCTAGGGTCCCTTAGAGTTTAGGAGAATCATCCCTGTGGGGAAAGAAAATGGGGAAGTCTTGGGTGTGCAAGCATGTCTTTATTTTTCTTTAATTTTTAGCTCCTTTTAAACATTGATTTAAGAAAAAGAGAGATTGGGAGAACATTGGTTTTTTGTTCCACTTATTTAAGTATTCATGAGTTGATTCTGGTATGGGCCATGACCAGGGATCAAACCCACAACTTGGCCTATTGGTACAGTACTTTAAGCAAGTGACCTACCGGCCAAACTTCACCATATTCTTAAAACTCTAATTCTCATCATGACCTTAAAGTTGCTGGCACCTGCTACACACCAATAAAAACGAATAAATAATGATAATAATAAGCTTCTAGTGTGTTCTACCACTAAGCAATCACTGAATAAAGTATAGTAATAAATAAAAATGGCAATAACAAGCTCTTGGAGAGCAGAGACTGTGTTTTTAAAACATTTCAATTCTGCAACATCAGAATAGCATTCAGTACATAAATGGCACCTGAGAGTTAAATAGTACACCAGTAAGCAGACAAATTAGTAAGCGAATTTTGACATTTTCTTTGAAAATTCTGATGAGATAAACACAGACATTAAGCAGTGACAGCTCACATATTATGAGATCAAGGTCAAAATGATATTTCATCTTTGTATTTCCTATAAGTTACAAAATCAACCTACAAAAATCCTCTGGTAAAGGTCTACTAAGGTGTCCTCATACAGTTCCTGTTCAGATTGCAAAATGTAGTAGGTGCCAAATCTGGGTAGGACACTAGCATCTTTGTCACTGTGAAACACTTTTGTACATTTTTACAATATATTGATTCCCGAGTTGGGTTTTTATAAACAGCATTTATTATGATTATCTTTTGATCAATACCAAGAGAGCTTCTTGTCCTAAAGAAATTGCAGTGTCCTGACAATTATCCAACAAACAGTAGGAACCATCTTGTTCTAATGCATCAACATATCTCATTCTGTTCTGACTTCTGAGGAATGAAGTTGATGATAGTGAGGCCTTTTGGGCATAATATGTAAAGTACCTATGATTCTCAGCATGTATTTCCCTTCTGACTTCTGTGCTATTAGTAGGTATCTTATAAAACAACCTCAAAGGTCCCAGACAGTGTGGTTCATTGATTGAGGGTTGACCTTTGAACCAGGACATCAAGGTTCCTTTTGCAATTAAAGCACATGCCCCCTTTATGGGCTAGGTCCCTAGTATGGGGAATGCAGGAAGTAGATAATCAATGATTACCTCTCATCTTTGATGTTTCTCTCTCTCTCTCTCCCTCAACCTTTCTCTCTGAAATCCATAAAAGTTTTACTTAAAAAATTTATTTCACTGGGAAAGTTGCACACTAAGTGTTGAAGTTCTTATTGTTTGCCATTTGTTTGTGGTACCAGGAAAGTATTGTTGAGATCCCACTATTAGCTACTCTTTCAGTGAGACAAATCACTCTGTAAAAACAGGTTTTCAGCTCTAGCCAGTTTGGCTCAGTCAGAGAGCATCAGCCTATGAACTGAAGGGTCCAGGGGTTGATTCTGTTAAAGGTCACATGCCTTGGTTGACTGCTCAATCCCAGGTGGGGGGCATGCAGGGGGCAGCTGATCAATGATTTTCTCTCATCATTGATGTTTCTACCTCTCTCTCCCTTTCTATTCCTCTCTCAAATAAATAAAAATATTTTTAAAAAACATTAAAAAACAAACAAACCAGTTTTCATTCACTAAATGTAATCCATTGCCTGTAAAAACTTCACAAAATATCCATTTTATATAATAAGTCCAATCTATTACAATGTGAAAATAGAGAAAACATACGACATCCTAACTTAAAATATTTTTTTCTTTTTTACATAAAAATATCACATAGGATTTTACGGATCAATACTAAATAAATGAACTTTTCAAACAATATTGACCCAGATTTTAAAATTACCTACACTTAATTTTTTTCAATAATACTGAATACAATAAACATTCACATGAAACTTACACATTGTTTGTTTTTTATTGCTCCTTCATTATCAAAATTTCCTTACACTAAATTCATTTATGGTAGGACCAACAAGAGTACTTCACTGTCAGAAGTCTTACCAATATTGTTACTGTCAGAAGATTTCATAGGACTTCGTTTTTCTTTATTTTCATTAGTCGATTGTTGGTTGCTGTGAATAAAAAATGGTGATAAATGATATTACCATCGTAATACAAATATAAAAATATTTCCCAAATATTGTAAATTCTTAGCATATTTCAGAGAATATCAGAGTTAATATTAAAACATTAATTATACAACACACTTCAAATTTGTAAGTTCTACAGACTTTTTATGAACATGTAATTTTTAAAGAAATGTCGCATAAAAGAGACATGATTTGAAGGCAGTCTAGTTCAGTGAATTTATTAGAGTTAGCATGACATAATGGCAAGTTTCTTGAACTCAGACTTCCTAGCTCTATCAATATAGCTATTTCTTCTCAAACAAGTCACTTTTCTGTGGCTCATGGTCCTCCTCAACAAAATAAAAATCTAACTGCCTTACTTTAGAAGGTTGCTAGGAGACTGAAATGAAAGAACACATCAATAAGAGATGCTCAGAGAAACAGTAAGGAAAAGGAAAAATCTGTTATTGAACTCGATTTGTTGAAACTGTGTTGGAATCCCAAAAAAACCCTAGTGTGGATTTTTCATTGTTTCTAAAATTCAAATGTTGCCGTTTTCTGAAAATGCTATTAATTTTGGTTATTACCTGCCTTTCTTTGTGTTTTGTGATTCAGGGTATCTCAGTTACTGTATAACTTGCAACTAAATCTATGTACAAATATATTACCTCCTGAACTCAGATAGCAAAATGCTCCCTTAGTTTTGTTTTGAATCATGTGAATTATAGAAAATTAATAGAAGGCAGGACCTGGCCTGGACTACTACTATCCCTTCTCTTCCTCCTCAAACTGTGAACCAGCAGATTTTTATGACATGAAAACGATGCTTAATCTCCTTGTCCTCTCCCCATTGGCTTGGAAGATAGAATCCTACTTGTCACACATGGATACTGATGGGTGACGCACACATAGCAATTGTAAGGACAATTAACCTACTTTTGAATCAGAGCGTTCTGTTGATTGGCTTCCATCTGAGACACAATTTAAAATATCTTGAAACCTGAGGAAATTCAACTCACTTGGGAGTGTTTCATTGTTATGGCAAAGAGATCACTTGAGGGGCCAACCTCAATTTTGGAATCTCAGACAACCTGGTGCCTACTGCTCTTGGAAAGGCAATGTGGGACCTTCCACTATCTGAACAAAGGTGCTCTATAGGATTTAATGTGAACCCGGGAACAGAACTGGTGACAAGGGAGGAAGGAATGTCTGGTCTTTTTCTGCAGCATTATTTGACCTCGCTGACACCTTAGAATGGTTCCAACTAACAATTGTTTCTTCTATCCTAAGGCCTTGCTTGTTTCACTGTCCCCAACTTTAACAAATGTACTCTATGAATAAAAAATAAAAGAATGAACAATTGTACCCTTCCATCTGATGGTCTTTCAAACCTCTAGTTACTAAAAATTCCACCATTTTTTCCTTGTTTTCATGTTTGGCAAGTGAAAGTGGTGTGAAGTCATCCTGTAGAGCAGAAGAAACAATTTATAATACATAAAATTACATGTATCCAAACTGAATATTTGAATTTATAAAGATCCTCTGAACTTAAACATATACTATAGGAAGTAAATAAAAAGCATCCCCTTTTGCTCTGGCTCATGTTCTCAGTGGTTAGACCATTGGACTGCACATTGAAGGGTCCAGGTTTAATTCCCATTAAGGAGCACGTTCTCAGATGGCAGGTTTGATAACCAACCCTGGCCTGGGCCTATAGGGAGTCACCAACACATTGGTGTTCCTTTCTTTCTCTCTCCCTCTTTCTCCCTCTCTTTCTCTCCTTCACTCCCTTCAATTCTCTCAAAAATCAATGGGAAAAAATATGCGTTGATGAGGGGAAAAAAAATACTAGCAGCCGATTTCTTCTCACCTCTGAACAATCACTGGCCCCTTTTTCCCTTTAAAGTTAATGTCCTCCACTCCATCTTTAACAGATTAACTATAATATCATTCCCCAAAACTCACCTCAAATATTTACAGTGCGGGTTCCAAGATTCTATGTTCCTGTCTTACTATCTATCCTGGTATACTGTTGTCATCATGTTGCCTGTGGACTGGAACCTCCACTTCCCACTTGCACTCACCCAGCTCCCCTTGCTGGGTATTAGGTCTCCTCTCCCCACCCATCCCCAACAGCACCCATTTCCTTAGACCCTGTCAGCATAGCAACCAGTCCCCACCATCACTTTAACACCCCTGGCTTGCAGTCCTTTGTGGGCTCTCAGCCTATCACCCACTCCCAGGCCCTAACAGGAAGTTCTTCCTTCTGGGGTGGAAGGGTAGCTGGGAGGCAAAGTTTTGCCCCTTCCATGGACACTACATTTCTCCAGCCCTCCCAGACTGGGCTTTGGAGTTGTTTCCATGGTGACACAGCCTGATGTATTGTATTCAGTGTATGTATGTGAGAAAGAAAATGCTTGTTCCCAGCTGGTGTGGCTCAGCAGTTGAGTGTTGACTCTTGAACCAGGAGGCATGTGTAGGGCTTGTGGGATGGATTCCCCAATGGGGGTGTGCAGGAGGCAGCCAATGGTTGATTCTCTGTCATCATTGATATTTGTATCTAACCCTTCCTTGATTTCTCTTTAAAGTCAATAAAACATACATTTTTTTAAGGAAAAGGCTTTAAACAGAAGTAAAAACATCTATTTCAAACATTTTGTAAATATAGTTACTTGATGTGTACCTTGTTTCTCACTTCCAGATTTGCCATACAGGAAACTAGCTTTTCCACGATAGTTGTGTTTTCACTAAGGACAGCATAGTGAAGAGCAGTGTTGCCATGGATGTCGATTACATTTGGATCGGCACCATGCTCTAGTAGAATAGCAGCACATTCTTCTTGCTCATACTGAATGGCCTGTCAGTATTATGGCAAAAAATAGATGATAAGTTTTAGGAATGCAAAGTAACATGCCACAATTTTCACCAATGTCTTCTAGTTAAATGAGATAAACACATTGTTATTCTAAGTAATTAAGTTAAAACCCAATTCAAGTTGACATGGTTGGCGAATACATACGTGAATTAGAGCTGTTTTATTGTCAGTATCACAGAGATCCAATAGGCGACGTCTGCGTGCTAGCTGACTCACCACTCTTTTATGGCCCTTGTAACAGGCCACCTTCAGAGCATGCCTATGAAAGTGAGAGGACTCCTTAGGAACTTAGAGTGCACTACATGAAAGCATACAATTGTCCATGTTCATGTAAACATTCTCCCTATGCCTTCAAAATAAATATTTCATTTTCTGCAGGAGACAGTACAGTATTGATTAGTTCTTGTTACTCAACACATTAGTGAAGAGAAGCCTATTTGAATTGAGAGAGGATGACCTGGGGTTTCAGCTCAACTTGGTTCTGATCTTATTTTAACTGTCACATATCAGATATCACTTGGCCATTCTGTGCCTCAATTTTCTCTTCAACAGAATGGAGATGAAGATAGTAGGCATCTCACAGGACACCAGAATCTATGCAAAGTGTTTAGTACAGTTCTTAGCCCAGAAAAAAATAACTCAATAATTGTTAGATAATATCAGTATCATCATCATTATTATTACTAACAATATACAAAAACAACATATCAATTAAGTAAAACAATATCATCAGACCTAATTTGCAGACTGACTATAAGAATCAGAAAGAAGATAGTATTTCAATGCTTCTAAAATGCTTATTTTCTCACAATTTAACATTGCTGACATTGGAATGCAATTTTTAATTCACAATGTCTTACAACCATTATTGGCAGCATTTAAAAAATTAAGTAATACAAAAAATACTGACAATCTAGCGTCCATTGTTCCTTACATTAAGTGAAATATTCCTAACCGTAACATTCCTCTGGCAGTTTTGTCAAATGTTTTCATTTAAATTCATATTAATTCTTAATAGCTTTATGGGGGTAAAGAGGGCACAAAAGGAAATCAAGAAAATTTTTAAAGGTAATTCGTGCTTTGCTTTTTCAAGAAAATTTAACTCAATGGATGGTCAGAATTCAAATATTTAAGTGGCTCATTTTGTTCAATATTTAGATTTTTAGGTTGTAGGGAAATCAGATGTTCACAATGATCAATATTAGTATTTATTACTATTATACATTGTCAAAAGGCCAGTTACAGGTTATCGTTTACAATTTCCTACTTTCAGAAATACTTTGGTTTGGAAGCAGGGAGAAAAAGCTTCAACCTGATGATGTCCTAATATTTCAATTATGAACTTCTCATTTTGCTCATATTGGGCAACATGAATTTGTAAGGATGAAAGGGCCTGATTTGGAGGGAAAGGGTCCTGAGTAGAATATGTCTGCTACATAATAAGTATGCAGGTTATATTTCATATAAACATTGATTGAGAGAATGCATACACATAGTGGAAGAGTTCAACATTTTTAAATAAATCTTTATAGTTTAAAAAAACCCATCAGCATTAATAATAATCCTTTATATTTTCTCTCATTTAAAAGAAAATTTATGGTTGAGAGTATTACAGGTGTCCAACTTTTTTTCCCCATATTGTCACCCTCCACCTGGATCCTGCCCTACCCCAGGCCTTCAACACCCTATTGTCTGTGTCCATAGGTAAAATATTAGGTTAATATTTTCCTCCCCCTCTGTTCCCCTTATCTCTGACATACAAAAGTCTATTCCGTGTTTCCATGACTCTGGTACTATTTTATTCATCGTTTTTTTTTTGTTGTTGTTCATTAGATTTCTTGTTCATTTATTTAGATTTTTAGATTCAATTGACAACTTATAATAATAAAAGCATAACATGCTAATTAGACCAAACGTTCTTCTGGACATCCTTCTGGACAACCTCCAGATGAAGACGGGCTGTAGCCTCAGGATCCAGGCAGCCTCCAAGGCTGCAAGGGAGGGATCCAGGATGCTGCCATGGCTGCGGAGGCTTACTCTTTCACAAATTTCTTGCATTGGGCCTCCAGTAGATGTATATATTTTATATTTATAACTTTTCGTCTTCTTCTTCTTCTTACCCACTCTCCATATTTTTATTATGAAACTCAGTGGCAGAAAGATAAAGAAGGAAGACTGTTACACTCATCAACCTGAATTTATGAGTCAGTTCAACCATTTACTATAACTCAATAGGTCATTTTAAACTCTTTGAATTTCTAACCCTCCAATTGGCCAGGACATTAAACAATGGTTGAAGAGCTAGAGGGAATTGTGTTTAATTAATTTCTAGGCTTTCTTAAATTCTTGAAATTCTATGTGCCTTTGATTGTGTCTATAGAAAAATGGAGAACACAATAGCAAGCAGAATTTGAAAAAAAAATTACACAATGAAAGAAACACCCAGAAAAATAGAGAATAAGAATTTTTAAAGTCAAGAAGTCATGGAATAGGAAAGAAAGCGTATATCAACAAAGGAAATAAACCTCACACAAGTAGGCAAAGGTACAAGCCTGAAAAGAAAACTAGAGTGGGAAGACAATAAATAGAGAAAACAATTAGAGATATCCTCTAAGTACATGCCAAATTTAATTAAGATAACTGGTTTATACATAGATTTTCTCTACTTGCCGGGAGCCGGTCCATCCTTGCTGTTTCAAGGGACCTGGCATATATGGCATACGGTTCTTAATATGCTTGCTCACCTTCTTGGCGCTGTGTTTTAACCAAGGTCACCTCTCTGAGAAAGGTTGAATCCCCAGGTAGGGATTTTCCCCTCAAGTTAGGGAGGGAATAAAACCCCTCAACTAAGTGCCAGGCGGGTAATTAATCCCTTTAACTACGAACAATCATGCTTAAACTACATAATCTTTTCTCCCTGGAATGGAGATAAGAAACGCCCTAACCTTTGTAATAGAAATTGACAGGATTAGAATCAACTAGTATAAATACAGATGCAACAAGACAACAACAGACAGAATTTAGAACACAGAACTAGAGACAGAAGAACTTCGCTGGAGAGAGCATGCCGGAGGATCCTGGAGAGGGACTGGCCTCAGAGCCTAGAGACAGAGCCTAGCGGGAGAACATGGCAAGGGATCCTGGACTGAACCTGACTACAGAGATTGGCAGGAGAACCTGACTGGAACCTGGACACTGAACCTGACTGGAGAGCCTGGACAGAACCTGGCTGGAGAACCTAGCGAGGGAACATGGCTACAGAACCTCGCTGGAGATCCGAAGCAGAACCTCTCTGGAGATCCGGGCTAGAGATCCTGGCTAGGCTGCTGATCAACTGAACGCTGTCTCCGTGTCATTCCTTCTTCGCCGACTCCGTCCACACCTTTGGGGACCCCTGGACCCGCTGGGGCTAGACCCCGGCATCTACTTACAGATAAAAAAGTCATTTTAACCTCACCAGGCCTTGTCTAGGTAAACGCTTTTGTTGTCTGGCCATACCTAACTGATAAGTTTCCCAAAAGCTTTAGCGGGAAGAAAAAGATTCTATTTACTGCTGCCACTACAATTGTCAAGAATAGTAACCTAAGTGCTTGGACTAACTAGGCCTCTTAGATAAACTCTGAATCCGAGTTAACACACAGTCAGATTTACTTTCTTAGTTCATCTGATTCGCATCTGTATCTCAAGCCAGGGCTACACAGGAATTTACCAGATATGTTGAGGGACAACAGAATAGATTTGGAAGTCAAAAAGGTGGTCACTCACTAACTATAGAATCAGGTGTCAAACAACCTACCTCCCTGAACCACAGTTACCTCATCAATAAAAATTTGCCTAATTATTACAATAGGAAAGCTACTTTGAAAGTTATTGTGATGACTATATAACACGGCTTAGTTACATAATATAGGGTCTAGTGAATAGTAGACTACTCTACAACTGTTAGTTTATTTTCTCTGCATTCCTGTAGGTAATATATTGTTTTTAAAAATCCACAAAATCCTACCTGAATAAGGCCTCTTCTTCAGTTCTCTCACGAACTATTAAAGAAAAAAGTAAAATACATTTTAAAACTATAAAAACAAATATGGGACATTAAAAGTACCTGAGTAATGCTTTGTTAGAAAGTATTCCTTTGGGACCACACACCATACACCAGAGGAAATATTAATCATATTATTGGTTGGTCATTAATACATTAAGAACACTTACTTTTTAAATATATCAAATGCAAGAAAGAAAGAATGGGATCTGATATTTACAGTGAACATAATCTCAAACAAACCCCATTAGGCTGACAGAAAACGGTATGGATAGTAGACGCAGAAACATAAACTAACAGCATCAAACTTATATGGCATGAATTTTCTGGTCTCCTTTCACTTGGAACGTTTAGAAGAGTGTACTTATTTTTCCATAACACAATTCAACTTCTCCAGTTCTTTTGTAAAGACTTGCTCGTTTAGGATGAAACACTCTATCACAAAAAAAGCTTGGTTGCCAGGCACTACACTTCGCAGCCTAGCAAAACATAAGAAACAGATCCATTCTGGCACCTTTTGTAATTGCAAGACAAGTAGAAAAGACTGTGATTCCAGTTGTATAAAGACAGTGAGGGCTCTGCAGATGTGCATGAGGTCATTTTTCTCAACCCTGCCCAGCAGGTGGCAAATGCCTGTAGAAATCAAGCTTGTTCTGCTTGTATGGCATGTGTCATCAGAGCCTATGCTGATGAACAACAAGCCAGAAAGGACAAAGAACGTCTTGGAAAACTACAGCCAATTTCCTTGACATTTGAATGTTTTAAACAATTAAAAAGATACCCACTGTATGATTCCAAATATAAAACAAGAAAGGCAAAACTATGGAGACAGTAAAAAGATCAGTGGTTTCCAGGGCCAAGAGAGAAGGGGGAGAATAAATAAGCAGAGCACAGAGGATTTTAGGGCAATGAGATGATTCTATGTAATAATCTTAATGGTGGATTGCTGCCATCGAACATTTGTCAGAACCCCTAAAATGTACACCAAGAGAGAATCTTAATGTAAACTATGGACTTTGGTTGGTAATGATGGGTCAATGCAGGTTCATCAAAAGTGCCTCTCTGGTGCAGGGGGGAAAAATGAGCAAGGCTGTGTGTAGGGGATGTGGGGTTGATGGGAAGTCTCTGCACTTTCCCCTCCTTTATGCTGTGCACCTAAACCTGCTCTAAAACTGTCTTCTTAAATTTTTACAGCTTCTGTGAAACATGCTATTAACATTTGTCAACATATTTATGCTATTTTCAAGACACAGTCACCTTGTAAATTAATATAAAGATCAAAGTATCAAATATGGGTATTATCCTCAGAATTTAGGTAGCCATTTGAAAAGACATAAATAACGCCAAGAATTTTAACGGTATACTAGGGAAAGAAAATAACTGATAAATATAATTGACTATCTTGCTTTATAATTACAAGCAGGGATTAAGTGCAACATAAACCAAAATGAATCATCCATGTAATTTAAAGATATGTTTTATTATAACTTCAAATCAGATATCATTATGATAATTTCATCTAAAAATTATTTTGAAACATTAATTGCAGAAAAAAGAGAGCTTATAATTGCCTAATATTGCCCTAGTAATTTATGTACAAATACCTGTTAAATACTCAACAAGAGTCAGAAAAAGAAGCAGCAATGCAAGCATTTATACATCATGTGAGAGAAACCAGTACCATGTTATATTATTATGTCACTGGCTTTAAAAAAAAAAAAAGTAGGTCAATGCCAAAAATTCAGTGAGGGCCATACTGCTGTGCTGAAACATTTTATGCAGCAGGCCTAAGTTTGTTATCCTTAGAATGTCCTGCTTAAATGGCTACCCTTTCTTTGGTGTCTGAAAACTTAAATCTGGGGAGGGGGTTCCCACCTGTCCCTATCTGATAGGAGTGGCCCCCTGTGCCCAAAGAATGGCACAAGCAATGAGGCTCATGCTGAACACTTGCTTTCCTTCTGGGAATCTAGAATTTTGGTACATGCTATGGGGAAGATGCTGATTGAGTAGCGTGCCATGAAAACCTAGCCACTGAGTCTAAGAAGACATGTAGATTACACATTTCATGTGTGTGGTGAAAATTTGACACTGGAATAATTAAGCACATCCTGGTAATTCCACAGGGAGAGGACTCTTAGAAGCTTGTGCCTGGTGTCCCTCACACTTTGTCACACAAACCTGTTCACTGGGCTGATTTTGCTTTTGTCCTTTCACTGTAATAAATCTCAGGTAGGAGCATAACTATATGCTGAGTCCCGTGAATCATTCTAGTGAAAAGCAAACTTAGGTGAGGGTTTAGGAACCTCTCACACAATTTCATCAGGCAAGTTTCTTTATAATTTGGGTTGATACAAGATTATAGTCAGAACTTGATTTCATAGAATACCTTTCTTTGATTTTCTTTTGTTCCAAGCTTGTTTTAGAGATTTCTGCAGATCAGTAACTATGGAAATAAAGGCATGAAAGGGATACATAAAACATTAATGTCAGAAAACAATGTTAAACAAGCAGCAATCATATTTACTCAGAATAGAAGATACAGAATCTAAATGATTGGCAACATATCCTGGAATATAGAAGTTCCTCTCAAAAACATTGCCCCCATACAGACAATTTTCTCCAACTAAGCAGGCTTTAATCCTTTTTGCAATAGTGGTTATGAGTTAAATAACTGGGATAGCTACAGAAAAACCATAATTATCCCATGTCATGTAATTCTGTTCTAGTGCTTGCAGAGTTCTTTCTATTTCCTCTCAATCTTTTACTTAATTTCTTATAAAACCGAAAGCATGGCTTGCTCATTAAAGGCAGTTGTTGGCAGGACAAGTCAAAAATTCAAAGAAATATTACCCAGAATGTAGGGATATCCATGGATATTCCACCAAACTCAACAGGTATGGAAACAATGGCTCTTAACAGATGGCTCTCAATGGGGGAAAATCCCACCATTATTGTTCCCTCTTGAATTAACAAAGAAGATTTTTGAACAGAAAAATGAGAAAGGTATAGACCTAGATAAACAATGACACTTTAAATGGAATAACTTGAACTTTATGATTCATTTCTGCTTGGATAAGTAAAACTTCATAGTAGACTGATGCTAGCCCAAGGAGGCAAAATCTTCCTTTGTTTCCCCGTCTCTTTATGTGTTTTCCTTTCATTTATCATTTACATGGGGGGGGGGCGGGTGACTCAACAAGTGAAGGACCACAGGCCAAATAAGAGCTGTCATCAAGTTTTGTAAAGAAATGTCATTCCAGTTCACTTAAAGATTGTCTAGCACGGTTCTCACAGTACAGTGACAGACTTGAGTAGATATGATGGACCAAGTAGCCTAAGATTAGACCCTGTACAGGCAAGTCTTGCTGATACCTATTTCATATCACAACCAGAGGGCCATAATCAAACCCAATCTTGTTACACTTCTGCTCAAAACTCCAATGAATCCCTGCAGTAAATATGCTGGCTCCCTACCTCAGTCTCCACTCTTCCTGGAAAACCACAACTCTATTTGGACATTCACTGTCATGATTCATAATGAAGGTGGTATCTCCCAAGCTCCAAAATGAGAAATAATTATACTGAGCTCATCACAGTAACTAGTTTACCACTCACTGGTTTAGGAACGATTATGCGATGTAACCCAAGCCTATAATATGTTAGGAAGGGGAAGTCAAATGCAAGGCAATCGGTTTTCTTCCAAATTAAAAGAAACTTATAGGCCACGCCAGTGTGATTCTGTGGATTGAGAGTCGTCCCATGCACCAAGAGATGGCTGGTCGGATTCCATTTAGAGCATATGCCCAGGTTGTAGGCTGGATGCCCAGTATGGGTGGGCAGGAGGCAGCTGAGCAATGTGATTGTTCCCTTGCCATTTCCATCTCCCTCTCCCTTTCCTCCTTCTCTCAATAAATATCAATAGAAATATATTTTTTAAAAAATTAAAGGATGCACATATCTCAACATCACTAATCAGGAAATGCAAATGAAAGCCATAATTGAGTGCCATCTCACTCCTCTCAGAATGGCTGTCATCAAAATATAAATAAATAACAAGTGTTGGCGAGGATATGAAGAAAAAGGAAACCTTTGTGTACTATTCACATGATTGTCAAGTGGTACAGTCATTGTAGAAGAAAACATGGAAATTCTACAAAAAAGCTGGAAATGGAACTGCCATTCCACTTCTGTATATTTATCCAACAAATACATGAACAGGAATTTGAGAAGAAATCCATACCCCTATGTTCGCTGCACCATTGTTTACAATATCCAAGATATATAATCACTCTATGTGTCCCTATATAGATAAATGAATAAAGAAGATGCAATCCTATCTAATAAAAGAGAAACATGGTAATTGGGGTATGACCGCTACCCTTCCCATTGGCTAATTAGGGTGATATGCAAATGAACTGCCAGCCAATATGGTGGCCGGCAGCCAGGCAGCTTAAACTGAACATGAGGCTTGTTTGCTTCAGTGACGGAGGACTGAAACTTTCCCCGCCTGCCTTGCCGGCCTCTGAGCTTGCAGTTTAAAAAACATTGTAACAAATATAGACGCTAGACAAAACCAGCTTTCAGAGAGCTGGAATCTCAGAGCTGGAGTTGATACAGAGTTTTGATTATAGAACCAAAACAAACCAGATACCTATTTTCAGCAGCTGAGGCCTCAGAGCTGGAGCCAAGCCTCAGAGCAAAGCTGGCCCAGAATTAAAAAAAAGAAAATAAAAAAAAGGAAAAAAGGAGCAGTTGGGAGCTTCAGTCCCAGCCTGAAAACAGCCGTCAGTCCCTCACCCAGACTAGCCAGGCACCCCAGTGGGGACCCCCACCCTGATCCAGGACACCCTTCAGGGCAAACCAGCTGGCCCGCACCCATGCACCAGGCCTCTATTCTATATAGTAAAAGGGTAATATGCCTCCCAGCACCGGGATCAGCAAAGCTGAGAGGCCTCCTGGCACCGGGATCAGCATGACAGGGGGCAGAGCCCCAACCCCCTGATCGCCCTGTGGCTCTGTGTGTGACAGGGGGCGGGGCCACAACCTCCCCATCAGCCCTGCTGTGTTCATGACAGGGGAAGGCGCCCCAACCCCCCTGATCAGCCCTGCTCTGTGCCTGATAGGGGGGAGCTCCCCAACCCCCTGATCACCCTGTCGCTCTGTGTGTGACAGGGTGCGGCGCCCAACCCTCCTACCCCACAGGCCCTGCTCTGTGTGTGAAGGGGTAGAGCCATAACCTCCCGATCGGCCCTGCCCTGAGTGTGAGAGTGGCAGCGCCCCAACCCCCTGATCTGCCCTGCTCTGTGGATGATAGAAGGTGGTGCCACAACCCCCTGATCCACCCTGGTCTGTGTGTGACAGGGGACAGTGCACCAACTCAACTATCCGCCCTACTCTGTGAGTGACAGCTGGGAGCTCCTCAACCCCCTGATGGGCCCTGCTCTGAGTGTGACAGAGGGGAGCTCCTCAATCCCCTGATTGACCCTGCTCTGTGCCTGACAGGGGGCAGCACCCCAACCCCCTGATTGGCCCTGCTCTGTGCATGACAGGGGTTGGCGCCACAACCTCCCCATAGACCCTGCCTTGAGTGTGACAGGGGCGGTGCCCCAACCGCCCAATCAGCCAAACCCTGAGCTTGACTGAGGGTGGAATCCCAACCTCCTGATCAGCCCTGCTCTGCGCATGACGGGGGGGGCACCCCAACTCCCCAATCAGCCCTGCTCTGAGCCTGGCCAGGGGCTGCACCTAGGGATTGGGACTGCCCTCTGCCACCCGGGAGCAGGCCTAAGCCAGCAGGTTGTTATCTCCCGAAGGGTCCCAGACTGCGAGAGGGCACAGGCCAGGATGAGATAACCCCCCCCCCCCCGCCACCCCGGAGTGCACAAATTGTTGTGCACCGGGCCTCTAGTATATATAATATTAATTGGATATAAAAAGAATGAAATCTTGCTATTTAGAGCAAAATCCATGGACCCAGAGGAAGGTTGTGTTAAGTGAAATAAAACTGAGAAAGACAAAGACCTTATCATCTCACATGTGCAATCTAAAACCACAAAGCAAACAAAACAAAAACACACCCCATTGCTACAAAGAACAAAGTGATGTTTGCCAGAGGCTAGTGAGTTGAGGAGATGGCTGAAATAGAAGAATATGAATAAGAAGTGCAAAATTCTAGTCATAAAATATATAGACCACAGACATCTACTGTACAGCAAAGGGATATGTCAATATTTTAATAACATGTCATGGTGATAGATGGTTACTAGACTTATCAGGATGAACACATTGTAAGATATGTAAATGTCAAACCACTATGTCATATACTTGACAGTAATATATTCGGTGCCAACTAGGTTTTAACAAAAAACTTAAAATTGAACAAAGCAGTCCTTTGGCCTTCACATACTGTCATGCGAGAAGAGGATGCTTTGGAGCCCTCACTAAGAAGCTCACCAGCAAAGCAGACATAAGCACTGACAACTTCACAGCTGAATAAGGGGCAACACCTGGGATCGTGATGACATCACTGAACCACTAAAACAATCCTGGTTCCTATTGTTTCAGCCTCTTAATTAGACCACCCATTATAACCTGAAGCTAAAAGCATTCTATATGATAAATTTCCCAAGGTCATAGGATAAGATCTAGTCCTCTCTGTAGTACTAAAGACTTTCATAAGCTTGCCTTAGCTAGGCACTCACCTCATTCCCACCCATTCCCACAGCACACATTTTGCACATTAAAATGGTATAGTTCATAAATCCTCCAATGTTAAGTTGCACATCATAGCCCTTGGACTAACGTTCCTATTGCCAAACATCACCCTCTGTCCCTTTAACCTGGAAACCTTCTCCATCTGCAGGCTTAATTTAAATCCCACCCACATTTTCATTTTATATTATTTATTTTATTTGTGTGTAGGTGAATTTTAGAGGACATTTATTATTAAAGTTTGGGATAGTGCCACAAGAAAAGCCTGGGGAAATGAGCCCAGGCTCACTAAGGAATCAGGTTGAGAGGGTTTGCCCAGGATGAATTGCTAGTGACCATTGTTGCTCTCTTTATAAGCCTCCTGGGGTCCCTTAGAGTTTAGGTGCATCATCCCTGTGAAGAAAGAAAATGAGGAAGTCTTGGGTGTGCAAGCATGTCTTTATTTTTCTTCAATTTTTGACACCTTTTAAACATTGATTTAAGAAAAGAGAGAGTGAGAGAATAATGGTTTTTGGTTTTTTTGTTCCACTTATTTAAGCATTTATTGATTGAAACTCGTATGGACCATGACCAGGGATCAAACCCACAACTTGGCCTGTTGGTACAGTACTTTAAGCAACTAACCTACCGGCCAAGGCTTCACCAGTTTTTCAAAACTCTAATTCTCATCATGGACTTAAAGTTGCTGGCACATGCTACACACCAATAAAAAAGAATAATGATAAGCTCCTAGTGTGTTCTACCACCTAGCAACCACTGAATAAATTATAGTAACTAATAGAAATGACAATAACAAGCTCTAGGAGGGCAAACACAGTGTTTTAAAACATTTCAATTCTGCATCATCAGAATAGCATTCAGTACCTAAAAAGCACTTGACAGTTAAATAGTACACCAGTAAGCAGAAAAATTAATAACTGAATTTTTACATTTTCTTTGAGAATTCTGATGTGATAAACACGGAAATGAGAGACAGCTCTCATATTATGAGCTCAGCGGCAAAATGATATTTCATCTTTGTATTTCCTATAAGTTGCAAAATGAACCTACACAAATCCTCTGGTAAATGTCTACTAAGGTGTTCTCATACAGTTCAGGTTCAGATTGCACAATGAAGTAGGTGCCACATCTGGGTAGCACACTGGCATTTTTGTTGCGATAAATCACTTTTATACTTTTATTATAATTTATTAAGTCCTGAGTTGGAGTATTTGTATATTTATCATGATTATCTTTTGATCAATGACAATGGAGCTTCCTGTTCTCAAGAAATTGCAGTGTCCTGACAATTACCCAACAAACAGGAGGAAACATCTTGTTCTAATGCATCAACACGTCTCATTCTGTTCTGATTTCGGAGGAATGAAGTTGATGATGGTGAGGTCTTTTTGGCATAATATTAAAGCATCCTATGATTCTCAACTGGTATTGCCTTTATGACTTCTGTGCTATTGATAGGTATCTTAAAAAACAACCTCAAAGGTCACAGCCTGTGGGGCTCATTGATTGAGGCTTGACCTATGAAGCAGGAAGTCAAGGTTCCATTAGTGATTAAGGCACATGCCCCCTTTGTAGACTAGATCTCCAGTGTGGGGCATGCAGGAGGCAGAGAATCAATGATTATCTCTCATCTTTGATGTTTCTCTGTCTTTCTCACCGTTCCTCTCTGAAATCAGTATAAATATATTTTTTAAAAAACTACACAATTTCATTGGGATAGTTGCACACTAAGTGTTGCAGTTCTTATTGTTTGCCATTTGTTTGTGGTACCAGAAAAGTATTGTTGAGTTCTCACTTTTAGATACTTTTTTAGTGAGACAAATCACTATGTAAAAACAGGTTTTCAGCCCTACAAAGTTTGGCTCAGTAGGTATAGCATCGGCCTGCTGACTGAAGGGTCCTGGGTTTGATTCTGGTCGAGGACACATGCCCTGGTTAGTGGCTCAATCCCTGGTGGGGGGCATGCAGGAGGCAGCTGATCAATGATTCTCTCTCATCATTGATGTTTCTATCTCTTTATCCTTCTCCCTTCCTCTCTGAAATAATTAAAAATATGTTTAAAAAAAGATTTTTAAAATAACGAAGTTTTCATTTACTAAATGTAATCCATTGCCTGTAAACACTAAACAAAAGGTCCATTTTCTTAACAAGTCCTATATTTTACAATGTGAAATTAGAGAAAACATACAACATCTGAACTTAATATCGTCTTCTTTTTTTTTTTTTACATATAGATATCATATGGGATTTTACGGATCAGTACTTAATAAATGAACTTCTTTTCAACCAATATTGACCAAGATTTTAAAATTTCCTACAATTAATTATTTAAATAATACTGAATACTAACCTGTTAACGGAGAGATTAAGAAAACCTTCATGTGCAATTTACACACTGTTTGTTTTTTATTGCTCCTTCATTATCAAATCTTCCTTACTCTTAATTCATCTATGGTAAGAGCACCAAGAGTAATTCACTATCAGAAGTCTTACCAAGATTGTTACTTCCAGAAGATTTCAAAAGTCTTCTTTTTTCTTTTTTTTCAGAAGTTGGTTGTTGGTCGCTGTGAATAAAAAATGGTGATAAATGATATTACCATCTTAACATAAATACAAAAAATATTTTCCAACTATTATAAATTCTCAGCATATGTCAGATAATATCAGAGTTAATATTAAAACATTAATTATACTACACACTTCAAATTTGTAAGTTCCACAAACTTCTTATGAAGATGTAATTTTTAAAGAAATGTAACATAAAAGAGTCATGATTTGCAGGCAATCTAGTTCAGTGAATTAATTAGATTTAGCTTGACTTAATGTCAAGTCTTTTGAACTCAGATTTCCTAGTTGTATAAACACGGCTATTTGTTCTCAAACAAGTCACTTTTACTGTGGCTTGAGGTCCTCCTCTACAAAATAAGAATCTTACTGCCTTACTTTAGAAGGTTGCTAGGTGACTGAAATGAAGGAACACATCAAAAAGAGATGCTCAGAGAAACAGTAAGGCAAAGGAAAAATCTGTTATTGAACTCGAATTGTTGAAACTGTGTTGGAATCCCAAAGAAACCCTAATGTGGGTTTTTCATAGTATCTAACATTGAAATGTCACAGTTTTCAGAAAATGCTATTAATTTTGGTATTACTGGCCCTTTCTTTGTGGTTTGTGATTCAGAGTATCTCAGTTACTCTATAACTTGCAACTAAATCTATGTACAAATATATTACCTCCTGAACTCAGATAGCAAAATGCTCCCTTAGTTTTGTTTTGAATCATGTGAATTTTAGAAAACTAATAGAAGGCAGGACCTGGCCTGGCCTACTACTATCCCTTCTCTTCCTCCTCAAACTGTGAACCAGCAGATCTTTATGAGAATGATGCTTGTTCTCCCTGTCCACTCCCAATTGGCTTGGAAGATAGAGTCCTACTTGTCACACATGGACACTGATGGGTCATGCACCCACAGCAATTGTTAGGACCGATAATTTACTTTTAAATGAGAGTGTTCTGTTGATTGGCTTCCATCTGAGACACAATTTAAAATATTTTAAAACCTGAGGAAATTCAACTCACTTGGGAGTGTTTCATTGTTATGGCAAAGAGATCACTTGAGGGGCCAACCTCAATTTTGGAATCTCAGGCAAGCTGGTGCCTACTGCACTGGGAAAGGCAATGTGGGACCTTCCACTATCTAAACAAAGGTGCTCTATAGGATTTAAGGTGAATCCGGGAACAGAACTGGTGACAAAGTAGGAAGGAATGTCTGGTATTTCTCGCAGCATTATTTGAACCTCTCTGACAGCTTAGAATCGTTCCAACTAACACTTCTTTCTTCTATCCTAAGGCCTTCCTTGTTTCACTGTCCCCAGTTTTAACAAATGTACTCTCTGAATAAAAAACAAAGAACGAACAATTGTACCCTTCCATCTGATGAACTCCCGAACCTCTTGTTAGTAAAAATTCCACCATTTTTTCATTGTTTTCATATTTGGCAAGTGAAAGTGGTGTGAAGTCATCCTGTAGAACAGAAGAAATAATGTATAATTTATAAAGTTGCATGTATCCAAACTGAATATTAGAATTTAAAAAGATCCTCTGCACTTAAACCTATACTATAGGAAGTAAATCAAAAGCATCCCCTTTTGCCCTGGCTCATGATCTCACTGGTTATACCCTTGGACTGCACATTGAAGGGTCCAGATATAATTCCCATACAAGAGCACACACCCACATAACAGGTTTGTTTCACAACCCTGGCCTGGGCCTATGGGGAGGCACCCACACATTGGTGTTCTCTCTCTCTCTCTCTCTCTCTCTCTCTCTCTCTCTCTCTCTCTCTCTCTCTCTCTCTCCTTCACTCCCTTAAATTCTGTCAAAACGCAATGGAAAAAGATATCCGCTGATGTCAATGAAAAAAAAAATAGTTGCAGCCCTTTCCTTCTCACCTCTGAACAGTCACTGTCTGCTTCTTTCCTTTAAAATGTCCTCCACTCCCTCTCCTGCAGATTAACTGTAATATCAATCCCCAAAACTCACCTCAAAGATTTACAGTGTGGGTTCCACGATTCTATGTTCCTGTCTTACTATCTATCCTGGTATACTGTCGTTATCATGTTGCATGTGGACTGAGATCTCTTCTTCTGACTTGCACTCACCCAGCTCCCCTTGCTGGGTATTAGGTCTCCTCTTCCCACCCATCCCCAACAGCACCCATTTCCTAAGCAACTGTCAGCATAGCAACCAGTCCCCACCATCACTTTAACACCCCTGGCCTGCAGTCCTCTGTGGGCTCTCAGCCGATCACCCACTCCCAGGCCCTAAGAGGAAGTTCTTCCTTCTGGGGTGGAAGGGTATCTGGGAGGCAAAATTTTGCCCCTTCCATGGACACCACATTTCTCCAGCCCTCCCTAACTGGGCTTTGGAGTTGTTTCCATGGTGACAGGGCCTGATTTATTGTATTCTGTGTATGTATATGAGAAAGAAAATGCTTGTTCCCAGCTGGTGTGGCTCAGCAGTTGAATGTTGACTCTTGAACCAGGAGGCACATGTAGGGCTTGTGGGCTGGATTCCCCAACGGGGGTGTGCAGGAGGCAGCCAATGGTTGATTCTCTGTCATCATTGATATTTCTATCTAACTCTCCCTTCTTTACTCTTTAATATCAATAAAACATACAGCTATTTAAAAAGGCTTGAAACTGAAGTAAAAACATCTATTTCAAATATTTTGTAAATAAAGTGACTTGATCTATACCTCGTTTCTCGCTTCTGGATTTGCCATACAGGAAAGTAGCTTTTCCACTATTGCTGTGTTTTGTCCAAGGACAGCATAGTGAAGAGGAGTGTTGCCGTGGATGTCCATTACATTTGGATCGGCACCATGTTCTAGTAGGATAGCAGCACATTCTTCTTGGTCATGTAGTATGGCCTGTCAGTATTATTCCAAAAAATAGATGATAAATTCTAGTAATGCAAAGTAAACATTCCACAAGTTCTTCTAAGTAATTAAATTAAAACCAATCTCAAGTTCACATAGTTGGCTAATACATACGTGCATTAAAGCTGTTTTATTTTCATTATCACTGAGGTTCAGTATGAAATGTCTGCGTGCTAGCAGTCTCACCACGCTTGCCTGGCCCTTGCCACAGGCCACGTGCAGAGCAGTCCTATGAAAGTGAGAGGACTCATTAGGAACTTGGAGTGCACTATATGAAAGCTTACAATTGTCCACGTAATTGTAAACATTTGTCTCTATGCCTTCAAAGCAAATATTTAGTTTTCTTCTGGAGACAGTATAATATTTATTAGTTCTTCTTACTTACCCAATTTGAATAGAGGGAATATGACCTGAGGATGAAGCTCAATATGGTGCTGTTCCTATTTTAACTGTCACTTATTAGATATCACTTGGCCTTTCTGTGCCTCAATTTTCTCATCAACAAAATGGGGATAAAAATAATAGGTATCTCACAGGACACCATTGTTGGCTTTAATGAGAATCTATGCAAAGTATTTACTACAGTTCTTTGCCCAGGAAAAAATAACTCAATAATTATTAGAAAATATCAGTATCATTATTATTACTACCAATTTACAGAAACAACATTTCAATTAAGTAAAGCAATATCATCATACCTACTTTCCAGACCTTTTATAAGCATCAGAAAGAACATAGTATTTCAATGCTTCTAAAATGCTTATTTTCTCACAATTTTACATCTCTGGCATTGGAATCCAATTTTTAATTCAGAATGTCTTACAACCTTTATTGGGAGCATTTAAAAAATTAATTAATACAAAATATACTGACAATCTGACATCCATGGTACCTTACAGTAAGGGAAATATTGCTTAGTATAACATTCATCTTGCACTTTCGTCAAATGGTTGGCATTTAACTTCATATTAATTCTTAACATCTTTATGATGGTAAAGAGGACACAAAAGGAAATCAAGAAAAATTTTAAAGGTAATTCTTACTTTGATTTCAAGAAAAATTAACTCAAAGGAAGGTCAGGATTCAAAAATTTAGGATGGCTCATTTTGTTCAATATATCGATTTGTAGATTGTAGGGAAAGCGGATGTTCCCAATGATCAATATTAGCATTTATTACTATTATACATTGTCAAAAGGCCAGTTACAGGTTATCTTTTACAATTTCCTACTTTCAGAAATACTTTGGTTTGGAAGCAGGGAGAAAAAGCTTCAACCTGATGATGTCCTAACATTTCAATTATGAACTTCTCATTTTGCTCATATTGGGCAACATGAAATTGTAAGGATGAAAGGGCCTGAGATTTGGAGGGTAAGGGTCCTCAGTAGAATAGGTCTGCTACAGAATAGGTATTCAGGTTATATTTCATGTAAAAACGGATTGAGAGAATGCATACACATAGTGGAAGAGTTCAATATTTTTAAATAACTCTTTATAGATTAAAAAAAACACTTCAGCATTAATAATAATCTTCTACATTCTCTCCCTTTATTAAAAAAATCTTTATGTTTGAGAGTATTACAGATGTCCTACATTTTTCCCTCATCGTCACCTTCCACCTGGTTCCTGCCCCACCCCAGGCCTTCAACTCCATATTGTCTGTGTCCATAGGTAAAATCTTAGGTTAATCTCTTCCTGCTCCTCTGTTCCCCCTTGCCTCTGAGATACAGAAGTCTGTTACATGCTTACATGCCTCTGGTTCCATTCTATTCATTGGCTGTTGTTGTTGTTATTGTTGTTTTCATTAGATCTATTTTTTATTTAATTTTATTTTTGCATTCAATTGATGATCTATAATAATAAAAGCAAAATATGCTAATTAGACCAGACGTCCTTCTGGACATCCTTCTGGACGACTTCCAGATGAAGCCAGGGCTGCAGCCACAGGATCAAGGATGCCTCCATAAGAGGGATCCAGGTAGCTGCCAAGGCAGTGAAGGCCTATCCTTGGACAAATTTCATGCATTGGGTCTCTAGTAGATACATATTATTGTATATTTTTTAACTTTTCTTCTTCCTTCATCTTCTTCTTTTCTTCTTCTTTTCTTCTCCTTCTCCTTCTCCTTCTCCTTCTCCTTCTCCTTCTCCTTCTCCTCCTCCTCCTGCTCCTCCTCCTCCTCCTCCTCCTCGTCCTTCTCCTTCTCCTTCTCCTTCTCCTTCTCCTTCTCCTTCTCCTTCTCCTTCTCCTTCTCCTTCTCCTTCTCCTCCTTCTCCTCCTTCTCCTCCTTCTCCTTCTTCTTGTCCTTCTTCTCCTTCTTCCTTGATCTTCACTGAAGGGGTTTCCTGATCAGGGTAGGGGTCCAGACTGGGAGCATTGCTGGCCTGGGTAGGGGGCTGGGGAGTTTGCAGGCTGGACATGCCCCCATCTGGGTGGGGATCCCTGCTGCGGGGCATGTCCAGCGTGGGTGAGAGTCTGAGGGTTCTTTTCTGGGCAGTCACACACACTTTGGGGTGGGGGTCCCTGCTGTGGGTGTGGCCAGCCTGGGTGAGAGGCTGATAGCTGCTAGCAGGCTGGCCATGCCCTCATTGGGATGAGGGTTTCCACTGGGTATGGTGTTGGCCTGGGCAAGGGGCTAATGGCCTTTTTCAGGCTGGCCACAACCCCATGGGGTGAGGGTCCCCACTGTGGTTAAGGGGGCCTGGGCAAGGGGCTGAGGGCCATTTGGGGGCAGTATGCAGGCTGGCCATGCTCCAGGCCTTGTCCAGAAGGACATCTAGAAGGTCTCTGGAAGGACTTCCATTCTTACTACCATATTACTTTTTTATTAGTATAGATATATATACTTTACAGGCACAGTTATAAAACAGCTCAAGTGCCCATCAGTAGATGAGTAGATGGAAAAAGTGTAGTACATTTACACAATGATATATTATGCTACTGGAGAAAAGGAGGCACTCTTATACCCTTTGCGACAGTATAGACAGATCTGGAGATTGTTATGCTAAATGAAATAAGCCAGACAGAGAAAGGCAAATGCCATATAATCTCGCTTACACATGGAATCTAATGAAGAAAATAAACTGAAAAACAAAATAGGACCAGAGGCCTGGATTCATGGGCCAGACTGACAGATCTCAGAGGAAGGGGTGTGGGGAAAGGGAAGTGATTAGCCAAAGAACATATATGCACATATGCATAGCCCTTGGACACAGACCACCATGTGTGAAGCCTGCAGGCTGTGTGGAGGGGCACTGAGGTGGTGAAATGGGAGACATCTGTAACAGTGTCAACAATAAAAATAAAACATTTTCAAAAGGAGTCCAAAAGGCAGAAAGTGAGAAATGAATTTTATCTGTGCAAGATTCATATGATTGCTCTTCCTGAGGATGCTATTATTCATAAAAATATTTCTAGAATTTATGTCCATGTTCAATAAAGAAATCATATTTTTAAAAAAAGGAAATGTTCATTTATAATACAAATGCTCAGAAATAAATTTTATCACATTTTGCATCTATTTTTCACTAATTAAGATCATAGTCTGTTTGTGTGTATGTATAACCAAAATGAGTTTTTCTTCTTAAGACTTTGTTATTTTCAGAAGTACTGAGTGAAACAAACTATATAACTTAGATTTTAGTATAAATAGAATTGATGTGTACTGGGAATATATCTCTACTAGAGGCCCAATGTAAGAAATTTGTCCGGGGGGCGGTGTGTCCCTCAGCCTGGATTGCACCCTCTTGCAATCCAGGATCCCTTGGGGGGTGTCCGACTGTTGGTTATGCCCGGTCCCGCAGTGGACATCCCTCTCACATTCTAAGACCACTTGCTCCTAAGCACTTGCCTGCCACCCTGCCTGCTCTGCCTGCCTGCCTGATTGCTCCAAACCACATCTGCCTTGTCTCCCACACCCGGGACCTACCCATTTCTCCTCCAGCTGGCTGCAGGCACCTGGTACCCAGGCTTTCCTCCCTCTGGCCAGCTACAGGCACCTGGGACCCCGGGCAGCTTCATGTGGCCTGGCCTCAGGCACCGAGAACCCCGGCAGCTTCACATGGCCTGGCCTCAGGCACCTAGAACCCCCGGTAGCTTCGCCGGGGCTGGCCATAGGCACCCTGGTCCTGAAAGGCTTCGCCTGGACCCCTGCTCTGTCAGAAAGGACATCCAGAAGGATGTCCAGAAGATGTCTGGTCTATCCAGTCTGATTAGTATATTACCCCTTCATTAGTATACTAGCAGATTTTTAAATGTGGTGCTCAGGGCCAAATTGCCTATTGCAAATGTCAAAAACAACGTAAATTTTAAACAGCAGTATAAGGACAATCTTCAAAAACTGGATGGATGTAAAATATTATTTTACTCTTTTAACTTATTCCCTTTAATCCAGGGACAATAAATATTTTTTCATTTGGCCATTGGTCACTTATCCTTATGCAAAAAAAATACTTTGTTCATTTTTAAGTTAGAGTGTCTTGTTGTTGATCTCAAAGACTTCTCTGTAAAAGGAAGACATAACTTTTCTCTGATACACATATACTGCATATATTTTGCAAGAACATTTTCTTTATCTTGCTAAAATTATTTCCTGGTAGTCAGTGTTTGAAAAATTTTTAAAAATATATTTTTATTGATGAATCAAATATATTTTATTCAATGTTGAGAGAGAATCATTGACTGGCTGCCCCCTGCACACTCCTACAAAGAATAGAACCCGCAACACAGACATATACCCAGACCAGGAATCGACCATGACCTCCTTGTTCTTATGTTGACACTCAACCACTAAGTCATGCCACCCAGACTTGAACTTTTTATATTGCTCAATCAACCTCCAGAAATCTTGTGCTTCAAGTCTTTGTCAACATTAAAAAAACAAAGTATAAACAGATATTTGTGTATTTTCCTGGTACTTTTCTCATTTTACATATTTAAAAGTTTTAATCTGAGATTTTTTTGGAGTAATCCAAATCTAGCTAGTTTTATACAAACACTTAACATAGAATCCTCCACCATTTTTCATTGACCTTTTCCAGAAGCATGAAATGTCACCAGTATCGACTTCTGAAGTGTTACATATATTTGGAGGTTTGGGCACTTTTCATTCTGTCCCAATCATTTATCTGTCTTTTCAGCTATTAGTAAACTAATACTTTATGGAAATTCATAGCACACATTAATATCTAGAAGGGTAAACCTGTGTCTACTATGCAAAATTTTTCTTAATTTCATGACAATGATGGAACATAACATGGAACTCAAAAATTTTTAAAGTATATTGAATTGGTCGGTAAAACTAATAAACATAGGACAAGCACACATTTTGAGAAAGTCAGTCATCATACTCAGGACCACAGCCACCTTCCCATTTCAAAGTTGCTTCTGAGTTCCCTCCATAAACAATATAGTTTATTAGATTTTATCTAAGGAATTTTTAGCCCAGAAGTGGATCTATTATGGGAATTATCTCTCTCTTTGTGCACTTTTCTATAGTATGTAAAATCATGGTATAAAAATGTGCATGGTAGAAAATCCTATATAAGAAAAGCCTAATATGCTAAGTGCCGGTCATCAGTCAGCTGTTCAACCATTCTGAGAGTAATATGTTAATGATAAGCTAAGGCCACTCACCTACTCGCTATGAAGTGCACTGACCACCAGGGGGCTGACACTCAGACCAGTAGGTTTGCTTACTGCTGGGGTCATGCTGATCAGCACTTAGCGAGATGGGCCAGACATGCTCTGGAGCCCTCCCATGGTCCCTCTGCGGCTTGCCAAGCTCTCGTGTCACTCCCTGGCCCCGACTGTGCACCAGTAGGGTCCCTTGGCTTGGCCTGCGCCCTCTCACAATCCAGGACCCTTCAGGGGATGTTGGGAAGCTGGTTTGGGCCCAGTCCTGCAGGCCAGGCCAAGGAACCCCACTGGTGCATGAATTCATTATTGATATGTAGTTAAATCACTTAAAAATTGTTAGTAAAGTGTTCTGTAAGAAGAATTATCTGTGAGTCCATGTGTTTTTATTTTTGCTGCTCATAAATTTGGTCTGAGCGCTTGAACCCAGGTCAGGTGTCCACCAAAGAGTTGCTGCTGGGCCCTGCAAGGGTGTGCCTCTCCCAGTCTACCAACCTCCTCCCAGTGGACCCCAGGCTGCCAGCCTCCCAGGCCCTATTACCTTCTCATCCTGTCCCTATCATTCAGGCTACTTTTCCTGAACAATAGGATTTGCCTCACTCTCAACAGGTTTCCCACGCTGGCAGCTTTGTGGATGGCGCGCATATCTTCCTCTCGATATTGGGGCATTCTGGCTCCCAGGCCACTGCAGCCAGGACTGGTGGGGGAGTCCATAACTGCCTCTCTGGGACATCTCAGAATAGAAAAATACTTCTCCATGGCAGAGAGTCTAGGGCTTCAGAGAAGCCCCAACTTCCCTCTGCTTTTCGCACCTCCTGAGCCGAACACTAGCTCTCTAGCCAACCACCTGATGCCACAGCATTCAAGCAGGGCAGTTTGGCAGTTTACCATCTCCTCTCGGAATCATAGTAACCAAGCAACGGCCTCTGACATCACTACCCATACTCATAGAGCCTTGAGGTCAAAGGTAGCCAGAGCACATGTGCAAAGCCCAAATATCTCAAATCTCAGAGACTACCCTGGTGGGTGTGTCTCCCTGGTAAAAGCTCCCACCACAGCACCAGAGGGTGGCGGTTCCATAAGTGGTCAAGAGCATGAACTAAAGTTTCAGATTAGATCCCTGGTTCCAAGTAAGGGGCATGCATGCAAGGGGCAGTCAATTCAAGTCTCCCTCATGTCAATGTTTCTCTCAATCTCTCTCTCTCCCTCTCTTCTACCCCTGCTACCTCCAGTACATTCCTTCCACAAAGTAATAAATAAAAATTTAAAAAATGCAGAAAATATCCTCAGTGAGGTTTAAGAAAACTAAAAATTAAAAGAAATATATCAGTAATTGCCTGTGGGTAGGTCTGGGTTCTGCTCAAACATCCGTGGGAGTTGGCCAAGTATTTCCTGAGGCTTGTAACAGTCAATCACCCAGTGAAAAAGCAGTCTTTGCCTAAGAACAGAGCTAGGGTGGTGTGAAATTTCAGGATGCTCAAGGAATTATGTCCCAGGAAACTCCCCTTAAAAGAAAATCTCTGCAACCAAAGCACTTGTATGCATGCATAGAAGCATTACCAATGGACACAGACACTAGGGCTGTGAGAGAAGGTGCTGGGGTTGGGAGTGGCCAGGGAGAAGCCAATGGGGGAAAAATAATATTGTAATAGCTATGTACAGTCCCGGGGGTGGTACTTAAATATCAGGGAAACCACTCTGTAAAGTATAAGATTATCTAACCACTATGTTGTACACATGAAACTAATCGTATATAATGAAATGGTAATATGCAAATAGACTGACCAACAGAACAACAGCACAACCAGTCACGATGATATGCGGGGACCACCAGGGTTCGCGACCACAGGTGGCATAATTCAGAACATTGGTGTGTTAGCCATGGAAGGACAGAGGAACAGGTTAATGGTGCACCAGACCAAGGTAGGGTGCTGGTCACTGTCATCAGGGTGAGCCTCTGGTACTTACTGAAAATTCTTTGCTCCCACATGTTGTGGTCCTACCCAGCGCTCGCACCTGCTGTTGGCACTGGCCCCACTCACACCTGCTACCAGCACCCGGCACCTACCCAATTGCTTGTTGCCATCAGCGGGTGTGTGTGGCAGCTGCTGGCCCTAATTGCCCCTGAAGGGTCCACACCTCCCCCTGCTCCTCAGGGGTGATCCTGGCAGCAGCTGCCACTCACACCCACTAATAGCGCCTGCCCTGAATGCACCTGCTGCTGGCATCAGCCCCAATTGCTCCATGCCATCATCGGGTGCAAGTGGGGCTGGCTCTGTCAGCACATGGGAGTGGTGGTGGCAGAAGCAGGGCTTCTGGCAGACAGGGGACAGGGGGCCATGGCAGCAGGGGTTGGGCATCGGCTCAGAGGAATGGCCAAGAACTGCTCCTGTGCCCACCTCAGCCTAGAGCCCCACAGTTTTTCTTTCAAGGTTCGCGAATTCATGCAATGGGCCCCTACACCAGAATAATATTGAGGGGGAAATAAGACAGGGAATACCTCCTCTCTGGATTCAGGTGTGTCACCCAAGACCCACAGCTGCCAAGTCACTGCATCTTGGCAGCTCCTGCATTGAGCATCTGCCCCCTGGTTGTCAGTGCGTATCATAGCTACCAGTTGTATAGTCAGCCGATCCCTTAGGTTTTTATATATATAGATTTATGTATTTTTTTTATTTTTTTATTTAGAGAGAAAGGAACACTGATTTCTTGTTCCAATTATGTATGCTTTCATTGGATGCTTATTCTATAAGCCCTGACTGGGGATCAACCCACAACTTTAGCATTTCCTGACAATGCTCTAACCAACTGAGCTTCCCAGCCAGAATGGTATTTTTATTTTTGCCTTTGAGATTATCTTTGTTGTTGTTATTGACATTATTATGGATGTGATATTTCTTTTTCTTATGTAAATTTTGCCCACTTCTAGACATATCAGGGATTTTTCATTTTTTATTGTGACGGACTATTTTTCCATTATCATTAAAAATGTTTATTGTATTGATATCTGTACATCTGATAATCAGGCTGAAGAAAGCTGTAATTTTGTAACTGGTGAAGGAGCTGAGAGTTTATGGCAGTTTTTCAGGAAAGGCAAACTGGATGGTAAAGATTTCACCAGAAAGATATTGAGGAATGTGATGATGCAGATGGAAAAACAAATAAAGGAAAATGCAAGCAAGAGGGGCTGTTTTTATTGCAGAGTAAGATAATCGCTAAAAATGAAATTATATCAAATGGCTATTTTTCTCACAAATCACATTAGCCAAATTTTTCAGTAAGTCGTTTACTGACCTTATGTCCACCATTATGAAGCCTCTTGAACTCCATAAGTGTTCCATATTCTTTAAGATTAACAAACTGAAAGTCTAAATACTCATTTCCCCTTGCTTCCTTCTTTCTCTACCAGCAACTTCTCTTTCCATCTTTATACCATTTCTTGGGAAGGTAAAGTAGGTTGACTCCATATTCCATAGAAACTGGTATAAACATGTGAGTGCATACAGAGACTTCTTTTAGTGTAGTTCTTGTCCAGCAACTCCAAATGGACTACACCTGCTACGGTGGGTGAAACACACAGGAGCAGGAGCTGCCCCACAGCAACGGCTAATACAAACCCAGCTAACTCAGAACTCACCACCTTCCCATTGCATTTGCAAATGATTTCAAGTGATAACCAAAATGAAAAGTAACAGGAACCAGCACTGCACAAAATGCTCCGGAAAAATGTGGAAGTTTGGCAAACACATCTTACACCAAGACAAATACATAGGTTTTAATTTATTTTTCTGGGCCCATTTACTGCCATTTTGTTCTTTGGTGCTTGAATAGTTCACAAAATTGCTTGGAAATGGAAGCTCAGAAGTTGAGTGCCTGGACCTTCAGCAGAAATTGCTGCTGGTGATGGATTCCCCACTGAGGGATGAGTGCCTTCATTGGGAAAGGAACAACTAACAAAACCAACAACCAATTCTGAGGCCAAGCCTGTGTCACTCAGCCTAGCTAGACCAACTGGTTTTGGTGTGTGTGAATGGTGTAAACTATGATCACCATGCATTTGCCTCCTACATCAGCCCAACTAGAAATTATCTATTGTCCCTCATTTTCTCCTCAAAGTTACAGGAGAGGCTCTCTGTAGTGACCTGTGATGAGAAGGGTCTGATACTTCCTGATGCAGCCTACTTAACTCATAATATAGGCTCAAAAGTCAAACCATTTTAAGTAACTTTGCTATGTCCCAGAACAAACTCTAACAATATTTTAGAAATTAAAAATATCCAGCACCCAACAAAGTTCAGAATGTGTAGTCTACCAGACATGTAAAGAAGAACGAAAATAGAAACCATAATAAGAATATTTAATTTAGTGATTACTCATGTGATAGTATGCAAGAGTAATAAAACAGTTATGAATGGGTTCCATAAATTCAAGACATAAAAGAAAAATTTAATATATTAAGAAGAGGACGAAAACATATAAAACAAGACCTTAATCAAACTTCTAGAGATGAAAACTAGTGCTTTAGATGAAAACTATAAAGGGTGGGTCTGATAAGGAGACATCTATTTTAGCGACTGAGTAAGGCTGGATTTGGATTTCCATCTGAAATAACTAAAAAGAAAAAAAAGAGGTGATACCATTGTTTTCAAGACACTGAACATTAGGAAAAATATAGGAAATAAACAAGGTGAGTTCTACAATTGTCTCACCTGCCTTGGGAGAGTTTACAGGCAGAGGGTAAAGAAGAAAGAAGTTAGGTAGAGCCAAGTGGTGTCCCCAACAAGAGTAGATAGAGCTGAAGGTCTGGAAGGACCAAAGGAACAGAACTTCACTGAGAGGAAACCCTACTAGTATGCACAGTATCTTCTAGAAATTTTCAGCAGAGTTATGATCAGAATATGGATTTTAGTAAGTAGTGCACATAGACTGATGAAAAGGGACAGATGCAAAAACTGAGAACAGCGATCAGGCTATCAATTCCCAGAAGGAAAGTAGGGGAGGGAGAGGGTAAGGGGAACAGATCATCCGAAGGACTTGTATACACGCATATAAACCAAACCAATGGACATGGACAACTGGGGGATGGGAGCATGAGTGTGCGGGCGGGGGTGTGGGGGTTGGGGGTTAATGGGGGGGGACATGAGGACACATTAGTAATACCTTAACTATTAAAAAAAAAAAAGAAAGTAGTGCAGGTGGGGAAACGTTCAAAGTCATTACAAGGGAGTGCACCCATCATTCACAAAGGTTCATGAATAGTGAGTTTTCTGCTCCCATAAGCCAGATTTGAAAACCTTGAAATTTACTTCATTGTTGGGCAGATTATTCAGAAGGGTGAGTAGTAGGGTGAAACTCATCCCAGATTAAAAGTTTCTCTGGTCCAATATACTAGTTCTAGATAATTAAAGATTACTGAAAAAAAATTCTTTTCAATTTCTTTTCCAAAATGTAGGAATGAAAAGTAATGTTAATATATGCAATAAAATATTATCAAATATTCACAAAAGCAGGAACATATGACCCACATGATTAAAAGCAATCAGGACAATAAACTAAGCTATAAAAAAATATACTTAACTCTACAATACCTAAATAACAAAAAAAATGTACAGCTAATAATCCAAAAACATATAGGAAAAAAGAAGACAAATAGCAAGAATATAGATTTGTAATTATATCAATAAGCTCTTTAAAAGGTAATTAGTTTAAAAACTTCTTGACAATCTAAGATTGTCAAAATGAATAAAAAGTCATAATTCAATGATATGCTGCTTTAAGTATAGTATATTATAGATAAAAAAGAAAACCAATGATAAAAGGAATAGAAAAACAATAAGGAAAATCAATAAACTTAAAAATTAGTTATTGAAAAGATCAACAAAATTGATAATGCTTTAGATAGATTGACTAAGAAGAAAGAGAGAAGACTCAAATTCCTAAAGTCAAAAATGAAAGAGGGGGCATTGCTACCACTTTTGAGAAATGGAAAAGATGATAAGGGAAGACTATGAACAAATGTATACATACTAATAAAATTAGATAACTGAGATAAAATGAGCAACTTTCTAAAGAGAAATGATGCCAAAAAGTGCTAAAACATTTCAATCGAAGTAAGTATACAAATAGAGACTGAATTACTAATTTAAAAACCATCTCATCAAGTTGAGCCAAAACTAAATAATTTCAGTGAATTCTACCAAATACTTAAGAATGAATGTCAATTTTTAAGAATTAGTTCCAGAAAACATACTAATAGGGTGCACTTAACCACTCATTTGATGAGGCTAGTATTACCCTGAGGCCAAAACTAGACAAAAAATACAACAGTAAAAGGACAGAAAAATATTTCTTATGATTATAGACACAAAAATTCTCAGCAACTGCTTTTTATTCACCATGTACCTCTGTGCATTTAGATAAGTTAAATCAAATTTATTTGCTGTGTTAGGAGCTTCTTGGGCTACAAAGGCAGGTTACAAGAAAAGGGGATTTACTGGGTCAAATGGGAGTGCTATTTTTAATCTTTTGAGGAAACTCCATACTGTTTTCTTTTTCTCCACATCTTCATCAGCATCTGATGTTTGTTGACTTGTTGACGGTAGCCATTCTGACAGGTGTGAGATGGTACCTCATTGTTTTGATTTTCATCTCTCATATGTCTCTCAGCCTTCTGTATGCCCACTTTTGAAAAGTGTCTATTTAGGAATATATCCCAAGAAATCAGTAAGACCAATCTGAAAGGATATATGCACCCCTATGTTCATAGCAGCACAATTCATTATAGCTAACATTTGGAAACAGCTTAAGTGCCCATCAGCAGATGAGTGTAATAAAAACCAGTGGTGCATCTAAACAATAGGATACTATGCTGCTGTGAAAAAGAAGGGACTCTTACCATTTGAAACAGCATGGATGGAACTGGAGAGTATTATGATAAGCAAAATAACCCAGTCGGAGGAAGATAAGTATCCCACGATCTCACTCATTTATGGAATATAATGAACAACACAAACCGATCAAAGAAAATAGAGCCAGAGTCATTGAAGCATCGAACAGACCATACAACCTAAGAGGGAAGGCAGGGGAGGGAAGGGGTGGTAAGAGATCAACTAAAGGGCTTGTATGAATGCTATGGAACAGACAGTAGTGAGGTGAGGGCATGTGCTGGGGAACAGGAACAGCTGGGGAGGGTTCAATAGGTGGAGTGGGAAGAGACATATGTAATACTTTCAACAATAAAGAACTTAAATTTAAAAAAAAGAAAAGGGGATTTTCACTTGTACATAAGTCATATTACAGATTTGGAATACAAGCTGAGACATGGCAAGTGGTGAAATGTAATCAATTATACTGATATTTTCTGTCAAGAATTAAAGAAATTTGTTTTTAAGTTTAGGAACATTAATCTGTTTAACAAGAAAAGCTAGAAGAAATGTTCTACATGGCTGATTGGATTATTTTGGGCTATAACAGATTACATGTTTGGGGAAAATGTCCAAAAAACCCCACCAAACAACACCAACAACAGATTCACAGAGAGGTAAACGAGTTCAACAACAAAAAAAGAAAAACTATACCTCTTTTTTGAAATATTGAAAGTTTCAAACTTTCACAGGCTCTTCTGTAAGATGGAGACGGTAATTCTATCAATCTGTATTACCTACTGAAGTATACTATACTGACAGGAAACTTTAAAAATTAAACATTTATTAACTCATAGGAAAAAAAAACCCACAATAAACCAAACTCTGCAACATATAAAATAGGTTATAAACCATAACTAATGAGATTTTTCCAAAAAATGAAAGGTTGATTTAACATTTGAGCCTAGAACTTTCCTGTGAGTAAAGTTGTATTGCTTAAAGCCACTCTGTTTGTAGGAGTTTGTTAAGTCAACAAGCAGTAGGAAAGTAATAAATGGTCTCAATGTTACTTTTTTCAATAAAGTTCTTATTTATACGAAACAGCCATGATCACTATAGTACCTGGGCAGTTGAATCAATAGCACTTTTTAATTTAATAATAGATTTGAAACTTATTTTGTCATTATTCATTAAGATAATTTCTATTAATGACTGCATATTAATGTTTTTCATGGAGCGGTTCAACAGTTTAGTTCAAAGTATTACTATAATGAATACTGTTATAATGAACATTATAATGTTAACTAGTCACCTGGTGCACGAAATTCATGCACATTAAAAGCGGATTAATTAGAGGAAATATTTTTTTAATAGTTTTATTGATTTAATACAGAGAGGAAGGGAGAGGGATGGAGAATTAGAAACATCGATGTAAGAGAAGCATCAATCAGCTGCCTCCTGCACACCCCCTACTGGGGATGTGCCTACAACCATGGTACATGCCCCTAACTGGAACTGAACCTGGGACCCTTCAGTCCCCAGGTCGACGCTTTATCCAGTGAGCCAAACCAACTAGGGCTAGAGGAAATATTTTAATATTGCTATTTCCCCTTTCTCTATAATAGAAGTGCCAGAGTTGAAAGAAAATTAGTAAAATGTATATGAAAATCTTCCTCCTGTTAGAGTCTGGGGTGCACCACGGGACCCAGAGTCAAGTCCCCACCCACTCACATGTGCATCAAAATCACGCAAAACCGAGACCCAGCCGGCTCCCCATCATTGGGCTAGATCCAGACCTAGCCTGTCCCACACTTCTCAAACCCTGCCGTGTGGGGGGGCACAGCCTCAGGTCCCCCAGCCCATGCCAGGGCAGATGGCATGGCCTGAGGTCCCCTGTCATGTCCCGCTGGGCAGGGGGAGTGGCCTGCCATCCCCCAGCCTGATGCCAGGGCTGGGGATGCAGCCTGAGGGTCCCTGTCAAGTCTCACAGAGCGGGGTGTGTGGCCTGAGGTCCCGCAGCCTGGCGCTGGGGTGGGGGCACAGCCTGAGGTCCACAGGCCCAGCTCCAGGGTGGGGTGCGCACCTTGAGGTCCCCCGTCAACTCCCGCTGGGGGGAGGGCGCAGCCTCACGTCCCCTGGCCAGGTGCCAGAGTGGGGGCATAGCCTGAGGTCCCCCGGCCTGGCACCAGGGCAGAGGATGCAGCCTGAGTTCCTCTGGCCTGGCACTGGGGCGAGGTGAGCAGCCTGAGGTTGCCTGGCCCAGCACCGGTCAGGGGTGCACCTTGAGGCCCCCTGTAAAGCTTACTGGGTGGGGGGCAGAGCATCAGGTCACCCGGCCTAGTGCCAGGGTCGGGGAAAAGGCCTGAGGTTCCCTGGCCTAACACCGAGGTAGGGGGCACACCATGAGTTTCCCTGTTAAACCCTGTCAGGTGGGGCACAGCTTCAGGTCCCCTGGCCCAGTGCTGGGGAGGGGTCATGGTCTCAGCTCAAGCCTGGCTGAGCAGGGGGTGTGGCCTGAAGTCCCCTGGCCTGGCACCAGGGTGGGGGGCGAGGCCTGAGGTCCCCTGGCCTGGTACCAGACCGGGGGCATGGCCTGCAGTCCCCTGTCAAGTCCCACAGCAGGGTGTGGCCTCAGGTCCCTGCTGATTGCTCCTTAAGGCTCATTATGGGAACTGGGCCTCAGCTGTGGGTGCAGCCATCTTAGTGGCGGTGGGACAGTTAATGTGAATATTTCTCTCTTATAATATAGGATGTTTCTTATGAAATTTCTGATAATTTCTTTAGAATAACCTCCTAAAACTATATTCATTGGATTTTTTAAAAGTATCATTTTAGGCTTTTTGTGTAATGTCCTCATTAATACTATCAGGTCAAATGAGAGTGTCAATATTTATTCACTCTTTCTGACAATACTATTTCTCTTTTTCCCCTCAATTGTATAAGTAATACATAATTGGTCATCATTGTTTTCCCCTACATTTACCAGATTATTAGTAATAAAACTTAAAGTAGAATAAAAAGTGTAATTTGTTTACATTTATTAAAATGTTTGCTTACTCTTTCTGTACACCAAATGCTCAATCTCATATAGACCCCCTGTTCATGATTATATCTATGTTCATGGTGAAAAGAACTAATGACATGTCCCTACCTTATAGGGTTTATAATCTCATTGTGAGTCACAATCTAGTTACTATTTAATAAACAACAGTTTCTAGGTTCTATCCTGAAGTAATTTACATGCATTTTTTCACTGAAACTTTTTATGGGAAGTTATCTGTTTTATAAACCACAAAGTCACAGAGCTTAAAAGTAAGAGACCATTTAACTGATTTGTGCAGCACTGTGTTAGTGACAGAAAACACTTTAATGGTATAAAATTTAAATGAATTTTAGTGTAATATAAATTGATCACTGAATGGTAGTGTAGGGGATGGAATAGATTTGGGTCCAGGCTTCTTTGACTAATATTTGTTGCTTTCCTAACTATATGTCATTATCTAACTTTTCCTGGAGCCTCATTTTTTTTTCTTTTTCAAAAAAGGGAATTAATAATACTTACATTATAATTTGGCCTTGATTATATGTTATGAACATACATTTCTAAAACAGAGCTACTCCTTCATTTGTTCTCTGAGTGATAAGCTATAGAAGAGCATGTAGTATATCTATACTACTAAAGATTTTATCCACCCAACCCGGGATACTGCCTGTCAAACAGTAAACAGTCTGCATACAGATTTGCAGCTGTGAGTACGTGAAACACAGAATTTATTAGTGTATTAATATTTACTAAATATTGTGTTACTTTCCATAAGAACAACTGTGAACCCACCTTTGCCCCACTCTGTATTTGTTTCAGTTTCCCTTGTTTGGGTTATTACCCAGTATTAGAATACTCTCTACCTATCCATTAAACACTATTTATGACAGGGCGTTTTATTTCATCCTCATGCAATTCAGAGTATTCTTAGTAGATAGAGAAATAACTTCCCAGGTTAATGATGAATCATAACTGAGAGAAGAACAAATTGTGGAAATTGTGTACTAATATGGGATTCATAATGTCCCAAGTTGCTTCTACATTAAAAAAAAAAGAAAAGAAAGGTTTATTGATTTGTGATCCTTTGGAAAAAGTAAAAAAAGGCTCTCTGTGTTTGGTCATTTGACCTAGTAAGAATATGGGTACATTTAAAATAATGAAGATAAGTGTCATTTGTGATAAACTGTAAGTAAATGAACATCTTAGTATTTCTTTAAGATTATTTCCTTTCAGATTTATTTGGATAGAAATGGAGAGTGATTGAACCAAAAAATACAAGGTGAGGCAAAAGTAGACTGATAGTTGTATGTGAAACACAGTTTATTCTTCTTTTAATATATTTTATTGGTTTTTTAAACAGAGGAAGGGAGAGGGACAGAGTCAGAAACATGGATGAGAGAGAAACATGGAACAGCTGCCTCTTGCACACCCCTTGCTGGGGATGTGCCCGCAACCAAGGTACATGCCCTTGACTGGAATCGAACCCGGGACCCTTCAGTCCACAGGCCAATGCTCTATCTACTGAGCCAAACCGGTCAGGGCAACACACTTTATTATTGCATTATCATTTAACTAGAGGCCTGATGCACAAATTTGTACATGAGTGGGGTTCCTCGGCCTGGCAAGCGACCCAGGCCTATTGGGGGTCGGCCAAAGGGAGTGGCTCTGGGAGGTTTTCTCTGGGAGCACACTGACCACCAGGGGGAAGCTCATGCATTGAGCGTCTGCCCCCTGGTGGTCAGTGCGCATCATAGCAACTGGTCGACCAGTTATTCCAGTCTGTTGCTTAGGCTTTTATAGCTATAGATTATTTATTATTTTTCATATAAACAACTGTAAACCTACTTTTGCCCCACCCTATTTTTCAAAACCCCTTAAACCTCTTAATCCTTGCCTGTCTCTACCAGAAGGCTAACAAAACTAAAGATTGTCTTTGCAATGGGAAAGATTCCAATGAGAAAGTTATTATTTTCATGATAAAATTATACACACACTACTGCAAGTGCCCCTGATATTCTTTTTGAGAGGGGTGGCACTTGTTCCATCTTCAGTGAGAACAAGAACTCTATAAGCTGTAGCAATCACCTTGGTATTGAATAGAGATTATCATACAAGAGTGACAGAGCATAAAGATGGATATAACATAGATGCCAAAATCCTCAACAAAATCTTAGCAAATCAGATCCAGCAATACATCAGAAAGATCATACACCATGACCAAGTAGGATTTATCCCAGGGATGCAAGGATGGTACAATATCCGCAAATCAATAAACGTGATACATCACATAAACTAATTGAAAGAAAAAAACCACATGGTCATATGAATTGATGCAGAGAAAGCATTTGACAAAATTCAACACCCATTTTTGATAAAAACTCTCAGTAAGGTGGGAGTAGAAGGATCATACCTCAACATAATAAAAGCCATATATGACAGGCCCACAGCCAGCATCATACTCAACGGACAAAAACTAACACCATTTCCCCTAAGAACAGGAACAAGACAGGGATGCCCCCTCTCACCACTCCTGTTCAACATAGTACTGGAAGTATTAGCCATTGCAATTCGGCAAGAAGAAGAAATAAAAGGCATCCAAATTGGAAAAGAGGAAGTAAAACTGTCCTTATTTGCAGACGACATGATATTATACATACAAAACCCTAGAGACTCCATCAAAAAGCTACTAGACTTACTATATGAATTTGGCAATGTAGCAGGATACAAAATTAACCCCAAGAAATCTGAGGCATTTCTATACACCAATAGTGAACTTTCAGAAAGAGAGATTATAAAAACAATCCCGTTTACCATCGCACCAAAAAAATTAAGCTACCTAGGAATAAACTTAACTAAAGAGGTAAAAGACCTCTACTCAGAAAACTACAGGACGTTGAAAAAAGATATAGAGGAAGACATAAACAGATGGAAGAACATATCGTGTTCATGGATTGGTAGAATCTACATCATTAAAATGTCCATACTACCCAAAGCAATCTATAAATTCAATGCACTTCCCATTAAAATACCAACAGCATACTTCAGAGATCTAGAACGAACTCTCCAAAAATTCATCTGGAATAAAAAAAGACCCCAAATAGCTGCAGCAACCCTGAAAAACAACAAAGTAGGTGGGATCTCAATACCAGATATCAAGATGTATTACGAAGCCACTGTTCTCAAAACTGCCTGGTACTGGCACAAGAATAGGCATATAGATCAATGGAATAGAATAGAGAGCCCAGAAATCGGCCCGAACCAATATGCTCAATTAATATTTGACAAAGGAGGCAAGAACATACAATGGAGCCAAGATAGTCTCTTCAATAAATGGTGTTGGGAAAATTGGACAGATATATGCAAGAAAATGAAACTAGACCACCACCTTACACCATACACTAAAATAAACTCAAAATGGATAAAGAACTTAAATGTACGACAGGAAACCATAAAAATTCTAGAAGAATCCAAAGGCAACAAAATCTCAGACATATGCCAAAGCAATTTCTTCACTGATACAGCTCCTAGGGCACTTGAAACGAAAGAGAAAATGAACAAATGGGACTACATCAAAATAAAAAGCTTCTGCACAGCAAAAGAAACCATCAACAAAACAACGAGAAAACCCACTGTGTGGGAAAACATATTTGCCAATGACATATCTGATAAGGGCCTAATCTCCAAAATTTATAGGGAACTCATACAACTTAACAAAAGGAAGATAAACAATCCAATCAAAAAATGGGCAAAGGACCTAAATAGACACCTTTCAAAAGAGGACATTCAGAAAGCCAAGAGACATATGAAAACATGCTCAAAGTCACTAATCATCTGAGAGATGCAAATCAAAACAACAATGAGGTACCATCTCACACCTGTCAGACTGGCTATCATCAACAAATCAACAAATGACAAGTGCTGGAGAGGATGTGGAGAAAAAGGTACACTTGTGCACTGCTGGTGGGAATGCAGACTGGTGCAGCCACTATGGAAGACAGTATGGAGTTTCCTCAAAAAACTGAAAATGGAACTCCCATTTGACCCTGTGATCCCACTTCTAGGAATATATCCCAGGAAACCAGAAACACCAATCAGAAAGGCTATATGCACCCCTATGTTCATAGCAGCACAATTCACCATAGCTAAGATCTGGAAACAGCCTAAGTGCCCATCAGTAGATGAATGGATTAGAAAACTGTGGTACATCTACAGGATGGAATACTATGCTGCTCTAAAAAGGAAGGAACTCTTACCATTTGCAACAGCATGGATGGAACTGGAGAGCATTATGCTAAGTGAAATAAGCCAGTCAATGAAGGAAAAATACCACATGATCTCACTCATTCATGGATAATAAACACCATTATAAACTTTTGAACAATAATAGATACAGAGGCAGAGCTGCTTCAAACAGATTGTCAAACTGCAGCCGGAAGGCCGGTGAGGGTGGGTGCAGGAGGTAGGGGGGTAAGAGATCAACCAAAGGACTTGTATGCATGCATATAAGCATAACCAATGGACATAAGACACAGGGGGATAGGGGAGGCTAGGGGACTGTCTAGGGCGGGGGGAAAAATGGACACATATGTAATACCCTTTGTAATACTTTAAGCAATAAAAAAAATTAATTAATACAAAATATACTGACAATCTGACATCCATGGTACCTTACAGTAAGGGAAATATTGCTTAGTATAACATTCATCTTGCACTTTTGTCAAATGGTTGGCATTTAAATTCATATTAATTCTTAACATCTTTATGGTAGTAAAGAGGACACAAAAGGAAATTAAGAGAATTTTAAAAGTAATTCTTACTTTGATTTTTAAGAAAATTTAACTCAAACGAAGGTCAGGATTCAAAAATTTAGGATGGCTCATTTTGTTCAATATTTTGATTTGTAGATTGTAGGGAAAGCGGATGTTCCCAATGATCAATATTAGTATTTATTACTATTATAAATTGTCAAAAGGCCAGTAACAGGTTATCTTTTACAATTTCCTACTTTCAGAAATACTTTGGTTTGGAAGCAGGGAGAAAAAGCTTCAACCTGATGATGTCCTAATATTTCAATTATGAACTTCTCATTTGGCTCATATTGGGCAACATGAAATTGTAAGGATAATAGGGCCTGAGATTTGGAGGGAAAGGGTCCTCAGTAGAGTAGGTCTGCTACAGAATATGTATTCATGTTATATTTCATGTAAAAACGGATTGAGAGAATGCATACACATAGTGGAAGAGTTCAATATTTTTAAATAACTCTTTATAAATTAAAAAAAACAATTCAGCATTAATAATAATCTTTTACATTATCTCTCTTTACTAAAAAAAAAGTTTATGGTTGAGAGTATTACAGATGTCCAACATTTTGTTCCCTCATTGTCACCCTCCACCTGGTTCATGCCCTACCCCAGGCCTTCAACACCATATTGTCTGTGTCCATAGGAAAAATCTTAGGTTAATCTCTTCCTGCTCCTCTGTTCCCCCTTGCCTCTGAGATACAGAAGTCTGTTACGTGCTTACATGCCTCTTGTTCCATTCTATTCATTGGCTGTTGTTGTTGTTATTGTTGTTTGTATTAGATCTATTGTTTATTTATTTTGATTTTTACATTCAATTGATGATCTATAATAATAAAAGCAAAATATGGTAATTAGACCAGACGTCCTTCTGGACATCCTTCTGGACGACTTCCACATGAAGCCAGGGCTGCAGCCACAGGAACAAGGATGCCTCCGTGGGAGGGATCCTGGTACATGCCAAGGCAGTGAAGGCCTATCCTTGGACAAATTTCATGCATTGGGTCTCTAGTAGATACATAGTATTGTATATTTTTAAACTTTTCTTCGTCCTTCATCACCTTCTTTTCTTCTCCTTCTCCTCCTCCTTCTTCTCATTCTTCTTCTTCTTCCTTCATCTTCCCTGAAGGGGTTTCCTGATCAGGGTGGGGGTCCAGACTGGGAGCATTGCTGGCCTGGGTAGGGGGCTGGGGAGTTTGCAGGCTGGACATGCCCCCATCTGGGTGGGGATCCCTGCTGCGGGGCATGTCCAGCGTGGGTGAGAGTCTGAGGGTTCTTTTCTGGGCAGTCACACACACTTTGGGGTGGGGGTCCCTGCTGTGGGTGTGGCCAGCCTGGGTGAGAGGCTGATAGCTGCTAGCAGGCTGGCCATGCCCTCATTGGGATGAGGGTTTCCACTGGGTATGGTGTTGGCCTGGGCAAGGGGCTAATGGCCTTTTTCAGGCTGGCCACAACCCCATGGGGTGAGGGTCCCCACTGTGGTTAAGGGGGCCTGGGCAAGGGGCTGAGGGCCATTTGGGGGCAGTATGCAGGCTGGCCATGCTCCAGGCCTTGTCCAGAAGGACATCTAGAAGGTCTCTGGAAGGACTTCCATTCTTACTACCATATTACTTTTTTATTAGTATAGATATATATACTTTACAGGCACAGTTATAAAACAGCTCAAGTGCCCATCAGTAGATGAGTAGATGGAAAAAGTGTAGTACATTTACACAATGATATATTATGCTACTGGAGAAAAGGAGGCACTCTTATACCCTTTGCGACAGTATAGACAGATCTGGAGATTGTTATGCTAAATGAAATAAGCCAGTCAGAGAAAGGCAAATGCCATATAATCTCGCTTACACATGGAATCTAATGAAGAAAATAAACTGAAAAACAAAATAGGACCAGAGGCCTGGATTCATGGGCCAGACTGACAGATCTCAAAGGAAGGGGTGTGGGGAAAGGGAAGTGATTAGCCAAAGAACATATATGCACATATGCATAGCCCTTGGACACAGACCACCATGTGTGAAGCCTGCAGGCTGTGTGGAGGGGCACTGAGGTGGTAAAATGGGAGACATCTGTAACAGTGTCAACAATAAAAATAAAACATTTTCAAAAGGAGTCCAAAAGGCAGAAAGTGAGAAATGAATTTTATCTGTGCAAGATTCATATGATTGCTCTTCCTGAGGATGCTATTATTCATAAAAATATTTCTAGAATTTATGTCCATGTTCAATAAAGAAATCATATTTTTAAAAAAAGGAAATGTTCATTTATAATACAAATGCTCAGAAATAAATTTTATCACATTTTGCATCTATTTTTCACTAATTAAGATCATAGTCTGTTTGTGTGTATGTATAACCAAAATGAGTTTTTCTTCTTAAGACTTTGTTATTTTCAGAAGTACTGAGTGAAACAAACTATATAACTTAGATTTTAGTATAAATAGAATTGATGTGTACTGGGAATATATCTCTACTAGAGGCCCAATGTAAGGAATTTGTCCGGGGGGCAGTGTGTCCCTCAGCCTGGATTGCACCCTCTTGCAATCCAGGACCCCTTGGGGGGTGTCCGACTGTTGGTTATGCCCGGTCCCGCAGTGGACATCCCTCTCACATTCTAAGACCACTTGCTCCTAAGCACTTGCCCGCCACCCTGCCTGCTCTGCCTGCCTGCCTGATTGCCCCAAACCACATCTGCCTTGTCTCCCACACCCGGGACCTACCCTTTTCTCCTCCAGCTGGCTGCAGGCACCTGGTACCCAGGCTTTCCTCCCTCTGGCCAGCTACAGGCACCTGGGACCCCGGGCAGCTTCATGTGGGCTGGCCTCAGGCACCCAGAACCCCGGGCAGCATCACATGGCCTGGCCTCAGGCACCGAGAACCCCGGGCAGCTTCACATGGCCTGGCCTCAGGCACCTAGAACCCCCGGTAGCTTCGCCCGGGCTGGCCATAGGCACCCTGGTCCTGAAAGGCTTCGCCTGGACCCCTGCTCTGTCAGAAAGGACATCCAGAAGGATGTCCAGAAGATGTCTGGTCTATCCAGTCTGATTAGTATATTACCCCTTCATTAGTATACTAGCAGATTTTTAAATGTGGTGCTCAGGGCCAAATTGCCTATTGCAAATGTCAAAAACAACGTAAATTTTAAACAGCAGTATAAGGACAATCTTCAAAAACTGGATGGATGTAAAATATTATTTTACTCTTTTAACTTATTCCCTTTAATCCAGGGACAATAAATATTTTTTCATTTGGCCATTGGTCACTTATCCTTATGCAAAAAAAATACTTTGTTCATTTTTAAGTTAGAGTGTCTTGTTGTTGATCTCAAAGACTTCTCTGTAAAAGGAAGACATAACTTTTCTCTGATACACATATACTGCATATATTTTGCAAGAACATTTTCTTTATCTTGCTAAAATTATTTCCTGGTAGTCAGTGTTTGAAAAATTTTTAAAAATATATTTTTATTGATGAATCAAATATATTTTATTCAATGTTGAGAGAGAATCATTGACTGGCTGCCCCCTGCACACTCCTACAAAGAATAGAACCCGCAACACAGACATATACCCAGACCAGGAATCGACCATGACCTCCTTGTTCTTATGTTGACACTCAACCACTAAGTCATGCCACCCAGACTTGAACTTTTTATATTGCTCAATCAACCTCCAGAAATCTTGTGCTTCAAGTCTTTGTCAACATTAAAAAAACAAAGTATAAACAGATATTTGTGTATTTTCCTGGTACTTTTCTCATTTTACATATTTAAAAGTTTTAATCTGAGATTTTTTTGGAGTAATCCAAATCTAGCTAGTTTTATACAAACACTTAACATAGAATCCTCCACCATTTTTCATTGACCTTTTCCAGAAGCATGAAATGTCACCAGTATCGACTTCTGAAGTGTTACATATATTTGGAGGTTTGGGCACTTTTCATTCTGTCCCAATCATTTATCTGTCTTTTCAGCTATTAGTAAACTAATACTTTATGGAAATTCATAGCACACATTAATATCTAGAAGGGTAAACCTGTGTCTACTATGCAAAATTTTTCTTAATTTCATGACAATGATGGAACATAACATGGAACTCAAAAATTTTTAAAGTATATTGAATTGGTCGGTAAAACTAATAAACATAGGACAAGCACACATTTTTTTTTTTTTTTTTTTTTTTTTTTCTTTTTTTTTTTTTTTTTTTTATTGCTTAAAGTATTACAAAGGGTATTACATATGTATCCATTTTATCCCCCCGCCCTAGACAGTCCCCTAGCCTCCCCTATCACCCAGTGTCTTATGTCCATTGGTTATGCTTATATGCATGCATACAAGTCCTTTAGTTGATCTCTTACCCCCCTACCTCCTGCCCCCCAACCCTCCCCGGCCTTCCCGCTGCAGCTCGACAATCTGTTTGAGGCAGCTCTGCCTCTGTATCTATTATTGTTCAAAAGTTTATAATGGTCTCTATTGTCCACGAATGAGTGAGATCATTTTGAGAAAGTCAGTCATCATACTCAGGACCACAGCCACCTTCCCATTTCAAAGTTGCTTCTGAGTTCCCTCCATAAACAATATAGTTTATTAGATTTTATCTAAGGAATTTTTAGCCCAGAAGTGGATCTATTATGGGAATTATCTCTCTCTTTGTGCACTTTTCTATAGTATGTAAAATCATGGTATAAAAATGTGCATGGTAGAAAATCCTATATAAGAAAAGCCTAATATGCTAAGTGCCGGTCATCAGTCAGCTGTTCAACCATTCTGAGAGTAATATGTTAATGATAAGCTAAGGCCACTCACCTACTCGCTATGAAGTGCACTGACCACCAGGGGGCTGACACTCAGACCAGTAGGTTTGCTTACTGCTGGGGTCATGCTGATCAGCACTTAGCGAGATGGGCCAGACATGCTCTGGAGCCCTCCCATGGTCCCTCTGCGGCTTGCCAAGCTCTCGTGTCACTCCCTGGCCCCGACTGTGCACCAGTAGGGTCCCTTGGCTTGGCCTGCGCCCTCTCACAATCCAGGACCCTTCAGGGGATGTTGGGAAGCTGGTTTGGGCCCAGTCCTGCAGGCCAGGCCAAGGAACCCCACTGGTGCATGAATTCATTATTGATATGTAGTTAAATCACTTAAAAATTGTTAGTAAAGTGTTCTGTAAGAAGAATTATCTGTGAGTCCATGTGTTTTTATTTTTGCTGCTCATAAATTTGGTCTGAGCGCTTGAACCCAGGTCAGGTGTCCACCAAAGAGTTGCTGCTGGGCCCTGCAAGGGTGTGCCTCTCCCAGTCTACCAACCTCCTCCCAGTGGACCCCAGGCTGCCAGCCTCCCAGGCCCTATTACCTTCTCATCCTGTCCCTATCATTCAGGCTACTTTTCCTGAACAATAGGATTTGCCTCACTCTCAACAGGTTTCCCACGCTGGCAGCTTTGTGGATGGCGCGCATATCTTCCTCTCGATATTGGGGCATTCTGGCTCCCAGGCCACTGCAGCCAGGACTGGTGGGGGAGTCCATAACTGCCTCTCTGGGACATCTCAGAATAGAAAAATACTTCTCCATGGCAGAGAGTCTAGGGCTTCAGAGAAGCCCCAACTTCCCTCTGCTTTTCGCACCTCCTGAGCCGAACACTAGCTCTCTAGCCAACCACCTGATGCCACAGCATTCAAGCAGGGCAGTTTGGCAGTTTACCATCTCCTCTCGGAATCATAGTAACCAAGCAACGGCCTCTGACATCACTACCCATACTCATAGAGCCTTGAGGTCAAAGGTAGCCAGAGCACATGTGCAAAGCCCAAATATCTCAAATCTCAGAGACTACCCTGGTGGGTGTGTCTCCCTGGTAAAAGCTCCCACCACAGCACCAGAGGGTGGCGGTTCCATAAGTGGTCAAGAGCATGAACTAAAGTTTCAGATTAGATCCCTGGTTCCAAGTAAGGGGCATGCATGCAAGGGGCAGTCAATTCAAGTCTCCCTCATGTCAATGTTTCTCTCAATCTCTCTCTCTCCCTCTCTTCTACCCCTGCTACCTCCAGTACATTCCTTCCACAAAGTAATAAATAAAAATTTAAAAAATGCAGAAAATATCCTCAGTGAGGTTTAAGAAAACTAAAAATTAAAAGAAATATATCAGTAATTGCCTGTGGGTAGGTCTGGGTTCTGCTCAAACATCCGTGGGAGTTGGCCAAGTATTTCCTGAGGCTTGTAACAGTCAATCACCCAGTGAAAAAGCAGTCTTTGCCTAAGAACAGAGCTAGGGTGGTGTGAAATTTCAGGATGCTCAAGGAATTATGTCCCAGGAAACTCCCCTTAAAAGAAAATCTCTGCAACCAAAGCACTTGTATGCATGCATAGAAGCATTACCAATGGACACAGACACTAGGGCTGTGAGAGAAGGTGCTGGGGTTGGGAGTGGCCAGGGAGAAGCCAATGGGGGAAAAATAATATTGTAATAGCTATGTACAGTCCCGGGGGTGGTACTTAAATATCAGGGAAACCACTCTGTAAAGTATAAGATTATCTAACCACTATGTTGTACACATGAAACTAATCGTATATAATGAAATGGTAATATGCAAATAGACTGACCAACAGAACAACAGCACAACCAGTCACGATGATATGCGGGGACCACCAGGGTTCGCGACCACAGGTGGCATAATTCAGAACATTGGTGTGTTAGCCATGGAAGGACAGAGGAACAGGTTAATGGTGCACCAGACCAAGGTAGGGTGCTGGTCACTGTCATCAGGGTGAGCCTCTGGTACTTACTGAAAATTCTTTGCTCCCACATGTTGTGGTCCTACCCAGCGCTCGCACCTGCTGTTGGCACTGGCCCCACTCACACCTGCTACCAGCACCCGGCACCTACCCAATTGCTTGTTGCCATCAGCGGGTGTGTGTGGCAGCTGCTGGCCCTAATTGCCCCTGAAGGGTCCACACCTCCCCCTGCTCCTCAGGGGTGATCCTGGCAGCAGCTGCCACTCACACCCACTAATAGCGCCTGCCCTGAATGCACCTGCTGCTGGCATCAGCCCCAATTGCTCCATGCCATCATCGGGTGCAAGTGGGGCTGGCTCTGTCAGCACATGGGAGTGGTGGTGGCAGAAGCAGGGCTTCTGGCAGACAGGGGACAGGGGGCCATGGCAGCAGGGGTTGGGCATCGGCTCAGAGGAATGGCCAAGAACTGCTCCTGTGCCCACCTCAGCCTAGAGCCCCACAGTTTTTCTTTCAAGGTTCGCGAATTCATGCAATGGGCCCCTACACCAGAATAATATTGAGGGGGAAATAAGACAGGGAATACCTCCTCTCTGGATTCAGGTGTGTCACCCAAGACCCACAGCTGCCAAGTCACTGCATCTTGGCAGCTCCTGCATTGAGCATCTGCCCCCTGGTTGTCAGTGCGTATCATAGCTACCAGTTGTATAGTCAGCCGATCCCTTAGGTTTTTATATATATAGATTTATGTATTTTTTTTATTTTTTTATTTAGAGAGAAAGGAACACTGATTTCTTGTTCCAATTATGTATGCTTTCATTGGATGCTTATTCTATAAGCCCTGACTGGGGATCAACCCACAACTTTAGCATTTCCTGACAATGCTCTAACCAACTGAGCTTCCCAGCCAGAATGGTATTTTTATTTTTGCCTTTGAGATTATCTTTGTTGTTGTTATTGACATTATTATGGATGTGATATTTCTTTTTCTTATGTAAATTTTGCCCACTTCTAGACATATCAGGGATTTTTCATTTTTTATTGTGACGGACTATTTTTCCATTATCATTAAAAATGTTTATTGTATTGATATCTGTACATCTGATAATCAGGCTGAAGAAAGCTGTAATTTTGTAACTGGTGAAGGAGCTGAGAGTTTATGGCAGTTTTTCAGGAAAGGCAAACTGGATGGTAAAGATTTCACCAGAAAGATATTGAGGAATGTGATGATGCAGATGGAAAAACAAATAAAGGAAAATGCAAGCAAGAGGGGCTGTTTTTATTGCAGAGTAAGATAATCGCTAAAAATGAAATTATATCAAATGGCTATTTTTCTCACAAATCACATTAGCCAAATTTTTCAGTAAGTCGTTTACTGACCTTATGTCCACCATTATGAAGCCTCTTGAACTCCATAAGTGTTCCATATTCTTTAAGATTAACAAACTGAAAGTCTAAATACTCATTTCCCCTTGCTTCCTTCTTTCTCTACCAGCAACTTCTCTTTCCATCTTTATACCATTTCTTGGGAAGGTAAAGTAGGTTGACTCCATATTCCATAGAAACTGGTATAAACATGTGAGTGCATACAGAGACTTCTTTTAGTGTAGTTCTTGTCCAGCAACTCCAAATGGACTACACCTGCTACGGTGGGTGAAACACACAGGAGCAGGAGCTGCCCCACAGCAACGGCTAATACAAACCCAGCTAACTCAGAACTCACCACCTTCCCATTGCATTTGCAAATGATTTCAAGTGATAACCAAAATGAAAAGTAACAGGAACCAGCACTGCACAAAATGCTCCGGAAAAATGTGGAAGTTTGGCAAACACATCTTACACCAAGACAAATACATAGGTTTTAATTTATTTTTCTGGGCCCATTTACTGCCATTTTGTTCTTTGGTGCTTGAATAGTTCACAAAATTGCTTGGAAATGGAAGCTCAGAAGTTGAGTGCCTGGACCTTCAGCAGAAATTGCTGCTGGTGATGGATTCCCCACTGAGGGATGAGTGCCTTCATTGGGAAAGGAACAACTAACAAAACCAACAACCAATTCTGAGGCCAAGCCTGTGTCACTCAGCCTAGCTAGACCAACTGGTTTTGGTGTGTGTGAATGGTGTAAACTATGATCACCATGCATTTGCCTCCTACATCAGCCCAACTAGAAATTATCTATTGTCCCTCATTTTCTCCTCAAAGTTACAGGAGAGGCTCTCTGTAGTGACCTGTGATGAGAAGGGTCTGATACTTCCTGATGCAGCCTACTTAACTCATAATATAGGCTCAAAAGTCAAACCATTTTAAGTAACTTTGCTATGTCCCAGAACAAACTCTAACAATATTTTAGAAATTAAAAATATCCAGCACCCAACAAAGTTCAGAATGTGTAGTCTACCAGACATGTAAAGAAGAACGAAAATAGAAACCATAATAAGAATATTTAATTTAGTGATTACTCATGTGATAGTATGCAAGAGTAATAAAACAGTTATGAATGGGTTCCATAAATTCAAGACATAAAAGAAAAATTTAATATATTAAGAAGAGGACGAAAACATATAAAACAAGACCTTAATCAAACTTCTAGAGATGAAAACTAGTGCTTTAGATGAAAACTATAAAGGGTGGGTCTGATAAGGAGACATCTATTTTAGCGACTGAGTAAGGCTGGATTTGGATTTCCATCTGAAATAACTAAAAAGAAAAAAAAGAGGTGATACCATTGTTTTCAAGACACTGAACATTAGGAAAAATATAGGAAATAAACAAGGTGAGTTCTACAATTGTCTCACCTGCCTTGGGAGAGTTTACAGGCAGAGGGTAAAGAAGAAAGAAGTTAGGTAGAGCCAAGTGGTGTCCCCAACAAGAGTAGATAGAGCTGAAGGTCTGGAAGGACCAAAGGAACAGAACTTCACTGAGAGGAAACCCTACTAGTATGCACAGTATCTTCTAGAAATTTTCAGCAGAGTTATGATCAGAATATGGATTTTAGTAAGTAGTGCACATAGACTGATGAAAAGGGACAGATGCAAAAACTGAGAACAGCGATCAGGCTATCAATTCCCAGAAGGAAAGTAGGGGAGGGAGAGGGTAAGGGGAACAGATCATCCGAAGGACTTGTATACACGCATATAAACCAAACCAATGGACATGGACAACTGGGGGATGGGAGCATGAGTGTGCGGGCGGGGGTGTGGGGGTTGGGGGTTAATGGGGGGGGACATGAGGACACATTAGTAATACCTTAACTATTAAAAAAAAAAAAGAAAGTAGTGCAGGTGGGGAAACGTTCAAAGTCATTACAAGGGAGTGCACCCATCATTCACAAAGGTTCATGAATAGTGAGTTTTCTGCTCCCATAAGCCAGATTTGAAAACCTTGAAATTTACTTCATTGTTGGGCAGATTATTCAGAAGGGTGAGTAGTAGGGTGAAACTCATCCCAGATTAAAAGTTTCTCTGGTCCAATATACTAGTTCTAGATAATTAAAGATTACTGAAAAAAAATTCTTTTCAATTTCTTTTCCAAAATGTAGGAATGAAAAGTAATGTTAATATATGCAATAAAATATTATCAAATATTCACAAAAGCAGGAACATATGACCCACATGATTAAAAGCAATCAGGACAATAAACTAAGCTATAAAAAAATATACTTAACTCTACAATACCTAAATAACAAAAAAAATGTACAGCTAATAATCCAAAAACATATAGGAAAAAAGAAGACAAATAGCAAGAATATAGATTTGTAATTATATCAATAAGCTCTTTAAAAGGTAATTAGTTTAAAAACTTCTTGACAATCTAAGATTGTCAAAATGAATAAAAAGTCATAATTCAATGATATGCTGCTTTAAGTATAGTATATTATAGATAAAAAAGAAAACCAATGATAAAAGGAATAGAAAAACAATAAGGAAAATCAATAAACTTAAAAATTAGTTATTGAAAAGATCAACAAAATTGATAATGCTTTAGATAGATTGACTAAGAAGAAAGAGAGAAGACTCAAATTCCTAAAGTCAAAAATGAAAGAGGGGGCATTGCTACCACTTTTGAGAAATGGAAAAGATGATAAGGGAAGACTATGAACAAATGTATACATACTAATAAAATTAGATAACTGAGATAAAATGAGCAACTTTCTAAAGAGAAATGATGCCAAAAAGTGCTAAAACATTTCAATCGAAGTAAGTATACAAATAGAGACTGAATTACTAATTTAAAAACCATCTCATCAAGTTGAGCCAAAACTAAATAATTTCAGTGAATTCTACCAAATACTTAAGAATGAATGTCAATTTTTAAGAATTAGTTCCAGAAAACATACTAATAGGGTGCACTTAACCACTCATTTGATGAGGCTAGTATTACCCTGAGGCCAAAACTAGACAAAAAATACAACAGTAAAAGGACAGAAAAATATTTCTTATGATTATAGACACAAAAATTCTCAGCAACTGCTTTTTATTCACCATGTACCTCTGTGCATTTAGATAAGTTAAATCAAATTTATTTGCTGTGTTAGGAGCTTCTTGGGCTACAAAGGCAGGTTACAAGAAAAGGGGATTTACTGGGTCAAATGGGAGTGCTATTTTTAATCTTTTGAGGAAACTCCATACTGTTTTCTTTTTCTCCACATCTTCATCAGCATCTGATGTTTGTTGACTTGTTGACGGTAGCCATTCTGACAGGTGTGAGATGGTACCTCATTGTTTTGATTTTCATCTCTCATATGTCTCTCAGCCTTCTGTATGCCCACTTTTGAAAAGTGTCTATTTAGGAATATATCCCAAGAAATCAGTAAGACCAATCTGAAAGGATATATGCACCCCTATGTTCATAGCAGCACAATTCATTATAGCTAACATTTGGAAACAGCTTAAGTGCCCATCAGCAGATGAGTGTAATAAAAACCAGTGGTGCATCTAAACAATAGGATACTATGCTGCTGTGAAAAAGAAGGGACTCTTACCATTTGAAACAGCATGGATGGAACTGGAGAGTATTATGATAAGCAAAATAACCCAGTCGGAGGAAGATAAGTATCCCACGATCTCACTCATTTATGGAATATAATGAACAACACAAACCGATCAAAGAAAATAGAGCCAGAGTCATTGAAGCATCGAACAGACCATACAACCTAAGAGGGAAGGCAGGGGAGGGAAGGGGTGGTAAGAGATCAACTAAAGGGCTTGTATGAATGCTATGGAACAGACAGTAGTGAGGTGAGGGCATGTGCTGGGGAACAGGAACAGCTGGGGAGGGTTCAATAGGTGGAGTGGGAAGAGACATATGTAATACTTTCAACAATAAAGAACTTAAATTTAAAAAAAAGAAAAGGGGATTTTCACTTGTACATAAGTCATATTACAGATTTGGAATACAAGCTGAGACATGGCAAGTGGTGAAATGTAATCAATTATACTGATATTTTCTGTCAAGAATTAAAGAAATTTGTTTTTAAGTTTAGGAACATTAATCTGTTTAACAAGAAAAGCTAGAAGAAATGTTCTACATGGCTGATTGGATTATTTTGGGCTATAACAGATTACATGTTTGGGGAAAATGTCCAAAAAACCCCACCAAACAACACCAACAACAGATTCACAGAGAGGTAAACGAGTTCAACAACAAAAAAAGAAAAACTATACCTCTTTTTTGAAATATTGAAAGTTTCAAACTTTCACAGGCTCTTCTGTAAGATGGAGACGGTAATTCTATCAATCTGTATTACCTACTGAAGTATACTATACTGACAGGAAACTTTAAAAATTAAACATTTATTAACTCATAGGAAAAAAAAACCCACAATAAACCAAACTCTGCAACATATAAAATAGGTTATAAACCATAACTAATGAGATTTTTCCAAAAAATGAAAGGTTGATTTAACATTTGAGCCTAGAACTTTCCTGTGAGTAAAGTTGTATTGCTTAAAGCCACTCTGTTTGTAGGAGTTTGTTAAGTCAACAAGCAGTAGGAAAGTAATAAATGGTCTCAATGTTACTTTTTTCAATAAAGTTCTTATTTATACGAAACAGCCATGATCACTATAGTACCTGGGCAGTTGAATCAATAGCACTTTTTAATTTAATAATAGATTTGAAACTTATTTTGTCATTATTCATTAAGATAATTTCTATTAATGACTGCATATTAATGTTTTTCATGGAGCGGTTCAACAGTTTAGTTCAAAGTATTACTATAATGAATACTGTTATAATGAACATTATAATGTTAACTAGTCACCTGGTGCACGAAATTCATGCACATTAAAAGCGGATTAATTAGAGGAAATATTTTTTTAATAGTTTTATTGATTTAATACAGAGAGGAAGGGAGAGGGATGGAGAATTAGAAACATCGATGTAAGAGAAGCATCAATCAGCTGCCTCCTGCACACCCCCTACTGGGGATGTGCCTACAACCATGGTACATGCCCCTAACTGGAACTGAACCTGGGACCCTTCAGTCCCCAGGTCGACGCTTTATCCAGTGAGCCAAACCAACTAGGGCTAGAGGAAATATTTTATATTGCTATTTCCCCTTTCTCTATAATAGAAGTGCCAGAGTTGAAAGAAAATTAGTAAAATGTATATGAAAATCTTCCTCCTGTTAGAGTCTGGGGTGCACCACGGGACCCAGAGTCAAGTCCCCACCCACTCACATGTGCATCAAAATCACGCAAAACCGAGACCCAGCCGGCTCCCCATCATTGGGCTAGATCCAGACCTAGCCTGTCCCACACTTCTCAAACCCTGCCGTGTGGGGGGGCACAGCCTCAGGTCCCCCAGCCCATGCCAGGGCAGATGGCATGGCCTGAGGTCCCCTGTCATGTCCCGCTGGGCAGGGGGAGTGGCCTGCCATCCCCCAGCCTGATGCCAGGGCTGGGGATGCAGCCTGAGGGTCCCTGTCAAGTCTCACAGAGCGGGGTGTGTGGCCTGAGGTCCCGCAGCCTGGCGCTGGGGTGGGGGCACAGCCTGAGGTCCACAGGCCCAGCTCCAGGGTGGGGTGCGCACCTTGAGGTCCCCCGTCAACTCCCGCTGGGGGGAGGGCGCAGCCTCACGTCCCCTGGCCAGGTGCCAGAGTGGGGGCATAGCCTGAGGTCCCCCGGCCTGGCACCAGGGCAGAGGATGCAGCCTGAGTTCCTCTGGCCTGGCACTGGGGCGAGGTGAGCAGCCTGAGGTTGCCTGGCCCAGCACCGGTCAGGGGTGCACCTTGAGGCCCCCTGTAAAGCTTACTGGGTGGGGGGCAGAGCATCAGGTCACCCGGCCTAGTGCCAGGGTCGGGGAAAAGGCCTGAGGTTCCCTGGCCTAACACCGAGGTAGGGGGCACACCATGAGTTTCCCTGTTAAACCCTGTCAGGTGGGGCACAGCTTCAGGTCCCCTGGCCCAGTGCTGGGGAGGGGTCATGGTCTCAGCTCAAGCCTGGCTGAGCAGGGGGTGTGGCCTGAAGTCCCCTGGCCTGGCACCAGGGTGGGGGGCGAGGCCTGAGGTCCCCTGGCCTGGTACCAGACCGGGGGCATGGCCTGCAGTCCCCTGTCAAGTCCCACAGCAGGGTGTGGCCTCAGGTCCCTGCTGATTGCTCCTTAAGGCTCATTATGGGAACTGGGCCTCAGCTGTCGGTGCAGCCATCTTAGTGGCGGTGGGACAGTTAATGTGAATATTTCTCTCTTATAATATAGGATGTTTCTTATGAAATTTCTGATAATTTCTTTAGAATAACCTCCTAAAACTATATTCATTGGATTTTTTAAAAGTATCATTTTAGGCTTTTTGTGTAATGTCCTCATTAATACTATCAGGTCAAATGAGAGTGTCAATATTTATTCACTCTTTCTGACAATACTATTTCTCTTTTTCCCCTCAATTGTATAAGTAATACATAATTGGTCATCATTGTTTTCCCCTACATTTACCAGATTATTAGTAATAAAACTTAAAGTAGAATAAAAAGTGTAATTTGTTTACATTTATTAAAATGTTTGCTTACTCTTTCTGTACACCAAATGCTCAATCTCATATAGACCCCCTGTTCATGATTATATCTATGTTCATGGTGAAAAGAACTAATGACATGTCCCTACCTTATAGGGTTTATAATCTCATTGTGAGTCACAATCTAGTTACTACTTAATAAACAACAGTTTCTAGGTTCTATCCTGAAGTAATTTACATGCATTTTTTCACTGAAACTTTTTATGGGAAGTTATCTGTTTTATAAACCACAAAGTCACAGAGCTTAAAAGTAAGAGACCATTTAACTGATTTGTGCAGCACTGTGTTAGTGACAGAAAACACTTTAATGGTATAAAATTTAAATGAATTTTAGTGTAATATAAATTGATCACTGAATGGTAGTGTAGGGGATGGAATAGATTTGGGTCCAGGCTTCTTTGACTAATATTTGTTGCTTTCCTAACTATATGTCATTATCTAACTTTTCCTGGAGCCTCATTTTTTTTTCTTTTTCAAAAAAGGGAATTAATAATACTTACATTATAATTTGGCCTTGATTATATGTTATGAACATACATTTCTAAAACAGAGCTACTCCTTCATTTGTTCTCTGAGTGATAAGCTATAGAAGAGCATGTAGTATATCTATACTACTAAAGATTTTATCCACCCAACCCGGGATACTGCCTGTCAAACAGTAAACAGTCTGCATACAGATTTGCAGCTGTGAGTACGTGAAACACAGAATTTATTAGTGTATTAATATTTACTAAATATTGTGTTACTTTCCATAAGAACAACTGTGAACCCACCTTTGCCCCACTCTGTATTTGTTTCAGTTTCCCTTGTTTGGGTTATTACCCAGTATTAGAATACTCTCTACCTATCCATTAAACACTATTTATGACAGGGCGTTTTATTTCATCCTCATGCAATTCAGAGTATTCTTAGTAGATAGAGAAATAACTTCCCAGGTTAATGATGAATCATAACTGAGAGAAGAACAAATTGTGGAAATTGTGTACTAATATGGGATTCATAATGTCCCAAGTTGCTTCTACATTAAAAAAAAAAAAGAAAAGAAAGGTTTATTGATTTGTGATCCTTTGGAAAAAGTAAAAAAAGGCTCTCTGTGTTTGGTCATTTGACCTAGTAAGAATATGGGTACATTTAAAATAATGAAGATAAGTGTCATTTGTGATAAACTGTAAGTAAATGAACATCTTAGTATTTCTTTAAGATTATTTCCTTTCAGATTTATTTGGATAGAAATGGAGAGTGATTGAACCAAAAAATACAAGGTGAGGCAAAAGTAGACTGATAGTTGTATGTGAAACACAGTTTATTCTTCTTTTAATATATTTTATTGGTTTTTTAAACAGAGGAAGGGAGAGGGACAGAGTCAGAAACATGGATGAGAGAGAAACATGGAACAGCTGCCTCTTGCACACCCCTTGCTGGGGATGTGCCCGCAACCAAGGCACATGCCCTTGACTGGAATCGAACCCGGGACCCTTCAGTCCACAGGCCAATGCTCTATCTACTGAGCCAAACCGGTCAGGGCAACACACTTTATTATTGCATTATCATTTAACTAGAGGCCTGATGCACAAATTTGTACATGAGTGGGGTTCCTCGGCCTGGCAAGCGACCCAGGCCTATTGGGGGTCGGCCAAAGGGAGTGGCTCTGGGAGGTTTTCTCTGGGAGCACACTGACCACCAGGGGGAAGCTCATGCATTGAGCGTCTGCCCCCTGGTGGTCAGTGCGCATCATAGCAACTGGTCGACCAGTTATTCCAGTCTGTTGCTTAGGCTTTTATAGCTATAGATTATTTATTATTTTTCATATAAACAACTGTAAACCTACTTTTGCCCCACCCTATTTTTCAAAACCCCTTAAACCTCTTAATCCTTGCCTGTCTCTACCAGAAGGCTAACAAAACTAAAGATTGTCTTTGCAATGGGAAAGATTCCAATGAGAAAGTTATTATTTTCATGATAAAATTATACACACACTACTGCAAGTGCCCCTGATATTCTTTTTGAGAGGGGTGGCACTTGTTCCATCTTCAGTGAGAACAAGAACTCTATAAGCTGTAGCAATCACCTTGGTATTGAATAGAGATTATCATACAAGAGTGACAGAGCATAAAGATGGATATAACATAGATGCCAAAATCCTCAACAAAATCTTAGCAAATCAGATCCAGCAATACATCAGAAAGATCATACACCATGACCAAGTAGGATTTATCCCAGGGATGCAAGGATGGTACAATATCCGCAAATCAATAAACGTGATACATCACATAAACTAATTGAAAGAAAAAAACCACATGGTCATATGAATTGATGCAGAGAAAGCATTTGACAAAATTCAACACCCATTTTTGATAAAAACTCTCAGTAAGGTGGGAGTAGAAGGATCATACCTCAACATAATAAAAGCCATATATGACAGGCCCACAGCCAGCATCATACTCAACGGACAAAAACTAACACCATTTCCCCTAAGAACAGGAACAAGACAGGGATGCCCCCTCTCACCACTCCTGTTCAACATAGTACTGGAAGTATTAGCCATTGCAATTCGGCAAGAAGAAGAAATAAAAGGCATCCAAATTGGAAAAGAGGAAGTAAAACTGTCCTTATTTGCAGACGACATGATATTATACATACAAAACCCTAGAGACTCCATCAAAAAGCTACTAGACTTACTATATGAATTTGGCAATGTAGCAGGATACAAAATTAACCCCAAGAAATCTGAGGCATTTCTATACACCAATAGTGAACTTTCAGAAAGAGAGATTATAAAAACAATCCCGTTTACCATCGCACCAAAAAAATTAAGCTACCTAGGAATAAACTTAACTAAAGAGGTAAAAGACCTCTACTCAGAAAACTACAGGACGTTGAAAAAAGATATAGAGGAAGACATAAACAGATGGAAGAACATATCGTGTTCATGGATTGGTAGAATCTACATCATTAAAATGTCCATACTACCCAAAGCAATCTATAAATTCAATGCACTTCCCATTAAAATACCAACAGCATACTTCAGAGATCTAGAACGAACTCTCCAAAAATTCATCTGGAATAAAAAAAGACCCCAAATAGCTGCAGCAACCCTGAAAAACAACAAAGTAGGTGGGATCTCAATACCAGATATCAAGATGTATTACGAAGCCACTGTTCTCAAAACTGCCTGGTACTGGCACAAGAATAGGCATATAGATCAATGGAATAGAATAGAGAGCCCAGAAATCGGCCCGAACCAATATGCTCAATTAATATTTGACAAAGGAGGCAAGAACATACAATGGAGCCAAGATAGTCTCTTCAATAAATGGTGTTGGGAAAATTGGACAGATATATGCAAGAAAATGAAACTAGACCACCACCTTACACCATACACTAAAATAAACTCAAAATGGATAAAGAACTTAAATGTACGACAGGAAACCATAAAAATTCTAGAAGAATCCAAAGGCAACAAAATCTCAGACATATGCCAAAGCAATTTCTTCACTGATACAGCTCCTAGGGCACTTGAAACGAAAGAGAAAATGAACAAATGGGACTACATCAAAATAAAAAGCTTCTGCACAGCAAAAGAAACCATCAACAAAACAACGAGAAAACCCACTGTGTGGGAAAACATATTTGCCAATGACATATCTGATAAGGGCCTAATCTCCAAAATTTATAGGGAACTCATACAACTTAACAAAAGGAAGATAAACAATCCAATCAAAAAATGGGCAAAGGACCTAAATAGACACCTTTCAAAAGAGGACATTCAGAAAGCCAAGAGACATATGAAAACATGCTCAAAGTCACTAATCATCTGAGAGATGCAAATCAAAACAACAATGAGGTACCATCTCACACCTGTCAGACTGGCTATCATCAACAAATCAACAAATGACAAGTGCTGGAGAGGATGTGGAGAAAAAGGTACACTTGTGCACTGCTGGTGGGAATGCAGACTGGTGCAGCCACTATGGAAGACAGTATGGAGTTTCCTCAAAAAACTGAAAATGGAACTCCCATTTGACCCTGTGATCCCACTTCTAGGAATATATCCCAGGAAACCAGAAACACCAATCAGAAAGGCTATATGCACCCCTATGTTCATAGCAGCACAATTCACCATAGCTAAGATCTGGAAACAGCCTAAGTGCCCATCAGTAGATGAATGGATTAGAAAACTGTGGTACATCTACAGGATGGAATACTATGCTGCTCTAAAAAGGAAGGAACTCTTACCATTTGCAACAGCATGGATGGAACTGGAGAGCATTATGCTAAGTGAAATAAGCCAGTCAATGAAGGAAAAATACCACATGATCTCACTCATTCATGGATAATAAACACCATTATAAACTTTTGAACAATAATAGATACAGAGGCAGAGCTGCTTCAAACAGATTGTCAAACTGCAGCCGGAAGGCCGGTGAGGGTGGGTGCAGGAGGTAGGGGGGTAAGAGATCAACCAAAGGACTTGTATGCATGCATATAAGCATAACCAATGGACATAAGACACAGGGGGATAGGGGAGGCTAGGGGACTGTCTAGGGCGGGGGGAAAAATGGACACATATGTAATACCCTTTGTAATACTTTAAGCAATAAAAAAAATTAATTAATACAAAATATACTGACAATCTGACATCCATGGTACCTTACAGTAAGGGAAATATTGCTTAGTATAACATTCATCTTGCACTTTTGTCAAATGGTTGGCATTTAAATTCATATTAATTCTTAACATCTTTATGGTAGTAAAGAGGACACAAAAGGAAATTAAGAGAATTTTAAAAGTAATTCTTACTTTGATTTTTAAGAAAATTTAACTCAAACGAAGGTCAGGATTCAAAAATTTAGGATGGCTCATTTTGTTCAATATTTTGATTTGTAGATTGTAGGGAAAGCGGATGTTCCCAATGATCAATATTAGTATTTATTACTATTATAAATTGTCAAAAGGCCAGTAACAGGTTATCTTTTACAATTTCCTACTTTCAGAAATACTTTGGTTTGGAAGCAGGGAGAAAAAGCTTCAACCTGATGATGTCCTAATATTTCAATTATGAACTTCTCATTTGGCTCATATTGGGCAACATGAAATTGTAAGGATAATAGGGCCTGAGATTTGGAGGGAAAGGGTCCTCAGTAGAGTAGGTCTGCTACAGAATATGTATTCATGTTATATTTCATGTAAAAACGGATTGAGAGAATGCATACACATAGTGGAAGAGTTCAATATTTTTAAATAACTCTTTATAAATTAAAAAAAACAATTCAGCATTAATAATAATCTTTTACATTATCTCTCTTTACTAAAAAAAAAGTTTATGGTTGAGAGTATTACAGATGTCCAACATTTTGTTCCCTCATTGTCACCCTCCACCTGGTTCATGCCCTACCCCAGGCCTTCAACACCATATTGTCTGTGTCCATAGGAAAAATCTTAGGTTAATCTCTTCCTGCTCCTCTGTTCCCCCTTGCCTCTGAGATACAGAAGTCTGTTACGTGCTTACATGCCTCTTGTTCCATTCTATTCATTGGCTGTTGTTGTTGTTATTGTTGTTTGTATTAGATCTATTGTTTATTTATTTTGATTTTTACATTCAATTGATGATCTATAATAATAAAAGCAAAATATGGTAATTAGACCAGACGTCCTTCTGGACATCCTTCTGGACGACTTCCACATGAAGCCAGGGCTGCAGCCACAGGAACAAGGATGCCTCCGTGGGAGGGATCCTGGTACATGCCAAGGCAGTGAAGGCCTATCCTTGGACAAATTTCATGCATTGGGTCTCTAGTAGATACATAGTATTGTATATTTTTAAACTTTTCTTCGTCCTTCATCACCTTCTTTTCTTCTCCTTCTCCTCCTCCTTCTTCTCATTCTTCTTCTTCTTCCTTCATCTTCCCTGAAGGGGTTTCCTGATCAGGGTGGGGGTCCAGACTGGGAGCATTGCTGGCCTGGGTAGGGGGCTGGGGAGTTTGCAGGCTGGACATGCCCCCATCTGGGTGGGGATCCCTGCTGCGGGGCATGTCCAGCGTGGGTGAGAGTCTGAGGGTTCTTTTCTGGGCAGTCACACACACTTTGGGGTGGGGGTCCCTGCTGTGGGTGTGGCCAGCCTGGGTGAGAGGCTGATAGCTGCTAGCAGGCTGGCCATGCCCTCATTGGGATGAGGGTTTCCACTGGGTATGGTGTTGGCCTGGGCAAGGGGCTAATGGCCTTTTTCAGGCTGGCCACAACCCCATGGGGTGAGGGTCCCCACTGTGGTTAAGGGGGCCTGGGCAAGGGGCTGAGGGCCATTTGGGGGCAGTATGCAGGCTGGCCATGCTCCAGGCCTTGTCCAGAAGGACATCTAGAAGGTCTCTGGAAGGACTTCCATTCTTACTACCATATTACTTTTTTATTAGTATAGATATATATACTTTACAGGCACAGTTATAAAACAGCTCAAGTGCCCATCAGTAGATGAGTAGATGGAAAAAGTGTAGTACATTTACACAATGATATATTATGCTACTGGAGAAAAGGAGGCACTCTTATACCCTTTGCGACAGTATAGACAGATCTGGAGATTGTTATGCTAAATGAAATAAGCCAGTCAGAGAAAGGCAAATGCCATATAATCTCGCTTACACATGGAATCTAATGAAGAAAATAAACTGAAAAACAAAATAGGACCAGAGGCCTGGATTCATGGGCCAGACTGACAGATCTCAAAGGAAGGGGTGTGGGGAAAGGGAAGTGATTAGCCAAAGAACATATATGCACATATGCATAGCCCTTGGACACAGACCACCATGTGTGAAGCCTGCAGGCTGTGTGGAGGGGCACTGAGGTGGTAAAATGGGAGACATCTGTAACAGTGTCAACAATAAAAATAAAACATTTTCAAAAGGAGTCCAAAAGGCAGAAAGTGAGAAATGAATTTTATCTGTGCAAGATTCATATGATTGCTCTTCCTGAGGATGCTATTATTCATAAAAATATTTCTAGAATTTATGTCCATGTTCAATAAAGAAATCATATTTTTAAAAAAAGGAAATGTTCATTTATAATACAAATGCTCAGAAATAAATTTTATCACATTTTGCATCTATTTTTCACTAATTAAGATCATAGTCTGTTTGTGTGTATGTATAACCAAAATGAGTTTTTCTTCTTAAGACTTTGTTATTTTCAGAAGTACTGAGTGAAACAAACTATATAACTTAGATTTTAGTATAAATAGAATTGATGTGTACTGGGAATATATCTCTACTAGAGGCCCAATGTAAGGAATTTGTCCGGGGGGCAGTGTGTCCCTCAGCCTGGATTGCACCCTCTTGCAATCCAGGACCCCTTGGGGGGTGTCCGACTGTTGGTTATGCCCGGTCCCGCAGTGGACATCCCTCTCACATTCTAAGACCACTTGCTCCTAAGCACTTGCCCGCCACCCTGCCTGCTCTGCCTGCCTGCCTGATTGCCCCAAACCACATCTGCCTTGTCTCCCACACCCGGGACCTACCCTTTTCTCCTCCAGCTGGCTGCAGGCACCTGGTACCCAGGCTTTCCTCCCTCTGGCCAGCTACAGGCACCTGGGACCCCGGGCAGCTTCATGTGGGCTGGCCTCAGGCACCCAGAACCCCGGGCAGCATCACATGGCCTGGCCTCAGGCACCGAGAACCCCGGGCAGCTTCACATGGCCTGGCCTCAGGCACCTAGAACCCCCGGTAGCTTCGCCCGGGCTGGCCATAGGCACCCTGGTCCTGAAAGGCTTCGCCTGGACCCCTGCTCTGTCAGAAAGGACATCCAGAAGGATGTCCAGAAGATGTCTGGTCTATCCAGTCTGATTAGTATATTACCCCTTCATTAGTATACTAGCAGATTTTTAAATGTGGTGCTCAGGGCCAAATTGCCTATTGCAAATGTCAAAAACAACGTAAATTTTAAACAGCAGTATAAGGACAATCTTCAAAAACTGGATGGATGTAAAATATTATTTTACTCTTTTAACTTATTCCCTTTAATCCAGGGACAATAAATATTTTTTCATTTGGCCATTGGTCACTTATCCTTATGCAAAAAAAATACTTTGTTCATTTTTAAGTTAGAGTGTCTTGTTGTTGATCTCAAAGACTTCTCTGTAAAAGGAAGACATAACTTTTCTCTGATACACATATACTGCATATATTTTGCAAGAACATTTTCTTTATCTTGCTAAAATTATTTCCTGGTAGTCAGTGTTTGAAAAATTTTTAAAAATATATTTTTATTGATGAATCAAATATATTTTATTCAATGTTGAGAGAGAATCATTGACTGGCTGCCCCCTGCACACTCCTACAAAGAATAGAACCCGCAACACAGACATATACCCAGACCAGGAATCGACCATGACCTCCTTGTTCTTATGTTGACACTCAACCACTAAGTCATGCCACCCAGACTTGAACTTTTTATATTGCTCAATCAACCTCCAGAAATCTTGTGCTTCAAGTCTTTGTCAACATTAAAAAAACAAAGTATAAACAGATATTTGTGTATTTTCCTGGTACTTTTCTCATTTTACATATTTAAAAGTTTTAATCTGAGATTTTTTTGGAGTAATCCAAATCTAGCTAGTTTTATACAAACACTTAACATAGAATCCTCCACCATTTTTCATTGACCTTTTCCAGAAGCATGAAATGTCACCAGTATCGACTTCTGAAGTGTTACATATATTTGGAGGTTTGGGCACTTTTCATTCTGTCCCAATCATTTATCTGTCTTTTCAGCTATTAGTAAACTAATACTTTATGGAAATTCATAGCACACATTAATATCTAGAAGGGTAAACCTGTGTCTACTATGCAAAATTTTTCTTAATTTCATGACAATGATGGAACATAACATGGAACTCAAAAATTTTTAAAGTATATTGAATTGGTCGGTAAAACTAATAAACATAGGACAAGCACACATTTTGAGAAAGTCAGTCATCATACTCAGGACCACAGCCACCTTCCCATTTCAAAGTTGCTTCTGAGTTCCCTCCATAAACAATATAGTTTATTAGATTTTATCTAAGGAATTTTTAGCCCAGAAGTGGATCTATTATGGGAATTATCTCTCTCTTTGTGCACTTTTCTATAGTATGTAAAATCATGGTATAAAAATGTGCATGGTAGAAAATCCTATATAAGAAAAGCCTAATATGCTAAGTGCCGGTCATCAGTCAGCTGTTCAACCATTCTGAGAGTAATATGTTAATGATAAGCTAAGGCCACTCACCTACTCGCTATGAAGTGCACTGACCACCAGGGGGCTGACACTCAGACCAGTAGGTTTGCTTACTGCTGGGGTCATGCTGATCAGCACTTAGCGAGATGGGCCAGACATGCTCTGGAGCCCTCCCATGGTCCCTCTGCGGCTTGCCAAGCTCTCGTGTCACTCCCTGGCCCCGACTGTGCACCAGTAGGGTCCCTTGGCTTGGCCTGCGCCCTCTCACAATCCAGGACCCTTCAGGGGATGTTGGGAAGCTGGTTTGGGCCCAGTCCTGCAGGCCAGGCCAAGGAACCCCACTGGTGCATGAATTCATTATTGATATGTAGTTAAATCACTTAAAAATTGTTAGTAAAGTGTTCTGTAAGAAGAATTATCTGTGAGTCCATGTGTTTTTATTTTTGCTGCTCATAAATTTGGTCTGAGCGCTTGAACCCAGGTCAGGTGTCCACCAAAGAGTTGCTGCTGGGCCCTGCAAGGGTGTGCCTCTCCCAGTCTACCAACCTCCTCCCAGTGGACCCCAGGCTGCCAGCCTCCCAGGCCCTATTACCTTCTCATCCTGTCCCTATCATTCAGGCTACTTTTCCTGAACAATAGGATTTGCCTCACTCTCAACAGGTTTCCCACGCTGGCAGCTTTGTGGATGGCGCGCATATCTTCCTCTCGATATTGGGGCATTCTGGCTCCCAGGCCACTGCAGCCAGGACTGGTGGGGGAGTCCATAACTGCCTCTCTGGGACATCTCAGAATAGAAAAATACTTCTCCATGGCAGAGAGTCTAGGGCTTCAGAGAAGCCCCAACTTCCCTCTGCTTTTCGCACCTCCTGAGCCGAACACTAGCTCTCTAGCCAACCACCTGATGCCACAGCATTCAAGCAGGGCAGTTTGGCAGTTTACCATCTCCTCTCGGAATCATAGTAACCAAGCAACGGCCTCTGACATCACTACCCATACTCATAGAGCCTTGAGGTCAAAGGTAGCCAGAGCACATGTGCAAAGCCCAAATATCTCAAATCTCAGAGACTACCCTGGTGGGTGTGTCTCCCTGGTAAAAGCTCCCACCACAGCACCAGAGGGTGGCGGTTCCATAAGTGGTCAAGAGCATGAACTAAAGTTTCAGATTAGATCCCTGGTTCCAAGTAAGGGGCATGCATGCAAGGGGCAGTCAATTCAAGTCTCCCTCATGTCAATGTTTCTCTCAATCTCTCTCTCTCCCTCTCTTCTACCCCTGCTACCTCCAGTACATTCCTTCCACAAAGTAATAAATAAAAATTTAAAAAATGCAGAAAATATCCTCAGTGAGGTTTAAGAAAACTAAAAATTAAAAGAAATATATCAGTAATTGCCTGTGGGTAGGTCTGGGTTCTGCTCAAACATCCGTGGGAGTTGGCCAAGTATTTCCTGAGGCTTGTAACAGTCAATCACCCAGTGAAAAAGCAGTCTTTGCCTAAGAACAGAGCTAGGGTGGTGTGAAATTTCAGGATGCTCAAGGAATTATGTCCCAGGAAACTCCCCTTAAAAGAAAATCTCTGCAACCAAAGCACTTGTATGCATGCATAGAAGCATTACCAATGGACACAGACACTAGGGCTGTGAGAGAAGGTGCTGGGGTTGGGAGTGGCCAGGGAGAAGCCAATGGGGGAAAAATAATATTGTAATAGCTATGTACAGTCCCGGGGGTGGTACTTAAATATCAGGGAAACCACTCTGTAAAGTATAAGATTATCTAACCACTATGTTGTACACATGAAACTAATCGTATATAATGAAATGGTAATATGCAAATAGACTGACCAACAGAACAACAGCACAACCAGTCACGATGATATGCGGGGACCACCAGGGTTCGCGACCACAGGTGGCATAATTCAGAACATTGGTGTGTTAGCCATGGAAGGACAGAGGAACAGGTTAATGGTGCACCAGACCAAGGTAGGGTGCTGGTCACTGTCATCAGGGTGAGCCTCTGGTACTTACTGAAAATTCTTTGCTCCCACATGTTGTGGTCCTACCCAGCGCTCGCACCTGCTGTTGGCACTGGCCCCACTCACACCTGCTACCAGCACCCGGCACCTACCCAATTGCTTGTTGCCATCAGCGGGTGTGTGTGGCAGCTGCTGGCCCTAATTGCCCCTGAAGGGTCCACACCTCCCCCTGCTCCTCAGGGGTGATCCTGGCAGCAGCTGCCACTCACACCCACTAATAGCGCCTGCCCTGAATGCACCTGCTGCTGGCATCAGCCCCAATTGCTCCATGCCATCATCGGGTGCAAGTGGGGCTGGCTCTGTCAGCACATGGGAGTGGTGGTGGCAGAAGCAGGGCTTCTGGCAGACAGGGGACAGGGGGCCATGGCAGCAGGGGTTGGGCATCGGCTCAGAGGAATGGCCAAGAACTGCTCCTGTGCCCACCTCAGCCTAGAGCCCCACAGTTTTTCTTTCAAGGTTCGCGAATTCATGCAATGGGCCCCTACACCAGAATAATATTGAGGGGGAAATAAGACAGGGAATACCTCCTCTCTGGATTCAGGTGTGTCACCCAAGACCCACAGCTGCCAAGTCACTGCATCTTGGCAGCTCCTGCATTGAGCATCTGCCCCCTGGTTGTCAGTGCGTATCATAGCTACCAGTTGTATAGTCAGCCGATCCCTTAGGTTTTTATATATATAGATTTATGTATTTTTTTTATTTTTTTATTTAGAGAGAAAGGAACACTGATTTCTTGTTCCAATTATGTATGCTTTCATTGGATGCTTATTCTATAAGCCCTGACTGGGGATCAACCCACAACTTTAGCATTTCCTGACAATGCTCTAACCAACTGAGCTTCCCAGCCAGAATGGTATTTTTATTTTTGCCTTTGAGATTATCTTTGTTGTTGTTATTGACATTATTATGGATGTGATATTTCTTTTTCTTATGTAAATTTTGCCCACTTCTAGACATATCAGGGATTTTTCATTTTTTATTGTGACGGACTATTTTTCCATTATCATTAAAAATGTTTATTGTATTGATATCTGTACATCTGATAATCAGGCTGAAGAAAGCTGTAATTTTGTAACTGGTGAAGGAGCTGAGAGTTTATGGCAGTTTTTCAGGAAAGGCAAACTGGATGGTAAAGATTTCACCAGAAAGATATTGAGGAATGTGATGATGCAGATGGAAAAACAAATAAAGGAAAATGCAAGCAAGAGGGGCTGTTTTTATTGCAGAGTAAGATAATCGCTAAAAATGAAATTATATCAAATGGCTATTTTTCTCACAAATCACATTAGCCAAATTTTTCAGTAAGTCGTTTACTGACCTTATGTCCACCATTATGAAGCCTCTTGAACTCCATAAGTGTTCCATATTCTTTAAGATTAACAAACTGAAAGTCTAAATACTCATTTCCCCTTGCTTCCTTCTTTCTCTACCAGCAACTTCTCTTTCCATCTTTATACCATTTCTTGGGAAGGTAAAGTAGGTTGACTCCATATTCCATAGAAACTGGTATAAACATGTGAGTGCATACAGAGACTTCTTTTAGTGTAGTTCTTGTCCAGCAACTCCAAATGGACTACACCTGCTACGGTGGGTGAAACACACAGGAGCAGGAGCTGCCCCACAGCAACGGCTAATACAAACCCAGCTAACTCAGAACTCACCACCTTCCCATTGCATTTGCAAATGATTTCAAGTGATAACCAAAATGAAAAGTAACAGGAACCAGCACTGCACAAAATGCTCCGGAAAAATGTGGAAGTTTGGCAAACACATCTTACACCAAGACAAATACATAGGTTTTAATTTATTTTTCTGGGCCCATTTACTGCCATTTTGTTCTTTGGTGCTTGAATAGTTCACAAAATTGCTTGGAAATGGAAGCTCAGAAGTTGAGTGCCTGGACCTTCAGCAGAAATTGCTGCTGGTGATGGATTCCCCACTGAGGGATGAGTGCCTTCATTGGGAAAGGAACAACTAACAAAACCAACAACCAATTCTGAGGCCAAGCCTGTGTCACTCAGCCTAGCTAGACCAACTGGTTTTGGTGTGTGTGAATGGTGTAAACTATGATCACCATGCATTTGCCTCCTACATCAGCCCAACTAGAAATTATCTATTGTCCCTCATTTTCTCCTCAAAGTTACAGGAGAGGCTCTCTGTAGTGACCTGTGATGAGAAGGGTCTGATACTTCCTGATGCAGCCTACTTAACTCATAATATAGGCTCAAAAGTCAAACCATTTTAAGTAACTTTGCTATGTCCCAGAACAAACTCTAACAATATTTTAGAAATTAAAAATATCCAGCACCCAACAAAGTTCAGAATGTGTAGTCTACCAGACATGTAAAGAAGAACGAAAATAGAAACCATAATAAGAATATTTAATTTAGTGATTACTCATGTGATAGTATGCAAGAGTAATAAAACAGTTATGAATGGGTTCCATAAATTCAAGACATAAAAGAAAAATTTAATATATTAAGAAGAGGACGAAAACATATAAAACAAGACCTTAATCAAACTTCTAGAGATGAAAACTAGTGCTTTAGATGAAAACTATAAAGGGTGGGTCTGATAAGGAGACATCTATTTTAGCGACTGAGTAAGGCTGGATTTGGATTTCCATCTGAAATAACTAAAAAGAAAAAAAAAGAGGTGATACCATTGTTTTCAAGACACTGAACATTAGGAAAAATATAGGAAATAAACAAGGTGAGTTCTACAATTGTCTCACCTGCCTTGGGAGAGTTTACAGGCAGAGGGTAAAGAAGAAAGAAGTTAGGTAGAGCCAAGTGGTGTCCCCAACAAGAGTAGATAGAGCTGAAGGTCTGGAAGGACCAAAGGAACAGAACTTCACTGAGAGGAAACCCTACTAGTATGCACAGTATCTTCTAGAAATTTTCAGCAGAGTTATGATCAGAATATGGATTTTAGTAAGTAGTGCACATAGACTGATGAAAAGGGACAGATGCAAAAACTGAGAACAGCGATCAGGCTATCAATTCCCAGAAGGAAAGTAGGGGAGGGAGAGGGTAAGGGGAACAGATCATCCGAAGGACTTGTATACACGCATATAAACCAAACCAATGGACATGGACAACTGGGGGATGGGAGCATGAGTGTGCGGGCGGGGGTGTGGGGGTTGGGGGTTAATGGGGGGGGACATGAGGACACATTAGTAATACCTTAACTATTAAAAAAAAAAAAGAAAGTAGTGCAGGTGGGGAAACGTTCAAAGTCATTACAAGGGAGTGCACCCATCATTCACAAAGGTTCATGAATAGTGAGTTTTCTGCTCCCATAAGCCAGATTTGAAAACCTTGAAATTTACTTCGTTGTTGGGCAGATTATTCAGAAGGGTGAGTAGTAGGGTGAAACTCATCCCAGATTAAAAGTTTCTCTGGTCCAATATACTAGTTCTAGATAATTAAAGATTACTGAAAAAAAAATTCTTTTCAATTTCTTTTCCAAAATGTAGGAATGAAAAGTAATGTTAATATATGCAATAAAATATTATCAAATATTCACAAAAGCAGGAACATATGACCCACATGATTAAAAGCAATCAGGACAATAAACTAAGCTATAAAAAATATACTTAACTCTACAATACCTAAATAACAAAAAAAATGTACAGCTAATAATCCAAAAACATATAGGAAAAAAGAAGACAAATAGCAAGAATATAGATTTGTAATTATATCAATAAGCTCTTTAAAAGGTAATTAGTTTAAAAACTTCTTGACAATCTAAGATTGTCAAAATGAATAAAAAGTCATAATTCAATGATATGCTGCTTTAAGTATAGTATATTATAGATAAAAAAGAAAACCAATGATAAAAGGAATAGAAAAACAATAAGGAAAATCAATAAACTTAAAAATTAGTTATTGAAAAGATCAACAAAATTGATAATGCTTTAGATAGATTGACTAAGAAGAAAGAGAGAAGACTCAAATTCCTAAAGTCAAAAATGAAAGAGGGGGCATTGCTACCACTTTTGAGAAATGGAAAAGATGATAAGGGAAGACTATGAACAAATGTATACATACTAATAAAATTAGATAACTGAGATAAAATGAGCAACTTTCTAAAGAGAAATGATGCCAAAAAGTGCTAAAACATTTCAATCGAAGTAAGTATACAAATAGAGACTGAATTACTAATTTAAAAACCATCTCATCAAGTTGAGCCAAAACTAAATAATTTCAGTGAATTCTACCAAATACTTAAGAATGAATGTCAATTTTTAAGAATTAGTTCCAGAAAACATACTAATAGGGTGCACTTAACCACTCATTTGATGAGGCTAGTATTACCCTGAGGCCAAAACTAGACAAAAAATACAACAGTAAAAGGACAGAAAAATATTTCTTATGATTATAGACACAAAAATTCTCAGCAACTGCTTTTTATTCACCATGTACCTCTGTGCATTTAGATAAGTTAAATCAAATTTATTTGCTGTGTTAGGAGCTTCTTGGGCTACAAAGGCAGGTTACAAGAAAAGGGGATTTACTGGGTCAAATGGGAGTGCTATTTTTAATCTTTTGAGGAAACTCCATACTGTTTTCTTTTTCTCCACATCTTCATCAGCATCTGATGTTTGTTGACTTGTTGACGGTAGCCATTCTGACAGGTGTGAGATGGTACCTCATTGTTTTGATTTTCATCTCTCATATGTCTCTCAGCCTTCTGTATGCCCACTTTTGAAAAGTGTCTATTTAGGAATATATCCCAAGAAATCAGTAAGACCAATCTGAAAGGATATATGCACCCCTATGTTCATAGCAGCACAATTCATTATAGCTAACATTTGGAAACAGCTTAAGTGCCCATCAGCAGATGAGTGTAATAAAAACCAGTGGTGCATCTAAACAATAGGATACTATGCTGCTGTGAAAAAGAAGGGACTCTTACCATTTGAAACAGCATGGATGGAACTGGAGAGTATTATGATAAGCAAAATAACCCAGTCGGAGGAAGATAAATATCCCACGATCTCACTCATTTATGGAATATAATGAACAACACAAACCGATCAAAGAAAATAGAGCCAGAGTCATTGAAGCATCGAACAGACCATACAACCTAAGAGGGAAGGCAGGGGAGGGAAGGGGTGGTAAGAGATCAACTAAAGGGCTTGTATGAATGCTATGGAACAGACAGTAGTGAGGTGAGGGCATGTGCTGGGGAACAGGAACAGCTGGGGAGGGTTCAATAGGTGGAGTGAGAAGAGACATATGTAATACTTTCAACAATAAAGAACTTAAATTTAAAAAAAAGAAAAGGGGATTTTCACTTGTACATAAGTCATATTACAGATTTGGAATACAAGCTGAGACATGGCAAGTGGTGAAATGTAATCAATTATACTGATATTTTCTGTCAAGAATTAAAGAAATTTGTTTTTAAGTTTAGGAACATTAATCTGTTTAACAAGAAAAGCTAGAAGAAATGTTCTACATGGCTGATTGGATTATTTTGGGCTATAACAGATTACATGTTTGGGGAAAATGTCCAAAAAACCCCACCAAACAACACCAACAACAGATTCACAGAGAGGTAAACGAGTTCAACAACAAAAAAAGAAAAACTATACCTCTTTTTTGAAATATTGAAAGTTTCAAACTTTCACAGGCTCTTCTGTAAGATGGAGACGGTAATTCTATCAATCTGTATTACCTACTGAAGTATACTATACTGACAGGAAACTTTAAAAATTAAACATTTATTAACTCATAGGAAAAAAAAACCCACAATAAACCAAACTCTGCAACATATAAAATAGGTTATAAACCATAACTAATGAGATTTTTCCAAAAAATGAAAGGTTGATTTAACATTTGAGCCTAGAACTTTCCTGTGAGTAAAGTTGTATTGCTTAAAGCCACTCTGTTTGTAGGAGTTTGTTAAGTCAACAAGCAGTAGGAAAGTAATAAATGGTCTCAATGTTACTTTTTTCAATAAAGTTCTTATTTATACGAAACAGCCATGATCACTATAGTACCTGGGCAGTTGAATCAATAGCACTTTTTAATTTAATAATAGATTTGAAACTTATTTTGTCATTATTCATTAAGATAATTTCTATTAATGACTGCATATTAATGTTTTTCATGGAGCGGTTCAACAGTTTAGTTCAAAGTATTACTATAATGAATACTGTTATAATGAACATTATAATGTTAACTAGTCACCTGGTGCACGAAATTCATGCACATTAAAAGCGGATTAATTAGAGGAAATATTTTTTTTAATAGTTTTATTGATTTAATACAGAGAGGAAGGGAGAGGGATGGAGAATTAGAAACATCGATGTAAGAGAAGCATCAATCAGCTGCCTCCTGCACACCCCCTACTGGGGATGTGCCTACAACCATGGTACATGCCCCTAACTGGAACTGAACCTGGGACCCTTCAGTCCCCAGGTCGACGCTTTATCCAGTGAGCCAAACCAACTAGGGCTAGAGGAAATATTTTAATATTGCTATTTCCCCTTTCTCTATAATAGAAGTGCCAGAGTTGAAAGAAAATTAGTAAAATGTATATGAAAATCTTCCTCCTGTTAGAGTCTGGGGTGCACCACGGGACCCAGAGTCAAGTCCCCACCCACTCACATGTGCATCAAAATCACGCAAAACCGAGACCCAGCCGGCTCCCCATCATTGGGCTAGATCCAGACCTAGCCTGTCCCACACTTCTCAAACCCTGCCGTGTGGGGGGGCACAGCCTCAGGTCCCCCAGCCCATGCCAGGGCAGATGGCATGGCCTGAGGTCCCCTGTCATGTCCCGCTGGGCAGGGGGAGTGTCCTGCCATCCCCCAGCCTGATGCCAGGGCTGGGGATGCAGCCTGAGGGTCCCTGTCAAGTCTCACAGAGCGGGGTGTGTGGCCTGAGGTCCCGCAGCCTGGCGCTGGGGTGGGGGGACAGCCTGAGGTCCACAGGCCCAGCTCCAGGGTGGGGTGCGCACCTTGAGGTCCCCCGTCAACTCCCGCTGGGGGGAGGGCGCAGCCTCACGTCCCCTGGCCAGGTGCCAGAGTGGGGGCATAGCCTGAGGTCCCCTGGCCTGGCACCAGGGCAGAGGATGCAGCCTGAGTTCCTCTGGCCTGGCACTGGGGCGAGGTGAGCAGCCTGAGGTTGCCTGGCCCAGCACCGGTCAGGGGTGCACCTTGAGGCCCCCTGTAAAGCTTACTGGGTGGGGGGCAGAGCATCAGGTCACCCGGCCTAGTGCCAGGGTGGGGGGCATGGCCTCAGGTCCTCTGGCCCATTGCCAGGGTGGGGGAAAAGGCCTGAGGTTCCCTGCCCTAACACCGAGGTAGGGGGCACACCATGAGTTTCCCTGTTAAACCCTGTCAGGTGGGGCACAGCTTCAGGTCCCCTGGCCCAGTGCTGGGGAGGGGTCATGGTCTCAGCTCAAGCCTGGCTGAGCAGGGGGTGTGGCCTGAAGTCCCCTGGCCTGGCACCAGGGTGGGGGGCGAGGCCTGAGGTCCCCTGGCCTGGCACCAGACCGGGGGCATGGCCTGCAGTCCCCTGTCAAGTCCCACAGCAGGGTGTGGCCTCAGGTCCCTGCTGATTGCTCCTTAAGGCTCATTATGGGAACTGGGCCTCAGCTGTGGGTGCAGCCATCTTAGTGGCGGTGGGACAGTTAATTTGAATGTTTCTCTCTTATAATATAGGATGTTTCTTATGAAATTCCTGATAATTTCTTTAGAATAACCTCCTAAAACTATATTCATTGGATTTTTTTAAAAGTATCATTTTAGGCTTTCTGTGTAATGTCCTCATTAATACTATCAGGTCAAATGAGAGTGTCAATATTTATTCACTCTTTCTGACAATACTATTTCTCTTTTACCCTCAATTGTATAAGTAATACATAATTGGTCATCATTGTTTTCCCCTACATTTACCAGATTATTAGTAATAAAACTTAAAGTAGAATAAAAAGTGTAATTTGTTTACATTTATTAAAATGTTTGCTTACTCTTTCTGTACACCAAATGCTCAATCTCATATAGACCCCCTGTTCATGATTATATCTATGTTCATGGTGAAAAGAACTAATGACATGTCCCTACCTTATAGGGTTTATAATCTCATTGTGAGTCACAATCTAGTTACTATTTAATAAACAACAGTTTCTAGGTTCTATCCTGAAGTAATTTACATGCGTTTTTTCACTGAAACTTTTTATGGGAAGTTATCTGTTTTATAAACCACAAAATCACAGAGCTTAAAAGTAAGAGACCATTTAACTGATTTGTGCAGCACTGTGTTAGTGACAGAAAACACTTCAATGGTATAAAATATAAATGAATTTTAGTGTAATATAAATTGATCACTGACTGGTAGTGTAGGGGATGGAATAGATTTGGGTCCAGGCTTCTTTGACTAATATTTGTTGCTTTCCTAACTATATGTCATTATCTAACTTTTCCTGGAGCCTCATTTTTTTCCTCTTTTAAAAAAGGGAATTAATAATACTTACATTATAATTTGGCCTTGATTATATGTTATGAACATACATTTCTAAAACAGAGCTACTCCTTCATTTGTTCTCTGAGTGATAAGCTATAGAAGAGCATGTAGTATATCTATACTACTAAAGATTTTATCCACCCAACCCGGGATACTGCCTGTCAAATAGTAAACATTCTGCATACAGATTTGCAGCTGTGAGTACGTGAAACACAGAATTTATTAGTGTATTAATATTTACTAAATATTGTGTTACTTTCCATAAGAACAACTGTGAACCCACCTTTGCCCCACTCTGTATTTGTTTCAGTTTCCCTTGTTTGGGTTATTACCCAGTATTAGAATACTCTCTACCTATCCATTAAACACTATTTATGCCAGGGCTTTTTATTTCATCCTCATGCAATTCAGAGTATTCTTAGTAGATAGAGAAATAACTTCCCAGGTTAATGATGAATCATAACTGAGAGAAGAACAAATTGTGGAAATTGTGTACTAATATGGGATTCATAATGTCCCAAGTTGCTTCTACATTAAAAAAAAAAAGAAAGAAAGAAAGAAAGAAAAAAAGAAAGGTTTTATTTATTTGTGATCCTTTGGAAAAAGTAAAAAAGGCTCTCTGGGTGTGGTCATTTGACCTAGTAAGAATATGGGTACATTTAAAATAATGAAAATAAGTGTCATTTGTGATAAAATGTAAGTAAATGAACATCTTAGTATTTTTTTTAATATTATTTCCTTTCGGATTTATTTGGATAGAAATGGAGAGTGATTGAACCAAAAAATACAAGGTGAGGCAAAAGTAGGCTGATAGTTTTATGTGAAACACAGTTTATTCTTTTTTTTAAAATATATTTTATTGTTGTTTTTTTTTTAAACAGAGGAAGGGAGAGGGACAGAGAGTCAGAAACATGGATCAGAGAGAAACATGGAACAGCTGCCTCTTGCACACCCCTTACTGGGGATGTGCCTGCATCCAAGGTACATACCCTTGACTGGATTCAAACCCGGGACCCTTCAGTCCACAGGCCAATGCTCTATGTACTGAGCCAAACCGGCCAGGGCAACACACTTTATTATTGCATTATCATTTATTAACTAGAGCCCAGATGCACAAATTTGTGCATGGGCGGGGTTCCTTGGGCTGGCAAGCGAATGAGGCCTATTGGGGGTCGGCCAAAGGGAGTGGCTCTGGGAGGTTTTCTGTGGGAGCACACTGACCACCAGGGGGAAGCTCCTGCACTGAGCGTCTGCCCCCTGGGGGTCAGTGCGCATCATAGCAACTGGTCGACCAGTTATTCCAGTCTGTTGCTTAGGCTTTTATAGCTATAGATTATTTATTATTTTTCATATAAACAACTGTAAACCTACTTTTGCCCCACCCTGTTTTTCAAAACCCCTTAAACGTCTTCATCCTTGCCGGTCTCTACCATAAGGCTAACAAAACTAAAGATTGTCTTTGCAATGGGAAAGATTCCAATGAGAAAGTTATTATTTTCATGATAAAAGTATACACACACTACTGGAAGTGCCCCTGATATTCTTTTTGAGAGGGTGGCACTCGTTCTGCTTTCAGTGAGAACAAGAACTCTATAAGCTGTAGCAATCACCTTGGTATTGAATAGAGATTATCATACAAGAGTGACAGAGCATAAAGATGGATATAACCGAGGCTTTCTATGGAATTGTTAGACCGAGGTACCAACATTAGCAAGTGTCTACCTCTAAATATCTTTTATGTAAAAAAATACAACAGCAACTATTGTTTGGGGCATACTGTTGGTTGAAACCATATTCCTAATTGATAAGCTTGACTTTCCTGAGAAGCAAATAGTATAAGTTAACACTCATTGGTTTTTTTTAGAGTTAACATTAAGAATTTTTGGACACTCAAGTATTATTGTTTATATTGGAAATGAAGCCAGAAATAGTTACTGGACACGTAGAAATTGCCCAAATACTGAGAAGGTTGGATTAGGTTGGCCCAGTCCTTGCTCTTTGAATTCCTGATTTATATTGGATTAATTCTTCAAGTAGGTAAAATGTTTCATATGTTAATAAATCATCTCATTTAATCATAAAAAATCTGGTTAGGGTAAATATTTTTATTTCATTTTTTTATTGATTTTTTACAGAGAGGAAGGGAGAGAGATAGAGAGTTAGAAACACCGATGAGAGACAAACATTGATCAGCTGCCTCCTGCACATCTCCCACTGGGGATGTGCCCGCAACCCAGGTACATGCCCTTGACCGGAATCGAACCTGGGACCTTTCAGTCCACAGGCCGACGCTCTATCCACTGAGCCAAACCGGTTTCGGCTTTATTTCATTTTTAATAGAAGAGAAAATCTACAGGCTTTTTAATTCAAGCTAGCCAACTAAAAAAGAATGCTTTTCTTTTGCCTTTCTGATTCCACAAAACTAAAATTATAGATATGCAACTAATAGACTTACAAAAATGTTAACATCAAATAACATTTAAAAACAAAACAAGACTATATAATGCTTCATTTAAAGACATAACAAGAGTCACAAATGAAATAGAAATTGCTTATGGTTTTTTTGTAGACAAATCTGATATTTTCAAAATATAATTGTGCTAAGCTAAATGAGTTAGTCAGAGAAAGACAAGTATGATAGCATCTCATTTATGTGTGGAATCTAATGAACAAAATAAACTGATTAACAAAATCGATCTGGGGACATGGAAATATGGAACATATTTGCATAGAGCTGATAAAAATATCTGATATTTTATGTAACCTGCTAACAGTCTCATGGGGTCTTAGAGATAGAATAGTGACTTATGTTTAATGAATTCTATAATTGAGAATGAAGTGAAGCAGGCATATTCACACATGGCTGGTAGGTACTAAATTCAGGTAAGCTTTCTGGAAAGCAATTTCACAATATATTTCAAGATCCTTAGAGGTGCTCAGAACTTTGACTAAAAATTCTATGAAAAATAATTAAAACCAAGGTAAAAACAGAGAAAAAGATAAAGACATATGCACAAATATATTCATCTTAATATGGTCCATAATAGCCAAAAATATATTAAATAGTTGCAAAATAAGTATTCAATTTTAGCTACATAAATTATGAAGAGAATAAAGCAAGGCAATGGGACAAAGCTAGATTTGTATATATGTGTAGACATGTAAGAAAACATTACTGCAATTTGTGATGTTAACAAATCCTTGAAATAGAACAACCCAAGTAAACTTCAATGGAGAATTATTACAGGACAAAGATTCTGGGAAATTCTCTGTAGCAAAACTTAGATTATACTACATTATGAATATATGATAGCTATTCATTAACAATATATTAGACTTTCTTTTGCTCCCAGTAAAACTATAGATGTTAATTTTGTTTTCCTATTTTTATCCATCATAGAGTAAGTAGGTTTAAATTTTTTCTTTTCTATCAACTTAGCCGGAATGTGATTTCATCATGATGAAAAATAAAATAAAATAAAGTATAATTCCTAAGGTTTCATAAACTCTTGCTTGAATATTGCTGGTCTTTTATTATGTGATAAAGTTATGTAGTATATTTATTGTCAAATTGATTGATGTTTCTGTTGTAATGGTGTTTAATTTTCTGAATTTTAGAATGTTTTATTAAATCACTATTATTTAACTTAACTTGAAATATGAAAAGGCTATTAAACACTGACCAATTTCATTTTTTTCTAAACTGTTTAAGTGCAGGGTTGGCGGGAGTTCTCCATTTTTCATGAAGTATACAAAAATGTGAAAGTAATAGTGGAAAGGAAATGCAGAAATGAAACTATGGCAGATTGTTACAATGAACTTCACATCTATTTTGTTTTGTTGATTTTATTTTTAAATATTTCTAAAATCTAACAACTTTTCAGCATCTCCACCTCTACCTCTATAGTCCAAGCCACCAGTAATATTTCCTAGACTTGGTTATAATTAGTCTCCTTATTTTCACAGGAACACCCATAACCCCAATAAAATGAAAGTCACATTAAGTTCAGATCATATTCCTTACCTCCTGAAAACCATTCAAAAATTACAATTGCCTTAGAATAAAACAAAAAAACCCTACACAGTCTTTGTTATTTGGGTTCTGACTAGATCTCAAAATTTAATTACCATTCTTATGTTTCAGTCAACTTCAGCCAGACTGGCCACCTTGAGATGCTGTAAAAATTCTGGATCATTTCCTTGCTTCAGGGTCTTTGCCAGTTCTTTCAACCTAGAATGCTCTTCCTCCAAATATTTCCATGAATCATTGACTCTCCTTTGGTTTTGCCAAATGTCTTCTTCATTTCCCTTTCTTTTCTTTTCTTTTCTTTTCTTTTCTTTTCTTTTCTTTTCTTTTCTTTTCTTTTTTTTCTTTTCTTTTCTTTTCTTTTCTTTTCTTTTCTTTCTTTCTTTTCTTTCTTTCTTTCTTTCTTTCTTTCTTTCTTTCTTTCTTTCTTTCTTTCTTTCTTTCTTTCTTTCTTTCCTTCCTTCCTTCCTTCCTTCCTTCCTTCCTTCCTTCCTTCCTTCCTTTTCTTTCTTTCTTCTTTCTTTCTTTCTTTCTTTCTTTCTTTCTTTCTTTCTTTCTTTCTTTCTTTCTTTCTTTCTTTCTTTCTTCCTTCCTTCCTTCCTTCCTTCCTTCCTTCCTTCCTTCCTTCCTTCCTTCCTTCTTTCCTTCCTTCTTCCTTCTTTCCTCCTTTCCTTCCTTTTTTCTCTCTCAGTCTCTCCCTCCCTCCCTCCCTCCCTCCCTCCCTCCCTCCCTCCCTCCCTTCCTTCCTTCCTTTCTTTCTTCCGTCCTTCCTTCCTTCCTTCTTATATTTTCTTTCTTTTTTAAAATTCTTATTGTTGAAAGTATTACATATGTCCCTTTAATCCCCCATTGTCCTCTCCCAGCCTTCTTGCCCCCACCCCAATCGTTTCTCTCTCTCTCTCTCTCTCTCTCTCTCTCTCTCTCTCTCTCTCTCTTTATTAATTTATTTATTGTTAATACTCATCCAAGGATATTTTCCCAATGTTTTTTAGAGACAGTGGAAGGGATGGGGGAGAGAGAGAACCATTGATGTGAGAGAGACCCATCAATTGGATGCATCCCTTGAGGCCCCATCAGGGTTGGGAAGCTCGCCTACAACCAAGATAAGTGCCCTTGGCTAGCCTCAACCTGGGACCCTTCAGTCCAAGGTCCAAAGTTCTATCCATGGAACCAAATGGCTAGGACTCCTTTTCTTCACTGAATATCTTAAAACCTGGCTTTAGTTTAATATTTATTTATTTACTTATTCATTCATTCATTCATTTATTTTTTATTAAATTTATTTTCTCCCACTGGGGCAGAGACTTGTCCATTTTTGTGTTTCTTTTAAACTGCCATACCCAAAGTATATAGAATAATGCGTTACACATAAAGTTGTGTTAGTTCAATCAATATGTGAATTTTATTTCTACTAGAATAGGATGATTATAAAGATTATCATACTGACTTTACAGGTAAGGACTCTGATCCTGTATCAGAATCCAGAACTATGTCACTCCACCTGATGAATTTATTTCTCTTTATAGACCTGAATCATCTGTGGGTCTTTGTCAAAATATATATACCTGAGCTTCATCTAGGAAATGTTGATTCAGTGGGTCTGGATTGAGGATCCACACATGAATCTGGTAAATAAAAACATGACATTTATTCTAGAATAGAAATGTGGTATAGACAGATCATGTTTACTTTGTTCTTCTTTCCAAAATAATTTTACTATTACTCTAATGTACCTAAGTTGTTGAGATAATTGGTGGATGAATCAAAGCCACATGTATTCAGGGAGAAAACTGCTCTGTTCAACACAGCAACTAAAAAAGTAGGAGCAAGAACCTATATGTACACATATACACTATTACATATTTCTATGTTTTTGTATCAAAAATAATATATATATACTATTACATGTATGCATACAAGTAATATATAGTATATATACTTTCACATATATATCAACAGAGCAACTATAATTGTATATATTATATTGTTTATATATATTCACATATGTAATAATATATATACGATATATACATATATAATAGTATATTTTTAAAAACATTTCCTATCTAATAAAAGAGAAACATGGTAATTAGCGTATGACCGCTACCCTTCCCATTGGCTAATCAGGGCAATATGCAAATTAACAGCCAGCCAAGATGGCGGCCGGCAGCCAGGCAGCTTAAACTGAACATGAGGCTTGCTTGCTTCAGTGATGGAGGACTGCAACGTGCCCCGCCTGCCATGCCGGCCTCTGAGCTTGAAGTTTGAAACATAGTTACAAATATAGAAGCTTAATAAAACCCCAGAAACCTGCTGTCAGTGAGCCGAGCCGGGATCTCAGAGCTGGAGTTGATACAGAGTTTCGATTATAGAACCGAAACAAACCAGATACCTTCTTTCAGCAGCAGAGATCTAAGAGCTGGAGCCTCAGAGCTAAAGCTGGCCCAGAATAGAAAAAGAAAAAAGAAAAAAAGGAGCGGTTGAGAGCTTCCGTCACCCGCCAGCCTGAAAAAAGCCCTCAGCCCCTCACCCAGACTAGCCCGGCACCCCAGTGGGGACCCCCACCCTGAAGGGTGTGTGACCAGCTGCAAACAGCCATCATGCCCTCACCCAGGCTGGCCAGGCACCTCAGTGGGGAGCCCCACCCTGATCCAGGACACCCTTCAGGGCAAACCAGCCGGCCCCCACCTGTGCACCAGGCCTCTATTCTATATAGTAAAAGGGTAATATGCCTCCAAGCACTGGGATCAGGGTGTCAGGGGACAGCGTCCAAACCCCCTGATTGCCCTGAGGATCTGTGTGTGACAGGGGGTGGGACCACAACCTCCCTATCTGCCCTGCTCTGTTCGTGACAGGGGAAGGCACCCCAACCCCCTGATCAGCCCTGCGGCTCTGTGTGTGACAGGGTGCGGCACCCCAACCCGCCCCGGCCCCACAGTCCCTGCTCTGTTTGTGACGGGGTAGAGCCATTACCTCCCCATAGGCCCTGCCCTGAGTGTGACTGTGGTGGCGCCCCAAACCCCTGATTGGCCCTGCTCTGTGGGTGATAGAGGGTGGTGCCCCAATCCCCCGATCCACCCTGCTCTGTGTGTGACAAGGGGCGGTGCCCCAACTCCCCTATCGGCCCTACTCTGTGAGTGATAGGGTGGAGCTCCCCAACCCCCTGATGGGCCCTGCTCTGTGTGTGACAGGGTGGAGCTCCCCAACCCCCTGATCGACCCTGCTCTGTGGGTGATAGGGGGTGGCACGGCAACCTCCCCATCGGCCCTGCCTTGAGTGTGACAGGGGGCGGTGACCCAACCCCCCAATTGGCTCTACCCTGAGCGTGACTGAGGATGGCATCACAACCTCCGGATCCGCCCTGCTCTGTGCATGACAGGGGCAGCGCTCCAACTCCCCAATCGGCCCTGCTCTGAGCCTGACCACAGGGTGCACCTAGGGATTGGGCCTGTCCTCTGCCACCCGGGAGCAGGCCTAAGCCAGCAGGTCGTTATCTCCCGAGGGGTCCCAGACTGCGAGAGGGCACAGGCCGGGCTGATGGACCCCGCCTCTCCCCCCCCCAGTGCACAAATTTTTGTGCACTGGGCCTCTAGTCCTATCTAAGAAAAGAGAAACATGGTAATTAGTGTACAACCACTACCCTTCCCATTGGCTAATCAGGGCGATATGCAAATTAAACTCCAACAAAGATGGCGGTTAATTTGCATATGTAGGGGCAATGCTGGGAGGTGAAAGGGGAAGAAGCCGCCAGCCAAAAGGTGATCGGAAATCAAAGTGGCAGCTAAGAGCCTGGTGGCAAGGCAAAAGTGACCCTGGGGCTCAAATGGAAGGAGGCGATGGTGGGGCCCCGCCCACTGTGCGGCCAGGCCATTGGTGTGGAGATCAGGCGGAACATGGGGATGATAGGGGCCCCCGCCCCGTGTGCAGCCCGCTCCGTGTGCGGCCAGGCCATCGTTACAGAGCTCAGGCTGAACAAGGGGACGGCAGGGGTCCTCACCCCCTTTGCAGCCTCTCTATGTATGGCCAGGCCATTGGCGGAGCTCAGGGGAAAAGCAGCAAAGGCAGGGTCCCCGCCCCGTGTGCAGCCCGCTCCATGTGCGGGCAGGCCATCAGCGCGGAGCTCAGATTGAACAAGGGGATGGCCGGCCCCGGCCGGTGTGCAGCCCGCTCTGTGTTCAACCCTTCCTGAGTGCAGCCCCAGCCATCTGTGGGGCTCAAAGGGAACATGGAGTAGGCGTTGGCCCCGCCCCCTGTGGCCCAGGCCATGGGAGTTGGGCTCAGGAGGTTCCAGCAGCAAAGTGGGATTGTGCATTGGGAATGGGCACAAGGCAGACCTCCTGGTCCTTCCCCTCAGCTGGCAGCTCCTATCTTCAGTTTCTACTGAAAGGAATGTGGCGCCTCCACTGTGCAGCCTCCCAGGACTCGCAGGCTCTGGAGTGGAGACTTCAACAAGGACTTCAGCACCTGCTCAGGGGAATAACCACCACCTCACTACTCCACAGCTGCTTCTGTGTCTGCAGGAAGTGCGCATGCTCCTTTCTGTGACATGGGCAGGGCGAGAGCCTGAGTTGAGGGGTCCCACCATAGCATAGCAGCTTGACCAGTGCAGGGATGGAGGGAGGGAGGGCAGGGAAGGAGCAAGGGAGAAGCTCTGGTTCCCTGCTCCTTCTCCCTCAGGCATGGCCCTTGCTGCTGTTATGATAAAAGGAGTTGTGTTTTTCTAACTCTGTCTGGGTAAAGGAAAGAAGTGTCTGTGGATTTCTGACCTTATTCTCAGAGCTGCCAGTTAATCCCTCTGGATGCATCATATCCAACCTCCATAAGGTCCGAGGGGCAGGATCAACCTTCGTTCCATAGTTGAGGAAATTGACCAATAAACACAGGTGTCTCATGCCTCAGTGTTAACTACCACAGAAATCTCCAGGTAATGACTCAGATTCTATATCTAAGGGTATATTTTCTTCTGTTTTCATGTTTAATTCAGCCCCAAGAATCAAATAATACCATAAAGAATAAAATGAGTTCAGGGGGCTCAGCATTGTATTCCCAGGGCCTTTCGTCCCTCACAAACCGCAGAGCTCAGTTACCCTGAGATGAAAGGAAAGGAAAGAGAAACATGAAAGGTTTCCCAGCTCATTCACAGAGACATCTCATAACCACATATTAAGGACACGGCATTAACTTAGGAGTGGAAAGGACACAAATGGAATAGAATATGGAGCCACTTGGAGTGAGCAGGCCAGCAGGGGGACAGTTGGGGGCAAGCAGGCCAGTGGGGGGTGGGGGCAGTTAAGGGCAAGCAGGCCGGCAGGGGGGGAGTTGGGGTGAGCACACTGGTGAGCACACTGGTACAGGGGGAAGTTGGGGCTGATCAGGCTGGTGGGGGGCGGGGCCGCATTTGGGGGCGAGTAGGCAGGTGGTGGGGAGAAGTTGGGGCAAGCAGGCTGGCAGGCAGAGTGGTTAGGGGCAATCAGGCAGGCAGGCAGGTGAGTGGTTAGGAGCCAGCAGTCCCAGATAGTGAGAGGGATGTCCGACTGCCAGTTTAGGCCCGATCCCTGTAAACCAGCAGTAGGACATCCTTCCAGGGGTCAAAGATTGGAGAGGGTGCAGGCCGGGCTGAGGGACACTCTTCCCAGCCCCCGAGTGCACAAATGTTTGTGCACCGTGCCACTAGTATTATATATAATTAGGTATATAATATATGTCACTATGTCTACAATGTCACAGTATAATTATATATATTTTATTATATATGCACATATATGTAACAGTGTTTATATATGTAAAGTTACATATTACATATGTTTAGTACATATACTATATCATATATATAATACTGTGTGTATTAATTCATTTAATAATCACAAGCATCCTGATTATTATGTTTTGGTTGAATTTCAATTTAAAAGTATATTTTTACCTGGAAAGAAAGTGGAACATCTAAGAATTCAAATAAAGAGAGGTTTTCTCCCAATTAAGAAGGAAAGTAACATTTCATTTTGGTCTAATTAGAAAAGTATTTCATCTTGAAAGTGTTTTCACAAATTAATAGCTACAGATTAATACAATACATACAAGAAGTTTTTTTTTATGTTCTTTTTTTTTTATTGTTGTTAATCCTCACATGCAGATAATTTTTCCACTGATTTTTAGAGAGAATGGAAGGAAGGGGAAGAGACAGGGAGAGAGAGAAAAAAAATCAATGTGAGAGAGTCACATTGTTTGCCTCCCACACAACGGAGGTATGTAGTAAGTGCCCTTCACTGCAATTGAGCCCACAATCTTACACTGAGCCAACCGGTTATGGCCACCTACTGTTGTAAAGGCAGTATTGAACTGGAGGCTGGATTCCCATGGCCCGCCAGCAAACCATGAGGGGGCCTATCACTAAAGGTGCAGTTGAGTAGGGGTGATAGATATCGACCAATCAGAGCAGCAGCCAATTACCTTTGTGCTAGCAACTCCAGAGAAAATTGGCCAGACAGGAGCAAGTTGAGAGTGGAACGATTTTTTTTGCAAAGCAACTAAGGCTACACAAATGAAGCCCTGTGGCCCCAGAGCTTCCTGGACCCTGAATAGCCTCCCAGTCCCAGGACCCTTCCACCAGTGTTCCACTGGAATCCTCCTTTCCTCTGTGCGGTCTAAGAAAATCTACATTCCCTGCAATGGATGAATGCTGAACAAGGAATGGCATTCAAAGAACTGGATTCAGATTCTACTTTTGCTGCTTACTAGATAAGTGTCCTCAGTCAACTTGTCTAACTTTCTAGAATTTGATTTCCTAAATTGTCAAAAAGGGCAATGCTGATTGATTACCTAGTCACAATATTAAAAAGTTAATGTGAAAAAAAATAAAAATAAAGGGAGTTCCAGAAAAAGTTGTCTCCACTAGAGACAAAAGTCAGTAGGATTATTAGCTTAATTTCAAACCGATTGACCAATCCTACCAGAAGTAACCATAATCCTATGAGTAGTCCAGGTGTATAGTTGTAGAGACCATTCTGCCACTTGCTATTTATGTGATCCTGGGCAAATTCCTCCACTCCGCTAATCTGAGATTTTCCTAACGCAGGATAGTTTTGAATATTAAATTATTAATAAGAAGTGCTGGGGAAATGCTTGAAGCACAGTAAGCACTATGTGAATGTTTGTTATTTTAATTTTTACAAGCTGCATTGCTGAGAAAGTTATATCCCCAGTATAAATTAAATACATAAATGTTCTTCCTCAGGGAGTATTAATTTCTGCTCACTTGATTTTCTTTACATATCAACTAAGAGCTGTTAAAAATAGCAGAAGTATTAGGAACTAAAATAATTATTAAAATCTAGAAAAATAAAATAACAGGGGTAATCATAAATACCTTTGTCTTTTTCTGAGTTGACTATGATGTATACTTTCACATTAAGAATAATGTTGGCATGTAGGATGAGGTATGTACATATTTTATATATTAAAATATTTTATTAAAATAATTTGTCAAAACTAGATTGTCCATCAAATATGCCTCTTAATATATGTACTCATGGTTGAGAGTATATGATTTTTCTCTTCAGGTGTGTTTGTGTTATGAATTATGGAGCTGCCTTTCCACTTTTGGAATAAATTCCACTATTTGGAGTTATATAATACCAGATTATGTTGTTATGATATACATTTGGGATATGTGCATCAATATGCATATTGAATCTGATCCATAATTTAATTTTTAAGCTTTGTCAGGCTTTTGTATTGACTATTATGTTCCCAAATGAAATTAATGTAAAAGATTTTCTTCATATTTTAGGCTTTCTTCATATTTTATTCACATTGTACCTAACAGTTTTTTAAAATATATTTTTATTGAGGAAGAGAGAGGGGAAGAGAAATAGAAACATCAATGATGAGAAAGAATCATTGATTGGATGCCTCCTGCAAACCCCCCACTGGAGATTGAGCCCACAACCCGAGCATGTGCCCTGACTCAGAATTGAACCACAACCTCCTGGTTCATGGGTTGGCACTCAACCACTAAGCCACACTGGCTGAGCTGTTAGCAATTTTTAACAGTTTCATAGAATTTCCCTGTGAAGCTTTCTGCACATGTATGTTTTGGGAGAATAGAAAGCTGGATTTTTATTTGACAACTTTCTTTACATTTGAAATTTTCTAGTCATTGGTAATTGATCTATTTATTTATATCATATTCTGGGATAAGATTTAGTCATTTAAAATCCTCTGATATTTCCTCTATTGAATTCAGTTCTTCAATGTATTTTCATAGAGCCATTTCATTCTGTACATAGCCCCTTGCCACCATGCCATTCTTATACTGCTTAGCACCCATTCCTACACTTGGCTTTATACACAGAACTCAGAAACCAGAAATCTCAGGAAATGTGCAGTGTGGTTTTCATTATGGATTTTTTTCTCATAAGTGCAACCTCTGCAATCTGTGAAAGCATATTTTCCAACTTATAACAAATGTGATTATGCAATGCCAGCATGAGCAGCATTTGTTAGATTATCTAAGGAGTTCACTACCCAAGAAAATTTAAAAGCTAAGAGCTTTAATGTAGTTAAAAACATAAATCATTACGCTAGTCTTTTAAGCAAGGCCTTGTGTTTAGCTCATTCTTCGCCAGTTATTCTCCTCTCAGCCACTCGAGTTTTATCACTACATTCCATTTCTTAACCATCCTCAATAATTCTCTATTGCTCTGAACTCCTTAATTTAGTACACAAAATATACTAGCATACTGTTCTGATTCATTCCTACATTTTTCTAGCTCTGATCCTTCACATACAGCCTTGTCTTTAAGAGAAGCTATCCCATTTCATGGGTTCATGACCTCATATGTGATATTTTCTTTCCTTAAATATTTTCCCCACTAACTCATTTTCAAGTTAGTACTACTCATCTTCCCAATGTCAAATTTTGTAGAACGGATTTCCTCTTTCAAGCCGGAATAACATCCCCTTCTTTAATGTTTCAAAAGAATCCTCTGCATATTCCAAACACAGCACCTCTTACCCTAATGTGAATTTGCTCTTCCTTCTGTCCAATACAGTCTGAGCTCCTCAAAGAATATCATACCTTTCACAATATCTTTCAGGTTACATAACAGGAACTCATCAACTTTGGTTAAGGAAATGAGTAAGTTGATTATAAACAGCATATCTAATAGGAATTCTGCAAGGCAAGGAGTTCTGTGAGCTGAGGTGACCTATGATGATTTCAACAGACTAGAAATCACTCTGCAGCAATTTTCAGTTTGATCTAAGGGCCTGTTTACTACTAATACATCCCCAGTCAGAAGCAATGTGGGCCAGTGCTTTAACAGTGATAAAGACTGCTCTATGTAATAGCCAGTACCTGACTGCAATGTCATAGGTATGATCTTGCAGAAACCGGAAAAACTGAGAGCATGTCTTATTTTTTAATATATTGAAGAATATTGACAACACATGCTTCTTTTTGATTCCAATCTTCCAAGTAAGAGTTTATTCTAGAAGTACTCATACTTGGTTGCATCAACATAGATGTCATTTCCCTGTTGGAGGAAGCATTGGCACAACCCTATGAAAATCAGATTGAAAACCCTCTCTAATTATTTGTCTCTGCTGTACTGTATTTTACTTGCATCAATATTTCCCCTGAATTGGTAAACTGCTAATAGAGGAACAATGTTATTATCTTGTTATATATATATGAAACTTAGATCTATTATGAAATGTTTGATGTAAGTTTATGCAGTTTATTTTTCTTAAATTTTATTAATATTTGTGGATATAAATGATGCCTGTGTGAACATAGAATTCATGATGTTTCATTGCTCTTTTAATAAGTACTCATATAATAAGATGTTGAAATAATGGCACAGAACTAGTACTCGTATAAACCTAGTGAAAGCCCTTTGCAATTTTGGGAGAAAATCAAATAGAACGTCACAACCATGGATATCCAGTATCTTCATTTATTGCATGTCTGGTGGGAATTTAAATCAATCATATCTTTCAATTTATGTACTTTTAAAATTTCTTATAGGTGTAAAATTTTAAAAAGAGAACTTAAAATGAATTCAATGTAAGCTAATTTATCACTCTATCAAAAATATGTAATTGCGTGCCCTAGTTTTTATTATGGAAATGTATATCAACATTCTTTTGAAACTTTACCTTTAAACATTTTTATATGTAATTTCAATTTTTTCTCTAGGTACCTATTAAGTATTTGAATTGATGTTAACAATAAAGTTTTCTACTAATAATATTTCTCCTCTTGTATATGCAATAATCACTTGTCATTTTTTTCCAGAAATCCTGTTATAGATAAACAATAAGTTTATTAGGAATACAAATAGTAGATTCGCGCTTTGCGCCCTTTGTGTTGTGTCTTGTCGAGGTGAATTTAATCCTGTCTGGCCAGGTGCTAGAGAGTGAGCCTCATAACCAGACACCTGGAGAGGAAACTCAGGGTCAATAACACCCCAGACCCAACTAGAGGGAGGAAGAAGGCGGCAGTGAGGAAGAGAGCATGAGTGAGTGAGGGGCCAAAAGAGGAGTATGTGGCCATGGGGGATGTGTGTGTGTGTGTGTGTGTGTGTGTGTGTGTGTGTGTGTGTGTGTATGTGAGTGAGGCACAGATAGATCCCGCAGCACCTTCGGGGTCAGGCTAAACGGACTCGGGTAACTAGGCAGACTCTGCTACTGTGTAAGCAGTTCCAGGAAGCCGGCTCGCCCTCAGAAGCCTAGTGTTTTTAAAGGGAGAGCTGCTGTAACTGGGAGCCAGGCCTCACCCACCAACCAGGGTGCCCTCAGATAACACCTGGGACTCTACAGACACCCCTGCCAGGGACGTGCTACCTTAGCTGGGGCCCCATGGTCAACGAATCTCCAGCCACCTTGGGCACAGACTCCTGTGAGTTCTGAAGCATGTTCCCCCCTGACCAGCTCAACGCCTTTTCCCGGGGATCAGCAGCCACGCAAGCAGCAGACACGTGAGCAGCCCACTCCAGTCCAAGGAGCAGCAGCCCCATCACCAGCCTGCCCCAGACCTAGGAGGAGAAGCCTCATGTGGCCTGACCCAGTCCAAGGAGCAGCAGCTGTCAGCTGTGAGAGTGGCCTGCTCCCTCATCGGAGGAACAGCAATCCTGTGAGCAGCCTGCCCCATCTGAGGAGCAGCAGCCACAAGAGCAGCCTGCCCATGATTGAGGAGCGACAGACGCACCCAGCCCGCACCCATCTGAGGAGCAACAGTGATGTGAACAGCCCATACCCATACGTGGAAGAGCATCGCTTTGAGCAGCCCACTCCCATTCAAGGAGCATTAGCCACCTAAGCAGCACCCCCAGTCCAAGGAGCAGCAGCCACACGAGCAGACCACCCACATCTGAGGAGGGGCAACCCTGCGCAGTACACACTGGTCAGAGGAGAAGCACACACATGCAGCCTGCACCTATCTGAAGAGCAGCAGCTGGGTAAGCGACCTGCCCCCATCCGAGGAGCAGCAGACACACATGCAGCTTGCTCCCCCATGAAGAGAAGCAGCTATGCAAGCAGCCCACCCCCGTCTGAGAAACAGCAGCCACAGCAGCAGACAGCCCACGTACGAGGTGTAGCAGGTACATGTGCAGCTCATTCCAGCCCAAGGAGCAGCAGCCGCCCTAGCAGATCGTCCCGCCCAAGGTTATCTGTGGAGTGGCAGCCCTGCACAGCCTACACGGGTGGAAGGAGAGCAGCCAAAAGCAGTCGGCACCTAACCAATGAGCAGCAGCTGGGTGAACATCCCTCCCCCATCCAAGGCGCAGAAGACACACGTGCAGCTAACCCCCACTGAGGAGCAGCACCACACAAGCAGCCCACCCCCCATCTGAGGAGCAACAGCTGAGCGAGCAGCCTGCAACCATATGAGGAGCAGTAGCCCTATAAGCATCCTGCCCCTGTCCAAACAGCGGCAGCCTCACTAGCAGCCCGCCCCATCTGAGGAACAGCAGCAGAATGCAGCCAGCCCCGATCCAAGAAGCAGCAGCCACATGAGCAGTCCAAGCCCATCCGAGGAGCAGAAGCCACCTGAACACCCTGCTCCTGTCCAAGGAGCAGCAGCCATGCTCCGCTTACCCCTGTCCAAGAAACAGCAGCTGTGCAAGCTGCCTCACCTACCAAACAGAGGAGACACCACTGCTGTGACCAGCATCCACCAAGGAGCTGCTGCAAACTGAGAAGCAACCACTACTGTGACTACTTGAGCAACTGCAGCATGAGGAAAAACTGCCACCCTAGGATCAGCCCCTGCATGACTCAAGATCTAGATGAGTGGGTGAGACCAAAAATGGGTAGACAAAGAAACCCCCAAAGGAAAGAAAAGGAGGGCCCCCGACAAAAGGGGCTAAATGAAAAGAGGCATGCAATATGTCAGAAAAAGAATTCAGAATAAGGGTCCTAGAGTGCATAAACAGGTTGGAGGAAAAAATCAACAACGAATGTAAGAATCAAGAAGAAATGGATGAAAAAAAAAAACAATAACATGTAAGAATCAAGAAGAAATAAAGAGTGATATAACTGCCATAAAAAACACCATGGACAGTTTCAAAATATGGGCAAAGGACTTTGAGTTACTCAGAATCAAGGCTAAAGTGAAAATGACCAGGAATCCCAAAAATACATTTACTATCCTTGTCTTTGCCACATAACGTCCGCACTTGCTTTTAGACTCTTTCTTTTCTATGACTTTTCCATATCTCTCCTCCACAAAATGACTATACGTTGCCTCTTAGTAGAAAGTCCCATTCTTCTTTCCCCATCTTAACACCTCAGAATCTTTAAAACATTTTAGGGGTATCATATTGAAGTATTCAGGACTGATTCACCAAATGCCTCCAAAAATAGCACTTTCAAAATAGATTAATTAATGAATCTGATATATTTGGATTCTACTGCCATAAGTCTCTTACTGAACTACAAACTTTTGATGCTAATTTGAATTGCATTCCATGATGAGATGATTCCCTGGTTTACTGAGAAATTGCATCTCAGTAAATGGGGGAGGGGGCTTGATTCAATAGTGCTATCTTGAAATTCTTTGTTACATCCCACAACATAAGGGAACAGACTAAACAAAAACTGCCACCCAAGATTCAGCCCCTGCACGACTCAAAATAGATGAGTGGGTGAGACCATAAATGGTCAGACAAAGAATCCCCCAAAGGAAAGAAAAGGAGGGCCCCCAACAAAAGGGGCTAAATGAAAAGAGGCATGCAACATGTCAGAAAAAGAATTCAGAATAAGGGTCCTAGAGTGCATAAACAGGTTGGAAGAAAAAATCAACAACGAATGTAAGAATCAAGAAGAAATGGATGAAAAAAAAATTACTTATGTAAGAATCAAGAAGAAATAAAGAGTGATATAACTGCAATAAAAAACACCATGGACAGTTTCAAAAGTAGGCGAGGAGAAGCGAAGGACCAAATTAGCGAATTGGAAGACAGGGAAGCAAAACACACCCAAACTGAACTGCAATTGGAGAAAAAAATTCAAAGAGAGGAGGAGAGCCTAAGGGAGCTATAGGACAACATGAAACGAAGCAACATATGAATAATAGGGGTGCCAGAACAACAGAAAGAGGAACAAGGATTAGAAAACCTTTTTGAAGAAATAATGTCAGAAAACTTTCCTGCAGTAGGGAAGAAAAAAGTCACACAAGCACAGAGAGTCCCAAGCAAGATGAACCAGAAAAGACCCACAAGACACATCATAATTACAATGGCAAATGTTCAGGACAAAGAGAGATTCTTAAAGGCTTCAAGAGAGAGACGGTAAGTTTCATACAAGGGATCTCCCATTAGATTATCAAATGATTTCTCAACAGAAACACATCAGGCCAGAAAAGAATGCACAGAAATTTACAAAGTGATGCAAAGCAAGGGACTGAATCCAAGAATACTCTATCCAGCAAGGCGATCATTCAAAATTGAAGGGGAAATAAGAAGCTTCACCAACCAAAAAAGACTAAGGGAGTTCATTATCACCAAGCCAGCAATGCAAGAAATGCTAAAGGGACTGGTGTAAGAAGGAGAAATAAAAAGCTAAGAAAGAAAACAGGCACAAAAATAAAAATGGCTCAAAACAAGTACCTTTCAATAATAATTATAAAGGTAAATGGAATAAATGCTCCAATCAAAACACATTGAGTTGCTGAATGGATAAAAAAATATGACCATACATTTGTTGTCTACAAGAGACCCACCTCAGAAGTAAGGAGTCAAACAGACTGAAAGTGAAGGGATGGAAAAATATCTTTCAGGCAAATGGAAATGAAAAAAAGCTGGGGTAGCAATACTTATATCAGACAAAATAGACTTCAAAGTAAAGTCCATACAAGAGATAAAGAAGGCTACTTCATACTACTAAAGGAATTGATACAACAAGAAGTTATAACCCTGATAAACATATATGCACCCAATGTAGGAGCACCCAAATACATAAATAAAAAACTCCTAGAAGATAGCAAGGGAGAGATCGACAACACTACAATCATAGTAGGGGACTTCGACACGCCACTGAAATCCCTGGATAAATTTGCTAGAAAAAAACTCAGAAAAGAAACAGCAATCCTAAATGACTCACTAGATCAGATGGACTTAATTAACATCTTCAGAACATTTCACCTCAAACTGGCAGAATATACGTTCTTCTCAAGTGCACATGGGACATTTTCAAAAGTAGCTCTCATATTGGTTCACAAGCAAAGTAGAGACAAATTCAGGAAGATTGAAATCATACCAAGCATCTTCTCAGACCACAATGGCAGAATATTAGAAAGAAACTACAATAAAAACCACCCAAATGACTCAAAAACTTGGAAGCTGAATATCATGTTATTAAATATTGATTGGGTTACCAATGAGATCAAAGAAGAAATTAAAAATATCCTGGAAAATAATGACAATGAAAACTCAACAATCCACATCCTATGGGACACAATGAAAGCAGTCCTGAGAGGGAAGTTTGTAGCTCTACATGCCTACCTCAAAAAAGCAAGAAAAAATGGTAGTAAAGCATCAAACTCTACATCTCAAAGAATTAGAAAGAGAGCATCAAGAAAAATGCAGAGTAAGCAGAAGGAAGGAGATAATAAAGATTAGAGCAGAAATAAAAAAAAATACATAAAATCAATGAAACCACGAGCTGGTTCTCTGAAAGGATAAACAAGATTGACGAACCTCTACCCAGGCTAACCAAGAAACAAAGAGAGAGGACCCAAGTAAACAAAATCAGAAATGACAGAGGTGAAATAACAACAGACCCCACTGAAATACAAATGATTGTTAAAAAATACTATGAACAACTCTACTCCACCCAACTAGACAACCTGGAAGAAATGGACCTATTCCTAGGAAAATACAATCTTCCAAAACTCAATCAGGAAGAATATAAAAATCTCAATAGGCCAATAACTATGGAAGAAATTGAAGCAGTCATCAAAAAGCTCCCAGAAAATGAAAGCCAGAGCTAGACGGCTTCACAGGGGGGTTTTACCAAATATTCAAGGAAGAACTAAAACCTATCCTCCTCAGACTATTCCAAAAAATCAAGAGGAAGGAACACTTCCAAGCTTATTCTATGAAGACAGCATCACCCTCATACCAAACCAGGTAAAAACAAAACAAAGAAAGAGAATTACAGGCCAATACCCCTCATGAACATAGATGCCAAAATCCTCAACAAAATCTTAGCAAATGACATCCATCAGTACATCAGAAAGTTCACAAACCATGACCAAGTAGGATTTATCCCAGGGATGCAAGGGTGGTACAACATCCGCAAGTCAATAAACGTGACTCATCACATAAACAAATTGAGAGGAAATAAACCACATGGTCATATCAATTGATGCAGAAAAAGCATTTGACAAAATCCAACAACCATTTCTGATAAAAACTCTCAGCAAGGTGGGAATAGAAGGATCATTCCTCAACATAATAAAAGCCATATATGACAGGCCCACAGCCAACATCATACTCAATGGGCAAAAGCTAAAACCATTTCCCTTAAGAACAAGAAAAAGACAGGAATGCCCACTCTCACCACTCCTGTTAGACATACTACTGGAAGTATTAGCCATTGCAATTAGACAAGAAGAAGAAATAAAAGACATCCAAATTGGAAAAGAGGAAGTAAAACTGTCCTTATTCACTGATGACATGATATTGTACATGAAAAACCCTAAAGACTCCAACAAAAAACTATTAACCAGAAAAGGGGCCCTAAAGAGGCCCCAGATTGCGAAAGGGCACAGGCCTGCTGATGGACCAGGCCTCTAGTTGTATAATATTTTGATCATGACTTTTATTTTTTCCTAATAGTCTTGTATTTCATCAATGACCTGGAAAATAAAATGATCCTCTAGTAAGAATCATTCTACAAGCTCAACTCAGTGATGGGAGTGATGGAAACTAACATACTGAAAGGAGAAATTTGCCACCTTCCTTCCTGAAATCTAAAGAACAAGCTGCTATTAGGGGAAGAAGGGAAAACACATACACTGCCTGTAACCAGTGTTTCATTTGCAGTAAAATGAAATAAAGCATATTAAAGGGCAAAAAAATCCTGGTAAAATTGCCTGATTTGTTCTGATCTATATGCTATGTCGGGTCTTGCACCTTCTCCAATCCTGTCTAGACGCTGTTCTTCTTCAAGGTGTTTTGCCCTATTTATTTGCATTTGTCGTCTCACTCTTAATCCTTCTTGTTTCCTCCACTCTGCTCTAGCTGTCATTTCTTCACATTTCTTTAGAAGTACTTTGAATTCTTCCTCCAGCTGAGCAGTATTATCTTCAGGGCTATGATTACTTGTTGAAGCTGCAAGAGGCTCCTCAGACTGCATGAATAAAAGAATAGAGATTGGTTATGAAGATATGGACACCGTTCTGAATTTTTTTTTTAATTTAAGTTCTTCATAGTTTAACCACATGAAATTCTGAAACAAATCCAATTGCAATAAAATGTTATCTGCACTGTTCTAGAGTCTTAAAATGTGGGACCTTGAGTTACTCAGAATCAAGGCCAAAGTGAGAATGACCAGGAATCCCAAAAATATATTAACTATCCTTGTCTTTGCCACATAACGTCTGAACTTGCTTTTAGACTCTTTCTTTTCTATGACATTTCCATGTCTCTCCTCCACAAAATGACTATACGTTGCCTCTTAGTAGAAAGTCCCATTCTTCTTTCCCCATCTTAACACCTCAGAATCTTTAAAAACATTTTAGGGATATCATATTGAAGTATTCAGGACTGATTCACCAAATGCCTCCAAAAATAGCACTTTCAAAATAGATTAATTAATGAATCTGATATATTTGGATTCTACTGCCATAAGTCTCTTACTGAACTACAAACTTTTGATGCTAATTTGAATTGCATTTCATGATGAGATGATTCCCTGGTTTACTGAGAAATCGCATCTCTCCCTGTAAAACTTTAGCAAGAGGAGCCCTATATTTTTCAGAACCGATAAAATGGGGGAGGGGGCTTGATTCAACAGTGCTATCTTGAAATTCTTTGTTACATCCCACAACATAAGGGAACAGACTAAACAAAAACAACACCATCAATAACAACAAACTTGCTGGAATGTCAATGATAACAACTTGGGAAGAACTACTTTCCTTTCGATACAATGATTCTTTGGTAAGACAAGGTGAGTGATTCCGAGTTCTTGAAGCATGTCTCCAGATTGTTTGGCACTTGTCCATGAAATAGGTGCTGGCCTGAGTGCTCGCTGGGTTGCGGTGAATAGGATATGGTGACTGTTGTGTGACTGCTATGTCTGGGTGCCATCTGACTTTGTCCCTAAGGGAGCTGACCCTGGGAAACCGCCACCATGTTGTGAAGAACGAAGCAGCCCAGGCCACATGGTCAGTCCTCACACAGGAGTCCAGCTGAGACTGCCCCAGTGAAGGTCCCAGCCAAAAGCCTTCTGCAACTGTCTAACCAGAGAGGGAACCAGCCTCAAGATGATTCCACTTCCCCGCTTCACGTCATACCAGCTGGTGGAAAGGAAATGAGGTGGCCTCACTGCAGATTTCTGAACAAAGTAAATGCTATTTTAAGATAGGAGGTTTGGAAATGGTTTATTAAACAGCAAGAAATAACTGGCACAGATACTGATAGGACAATGGAGTGCTGACACTAAGAAAGAAACACACACTCATGGGAATGCCTCTGAACAGGAGGTAGGTGGGACCCGACATAATGTAGTGAAGCGTGAAAATGAACACCAAGAGGGCCTCCAAGAAACCCTGAGTGGAGCCCTCATGGCTCCTGAGGAGGCTCACAGCAAGGGCTTCTGGGCAAGTGCAAAAGTGACACTGAATGAAGATGAGAGAGATTCTCGCTAGGAAGCCACTGAAATTGAAATCAATGAGAAAGATAAGCTAAGAAAAACAATTAACAATAAAAGAACCTGGATTTATGGCTTTCAAGTACCCTCTTCCCATTCACAGCTGCTCCTTCATGTCCATTTGTCAAATAATGCGAAAGTAGAGAAATGGCTTTCTGGGCTAACATCAAATCCAGGAAAACACGGTCTAAGGATGAAGCCATGACATATGAAAGTCCTAAAGATCTCAGAAACATTAACGTGGTGCCTCAAATTCCGTCAAGGATTTTCAGAATGTAAGAATTTAAGGGCACTGCCCTACAACACCTCCAGGAAGCCCCAGGTGAAGAGCTTATCTGAAAACAATTTGTAAGGTGGCTTTTCTAATGCCATGAACCCCAATTAAATTCACAGGAAACTCAAAGCTCCTAAGCGAATTGTAGTAGCACAAACCCTGCCTGCTAGCACCTGAAGGGAGACCAACACAGTACACAATAAAAAGAGGCCTTTGGGTCTCAGATGTTCTACAGGGAGGAGACAAGAGCTGTAAGCACAGGTCATTTCTTATGAAAAGGACAGAGCAAAGGCTCAGAGGGCACAGCCAAGGTCCCTAGAGAAGCATTCCATGGTTAGGAATAGGTTTTCCTTTCCTCAGTGAGGAAACAGACAACACTATGAAATCATTTTAAATCTCAGTGGAGAAACCAATGCAATGTCCTTTGGCATCATTTAAATACAAGGTCTCCTCTAGCTTACTTCAAGCTTGCTTGTATTTTATTCCACAATGTTTCTCCACTGAAACAAACTGGCTGTAAAATTTTGAGATTTCATATTGAGACATTTATTTTTTCTTTTAATATTTTTTAATCCTGGCCCAAGGATAGTTTTCCATTGATTTGTTTTAGGGAGAGTGAAAGAGAGAAGGAAAGAAACATCAATAGCCAGGGAGGAGCCTGCAACCTGATCAAGGTATGTGTCCTTGATCAGAACCAAACCCCGTCTATCCACTGAGCCAAACCAGCTAGTGCTCAAATTGAGACATTTCTGAAGAGGAATGATGACAGTCCAGATTTTAATCTTCTCCTCCCCAGGCATTGAGTCTATGAAATATGAGTTAAACACAATGAAGAAAATGGCTAATTCAGCAGATCCTGTGACCAGGATTCCATGGAATGGAAGTGAAGTGGGAGGCATATGGTTAAAAGTTAAAGGTTTGAATGGAGAAAAAAAGTAATGGGTATTATCCCATCATGTTACAGGGTCAGCAAAACATAAGCTGGCCACAGGTTTTATCAAGATTCAAAACATCTCCAAAAAACATTCCACTACACTGACTTTTTTATTATTATACTAGAGACCCGGTGCACAAAAATTTGTGCACTCGGGTGGGTCCCTCAGCCCACCCTGTGTCCTCTCGCAATCTGGGGCCCCTTGGGGGCCCCTTCCCCTGGCTGCTGACACCAGTTTTCCTCCGTTGCCCGGAACCCAGGCCTTCCCTCTTCGCTGGGAGGGGCCCACACGGTGGGCAAGGGGCTTAGCTCTTTTAAAAATACTTCTGAATGTTTGGTAAATAACCCTGTAGGAATCTACTTTCTGAAACATGCTGGTTGTTAAGGGCTGATTTGGGTAATCAACAAAATGTATGTTAAAATCCTAATCCCCAGAACCTCAGAATGTACCTGTATATGGAGATAAGATCTTTAAAGAGGGGATTACATTAAATTGTGGCAGTTTCAGTGGGACCCTTAGCCCATCTCACTGAAGTCCTTATAAGAAGAGGAATGTTGGGGTCCAGCCCCAGCAGGTCCAGGGGTTCCCAAAGAAGGAATGACACAGAGGCAGCATTCAGGTTATCATCATAGCCAGGTTCTCTTTTTATTGTCCTGTTACATCTATATTTATACTATTTGATCCTATAAACATGCCTCTATAAGCTTTTTTTTTTTGCATCGGGTCCATTTATTGGGGGGTCAGTCAAAGGGGGAGCTGGCTAGGGTGGGGTAGGGCAGCAGCTTGTCTGGCCCCCGAGAAACCCAACTTAAGTCCAGAGCCTCGAGGGCTTAGAAGCCAAAGTCTTCCTCCACCTTTATCTGCACGGGGCCAGCTCCGGAGTCAGCGGGACTCCTGCCCAGTGCCCTTCCTATGGCACTCGCCGCCTCTTCCAACTGCTGGGCCCCTCGCCAGGGGCCGGGCTGCTGGCTTCTGTGGGCGCTGGCGTCCTCCTGGGCGGGGACAGCCCCTCTTTCTCTGGAGGCTCGTTCTCAGCGTTGCCTGGGTTGGGGGCGTCTCTGCCCTGGCTGCCCTCGTCCTCCAGTAAGATGGTGAACTGGCTGGCCCGGTAGTTGTCACTGTAGGAGTCCAGCACCTTCATGAGGAACCTCCGCTCCTGCTGGAGTCTCCATGTTATCCTCTATATCATCTGATGGAGCCTGTTCAGGACCCCCTCCTTCACCTGCTCAATCTCCCTGCAGCGCCTATCCAGCGCCTGGTACTTCCTGCGATTGAGTTCCTGTTGGTGCCGCCCTTGCTGGCCTCAGGCTGCCTCCTCCTCTTCGTCTCACTCCTGGAGGCTGGAGCTGCCCAGACCCCCAGACACGAACTCCACTTCGGTCTCAAGCTCGCTCTCCAGGATGTGACCACCTTCAGCGGAGGCAGCGCCAGCTCCCAGCCGGGAGGTGCTGAGAACTCCTCAAAGCCCACCGCTGCCATGGACCCCTCTCTCTGCTCCAGCTCCATTTCTCCCTGGCTCCCAACCCAGAACTTCCAACCTTGCAAGCCTCTAGTTTAAAGTGGCTTGCGAAACTACAGCCCATCCGATTTCACAGCCAGGCACCCAGGCCCTGGCCGCTAAGCCTCCTGGGAGTTGTAGTTCTCTATTTCCGGCTTGCCTCCCTCGCCCCACCCCCACCCCAGTCCCAACTGAAAGGCCCTGCTGGCTGGTCTAACCCTGTGGCCAGGCATCTGAGTCACCTCGGGTCTTTATTCCTGTCCCGACACCATGCCATCTGACCATGGAGACTCTCCTCTTGCGAGGCCCCTGGGTCTCCTTCTGGGTCTCCTCAGCCCAGGCACTGGATTGCGTACCACAGCTGCAACTCAGCCCCGGGCCCTGGGTCTCCTTCTGGGGCCTGGCTGCGTCGCCCCTGGGGTCCAGATGGTGTCCCCAGGCAGCTATGCAGCCTGGCCTCTGGCCCCACCTCTGGGTGTTCTCCCATCACTGGTGATCAGTGATCTGAGAAGCCAGGCAGACATCCGCCTCTTCCCTGCCCCACCCAGCTTCTCCCATTACTGGCCCAGGGCCGGCAAAGGCGGCCAGGTTCTCTTATCACAGAAGCTGGCTAAGGAGGCCTGGCTTCTCTGAGCAAAGGCAGCTCGGTTCTCTGGCTCTTGGCTGCCGCCTGGGTTTCCGATTGCAGTCAGCGGCAGGCAGCTTCTTCCCTCCTTCCCCTTTCGCCTCCCAGCATTGCGCCTATGTTGGCAGTTAACTGCCAATCTTAGTTGGCAGTTAATTTGCATATAGCCCTGATTAGCCAATGAAAAGGGTATCGTCGTACGCCAATTACCATTTTTCTCTTTTATTAGATAGGATAAAACAAGTGATAATGTGCAAGATGTCTGGGAAAGAGTACTCATAAAATTTGATTTGGTACTGGCATAAGGACAGACTTTCCCATCCATGAAGTAGAAGGGAGAATTGCAGCATCAACCCTCACCTTTATGGCCAAGTGCTCCTGTCAAGAGTGCCAAATTAAATCAGATATGAGTAGTCTTTTTAACAATTTGTACTGTGACAACTTAATATCCTCATGCAAATGAATAAAATTAGACCTGTACATCATACCACATATCAAAATTAACTCAAAATGTAAAAGCTATAACTATGAAATTCTTACAAGTAAAGATATGTGTATATCTTCAAGACTGGATTTGAGTATTTTTTAGATGTGAAAGCAACAAGACAAAAATCGATCAACTGAACTTCATCAAAATAAAAAATTTTTGTGCTTTAAAAGACACCATCAGGAAAAAGAAAAGGTGAGCTACTGAATGGGAGAAATATTTGAAAATTCTTTGTCTAAGGGGTTTGTATCTCTAGAACTAAGACCTCTTAAAATGCAATAATATAAGACAATCCACACCCTCCCCAGCACTTTGCATTTGTTGATTTGTTGATGATAGCCCTTGTGACAGGTGTGAGATGATTCCTCATTGTTGTTTTGAATTGCATTTCTCAGATGATTAGTGACTTTAAGCATGTAATAATATGTCTCTTGGCCTTCTGTGTGTCCTCTTTCTAAAAGTATCTATTTAGGTCCTTTGCCCATATTTTGATTGGATTGTTTATCTTCCTTTTGTTAAGTTGTGTGAGTTTCTTGTAACTTTTGGAGGTTAAACCCTTATCTGAAATAGCATTGCCGAATATGTTCTCCCCGGCAGGGGCTTTCTTGTTTTTTTGTTGATGGTTTCTTTTGCTCTACAGAAGTTTTTTATTTTGATGTAGTCCCATTTGTTTATTTTCTCCTTAATGTCCATTGTCCTAGGAGATGTATCGGTAAAGATATTACTACAACATATGTCTGATGTTTTGCTGCCTATGGATTCTTCTGAGATTTTAATGGTTTCCTGTCTTACATTTAAGTCCTTTAACCATTTTGAGTTTGTTTTTGTGTATGGTGTAAGCTGGGGATATAGTTTGTTTTTTTGCATGTATCTGACCAAATGTCCCAGCACCATTTATTGAAGAGACTGCCTTGACTAAAAGGAACCCTCCTGCACTGCTGGTGGGAATGTAGACGGGTGCAGCCAATGTGGAAAACATTATGGAGTTGCCTCAAAAAGTTAAAATGGAACTCCTATTTACCCCAGGAATCCCACTTCTAGGAATATATCAAAATAAACCAGAAACACCAACCAGAAAGGATATATTCACTCCTATGTTCACAGCAGCAAAATTTACAATAGCTAAGATTTAGAAACAGCCTAAGTGCTAATACGCAGATAAATGAATTGAAAATTGTGGTACATCTACACAATGGAAAACTACACTGGTATAAAAAAGAAGGAACTTTTACCATTTACAGCAGCATGGATACAACTGGAGAGCATTATGCTAAGTGAAACAAGCCAGTCCGAGAATGATGACTATGATATGGTATCACTCAGACATACAGTATAATGATCAACGTAAACTGATGCTCGAAAATATATCCAAAAACAACTGACAGGTGTGGGGTTAGAGATCAACCAAAGGATTTGTATGCATGCACATTAGCATAACCAACTGACAAAGACACTGGGGCTGTGGAGGTGGGCCCTCGAGGGGGGCGAGTAGCCAGGGATAGGAACAGTCAATCTGGCAAAAAGGAGACATATGTAATACTTTAAACAAGTAAAAAAAAAGATAATCCAATTTAAAATGGGCAAAGAAATTGAGTAGACAGATATTCAAAGAAAATATACAAATGGTTATTAAGCATGTGAAAAGATGGTCAACATCATTAGTCAATAGAAAATTGCGAATGAAAACCAACACTAAGATTCCACCTAATACCCACTGGGATGGCTAGGGGATTGCCAAGGGCGGAGGTAAAAAAGGAGACATATGTAATACTCTTTGTAATACTTTAAGGAATAAAAAAATACATTAAAAAAAAAGAAAATTGCAAATCAAAACCAACACTGAGATGCCACTTCATACCCACTGGGATGGCTACAATCAAAAGACAAGTAATGACACATTGACAAGAATGTGGAGAAACTGGAACCCTCACACACTGTCAATGAAAATGCAAAATGGTGCAGCCACCGTGGAAAACAGTGTGGAAATTTCCTGAAGGTTAAAGATATGCTCCAGCGATTCCATTTATCACTATATTCCAAGAGAATGAAAACATATGTGCACATTAAAAATTGGACATGAATGTTCATCGCAGTATTTTTAACAAACCAGAAGTGGAAATAACCCAAAGGTTCATCAAATGATGAGTAAATTTTAAAATATGTAATCACTTCATACGATGAAATGTTGTTCAGCAATAAACAGAAATGAAGTATCGGTGATAAATGCTACAAGACAGCAGCACCTTGACAACATTCTGCTTCATAAAATAGCAGTCCTGAAGGAGCACTTATTGTTTCATTCCACTGATAAAAATGTGCAGAATAGACAACTCTAGGGAGATTGAGAGGACAGTAGTGGTTCTCCAGGGCTAGGAAGAGTGAGGAAGTGGAAGTTGGCACAGGGTGGTTGCTAAAGGGCACAGGGCTACTTTTTAGGGGGATGAAAATGTCCTCAACGTGATTGTGATGATGACTGTGTAACTCTTTGAATACAGAAAAAGCCACTGAATTGTACACTTTAAATGAGTGACCTGCATGGTATGTTCATTATGTCTCAATCAAGCTGCTTCCAAAAACTTTGTGATTTGGTGCTGGTGCCAGGCTTTAAGACATGGAGAGTTAACAGTAGGCCCTTTTTATGGAAAAGTGATAAAGAAAAATGCTGTCTTTTCCCCTGATGAAACATCTATATTTCATTGTTCAAAACATTGAATGATATCTATTTCCCCAAATTAGGTATTTTGGGGTCCCCACACTGATTTATAATTACCTCCTGTATTAACCTGCTAGTCTGCATTCCCATTCCTGTTAGACTTGGTCTTAAATCTCTGGGGAAACTGAGGTCTTCATTCAAATTCCTTTTTGGCATGTTTAAGGGTTCCTGAAATCTGCAGAAATGTACAAAAGAAAAGTGTCAAATTCTTTCAGAGTAAATATTTAATAATTATTTAGACAGATATTATGTTCCTTCATATAAAATACACAAATCTACAAATTATGATCCTCTTATTTGTCCCAATCTAAATTTGTTTGAAAACATACCAGCTAAATTATAATCTTATATGAATAAGATGAAAAACAAGTCATGACGTGTGTGATATAGAGTTAATATAGTAACTGTATAGAGCTCTTATAAGTAAGTAATTATTAATATTCATTTTACTATGTTAATATAAAACATGAACCTGTTATCAAATATCAACTAAAAACCAGAGATAAGTATCTAAGGTGAAGAAGAAAAGAATAATGATATGTGAATATTTTGGAAAGACACAAAATACCTTTTGGTACCTACTGACAGCAGTCTACAAGAAGGAAAGAAAAGTACCAACATCAACCAGATCATTCAAAGTAGAAGGAGAAGCAGGAAAGAAAACTCTTTGAAGTCTGAGTGGAAGGGGAAATGGGGAAGGAGAAGGGCTTTAGAAGAAGTGAAGTCAGAGAGATAATGTGTAACAGTCTCCTCAAGTCTGCTTTAAGAAGAGATCTTTGCTAGCACAAAGTTAACAAAATGAAAGGGCTATGAAATAAAGTAGAGCAAGACAGTTAAGTGAGAAGAAAAGCACTGATGATGAGAATCAGAGAACAAACTTAAGAACTCAGCCAATAAACTGAAAGGAAGCCATGTGGGGCTTCCCAGGTATGGGAAAAATGCTGTTGTGTTTCTATGAGAGGTAAAAACAGGATTACCCAACTTCTTCTTTAGGTCATACGGACATTTTTGTATGTAAGATATCTTTTATAACTAAACAAAGACAGAAAGATAAGCCGAACCAAGATATTAGCCTATTTGTATGCTGAAGGGACGCACACTAGGAAAAGAAGATCAGCAGACAGAGAAGATATTATGCAGAAATAAACATTCAAGCTAGACGTGGAACTTGCAGGTGACAGGATATGCAAAAGGCATCCTCATTATGGTTTTAGAATCATTCAAGTGTAAGTATAATATCATAGCCCTCAAAACAGTTTCACATTGTGCTGTGAGTTTCTGCAGACAATTTTTAAGTAGGATAATTTGTTTAATTATGAAAATTACAGATAGGAAATAAACTTTTATTTTGGTTTTAATAAAGTAAGTGACTGATGAATCTTAATTCATGGTAGAAATGATCTGAGCTATAATTTTACCTGGCCATTGATTTTTCTAGATCACTCTTTTGCTTCATGGCTTCATGCAAGCTCTGTTGCAGAGACATGGTTAAATCAATGTACTTCTTGGATGCTTCCTTTTCATGATGACACTTTGAAAAAAATTTAAAGAAAATTATTTGTGGGAATCTAGAGATTTGCCTTTCTTTCCTAAAAGTGTGATTTCTCCTGGGTTCATGAATAATATGTGTGGACAAGTTTATGAAATGTAGTAGAGGGGTTTATAAACTAGATGCCAATCAGTACAGATTTTAAGAAAAATGACTTCTTACAGCAGCTTAAATTGACTTTACATTTCCACCAAATTCTTTCTGGAACTAAAATTGCCGAAATTTGTTCAAACAGGTTTTGAAATATAAAATAGTAAGTGCTAAAATACTTTTTAAGGCTACATTGACCTTTTAGTTTCAAAAGGTGCCCTAGATACATTTTCATCAATAGGTCAAGATATTCCAGGTTGTATTAAACCACAGCTTACTAAGGTCATCTTTGAAAAATTCCCATGCAGTTCCCATTACCTTATGATGATAATCTGACTTTGAATGAGATAAAGACTCTCATTCTCTGTAAGTTTTCTTCCATAGGTTTCAGTTTCTCCTTTTCTATTAAACACTTTTCTCTTTAAATAAAGCGTCTTCTCTATATTATATAGTAAACATAACTTCTACTTGATTTGTGTAGCTTTTTCTATCGTCCTATTGTCCCCTTCCATTAAACTCTAACATTTTTACTAAAAGGTCTCATCTGCATATATTCATATTTTAACCACTCATTCTTTTCTTTTGTATAAGAATCAGAATTTCGATCCTATAATTGCACTAAAAAATGTTGAGGATCATCTTTTTTAGTCCTTTAATGCTTTACTTCTCAGCAGAAACTGATAACAATGACGACATCCACTCTCTCCATCTGGTTCTCCGTCCACAGTGCATTTCTAAACAGTGACCATGATGTCCAGTCCTCGACGCTTTCAATTCCATTTTTATTTATCTTTATCTTTATTTTTGCTTGTTTTGAGGGATATGAAGTGGTAGCATGGTTATTTGCCTATATTTCTTCACCTGTTGAAAGCCATGTACTAGAACTACATTGCAGTTGAATATTTAAGGTAATAACTAAAATCTGATGTTTTGAATATTTAAGTTAAAGATATGGCTAGAGATTATATACTTGTCATATGAACATATGTATATAATCAATACAACAGTAATTATGAGGACTTTCTAAAAGACAGGAAGATAATAGCATCAACCTAAGAATCCCTAAATGCAGAAAGCTGATAAGATCAAAACTGATAATATCAAATTCAGACAGATGTAGAAGAGGAATACTACACAAAAAGGAATTAGGGGAGCTCCAGTCTAGCAGCAGATACAGACAGTGTTAATCTAAGAGGATCCTTTTTAACCTTTTATTATAGAGATTATCTAACCAGAAGCAAAAGAAGATAGAATATTGTGTTGATCCTCCATAGTTCGTCATCCAGGTTCACAATTTTCTTTTTCTTTTTTTCCTATATCACTTCTCTTTTTTTTTTTTTTTCTTTCCATCCACATGTATCCCTTCTATGGTCTCTTCCATTGCCACACAATCCCTCACATTACAGAAATTACCACAGTGTTGTCAATGTTCATGGGTTTTCTCTATTATTTTTTTCTTTTTCATTCCACCCCTACACCACACCCTAACAGCATCAACACTACCAACAGACAAGTACCATATGATTTCACTCAGATGTGGCATTTAATGAGCAACCAAGAAAAATAGAGACACAATTATAGAGATCAGTCTATTTCTTTTTAAAAATCCTATCAGAGATCCATAAACCTCAGCAGGTCAAACCAGGATCCCTAATCAATATTTCAGCCTTGACCCCTGTACTAAGGTCACCTGTACTTTATATTTCTTTCTCTCTTCTTGCTTCCATAGACAATATCCTCAGCCACATACTCATAATCCATGAGCGATACGGATCACCTTTGTAGATAGCTGATCTGGTACATTTTATGTTGGTTCTTATTGGTGCAACTTTGAGTGTATGACTGTTATGTTCTTAATTTGGGGGCGCCTTTACCCTTAGGATGTTGACCAACATTCTGTGTCTTGTTTTTCTCTTATAATGCAAATGTTTTTTACAAGCAATAGATTATCAATTATTGGCCTTTAAAAAATAATAATAGTTTCCTATTCCATAGAGACCTGACCTACAGAAGTCTCCTGAACTTCTTTTCACTGGCTTACTCAACTATATTCTTTGAAGTCTTGAAAAATCTAGAGCTACCTTCTTGCTAATTTTGACTCCTCACCTCATCCCTGTGTTGTTCAAATACGTAGGTTTGAATCCCAAGACCACCAGTGATATAAAAGCATTTAATTTTATCCTAACAATAGTTAAGCTGAAATATTTTCAATGTACACAAAGACAGGCACCCTCATATCAAATAATAGCCTCCACAGACTAATTATACTCAGAAAGACAAGTTTCTCCTTCATGAAGAAATCAAAACCATGTGAAATTAGGGGCTAACTTTTTCTCACAGACTAGATGACAAGTGCTGGAAAAAAATGAGTTCAGTGAGAGTTCAAACAGTGAGAGTACATTTCATGGAAAAGGAGAGGTTGAGAACCAGGTCTGAATAGATGAAGCATTAGGCCAGGGAACAGAAACTGAAAAGACAGCCTAGACAGCAAGAGTAAAGGTGAAGAGTTGCTGAAATCAGTCCAGTTATCTCCCAGGGTTAAAATCCAATGGACAGGATGGGAAAACCTACGTGCCACAATAACTTGTGCACTCATGATCATAGTACAATTATTAATAGCCAAAACGTGAACACGACACAAAGGTCCCTCAACTGATGGATAAATGGTTGAGCAGCACAATGAAATATAGTTCAGCAATAAAAATAAATGAATAAAATATTTATATCTGTTATAATGTCAATGAACCTTTAAAATGTGACATCAAATGAAAAATGCCAATCACAAAGAACTGCAATTTGTGTGATTACATATATATATGTGTGTATATATATATATATATATATATATATACATATATGTATATATATGTGTGTGTATATATATATCCTATCTAATAAAAGAGAAACATGGTAATTGGCGTACGACCGCTACCCTTCCCATTGGCTAATCAGGGAAATATGCAAATTAACTGCCAGCCAAGATGGCAGCCGGCAGCCAGGCAGCTTGAAACTAACATGAGGCTTGCTTGCTTCAGTGACGGAGGACTCCATCGTTCCCCGTCTGCCGCTGCAGGCCTCTGAGCTGCAGTTTAAAAACACTGTAACAAATATAGAACCTAAACAAAACCCCAGAAACCTGCTTTAGTACGCCGGGCTTCAGCCAGCAGGATCGCAACATTTTAAGCAAAGGCCAGAAACCTACTTTCAGCAGTGGAGGTCTAAGAGCTGGAGCCAAGCCTCAAAGCTAAAGCTGGCCCAGAATAAAAAAAGAAAAAATGGAGCAGTTGGGAGCTTCAGTCACCCCCAGCCTGAAAACAGCCCTCAGCCCCTCACCCAGACTGGCCAGGCACCCCAGTGGGGACCCCCACCCTGAAGGGTGTGTGACCAGCTGCACACAGCCATCTCCCCTCACTCAGGCTGGCCAGGCACCCCAGTGGGGACCCCCACCCTGAAGGATGTGTGACCAGCTGCTAACAGCCATCATCCCCTCACCCAGGCTGGCCAGGCACCCCAGAGGGGACCCCCACCCTGATCCAGGACACCCTTCAGGGCAAACCAGCCAGCACCCACCCGTGCACAGGGCCTCTACCCTATATAGTAAAAGGGTAACATGCCTCCCAGCACCGGGATCAGTGGAGCTGAGAGGCCTCCCGACACCGGGATCAGCGTGACAGGGGGCAGCGCCCAAACCCCCTGATTGCCCTGCAGCTCTGTGTGTGACAGGGGGTGGGGCCACAACCTCCCTATCCACCCTGCTCTGTTCGTGACAGAGGAAGGCGGCCCAACCCCCTGATCAGCCCTGCTCTGTGTGTGACAGGGTGTGGCGCCCCAACCCCCTGATCGGCCCTGCTCTGTGTGTGACAGGGTGCAGCACACCCCTCCCTCCCCACGGGCCCTGCTCTGTGTTTGACGGGGTAGAGCCATAACCTCCCCATCGGCCCTGCCCTGAGTGTGAAAGTGGCGGTGCCCCAACCCCCTGATCGGCCCTGCTCTGTGCTTGACAGAGGGCAGCGCCCCAACCCCCTGATTGGGCCTGCTCTGTGCGTGACAGGGGGTGGCACCGCAACCTCCCCATCGACCCTGCCTTGAGTGTGACAGGGGATGGTGCCCCAATCCCCCAATTGGCCCTACCCTGAGCATGACTGAGGGTGGCATCACAACCTCCCGATTGCCCTGCTCTGTGCATGACTGGGGGCAGTGCCCCAACTCCCCAATCGGCCCTGCTCTGAGCCCGACCATGGGCTGCACCTAGGGATTGGGCCTGCCCTCTGCCACCCGGGAGCAGGCCTAAGCCAGCAGGTTGTTATCTCCCGAGGGGTCCCAGACTGCAAGAGGGCACAGGCCGGGCTGAGGGACCCCCCTCCCCCCAAGTGCACAAATTTTTGTGCACCGGGCCTCTAGTACATATATATGTATATATATACATATACATATACATACATATATATATATATATATATATGTATATTATTCAGAATAAGCAAATCAATGGAGACAGAAATTAGGTTGATTGCTGCTCGGTGAAGGGCAAGATGATAAGCTGGTAGAAACTGCTAAGTGGTGTATAGTTGGTGTTTGGAGTGATAAACATATTCTATAATTGATTGAGGTGACAGATGCACAAATTTATGTTTTAAAATATTAAATCGTACAATGGATATTTGCAAATTATATGTGGCTCTCTGAATTGTATCGATACAGTTTTTTTTAATAACATTAGGAGCTCTAGATTTAATGTGCTTAATTGTCTGTTGTGGTTATACATATTACAATGATCTGAATATTTCCATGCTTTCATTTCTAAGTGAGTGAGAATGAAGGCTATGCCTACTTCAATTGGTTACTATAATGACCTTCCTGTACAACTTATTCTGAAATCTATGGAATATGGGTTCACCAAAGTGAAGATAAGACATAAAACAATTTTCTGGAACATTAAATTTAACACTAATTTCTTATTTGATCTGGCTGCCTCATCATGATAATGGAAATATCACTGAAAATACTGTGTTGTAAGGGAAGGAAAGCCTTTTGCCCACTATGAAGAATGATGCATAACTGTCAAAATTCCTAAGGGCAGATATAATAAGAAAAAACATAAACTACAAGTGGCGGAATAAAAGCCAGGGTTTAAGAAATAAGTGCACTATAAAGATAATGAAATTATAATAAATTAATCACAATGAAAATACAAAATAAAGCTACCCATGAAAAGTCATATCCTAAAACACTTTATATTATTTAACCAGCTATAGAGTAACGATGACACGTTCAATTTCATACATACTTGACTACTGATTTCATCTAATTCCTTCTGCAACTCTTGTATTTTATACTGTGAACGCATGTGACGATGTGATTCAATCTTCAGTGAAGCATCCGTCATAAATAGTCTTCTTTGGGAATCAGCCAGTTCTCCTTGATGTTGTCTCAGTGTTCTTTGGGTATCATCCAGTTCTCCTTGAAGTTGTCTCAGTTTTCTTTGGGTATCAGCCAGTTCTCCTTGAAGTTGTCTCACGACTGCCTAGTAAGTAAGATATTTCTCTTACTGATTTTATAAATCACATCATTATTAAATTGTGTTAATGATAGATAAATTCACATGCGGGATTGGGCAAAAGAAGGTTTACAGTTGTGAGTAGGTTACTTACTACTTATAATATTACTCTCCATACTACACAACTAGAAAGCTACTTTTGGACCACACTGGATATATTTTGTTAGAGTCATATATTATTAACATAAAATGTAACCTTAAAAGTATCATTACCAGACTCAATTCACCTTCTTTTCCTCATATGGACATGCACCTGTTTGCTTACTCAGGTAAAAGTCACAGAAAATGTAATCCTCCTGCCTAATCAGTATTAGGTACTTAGACAGCTGACTCAGCCACACTCTCAATCCCTCCTCCTCCCCTCATGAATCTCAACGCTTTACAATCTACTGACATCACAAAGAAAAATGGGTATGTAAGTGGATCAAGTGGTAGTGAATTCACTATTATGAAACATTTTCTCTTTTTATTTCTTTTTTTAACCATAGGTTTCTATTAATGTCAGAGCTCCTGGAATATTCAATTCACTGCTCAAATCCTTCCAATAGGTTCCTATCTTCAAAGAAAAGTGAAGTCATTCCGAGGGTCTTCAAGGTCTTAGGTAACCTGGCCTTGACCTCCCTCCCTGCTACACATAAATCCCTCCACCCCTCAGTAGACTGAAATAGAGATCCAATGTCAAATTAGTAAATCACAGAGAGCTACAATGCTTTCTGTCTTGAACAAACAGCACAAAATGATAGTAATTAGGCCTTAACATGAGAAATATGAGCAAATTATTTGTAAAAATATTCAAATAAAATTGTAAATAGTATTTGAAAGTCTAAATCAGGTATACATTTGCTAAAACTCACATTTGTCCCAAATTATGATTGAATGAAAATTAGATACCTTTAAAAGATCAAGAGGTCACATGAACATATTATTGAGACTACATATTTCCAAATTTCATTCAAATTGGCATGAATAAAACTAACACTATATCAACCTAAATGTACAAGGAGGAGCCAGGGGAGGAAAGGTACTATGACATACAACATCTACACTTCAGTTCATGTGGGAAATCTGAACTTGATTGTCAAGAAAACCCACTTAAATAAATCTTAATTTGAAAATACTAATTTGAGGCAAGAACATTTCCATTTATCTGCTTCCTAAAAATATTAAAATTCGATGACAGAAACACTAAAATTATTATTCTATCAGTATAAGACTTAAGTATTATCAATCTACATCTATTACCAATCTGGAACTTAACCTCTTAAAATTTCCTGGGCAGCACAATGTCTCTACTCAAACAAAGCACTTCTCAGGTCTAATGTTCATTTGATGGATACAATGTCTACTTCTAAGATGATAGAACAAACAGCTTTATAATCTATACATTTTTAATATTCACCTGGATTCAACATTTAGCCATTTTCAAATATTGCTATGAACTTTCTTTGAGGAAATTTGAAAATATTTATCTGTCTGTATACTTACATCTCTCTCTGCTTTATCATTTTCATACTGAAGTCTGCCTTCTTTTAAAAGATGGCATTCGTTGATTAATTCCCTACATGTTTCATTCAGCACAAGGCCTTGCTTTTCACTGTTGGCTTGCAATATTTTTATGGTATCCACAAACTGATCTTGGATTCTAATGACTGTCTTTCTTTTCTTCTCAGATTTGTTGTGAGCCCGATCCAGTTGCTGTTGAAGCAACTTATTTTCACTCTGCAAGTGAGATAGCCTCTCCTGTAAAGATTCCTGCTTTCCAATGTCTGCATTCACTTTCCCTTGTTCCTTTTGAGACACATTTTCAGTTTCCTCCTTTTGACACTGTGTTTGGCTTTGGTCTCTTTCTCCATCTTTTAAAACTAATGCCCTTTCTCTGAGAGCATCTCTTGTGTGATGCAACTCAATTTCTAGGCGATTGGATTTGCTTTCAAGTACAGAAAATTTTTGAGAAAGAATCTCAAAGTCACATTTTAGATTAGACATATCAGATTTATTCTTGTCCTGGGAACAAATCCATTCTTCTTTTTCTTTCTTGAAATCAACTTGTAGATATCCTTTTAAAGTCTGGCAGTGCTCATGATCCTGTACAACAGTAGCCCGGCTAGACCTGTGTGATTCACCTTCGGCTTCCAGTCTTCCTCTGTTTTGTCGTTCATCCTCCAGTTTAGAGCTTAGCATTGTAAGATCAGCTCTCAGAAATTCAAGCTGTGCTTTTTGTTGAAATAGTGTTTCTGTTATTGTCTTTTCAAGATGGTCAATATTTTCTTTGACAATCACAATGTCCAAAAAATCTTTTTTTTTCTCCATTTCTGGGTTCTGATTTTTCACTGTGTCTAGTTCCAGTGTTAGCTTGGCAATTTTATTCTTCAACATGCGATTTTCACATAACAGACGTTTTTCTTTTTCTTCACTATCAGAAACCTAAGTAAAAGTAAGGAGACTTTAGCTAACTCATTGAAATGATATTTCATGATAGCCTCTGAAATTAAAGAAACCTTTATGTTTACAATAAAAAGGTTCCAATAGGCGGATATCCCTCATAAAAATTAGAATTGCACCAAACCTCTAACTTTATACAAGCCTACCTCCTCCAAAGTTCAAAAATTAATATAAGTTGTTGGATTTTTTTAAAATGAAATCAAACCACAAGGTACTTTCTAAGAAATCTCAGAATTGGAAAGGGCTTTTTCTGAATCACTACCAACCCAGAATACATTACGTAAAAGATTAATAACTCTAACTACACTTAAAAATTGAGCTTATAAACAGAATATACAGCTACCCCACAGTGAGAGTATTAACCATGCATATACTAGGAGAAACTAAATTTCCTAAAAAAGATCTTTCAATGAATATCTCATAGATAGTCTACTGTTTTAGTACTTTCAGTCATAAAAACTACCTCTACTAATAACTGATCATCTCGGGATTGTCCTAAGCTCTTCTACATCCATCAATGGACCCTTTAGTTCACACAATCTGGAATGGAGAGGTTAAAAAGATAAGCAACTTCTGGATTTTCCCCAGGTTGCTCTTATGAGCGCTTTCTGTCCCCTTTGGTTTGCAATGGTGTTTGGTCAGAATTCCATCTTGTAATATATTGGCATTCTGTTCTTGAGAAAGTCGCCTCTGAGTGTAATTTTGTTCTTCAACAACCTAGGGACATATTTCATTTAGTTTGTGAGCTCATACCTTTAACAACAAGTTCAAAGCTTAGGAACAGCCCCTTAAAAAACTGTTAAAAGAAAGTAGCCTTTTTAAGCATAAGGATCTTTCATCTTCATGAAAAACTCAAATTTTAACTTAAGTGATAGCTAAATTTGTCATTGAGCAAAAATGCAGTATGGTGAAAGAAAATTTATTTATGAACATTTGAGTAATTCCATCACAGTGTCAAGGCAATTTATCCTGTATGTTAACATTTTTTAAAGCCAAAATTAACGTTGCTGTGAATGGTTAAACTCAATTTATCGTCCCCTTCTTCATTTAGAAAACATATACAGAGTATATACTACCTGCCAAGGATAGTAGTAAATTAATAATTTTAGTCCTAAATGTCACAGTTCCTGTTTTGAATGAGATAACATTTTGGGCTTGTTTAAAATGTCTTAATGTACACTAAATAAAAAAGATACAATTATTGATAAAATACTGTTAGATATAAGAAATTTTTACCAAAGATAAATTTACCGTATCCCTTCTTACAGTCTTCAATGGCATCACTTGTGTTCCAGTGGTGTTTGCAACTTTGGGGTTCATTTCAACATTTTTAATAGATTGCCTTTCTTTTTTCCTTGACTGCCCTGTATTCTTCTTGCTTAACAGATCAACTTTTTGACTCTTCTCTTTTTCTTCTTGTAAGGTTAATCTGGAGTTAAACACAATCAAAGCTGTGATCAACATAAAATGTACTGTTATATTTATATGATATCTTATGTAAACCTCATGGCAACCACAAAACAAAAATCTCCAGCAGATTCACAAAAGATAAAGAGCAGGAACCCAAAGCCCACTACGGAAATCTTCAATTCAAAAATGAACGCAGCAAGAGAGAAGGAATGTAACAATGGAGCTACAAAACAGCCAGAGAACAAGATAGCATCAGTAATCCTTTACCTGTCAATAATTTCTTTGTAAATGGATTGAATTCTCTAATCAAAAGGCATGGAATGACTAGGGGTAGAGAACACACAAAATGGCAGGCAGACTATGTGTTGTAGAAATATGCACCTGAAACCTGTAGTCTTTCGATAACCAGAGTCACCTCAATAAATTCAAGGAAAAGGAAAAGAGGCATACAGTGTTTGATGGATTAAGTAATAAGACCCCACTACTTGTTGCCTTCAAGAGACCCCAATCATTTTCTTAACTTTAAAAAAAAATCCTCACCAGAGGATGTGCTCAAAGATTTTAGAGACAGGGGAATGGAAAGAGATACAGACAGACAGACAGACAGACAGACAGACAGATAGAGAAACATCAATGTGAGAGAGAACATCAATTGGTTCCCTCTCCTATGTACCCAGACCAGAGATGGAATCCAAAATCTAGGTATATGCCTTAACCTGGAATCAAACCTATAACCTTTTGGTATATGGGATGGTGCTCCAACCAAGAAAGCCACACTAGCCAAGATTCAAGTCCTTATTAAAGACTCAAAGCGGAGAGAGAGAAAAGATAGCCCTTGCAAGGGCAAACCAAAGAGAGCATTCATAGATATCCTTCTATTAGACAAAACAGAATTTAAGCCACAAACTGTAACAAGGCACAAGCAAGATCTTCATATAACGATAAGGGTATCACTTCATAAAGAACATATAACAATTGTAAATAGGTATGCACCCAACATGTGCTCCCCTAAAAATATTAAACAAATTTTAACAGAACTAAAGGTTTAAATATCCAACAACACAATAATAGCAGGGACCATCAATACCTCACTTTCAGCAGTGATTTGATCATCTAGACACAATATCAACAAGGATATGTTAAACTTGAAGTAAACATCAGAACAAATGGACCTAATGGACATTTAGAGAGCAGTCATACATATTTTTTTTGACAAATAGTGGAATACTTTTTATTTATTTTTTAATTCATTAACTTATTACATATGTGTCCTTGTCCCTACATTACCCCCCATATCCCCACTCATGCCCCTACCCCCCTGTTGTCTGTGTCCATTGTTTAGACCTATATGCTGGCATATAATCCTTTGGTTGATCTTTCCCCCTTACCCCCACCCTCCCCTACCCTCCCTCTGAGGTTTGACAGTCTGATTGATGCCTCTCTGTCTCTGGATCTGTTTTTGTTCATCAGTTTATGCTGTTCATTATATTCCACAAATGAGTGAGATCATGTAATAGTTATCTTTCTCTGACTGGCTTATTTCACTTAGCATAATCATACATTTTTTACACCACTACAAAGAGATAGCTATACTCCCATGAATATGGCAGCCTTATTTACAATAGCCAAGATATATGAACTAAGTGTTCACCAATAGATGAACAGATAAAGAGATGTGGTATGTATGTTTGCATATATGTATGTAGGTATGTGTAATATTATGTATATAATCATGTGTGTCTATGTATACACATACATACATACATACATACAAACATACATACTTAGACAATGGAATTTTCTCTGGCATCAGAAAGAAATAGAATGATAGAGACTGGCTATAGTTATCAGAAATATTAATCATGCTCTATTAACCATGATTATTTTGTTCTGATTAAAGAAAGTATGTTCTGATCTGCTGGGTGCTCTCCCCACCCCTCTGGGACCTGGGAGTTTACCTGGAAATGTGGCCCATCCTCCTTAACTGCCTAATATCATGGAAAGATTAATTACCTTGTTGGAGCAACAATGGAGTCGCAGAGGTGCCCACACTTTGCAACCCCTCAGCTTGCATTGCCTGTGATCTGTAAACAATATACCCATCTATTTCCTTTTGCCTATTTTCCCATGCCTATAAGACCCAGTTTTGTTACTTTTACATAACCATTCTTATTTCATTTGCCTACTTCCCCATGTAATCTTTGTTATTCTACCCCATCCAAGAAGCTGGTTTATTGGGGTGGGAGGTGGATGGTGTGCAGAGCAAATATTCTTGGATGACCTGCTGCTCCCCCATACTGCCAGCATTGTTGGAATCAATGCGCATATATGAATCAAACCTGCCTCTGCTTAATTGGCTCAAGTAGTGACAGGCAGACTGGACTTACTTGTCAGGTTTCACTACCAATCGTGCCCACATAGGTGAACCTAGAGAGCATTAGACTAGCAAACCTAAGTCAGACAAAGACAAATACTGCATGATCTCTCTTGCATGTGGAATCTAAAGTACCTAAACTCACAAAATCAGAGAGTACAGTGGTGGTAGCCAGAGGCTGAGGGTGTGGGTAAAGGGGAGGGGATGTTGGTCAAAGGTACAAAATTCAGTTATAAGACGATCACATGTGGGGGTCTGATGTACAGCATGGTGATTATAGTTAAAAATACTGTATTGTGTGCTTGAAGGTTGCTAAGCGAGTAGATCTAAATGTTCTCATCACACAAAAAAAAGAATTGGTAATTATGTGTTGTAATGGAAATGTGAACCAACACTCCTGTGCTGATCACCTACCAACATAAAAGTGTATCAAATGAACACACAATATACCTTCAAAATATGCAATGTTACATGTCAATTATGACTCAATAAAGTTAAGGGAAAAATAGAAATTTGAAATTTGAAAAAGTAAAATATCCACATGGCAATCTACACTAATAAAAGAGAAATATGTAAATTCATTGTCGCTCTGCCACAACCACTCACCAATCAGGGTGAGTATGCAAAGTAACCCAACAAAGGTGGCGGGTTAATTTGCATAAGCAGGTGCAGAGGGAAAACTGAAGGCTCTGGCCTGAGGGAAGTTTGAAGACAACTGAAGACTGAAGACTGAAGAGGCTTGGCTTCTCTGCTGTAGCCAGACCAAAGGCCTGGGTCCCGGGTGCTGGGGGAAAACCGGGGCTGACAGTCAGGGAAAGGAAGGCCTATTGCGTGAATTATCATGAAACGGGCCTCTAATATATATATATATATATATATATATATATATATATATATATATATATATATATATGCATTAATATATATATAGATATATCTAGAAAATGGCAGCCAACCAATGACTTATGATTTTCTTACAAAGTAAAATGTTTGGTAACTTTTGTATACTCTAGCCTAGTTTCCAGTCCTATATAATCAAAGCCTAATATGCAAATTGACTGAATGAGAGAATAACTGGTTGCTATGATGCACAGTGACCACCATTAGGCTAATGCTCAAAGCAGGAGCTGCCCCCTGGTGGTCAGTGCCTTCTCACAGGGAGAGCATTCCTCACTCAGAAGCCAGGCTCACAGCTGGTGTGCAGAGAGGCGGTGGCTGGAGCATCTCCAGCCTGTGTAGCAGTGCTAAGGAGCAGAGAGCCAAGCAGTAAGGAGCAGCTAGCATGTGGGCAGTAAGGAGCTAGGAGTCCCAGACTGTGAGAAGGTGCAAGCCAGCCTGAGGGAAACCCACCCCCTACCCTAGTGCATGAATTTCATACACTAGGCCTCTAGTATTATATACATAATGACCTACTGTATGTTTTATATACATAATAACATCTAATAAATACCCTTAGACTGTGTATGTTTGTGTTTATACTAGTTATGTTTGTATGAAAGACCTAGTTCTGGGAGTGAAGTTATTGTGATAAAGGAATGACGTACATGACATTTTGAAAAAAGCTCAAATGCCCTTTGAAAAAGATGTGGTAATTTCATCTACCAATAGTGCATGAGGATGCCTTTTCCTCCAGTGGGAAAATTCTGGTTTTATTTGTTAAATACAATAATTAGTTCTTATAAGTTAAAAAAATGGTATCTCATTTTTTGTTGATGAGCATTTTCTAATTAGAAAGCAAGGTTCACTCTACTATAAATTCAAAATTTGTTCATCATGAATATTAACTCAACTTGGAATTTGTTTTATAGGAAAAGAATAATTACCTACTGTTAAATACTGCTATAGGCTTACCTATCAGAGTCTTCATTCTCCACAGTAGGAAACTGGTGCTTATCACTTTGTTCACTGTTGCTTTTCTGTCTCACTCCAACACTGTCAGTGTCATCATTAGCCCCATCACACATGTTTCCTGACTCTTCCCTCTTACTATTTTTCTGCTCCTTCTTTTCTTCAACCTTTGATGAAAGTTTGATAATGACAATATTGTTATTACCTTATTCATTAAGAAGCCTGTGTGTCCATTACCTTTCTCTTGTGGTTTTATGATTTAGTTTTGCTATTACCTTATTCATTAAAAAGACTGTGTTTTCATTAATTTCATCCTTTGACTGCTGGGTATCAGTTTGTTGACTGTTTCTCTGATGTCTCAATCCATTTTTATCACTGTGATCATCAGCACCTTCATATATGTTTCCTGATACTTCCTTTATACTGCTTCTCTGCTCATTTTCTCCTTCAACCTTTGATGCATGTTTGATATTAAAGATATTGTTATTACCTTATTCATCAAAAGATTCTGTTTTCATTAATTTCATGATATTAATGAAACTGCTATGACTTGAATCAGTGAAAATATTTTGAGTGTTTTATTTGATCATAAAAGGTCATTGAAATTGCTCTAAATACTGCTTTGTGTCTGTTTCTGTATAGAAGCCAAATTTTCCAAGACTTCTAAGAGTGATTTCTTAATTTTGTGCTCCTATTCACACAAAATCCACCCTTTGCTACCTAATATTCCCCATACTTACCCCATCCCATTTATCTCACAGAAACAATAAAATAAATGACAAAAAATGCAAATATGCTTCTTTTGTCTTTCCCACCTGTGACTTGCATTACACAGATTTAGAGCATGTGACATTGTGCCTCAGTAACAAAGAGGAAGCTTTCCTCTTTCTTCACGAAGCTATTGTTTCCTATATTGCCTTTTACATTGTCCAAGATCTTTAAAGATATCAAAAAAGTGTGGCATTTATAAAATATATGAACCAAAGTTTACTACAATATAGGAGCATTGTGAGGCCAATGAATTGTTAGTTAAAGTACAATTTGAGAAAGTGTGTAATGCCCCCCTAATGTCACACTGCCAAGTCTTCGTCTTTAGGGCCTGATGAATTCTGCTGGCCTTACAGTAATGCCTCTCTGAGGTGCCCCCCAACCATAAGGTCCATGTGTACCCAGTGCGTGATAGCTGTTATTTGCATAGCCTGTGACTTTTGCTGAGTGGCCACACAGCCAGCAATGAAGCTGAGCTTGAATCTGTATCAACATGGGAAGAACCATTCACACCTACCTGATGGCTCACTTACCTCATGGGACTCACATACCAATGGGAGCTGTTTCAGTGATTGACCCCTACAGAAAGCTAGTAGGCAGAGGTGGATCCCAGAGAGATTTGGGCTTTGTTCTTAGCTTCCTCCAGGGCTTGGTGGTGGTGGAAGGAGGCATTGCTGTGCAGCTTGGCCCCTCCCTGGTGCACCTAGGCCCAGCAGAGCCAGTCACAAACACTGTACCACTTTGTAGCTCCACACAGGTCTCCCAGGGAGAATCACAGGCAAAGACTGACATTGACATACAACCCTGTGCCCACCACCCCTTCCCAAGAGGCTCCAATGGGGAGCTACAGAACATGAAGCAATTGCCCCACAATCAGTACACCCAAATGAAGATCTCAACAGGCACCACAACATACTGGCATGTATTAATTGACATGGGGCCAGCCTTCACATAGCATCTCATACACTGTGGTCAGCCAGCGTGAGCATCAACCCCATCCACAAATAGGCAAGCATTAAGACTCTACAAAGGAGGGATCACATAACACACACAAGTGATATTCCTGGAGTACCCAGCTTAGGTGATCAGAAAGAATGATGCCAATGAGCCTGACAAGACACCTAACACATAAGTCCATTTTACTAGGACTGGGAGACATAGTATGTCAATCCAATTCATAGAAACAAATACAAAGTGGTAGCTTAAATGGGGAGAAGAAGAACGATGCCCCAAATGAAAACACACACAAAAACAAAACAAAACAAAATAAAACAATACAGGATAAATCCCCCAAAAGAAAGAGCTAAATTGCCAAAACCGGTTTGGCTCAGTGGATGGAGCGCCAGCCTGGGACTGAAGGGTCCCAGGTTCGATTCCGCTCAAGGGCATGTACCTGGGTTGCAGGCACATCCCCAGTGGGGGATGTGCAGGAGGCACCTGATTGAAGTTTCTCTCTCATCGATGTTTCTAACTCTCTACCTCTCTCCCTTCCTCTCTGTAAAAAATCAATAAAATATATTTCAAAAAAAAAAAAAAAAGAAAGAGCTAAATGAAATGCTGCGACCCTTTAAAACAGTTCCTCATCTTGTGGTGACCCCCAAACATAAAATTATTTTCATTGCTACTTCATAACTGTAATTTTGCTACTGTGATAAATTGTAATGTAAATATCTGACATGCAGGATGTATTTTCATGGTTACAAATTGAACATAATTAAAGCATAGTGATTAATCACAAAAACTATATGTAATTATATATGTGTTTTCCGATGGTCTTAGGCGACCCCTGTGAAAGGGTCCTTCGACCCCAAAAGCAGTCGCAACCCACACGTTGGTGACCCACAGGTAGAGAACCGATGGCCTAGAGGCTTTTTCAGTCATGGGATGGCCCCGAGAGATAAAAACAGATAATGGAACTGCCTGTACTGACTAGCTTCTCCTTTCAGCAGTTTCGCAAGCAGTACCAAATAATACATAAAACAGGAATTCCCTATAATCCTCAGGGACAGACAATTGTAGAAAGAGCTAATCAAACCTTAAAGACTCAGTTACAAAAACAGAAAGGGGGAGAGGGGTATTATCCTACATCACAGAATCAGTTAAATCATGCCCTTTACACTTTAAGTTTTGACAATAAGTGTCACACAACAGCCGAGAGGAGGCATCAACCTCCTGGTCCCGTGGCATCTGCCGGTATGGCACGATGGAAGGATTTACGAACAGGGCAGTGGAGAGGGCCAGATCCAGTAATGATGTGGAGAAGAGGCCATGTTTGTATCTTTCCAGAAGGTGCTTCTAACCCCATCTGGGTGCCAGAGCCAGCGGTGTGTCACGACCATGGATCCAGGGAGAACAGCTCACCCTGCCGTTCCAGAAGCTGAAGATCACACATCCGGTGATGATGGCAGCTCAGCCACCGGCCCCGAAGAAGGAGAAAAGCAGAAGGCAGCTGGCCAAGGCCACCTGAGGAGCTAGTGTCCCCACATGGGGTCAACTGAAGAGGATGACCACCGATGCTCAGCAAGTGGTGAATGAACAGGGGGTTCAGGTAACCCCCTCCAACCTTTTTGTTGCTATGGTGGCGCTTGTCAGCTGTCAGGTAGGTATGGCTGCAGCAGAAACTTACTGGACTTATGTTCCAGACCCCGCTATGGTCAATCCAGCCACCTGTACCAGAGAATCAGTGCCAGTGTTTACCTACAACACTAATCCGGTCCCGGGTATCTCCGACAAGCCTATAACTCCTTCTTCCCAAGGTGATTATACTTATAATGGTTTTAGTGGGGAGCTCCCTATTTGTTTATCTAAAAGGGGGACTTCAGGATGTTTGCAGCTTGGCCAAGAAAATAAGACATCCTATGGAGGTGCAAACATTGGGATATGGGAAAATATATTCAGACAGTTACTAATCTAGGATTTCCTAAGGCCACCCGATGGCTGTTTGATAAGCATCACCTGCCCACTTCCTGCCCTAATATAACCACTACTGAGTTGGGAGCATGTCCTCAATGGCAGGATTGTGCCAATCCTATACCACTGAGACATAATATTTCTGGCTCTGACTTCTATGTATTGGGTTGGTTCCACAGGCTTGATGCTAAATATCCCCATCATGAGCCTATGTTACCAGGAGGTTTTGTAATAATGCCCTGAACATGAAAACAGGAAATTTACAGAAAGATCCGCGGCTTTTAGCTGCTGCCCTTGACTTTCTTAATTTTACTGGCTCTTTCTTAGCTAATACTAAAGGAGCTGTTCATCGAGCCCTTGCTATGGCTATGAGCTTGTGCCCAGCCCCCATATGTATTGGTAACTGGAAATGTGAACATCAACAGATTGGAAACCTTTATGCTGTCCAATGCCATCACTGTAACCTTACCAGCTGCGTTTCTAGGCATAACCTGAATGAGGATATAGAAATTTTAAATCAGTCTTCTTTTATTATGCTTCCTACCAATATAACAGAAAAATTGTATCATGGTGCAGGCCTTCAGGCATTGCAGGAATTACACAATTGTCCCGGGAAAAGCGCGCTTTGGGACTTATTATTTTTGGTATTGTAAACTAGTTACTGTTATTGTATCTGCTATAACTTCTTCTCTTGCATTGACACAAAGCATCCAGAATGCGAAGCTTGTCAATGAATTGGCTCAGAACACCTCAACCACATTTCATGATCAAGAAGATATAGACAAAAGGCTAGAACAAAGCTAAATGCTTTGGAAGCTGTAGTGATAGGACTAAGTAATCAATTAGAAAGCATCAAGATTAGACAGCAGCTGCAGTGTCATGCTGCCTTTACATATATTTGTGTGATTTCAGCCCACTATAACAGTTCTCTATGGGATTCAAATAACATCAAGATGCATCTAGAGTGAATATGGCATCATAATAATATCAGTATAGACCTAGTGCGGCTACACAAACATGTGCAAACCATTCAGAATAGTCATGATGATATTCTATCTCCAGCAAAACTAGTAAAAGAATTGCTGGATGATTTAAAAGAATTTAATCCATGGAATATATTAAAAAACACCACCTGGTACCTAATTGGATTCCTTTGTGTACTACTAATCTTATCCTTTTTTTTTTCCACTCATCAGCAAGCTCCTGTGATCTCAAGTCTGAAGGCTCCAAGTAGATGTCCACAAGATATGTTTAAAAACGGGGGAGATGTAGAGGACCCCTGGAAAGGCACATGGGCATTTATAATTAATAACTACCAGCTGAACCCAAGGTGACAGGCAGAGCCAGGTCCTGGATACACATCTTACCAAAAAGGCAGAAGTGTTCTCAGCTTGATTTCATTTTGCCCAGGTGTCTGGGAGTAGGTTTTGTTACATAAATCCAGTCTAAGGAATGAATAGGACTCCTGCCTAGCCAAGCCCCTTTATCTTGAATTTTGGTGAAACCTCCTGCTATTTGGGGTATAAAATAAACACACTGCTTCAGTGCTGGGTCCCTGTCTGTCCCTTAGAAGAGGACGGTGGTCCCACCCGGTCCTAGCTTTTTCCTTCCATCTTTGTGTCTTGTCTTCTTCTTTCATTTCTCAAATCCCCAGTAGCCTCTACTCAAATAACCAGACCACTCTCTTTCCACGCTGTGACAGAAAAGAGAGACCCCTCCATACAAATATGAGGAGACAAGAGAAGATTTGACTTTGGGTGGTAGGCACATGGTCCTATATACAGATTTTGTAAATTAATAATCCACACACAAGAAACCTATATGCTCATATTGACTAATGTCACCCCAATAAAATTTAAATAAATAAATAAATAAATAAATAAATAAATAAATAAATAAATAAAATGCAAACACAAAAAGAGCTGGGATAGCTATACTTATGTCAGACAAAATAGAAATTAAATGTAAGGCTATAAAAAGAGACAAAGAAGGTCATTACATAACAATATGGAACCGATCCAATAAGAAGAAATAACCTTTATGAACATATATGCACCCACCATAGGAGCACTTCAATATATAAAGCAAATATCTATACAATCATAGTTAGGAAGTTCAGTACCCCTTTGACATTGATAGATCTTAAAAAAAAAAAGCAAGAAGGTAAATGTATGTATTTTAAAAGCTTCAAACAAAACTCCAATGAATTTTGTTGATACGTTCAGAGCATTATTAACCTAAAAATGCAGGGTATAAATTTTCTTCAAGTGCAAATGGAACAGTTCCTAGATAGGCCAAATGTAAGGCTATAAAACAAGCTTCAGTACATTTCAGAAGACTGCAATCATTCCTCACATCTGCTCCAACCACAGTGGTGTCAAACTAGAAATCAATTACACACAAACACATGAAGAGTAAATAACCTGTTATGAAACAGTGAAGGGGTTAACAATGAGATCAAGGCAAAAATCAAAAAATACCTTGAGATTAATGAAATGAGAACATGATAATTCAAAATCTATGAGACAACATGGGAGCTGTCCTAAGAGGGAAATTCACAGCAATACAGGCCTACCTCAAGAAATAAGAAAAGTCTCAAATGAACAATGTAACCTTTTCCAGAAGACATGTTTTAAATGAGCCTATTGGATTGCTTTAAAAGGTGTGTAACATGATTTTAATTTGATTGATTGATTATGACAGTATTCTTTTCTTAGTGATTAAACTTCACCAAGCATTAAATATACCATTTTGAAGTATAAAATTCAGTATCATTTGGCACATGTACCATGTTGTGCAATGATCACCTCTATTTAGTTCCAAAACCATTCACCAATCCAGAAGAGAACCTTATTCCCATGAAATAGGAACTCCCATTCCCCCTACCCGTCTCTGGCAAACACTTGTCCGATTTCTATCAATATCGACTCACTTATTGTGGAAATTGTATATAAAAGGAATCATGCAATAAAGTAAATACATTTCCCACTTTGGACTGTGGGGTTCAGTGGATGGAGCATCGTCCCATGCACAGAAGGGTCATAAGTTCAATTCCCAGTCAGGGCATATATACAGGTTGTCAGATCAATACCTGTCAGAGACCATCCTCCTTGCAGGCGGCAACCAATTAATGTCTTTCTCTCTCATCAATGTTTCTCTCTCTCTCTCTCTCTCTCTCTCTCTCTCTCTCTCTCTCTCTCTCTCTCTCTCCCCCCCCCCCCATTCCTCTACTCTCTATAAAATCAATAAAACAAAAATAAACATTTCACAGCTTGAGGATTTAACTATAAAATGACTAATTTTGCATTACAATCATAAAAAAATGATAGGAAGGCCACTAGGAAATTTTAAGGGTAAGTGTTAAACAAAATTCAATTGAGTGCAAAAAAATCAATTTTACAAGCGAGCACTTTACCTTGAAGACTGCATTGTCTAATGTAGGACATGCAACAGCAATGCGATTTTTGCTGTAAAATCCACAGAACCAATGAGGGAATCCATGTCTTTAAAAAGGCAACAAAATTTTCAGTGAAATATCAGCTTTCTGTATATCAAATAAAGATTCTTGATATAATTAACACTAGGCCTATGTTTAGACAATGCTTTTAGTTTTTTATTTCTGCTGTCACCTCTCCCAGCCTATGAAGTATTTAATGAACACACTCTGACTAGGATTACTTTGTTTTCACCACTTACTGGCTGACATAATTTTTATTCCCTGAACTGGAACACATATGATGACGTAAATCAAGGCAGGAAGATACATTGTCCCTTCCTCATCATCTGTCCCTGGTTCAAAGACTAATTAATTTCAGTCAAAAATGGCAGTCTTGTTTTTTTTCGCAAGGAAACCACTTATTCAGGAGATCCTACAACTTCCTTTTGTCCTCCAAACACACAATAATTTCCTTGAAATGCTGGGAAGTTAAATGTCCAAATGTCAAAGAACAAATGTATATTTTATTAGCCTATGTAAATATATATATATGTATATATACAAATATATATATATATGAATACAGTTATATATATATGTAAAACTATATATATATATATATATATATTTGTACACATGTGCTGACCTACTGTATGTTTTATACACATAATAACATAAAATAAATGTCCTTTGACTGCGTGTGTGTATGTTTATACAAGTCATGTTTTCATGTAGAATCTAGTTCTGGAAGTGAAGCTATTGCGTAAGGAATGACATACTTGAATTTTTGAAACAAGCTCAATTACCCTTCTAAAAGGTGTTCTAATTTCATATACCAATAGTCCAGGAGACTGCCTTTTTCTTCTCATGGGACAATTCTGGCTTTTATTTTTTACAGACAATAATTATCATTATAACTTGAAACAATGGCATCTCATTGTTTGTTGATAGGCATTTGGTTGTGATCAGCAAGCAAGGTTCCATCTAGTATACATATAAATTTGTTAATCATGAATATCAGCTCAAATTGGAATTGGTTTTATAGGAAAAGAATAATTACCTACTGCTAAATACTGCTATAGGCTTACCTATGAGAATTTTCTTTCTCCTTAATAGAAACCTGCTGCTTCTCACTTTGTTCAATGTTGCTTTTCTGCCTCACACCAACACTGTCACTGTTGTCTTCAGCACCAACATGCATGTTACCTGACACTTCCCTTTTACTACTTGTCTTCTTCTCTTGTTCTCCAACCTTTGAAGAAAGTTTGATATTGTTATTACGTTATTCATTAAAAGGAGTGTGTTTTCCTTAATTTTGTCATTTGGCTTTTATCATTTGGGGTTGTTATTACCTTATTCATCAAAATGACTGCATTTTCATTAATGTTATCATTTGGGTGCTGGTTATCAGTTTGTTCCCTGATGCTGTGCTGACTCAATCCATCATTCTCATTGTCATCATCAGCGCCATCATATGTGTTTTCTGACGCTTCCCTTTTGCTACTTTTCTGTTTCTCCTTTTCTTTAACCTTTGATGAAAATTTGATATTAAGGATATTGTTGTCACCTTATTCTTTAAAACAAATGTGTTTTATTTAATGTTGACATTTGGCTTATATCAGTTGTGTTTGTTATTACCTTATCCACTAAGAAGGCTGTGTTGTCATTAATTTTACCACTTGGCTGCTGGGAATCAGTTTGTTCACTGTTGATTTGCTGTCTCAATCCATTTTTGTCACTGTCCTCATTAGCACCATCATACACGTTTTCTGACACTTCCCTTTTACTGTTTGTCTGCTTATTTTTTTCTTTAACCTTTGATGAAAGTTTGATATTATGGTTACTGTTATTACCTTATTCATTCAAAAGTTATATTTTCATTAATTTCATTACAGTAATGAAATTCCTATGACTTGAATCAATAAAAATATTTGAATGTTTAATTTTATCATAGTAGGTCATTGAAATTGTAAATTATGCTTCACTTCTGTTTCTGTATAGGAGCCAGATTTTCCAAGATTTCTAAAAGAGCTTTCTTAATTTTGTGCTTCTATTCACATTATATCCACTCTTTGCTACCTAACATTTTCCCTCCTCACCCCCATCCCATTTATCTATCAGAGACAATGAAATAAAAAGACAAGGATGCAACATTTCCCACTTTTGTCTTTACTAGCTGGTCTTGCATGACATAGATAGATTTAGAGGATGTGACAGTGTGCCTCAGTAGCAAATAGGAAGGTTTCCTCTTTCTTCACAAAGCTATTGTTTCCCACATTGCCTTACAGTTATTTCAAGATCTTTAAAGGTATCAAAAGTGACGGCATTTATAAAATATATGAACTAACATACTACAACATTGCAGCAGAGTGAAGCCAATGAATTGTTAGTTAAAATACAATTTTGGAAAGTGAGTAATGCTCCCCAAATTCGAAAGCTAGTCTTGGTCTTTGGGGCCTAATGACTTCTGCTGGCCTTACAGTAATGACTCTTTGAAGTGCCTCCCGACCACAAGGTCCTTGGGTACCCAGTGCATGATAGCTGCTGTTAGCACAGCCTCTGACTTTTGCTGAGTGGCCTCACAGCCAGAATTGAAGCTGAGTTTCAATCTGTATCAACATAGTAAACACCATTCACACCTACCTGGTGACTCACTTATCTCTTGGGACTCACATACCAATGGGAGCTCTTTCAGTGATTGACCCCTACAGAAAGCTAGTAGAGAGAGGTGGATGTCATAGAGATTTGGACTTTGTTCTTAGCTGCCTCCAGGGCTTGGTGCTGGTGGAAGGAGGCATTGCTGTGCAGCTTTGCCCCTCCCTGGTGCACGTAGGCCTAGCAGAGACTGTCACAAACACTGCATCACTTTGTAGCTCCACACAGGTCTCCCAGGGAGAATCACAGGCAAAGACTGACATTGATTTACAACAGAGTGCCCACCACCCCATCCCAAGAGGTTCCAGTGGGGAATTACAGAACATGAAGCAATTACTCCACAATCAGTACACCCAAATGAGGGTCTCAAAAGGCACCACAACACACTGGAGTGTATTACTTGACATGGTGTCAGACTTCACATAGCATCTCATACACTGTGGGCAGCCAGCATGAGCATCAACCCCATCCACAAATAGGACAGCATCAAGACTCTACAAAAGGAGAGCTCACATAACACACACAAGTGACATTCCAGGAGCACCCAGCTATGATGATCAGAAAGATTGTGCCAATGAGCCTGACAAGACACCTAACACATTAGTCCATTGTTCCAAAACTGGGAGGCATAGTAGATCTACCCATATTCCTAGAAACAAACACAGAGAGAAAGCTTAAATAAGGAAAAGACAAAAGATGCACCAAATGAAACACACACAAACACACTTACACACACAATAAACAAACAAACAAACAAAAAACCATAGGATAATCCCCTGAGAAAAGAGCTAAATGAAATGAAGGGAAGAAATGCACCAGATTCAAGGTTGAAGAAAATGGTTACACAGATGCTAAAGGAACATAGTGAGAACTTTGACAATGACAAAAGAAATAAAAAAGGATAAATGAATCATAAAATATCCATTCAGAAATGAAGAGTACAATACTTGAAATGAACAATACAAAAGAAGGAATCAACTTTAATTCTGGGATAACAGAGAGCATAGCCACATCCACATTATAGGGGTACCAGAAGGAGGAGAGTGAGACCAAAAATTAAGAATCTATTTAAAGAAACAAAATGACTGAGATTTCCCTGACCTGGTGAAGAAAAATACATAGAAGTGCAGGAAAAGGCAGTCTCAAACAAGATGAACTGAAAGAGACCTAGACCAAGCCACTTCATAATTAAAATGGCAAAAGTTAAACACAAAGAGAGGATCTTAGAAGCAGAAATGAAAAACAAATAGTTACCTACAAGGGAGCCCCAATAAGACTGTGAGAGGCCTTCTCAGCAGACACATTTCAGGCTGGTCATGATTAGAAAAAAATATTCAAAGTGATGAAAAAGAAGGACCTATATCCAAGACTACTCCACATGGCAAAGCTGTCATATTTAATATTGAAAAGAGATAAAGAGCTTTCTAGGGTACCTAAAGGAGTTGATAACACAAAAAGAAGATTGTATTAGAGCAATCATTAAAGATATTTGTATATAAAGTAAAAATAAGAGCCCGTAGACATAATTATAAGAATAAAATAGCAACAAGCGAGTAGCTATCAATAATCCCTGTAAATGTATATATCATTTTTTTAAATATATATATTTTTTTATTTTTTACAGACAGGAAGGGGGAGTGATAGAGAGTTAGAAACATCAATGAGAGAGAAACATAGATCAGCCGCCTCCTGCACACCTCCTACTGGGGATGTGCCCGCAATCAAAGTACATCCCTTGACCAGAATTGAACCTGGGACCTTTCAGTCTGCAGGCCAATGCTCTATCCACTGAACCAAACCGGTTAGGGCAAATGTATATATCTTAAAAGCTCCAATCAAAAGACATAGAGTAGATAGGTGGATAAGAAAACAAATTCCCTATAAAATGGCGACAGGCAGGAAGGTAGGGAGGGAGAGAGTGTGAGAGCGCAAGGAAGTGTTAGAGGAGTGTGTGGACGTGTGTGGTGTGTGTGTATGAGCTAGGGACACTTAGATTGTGCAGGTCTTCTAAGGGGCTGCTAAACCAGGCAGTCTTAGGCGGCGGAGTCCCGCTCCCTGCTCAGACACTCCTGGGCGGCCAGCACAGGCATGGCGACCACGCCATCTTGGGAAACAGAGCTGCTTGAGACTAGGATCCTGGCCTCAGAACCACCCAGTCTGATCTCAGACGCATACCAGGATCCTGCAGCCACTGGGGACAGAGACCTGTGACCAAAGCTACAGACCTGGGGACAACAAAACTTCAGAAATAACCACGGCAGATCCATGAGTAACAGAGCCCATCCCCCCTTCCCACAGGCTTGAGGGCAGCACCAGAGTAACTAACTGATAGACCCACCCCTTGCCAGGGCCTCAGCGCTCCAGGAACTTTAGCCTGGAAGTGCATGAGCACCTTGGAAATGATCCCGCCTAGGGAGAGGTACAGGAGTCCTGGGCTGGGAGCAATCGCGGGAACCCCAGGAACTGATCCTATGCGCACTGCCAGCTTCTGTGCCCTGGGCTGGGAGCAAATGCGCGAACCTCAGGCAGGAACTGAGCCAACGCCCACTGCCGGCTTCAGAGCACTGGGCTGGGAGCAATCCTGCAAACACTAGGAATTTGTCCCACATATCACAGGCCCAGGGACCCCGAGTCTCTGGGCAGGAGTCAGCACCAAGCACCAGTGACTTGACTGTGTTTCTTATCACCTGCGCCTAAGATCCTGATTTCCTGTGCATTCATACTAAGAGCCAGTGACTCCAATTCCTGGTGCAAGGGCACACAGGGAACCTGATTCTCAAGGCGAAGCAACAGAGACTCTGATACTGGATTCTGGGGAACTCTGACTCCTGGCGCACCCTAGGGGGCTCTGGTTTTCAACACGCTTCAGGGGGTCTCTGTTTCAGCACAGTGTAGACAGGGTCCCTGATTCTGAGGACGCTTACGAGGCCACATTGAGCGCTGACAACTCTGACTCTGAGCTAGCCTGGTTCCGACCAACCCACAACAATAACACATCTTAGTGTCAGAGCTCTTCAGTGACACTAGGGTGGTGGGAGGCTCCCACTGCACACAGCCGATGCCCACGCAACTCGCTCGACGTTTGAACCATCGGGAGATAATCAGAATGAAGAGACCAAACAACACCCAGAGGAAAGACAATGAGGAGTCACCAAGAAAGGACATTAATGAAGTTGAAGCATGCAACATGACAGAAAAAGAATTCAGAATAATGAATTCATTCACCGGATGGATGAGAAAATCAACAACCTATGCAAGAATCAGGAAGAAATGAAAAGTGATATAGCTACAATCAAAAACTCCATAGAAAGTTTCAACAGGAGACTAGAAGAAGCAGAGGGCCGAATTAGTGAATTAGAAGATAAGGCAGAGAAACAAGCTCAATCTGAACAGCAACTGGAGAAAAAAATTAAAAAGCAGGAGGAGAGCCTAAGGGAGCTTCGGGACAACATGAAACGAAGTAACATAGTCATAATAAGGCTGCAAGAAGGACAAGAATAGCAGCAAGGATTAGAAAATCTATTTGAAGAATTAATGTCAGAAAACTTCCCAGATACGGGGAAGGAAAAAGTTACACAAGTACAGAGAGTCCCAGGCAAGATGAACCCCAAAAGACCCACACCAAGACACGTCATAATAACTATGGCAAATGTACAAGACAAAGAGAGAATCTTAAAGGCTGCAAGAGAGAAACAGAGAGTTAACTACAAAGGATCCCCTATCAGATTATCAAATGATTTCTCAACAGAAACACATCAGGCCAGAAAAGAATGGACAGAAATTTACAAAGTGATGCAAAGCAAAGGACTGAATCCAAGAATACTCTATCCAGCAAGGCTATCATTCAAAATTGAAGGGGAAATAAGAAGCTTCACAGACAAAAAAAAGGCTAAGGGAGTTTATCACCACAAAGCCAGCAATGCAAGAAATGCTAAAGGGACTGGTGTAAAAAGAAGAACTAAAAAGCCCAGAAAGAAAACTGCCACACACACACACACAAAAAAAAAAATAGAAATGGCTACAAACAAGTACCTTTCAATAATAACTTCAAATGTAAATGGACTAAATGGTCCAATCAAAAGACATCGAGTGGCTGAATGGATAAAAAAAACATGACCAATATATTTGCTGTGTACAAGAGACCCACCTCATTAGAAGGGACTCACACAGACTGAAAGTGAAGGGATGGAAAAATATCTTTCAGGCAAATGGAAATGAAAAAAAAGCTGGGGTAGCAATACTTATATCAGACAAAATAGACCTCAAAGTGAAGGCCATAACAAGAGATGAGGAAGGCCACTTCATAATACTAAAGGGATCAATACAACAAGAGCATATAACCCTGATAAACATATATGCACCCAATGCAGGAGCACCCACATACATAAGAAAACTCCTGGAAGATATCAGGGGAGAGATCGACAAGAATACAATCATAGTAGGGGACTTTAATACACCACTGACATCACTGGATAAATCCGTGAGACAAAAATTCAGCAAAGAAACAGCAATCCTAAATGACTCACTAGATCAGATGGACTTAATTGACATCTTCAGAACACTTCACCCCAAAGCCACAAAATATACGTTCTTCTCAAGTGCTCATGGGACATTTTCAAAAATAGACCACATATTGGGTCACAAACAAAGTCTCCCCAAATTCAAGAAGATTGAAATCATACCAAGCATCTTCTCAGACCACAAGGCCATAATATTAGAAATAAACTACAACAAAAACAACTCAAAATACTCAAACACTTAGAAGCTGAATAGCACGTTATTAAATATTGATTGGGTTACCAATGAGATCAAAGAAGAAATTAAAAACATCCTGGAAACTAATGACAATGAAAACACAACAATCCAAAACCTTTGGGACTCAATGAAAGAAGTTCTGAGAGGGAAGTTTATAGCTCTACAGGCCTATCTCAACAAAGAAGAAAAAATGGTAGTAAATCATCTAAATCTACAGCTCAAAGAATTAGAAAGAGAGCAACAAGAAAAGCCCAGAGTGAGCAGAAGGAAGGAGATAATAAAGATTAGAGCAGAAATAAATGACATAGAGATCAAAAAAACAATACAGAAAATCAATGAAACAAAGAGCTGGTTCTTTGAAAGGATAAACAAGATTGACAAACCTCCAGCCAGGCTCACCAAGAAGCAAAGAGAAAGGACCCAAATCAACAAAATCAGAAATGATAGAGGCGAAATAACAACAGATCCCACAGAAATACAAATGATTGTTAAAAGATACTATAGACAACTCTACTCCAACAAACTAGACAACCTGGAGGAAATGGACATATTCCTAGAAAAATACAACATTCCCAAACTTAATCAAGAAGAATCTAAATATCTCAATAGGCCAATAACTATGGAAGAAATTGAAGCAGTCATCAAAACGCTTCCAGCAAACAAAAGCCCAGGACCAGATGGCTTCCCAGGGGAGTTTTACCAAACATTCAAGGAAGAACTAAAACCTATCCTCCTCAGACTACTACAAAAAATCCAAGAGGAATAATCACTTCAAAGCTCATTCTATGAAGCCAGCATCACCCTAATACCAAAACCAGGTAAAGACAACACAATGTAAGAGAATTACAGGCCAATATCCCTCATTAACATACATGCCAAAATCCTCAACAAAATCTTAGCAAATCGGATCCAGCAGTACATCCGAAAGATCATACACCACGACCAAGTAGCATTTATCCCAGGGATGCAAGGATGGTACAATATCCGCAAATCAATAAACGTGATACATCACATAAACAAATTGAAAGAAAAAAAACCACATAGTCATATAAATTGATGCAGAAAAAGCATTTGACAAAATCCCACAAACATTTCTGATTAAAACTCTCAGCAATGTGGGAATTGAAGGATCATACCTCAACATAATAAAAGCCATATATGACAAACCCACAGCCAACATCATACTCAATGGACAAAAAACTAACACCATTTGCCCTAAGAACAGGAACAAGACAGGGATGCCCACTCTCACCACTCCTGTTTGACATAGTACTGGAAGTATTAGCCATTGCAATTAGACAAAAAGAAGAAATAAGAGGCATCCAAATTGGAAAAGAAGAAGTAAAACTGTCCTTATTTGCAGACGACATGATATTATACTTAAAAAACCCTAAAGACTCCATCAATAAACTATTAGACTTAATAAAAGAATTCGGCAATGCAGCAGGATACAAAATTAACGCCAAGAAATCTATGGCATTTCTATACACCAATAGTGAATGTGCAGAAAGAAAGACTAAAAAAGTAATCCAATTTCCCATCGCACCAAGAAAATTAAGCTACGTAGGAATAAACTTAACTAAAGAGGTAAAAGACCTCTTCTCAGAAAACTACAGGACGATGAAAAAAGAGATAGAGGAAGACATAAACTGATGGAAGAACATACCATGTTCTTGGATTGGTAGAATCAACATCATTAAAATGTCCATACTGCCCAAAGCAATCTATAAATTCAACGCACTTCCCATTAAAATACCAATGGCATATTTCACAGACCTAGAATGTACTCTCCAAAAATTCATCTGGAATAAAAAACGACCCCGAATAGCTGCAGTGATCCTGAGAAAGAACAACGTAGGTGGGATCTCAATACCAGATATCAAGCTGTATTACAAAGCCATTGTTCTCAAAACTGCCTGTTACTGGCACAAGAACAGACATATTGATCAATGGAATAGAATAGAATAGAGAGCCCAGAAATCAGCCCCAACAAATACGCTCAATTAATATTTGACGAAGGAGGCAAGAACATACAATGGAGTCAAGATAGTCGCTTCAATAAATGGTATAGGGAAAATTGGTAAGATACATGCAAGAAAATGAAACTAGACCACCAACTTACACCATACACAAAAATAAACTCAAAATGGATAAAGGTCTTAAATATACGAGGGGAAACTATGCAAAAACTAGAAGAATCCAAAGGCAACAAAATCTCAGTCATATGCCGAAGCAATATCTTCACTGATACAGCTCCTAGGGCATTGGAAACTAAAGAGAAAATAAACAAATGGGACTACATCAAAATACAAAGCTTCTGCACAGCAAAAGAAACCATCAACAAACCAACAAGAAAACCCACTGCATGGGAAAACATATTTGCCAATGTCATATCTGATAAGGGCCTAATCTCCAAAATTTATAGGGAACTCATACAACTTAACAAAAGGAAGATAAACAATCCAATCAAAAAATGGGCAAAGGACCTAAATAGATACGTTGCAAAAGAGGACATTCAGAAAGCCAAGAGACATATGAAAACATGCTCAAAGTCACTAATCATCTGAGAGATGCAAATCAAAACAACAATGAGGTACCATCTCACACCTGTCAGATTGGCTATCATCAACAAATCAACAAACGACAAGTGCTGGAGAGGATGTGGAGAAAAATTAACACTTGTGCACTACTGTTGGGAATGCAGACTGATGCAGCCACTATGGAAGACAGTATGGAATTTCCTCAAAAAACTACAAATGGAACTCCCATTTGACTTCTAGGAATATATCCCAAGAAACCAGAAAAACCAGTCAGAAAGGATATATGCACCCATATGTTCATAGCAGCACAATTCACCATAGCTAAGATCTGGAAACAGCCTAAGTGCCCATCTGTAGATGAATGGATTAGAAAACTGTGGTACATCTACACAATAGAATAATATGCTGCTGTGAAATGAAGGAACTCTTACCATTTGCAACAGCATGGATGGAACTGGAGAGCATTATGCTAAGTGAAATAAGCCAGTCAATGAAGGAAAAATACCACATGATCTCACTGATTTCTGCATAATAAAGACCATTATAAACTTATGAACAAAAATAGATACAGAGGCAGAGCTGCCTAGAACAGGCTCAAACTACAGCAGGAAGGCCGGGGAGGGTGGGAGGTCGGGGCGGGGGGTGGGTAAGAGATCAACCAAAGGACTTGTATGCATGCATATAAGCATAACCAATGGACATAAGACACTGGGGGGTAGGGGAAGCCCGGGGATTGTCAAGGGCGGGGGGAAAAAAAAAAGAGACATATGTAATACTCTTTGTAATACATTAAGCAATAAAAAATAAATAAATAAATAAATAAATAAATAAATAAATAAATTTAAAAAAAGAAAACAAATTCCCTACATGTGCTGTCTTCCAGAGAACAACATCAGCAAAACATACATACATACTGATAGTAACAGGATAGAAAAAGATATTTTCTGAAAATAGAAACAAAAAAGGCCCGAGCTGTGGCTGAATTGGCTAGTGTTGTCCCTATACAGCAAGTTTGCTGGTTCAAACTCTCATTAGGACATATACAAGAAGCAAGCAATGAATGCATAATTAAGTGGAACAACAAATCAATGGTTGTTTCTCTTTCTATCTCTCTCTCTGTCTGTCTCTCTTGCTTTCTCTTTTTCTCTCTAAAAATCAATCAGTAAAATTTCTACTGAAAAAATGTTCACCTGTCCAGTGTTGCTCAGTGGTCAAGTGTTTACAAAGGAAAAAACAGGTGACAGTCTGTTATCTTTTCAGGGCACATGGGGGCATGCAAAAGCAGAGGATGGATATTTCTCTCTCATCAGTGTTTTTATCTGTACATCCCTCTCCCTTTCTCTCCCTGAAATAAATAAAAATATTTTAAAAAATCAATAAAACATATTTTTAAAATACTTAAAATGCAAACAACGAGTGGTTGTGGGAAGAAAGTGTCCTAATATGAGGTGACAGGAGATTTGAATTTGGGTGGTGGGCACATGGTCCTATTTACAGATTTTGTAAATTAGTAATCTCCACATGGAACCGATATGTTCATGTAGACTAATGTCATCCCTATGCAATTTAATTAAATAAATAAATAAATTAAAATGCAAACCAGAAAAAAAGCTGGGAAAGTAGTACTTATGTGAGGAAAAAATAGAAGTTAAATGTAAGGCTATAAAAAGAGACAAAGAAGGTCAATACATAATGATATGGGATCAATCCAACAAGAAGAAATAAACCTTATCAATATATATCCATCAGCCAGAGTAGCATGTCAATATATTAAACAAATATCAATATAATCAAAGTTAGGGAGTTCAATACCCCATTGACATTAGTAGATAGATCTTTCAAAAAAAATCAATAAGGTAAATGTATATATCTTAAAAGTTCCAACCAAAACTCTAATGAATTTTATTGATATGTTCAGAGCATTATTAAGCTAAAAATGCAGAGTGTAAATTTTCTTTGAGTGCACATGGAACAGTTCTTAGGTAGGCCATGGCAAGGCTATAAAACAAGCCTAGGTAAATTTCAGAAGAATGCAATCATTCCTCACATCTGCTCCAACCACAGTGGTGTCAAACTAGAAATTATTACACACGAACACATGGAATGTAAATAACCTGTTACTAAAAAGTGAATGAATTAAAAATGAGATCAAGGAGAAACATCAAAAAATACCTTGAGACTAATGAAATGAGAACATGATAATTCAAAATCTATGGGACAAGATGGAAGCTGTCCTAAGAGGGAAATTCACAGCAATACAGGCCTACCTCAAGAAATAAGAAAAGTCTCAAATGAACAATGTAACCTTTACCAGAAGACATGTTTTAAATGAGCCTATTGGATTGCTTTAAAAGCTGTGTAACATGATCTTAATTTGATTGATTGATTATGACAGTATTCTTTTCTTAGTGATGAAACTTCACCAAATTTAAAATATACCATTTTATAGTATAAAATTCAGTATAATTTGGCACATGTACCATGTTGTGCAATGATCACCTCTGTTTAGTTCCAAAACCTTTCACCAATCCAGAAGGGAACCTTATTCCCATGAAATAGGAACTCCCATTCCCCCTACCCAGTCTCTGGCAAACACTTGTCTCATTTCTGTCTCTATTGACACAATTATTATGGAAATTGCATATAAAAGGAACAATGCAATAAAGTAAATATATTTTCCCCTTTGGACTGTGGGGTTCCATGTTTGGAGCATCATCCCATGCACTGATGGTCATAGGTTCAGTTCCCAGTCAGGGAATATATAGAGTTTGTCAGACAAATCCCTGTCGGGGACCATCCTCCTTGCAGGCAGCAGCCAATCAATGTCTTTCACTCACATCAATGTTTCTTTCTTTCTCTCTCTCTCTCTCTGTCTCTCTCTCTCTCTCTCTCTCTCTCTCTGTCTCTCTCTCTCCCCCCCCCATCAATCTAGTCTCTCTAAAATCAATAAAACATTTTCCAGCTTGAGGATTTAACTATAAAAAGACAAATTTTGCATTGCAAACATAAAACAATGATAGGAAGGCCACTAGGAAATGTTAAGGGTAAGTGTTACACAAAATTCAATTGAGAGCAAGAAAGTTAATTTCACAAGAGAGCACGTTACCTTGAAGACTACAGTGTCTGATGTAGGACATGCAACAGCAATACGACGTTTCCTGTAAAATCCACAGCACCAATGAGAGAATCCATGTCTTTAAAAAGGGCAACAAAATTTTCAGTGAAATATCAGCTTTCTGTATATCAAATAAAGATTCTTTATATAATTAACATTGGGCCTATATTTTAGAAACAACGATGATAGAGAAACATCTATCAGCTGCCTACTGCACACTCCCTACTGCGGATGTGCACACAACCAAGATACATGCCCTTGACTGGACTCCAAACTGGGACCCTTGAGTCCGCAGGCTGACACTCAATCCAATGAGCCAAACCAGTTAGGGCAAGGGCCTAAGTTTTAAAAAACTTTTAGTTATCTACTTCTGCTGTCACCTCTCCCAGCCTATGAAGTATTTAACAAGCACACTCTGATTGGGAGTAATTTTTTTTCACTACTTATTGGCTCACAGAACTTTTATTCCCTGAAGTGGAACACATCTGATGGCCCAAATTAAGGCTGGAAGATATATTGTTCCTTCCTCATCATCTGTCCCTGGTTCAAAGACTAATTGATCTCAGCCAAAAATGGCAGTCTTGCTTTTTTTTTGCATGGAAACCACTTATTAAGAAGATCCCACTCCTTCCTTTCGCCCTCAAACCACACAGTAATTTCCCTGAAATGGTGGAAAGTTAAATGTCCAAATGTCAAAGAACAAAAGTATATGTTGTTAGCCTCTGTAATATTACATATATACATATGTACTGACCTACTGTATGTTTTATACACATAATAACATAAAATGAAAGTCCCTAAGCTGCATATGTGTATGTTTATACAAGTTATGTTTTCATGTAGGATCTAGTTCTGGAAGTGAAGCTATTGGGAAAGGAATGACATACTTGAATATTTGAAACAAGCTCAATTAACCTTCTAAAAAGATGTGCTCATTTCATCTACCAATACTACAGGAGAATGCCTTTTTCCTCTCATGGCCATTCTGTTTTTATTTTTTAAATTTAATAATTATCATTTTATGTTCAAAAAATGGTATCTCATTGTTTGTTGATATGCATTGTTTTCTGATCAGCAGGCAAGGTTCTATCTAGCATAAATGTTAATCTGTAAATCATGAATATCAGCTCAAATTGGAATTGGTTTTATAGGAAAAGAATAATTACCTACTGCTAAATACTGCTATAGGCTTACCTATGAGAATTTTCTTTCTCCTTAATAGGAACCTGCTGCTTCTCACTTTGTTCCATGTTGCCTTTCTGCCTCACACCAACATTGTCACTGTTTTCTTCAGCACCATCATGCATGTTATCTGACACTTCCCTTTTACTACTTGTCTTTTTCTCTTGTTCTTCAACCTTTGATGGAAGTTTGATATTGAGGGTATTGTTATTACCTTATTCATTAAAAGGAGTGTGTTGCCATTAGTTCTGTCACTTGCCTTTTATCATTTGGGTTTGTTATTACCTTATTCATTAAAATGACTGCATTCTCATTAATGTTATCTTTTGGCTGCTGGTTATCACTCTGTTCCCTGTTGCTGTGCTGACTCAGTCCACCATCGTTACCGTCATCATCAGCACCATCATGCATGCTTTTTGACATTTCCCTTTCAGTACTTTTCTCTTCATCCTCTTCTTCAACCTTTGATGAAAGTTTGATATTACTATTATTGTTATCACCTTATTCATTCAAAAGTTATATTTTCATTAATTTTATTACAGTAATGAAATTGCTATGACTTGAATCAATAAAAATATTGTGAATGTTTAATTTTATCATAACAGGTCATTGAAATTGTAAATTCTGTTTCCTATCTGTTTCTGTATAGGCGAGGGATTACCCAGATTTCTAAAAGGGCTTTCTTAATTTTGTGCACCTATTGACATTACATCCACTCTTTGCTACCTGACATTTCCCCTTCTCAACCTCATCCCATTTATCTATCAGAGACAATGAAATAAAATGGCAAAGATGCCAAATTTCCGACTTTTGTCTTTGCTACCTTGGTCTTGCATTACACAGATTGATTTAGAAGTTGTGAAATTGTGCCTCAGTAGCAAATAGGAAACTTTCCTCTTTCTTCATGAAGCTATTGTTTCCCAAAATGCCTTTTACAATTTTTTAAAGATCTTTAAAATCAAAACTGGTGGAATTTTAAAAAAATATGAACCAATATACTACAACATTGGAGCAGAATGAAGCCAATGAATTGTTAGTTAAAGTACAATTTTGGAAAGTGAGTAATGTTCCCCTAATTTCAGACCAAATCTTGGTATTTTGGGCCTGAAGAATTCTGCTGGCCTTACCCCAAAGAGTCTCTTAGGTTCCATCAAACCATTACGTCCATGGGTACCCAGTGGTGGTGGCTGGTATTTGTGTATGCTGGGACTTTTGCTGAGGGGCCTCACAATCAGAAATGAAATTGAGTTTCAAACTGTCAACATGGTAAGCACCATTCACACCTACCTGGTGACTCACTTATCTCTTGAGACTCATATACCAATGGGTGCTCTTTCAGTGATTGACCCCAACAGAAAGCTGGTAGGCAGAAGAGGAACTCAGAGTGACTTGGGCTTTGTTCTTAGTTGCCTCAAGGGCTTCGTGCTGGGAGAAGGAGGCATTGCTGTGCAGCTTGGCCCCTCCCTGGCGCACCTAGGCCTAGAAGAGGCTGTCACAAACACTGCATCACTCTGTAGCTCCATACAGGTTGCTCGGGAAAAATCACAGGCAAAGACTGACATTGACTTACAACAGAGTGCCCAACAACCCCATATCAAGAGGCTCCAGTGGGGAGCTACAGAGCATGAACCAATTATCTCCACAAGACAAACACTGAAAGGAAGGTCTTGGCACGTGCCATACCACACTGGTGTGAATTACTCAACATTGGGTCAGCCATCACACAGCAGCTTGTATACTGTGGTCAGCCATCCTGAGCAGCAACACCATCCACTAATAGACCAACATCAACACTCTACAAAAGAGGGCTCACATCACACACAAGTGACATCCCTGGAGATCTTAGCTCTGGTGGTCAGAAAGTATGTTCCAATGAGCCTGACAAAACACCTAATACAGAAGGCCATTTTTCCAAGACTTGGAGGCAAAGAACATCTACCCATATTCATGGAAACAAATATAGAGGGAAAGCTTAAATGGGAAGAAAAAGAAATGTGCTCTAATTAAGAAACAGGAAAAATCCCCAGAAAAAAACCAATAAATGAAATCGAGGCAAGATAAGCACCACATACAGAGTTCAAAAACATGGGTACAAAGATGCTCAAGGAACATAGTGAGAACTTCAACAAGGAGACAGTATGTATGAAAAAGGGTTAATAAGTCATAAAAAATATCCACTCAGAAATGAAGAAATAATACCTGAAATGAAGAAAACACAAGAAAGAATCATAGCAGAGAAGATGAAGCATAGAATCTTTGACTTAGAAGAGAATATAGCAGGAAGCAACCAATTAGAGCAGCAATATATATAATTTTATAAAAGCACACATACTTTTATAAAAGTATATATAAAGAAGAGATACTTTTATGAAAGTATCTATACTAATAAAAGGATAATATGGTAATTAGACTGGATAGACTGCACATCTTCCAGACTTACTTTTGGATATCCTTCCGGACAAAGCCACAGTGGCGGGGGCCAAGGCAGAAGGGGTTATTAGGCAAGTGGGAGAGAGTGGTTTGGGGCGATCAGGATGGCAGGGAAGTGAGGTTAGGGGCATCAGGCAGGAAGGCAAAGGGGTTAGAAATGATCAGGCAGGCAGGCAGGCAGAGTGTTTAGGGGCAATCAGGCAAGCAGGCAGGTGAGTGGTTAGGGGTTAGCTATCCTAGATTGCGAGAGGAATGTCCAACTGCAGAATCGGGCCTAAACTGGCAGTAAGACATCCCCTGAGGAGTCCCGGATTGGAGAGGGTGCAGGCCAGGCTGAAGGAACCCCCTCTAGTGCATGAATTTTGTGCACTGGGCCTCTAGTATATGTATTATTTTTCTTAATGAAACTAGTTTAAGAAATTTCTTAGATAACAGAAAACATAGCAATGTCCATAGGCACACCAGAAGGAGAACAAGAGCAAAAATTAAGAACCTATTTGAGAAAATAATGACTGAAAACTTCCTTAGCCTGGTGAAGAAAAGGACACACAAGTGCAGGATGCAAAGAGAGTCCCAAACAAGACACTTTGTAATTAAGATGGAAAAGCTTCAAGAAAAGGAGATCTTAGAAGCAGAGAGGGAAAACCAGACAGCACCCAATAAGGGAGTCAACATAAGTCTATTAGATGCTTTCTCAACAGAAACATTTCAGGCTGATAGTTACTGGTACAAAATATTCAAAGTGATAAAACAGTAGGACCTACAACCAAGACTACTCTACTTATCAAAGGTATCATTTCTAATTGAGGAGGAGATAAAGAGCTTCCTAGGTAACCTAAAGAAGTTCATCACACACACAAAAAAAGAGACAATATCATGGGAAATGTTAAAGTGGCTTCTATATAAAAAGCAGAAGAAAAAGGCAGGGGACATAATTTTAAAGAATAAAATAGCAATAAGCCAGTACCTATCAATAATCCCTGTAAATGCCCAGCAGGAGGCATATATGTCTTAAAAGCTCCAATCAAAAGACAGAGGTAAATGGATGGCTAAGAAATCAAGATCCTTATATGTGCCATCTACAAAAGAACATCTTCAGAAAAAGATACACACATACTGAAAGGAAAAAGATATTTCCTGAAAATACAAACAAAAAGGGCCCTAGTCTGGTGTCTCATTTGGTTAGAATGTTGGCCCAATATGCCAACTTTGTGGGTTTAATCTCTCATCAGGGATATATAAGAAGCAACCAATGAATGCATAAATAAGTGGAGCAACAAATCAATGTTTCTTCCTTTTTCTGTCTATCCTTTTCTCTTTCTCTCTCAAATCAATAAATACAAATTCACTTAAAAAATATTCCCGTGGCCGGTGTTGCTCAACAGGCAAGTGTCTACCTAAGAAACAAGAGGTTACCAGCCTGGTCAGGGCACACGCCCGGAATACAGGCCAAATCCTCAGAAGCAGGCATGAAGAAGGCAGAGGATGGATGTTTCTCTCTTCTTGATGTTTAGAGCTCTTTATCCCTCTCCCTTCCTCTCCCTGACCTGAAATCAATAAAAATGTATTTAAAAAATAAAATAAAATATATTTCTTAAATATTTTTAAATGCAAACAACAGCAAAAGCTGGGATAGCAATACTTATTTCAGACAAAATAGAAGTTAAATCTAAGACTATAGAAAGAGACAAAGGAGGCTATTGCATAATGATATGGGATCAATCTAACAAGAAGAAATTATATTTATAAACAGGAGCACTTCAATCCATAAAGCAAATATTGATACCATCATAGTTAAAATATTAAATTCTCCATTGACATCAAAGAATAGATCTTACAAAAAACTCATGAAGATAACAGCACCTTTAAGGACATATTTTACCTGATGCATTTCATTTTTATTTTCAGAGTGTTATTACCCTAAACTTGCAGGGTATAAATTTTCTTCAAGTGTACATGGAATAATTCCCAAACTAGAATGCGAGTAAAGCCAGAAAACAAGCCTAAGTAAATTTAAAAAGATTGAAATCATTTTACACATCTTCTCCAACCACAATGGTATCCAACAAGAAATCAATTTGAGAAAAAAAAAAAAGAAAACCCTAAAAACACACAAAAACTTGGAGAGTATAGAGCAGTTGCTGGGTTAAAAATGAGATCAAGGAAGAAATCAAATGATACCTTGACACAAATGAAATGAGAACATGACAACTAAAAATCTATGGGACATCATGAAAGCAGTTCTAAGAGTGAAACTCACAGCAATACAGGCCTATCTCAAGAAATAAGAAAAATCTCAAATTAAAATGTAACCTTTACCAAAAGACATGTTTTAAATGAGCCTAATGAAGTGGTCGGCAAACTTACGGCTCGGCAAACCGCAGCTCATGAGCCACATGTGGCTCTTTGGCCACTTGAGTGTGGCGGTATTTTGTGGAAGACCCACACTCAAGGGGCCAAAGAGCCTCATGTAGCTCCAGAGCTGTGGTTTACCACCCAAGGGCCTATTGGATTATTTTAAAAGGTGTGTAACATGATCTTAATTCTATTGATTGATTATGACAGTATTCTTTTCTTAGTGATTTAACTTCAACGAACATCAACCATTTTGAAGTGAAAAATTCAGAAGCATTTGTCACATGTACCATGTTGTGCAGTGATCACCTCTATTTGGTTCCAAAACCCTTCATCACTCCAGAAGGGAACCTCATTCTCATGAAATAGGAAATCTCCATTCCCCTACCCAGTCTCTGTCAAACACTTGTCTCATGTCTGTCTCAGTGGACTCACTTATTGGGGCAATTGCATATAAAAGGAATCATACAATAAAGTAAATATATTTTGCACTGTGGCCTGTGGGTCACAGTGTTTGGAGCGTGCACCCATGCACCTAAGGGTCACAGGTTCAATTCCCATTTCAATATTCCCAAGTTATCAGTTCAATCCCTATTGTGGACCATGCAGGAGGCAGCTAATCAATGTTTGTTTCTCACATCAAAGTGTCTCTCTCTCTCTCTCTCTCTCTCTCTCTCCCCTACCCCTTCCACTCTCTCTAAAGTCAATAAAACAAGCAAATATTTCCTTGCTTGAGGATTTAACTACGAAAAGACTAATTTTGCATTACAAACAGAAAACAATGATAGGAAGGCCACTAGGAAATTTTAAGAGTAAATGTTACACAAAATTCAATTGAGAGCAAGAAAATCAATTTCACAAGAGAGCACTTTACCTTGAAGACTAAGTTGTCTGATGTAGGACATGCAACAGCAATGCGACATTTGCTGAAAAATCCACAGCACCAATGAGGGAATTCATTTAAAAAAATAAACAAACTTTTCAGTGAAAGATCAGCTTTCTGTATATCAAATAAAGATTCTTTATATAATTAATACTAGGCCTATGTTTAAAAAAAGCTTTTAGTTATCTACCTCTGCTGTGACCTCTCCCAGCCTATGAACTATTTAATGGACACACGCTGACTAGGATTAATTGGTTTTCACCACTTACTGGCTGACATAACTTTTATTCCCTGAAGTGGAACACATCTGATGACCCAAATTAAGGCAGGAAGATACATTGTTCCTTCTTCATCATCTGTCCCTGGTTAAAAGACTAAGTGATGTCAGTCAAAAATGCATTCTTGTTTCTTTAGCATGGAAACCACTTATTAAGGAGATCCCATTCCTTCCATTAACCCTCAAGCCATACAGGAAGTTCTCTGAAATGGTGAGGAGTTAAATATTCAAATGCATATATATGCTGTTAGCCTTCCCACTCCCACATCACACTTTTGCAGGCTCCATGCAGTCTCCAACATTTAAATCTTCAGCTTATGAAGGCACAGACTCATGAAACAAGCATGGGCTCAAATGACCAAGAATACGAGCTCTCTGTTTTCCTTGCTCTTGGAAAAGAAAATAAAGGAAGTCTGAGTGATCAACTCCTAACACAGGTGTGTCACTCAACTCCATTAGTGATTTGACATCTAGTCTTACTCTTACTCAACCCTCTGTGTACATGGGAGTCACATCAGCTAATTGGAAAACAGGTAGAGGACAGAAGACACCTGCCTTGGGCCATAGATCTATGTAGTTCAGCCATCTCCCATCCCCTAGGACTCCAGGAACCTAAGCTCCACTCTGTGAGTCAGAGTTCAGGTTGATGAGACCATAGTTGTATTTGTGATCAAAAGAATCTTTCCAGAGCCTCCAATTTTTTTAAATATCTTTCTAAAGAAACCTTGAATGTTCCTAGCTCCTCCAATTAAACATATAAACAGGAGAACAACAACCTCCTCAGGAGATCCTTGAGCCCAATATTTTAATCTGCCAAATCATGTGGCCTTCCTTCTTAAAATGTATCTTTAACTTGTCTTATCTCCATCTGCATTCTAAAACTCTATTCCAATCACAACCCAGTGTTGTTCCTCTTGAAACCTGGGATTCCCCTTCTAAAGCCATTCTTATCTTCTATTGACTGCATTCACTGCCCACTCCCCATATTTGTATTTTGAACCTCACCTGCAGAATGATAAAGAAGGAAAAGTATTACACTCATCAACCTGAATTTACAAGTCAGTTCCACCCTTTACTATACCCCAATAAGTCATTTTAAAATCTTTGAATTTCTAATACTCCATGCAACCAACCACTTGGCCAGGACATTAAACACTGGTTGAAGAGCTAGAGGGAATTGTGTTTAATTAATTTCTAGGCTTTCTTAAATTCCTGTAATTCTATGTGCCTTTGATTCTGTCTATAGAAAAATGGAGAACACCACAGGTGGCACAATTGGAAAAAAAAATTACACAATGAAAGAAACGTCCTGCCGAAACCGGTTTGGCTCAGTGGATAGATCATCAGCCTGCGGACTGAAGGGTCCCAGGTTTGATTCTGGTCAAGGGCACGTACCTGGGTTGTGGGCACGTCCCCAGTAGGAGATGTGTGGGAGGCAGCTGATGGATGTTTCTCTCTCATCGATGTTTCTAACTCTCTATCTCTCTCCCTTCCTCTCTGTAAAAAATCAATAAAATATATATTTAAAAAAAATGTCCAAAAAAGTAGAGAATAAAAAATTTTAAAGTCAAGAAGTCATGGGAGAATTAAGAAAGAATATAGCAAAAAAGATAAAAACCTCATACAACTAGGCTAAGGTACTAGCCTGAAAAGAAAACCAGACTGGGAAGACAATAAATAAAGAAATCAAATTGAGATATCCTCTAAGTACCTGCTGAATTTAATTAAGATAACAGGGTTTATACATAGACATTCTCTACTTACAGATAAACAATTCATTACAAGATGTAAAGATATCATTTTAACCTAACCAGGCCTTGCTTAGGAAAACTCTTTGGTTCTGTAGCCATAGCTAACTGCTATAAATCCTAGTAGCTTTGGCGGGAAGAAAAAGGTTCTATTTACTGATACCACTGCAATTGTCAAGAATAGTAAGGTAAGCCCTAACCTATTTGACTCAGTGGATAGAGCATCAGCCTGTGGACTCAAGGGTCCCATGTTTGATTCCGGTCAAGGGCATCTGCCTTGGTTGCGGGCAAATCCCCAGTAGGGAGTGTGCAGGAGGCAGCTGATGGATGTTTCTCTCTCATCGATGTTTCTAACTCTCTATCTCTCTCCCTTCCTCTCTATAAAAATAATCATTGAAATATATTAGAAAAAAGAATAGTAAGGTAAGTGCTTGGACTAACTAGGTCTCTTAGAAAAACGCTAAATCTAAGTTAACACACAATCAGATTTACTTTCTGATTTTATCTGATTCGCATCTCTATCTCAAGCGAGTGCCACACAGGAATTTATCAGACATGTTGAGGAACAACGGAATAGATATGGAAGTCAAACAGGTGGACACACGCTAACTATAGAATCAGGTATCAATTCCTCCACCTCCCTGAACCACAGTTCCCTAATTAATAAAAATTTGCCTAATTATTACAATAGCACAGCTACTTTGAAAGTTATTGTGATGACTAAATAACACAGGTTAGTTACATAATATAGGGCCTACTCTAGCCAATAGTAGACTACTCTAGAACTCTTAGATTCTTTTCTTAGAATTCCTGTAGGTAAAATATTGTTTTAAAAAATCCACAAAATCCTACCTGTATAAAGACTCTTCTTCAGACATCTCACATACTATTAAGGAAAAAAGTAAAATACATTTTAAAACAATAATATAAATTTACAGGAAATTAAAAGTACCTGAGTAATGTTTTGTTAGAAAGTATTCCTTTGGAACCACACATCATATACCAGGGTCAATATTAATCATAGTGTCAGTAGGCCATTAATACATTAAGAATTCTTACTTTCTCTTTTTAAATATATCAAATGAAAGAAAGAAAAGAATAGGATCTGATATGTACAATGGACATAATCCCAAACAAACCCCATTAGACTGACAGAAAATGGTATGGATGGTAAAAGCAGAATCATAAACTAACAGTATCAAACTAATATAGCATGCATTTTATGGACTCCTTTCACTAAGAAAGTTTAGAAGAGTGTACTTATTTTTCCATAACACAATACAACTTCTCCAGTTCGTTAGTGAAGATGCGCTAGTTTAGGATGAAACACTCTATCACAAACAAGCTTGGTCGCCAAGTACTACACTTTGCAGCCTAGCAAAACATAGGAAACAGACTCTTTCTAGCAACATTTCTAATTGCAAGATAAGTAGGAAAGACTTTGTGACACCAGTTGTATAACGTAGAATTCCTTGAGACTGCCTTCTTCCAAGGCTACCTTGTATCTGTTACCACATCCTTGTGCAGGGGGGTCCAGACAGGGAGGGCTCTGCAGTAGTGCATGAGGTCACTTTTCTCAACCCTGCCCAGCAGGTGGCAAATGCCTGTAGAAATCAAGCTTGTTCTGCTTGTATGGCATATGTCATCATAGCTTATGCTGATGAACAATAAGCCACAATAATTATCACATGTCATGTAATAGAGTTCTAGTACTTGCAAAGTTCTTTCTATTTCTTCCTTTTCTTAATTTCTTATAAAACTGAAAGCATGGCTTTCCCATTAAAGGAAGTTGTTGGAAGTTAAAAAGTCAAATAAATATTATCCAGAATGTAGGGATATCCATGGATATTCCACCAAACTCAACATGTATGGATACATACTGGTTTTTTCAGTTGAACTGTTGCTCTTTCCTGCTCATCTCACAAAGTCCTATTCTTCATGTCTAATCTAAATGCCAGTGCACTGCCTGGAAACCTACAAAACACCTTGCATTTCTCTCTCCCTGCCAATGTTTTACATTGATTCATCACAAAAATTATATGAACTAGACCTCTTCTCTGTCTCTGCTTTGTTTTGTTACTGTCAACTGCCCTAGTCAAACAATGGCACTAAACAGATGGCTCTCACAGGGGGAAAATCCCACCAATTATTATTGTTTCCTCTTAAATTAATAAGTTTTTTAGAGCAGAAACAATGAGAAAGACATAGTCCTAGAAAAACAATGACATTTTAAGTGGAATAAATTGAGCTTTCTGATTCACCTCTGCATGGATAGGTGAAACTTCATAATAAACTAATGTTAGCCCAAAGAGGCAAAATCTTCCTTTGTTTCCCAGTCTCCTTATGTGCTTTCCTATCATCTCTCATTTATATGCGGTGCCGGGGGGTTCACTAGGAAATGAGAAACCACAGGCCAAATACAAGCTGTCCTCAGGTTTTGTAAAGAAATGTCTCACTGGAACACAGTCATGCCTGTTCACTTAAAGATTGTCTAGTACGGCTCTCACAGTACAATAGCATACTTGAATAAATATTACAGACCACATTGCCTAAAATCAGGTCTTTTGCAGGCAAATCTTGCTAATACCTACTTCATATCACAACCAGAGGGCCCTAATCAAACCTAATCTTGTTACACTTCTCCTCAAAACTCCTGAGTCGCTGTGGTAAATATTGCTGGCTCCATACCTCAGTCTCCACTCTTACTGGAGAACCACAACTCTGTTTGGACATTCACTGTCATGATACACAACGAAGGTGTTATCTCCCATGCTCCAAGAAGAGAAATAATTATACTGAGCTCATCACAGTAACTAGTTCACCACTCACTGGTTTAGGAGCGATTATGTGATGTAACCCAAGCCTATAATATGTTAGGAAGGGAAAGTCAAATGCAAGGCAATCAGTTTTCTTCCAAATTAAAAGAAACATATTGCCCATGCCAGTGTGATTCAGTGGATTAAGAATCATCAGATGGAACAAGATATGGCTGGTAGGATTCTCATTTAGGGCATATGCCCAGGTTACAGGCTTGATGCCCTGTATTAGTGGGCACGAGGCAGCTGAGTTATGTGATTGTTTCCTTGATATTTCCATCTCTCTCTCCTTTTCCCCTCTTCTCTTACTCAATATCAATAAAAGCTTATTTTTTTAAAAAAGTAAAGGAAGCACATATCTCAATATCACTAATCAGGAAATGCAAATGAAAGCCATAATGAAGTGCCAGCTCACTACTCTCAAAAATTCTGTCATCAAAATATCTACACTAATAAAAGAGAAACATGCAAATTGGTGTCACTCTGCTATGCCCAATAGCCAATCGGATGAGTATGCAAATTAATCCAACAAAGATGGTGTTTCATTTGCATACACAGGCACTGAGCGGAGAATGAAGGCTCTGGCCAAAGTGAAGCCTGAATACTGTGAAGACTGAAGACTGAAGACTGAAGACTGCAGAGGCTAGGCAGTGGAGAAGCCAAGGCTTGCTGCGATCGAACCAAAGGCAAGGATTCTGGGTGCCGGAAGAAAACCCACAGGAAAACCTTGAGTGGTGGCCATGAAGCTGGAGGCTTGGGTTGCAGTAGGCGATGGAGGAAGCCAAGCTTCCAGCCTGCTCTGGCCATTGCTCAAGGGAGAGAACAACATGCAGGCACAGCCAGGAGTCTGAGAGATCAACACAAGGAGGTGCCTACTCCAAGTTTCCATGGTGTGGCTGGGGGCAGGCCCTCAGTAGACACACACACACACACACACACACACACACACACACACACGGCTCATGCTATAAGCCTCGGTTGCCAGACTGTGGCTTAGGCCTGCTACCTATGGGAAGCTGGCCTAAGCCATCAGCAGGACATCCACGCAGGCTCCTGGACTGTGAGAGGGGGGAGGCTGGGCTGAAGGACCCCCATTCCCTCGTGCAGTAATTTCATGCACCAGGCCTCTAGTAAATAAATAACAAGTGTTGGTGAGGATATGAAGAACAAGAAAATTTTGTGTACTATTCATATGATTGTAAATTGGTAGAGTCATTGTAGAAAAAAACATGGAATTTTCTGAAAAATTTGGAAATAGAACTGCCATTCCACTTCTGTATATTTATATAACAAATACATGAACAGGAATTTGAAAAGATATCCACACCCCTATGTTCACTGCACCATTATTTACAATAGCCAAGATATATAAGCACTCTAGGTGTCCTTATATAGATAAATGAATAAAGAAGATGCAATGTATATAATATTACTCAGACGTAAAAAAGAACAAAATTTTGCCACTTAGTGCAACATCCATGGACTGAGTGGAGATTATGCTAGGTGAAATAAGACTTAGAAAGACAAATGCCTTATCTCACATGTGCAATCGGAAACCACAAAGCAAACAAAACAAAACCACACCCCATTGCTACAAAGAACAAAGTGATGTTTGCCAGAGGGTAGTGAGTTGAAGAGGTAGCTGAAATAGAAGAATATGAATAAGAAGTGCAGAATTCTAGTTATAAAATATATAGACAACAGACATCTACTGTACAGCAAAGGGAATGTGTCAATCCTACCTAGTAAAAGGGTAATATGCAAATTGACCATCACTCCAACTAACAAAATGGCTGCACGCATGCGGACACAAGGTGGCCAGCAGGGGAAGTCAGTTGTGGGCTATCATGCCAGCATGAGAGGGAAGTAGGGAGGTACCAGGCCTGAAAGGGAGGGCAGCTGGGGGAGACCCAGAAAGCAGGAGAGGGCAGTTGTGGGGGCACCAGGCCAGCAGGGGAGGGCAATTGGAGGCAACCTGTCCTGCACAGGAGGACATAAGGCGACCAAGCTGGCAGGGTAAAGCAGTTAGGAGTTACCAGGCTGGCAGAGGAACAGTTAGGCATCGAACAGACTGGCACAGGAGTGGTTCAGTGCAATGAGCAGGCAGGCAGGCTAGCAATTGGGAACCAGCAGTCCTGGATTGGGAGAGGGATGTCAGACTGCCCATTTAGGCCCAATCCCAGGAGGATTGAGGCTAAACGGGCAGTCAGAAGTCTCTTGAGGGGTCCCTGATTGGAGAGAGTGCAGGCTGGGTTGAGGGACACACCCGCTCCCCCATGCATGAATTTCATGCACCTGGCCTCTAGAACTGTAATGACATGGTATGGTGATAGATGGTAACTAGACTTACCATGGTGAACGCATCATAATATATGTAAAAGTCAAACCTCTGTGTCACACAACAGAAAGTAATATATTGTGTGCCATCTAGACTTTAACAAAACATTTAAAATTGAGCAAAGCAATCCTTTGGCCTTCACATAGTGTCATGTGAGAATAGGATGCTTTAGAGGCATCGCTAATTCGCTCACTAGGAAAGCAGACATAAGCACTGACAACCTCACAGCTGAATAAGGGACAACACCTAGGATCCTAATGACATCACTGAACACCAAAACAATCCTGGTTCCTAGTGTTTCAGCCTCTTAATTAGGCCACCCATTATTACCTGAAGCTAAAAGCATTCCATCTGATAAATTTCCCAAGGCCACAGGATAATATTTAGTCTTCTCTGTAGTACTAAAGACTTTCATAAGCTTGCTTTAGCTAGGCACTCCCCTCATTCCCACCCATTCCCACAGCACACATTTTGCACATTGAAGTGGTACAGCTCAAAAATCCTCCAAAGTTATGGTGCACATCATAGCCCTTGGACTCATGTTCTTATTGCCAAACATCACCCTTCTGCCCCTTTAACCTGGCAAACATCTCCATCTGCAGGCTTAATTTAAATCTCACCCATATTTTTATTTTATATTAATTATTTTATTTGTGCATAGGCAAATTTTAGAGGACATTTAGTATTAAAGTTGGGGATAGTGAAACAAGAAAAGCCTGGGGAAATGAGCCCAGGCTCACTAAGAAGTCAGGTTTAGAGGGTTTGCCCAGGATGAATTGCTAGTGACCATTGTTGCACTGGTTGGAAGCCTCCTGGGGTCCCTTAGAGTTTAGGAGAATCATCCCTGTGGGGGAAGAAAATGGGGAAGTCTTGGGTGTGCAAGCATGTCTTTATTTTTCTTTAATTTTTAGCACCTTTTAAACATTGATTTAGGAAAAAGAAAGATTGGGAGAACGTTGGTTTTTTGTTCCACTTATTTAAGTATTCATGAGTTGATTCTGGTATGGACCATGACCAGGGATCAAACCCACAACTTGGCCCATTGGTACAGTACTTTAAGCAAGTGACCTACCGGCCAAGCTTCACCATATTTTTAAAGCTAATTCTCATCATGGCCTTAAAGTTGCTGGCACCTGCTACACACCAATAAAAACGAATAAATAATGATAATAATAAGCTTCTAGTGTTCTCTACCACCGAGCAATCACTGAATAAAGTATAGTAATAAATAGAAATGACAATAACAAGCTCTTGGAGGGCAGAGGCTGTGTTTTTAAAACATTTCAATTCTGCAACATCAGAATAGCATTCAGTACATAAATGGCACCTGAGAGTTAAATAGTACACCAGTAAGCAGACAAATTAGTAAGCGAATTTTGACATTTTCTTTGAAAATTCTGATGAGATAAACACAGACATAAAGCAGTGACAGCTCACATATTATGAGATCAAGGTCAAAATGATATTTCATCTTTGTATTTCCTATAAGTTACAAAATCAACCTACATAAATCCTCTGGTAAAGGTCTACTAAGGTGTCCTCTACAGTTCTGGTTCAGATTGCAAAATGTAGTAGGTGCCAAATCTGGGTAGGACACTAGCATCTTTGTCACTGTTAAACACTTTTGTACGTTTTTACAATATATTGATTCCCGAGTTGGGTTTTTATATACAGCATTTATTATGATTATCTTTTGATCAATACCAAGAGAGCTTCTTGTCCTAAAGAAATTGCAGTGTCCTGACAACTATACAACAAACAGGAGGAACCATCTTGTTCTAATGCATCAACATATCTCATTCTGTTCTGACTTCTGAGGAATGAAGTTGATGATAGTGAGGGCTTTTTGGCATAATATGTAAAGTACCTATGATTCTCAGCATGTATTTCCCTTCTGACTTCTGTGCTATTGGTAGGTATCTTATAAAACAACCTCAAAGGTCCCAGACAGTGTGGTTCATTGATTGAGGGTTGACCTTTGAACCAGGTCATCAAGGTTCCATTTGCAATTAAAGCACATGCCCCCTTTATGGGCTAGGTCCCTAGTATGGGGAATGCAGCAAGTAGATAATCAATGATTACCTCTCATCTTTGATGTTTCTCTCTCTCTCTCTCTCTCCCTCGCCCTTTCTCTCTGAAATCCATAAAAGTTTTACTTAAAAAAATTATTTCACTGGGAAAGTTGCACACTAAGTGTTGAAGTTCTTATTGTTTGCCATTTGTTTGTGGTACCAGGAAAGTATTGTTGAGTTCCCACTATTAGCTACTCTTTCAGTGAGACAAATCACTCTGTAAAAACAGGTTTTCAGCTCTAGCCAGTTTGGCTCAGTCAGAGAGCATCAGCCTATGAACTGAAGGGTCCAGGGGTTGATTCTGTTAAAGGTCACATGCCTTGGTTGACTGCTCAATCCCAGGTGGGGGGCCTGCAGGGGGCAGCTGATCAATGATTTTCTCTCATCATTGATGTTTCTACCTCTCTCTCCCTTTCTCTTCCTCTCTCCAATAAATAAAAATATTTTTAAAAAACATTAAAAAACAAACAAACCAGTTTTCATTCACTAAATGTAATCCATTGCCTGTAAAAACTACACAAAATGTCCATTTTATATAACAAGTCCAATCTATCACAATGTGAAAATAGAGAAAACATACGACATCCTAACTTAAAATATTTTTTTCTTTTTTACATAAAAATATCACATAGGATTTTACGGATCAATACTAAATAAATGAACTTTTCAAACAATATTGACCCAGATTTTAAAATTACCTAAACTTAATTTTTTTCAATAATACTGAATACAATAAACATTCACATGAAACTTACACATTGTTTGTTTTTTATTGCTCCTTCATTATCAAAATTTCCTTACACTAAATTCATTTATGGTAGGACCAACAAGAGTAATTCAGTATCAGAAGTCTTACCAAGATTGTTACTGTCAGAAGATTTCATAGGACTTCGTTCTTCTTTATTTTCATTAGTCGATTGTTGGTTGCTGTGAATAAAAAATGGTGATAAATGATATTACCATCGTAATACAAATATAAAAATATTTCCCAAATATTGTAAATTCTTAGCATATTTCAGAGAATATCAGAGTTAATGTTAAAACATTAATTATACAACACACTTCAAATTTTTAAGTTCTACAAACATTTTATGAACATGTAATTTTTAAAGAAATGTCGCATAAAAGAGTCATGATTTGAAGGCAGTCTAGTTCTGTGAATTAATTAGAGTTAGCTTGACATAATGACAAGTCTCTTGAACTCAGACTTCCTAGTTCTATCAATATAGCTATTTCTTCTCAAACAAGTCATTTTTCTGTGGCTCATGGTCCTCATCTACAAAATAAAAATCTAACTGCCTTACTTTAGAAGGTTTCTAGGAGATTGAACTGAAAGAACACATCAAAAAGAGGTGCTCAGAGAAACAGTAAGGAAAAGGAAAAATCTGTTATTGAACTCGATTTGTTGAAACTGTGTTGGAATCCCAAAAAACATCCTAATGTGGGTTTTTCATAGTTTCTAAAATTCAAATGTTGCCGTTTTCTGAAAATGCTATTAATTTTGGTTATTACCTGCCTTTCTTTGTGTTTTGTGATTCAGGGTATCTCAGTTACTGTATAACTTGCAACTAAATCTATGTACAAATATATTACCTCCTGAACTCAGATAGCAAAATGCTCCCTTAGTTTTGTTTTGAATCATGTGAATTATAGAAAATTAATAGAAGACAGGACCTGGCCTGGACTCCTACTATCCCTTCTCTTCCTCCTCAAACTGTGAACCAGCAGATCTTTATGACATGAAAACGATGCTTAATCTCCCTGTCCTCTCCCCATTGGCTTGGAAGATAGAATCCTACTTGTCACACATGGATACTGATGGGTCACGCACACATAGCAATTGTTAGGACCGATAATTTACTTTTGAATCAGAGCGTTCTGTTGATTGGCTTCCATCTGAGACACAATTTAAAATATTTTGAAACCTCAGGAAATTCAACTCACTTGGGAGTGTTTCATTGTTATGGCAAAGAGATCACTTGAGAGGCCAACCTCAATTTTGGATTCTCAGGCAAGCTGATGCCTACTGCACTGGGAAAGGCAATGTGGGGCCTTTCACTATCTAAACAAAGATGCTCTATAGGATTTAAGGTGAACCCGGGAACAGAACTGGTGACAAGGAGGAAGGAATATCTGGTCTTTTTCTGCAGCATTATTTGACCTCTCTGACACCTTAGAATGGTCCCAACTAACACTTGTTTCTTCAATCCTAAGGCCTTCTTTGTTTCACTGTCCCCAGTTTTAACAAATGTACTCTATGAATAAAAAATAAAAGAATGAACAATTGTACCCTTCCACCTGATGGTCTTTCAAACCTCTAGTTACTAAAAATTCCACCATTTTTTCCTTGTTTTCATGTTTGGCAAGTGAAAGTGGTGTGAAGTCATCCTGTAGAGCAGAAGAAACAATTTATAATACATAAAATTACATGTATCCAAACTGAATATTTGAATTTAAAAAGATCCTCTGAACTTAAACATATACTATAGGAAGTAAATAAAAAGCATCCCCTTTTGCTCTGGCTCATGTTCTCAGTGGTTAGACCATTGGACTGCACATTGAAGTGTTCAGGTTTAATTCCCATTAAAGAGCACGTTCTCAGATAGCAGGCTTGATAACCAACCCTGGCCTGGGCCTATGGGGAGTCACCCACACACTGGTGTTCCTTTCTGTCTATCTCCCTCTTTCTCCCTCTCTTTCTCTCCTTCACTCCCTTCAATTCTCTCAAAAATCAATGGGAAAAAATATGCGTTGATGAGGGGGAAAAAATACTAGCAGCCCATTTCTTCTCACCTCTGAACAATCACTGGCCCCTTCTTCCCTTTAAAGTTAATGTCCTCCACTCCATCTTCAACAGATTACCTCTAATATCATTCCCCAAAACTCACCTCAGAGATTTACAGTGCGGGTTCCAAGATTCTAAGTTCCTGTCTTACAATCTATCCTGGTATACTGTTGTCATCATGTTGCCTGTGGACTGGAACCTCCACTTCCCACTTGCACTCACCCAGCTCCCCTTGCTGGGTATTAGTTCTCCTCTTCCCACACATCCCCAACAGCACCCATTTCCTTAGCCCCTGTCAGCATAGCAACCAGTCCCCACCATCACTTTAACACCCTGGCCTTCAGTCCTTTGTGGGCTCTCAGCCTATCACCCACTCCCAGGCCCTAACAGGAAGTTCTTCCTTCTGGGGTGGAAGGGTAGCTGGGAGGCAAAGTTTGGCCCCTTCCATGGACACCACATTTCTCCAGCCCTCCCAGACTGGGCTTTGGAGTTGTTTCCATGGTGACACAGCCTAATCTATTGTATTCAGTTTATGTATGTGAGAAAGAAAATGCTTGTTCCCAGCTGGGGTGGCTCAGCAGTTGAGTGTTGACTCTTGAACCAGGAGGCACATGTAGGGCTTGTGGGCTGGATTCCCCAACGGGGGTGTGCAGGAGGCAGCCAATGGTTGATTCTCTGTCATCATTGTTATTTTTATATAAGCCTCCCTTGATTTCTCTTTAAAGTCAATAAAACATACATTTTTTTTAAGAAAAGGCTTGAAACAGAAGTAAAAACATGTATTTCAAACATTTTGTAAATACAGTTACGTGATGTATACCTTGTTTCTCACTTCCAGATTTGCCATACAGGAAAGTAGCTTTTCCACGATAGTTGTGTTTTCACTAAGGACAGCATAGTGAAGAGCAGTGTTGCCATGGATGTCGATTACATTTGGATCGGCACCATGCTCTAGTAGAATAGCAGCACATTCTTCTTGCTCATACTGAATGGCCTGTCAGTATTATGGCAAAAAATGGATGATAAGTTTTAGGAATGCAAAGTAACATGCCACAATTTTCACCGATGGCTTCTAGTTAAATGAGATAAAATCATTGTTATTCTAAGTAATTAAGTTAAAACCCAATTCAAGTTGACATGGTTGGCTAATACATACGTGAATTAAAGCTGTTTTATTTTCAGTATCACAGAGATCCAATAGGCGACGTCTGCGTACTAGCTGACTCACCACTCTTTTATGGCCCTTGTAACAGGCCACCTTCAGAGCATGCCTATGAAAGTGAGAGGACTCCTTAGGAACTTAGAGTGCACTACATGAAAGCATACAATTGTCCATGTTCATGTAAACATTCTCCTTATGCCTTCAAAATAAATATTTCAGTTTCTTCAGGAGACAGTACTGTATTTATTAGTTCTTGTTACTCAACACATTAGTAAAGAGAATCCTATTTGAATTGAGACAGGATGACCTAGCGAATCAGCTCACTTGGTTACGATCCTATTTTAACTGTCACATATCGGATATCACTTGGCCTTTCTGTGCCTCAATTTTCTTTTCAACAGAATGGGGATGAAGATAGTAGGCATGTCACAGGACACCAGAATCTATGCAAAGTGTTTAGTACAGTTCTTAGCCCAGAAAAAAATAACTCAATAATTGTTAGATAATATCAGTATCATCATCATTATTATTACTAACAATTTACAAAAACAACATATCAATTAAGTAAAACGATATCATCAGACCTACTTTGCAGACTGACTATAAGAATCAGAAAGAACATAGTATTTCAATGCTTCTAAAATGCTTATTTTCTCACAATTTAACATAGCTGACATTGGAATCCAATTTTTAATTCAGAATGTCTTACAACCATTATTGGCAGCATTTAAAAAATTAAGTAATACAAAAAATACTGACAATCTAGCATCCATGGTACCTTACATTAAGTGAAATATTCCTAACCGTAACATTCCTCTCGCAGTTTTGTCAAATGTTTTCATTTAAATTCATATTAATACTTAATAGCTTTATGGGGGTAAAGAGGGCACAAAAGGAAATCAAGAAAATTTTTAAAGGTAATTCGTGCTTTGCTTTTTCAAGAAAATTTAACTCAAAGGATGGTCAGAATTCAAATATTTAAGTGCCTCATTTTGTTCAATATTTAGATTTTTAGGTTGTAGGGGAAAACGGTGGTTCCCAATGATCAATATTAGTATTAATTACTATTATACATTAACAAAAGGCCAGTTAAAGTTTATCGTTTACAATTTCCTACTTTCAGAAATACTTTGGTTTGGAAGCAGGGAGAAAAAGCTTCAACCTGATGATGTCCTAATATTTCAATTATGAACTTCTCATTTTGCTCATATTGGGCAACATGAATTTGTAAGGATGAAAAGGCCTGATTTAGAGGGAAAGGGTCCTGAGTAGAATGTGACTGCTACATAATAAGTATGCAGGTTATACTTCATGTAAACATGGATTGAGAGAATGCACACACATAGTGGAAGAGTTCAACATTTTTAAATAAATCTTTATAGTTTAAAAAAACCCATCAGCATTAATAATAATCCTTTATATTTTCTCTCATTTAATAGAAAATTTATGGTTGAGAGTATTACAGATGTCCAACTTTTTTTCCCATATTGTCACCCTCCACCTGGATCCTGCCCTACCCCAGGCCTTCAACACCCTATTGTCTGTGTCCATAGGTAAAATATTAGGTTAATATTTTTCTGCCCCTCTGTTCCCCTTGTCTCTGACATACAAAAGTCTATTCCGTGTTTCCATGACTCTGGTACTATTTTATTCATCGTTTTGTTTTTGTTGTTGTTCATTAGATTTCTTGTTCATTTATTTAGATTTTTAGATTCAATTGACAACTTATAATAATAAAAGCATAACATGCTAATTAGACCAAACGTTCTTCTGGACATCCTTCTGGACAACCTCCAGACGAAGACGGGCTGTAGCCTCAGGATCCAGGCAGCCTCCAAGGCTGCAAGGGAGGGATCCAGGATGCTGCCATGGCTGCGGAGGCCTACTCTTTCACAAATTTCGTGCATTGGTCCTCCAGTAGATATATATATATATATTATATTTATAACTTTTCGTCTTCTTCTTCTTCTTACCCACTCTCCATATTTTTATTATGAAACTCAGCGGCAGAAAGATAAAGAAGGAAGACTGTTACACTCATCAACCTGAATTTATGAGTCAGTTCCACCATTTACTATAACCCAATAGGTCATTTTAAACTCTTTGAATTTCTAATACTCCACTTGGCCAGGTCATTAAACAATGGTTGAAGAGCTAGAGGGAATTGTGTTTAATTAATTTCTAGGCTTTCTTAAATTCTTGAAATTCTATGTGCCTTTGATTGTCTCTATAGAAAACTGGAGAACACAATAGCAAGCAGAATTGGAAAAAAAATTACACAATGAAAGAAACACCCGGAAAAGTAGAGAATAAGAATTTTTAAAGTCAAGAAGTCATGGAATAGGAAAGAAAGCGTATAGCAACAAAGGAAATAAACCTCACACAAGTAGGCAAAGGTACAAGCCTGAAAAGAAAACCAGAGTGGGAAGACAATAAATAGAGAAAACAATTAGAGATATCCTCTAAGTACATGCCAAATTTAAATTAAGATAACTGGTTTATACATAGATTTTCTCTACTTACAGATAAAAAAGTCATTTTAACCTCACCAGGCCTTGTCGAGGTAAACGCTTTTGTTGTCTGGCAATAGCTAACTGATAAGGATCCCAAAAGCTTTAGCGGGAAGAAAAAGATTCTATTTACTGCTGCCACTACAATTGTCAAGAATAGTAACCTAAGTGCTTGGACTAACTAGGCCTCTTAGATAAACTCTGAATCCGAGTTAACACACAGTCAGATTTACTTTCTTAGTTCATCTGATTCGCATCTGTATCTCAAGGCAGTGCTACACAGGAATTTATCAGATATGTTGAGGGACAACAGAATAGATTTGGAAGTCAAAAAGGTGGTCACTCGCTAACTATAGAATCAGGTGTCAAACAACCTACCTCCCTGAACCACAGTTACCTCATCAATAAAAATTTGCCTAATTATTACAATAGGAAAGCTACTTTGAAAGTTATTGTGATGACTATATAACATGGCTTAGTTACATAATATAGGGTCTAGCGAATAGTAGACTACTCTACAACTGTTAGTTTATTTTCTCTGCATTCCAGTAGGTAATATATTGTTTTTACAAATCCACAAAGTCCTACCTGAATAAGGCCTCTTCTTCAGTGCTCTCACGTACTATTAAAGAAAAAAGTAAAATACATTTTAAAACAATAAAAACAAATATGGGACATTAAAAGTACCTGAGTAATGCTTTGTTAGAAAGTATTCCTTTGGCCGAAACCAGTTTGGCTCAGTGGATAGAGCTTCGACCTGCGGACTGAAAGGTCCTAGGTTCGATTCTGGTCAAGGGCATGTACCTGGGTTTCGGGCACATCCCCAGTAGGAGATGGGCAGGAGGCGGCTAATCGATGTTTCTCTCTCATCGATGTTTCTAACTATCTCTCTCCCTTCCTCTCTGTAAAAAATCAATAAAATATATTTTTTAAAAAAGTATTCCTTTGGAACCACACACCATACACAAGAGGAAATATTAATCATATTATTGGTTGGTCATTAATACATTAAGAACACTTACTTTCTCTTTTTAAATATATCAAATGCAAGAAAGAAAGAATGGGATCTGATATTTACAATGAACATAATCTCAAACAAACCCCATTAGGCTGACAGAAAACGGTATGGATAGTAGAAGCAGAAACATAATCTAACAGCATCAAACTTATATGGCATGAATTTTCTGGACTCCTTTCACTCGGAAGGTTTAGAAGAGTGTACTTATTTTTCCATAACACAATTCAACTTCTCCAGTTCTTTTGTAAAGACTTGCTCGTTTAGGATGAAACACTCTATCACAAAAAAAGCTTGGTTGCCAGGCACTACACTTTGCAGCCTAGCAAAACATAAGAAACAGATCCATTCTGGCACCTTTTGTAATTGCAAGACAAGAAGAAAAGGCTGTGATTCCAGTTGTATAAAGACAGTGAGGGCTCTGCAGTAGTGCATGAGGTCATTTTTCTCAACCCTGCCCAGCAGGTGGCAAATGCCTGTAGAAATCAAGCTTGTTCTGCCTGTATGGCATGTGTCATCAGAGCCTATGCTGATGAACAACAACAAGCCAGAAAGGACAAAGAACGTCTTGGAAAACTACAGCCAATTTCCTTGACATTTGAATGTTTTAAACAATTAAAAAGATACCCACTGTATGATTCCAAATATAAAACAGGAAAGGCAAAACTATGGAGACAGTAAAAAGATCAGTGGTTTCCAGGGCCAAGAGAGAAGGGGGAGAATAAATAAGCAGAGCACAGAGGATTTTAGGGCAATGAGATGATTCTATGTGAAAATCTTAATGGTGGATTGCTGCCATCGAACATTTGTCAGAACCCCTAAAATGTACAGCAAGAGAGAATCTTAATGTAAACTATGGACTTTGGTTGGTAATGATGGGTCAATACAGGTTCATCAAAATGCCTCTCTGGTGCATGGGGGAAAAATGAGCAAGGCTGTGTGTAGGGGATGTGGGGTTGATGGGAAGTCTCTGCACATTCTCCTCCTTTATGCTGTGCACCTAAACCCGCTCGAAAACTGTCTTCTTAAATTTTTACAGCTTCTGTGAAACATGCTATTAACATTTGTCAACATATTTATTCTATTTTCAAGACACAGTCACCTTGTAAATTAATATAAAGATCAAAGTATCAGAATATGGGTATTATCCTCAGAATTTAGGTAGCCATTTGAAAAGACATAAATAAAGCCAAGAGTTTTAACCATATACTAGGGAAAGAAAATAACTGATAAATATGATTGACTATCTTGCTTTATAATTACAAGCAGGGATTAAGTGCAACATAAACCAAAATGAATCATCCATGTAATTGAAAGATACGTTTTATTATAATTTCAAATCAGATATCATTATGATAATTTTATCTAAAATTATTTTGAAACATTAATTGGGGAGAAGAGAGCTTATAATTGCCTAATATTGCCCTAGTAATTTATGTACAAATACCTGTTAAATACTCAACAAGAGTCAGAAAAAGAACCAGCAATGCAAGCATTTATGCATCATGCGACAGAAACCAGTACCATGTTATATTATTATATTACTGGCTTTAAAAAAAAAAAAAAGTAGGTCAATGCCAAAAATTCAGTGAGGGCCATACTGCTGTGCTGAAACATTTCATGCAGCAGGCCTAAGATTGTTATCCTTAGAATGTCCTGCTTAAATGGCTACCCTTTCATTGGTGTCTGAAAACTTGAATCTGGGGAGGGGGTCCTCACCTTTCCCTATCTGATAAGAGTGGCCCCCTGTGCCCAAAGAATGGCACAAGCAATGAGGCTCATGCTGAACACTTGCTTTCCTTCTGGGAATCTAGAATTTTGGTACATGCTATGGGGAAGATGCTGATGTGAGTAGCGTGCCATGAAAACCTTGACAGTGAGTATAAGAAGACGTTTAGATTACACATTTCATGTGTGTGGTGAAAATTTGACACTGGAATAATTAAGCACATCCTGGTAAGTCCACAGGGAGAGGACTCTTAGAAGCTTGTGCCTGGTGTCCCTCACACTTTGTCACACAAACCTGTTCACTGGGCTGATTTTGCTTTTGTCTTTTCACTGTAATAAATCTCAGGTAGGAGCATAACTATATGCTGAGTCCCGTGAATCATTCTACTGAAAAGCAAACTTAGGTGAGGGTTTAGGAACCTCTCACACAATTTCATTATGCAAGTTTTTATATTTGGGTTGATACAAGATTATAGTCAGAACTTGATTTCATAGAATACCTTTCTTTGATTTTCTTTTGTTCCAAGCTTGTTTTAGAGATTTTTGCAGATCAGTAACTATGGAAATAAAGGCATGAAAGGGATACATAAAACATTAATGTCAGAAAACAATGTTAAACAAGCAGCAATCATATTTACTCAGAATAGAAGATACAGAATCTAAATGATTGGCAACATATCCTGGAATATAGAAGTTCCTCTCAAAAACATTGCCCCCATACAGACAATTTTCTCCAACTAAGCAGGCTTTAATCCTTTTTGCAATAGTGGTTATCAGTTAAATAACTGGGATAGCTACAGAAAAACAATAATTATCCCATGTCATGTAATACTGTTCTAGTGCTTGCAAAGTTCTTTCTATTTCCTCTCAATCCTTTTCTTAATTTCTTATAAAACCAAAAGCATGGCTTGCACATTAAAGGCAGTTGTTGCCAGGACAAGTCAAAAATTCAAAGAAATATTACCCAGAATGTAGGGATATCCATGGATATTCCACCAAACTCAACAGGTATGGAAACAATGGCTCTTAACAGATGGCTCTCACTGGGGGAAAATCCCACCATTATTGTTCCCTCTTGAATTAATAAAGAATATTTTTGAACAGAAAAATGAGAAAGGCATACACCTAGATAAACAATGACATTTTAAATGGAATAACTTGAACTTTATGATTCATTTCTGCATGGATAAGTAAAACTTCAAAGTAGACTGATGCTAGCCCAAGGAGGCAAAATCTTCCTTTGTTTCCCAGTCTCTTTATGTGCTTTCCTTTCATTTATCATTTACATGGGGGGGGGGGTGACTCAGGAATTGAAGGACCACATGCCAAATACGAGCTGCCATCAGGTTTTGTAAAGAAATGTCTCAATGGAACACAGTCATGCCTGTTCACTTAAAGATTGTCTAGTACGGCTCTCAAAGTACAATGGCGGACTTGAGTAGATATGACGGACCACATGGCCTAAAATTAGACCCTGTACAGGCAAATCTTGCTGATACCTACTTCATATCACAACCAGAGGGCCTTAATCAAATCCAGTCTTGTTACACTTCTGCTCAAAACTACAATGAAACCCTGCAGTAAATATGCTGGCTCCCTACCTCAGACTCCACACTTCCTGGAAAACCACAACTCTATTTGGACATTCACTGTCATGCTTCATAATGAAGGTGGTATCTCCCAAGCTCCAAGAAGAGAAATAATTATACTGAGCTCATCACAGTAACTAGTTTAACACTCACTGGTTTAGGAACGACTATGTGATGTAACCCAAGCCTATAATATGTTAGGAAGGGGAAGTCAAATGCAAGGCAATCAGTTTTCTTCCAAATTAAAAGAAACATATAGGCCACGCCAGTGTGATTCAGTGGATTGAGAGTCATCCCATGCACCAAGAGATGGCTGGTCGGATTCCATTTAGAGCATGTGCCCAGGTTGTAGGCTGGATGCCCAGTATGGGTGGGCAGGAGGCAGCTGAGCAATGTGATTGTTCTCTTGGCATTTCCATCTCTTGCTCCCTTTCCTCTCTTCTCTCACTAAATATCAATAGAAACATATTTTTTAAAAAATTAAAGGAAGCACATACCTCAACATCACTAATCAGGAAATGCAAATGAAAGCCATAATGGAGTGCCAGCTCACACCTCTCAGAATGGCTGTCATCAACATATAAATAAATAACAAGTGTTGGCGAGGATATGAAGAAAAAGGAAACCTTTGTGTACTATTCACATGATTGTCAATGGTACAGTCATTGTAGAAAACAGCATGGAAATTCTACAAAAAAGCTGGAAATGGAACTGCCATTCCACTTCTGTATATTTATCCAACAAATACATGAACAGGAATTTGAGAAGAAATCCACATCCCCTATGTTCATTGCACCATTGTTTACAATAGCCAAGATATATAATCACACTGTGTGTCCCTATATAGATAAATGAATAAAGAAGATGCAATCCTATCTAATAAATGAGAAACATGGTTATTGGTGTACGACTGCTAATTAGGGTGATATGCAAATTAACTGCCAGCCAAGATGGCGGCGGGCAGCCAGGCAGCTTAAACTGAACATGAGGCTTGCTTGCTTCAGTGACGGAGGACTGCAACATACCCCGCCTGCCTTGCCGGCCTCTGAGCTTGCAGTTTAAAAAACATTGTAACAAATATAGAAGCTAAACAAAACCCCAGAAACCAGCTTTCAGAGACCTGGGATCTCAAAGCTGGAGTTGATACAGATTTTCGATTATAGAACTGAAACAAACCAGATACCTGTTTTCAGCAGCTGAAGCGTCAGAGCTAGAGCCAAGCCTCAGAGCTAAAGCTGGCCCAGAATTAAAAAAGAAGAAAGAAAGAAAGAAAGAAAGAAAGAAAGAAAGAAAGAAAGAAAGAAAGAAAGAAAGAAAGAAAGAAAGGAAGGAAGGAAGGAAGGAAGGAAGGAAGGAAGGAAGGAAGGAAGGAAGGAAGGAAGGAAGGAAGAAAGCAAGAAAGAAAGAAAGAAAGAAAGAAAGAAAGAAAGAAAGAAAGAAAGAAAGAAAGAAAGAAAGAAAGAAAGAAAGAAAGAAAGAAAGAAAGAAGCAGTTGGGAGCTTCAGTCCCAGCCTGAAAACACCCCTCAGCCCCTCACCCAGACTAGCCAGGCACCCCAGTGGGGACCCCCACCCTGAAGGGTGTGTGACCAGCTGCAAAGAGCCATCATCCCCTCATCTAGACTGGCCACGCACCCCATTGGGGACCCCTACCCTGATCCAGGACACCCTTCAGGGCAAACCAGCTGGCCCCCACCCATGCACCAGGCCTCTATTCTATATAGTTAAAGGGTAATATGCCTCCAGGCACCAGGATCAGCGGAGCTGAGAGGCCTTCAGGTACTGGGATCTGCGTGACAGGGGGCAGTGACCAAACCCCCAGATCGCCCTGTGGCTCTGTGTGTGACAGGGACAGGGCCATAACCTCCCTATCAGCTCTACCCTGAGCGTGACTGAGGGTGGCATCGCAACCTCCTGATCAGCCCTGCTCTGTGCATGACAGGGGGCGGCGCCCCAACTCCCCAATCGGCCCTGCTCTGAGCCCAACCAGGTGCTGCACCTAGAGATTGGGACTGCCCTCTGCCACCCAGGAGCAGGCCTAAGCCAGCAGGTTGTTATCTCCCGAGGGGTCCCAGACTGCGAGAGGGCACAGGCCGGGCTGAGATACACCCCCACCCGCCACCCCGGAGTACACAAATTGTTGTGCACCAGACCTCTAGTATATATAATATTAATTGGACATAAAAAGAATGAAATCTTGCTATTTAGAGCAATATCCATGGACCCAGAGGAGGGTTGTGTTAAGTGAAATAAAACTGAGAAAGACAAAGACCTTATCATCTGACATGTGCAATCTAAAACCACAAAGCAAACAAAACAAAAACACACCCCATTGCTACAAATAACAAAGTGATTTTTGCCAGAGGATAGTGAGTTGAGGAGATGGCTGAAATAGAAGAATATGAATAAGAAGTGCAAAATTCTAGTTATAAAATATATAGACCACAGACATCTACTGTACAGCAAAGGGATATGTCAATATTTTAATAACATGTCATGGTGATAGATGGTTACTAGACTTATCAGGATGAACACATTGTAAGATATGTAAATGTCAAACCACTATGTCATATACTTGACAGTAATATATTCGGTGCTAACTAGATTTTAACAAAAAACTTAAAATTGAACAAAGCAGTCCTTTGGCCTGCACATACTGTCATGCGAGAAGAGGATGCTTTGGAGCCCGCACTAAGTAGCTCACCAGGAAAGCAGACATAAGCACTGACAACTTCACAGCTGAATAAGGGACAACACCTGGGATCCTGATGACATCACTGAACCACCAAAACAATCTGGTTCCTATTGTTTCAGCCTCTTAATTAGGCCACCCATTATTACCTGAAGCTAAAAGCATTCTATCTGATAAATTTCCCAAGGTCATAGGATAAGATCTAGTCCTCTCTGTTGTACTAAAGACTTTCATAAGCTTGCCTTAGCTAGGCACTCACCTCATTCCCACCCATTCCCACAGCACACATTTTGCACATTAAAATGGTACAGTTCATAAATCCTCCAATGTTAAGTTGCACATCATAGCTCTTGGACTAACGTTCCTATTGCCAAACATCACCCTCAGTCCCTTTAACCTGGAAACCTTCTCCATCTGCAGGCTTAATTTAAATCCCACCCACGTTTTTATTTTATATTATTTATTTTATTTGTGTGTAGGTGAATTTTAGAGGACATTTATTATTAATGGTCAGGATAGTGCAACAAGAAAAGCCTGGGGAAATTAGCTTAGGCTCACTAAGGAATCAGGTTGAGAGGGTTTGCCCAGGATGAATTGCTAGTGACCATTGTTGCTCTCTTTATAAGCCTCCTGGGGTCCATTAGAGTTTAGGTGCATCATCCCTGTGAGGAAAGAAAATGAGGAAGTCTTGGGTGTGCAAGCATGTCTTTATTTTTCTTCAATTTTTGACACCTTTTAAACATTGATTTAAGAAAAAGAGAGAGTGAGAGAATATTGGTTTGGGTTTTTTGTTCCACTTATTTAAGCATTTATAGATTGAAACTGGTATGGACCATGACCAGGGATCAAACCCACAACTTGGCCTGTTGGTACAGTACTTTAAGCAACTGACCTACCGGCCAAGGCTTCACCAATTTTTTAAAACTCTAATTCTCATCATGGACTTAAAGTTGCTGGCACATGCTACACACCAATAAAAAAGAATAATGATAAGCTCCTAGTGTGTTCTACCACCTAGCAATCACTGAATAAAGTATAGTAACTAATAGAAATGACAATAACAAGCTCTAGGAGGGCAAAGACAGTGTTTTAAAACATTTCAATTTTGCATCATCAGAATAGCATTCAGTACCTAAAAGGCACCTGACAGTTCAATAGTACACCAGTAAGCAGACAAATTAATAACTGAATTTTGACATTTTCTTTGAGAATTCTGATGTGATAAACACGGAAATGAGAGACAGCTCTCATATTATGAGCTCAAGGGCAAAATGATATTTCATCTTTGTATTTCCTATAAGTTGCAAAATGAACCTACACAAATCCTGTGGTAAATGTCTACTAAGGTGTCCTCATACAGTTCAGGTTCAGATTGCACAATGAAGTGGGTGCCACATCTGGGTAGCACACTGGCATTTTTGTTGCTATAAATCACTTTTGTACTTTTATTATAATTTATTAAGTCCCGAGTTGGGGAATTTGTATATTTATCATGATTATCTTTTGATCAATGGCAATGGAGCTTCCTGTTCTCAAGAAATTGCAGTGTCCTGACAATTACCCAACAAACATGAGGAAATATCTTGTTCTAATGCATCAACACGTCTCATTCTGTTCTGACTTCTGAGGAATGAAGTTGATGATACTGAGGTCTTTTGGGCATAATATATAAAGCATCCTATGATTCTCAGCTGGTATGGCCTTTTATGACTTCGGTGCTATTGATAGGTATCTTAAAAAACAACCTCAATGGTCACAGCCTGTGGGGCTCATTGGTTGAGGCTTGACCTATGAAGCAGGAAGTCAAGGTTCCATTAGTGATTAAGGCACATGCCCCCTTTGTAGACTAGATCTCCAGTGTGGGGCATGCAGGAGGCAGATAATCAATGATTATCTCTCATCTTTGATGTTTCTCTGTCTTTCTCACCGTTCCTCTCTGAAATCAATATAAATATATTTTTTAAAAAACTACACAATTTCATTGGGATAATTGCACACTAAGTGTTGTAGTTCTTATTGTTTGTCATTTGTTTGTGGTACCAGGAAAGTATTGTTGAGTTCTCACTTTTAGATACTTTTTTAGTGAGACAAATCACTATGTAAAAACAGGTTTCCAGCCCTACCAAGTTTGGCTTAATGGGTATAGCGTCGGCCTGTTGACTGAAAGGTCCTGGGTTTGATTCTGGTCGAGGACACATGCCCTGGTTCGTGGCTAAATCCCTGGTGGGGGGCATGCAGGAGGCAGCTGATCAATGATTGTCTCTCATCATTGATGTTTCTATCTCTTTATCCTTCTCCCTTCCTCTCTGAAATAATTAAAAATATGTTTAAAAAAAGGTTTTTAAAATAACGAAGTTTTCATTTACTAAATGTAATCCATTGCCTGTAAACACTAAACAAAAGGTCCATTTTGTATAACAAGTCCTATATTTTACAATGTGAAATTAGAGAAAACATACAACATCTGAACTTAATATCTTCTTCTTTTTTTTTACATAAAGATATCATAAAGGATTTTAGGGATCAGTACTTAATAAATGAACTTCTTTTCAACCAATATTGACCAAGATTTTAAAATTTCCTACAATTAATTATTTAAATAATACTGAATACTAACCTATTAACGGAGAGATTAAGAAAACTTTCACGTGCAACTTACACATTGTTTGTTTTTCATTGCTCCTTCATTATCAAATCTACCTTACTCTTAATTCATCTATGGAAAGAGCATCAAGAGTAATTCACTATCAGAAGTCTTACCAAGATTGTTACTTCCAGAAGATTTCAAAAGTCTTCTTTTTTCTTTTTTTTCAGGAATTGTTTGTTGGTGGCTGTGAATAAAAAATGGTGATAAATGATATTACCATCTTAACATAAATACAAAAAATATTTTCCAATTTTATAAATTCTCAGCATATGTCAGATAATATCAGAGTTAATATTAAAACATTAATTATACTACACACTTCAAATTTGTAAGTTCCACAAACTTCTTATGAAGATGTAATTTTTAAAGAAAAGTAACATAAAAGAGTCATGATTTGCAGGCAATCTAGTTCAGTGAATTAATTAGATTTGGCTTGACTTAATGTCAAGTCTTTTGAACTCAGATTTCCTAGTTGAATAAACACGGCTATTTGTTCTCAAACAAGTCACTTTTACTGTGGCTTGAGGTCCGCCTCTACAAAATAAGAATCTTACTGCCTTACTTTAGAAGGTTGCTAGGAGACGGAAATGAAAGAACCCATCAAAAAGAGATGCTCAGAGAAACAGTAAGGCAAAGGAAAAATCTGTTACTGAACTCGAATTGTTGAAACTGTGTTGGAATCCCAAAGAAACCCTAATGTGGGTTTTTCATAGTATCTAACATTGAAATGTCACAGTTTTCAGAAAATGCTATTAATTTTGGTATTACTGGCCCTTTCTTTGTGGTTTGTGATTCAGGGTATCTCAGTTACTGTATAACTTGCAACTAAATCTATGTACAAATATATTACCTCCTGAACTCAGATAGCAAAATGCTTCCTTAGTTTTGTTTTGAATCATGTGAATTATAGAAAACTAATAGAAGGCAGGACCTGGCCTTGGCTACTACTATCCCTTCTCTTCCTCCTCAAACTGTGAACCAGCAGATCTTTATGAGAATGATGCTTGTTCTCTCTGTCCACTCCCAATTGGCTTGGAAGATAGAATCCTACTTGTCACACATGGACACTCATGGGTCATGCACCCACAGCAATTGTTAGGACCGATAATTTACTTTTAAATGAGAGCGTTCTGTTGACTGGCTTCCATGTGAGACACAATTTAAAATATTTTGAAACCTGAGGAAATTCAACTCACTTGGGAATGTCTCATTGTTATAGCCAAGAGATCACTTGAGGGGCCAACCTCAATTTTGGAATCTCAGGCAAGCTGGTGCCTACTGCACTGGGAAAGGCAATGTGGGACCTTCCACTATCTAAACAAAGGTGCTCTACAGGATTTAAGGTGAACCCGGGAAGAGAACTGGTGACAAAGGAGGAAGGAATGTCTGGTCTTTCTCGCAGCATTATTTGACCTCTCTGACAGCTTAAAATGGTTCCAACTAACACGTGCTTCATCTATCCTAAGGCCTTCCTTGTTTCACTGTCCCCAGTTTTAACAAATGTACTCTCTGAATAAAAAACAAAGAACGAACAATTGTACCCTTCCATCTGATGAACTTCCGAATCTCTTGTTAGTAAAAATTCCACCATTTTTTCATTGTTTTCATATTTGGCAAGTGAAAGCGGTGTGAAGTCATCCTGTAGAGCAGAAGAAACAATTTATAATACATGCAATTACATGTATCCAAACTGAATATTAGAATTTAAAAAGATCCTCTGCACTTAAACCTATACTATAGGAAGTAAATAAAAAGCATCCCCTTTTGCCCGGGCTCATGCTCTCACTGGTTATACCCTTGGACTGCACATTGAAGGGTCCAGATATAATTCCCATTCAAGAGCACACACCCACATAGCAGGTTTGTTTCCCAACCCTGGCCTGGGCCTATGTGGAGGCACCCACACATTGGTGTTTCTCTCTCTCTCTCTCTCTCTCTCTCTCTCTCTCTCTCTCTCTCTCTCTCTCCTTCATTCCCTTAAATTCTGTCAAAAAGCAATGGAAAAAGATATCCGCTGATGTCGATGAAAAAAAAAAATAGTTGCAGCCCTTTCCTTCTCACCTCTGAACAGTCACTGTCTGCTTCTTCCCTTTAAAATGTCCTCCACTCGCTCTTCTGCAGATTAACTGTAATATCATTCCCCAAAACTCACCCCAAAGATTTACAGTGCGGGTTCCAAGATTCTATGTTCCTGTCTTACTATCTATCCTGGTATACTGTCGTTATCATGTTGCCTGTGGACTGAGATCTCTTCTTCTCATTTGCACTCACCCAGCTCCCCTTGCTGGGTATTAGGTCTGCTCTTCCCACCCATCCCCAACAGCACCCATTTCCTAAGCAACTGTCAGCATAGCAACCAGTCCCCACCATCACTTTAACACCCCTGGCCTTCAGTCCTCTGTGGGCTCTCAGCCTATCACCCACTCCCAGGCCCTAACAGGAAGTTCTTCCTTCTGGGGTGGAAGGGTATCTGGGAGGCAAAATTTTGCCCCTTCCATGGACACCAGATTTCTCCAGCCCTCCCTAACTGGGCTTTGGAGTTGTTTCCATGGTGACAGGGCCTGATTTATTGTATTCTGTGTATGTATGTGAGAAAGAAAATGCTTGTTCCCAGCTGGGGTGGCTCAGCAGTTGAGTGTTGACTCTTGAACCAGGAGGCACATGTAGGGCTTGTGGGCTGGATTCCCCAACGGGGGTGTGCAGGAGGCAGCCAATGGTTGATTCTCTGTCATCATTGTTATTTCTATCTAACTCTCCCTTCTTTACTCTTTAATATCAATAAAACATACAGCTATTTAAAAAGGCTTGAAACTGAAGTAAAAACATGTATTTCAAATATTTTGTAAATAAAGTTACTTGATCTATACCTTGTTTCTCGCTTCTGGATTTGCCATACAGGAAAGTAGCTTTTCCACTATTGCTGTGTTTTTACCGAATACAGCATAGTGAAGAGGAGTGTTGCCATGGATGTCCATTACATTTGGATCGGCACCATGGTCTAGTAGGATAGCGGCACATTCTTCTTGGTCATGTAGTATGGCCTGTAAGTATTATTCCAAAAAATAGATGATAAATTCTAGTAATGCAAAGTAAACATTCCACAAGTTCTTCTAAGTAATTAAATTAAAACCAATCTCAAGTTCACATAGTTGGCTAACACATACGTGCATTAGAGCTGTTTTATTTTCATTATCACTGAGGTTCAGTATGAAACGTCTGCGTGCTAGCAGTCTCACCACGCTTGCCTGGCCCTTGCCACAGGCCACATGCAGAGCAGTCCTATGAAAGTGAGAGGACTCATTAGGAACTTGGAGTGCACTACATGAAAGCTTACAATTGTCCACGTAATTGTAAACATTTCTCTCTATGTCTTCAAAGCAAATATTTAGTTTTCTTCTGGAGACAGTACAATATGTATTAGTTCTTGTTACTTACCCTATTTGAATAGAGGGAATATGACCTGAGGATGAACTTCAATATGGTGCTGTTCCTATTTTAACTGTCACTTATTAGATATCACTTGGCCTTTCTGTGCCTCAATTTTCTCATCAACAAAATGGGGATAAAAATAATAGGTATCTCACAGGACACCATTGTTGGCTTTAATGAGAATCTATGCAAAGTATTTACTGCAGTTCTTCGCCCAGGAAAAAATAACTCAATTATTAGAAAATATCAGTATCATTATTATTATTACCAATTTAAAGAAACAACATTTCAATTAAGTAAAACAATATCATCATACCTACTTTGCAGACCTTTAATAAGCATCAGAAAGAACATAGTATTTCAATGCTTCTAAAATGCTTATTTTCTCACAATTTTACATCTCTGGCATTGGAATCCAATTTTTAATCCAGAATGTCTTACAACCTTTATTGGCAGCATTTAAAAAATTAATTAATACAAAATATACTGACAATCTGACATCCATGGTACCTTACAGTAAGGGAAATATTGCTTAGTATAACATTCATCTTGCACTTTTGTCAAATGGTTGGCATTTAAATTCATATTAAGTCTTAATATCTTTATGGTGGTAAAGAGGACACAAAGGGAAATCAAGAAAATTTTAAAAGTAATTCTTACTTTGATTTTCAAGAAAATTTAACTCAAACGAAGGTCAGGATTCAAAAATTTAGGATGGCTCATTTTGTTCAATATTTAGATTTGTAGATTATAGGGAAAGCGGATGTTCCCAATGATCAATATTAGTATTTATTACTATTATACATTGTCAAAAGGCCAGTTACAGGTTATCGTTTACAATTTCCTACTTTCAGAAATACTTTGGTTGGGAAGCAGGGAGAAAAAGCTTCAACCTGATGATGTCCTAATATTTTAATTATGAACTTCTCATTTTGCTCATATTGGGCAACATGAAATTGTAAGGATGAAAGGGCCTGAGATTTGGAGGGAAAGGGTCCTCAGTAGAGTAGGTCTGCTACAGAATAGGTATTCAGGTTATATTTCATGTAAAAACAGATTGAGAGAATGCATACACATAGTGGAAGAGTTCAATATTTTTAAATAACTCTTTATATATTAAAAAAAACACTTCAGCATTAATAATAATCTTTTACATTCTCTCTCTTTACTAAAAAAAAAGTTTATGTTTGTGACTATTACAGATGTCCTACATTTTTCCCTCATCGTCACCTTCCACCTGGTTCCTGCCCCAACCCAGACCTTCAACACCATATTGTCTGTGTCCATAGGTAAAATCTTAGGTTAATCTCTTCCTGCTCCTCTGTTCCCCCTTGCCTCTGAGATAAAGAATTCTGTTACGTGCTTACATGCCTCTGGTTCCATTCAATTCATTGGTTTTTGTTGTTGTTATTGTTGTTTGCATTAGATCTATTGTTTATTTATTTTGATTTTTACATTCAATTGATGATCTATAATAATAAAAGCAAAATATGGTAATTAGACCAGATGTCCTTCTGGACATCCTTCTGGACGACTTCCAGATGAAGCCAGGGCTGCAGCCACAGGATCAAGGATGCCTCCCTGGGAGGGATCCAGGTAGCTGCCAAGGCAGTGAAGGCCTATCCTTGGACAAATTTCATGCATTGAGTCTCTAGTAGATACATATTATTGTATATTTTTAAACTTTTCTTCTTCCTTCATCTTCTTCTTTTCTTCTTCTTTTCTTCTCCTTCTCCTTTTCCTTCTCCTTCTTCTCCTTCTCCTCCTTCTCCTCCTCCTTCTTCTCCTTCTTCTCCTTCTTCCTTCATCTTCCCTGAAGGGGTTTCCTGATCAGGGTGGGGGTCCAGACTGGGAGCATTGCTGGCCTGGGTAGGGGGCTGGGGCAGATTGCAGACTGGCCATGCCCCCATCTGGGTGGGGGTCCCCGCTGCGGGGCATGCCCAGCGTGGGTGAGAGTCTGAGGGCTCTTTTCTGGGCAGTCATGCACACTTTGGGGTGGGGGTCCCTGCTGTGGGTGTGGCCAGCCTGGGTGAGAGGCTGATAGCTGCTAGCAGGCTGGCCACGCCCTCATTGGGATGAGGGTTTCCACTGGGTGTGGTGTTGGCCTGGGCAAGGGGCTAATGGCCTTTTTCAGGCTGGCCACACCCCCATGGGGTGAGGGTCCCCACTGCGGTTAAGGGGGACTGCGCAAGGGGCTGAGTGCCATTTGGGGGCGGTATGCTGGCTGGCCATGCTCCGCGCCTTGTCCAGAAGGACATCTAGAAGGTCTCCGGAAGGACTTCCATTCTTATTACCATATTACTTTTTTATTAGTATAGATATATATACTTTACAGGCACAGTTATAAAACAGCTCAAGTGCTCATCAGTAGATGAGTAGATGGAAAATGTGTAGTACATTTGCACAATGATATACTTTGCTACTGGAGAAAAGAAGGCACTCTTATACCCTTTGCGACAGTATACACAGATCTGGAGATTGTTATGGTAAATGAAATAAGCCAGTCAGAGAAAGGCAAATGCCATATAATCTCGCTTACACATGGAATCAAATGAAGAAAATAAACTGAAAAACAAAATAGGACCAGAGGCCTGGATTCATGGGCCAGACTGACAGATCTCAGAGGAAGGGGTGTGGGGAAAGGGGAGTGATTAGCCAAAGAACATATATGCACATATGCATAGCCCTTGGACACAGACCACCATGTGTGAAGCCTGCACACTGTGTGGAGGGGCACTGAGGTGGTGAGATGGGAGACATCTGTAACAGTGTCAACAATAAAAATAAAACATTTTCAAAAGAAGTCCAAAAGGCAGACAGTCAGAAATGAATTTTATCTATGCAAGATGCATATGATTGCTCTTCCTGAGGATGCAATTATTCATAAAAATATTTACTAGAATTTACGTCCATGTTCAATAAAGAAAACAGATTTTTTAAAAAGGAAATGCTCATTTATAATACAAATGCTCAGAAATAAATTTTATCACGTTTTGCATCAATTTTTCACTAATTAAGATCATAGTCTGTTTGTGTGTATGTATAACCAAAATGAGTTTTCCTTCTTAAGACTTTGTTATTTTCAGAAGTACTGAGTGAAACAAACTATATAAATTAGATTTTAGTATAAATAGAATTGATGGGTACTGGGAATATATCTCTACTAGAGGCCCAATGTAAGAAATTTGTGAGGGGGGCGGTGTGTCCCTCAGCCTGGAATGCACCCTCTTGCAATCCAGGATCCCTCGGGGGGTGTCCGACTGTTGGTTTAGGGGCGGTCCCGCTGTGGACATCCCTCTCACATTCTAAGACCACTGGCTCCTAAGCACTTGCCTGCCACCCTGCCTGCTCTGCCTGCGTGCCTGATTGCCCCAAACCACATCTGCCTTGTCTCCCACACCCGGGACCTACCCTTTTCTCCTCCAGCTGGGTGCAGGCACCTGGTACCCAGGCTTTCCTCCCTCTGGCCAGCTCCAGGCACCTGGGACCTCGGGCAGCTTCACGTGGCCTGGCCTCAGGCACCAAGAACCCCGGGCAGCATCACGTGGCCTGGCCTCAGGCACCCAGAACCCCCGTGCAGCTTCACGTGGCCTGGCCTCAGGCACCCAGAACCCCCGTACAGCTTCACGTCGGCTGGCCTCAGTCACCCAGAACCCCGGGCAGCTTCACGTGGGCTGGCCTCAGGCACCCAGAACCCCCGGTAGCTTCGCCTGGGCTGGCCTCAGGCACCCAGAACCCCGGGCAGCTTCACGTGGGCTGGCCTCAGGCACCCAGAGCCCCCGCACAGCTACACGTGTCCTGTCCTCAGGCACCCAGAACCCCGGGCAGCTTCACGTGGGCTGGCCTCAGGTACCCAGAACCCCCGGCACCTTCACGTGGGCTGGCCTCAGTCACCCAGAACTCCCGGCACCTTCAGGTGGGCTGGCCTCAGGCACCCAGAACCCCGGGAAGCTTCACGTGGCCTGGCCTCAGGCACCCAGAACCCCGGGAAGCTTCACGTGGCCTGGCCTCAGGCACCCAGAACCCCCAGCAGCTTCACGTGGCCTGGCCTCAGGCACCCAGAACCCCCGGCAGCTTCACGTGGGCTGGCCTCAGGCACCCAGAACCCCCGGCAGCTTCACGTGGCCTGGCCTCAGGCACCCAGAACCCCCGGCAGCTTCACGTGGCCTGGCCTGAGGCACCCAGAACCCCCGGCAGCTTCACGTGGCCTGGCCTCAGGCACCCAGAACCCCCTGCAGCTTCACGTGGCCTGGCCTCAGGCACCCAGAACCCCCGGCAGCTTCAAGTGGCCTGGCCTCAGGCACCCAGAACCCCCGGCAGCTTCACCCGGGCTGGCCACAGGCACCCTGAGACTGAAAGGCTTCGCCTGGGCCCCTGCTCTGTCAGAAAGGACATCCAGAAGGATGTCTGGAAGATGTCTGGTCTATCCAGTCTGATTAGTATATTACCCCTTTATTAGTATACTAGCAGATTTTTAAATGTGGTGCTCAGGGCCAAATTGCCTATTGCAAATGTCAAAAACAACGTAAATTTTAAACAGCAGTATAAGGACAATCTTCAAAAACTGGATGGATGTAAAATATTATTTTACTCTTTTAACTTATTCCTTTTATTAAAGGGAAAATAAATATTTTTTCATTTGGCCATTGGTCACTTATCCTTATGCAAAAAAATACTTCGTTCATTTTTAAGTTAGAGTTTTTCATTGTTGATCTCAAAGACTTCTCTGTAAAAGGAAGACATAATTTTTCTCTGATACACATATACTGCATACATTTTGCAAGAACATTTTCTTTATCTTGCTAAAATTATTTCCTGGTAGACAGTGTTTGAAATATTTTTAAATATATTTTTATTGATGAATAAAATATATTTTAGTCAATGTTGAGAGAGAATCATTGATTGGCTGCCCCCTGCACACTCCTACAAAGAATAGAACCCACAACACAGACATATACCCAGACCAGGAATTGAACCATGACCTCCTTCTTCTTATGTTGACACTCAACCACTAAGTTATGCCAGCCGGACTTGAAGTTTTTATATTGCTCAATCAACCTCCAGAAATCTTGTGCTTCAAGTCTTTGTCAACATTAAAAAAACAAAGTATACACAGATATTTGTGTATTTTCCTGGTACTTTTCTCATTTAGCATATTTAAAAGTTTTAATCTGAGATTTTTTTGGAGTAATCCAAATCTAGCTAGTTTTATACAAACACTTAACATAGAATCCTCTACCATTTTTCATTGACCTTTTCCAGAAACATGAAATGTCACCAGTATCGACTTCTGAAGTGTTACATATATTTGGAGGTTTGGGCACTTTTCATTCTGTTCCAATCATTTATCTGTCTTTTCAGCTATTAGTAAACTAATACTTTATGGAAATTCATAGCACACATTAATATCTAGAAGGGTAAACCTGTGTCTACTATGCAAAATTTTTCTTAATTTCATGACAATGATGGAAGATAACATGGAACTCAAAAATTTTTACAGTATATTGAGACGGTCGGTAAAACTAATAAACATAGGGCAAACACACATTTTGAGAAAGTCAGTCGTCATACTCAGGACCACAGCCACTTTCCCATTTCAAAGTTGCTTCTGAGTTCCCTCCATAAAGAATATAGTTTATTAGATTTTATCCAAGGAATTTTTAGCCCAGAAGTGGATCTATTATGGGAATTATCTCTCTCTTTGTGCACTTTTCTATAGTATGTAAAATCATGGTATAAAAATGTGCATGGTAGAAAATCCTATATAAGAAAAGCCTAATATGCTAAGTGCCGGTCATCAGTCAGCTGTTCAACCATTCTGAGAGTAATATGTTAATGATAAGCTAAGGCCACTCACCTACTCGCTATGAAGTGCACTGACCACCAGGGGGCTGACACTCAGACCAGTAGGTTTGCTTACTGCTGGGGTCATGCTGATCAGCACTTAGCGAGATGGGCCAGACATGCTCTGGAGCCCTCCCATGGTCCCTCTGCGGCTTGCCAAGCTCTCGTGTCACTCCCTGGCCCCGACTGTGCACCAGTAGGGTCCCTTGGCTTGGCCTGCGCCCTCTCACAATCCAGGACCCGTCAGGGGATGTTGGGAAGCTGGTTTGGGCCCAGTCCTGCAGGCCAGGCCAAGGAACCCCACTGGTGCATGAATTCATTATTGATATGTAGTTAAATCACTTAAAAATTGTTAGTAAAGTGTTCTGTAAGAAGAATTATCTGTGAGTCCATGTGGTTTTATTTTTGCTGCTCATAAATTTGGTCTGAGCGCTTGAACCCAGGTCAGGTGTCCACCAAAGAGTTGCTGCTGGGCCATGCAAGGGTGCGCCTCTCCCAGTCTACCCACCTCCTCCCAGTGGACCCCAGGCTGCCAGCCTCCCAGGCCCTATTACCTTCTCATCCTGTCCCTATCATTCAGGCTACTTTTCCTGAACAATAGGATTTGCCTCACTCTCAACAGGTTTCCCACGCTGGCAGCTTTGTGGATGGCGCGCATATCTTCCTCTCGATATTGGGGCATTCTGGCTCCCAGGCCACTGCACCCAGGACTGGTGGGGGAGTCCATAACTGCCTCTCTGGGACATCTCAGAATAGAAAAATACTTCTCCATGGCAGAGAGTCTAGGGCTTCAGAGAAGCCCCAACTTCCCTCTGCTTTTCGCACCTCCTGAGCCGAACACTAGCTCTCTAGCCAACCACCTTATGCCAGAGCATTCAAGCAGGGCAGTTTGGCAGTTTACCATCTCCTCTCGGAATCATAGTAACCAAGCAACGGCCTCTGACATCACTACCCATATGCATAGAGCCTTGAGGTCAAAGGTAGCCAGAGCACATGTGCAAAGCCCAAATATCTCAAATCTCAGAGACTACCCTGGTGGGTGTGTCTCCCTGGTAAAAGCTCCCACCACAGCACCAGAGGGTGGCGGTTCCATAAGTGGTCAAGAGCATGAACTAAAGTTTCAGATTAGATCCCTGGTCCCAAGTAAGGGGCATGCATGCAAGGGGCAGTCAATTCAAGTCTCCCTCATGTCAATGTTTCTCTCAATCTCTCTCTCTCCCTCTCTTCTACCCCTGCTACCTCCAGTACATTCCTTCCACAAAGTAATAAATAAAAATTTTAAAAATGCAGAAAATATCCTCAGTGAGGTTTAAGAAAACCAAAAATTAAAAGAAATATATCAGTAATTGCCTGTGAGTAGGTCTGGGTTCTGCTCAAACATCCGTGAGATTTGGCCAAGTACTTCCAGAGGCTTGTAACAGTTAATCACCCAGTGAAAAAGCAGTCTTTGCCTAAGAACAGAGTTACGGTGGTGTGAAACTTCAGGATGCTCAAGGAATTATGTCCCAGGAAACTCCCCTTAAAAGAAAATCTCTGCAACCAAGCACTTGTATGCATGCATAGAAGCATTAGCAATGGACACAGACACTAGGGCTGTGAGAGAAGGTGCTGGGGTTGGGAGTGGCCAGGGAGAAGCCAATGGGGGGGAAATAATATTGTAATAGCTATGTACAGTCCCGGGGGTGGTACTTAAATATCAGGGGAACCACTCTGTAAAGTATAAGATTGTCTAACCACTATGTTGTACACATGAAACTAATCATATATAATTAAATGGTAATATGCAAATAGACTGACCAACAGAACAACAACACAATCAGTCACTATGACATGCGTGGACCACCAGGGTTCGCGACCACAGGTGGCATAATTCAGAACATTGGTGTGTTAGCCATGGAAGGACAGAGGAACAGGTTAATGGTGCACCAGACCAAGGTGAGGTGCTGGTCACTGTCATCAGGGTGAGCCTCTGGTACTTACCGAAAATTCTTTGCTCCCACATGTTGTGGTCCTACCCAGCGCTCGCACCTGTTGTTGGCACTGGCCCCACTCACACCTGCTACCAGCACCCGGCACCTACCCAATTGCTTGGTGCCATCAACGGGTGTGTGTGGCAGCTGCTGGCCCAAATTGCCTCTGAGGGGTTCACACCTCCCCCTGCTCCTCAGGGGTGATCCTGGCAGCAGCTGCCACTCACACCCACTAATAGTGCCTGCCCTCAATGCACCTGCTGCTGGCATCAGCCCCAATCGCTCCATGCCATCATCGGGTGCAAGTGGGGCTGGCTCTATCAGCACATGGGAGTGGTGGTGGCAGAAGCAGGGCTTCTGGCAGACAGGGGACAGGGGGCCATGGCAGCAGGGGTTGGGCATCGGCTCAGAGGAATGGCCAAGAACTGCTCCTGTGCCCACCTCTGCCTAGAGCCCCACAGTTTCTTTCAAGGTTCACAAATCCATGCACTGGGCCCCTACACCAGAATAATATTGAGGGGAAAGAAGACGGGGAATACCTCCTCTCTGGTTTCAGGTGTGTCACCCAAGACCCGCAGCTGACAAGTCACTGCATCTTGGCAGCTCCTGCATTGAGCATCTGCCCCCTGGTTGTTAGTGCCTGTCATAGCGACCAGTTAGAAAGTTGGACAGTCAGCCGTTCACTTAGGTTTTTATATATATATAGATTTATTTATTTATTTATTCATTTTTTATTTAGAGAGAAAGGAACACTGATTTCTTGTACCACTTATGTATGCTTTCATTGGATGCTTATTCTATAAGCCCTGACTGGGGATCAACCCACAACCTTAGCATTTCCAGAAAATGCTCTAACCAACTGAGCTTCCCAGCCAGAATGGTATTCTTATTTTTGCCTTTGAGATTATTTTTGTTGTTGTTATTGACATTATTACGGATGTGATATTTCTTTTTCTTATGTAAATTTTGCCCACTTCTAGACATATCAGGGATTTTTCATTTTTTATTGTGACAGACTATTTTTCCATTATCATTAAAAATGTTTATTGTATTAATATTGGTACATCTGAAAATCAGGTTGAAGAAAGCTGTAATTTTGTAACTGGTGAAGGAGCTGAGAGTTTATGGCAGTTTTTCAGGAAAGGCAAACTGGATGGTAAAGATTTCACCAGAAAGATATTGAGGAATGTGATGATGCAGATGGAAAAACAAATAAAGGAAAATGCAAGCAAGAGGGGCTGTTTTTATTGCAGAGTAAGATAATCGCTAAAAATGAAATTATATCAAATGGCTATTTTTCTCACAAATCACATTAGCCAAATTTTTCAGTAAGTCGTTTACTGACCTTATGTCCACCGTTATGAAGCCTCTTGTACTCCATAAGTGTTCCATATTCTTTAAGATTAACAAACTGAAAGTCTAAATACTCATTTCCCCTTGCTTCCTTCTTTCTCTACCAGCAACTTCTCTTTCCATCTTTATACCATGTCTTAGCAAGGTAAAATAGGTTGACTCCATATTCCATAGAAACTGGTATAAACATGTGAGTGCATACAGAGACTTCTTTTAGTGTAGTTCTTGTCCAGCAACTCCAAATGGACTACACCTGCTACGGTGTGTGAAACACACAGGAGCAGGAGCTGCCCCACAGCAACAGCTAATACAAACACAGCTAACTCAGAACTCACCACATTCCCACTGCATTTGCTAATGATTTCAAGTGATAACCAAAATGAAAAGTAACAGGAACCAGCACTGCACAAAATGCTCCGGAAAAATGTGGAAGTTTGGCAAACACATCTTACAGCAAGGCAAATACATAGGTTTTAATTTATTTTTCTGAGACCATTTACTTCTATTTTGTTCTTTGGTGCTTGAATAGTTCACAAAATTGCTTGGAAATGGAAGCTCAGAAGTTGAGTGCCTGGACCTTCAGCGGAAATTGGTGCTGGTGATTGATTCCCCAATGAGGGATGAGTGCCTTCATTGGGAAAGGAACAACTAACAAAACCAACAACCAATTCTGAGGCCAAGCCTGTGTCACTCAGCCTAGCTAGAGCAACTGGTTTTGGTGTGTGTGAATGGTGTAAACTATGATCACCATGCATTTGCCTCCTACATCAGCCCAACTAGAAATTATCTATTGTCCCTTATTTTCTCCTCAAAGTTACAGGAGAGGCTCTCTGTAGTGACCTGTGTCGAGAAGGGTCTGATAGTTCCTGATGCAGCCTACATAACACATAATATTGGCTCAAATGTCAAACCATTTTAAGTAACTTTGCTATGTCCCAGAACAAAGCTCTAACCGTATTTTAGAAATTAAAAATATCCAGCACCCAACAAAGTTCAGAATGTGTAGTCTACCAGGCATGTAAAGAAGAAGGAAAATAGAAACCATAATAAGAATATTTAATTTAGTGATTACTCATGTGATAGTATGAAAGAGTAATAAAACAGTTATGAATGGGTTCCATCTATTCAAGACATAAAAGAAAAATTTAATATATTAAGAAGAGGACTAAAACATATAAAACAAGACCTTAAACTTCTAGAGATGAAAACTAGTGCTTTAGATGAAAACTATACAGGGTGGGTCTGATAAGGAGACATCCATTTTAGCGACTGAGTAAGGCTGGTTTTGGATTTCCATCTGAAATAACTAAAAAGAAAAAATGAAAGAGGTGATACCATTGTTTTCAAGACACTAAACATTAGGAAAAATATAGGGAATAAACAAGGTGAGTTCTACAATTGTCTCACCTGCCTTGGGAGAGTTTACAGGCACAGGGTGAAGAAGAAAGAAGTTAGGTAGAGCCAAGTGGTGTCCCCAATTACAGTAGATAGAGCTTAAGGTCTGGAAAGACCAAAGGAACAGAACTTCACTGAGAGGAAACCCTACTGATATGCACAGTATCTTCTAGAAATATTCAGCAGAGTTATGATCAGAATATGGATTTTAGAAAGTAGTGCACATAGACTGATGAAAAGGGACAGATGCAAAAACTGAGAAACAGCGATCAGGCTATCAATTCCCAGAAGGAAAGTAGGGGAGGGAGAGGGTAAGGGGAACAGATCATCCGAAGGACTTGTATACACACTTATAAACCAAACCAATGGACATGGACAACTGGGGGATGGGAGCATGAGTGTGCGGGCGGGGGTGGGGGTGTTGGGCCTTAATGGGAGGCATGAAGACACATTTGTAATACCTTAACTAATAAAAAAAAAAGAAAGTAGTGCAGGTGGGGAAACATTCAAAGTGCACCCAGCATTCACAAAGGGTCATGAATAGTGAGTGTCTGCTCCCATATGCCAGATTTGAAAACCTTGCTGATTATTCAGAAGGGTGAGCAGTGGGGGGAAACTCATCCCAGATTAAAAGTTTCTCTGGTCCAATATACTAGTTCTAGATAATTAAAGATTACTGAAAAAAAATTATTTTCAATTTCTTTTCCAAAATGTAGGAATGCAAAGTAATGTTAATATATGCAATAAAATATTATCAAATATTCACAACAGCAGGAACATATGACCCAAATGAGTAAAAGCAATCAGGACAATAAACTAAGCTATAAAAAAGTATACTTAACTCTACAATACCTAAATAACAAAAAAATGTACAGCTAATAATCCAAAAACATATAGGAAAAAAAGAGACAAATAGCAAGAATATAGATTTGTAATTATATCAATAAGCTCTTTAAAAGGTAATTAGTTTAAAAACTTCTTAAAAATCTAAGATTGTCACAATGAATAAAAAGTCATAATTCAATGATATGCTGCTTTAAGTATAGTATATTATAGATAAAAAAGAAAACTAATGATAAAAGGAATAGAAAAACAATAAGGAAAATCAATAAACTTAAAAATTAGTTATTGAAAAAATCAATAAAATTGATAATCCTTTAGATAGATTGACTAAGAAGAAAGAGAGAAGACTTAAATTCCTAAAGTCAAAAATGAAAGAGGGGGCATTGCTACAACTTTTGAGATATGGAAAAGATGATAAGAGAAGACTATGAAAAACTGTATACATACTAATAAAATTAGATAGCTTTGATAAAATGAGCAACTTTCTAAAGAGAAATGATGCCAAAAAGCGCTAAAACATTTGAAGAGAAGTAAGTATAACAATAGAGACTGAATTACTAATTTAAAAACCATCTCATCAAGTTGAGCCAAAACTAAATAATTTCAGTGAATTCTACCAAATACTTAAGAATGAATGTCAATTTTTAAGAATTAGTTCCAGAAAACATACTAATAGGGTGCACTTAACCACTCATTTGATGAGGCTAGTATTACCCTGAGGCTAAAACTAGACCAAAAATACGACAGTAAAAGGACAGAAAAATATTTCTTATGATTATAGACACAAAAATTCTCAGCAACTGCTTTTTATTCACCATGTACCTCTGTGCATTTAGATAAGTTAAATCAAATATATTTGCTGTGTTAGGAGCTTCTTGGGCTACAAAGGCAGGTTACAAGAAAAGGGGATTTACTGGGTCAAATGGGAGTTCCATTTTTAATCTTTTGAGGAAACTCCATACTGTTAAGATTTTTCCAAAAAATGAAAGGTTGATTTAACATTTGACCCTAGAACTTTCCTGTGAGTAAAGTTGTATTGCTTAAAGCCACTCTGTTTGTAGGAGTTTGTTAAGTCAACAAGCAGTAGGAAAGTAATAAATGGTCTCAATGTTACTTTGTTCAATAAAGTTCTTGTTTTATAGGATACAGCCATGATTGCTTTAGTACCTGGGCAGTTGAATCAATAGCACTTTTTAATTTAATAATAGATTTGAAAATTATTTTGTTATTATTTATTAAGATAATTTCTATTAATGACTGCATATTAATGTTTTGCATGGAGTGGTTCAACAGTTTAGTTCAAAGTATTACTATAATAAATACTGTTATACTGAACATTATAATGTTAACTAGTCACCCGGTGCATGAAATTCATGCACATTAAAAACAGATTAATTAGAGGAAATATTTTTTTTAATGATTTTATTGCTTTTTTACAGAGATGAAGGGAGAGGGATAGAGAATTAGAAACATCGATGCAAGAGAAGCATCGATCAGCTGCCTCCTGCACACCCCCTACTGGGGATGTGCCTGCAACCAAGGTACATGCCCCTAACGGGAACTGAACCTGGGACCCTTCAGTCCCCAGGTTGACGCTTTATCCAGTGAGCCAAACCAACTAGGGCTAGAGGAAATATTTTAATATTGCTATTTGCTCTTTCTCTATAATAGAAGTGCCAGAGTTGAAAGAAAATTAGTAAAATGTATTTGAAAATCTTCGTCCTGTTAGAGTCTGGGGTACACCACGGGACCAAGAGTCAAGTCCCCACCCAGTCACATGTGCCTTAAAATCATGCGAGACCCAGACCCAGCGGCCCTCCCCCACCCCTCATTGGGCTAGATCCAGACCTAGCCAGTCCCACCCTTGTCAAGCCCTGCCGGGTGGGGGGCACAGCCTCAGGTCCCCCAGCCCAGGCCAGGGCAGATGGCATGGCCTGAGGTCCCCTGTCAAGTCCCGCTGGGCAGGGGGAGCGGCCTGCCATCCCCCAGCCTGATGCCAGGGCTGGGGATGCAGCCTGAGGGTCCCCTGTCAAGTCTCGCAGAGCGGGGTGTGTGGCCTGAGGTCCTGCAGGCTGGCGCTGGGGTGGGGGCACAGCCTGAGATCCCCAGGTCCAGCTCCAGGGTGGGGTGCGCACCTTGAGGTCCCCCGTCAACTCCCGCTGGGTGGAGGGCGAAGCCTCAGGTCCCCTGGCCTGGTGCCAGAGTGGGGGGCATGGCCTGAGGTCCCCCGGCCTGGCACCAGGGCAGGGGGTGCAGCCTGAGTTCCTCTGGCCTGGCGCCGGGGCGAGGGGAGCAGCCTGAGGTTACCTGGCCCAGCACCAGGGCAGGGGTGCACCATGAGTTTCCCTGTTAAACCCTGTCAGGTGGGGTACAACTTCAGGTCCCCTGGCCCAGTGCTGGGGAGGGGTCATGGTCTCAGGTCAAGCCTTGCTGAGCAGGGGTGTTGCCTGAGGTCCCCTGGCCTGGCACCAGGGTGGGGGGCGAGGCCTGAGGTCCCCTGGCCTGGCACCAGAGCGGGGGCCATGGCCTGCCGTCCCCTGTCAAGTCCCACAGCAGGGTGTGGCCTCAGGTCCCTGCTGATTGCTCCTTAAGGCTCATTATGGGAACTGGGCCTCAGCTGTCGGTGCAGCCATATTAGTGGTGGTGGGACAGTTAATTTGAATGTTTCTCTCTTATAATATAGGATGTTTCTTATGGAATTTCTGATAATTTCTTTAGAATAACCACCTAAAACTATATTTATTGGATTTTTAAAAAGTATCATTTTAGGTTTTTTGTGTAATGTCCTCATTAATACTATCAGGTCAAATGAGAGTGTCAATATTTATTCACTCTTTCTGACAATATTGTTTCTCTTTTTCCCCTCAATTGTATAAGTAATACATAATTGGTCATCATTGTTTTCCTCTACATTTACCAGATTATTAGTAATAAAATTTAAAGTAGAATAAAAAGTGTAATTTGTTTACATTTATTAAAATGTTTGCTTACTCTTTCTGTACACCAAATGCTCAATCTCATATAGACCCCCTGTTCATGATTATATCTATGTTCATGGTGAAAAGAACTAATGACATGTCCCTACCTTATAGGGTTTATAATCTCATTGTGAGTCACAATCTAGTTACTATTTAATAAACAACAATTTCTAGGTTCTATCCTGAAGTAATTTACATGCGTTTTTTCGCTGAAACTTTTTATGGGAAGTTATCTGTTTTATAAACCACAAAATCACAGAGCTTAAAAGTAAGAGACCATTTAACTGATTTGTGCAGCACTGTGTTAGAGACAGAAAACACTTTAATGGTATAAAATATAAATGAATTTTAGTGTAATATAAATTGATCACTGACTGGTAGTGTAGGGGATGGAATAGGTTTGGGTCCAGGCTTCTTTGACTAATATTTGTTGCTTTCCTAACTATATGTCATTATCTAACTTTTCCTGAAGCCTCATTTTTTTTTCTTTTTTAAAAAAGGGAATTAATAACACATAATAATTTGGCCTTGATTATATGTTATGAACATACATTTCTAAAACAGAGCTACTCCTTCATTTGTTCTCTGAGTGATAAGCTATAGAAGAGCACGTAGTATATCTATACTACTAAAGATTTTATCCACCCAACCCAGGATACTGCCTGTCAAACAGTAAACAGTCTGCATACAGATTTACAGCTGTGAGTACGTGAAACACAGAATTTATTAGTGTATTAATATTTACTAAATATTGTGTTACTTTCCATAAGAACAACTGTGAACCCACCTTTGCCCCACTCTGTATTTGTTTCAGTTTCCCTTGTTTGGGTTATTACCCAGTATTAGAATACTCTCTACCTATCCATTAAACACTATTTATGCCAGGGCTTTTTATTTCATCCTCATGCAATTCAGAGTATTCTTAGTAGATAGAGAAATAACTTCCCAGGTTAATGATGAATCATAACTGAGAGAACAACAAATTGTGGAAATTGTGTATTAATACGGGATTCATAATGTCCCAAGTTGCTCTCTGTGTGTGGTCATTTGACCTAGTAAGAATATGAGTATATTTAAAATAATAAAAATAAGTGTCATTTGTGATAAACTGTAAGTAAATGAACATCTTAGTATTTCTTTAAGATTATTTCCTTTCAGATTTATTTGGATAGAAATGGAGAGTGATTGAACCAAAAAATACAAGGAGAGGCAAAAGTAGGATGATAGTTGTATGTGAAACACAGTTTATTCTTTTTTTAGTATATTTTATTGGTTTTTTAAACAGAGGAAGGGAGAGGGACAGAGTCAGAAACATGGATGAGAGAGAAACATGGAACAGCTGCCTCTTGCACACCCCTTGCTGGGGATGTGCCCGCAACCAAGGTACATGCCCTTGACTGGAATCAAACCCAGGGCCCTTCAGTCAACAGGCCAATGCTCTATCTACTGAGCCAAACCGGTCAGGGCAACACACTTTATTATTGCATTATCATTTATTAACTAGAGGCCTGATGCATAAATTTGTGCATGGGTGGGGTTCCTTGGCCTGGCAAGCGACCGAGGCCTATTGGGGGTCGGCCAGAGGGAGAGGCTCTGGGAGGTTTTCTGTGGGAGCACACTGACCAGCAGGGGGAAGCTCCTGCACTGAGCGTCTGCCCCCTGGTGGTCAGTGCACATCATAGCAACTGGTCGACCAGTTATTCCAGTCTGTTGCTTAGGCTTTTATAGCTATAGATTATTTATTATGTTTCATATAAACAACTGTAAACCTACTTTTGACCCACCTTGTTTTTCAAAACCCCTTAAACCTCTTCATCCTTGCCGGTCTCTACCATAAGGCTAACAAAACTAAAGATTGTCTTTGCAATGGGAAAGATTCCAATGAGAAAGTTATTATTTTCATGATAAAATTATACAGACACTACTGGAAATGCCCCTGATATTCCTTTTGAGAGGATGGCACTTGTTCTGCTTTCAGTGAGAAGAAGAACTCTATAAGCTGTAACAATCACCTTGGTATTGAATAGAGATTATCATACAAGAGTGACAGAGCATGAAGATCGATATAACCGAGGCTTTCTATGGAATTGTTAGACCGAGGTACCAACAATAGCAAGTGTCTACCTCTAAATATCTTTTATGTAAAAAAATACAACAGCAACTATTGTTTGGGGCATACTGTTGGTTGAAACCATATTCCTAATTGATAAGCTTGACTTTCCTGAGAAGCAAATAGTATAAGTTAACACTCATTGGGTTTTTTTTAGAGTTAACATTAAGAATTTTTAGACACCCAAGTATTATTTTTTATATTGGAAATGAAGCCAGAAATAGTTACTGGACACGTAGAAATTGCCCAAATACTGAGAAGGTTGGATAAGGTTGGCCCAGTCCTTGTTCTTTGAATTCCTGATTTATATTGGATTAATTCTTCAAGTAGGTAAAATGTTTCATATGTTAATAAATCATCTCATTTAATCATAAAAAGTCCGGCTAGGGTAAATATTTTTATTTCATTTTTAATAGAAGAGAAAATGTACAGGCTTTTTAATTCAAGCTAGCCAACTAAAAAAGAATGTTTTTGTTTTGCCTTTCTGTTTCCACAAAACTAAAATTATAGAAATGCAAGTAATAGACTTACAAAAATGTTAAGATCAAATAACATTTAAAAACCAAACAAGGCTATATAATGCTTTATTTAAAGACATAACAAGAGTTACAAATGAAATAGAAATTGGTTTTGGTTTTTTATTCTAGATAAATCTGATATTTTCAAAATATAATCATGCTAAGGTAAATAAGTTAGTCAGAGAAAGACAACTATGATAGGATCTCATTTATGTGTGGAAACTAATGAACAAAATAAGCTGATGAACAAAATAGATCTGGGGACATGGAAATATGGAACATATTTGCATAGAGCTGATAAAAATATCGGATATTTTATGTAACCTGATAACAGTCTCATGGGGTCTTAGAGATAGAATACTGACTTATGTTTAATGAATTCTATAATTGAGAATGAAGTGAAGCAGGCATATTCACACATGGCTGGTAGGTACTTAATTCACGTAAGCTTTCTGGAAAGCAATTTCACAATATATTTCAAGATCCTTAGAGGTGCTCAGAACTTTGACTCAAAATTCTATGAAAAATAATTAAAACCAAGTAAAAACAGAGAAAAAGATAAAGACATATGCACAAATATATTCATCTTAATATGGTCCATAATAGCCAAAAATATATTAAATAGTTGCAAAATAAGTATTCAATTTTAGCTACATATATAATGAAGAGAATAAAGCTAGGCAAGGGGACAAAGCTAGATTTGTATATATGTGTAGACATGTAAGAAAATGTTACTGCAATTTGTGATGTTAACAAATCCTTGAAATAGAACAATCCAAGTAAACTTCAATGGAGAATTATTACAGGACAAAGATTCTGGGAAATTCTCTGTAGCAAAACTTAGATTATACTACATTATGAATATATGATAGCTATTCATTAACAATATATTATACTTTCTTTTGCTCCCAGTAAAACTATAGATGTTAATTTTGTTTTCCTATTTTTTATCCATCATAGAGTCAATAGGTTTAAATTTTTTTCTTTTCTGTCAACTTAGCAGGAATGTGATTTCATCATGATGAAAAATAAAATAAAATAAATAAAATAAAATAAAAAGTATAATTCCTAAGGTTTCATAAACTAGTGCTTGAAAATTAATGGCCTTTAACTTATGTGATAAAGTTATGTAGTATATTTATTGTCAAATTGATTGATGTTTCTGTTGTAATGGTGTATAATTTTCAGAATTTTAGAATGTTTCATTAAATCACTATTATTTAATTTAACTTGAGATATGAAAAGGCTATTAAACACTGAACAATTTTATTTTTTTCTAAACTGTTTAAGGGCAGGGTTGGCGGGAGTTCTCCATTTTTCATGACGTATACAAAACTGTGAAAGTAATAGTGGAAAGGAAATGCAGAAATGAAACTATGGCAGATTGTTACAATGAACTTCACATCTATTTTGTTTTGTTGATTTTATTTTTAAATATTTCTAAAATCTAACAACTTTTCAGCACCTCCACCTCTACCTCTATAGTCCAAGCCACCAGTAATATCTCCTAGACTTGGTTATAATTAAAGTCTCCTTATTTTCACAGGAACACCCATAACCCCAATAAAATGAAAGTCACATTAAGTTCAGATCATATTCCTTACCTCCTGAAAACCATTCAAAAATTACAATTGCCTTAGAATAAAACAAAAAAACCCTACACAGTCTTTGTTATTTGGGTTCTGACTAGATCTCAAAATTTAATTACCATTCTTATGTTTCAGTCAACTTCAGCCAGACTGGTCACCGTTAGATGCTGTAAAAATTCTGGATCATTTCCCTGCCTCAGTGTCTTTGCCAGTTCTTTCAACCTAGAATGCTCTTCCTCCAAATATTTCCATGAATCATTGACTCTCCTTTGGATTTGTCAAACATCTTCTTTATTTCCCTTTCTTTCTTTTCTTTCTTTCCTTCCTTCCTTCCTTCCTTCCTTCCTTCCTTCCTTCCTTCCTTCCTTCCTTCCTTTTCTTTCTTTCTTTCTTTTTTTTCTTTTCTTTTCTTTTCTTTTCTTTTCTTTTCTTTTCTTTTTTTCTTTCTTTCTTTCTTTCTTTCTTTTCTTTCTTTCTTTCTTTCTTTCTTTCTTTCTTTCTTTCTTTCTTTCTTTCTTTCTTTCTTTCTTTCTTCCTTCCTTCCTTCCTTCCTTCTTTCCTCCTTTCCTTCCTTCTTTCCTTTTTTTCTCTCTCAGTCTCTCCCTCCTTCCCTCCTCCCTCCCTCCCTTCCTTCCTTCCTTCCTTCCTTCCTTCCTTCCTTCCTTCCTTCCTTCCTTCCTTCCTTTCTTCCTTCCTTCCTTCCTTCCTTCCTTCTTATATTTATCTTTCTTTTTAAAAATTCTTATTGTTGAAAGTATTACATATGTCCCTTTAATCCCCCATTGTCCTCTCCAAGCCTTCCTGCCCCCACCCCACTCGTTTTTGTTTTCCCTCTTTATCTCTCTTTCTTTAATTTATTTATTGTTAATCCTCACCCAAGGATATTTTCCCAATGTTTTTTAGAGACAGTGGAAGGGACAGCAACTCCAGAGAAAATTGGCCAGACAGGAGGAAGTTGAGAGTGGAACAATTTTTTGAAAAGCAGCTAAGGCTACACAAATGAAGCCCTGTGGCCCCAGAGCTTCCTGGACCCTGAATAGCCTCCCAGTCCTAGGAGTTCCTCTGTGCGGTCTAAGAAAATCTACACCAGTGTTCCACTGGAATCCTCCTTTCCTCTGTGCGGTCTAAGAAAATCTACATTCCCTGCAATGGATGCATGCTGAACAAGGAATGGCATTCAAAGAACTGGATTCAGATTCTACTTTTGCTGCTTACTAGATAAGTGTCCTCAGTCAACTTGTCTAACTTTCTAGAATTTGATTTCCTAAATTGTCAAAAAGGGCAATGCTGATTGATTACCTAGTTCCAATATTAAAAAGTTAATGTGGAAAAAAAAAATAAAGGGAGTTTCAGAAAAAGTTGTCTCCACTGGAGACAAAAGCCAGTAGGATTATTAGCTTAATTTCAAACCGATTGACCAATCCTACCAGAAGTAACCATAATCCTATGAGTAGTCCAGGTGCATAGTTGTAGAGACCATTCTGCCACTTGCTATTTATGTGATCCTGGGCAAATTACGCCACTCCTCTAATCTGAGATTTTCCTAACGCAGGATAGTTTTGAATATTAAATTATTAATAAGAAGTGCTGGGGAAATGCTTGAAGCACAGTAAGCACTATGTGAGTGTTTGTTATTTTAATTTTTACAAGCTGAATTGCTGAAGAAGTTATATCCCCAGAATAAATTAAATACATAAATGTTCTTCCTCAGGGAGTATTAATTTCTGCTCACTTGATTTTCTTTACATATCAATTAAGAGCTGTTAAAAATAGCAGAAGTATTAGGAACTAAAATAATTATTAAAATCTAGAAAAATAAAATAACAGGGGTAATCATAAATACCTTTGTCTTTTTCTGAGTTGAATATGATGTATACTTTCACATTAAGAATAATGTTGGCATGTAGGATGAGGTATGTACATATTTTATATATTAAAATATTTTATTAAAATAATTTATCAAAACTAGATGGTCCATCAAATATGCCTCTTAATATAGGTACTCATGGTTGAGATTATATGATTTTTCTCTTCAGGTGTGTTTGTATTATGAATTATGGAGCTGCCTTTCCACTTTGGGAAAAATTCCACAATTTGGAGTTATATTATACCAGATTATGTTGTTATGATATACATTTGGGATATGTGCATCAATATGCATATTGAATCTGATCCATAATTTACTTTTTAAACTTTGTCAGGCATTTTTATGGACATATTATGTTCCCAAATGATATTAATGTAAAAGATTTTCTTCATATTTTAGGCATTCTTCATAATTTATTCACATTGTACCTAACAGTTTTTTTAAATATATTTTTATTGAGGAAGGGAGAGGGGAAGAGAAATAGAAACATCAATGATGAGTAAGAATCATTGATTGGCTGCCTCCTGCAAACCCCCCACTGGAGACTGAGCCCACAACCTGAGCATGCGCCCTGACTCAGAATTGAACCACAACCTCCTGGTTCATGGGTTGGCACTCAACCACTAAGCCACACTGGCTGAGCTGTTAGCAATTTTTAACAGTTTCATAGAATTTCCCTGTGAAGCTTTCTGCACATGTATGTTTTGGGAGAAGAGAAAGCTGGACTTTTACTCGACAACTTTCTTTACATTTGAAATTTTCTAGTCATTGGAAATTGATTATTTATATCATTTTCTGGGATAAGATTTAGTCATTTAAAATCCTCTGATATTTCCTCTATTGAATTCGGTTCTTCAATGTATTTTCATAGAGCCATTTCATTCTCTACATAGCCCCTTGTCACCATGCCATTCTTATACTTCTTAGCACCCATTCCTACACTTTGCTTTATAAACAGAACTCAGAAACCAGAAATCTCCAGGAATGTGCAGTGTGGTTTTCATTATGGATTTTTTTTCTCATAAGTGCAAACTCTGCAATCTGTGAAAGCATATTTTCTAACTTATAAAAAATGTGATTATGCAATGCCAGCATGAGCAGCATTTGTTAGATTATCTAAGGAGTTCACTACCCAAGAAAATTTAAAAGCTAAGAGATTTAATGTAGTTAAAAACATAAATCATTACGCTAGTCTTTTAAGCAAGGCCTTTTGTTTAGCTCATTCTTCTCCAGTTATTCTCCTCTCAGCCACTGGAGTTTTATCACTACACTCCATTTCTTAACCATCCTCAATAATTCTCTATTGCTCTGAACTCCTTAATTTAGTACACAAAATATACTAGCATACTGGTCTGATTCATTCCTACATTTTTCTAGCTCTGATCCTTCACATACAGCCTTGTCTCTGAGAGAAGCTATCCCATTTCATGGGTTCATGACTGCATATGTGATATTTTCTTTCCTTAAATATTTTCCCCACTAACTCATTTTCAAGTTAGTACTACTCATCTTCCCAATGTCAAATTTTCTAGAACGGATTTCCTCTTTCAAGACTGAATAACATCCCCTTCTTTAATGTTTCAAAAGAATCCTCTCCATATTCTAATTATTTGTCTCTGTTGTACTGTATTTTACTTGCATCAACATTTCCCCTGAATTGGTAAACTGCTAATAGAGAAACAATGTTATTATCTTGTTATATATATGAAACTTAGATCTATTATTAAATGTTTGATGTAAGTTTATGCAGTTTATTTTTCTTAAAATTTATTAATATTTGTGGATATAAATGATGCCTGTGTGAACATAGAATTCATGATGTTTCATTGCTCTATTAATAAGTACTCATATAATAATATGTTGAAATAATGGCACAGAAATAGTACTCATATAAACCTAGTGAAAGCCCTTTGCAATTTTGGGAGAAAATCAAATAGAACGTCACAACCATGGATATCCAGTATCTTCATTTATTGCATGTCTGGTGGAAATTTAAATCAATCATATCTTTCAATTTATGTACTTTCAAAATTTCTTATAGGTGTAAAATTTTAAAAAGAGAACTTAAAATGAATTCAATGTAAGCTAATTTATCACTCTATCAAAAATATGTAATTGTGTGCCCTAGTTTTTATTATGGAAATGTATATCAACATTCTTTTGAAACTTTGCCTTTAAACATTTTTATATGTAATTTCAATTTTTTCTCTAGGTACCTATTAAGTATTTGAATTGATGTTAACAATAAAGTTTTCTACTAATAATATTTCTCCTCTTGTATATGCAATAATCACTTGTCATTTTTTCCAGAAATCCTGTTATAGATAAACAATAAGTTTATTAGGAATACAAATAGTAGATTCGCGCTTTGCGCCCTTTGTGTTGTGTCTTGTCGAGGTGAATTTAATCCTGTCTGGCCAGGTGCTAGAGAGTGAGCCTCATAACCAGACACCTGGAGAGGAAACTCCATCCACAATAGGGTCAATAACACCCCAGACCCAACTAGAGGGAGGAAGAAGGCGGCAGTGAGGAAGAGAGCATGAGTGAGTGAGGGGCCAAAAGAGGAGTATGTGGCCATGGGGGATTTGTGTGTGTGTGTGTGTGTGTGTGTGTGTGTGTGTGTATGTGAGTGAGGCACAGATAGATCCTGCAGCGCCTTCGGGGTCAGGCTAAGTGGACTCGGGTAACTAGGCAGACTCTGCTACTGTGTAAGCAGTTCCACGAAGCTGGCTCACCTTCAGAAGCCTAGTGTTTTTAAAGGGAGAGCTGCTGTAACTGGGAGCCAGGCCTCACCCACCAACCAGGGTGCCCTCAGATAACCCCTGGGACTCTACAGACACCCCTGCCAGGGACGTGCTACCTTAGCTGGGGCCCCATGGTCAACGAATCTCCAGCCACATTGGGCACAGGCTCCTGTGAGTTCTGAAGCATGTTCCCCCCTGACCAGCTCAACGCCTTTTCCCGGGGCACTGCAACCACGCAAGCAGCAGACACATGAGCAGCCCACTCCAGTCCAAGGAGCAGCAGCCCCATGAGCAGCCTGCCCCAGACCTATGAGCAGAAGCCTCATGTGGCCTGCCCCAGTCCAAGGAGCAGCAGCTGTCAGCTGTGTGAGTGGCCCACTCCCTCATCCGAGGAGCAGCAATCACGTGAGCAGCCTGCCCCGTCTGAGGAGGAGCAGCCACACGAGCAGCCTGCCCATGATTGAGGAGCGACAGACGCATCCAGCCCGCCCCCATCTGAGGAGCAACAGTGATGTGAACAGCCCATACCCATACGTGAAGAGCATCGCTTTGAGCAGCCCACTCCCATTCTAGGAGCATTAGCCACCTGAGCAGCCCCCCCAGTCCAAGGAGCAGCAGCCACACGAGCAGACCACCCACATCTGAGGAGCAGTAGCCCTGCGCAGTCCACACTGGTCAGAGGAGAAGCACACACATGAAGCCTGCACCTGTCTGAAGAGCAGCAGCTGGGTAAGCAACCTGCCCCCAACCGAGGAGCAGCAGACACACATGCAGCTCGCTCCCACATGAAGAGAAGCAGCTATGCAAGCAGCACATCCCCCATCCGAGAAACAGCAGCCACAGCAGCAGACAGCCCCCGTACGAGGTGTAGCAGGTACATGTGCAGCTCATTCCAGCCCAAGGAGCAGCAGCCGCCCTAGCAGATCGTCCTGCCCAAGGTTATCTGTGGAGTGGCAGCCCTGCGCAGCCTACACTGGTGGAAGGAGAGCAGCCAAAAGCAGTCGGCACCTAACCAATGAGCGGCAGCTGGGTGAGCATCCCTCCCCCATCGAAGTAGCAGCAGACACACGTGCAGCTCAGCCCCATTGAGGAGCAGCACCACACAAGCAGCCCACCCCCCATCTGAGGAGCAACAGCTGAGCGAGCAGCTGAGCGAGCAGCCTGCAACCATACAAGGAGCAGTATCCCTGTAAGCATCCTGCACCTGTCCAAAGAGCAGCAGCCTCACTAGCAGCCTGACCCATCTGAGGAACAGCAGCAGCATGCAGCCAGCTCTGATCCAAGGAGCAGCAGCCACATGAATAGTCTGAGCCCATCAGAGGAGCAGAATTCATGTGGCTGCTGCCTCCTCTCCAAGGAGCAGCAGCCATGCTCCGCCCACCCCTGTCCAAGAAACAGCATCTGTGCAAGCAGCCTCACCTACCAAACAGAGGAGACACCACTGCTGCGAACAGCACCCACCATAAGAGCTGCTGCAAACTGAGAAGCAACCACTACTGTGACTAATTGAGCAACTGCAGCACAAGGAAAAACTGCCACCCAAGGATCAGCCCCTGCACGACTCAAAATCTAGATGAGTGGGTGAGACCATAAATGGTCAGACAAAGAATCCTCCAAAGGAAAGAAAAGGAGGGCCCCCAACAAAAGGGGCTAAATGAAAAGAGGCATGCAACATGTCAGAAAAAGAATTCAGAATAAGGGTCCTAGAGTGCATAAACAGGTTGGAAGAAAAAATCAACAACGAATGTAAGAATCAACAAGAAATGGATGAAAAAAAAATTACTTATGTAAGAATCAAGAAGAAATAAAGAGTGATATAACTGCAATAAAAAACACCATGGACAGTTTCAAAAGTAGGCAAGGAGAAGCGAAGGACCAAATTAGCCAATTGGAAGACAGGGAAGCAAAACACACCCAAACTGAACTGCAATTGGAGAAAAAAAATTCAAAGAGAGGAGGAGAGCCTAAGGGAGCTATAGGACAACATGAAACGAAGCAACAGATGAATAATAGGGGTGTCAGAACAACAGAAAGAGGAACAAGGATTAGAAAACCTTTTTGAAGAAATAATGTCAGAAAACTTTCCTGCAGTAGGGAAGAAAAAAGTCACACAAGCACAGAGAGTCCCAAGCAAGATGAACCAGAAAAGACCCACAAGACACATCATAATTACCATGGCAAATGTTCAGGACAAAGAGAGAATCTTAAAGGCTTCAAGAGAGAGACGGTAAGTTTCATACAAGGGATCTCCCATTAGATTATCAAATGATTTCTCAACAGAAACACATCAGGCCAGAAAAGAATGCACGGAAATTTACAAAGTGATGCAAAGCAAGGGACTGAATCCAAGAATACTCTATCCAGCAAGGCTATCATTCAAAACTGAAGGGGAAATAAGAAGCTTCACCAACCAAAAAAGACTAAGGGAGTTCATTATCACCAAGCCAGCAATGCAAGAAATGCTAAAGGGACTGGTGTAAGAAGGAGAAATAAAAAGCTAAGAAAGAAAACAGGCACAAAAATAAAAATGGCTCAAAACAAGTACCTTTCAATAATAATTATAAAGGTAAATGGACTAAATGCTCCAATCAAAACACATTGAGTTGCTGAATGGATAAAAAAATATGACCATACATTTGTTGTCTACAAGAGACCCACCTCAGAAGTAAGGAGTCAAACAGACTGAAAGTGAAGGGATGGAAAAATATCTTTCAGGCAAATGGAAATGAAAAAAAGCTGGGGTAGCAATACTTATATCAGACAAAATAGACTTCAAAGTAAAGTCCATACAAGAGATAAAGAAGGCTACTTCATACTACTAAAGGAATTGATACAACAAGAAGTTATAACCCTGATAAACATATATGCACCCAATGTAGGAGCACCCAAATACATAAAAAAAAAACTCCTAGAAGATAGCAAGGGAGAGATCGACAACAATACAATCATAGTAGGGGACTTCGACACGCCACTGAAATCCCTGGATAAATTTGCTAGAAAAAAACTCAGCAAAGAAACAGCAATCCTAAATGACTCACTAGATCAGATGGACTTAATTAACATCTTCAGAACATTTCACCTCATACTGGCAGAATATACGTTCTTCTCAAGTGCACATGGGACATTTTCAAAAATAGCCCTCATATTGTTTCACAAGCAAAGTAGAGACAAATTCAGGAAGATTGAAATCATACCAAGCATCTTCTCAGACCACAATGGCAGAATATTAGAAAGAAACTACAATAAAAACCACCCAAATGACTCAAAAACTTGGAAGCTGAATATCATGTTATTAAATATTGATTGGGTTACCAATGAGATCAAAGAAGAAATTAAAAATATCCTGGAAAATAATGACAATGAAAACTCAACAATCCACATCCTATGGGACACAATGAAAGCAGTCCTGAGAGGGAAGTTTGTAGCTCTACATGCCTACCTCAAAAAAGCAAGAAAAAATGGTAGTAAAGCATCAAACTCTACATCTCAAAGAATTAGAAAGAGAGCATCAAGAAAAATGCAGAGTAAGCAGAAGGAAGGAGATAATAAAGATTAGAGCAGAAATAAAAAAAAAAATACATAAAATCAATGAAACCACGAGCTGGTTCTCTGAAAGGATAAACAAGATTGATGAACCTCTACCCAGGCTAACCAAGAAACAAAGAGAGAGGACCCAAGTAAACAAAATCAGAAATGACAGAGGTGAAATAACAACAGACCCCACAGAAATACAAATGATTGTTAAAAAATACTATGAACAACTCTACTCCACCCAACTAGACAACCTGGAAGAAATGGACCTATTCCTAGGAAAATACAATCTTCCAAAACTCAATCAGGAAGAATATAAAAATCTCAATAGGCCAATAACTATGGAAGAAATTGAAGCAGTCATCAAAAAGCTCCCAGAAAACGAAAGCCAGAGCTAGACGGCTTCACAGGGGGGTTTTACCAAATATTCAAGGAAGAACTAAAACCTATCCTCCTCAGACTATTCCAAAAAATCAAGAGGAAGGAACACTTCCAAGCTTATTCTATGAAGACAGCATCACCCTCATACCAAACCAGGTAAAAACAAAACAAAGAAAGAGAATTACAGGCCAATACCCCTCATGAACATAGATGCCAAAATCCTCAACAAAATCTTAGCAAATGACATCCATCAGTACATCAGAAAGTTCACAAACCATGACCAAGTAGGATTTATCCCAGGGATGCAAGGGTGGTACAACATCCGCAAGTCAATAAACGTGACTCATCACATAAACAAATTGAGAGGAAATAAACCACATGGTCATATCAATTGATGCAGAAAAAGCATTTGACAAAATCCAACAACCATTTCTGATAAAAACTCTCAGCAAGGTGGGAATAGAAGGATCATTCCTCAACATAATAAAAGCCATATATGACAGGCCCACAGCCAACATCATACTCAATGGGCAAAAGCTAAAACCATTTCCCTTAAGAACAAGAAAAAGACAGGAATGCCCACTCTCACCACTCCTGTTAGACATAGTACTGGAAGTATTAGCCATTGCAATTAGACAAGAAGAAGAAATAAAAGACATCCAGATTGGAAAAGAGGAAGTAAAACTGTCCTTATTCGCTGATGACATGATATTGTACATAAAAAACCCTAAAGACTCCAACAAAAAACTATTAGCCAGAAAAGGGGCCCTAAAGGGGCCCCAGATTGCGAAAGGGCACAGGCCTGCTGATGGACCAGGCCTCTAGTTGTATAATATTTTGATCATGACTTTTATTTTTTCCTAATAGTCTTGTTTTTCATCAATGACCTTGAAAATAAAATGATCCTCTAGTAAGAATCATTCTACAAGCTCAACTCAGTGATGGGAGTGATGGAAACTAACATACTGAAAGGAGAAATTTGCCACCTTCCTTCCTGAAATCTAAAGAACAAGCTGCTATTAGGGGAAGAAGGGAAAACACATACACTGCCTGTAACCAGTGTTTCATTTGCAGTAAAATGAAATAAAGCATATTAAAGGGCAAAAAAATCCTGGTAAAATTGCCTGATTTGTTCTGATCTATATGCTATGTCGGGTCTTGCACCTTCTCCAATCCTGTCTAGACGCTGTTCTTCTTCAAGGTGTTTTGCCCTATTTATTTGCATTTGTCGTCGCACTCTTAATCCTTCTTGTTTCCTCCACTCTGCTCTAGCTGTCATTTCTTCACATTTCTTTAGAAGTACTTTGAATTCTTCCTCCAGCTGAGCAGTATTATCTTCAGGGCTATGATTACTTGTTGAAGCTGCAAGAGGCTCCTCAGACTGCATGAATAAAAGAATAGAGTTTGGTTATGAAGATATGGACACCGTTCTGAATTTTTTTTTTAATTTAAGTTCTTCATAGTTTAACCACATGAAATTCTGAAACAAATCCAATTGCAATAAAATGTTATCTGCACTGTTCTAGAGTCTTAAAATGTGGGACCTTGAGTTACTCAGAATCAAGGCCAAAGTGAGAATGACCAGGAATCCCAAAAATATATTAACTATCCTTGTCTTTGCCACATAACGTCTGCACTTGCTTTTAGACTCTTTCTTTTCTATGACATTTCCATGTCTCTCCTCCACAAAATGACTATACGTTGCCTCTTAGTAGAAAGTCCCATTCTTCTTTCCCCATCTTAACACCTCAGAATCTTTAAAAACATTTTAGGGATATCATATTGAAGTATTCAGGACTGATTCACCAAATGCCTCCAAAAATAGCACTTTCAAAATAGATTAATTAATGAATCTGATATATTTGGATTCTACTGCCATAAGTCTCTTACTGAACTACAAACTTTTGATGCTAATTTGAATTGCATTTCATGATGAGATGATTCCCTGGTTTACTGAGAAATCGCATCTCTCCCTGTAAAACTTTAGCAAGAGGAGCCCTATATTTTTCAGAACCGATAAAATGGGGGAGGGGGCTTGATTCAACAGTGCTATCTTGAAATTCTTTGTTACATCCCACAACATAAGGGAACAGACTAAACAAAAACAACACCATCAATAACAACAAACTTGCTGGAATGTCAATGATAACAACTTGGGAAGAACTACTTTCCTTTCGATACAATGATTCTTTGGTAAGACAAGGTGAGTGATTCCGAGTTCTTGAAGCATGTCTCCAGATTGTTTGGCACTTGTCCATGAAATAGGTGCTGGCCTGAGTGCTCGCTGGGTTGCGGTGAATAGGATATGTTGACTGTTGTGTAACTGCTATGTCTGGGTGCCATCTGACTTTGTCCCTAAGGGAGCTGACCCTGGGAAACCACCACCATGTTGTGAAGAACGAAGCAGCCCAGGCCACATGGTCAGTCCTCACACAGGTATCCAGCTGAGACTGCCCCAGTGAAGGTCCCAGCCAAAAGCCTTCTGCAACTGTCTAACCAGAGAGGGAACCAGCCTCAAGATGATTCCACTTCCCCGCTTCACGTCATACCAGCTGGTGGAAAGGAAATGAGGTGGCCTCACTGCAGATTTCTGAACAAAGTAAATGCTATTTTAAGATAGGAGGTTTGGAAATGGTTTATTAAACAGCAAGAAATAACTGGCACAGATACTGATAGAACAATGGAGTGCTGACACTAAGAAAGAAACACACACTCATGGGAATGCCTCTGAACAGGAGGTAGGTGGAACCCGACATAATGTCGTGAAGCGTGAAAATGAACACCAAGAGGGCCTCCAAGAAACCCTGAGTGGAGCCCTCATGGCTCCTGAGGAGGCTCACAGCAAGGGCTTCTGGGCAAGTGCAAAAGTGACACTGAATGAAGATGAGAGAGATTCTCGCTAGGAAGCCACTGAAATTGAAATCAATGAGAAAGATAAGCTAAGAAAGACAATTAACAATAAAAGAACCTGGATTTATGGCTTTCAAGTACCCACTTCCCATTCACAGCTGCTCCTTCATGTCCATTTGTCAAATAATGCGAAAGTAGAGAAATGGCTTTCTGGGCTAACATCAAATCCAGCAAAACATGGTCTAAGGATGAAGCCATGACATATGAAAGTCCTAAAGATCTCAGAAACATTAACGTGGTGCCTCAAATTCCATCAAGGATTTTCAGAATGTAAGAATTTAAGGGCACTGTCCTACAACACCTCCAGGAAGCCCCAGGTGAAGAGCTTATCTGAAAACAATTTGTAAGGTGGCTTTTCTAATGCCATGAACCCCAATTAAATTCACAGGAAACTCAAAGCTCCTAAGCGAATTGTAGCAGCACAAACCCTGCCTGCTAGCACCTGAAGGGAGACCAACACAGTACACAATAAAAAGAGGCCTGTGGATTTCAGATGTTCTACAGGGAGGACGCAGTCTGAGACAAGAGCTGTAAGCACAGGTCATTTCTTATGAAAAGGACAGAGCAAAGGCTCAGAGGGCACAGCCAAGGTCCCCAGAGAAGCATTCCATGGTTAGGAATAGGTTTTCCTTTCCTCAGTGAGGAAACAGACAACACTATGAAATCATTTTAAATCTCAGTGGAGAAACCAATGCAATGTCCTTTGGCATCATTTAAATACAAGGTCTCCTCTAGCTTACTTCAAGCTTGCTTGTATTTTATTCCACAATGTTTCTCCACTGAAACAAACTGGCTGTAAAATTTTGAGATTTCATATTGAGACATTTATTTTTTCTTTTAATATTTTTTAATCCTGGCCCAAGGATAGTTTTCCATTGATTTGTTTTAGGGAGAGTGAAAGAGAGAAGGAAAGAAACATCAATAGCCAGGGAGGAGCCTGCAACCTGATCAAGGTATGTGTCCTTGATCAGAACCAAACCCCGTCTATCCACTGAACCAAACCAGCTAGTGCTCAAATTGAGACATTTCTGAAGAGGAATGATGACAGTCCAGATTTTAATCTTCTCCTCCCCAGGCATTGAGTCTATGAAATATGAGTTAAACACAATGAAGAAAATGGCTAATTCAGCAGATCCTGTGACCAGGATTCCATGGAATGGAAGTGAAGTGGGAGGCATATGGTTAAAGGTTAAAGGTTTGAATGGAGAAAAAAAGTAATGGGTATTATCCCATCATGTTACAGGGTCAGCAAAACATAAGCTGGCCACAGGTTTTATCAAGATTAAAAACATCTCCAAAAAACATTCCACTACACTGACTTTTTTCTTATTATACTAGAGGCCCGGTGCACAAAAATTTGTGCACTCGGGTGGGTCCCTCAGCCCACCCTTTGTCCTCTCGCAATCTGGGGCCCCTTGGGGGCCCCTTCCCCTGGCTGCTGACACCAGTTTTCCTCCGGTGCCCGGAACCCAGGCCTTTGCTCTTCGCTGGGAGGGGCCCACACGGTGGGCAAGGGGCTTAGCTCTTTTAAAAATACTTCTGAATGTTTGGTAAATAACCCTGTAGGAATCTACTTTCTGAAACATGCTGGTGGTTAAGGGCTGATTTGGGTAATCAACAAAATGTATGTTAAAATCCTAATCCCCAGAACCTCAGAATGTACCTGTATATGGAGATAAGATCTTTAAAGAGGGGATTACATTAAATTGTGGCAGTTTCAGTGGGACCCTTAGCCCATCTCACTGAAGTCCTTATAAGAAGAGGAATGTTGGGGTCCAGCCCCAGCAGGTCCAGGGGTTCCCAAAGAAGGAATGACACAGAGGCAGCATTCAGGTTATCATCATAGCCAGGTTCTCTTTTTATTGTCCTGTTACATCTATATTTATACTATTTGATCCTATAAACATGCCTCTATAAGCTTTTTTTTTTTTTTGCATCGGGTCCATTTATTGGGGGGTCAGTCAAAGGGGGAGCTGGCTAGGGTGGGGTAGGGCAGCAGCTTGTCTGGCCCCCGAGAAACCCAACTTAAGTCCAGAGCCTCGAGGGCTTAGAAGCCAAAGTCTTCCTCCACCTTTATCTGCACGGGGCCAGCTTCGGAGTCAGCGGGACTCCTGCCCAGTGCCCTTCCTATGGCACTCGCCGCCTCTTCCAACTGCTGGGCCCCTCGCCAGGGGCCGGGCTGCTGGCTTCTGTGGGCGCTGGCGTCCTCCTGGGCGGGGACAGCCCCTCTTTCTCTGGAGGCTCGTTCTCAGCGTTGCCTGGGTTGGGGGCGTCTCTGCCCTGGCTGCCCTCGTCCTCCAGTAAGATGGTGAACTGGCTGGCCCGGTAGTTGTCACTGTAGGAGTCCAGCACTTTCATGAGGAACCTCCGCTCCTGCTGGAGTCTCCATGTTATCCTCTATATCATCTGATGGAGCCTGTTCAGGACCCCCTCCTTCGCCTGCTCAATCTCCCTGCAGCGCCGATCCAGCGCCTGGTACTTCCTGCGATTGAGTTCCTGTTGGCGCCGCCCTTGCTGGCCTCAGGCTGCCTCCTCCTCTTCGTCTCACTCCTGGAGGCTGGAGCTGCCCAGACCCCCAGACACGAACTCCACTTCGGTCTCAAGCTCGCTCTCCAGGATGTGACCACCTTCAGCGGAGGCAGCGCCAGCTCCCAGCCGGGAGGTGCTGAGAACTCCTCAAAGCCCACCGCTGCCATGGACCCCTCTCTCTGCTCCAGCTCCATTTCTCCCTGGCTCCCGACGCAGAACTTCCAACCTTGCAAGCCTCTAGTTTAAAGTGGCTTGCGAAACTACAGCCCATCTGATTTCACAGCCAGGCACCCAGGCCCTGGCCGCTAAGCCTCCTGGGAGTTGTAGTTCTCTATTTCCGGCTTGCCTCCCTCGCCCCACCCCCACCCCAGTCCCAACTGAAAGGCCCTGCTGGCTGGTCTAACCTGTGGCCAGGCATCTGAGTCACCTCGGGTCTTTATTCCTGTCCCGACACCATGCCATCTGACCATGGAGACTCTCCTCTTGCGAGGCCCCTGGGTCTCCTTCTGGGTCTCCTCAGCCCAGGCACTGGATTGCGTACCACAGCTGCAACTCAGCCCCGGGCCCTGGGTCTCCTTCTGGGGCCTGGCTGCGTCGCCCCTAGGGTCCAGATGGTGTCCCCAGGCAGCTATGCAGCCTGGCCTCTGGCCCCACCTCTGGGTGTTCTCCCATCACTGGTGATCAGTGATCTGAGAAGCCAGGCAGACATCCACCTCTTCCCTGCCCCACCCAGCTTCTCCCATTACTGGCCCAGGGCCGGTAAAGGCGGCCAGGTTCTCTTATCACAGAAGCTGGCTAAGGAGGCCTGGCTTCTCTGAGCAAAGGCAGCTCGGTTCTCTGGCTCTTGGCTGCCGCCTGGGTTTCCGATTGCAGTCAGCGGCAGGCAGCTTCTTCCCTCCTTCCCCTTTCGCCTCCCAGCATTGCGCCTATGTTGGCAGTTAACTGCCAATCTTAGTTGGCAGTTAATTTGCATATAGCCCTGATTAGCCAATGAAAAGGGTATCGTCGTACGCCAATTACCATTTTTCTCTTTTATTAGATAGGATAAAACAAGTGATAATGTGCAAGATGTCTGGGAAAGAGTACTCATAAAATTTGATTTGGTACTGGCATAAGGACAGACTTTCCCATCCATGAAGTAGAAGGGAGAATTGCAGCATCAACCCTCACCTTTATGGCCAAGTGCTCCTGTCAAGAGTGCCAAATTAAATCAGATATGAGTAGTCTTTTTAACAATTTGTACTGTGACAACTTAATATCCTCATGCAAATGAATAAAATTAGACCTGTACATCATACCACATATCAAAATTAACTCAAAATGTAAAAGCTATAACTATGAAATTCTTACAAGTAAAGATATGTGTATATCTTCAAGACTGGATTTGAGTATTTTTTAGATGTGAAAGCAACAAGACAAAAATCGATCAACTGAACTTCATCAAAATAAAAAATTTTTGTGCTTTAAAAGACACCATCAGGAAAAAGAAAAGGTGAGCTACTGAATGGGAGAAATATTTGAAAATTCTTTGTCTAAGGGGTTTGTATCTCTAGAACTAAGACCTCTTAAAATGCAATAATATAAGACAATCCACACCCTCCCCAGCACTTTGCATTTGTTGATTTGTTGATGATAGCCCTTGTGACAGGTGTGAGATGATTCCTCATTGTTGTTTTGAATTGCATTTCTCAGATGATTAGTGACTTTAAGCATGTAATAATATGTCTCTTGGCCTTCTGTGTGTCCTCTTTCTAAAAGTATCTATTTAGGTCCTTTGCCCATATTTTGATTGGATTGTTTATCTTCCTTTTGTTAAGTTGTGTGAGTTTCTTGTAACTTTTGGAGGTTAAACCCTTATCTGAAATAGCATTGCCGAATATGTTCTCCCCGGCAGGGGCTTTCTTGTTTTTTTGTTGATGGTTTCTTTTGCTGTACAGAAGTTTTTTATTTTGATGTAGTCCCATTTGTTTATTTTCTCCTTAATGTCCATTGTCCTAGGAGATGTATCGGTAAAGATATTACTACAACATATGTCTGATGTTTTGCTGCCTATGGATTCTTCTGAGATTTTAATGGTTTCCTGTCTTACATTTAAGTCCTTTAACCATTTTGAGTTTGTTTTTGTGTATGGTGTAAGCTGGGGATATAGTTTCTTTTTTTGCATGTATCTGACCAAATGTCCCAGCACCATTTATTGAAGAGACTGCCTTGACTAAAAGGAACCCTCCTGCACTGCTGGTGGGAATGTAGACTGGTGCAGCCAATGTGGAAAACATTATGGAGTTGCCTCAAAAAGTTAAAATGGAACTCCTATTTACCCCAGGAATCCCACTTCTAGGAATATATCCCAATAAACCAGAAACACCAACCAGAAAGGATATATTCACTCCTATGTTCACAGCAGCAAAATTTACAATAGCTAAGATTTAGAAACAGCCTAAGTGCTAATACGCAGATAAATGAATTGAAAATTGTGGTACATCTACACAATGGAAAACTACACTGGTATAAAAAAGAAGGAACTTTTACCATTTACAGCAGCATGGATACAACTGGAGAGCATTATGCTAAGTGAAACAAGCCAGTCCGAGAATGATGACTATGATATGGTATCACTCAGACATACAGTATAATGATCAACGTAAACTGATGCTCGAAAATATATCCAAAAACAACTGACAGGTGTGGGGTTAGAGATCAACCAAAGGATTTGTATGCATGCACATTAGCATAACCAACTGACAAAGACACTGGGTCTGTGGAGGTGGGCCCTCGAGGGGGGCGAGTAGCCAGGGGTAGGAACAGTCAATCTGGCAAAAAGGAGACATATGTAATACTTTAAACAAGTAAAAAAAAAGATAATCCAATTTAAAATGGGCAAAGAAATTGAGTAGACAGATATTCAAAGAAAATATACAAATGGTTATTAAGCATGTGAAAAGATGGTCCACATCATTAGTCAATAGAAAATTGCGAATGAAAACCAACACTAAGATTCTACCTAATACCCACTGGGATGGCTAGGGGATTGCCAAGGGCGGAGGTAAAAAAGGAGACATATGTAATACTCTTTGTAATACTTTAAGGAATAAAAAAATACATTAAAAAAAAAGAAAATTGCAAATCAAAACCAACACTGAGATGCCACTTCATACCCACTAGGATGGCTACAATCAAAAGACAAGTAATGACACATTGACAAGAATGTGGAGAAACTGGAACCCTCACACACTGTCAATGAAAATGCAAAATGGTGCAGCCACCGTGGAAAACAGTCTGGAAATTTCCCGAAGGTTAAAGATATGCTCCAGCGATTCCATTTATCACTATATTCCAAGAGAATGAAAACATATATGCACATAAAAACTTGGACATGAATGTTCATCGCAGTATTTTTAACAAACCAGAAGTGGAAATAACCCAAAGGTTCATCAAATGATGAGTAAATTTAAAAATATGTAATCACTTCATACGATGAAATGTTGTTCAGCAATAAACAGAAATGAAGTATCGGTGATAAATGCTACAAGACAGCAGCACCTTGACAACGTTCTGCTTCATAAAATAGCAGTCCTGAAGGAGCACTTATTGTTTCATTCCACTGATAAAAATGTGCAGAATAGACAACTCTAGGGAGATTGAGAGGGCAGTAGTGGTTCTCTAGGGCTAGGAAGAGTGAGGAAGTGGAAGTTGGCACAGGGTGGTTGCTAAAGGGCACAGGGCTACTTTTTAGGGGGATGAAAATGTCCTCAACGTGATTGTGATGATGACTGTGTAACTCTTTGAATACAGAAAAAGCCACTGAATTGTACACTTTAAATGAGTGACCTGCATGGTATGTTCATTATGTCTCAATCAAGCTGCTTCCAAAAACTTTGTGATTTGGTGCTGGTGCCAGGCTTTAAGACATGGAGGTTAACAGTAGGCCCTTTTATGGAAAAGTGATAAAGAAAAATGCTGTCTTTTCCCCTAATGACAAGTCTTTAAAATAAACAGAAACATCTATATTTCATTGTTCAAAACATTGAATGATATCTATTTCCCCAAATTAGGTATTTTGGGGTCCCCACACTGATTTATAATTACCTCCTGTATTAACCTGCTAGTCTGCATTCCCATTCCTGTTAGACTTGGTCTTAAATCTCTGGGGAAACTGAGGTCTTCATTCAAATTCCTTTTTGGCATGTTTAAGGGTTCCTGAAATCTGCAGAAATGTACAAAAGAAAAGTGTCAAATTCTTTCAGAGTAAATATTTAATAATTATTTAGACAGATATTATGTTCCTTCATATAAAATACACAAATCTACAAATTATGATCCTCTTATTTGTCCCAATCTAAATTTGTTTGAAAACATACCAGCTAAATTATAATCTTATATGAATAAGATGAAAAACAAGTCATGACGTGTGTGATATAGAGTTAATATAGTAACTGTATAGAGCTCTTATAAGTAAGTAATTATTAATATTCATTTTACTATGTTAATATAAAACATGAACCTGTTATCAAATATCAACTAAAAACCAGAGATAAGTATCTAAGGTGAAGAAGAAAAGAATAATGATATGTGAATATTTTGGAAAGACACAAAATACCTTTTGGTACCTACTGACAGCAGTCTACAAGAAGGAAAGAAAAGTACCAACATCAACCAGATCATTCAAAGTAGAAGGAGAAGCAGGAAAGAAAACTCTTTGAAGTCTGAGTGGAAGGGGAAATGGGGAAGGAGAAGGGCTTTAGAAGAAGTGAAGTCAGAGAGATAATGTGTAACAGTCTCCTCAAGTCTGCTTTAAGAAGAGATCTTTGCTAGCACAAAGTTAACAAAATGAAAGGGCTATGAAATAAAGTAGAGCAAGACAGTTAAGTGAGAGGAAAAGCACTGATGATGAGAATCAGAGAACAAACTTAAGAACTCAGCCAATAAACTGAAAGGAAGCCATGTGGGGCTTCCCAGGTATGGGAAAAATGCTGTTGTGTTTCTATGAGAGGTAAAAACAGGATTACCCAACTTCTTCTTTAGGTCATACGGACATTTTTGTATGTAAGATATCTTTTATAACTAAACAAAGACAGAAAGATAAGCCGAACCAAGATATTAGCCTATTTGTATGCTGAAGGGACGCACACTAGGAAAAGAAGATCAGCAGACAGAGAAGATATTATGCAGAAATAAACATTCAAGCTAGACGTGGAACTTGCAGGTGACAGGATATGCAAAAGGCATCCTCATTATGGTTTTAGAATCATTCAAGTGTAAGTATAATATCATAGCCCTCAAAACAGTTTCACATTGTGCTGTGAGTTTCTGCAGACAATTTTTAAGTAGGATAATTTGTTTAATTATGAAAATTACAGATAGGAAATAAACTTTTATTTTGGTTTTAATAAAGTAAGTGACTGATGAATCTTAATTCATGGTAGAAATGATCTGAGCTATAATTTTACCTGGCCATTGATTTTTCTAGATCACTCTTTTGCTTCATGGCTTCATGCAAGCTCTGTTGCAGAGACATGGTTAAATCAATGTACTTCTTGGATGCTTCCTTTTCATGATGACACTTTGAAAAAAATTTAAAGAAAATTATTTGTGGGAATCTAGAGATTTGCCTTTCTTTCCTAAAAGTGTGATTTCTCCTGGGTTCATGAATAATATGTGTGGACAAGTTTATGAAATGTAGTAGAGGGGTTTATAAACTAGATGCCAATCAGTACAGATTTTAAGAAAAATGACTTCTTACAGCAGCTTAAATTGACTTTACATTTCCACCAAATTCTTTCTGGAACTAAAATTGCCGAAATTTGTTCAAAAAGAGGTTTTGAAATATAAAATAGTAAGTGCTAAAATACTTTTTAAGGCTACATTGACGTTTTAGTTTCAAAAGGTGCCCTAGATACATTTTCATCAATAGGTCAAGATATTCCAGGTTGTATTAAACCACAGCTTACTAAGGTCATCTTTGAAAAATTCCCATGCAGTTCCCATTACCTTATGATGATAATCTGACTTTGAATGAGATAAAGACTCTCATTCTCTGTAAGTTTTCTTCCATAGGTTTCAGTTTCTCCTTTTCTATTAAACACTTTTCTCTTTAAATAAAGCGTCTTCTCTATATTATATAGTAAACATAACTTCTACTTGATTTGTGTAGCTTTTTCTATCGTCCTATTGTCCCCTTCCATTAAACTCTAACATTTTTACTAAAAGGTCTCATCTGCATATATTCATATTTTAACCACTCATTCTTTTGTATAAGAATCAGAATTTCGATCCTATAATTGCACTAAAAAATGTTGAGGATCATCTTTTTTAGTCCTTTAATGCTTTACTTCTCAACAGAAACTGATAACAATGACGACATCCACTCTCTCCATCTGGTTCTCCATCCACAGTGCATTTCTAAACAGTGACCATGATGTCCAGTCCTCGACGCTTTCAATTCCATTTTTATTTATCTTTATCTTTATTTTTGCTTGTTTTGAGGGATATGAAGTGGTAGCATGGTTATTTGCCTATATTTCTTCACCTGTTGAAAGCCATGTACTAGAACTACATTGCAGTTGAATATTTAAGGTAATAACTAAAATCTGATGTTTTGAATATTTAAGTTAAAGATATGGCTAGAGATTATATACTTGTCATATGAACATATGTATATAATCAATACAACAGTAATTATGAGGACTTTCTAAAAGACAGGAAGATAATAGCATCAACCTAAGAATCCCTAAATGCAGAAAGCTGATAAGATCAAAACTGATAATATCAAATTCAGACAGATGTAGAAGAGGAATACTACACAAAAAGGAATTAGGGGAGCTCCAGTCTAGCAGCAGATACAGACAGTGTTAATCTAAGAGGATCCTTTTTAACCTTTTATTATAGAGATTATCTAACCAGAAGCAGAAGAAGATAGAATATTGTGTTGATCCTCCATAGTTCGTCATCCAGGTTCACAATTTTCTTTTTTTTTTTTTCCTATATGACTTCTCTCTTTTTTTTTTTTTCTTTCCATCCACATGTATCCCTTCTATGGTCTCTTCCATTGCTACACAATCCCTCACATTACAGAAATTACCACAGTGTTGTCAATGTTCATGGGTTTTCTCTATTATTTTTTTCTTTTTCACTCCACCCCTACACCACACCCCAACAGCATCAACACTACCAACAGACAAGTACCATATGATTTCACTCAGAAGTGGCATTTAACGAGCAACCAAGAAAAATAGAGACACAATTATAGAGATCAGTCTATTTCTTTTTAAAAATCCTATCAGAGATCCATAAACCTCAGCAGGTCAAACCAGGATCCCTAATCAATATTTCAGCCTTGACCCCTGTACTAAGGTCACCTGTACTTTATATTTCTTTCTCTCTTCTTGCTTCCATAGACAATATCCTCAGCCACATACTCATAATCCATGAGCGATACGGATCACCTTTGTAGATAGCTGATCTGGTACATTTTATGTTGGTTCTTATTGGTGCAACTTTGAGTGTATGACTGTTATGTTCTTAATTTGGGGGCGCCTTTACCCTTAGGATGTTGACCCACATTCTGTGTCTTGTTTTTCTCTTATAATGCAAATGTTTTTTACAAGCAATATATTATCAATTATTGGCCTTTAAAAAATAATAATAGTTTCCTATTCCATAGAGACCTGACCTACGGAAGTCTCCTGAACTTCTTTTCACTGGCTTACTCAACTATATTCTTTGAAGTCTTGAAAAATCTAGAGCTACCTTCTTGCTAATTTTGACTCCTCACCTCATCCCTGTGTTGTTCAAATACGTAGGTTTGAATCCCAAGACCACCAGTGATATAAAAGCATTTAATTTTATCCTAACAATAGTTAAGCTGAAATATTTTCAATGTACACAAAGACAGGCACCCTCATATCAAATAATAGCCTCCACAGACTAATTATACTCAGAAAGACAAGTTTCTCCTTCATGAAGAAATCAAAACCATGTGAAATTAGGGGCTAACTTTTTCTCACAGACTAGATGACAAGTGCTGGAAAAAAATGAGTTCAGTGAGAGTTCAAACAGTGAGAGTACATTTCATGGAAAAGGAGAGGTTGAGAACCAGGTCTGAATAGATGAAGCATTAGGCCAGGGAACAGAAACTGAAAAGACAGCCTAGACAGCAAGCGTAAAGGTGAAGAGTTGCTGAAATCAGTCCAGTTATCTCCCAGGGTTAAAATCCAATGGACAGGATGGGAAAACCTACGTTCCACAAAAACTTGTGCACTCATGATCATAGTACAATTATTAATAGCCAAAACGTGAACGCGACACAAAGGTCCCTCAACTGATGGATAAATGGTTGAGCAGCACAATGAAATATAGTTCAGCAATAAAAATAAATGAATAAAATATTTATATCTGTTATAATGTCAATGAACCTTTAAAATGTGACATCAAATGAAAAATGCCAATCACAAAGAACTGCAATTTGTGTGATTACATATATATATGTGTGTGTGTATATATATATATATATATATATATATATATATATACACACATACATATATGTATATATATGTGTGTGTATATATATATCCTATCTAATAAAAGAGAAACATGGTAATTGGCGTACGACCGCTACCCTTCCCATTGGCTAATCAGGGAAATATGCAAATTAACTGCCAGCCAAGATGGCAGCCGGCAGCCAGGCAGCTTGAAACTAACATGAGGCTTGCTTGCTTCAGTGACAGAGGACTCCATCGTTCCCCGTCTGCCGCTGCAGGCCTCTGAGCTGCAGTTTAAAAACACTGTAACAAATATAGAACCTAAACAAAACCCCAGAAACCTGCTTTAGTACGCCGGGCTTCAGCCAGCAGGATCGCAACATTTTAAGCAAAGGCCAGAAACCTACTTTCAGCAGTGGAGGTCTAAGAGCTGGAGCCAAGCCTCAAAGCTAAAGCTGGCCCAGAATAAAAAAAGAAAAAATGGAGCAGTTGGGAGCTTCAGTCACCCCCAGCCTGAAAACAGCCCTCAGCCCCTCACCCAGACTGGCCAGGCACCCCAGTGGGGACCCCCACCCTGAAGGGTGTGTGACCAGCTGCACACAGCCATCTCCCCTCACTCAGGCTGGCCAGGCACCCCAGTGGGGACCCCCACCCTGAAGGATGTGTGACCAGCTGCTAACAGCCATCATCCCCTCACCCAGGCTGGCCAGGCACCCCAGAGGGGACCCCCACCCTGATCCAGGACACCCTTCAGGGCAAACCAGCCAGCACCCACCCGTGCACAGGGCCTCTACCCTATATAGTAAAAGGGTAACATGCCTCCCAGCACCGGGATCAGTGGAGCTGAGAGGCCTCCCGACACCGGGATCAGCGTGACAGGGGGCAGCGCCCAAACCACCTGATTGCCCTGCAGCTCTGTGTGTGACAGGGGGTGGGGCCACAACCTCCCTATCCACCCTGCTCTGTTCATGACAGAGGAAGGCGGCCCAACCCCCTGATCAGCCCTGCTCTGTGCCTGATAGGGGGGAGCTCCCCAACCCCCTGATCTCCCGGCGGTTCTGTGTGTGACAGGGTGTGGCGCCCCAACCCCCTGATTGGCCCTGCTCTGTGTGTGACAGGGTGCAGCACACCCCTCCCTCCCCACGGCCCTGCTCCGTGTTTGACGGGGTAGAGCCATAACCTCCCCATCGGCCCTGCCCTGAGTGTGAAAGTGGCGGTGCCCCAACCCCCTGATCGGCCCTGCTCTGTGCTTGACAGAGGGCAGCGCCCCAACCCCCTGATTGGGCCTGCTCTGTGCGTGACAGGGGGTGGCGCCGCAACCTCCCCATCGACCCTGCCTTGATTGTGACAGGGGACGGTGCCCCAATCCCCCAATTGGCCCTACCCTGAGCATGACTGAGGGTGGCATCACAACCTCCCGATTGCCCTGCTCTGTGCATGACTGGGGGCAGTGCCCCAACTCCCCAATCGGCCCTGCTCTGAGCCCGACCATGGGCTGCACCTAGGGATTGGGCCTGCCCTCTGCCACCCGGGAGCAGGCCTAAGCCAGCAGGTTGTTATCTCCCGAGGGGTCCCAGACTGCGAGAGGGCACAGGCCGGGCTGAGGGACCCCCCTCCCCCCAAGTGCACAAATTTTTGTGCACCGGGCCTCTAGTACATATATATGTATATATATACATATACATATATATATATATATATATATATATATATATATATATATATATATGTATATTATTCAGAATAAGCAAATCAATGGAGACAGAAATTAGGTTGATTGCTGCCCGGTGCAGGGCAAGATGATAAGCTGGTAGCAACTGCTAAGTGGTGTATAGTTGGTGTTTGGAGTGATAAACATATTCTATAATTGATTGAGGTGACAGATGCACAAATTTATGTTTTAAAATATTAAATCGTACAATGGATATTTGCAAATTATATGTGGCTCTCTGAATTGTATCGATACAGTTTTTTTTTTTAATAACATTAGGAGCTCTAGATTTAATGTGCTTAATTGTCTGTTGTGGTTATACATATTACAATGATCTGAATATTTCCATGCTTTCATTTCTAAGTGAGTGAGAATGAAGGCTATGCCTACTTCAATTGGTTACTATAATGACCTTCCTGTACAACTTATTCTGAAATCTATGGAATATGGGTTCACCAAAGTGAAGATAAGACATAAAACAATTTTCTGGAACATTAAATTTAACACTAATTTCTTATTTGATCTGGCTGCCTCATCATGATAATGGAAATATCACTGAAAATACTGTGTTGTAAGGGAAGGAAAGCCTTTTGCCCACTATGAAGAATGATGCATAACTGTCAAAATTCCTAAGGGCAGATATAATAAGAAAAAACATAAACTACAAGTGGCGGAATAAAAGCCAGGGTTTAAGAAATAAGTGCACTATAAAGATAATGAAATTATAATAAATTAATCACAATGAAAATACAAAATAAAGCTACCCATGAAAAGTCATATCCTAAAACACTTTATATTATTTAACCAGCTATAGAGTAACGATGACACGTTCAATTTCATACATACTTGACTACTGATTTCATCTAATTCCTTCTGCAACTCTTGTATTTTATATTGTGAACGCATGTGACGATGTGATTCAATCTTCAGTGAAGCATCCGTCATAAATAGTCTTCTTTGGGAATCAGCCAGTTCTCCTTGATGTTGTCTCAGTGTTCTTTGGGTATCATCCAGTTCTCCTTGAAGTTGTCTCAGTTTTCTTTGGGTATCAGCCAGTTCTCCTTGAAGTCGTCTCACGACTGCCTAGTAAGTAAGATATTTCTCTTACTGATTTTATAAATCACATCATTATTAAATTGTGTTAATGATAGATAAATTCACATGCGGGATTGGGCAAAAGAAGGTTTACAGTTGTGAGTAGGTTACTTACTACTTATAATATTACTCTCCATACTACACAACTAGAAAGCTACTTTTGGCCCACACTGGATATATTTTGTTAGAGTCATATACTATTAACATAAAATGTAACTTTAAAAGTATCATTACCAGACTCAATTCACCTTCTTTTCCTCATATGGACATGCACCTGTTTGCTTACTCAGGTAAAAGTCACAGAAAATGTAATCCTCCTGCCTAATCAGTATTAGGTACTTAGACAGCTGACTCAGCCACACTCTCAATCCCTCCTCCTCCCCTCATGAATCTCAACGCTTTACAATCTACTGACATCACAAAGAAAAATGGGTATGTAAGTGGATCAAGTGGTAGTGAATTCACTATTATGAAACATTTTCTCTTTTTATTTCTTTTTTTAACCATAGGTTTCTATTAATGTCAGAGCTCCTGGAATATTCAATTCACTGCTCAAATCCTTCCAATAGGTTCCTATCTTCAAAGAAAAGTGAAGTCATTCCGAGGGTCTTCAAGGTCTTAGGTAACCTGGCCTTGACCTCCCTCCCTGCTACACATAAATCCCTCCACCCCTCAGTAGACTGAAATAGAGATCCAATGTCAAATTAGTAAATCACAGAGAGCTACAATGCTTTCTGTCTTGAACAAACAGCACAAAATGATAGTAATTAGGCCTTAACATGAGAAATATGAGCAAATTATTTGTAAAAATATTCAAATAAAATTGTAAATAGTATTTGAAAGTCTAAATCAGGTATACATTTGCTAAAACTCACATTTGTCCCAAATTATGATTGAATGAAAATTAGATACCTTTAAAAGATCAAGAGGTCACATGAACATATTATTGAGACTACATATTTCCAAATTTCATTCAAATTGGCATGAATAAAACTAACACTATATCAACCTAAATGTACAAGGAGGAGCCAGGGGAGGAAAGGTACTATGACATACAACACCTACACTTCAGTTCATGTGGGAAATTTGAACTTGATTGTCAAGAAAACCCACTTAATTAAATCTTAATTTGAAAATAATCATTTGAGGCAAGAACATTTCCATTTATCTGCTTCCTAACAATATTAAAATTCGATGACAGAAACACTAAAATTATTATTCTATCAGTATAAGACTTAAGTATTATCAATCTACATCTATTACCAATCTGGAACTTAACCTCTTAAAATTTCCTGGGCAACACAATGTCTCTACTCAAACAAAGCACTTCTCAGGTCTAATGTTCATTTGATGGATACAATGTCTACTTCTAAGATGATAGAACAAACAGCTTTATAATCTATACATTTTTAATATTCACCTGGATTCAACATTTAGCCATTTTCAAATATTGCTATGAACTTTCTTTGAGTAAATTTGAAAATATTTATCTGTCTGGATACTTACATCTCTTTCTGCTTTATCATTTTCATACTGAAGTCTGCCTTCTTTTAAAAGATGGCATTCGTTGATTAATTCCTTACATGTTTCATTCAGCACAAGGCCTTGCTTTTCACTGTTGGCTTGCAATATTTTTATGGTATCCACAAACTGATCTTGGATTCTAATGACTGTCTTTCTTTTCTTCTCAGATTTGTTGTGAGCCCGATCCAGTTGCTGTTGAAGCAACTTATTTTCACTCTGCAGGTGAGATAGCCTCTCCTGTAAAGATTCCTGCTTTCCAATGTCTGCATTCACTTTCCCTTGTTCCTTTTGAGACACATTTTCAGTTTCCTCCTTTTGACACTGTGTTTGGCTTTGGTCTCTTTCTCCATCTTTTAAAACTAATGCCCTTTCTCTGAGAGCATCTCTTGTGTGATGCAACTCAATTTCTAGGCGATTGGATTTGCTTTCAAGTACAGAAAATTTTTGAGAAAGAATCTCAAAGTCACATTTTAGATTAGACATATCAGATTTATTCTTGTCCTGGGAACAAATCCATTCTTCTTTTTCTTTCTTGAAATCAACTTGTAGATATCCTTTTAAAGTCTGGCAGTGCTCATGATCCTGTACAACAGTAGCCCGGCTAGACCTGTGTGATTCACCTTCGGCTTCCAGTCTTCCTCTGTTTTGTCGTTCATCCTCCAGTTTAGAGCTTAGCATTGTAAGATCAGCTCTCAGAAATTCAAGCTGTGCTTTTTGTTGAAATAGTGTTTCTGTTATTGTCTTTTCAAGATGGTCAATATTTTCTTTGACAATCACAATGTCCAAAAAATCTTTTTTTTTCTCCATTTCTGGGTTCTGATTTTTCACTGTGTCTAGTTCCAGTGTTAGCTTGGCAATTTTATTCTTCAACATGCGATTTTCACATAACAGACGTTTTTCTTTTTCTTCACTATCAGAAACCTAAGTAAAAGTAAGGAGACTTTAGCTAACTCATTGAAATGATATTTCATGATAGCCTCTGAAATTAAAGAAACCTTTATGTTTACAATAAAAAGGTTCCAATAGGCGGATATCCCTCATAAAAATTAGAATTGCACCAAACCTCTAACTTTATACAAGCCTACCTCCTCCAAAGTTCAAAAATTAATATAAGTTGTTGGATTTTTTTAAAATGAAATCAAACCACAAGGTACTTTCTAAGAAATCTCAGAATTGGAAAGGGCTTTTTCTGAATCACTACCAACCCAGAATACATTACGTAAAAGATTAATAACTCTAACTACACTTAAAAATTGAGCTTATAAACAGAATATACAGCTACCCCACAGTGAGAGTATTAACCATGCATATACTAGGAGAAACTAAATTTCCTAAAAAAGATCTTTCAATGAATATCTCATAGATAGTCTACTGTTTTAGTACTTTCAGTCATAAAAACTACCTCTACTAATAACTGATCATCTCGGGATTGTCCTAAGCTCTTCTACATCCATCAATGGACCCTTTAGTTCACACAATCTGGAATGGAGAGGTTAAAAAGATAAGCAACTTCTGGATTTTCCCCAGGTTGCTCTTATGAGCGCTTTCTGTCCCCTTTGGTTTGCAATGGTGTTTGGTCAGAATTCCATCTTGTAATATATTGGCATTCTGTTCTTGAGAAAGTCGCCTCTGAGTGTAATTTTGTTCTTCAACAACCTAGGGACATATTTCATTTAGTTTGTGAGCTCATACCTTTAACAACAAGTTCAAAGCTTAGGAACAGCCCCTTAAAAAACTGTTAAAAGAAAGTAGCCTTTTTAAGCATAAGGATCTTTCATCTTCATGAAAAACTCAAATTTTAACTTAAGTGATAGCTAAATTTGTCATTGAGCAAAAATGCAGTATGGTGAAAGAAAATTTATTTATGAACATTTGAGTAATTCCATCACAGTGTCAAGGCAATTTATCCTGTATGTTAACATTTTTTAAAGCCAAAATTAACGTTGCTGTGAATGGTTAAACTCAATTTATCGTCCCCTTCTTCATTTAGAAAACATATACAGAGTATATACTACCTGCCAAGGATAGTAGTAAATTAATAATTTTAGTCCTAAATGTCACAGTTCCTGTTTTGAATGAGATAACATTTTGGGCTTGTTTAAAATGTCTTAATGTACACTAAATAAAAAAGATACAATTATTGATAAAATACTGTTAGATATAAGAAATTTTTACCAAAGATAAATTTACCGTATCCCTTCTTACAGTCTTCAATGGCATCACTTGTGTTCCAGTGGTGTTTGCAACTTTGGGGTTCATTTCAACATTTTTAATAGATTGCCTTTCTTTTTTCCTTGACTGCCCTGTATTCTTCTTGCTTAACAGATCAACTTTTTGTCTCTTCTCTTTTTCTTCTTGTAAGGTTAATCTGCAGTTAAACACAATCAAAGCTGTGATCAACATAAAATGTACTGTTATATTTATATGATATCTTATGTAAACCTCATGGCAACCACAAAACAAAAATCTCCAGCAGATTCACAAAAGATAAAGAGCAGGAACCCAAAGCCCACTACGGAAATCTTCAATTCAAAAATGAACGCAGCAAGAGAGAAGGAATGTAACAATGGAGCTACAAAACAGCCAGAGAACAAGATAGCATCAGTAATACTTTACCTGTCAATAATTTCTTTGTAAATGGATTGAATTCTCTAATCAAAAGGCATGGAATGACTAGGGGTAGAGAACACACAAAATGGCAGGCAGACTATGTGTTGTAGAAATATGCACCTGAAACCTGTAGTCTTTCGATAACCAGAGTCACCTCAATAAATTCAAGGAAAAGGAAGAGGCATACAGTGTTTGATGGATTAAGTAATAAGACCCCACTACTTGTTGCCTTCAAGAGACCCCAATCATTTTCTTAACTTTAAAAAAAAATCCTCACCAGAGGATGTGCTCAAAGATTTTAGAGAGAGGGGAATGGATAGAGATACAGACAGACAGACAGACAGACAGATAGAGAAACATCAATGTGAGAGAGAACATCAATTGGTTCCCTCTCCTATGTACCCAGACCAGAGATGGAATCCACAATCTAGGTATATGCCTTAACCTGGAATCAAACCTATAACCTTTTGGTATATGGGATGGTGCTCCAACCAAGAAAGGCACACTAGCCAAGATTCAAGTCCTTATTAAAGACTCAAAGCGGAGAGAGAGAAAAGATAGCCCTTGCAAGGGCAAACCAAAGAGAGCATTCATAGATATCCTTCTATTAGACAAAACAGAATTTAAGCCACAAACTGTAACAAGGCACAAGCAAGATCTTCATATAATGATAAGGGTATCACTTCATAAAGAAGATATAACAATTGTAAATAGGTATGCACCCAACATGTGTTCCCCTAAAAATATTAAACAAATTTTAACAGAACTAAAGGTTTAAATATCCAACAACACAATAATAGCAGGGACCATCAATACCCCACTTTCAGCAATGATTTGATCATCTAGACACAATATCAACAAGGATATGTTAAACTTGAAGTAAACATCAGAACAAATGGACCTAATGGACATTTAGAGAGCAGTCATACATATTTTTTTTGACAAATAGTGGAATACTTTTTATTTATTTTTTTAATTCATTAACTTATTACATATGTGTCCTTGTCCCTACATTACCCCCCATATCCCCACTCATGCCCCTACCCCCCTGTTGTCTGTGTCCATTGTTTAGACCTATATGCTGGCATATAATCCTTTGGTTGATCTTTCCCCCTTACCCCCACCCTCCCCTACCTTCCCTCTGAGGTTTGACAGTCTGATTGATGCCTCTCTGTCTCTGGATCTGTTTTTGTTCATCAGTTTATGCTGTTCATTATTCCACAAATGAGTGAGATCATGTAATAGTTATCTTTCTCTGACTGGCTTATTTCACTTAGCATAATCATACATTTTTTACACCACTTCAAAGAGATAGCTATACTCCCATGAATGTGGCAGCCTTATTTACAATAGCCAAGATATATGAACTAAGTGTTCACCAATAGATGAACAGATAAAGAGATGTGGTATGTATGTTTGCATATATGTATGTAGGTATGTGTATATTATGTATATAATCATGTGTGTCTATGTATACACACATACATACATACATACATACATACAAACATACATACTTAGACAATGGAATTTTCTCTGGCATCAGAAAGAAATAGAATGATAGAGACTGGCTATAGTTATAAGAAATATTAATCATGCTCTATTAACCATGATTATTTTGTTCTGATTAAAGAAAGTATGTTCTGATCTGCTGGGTGCTCTCCCCACCCCTCTGGGACCTGGGAGTTTACCTGGAAATGTGGCCCATCCTCCTTAACTGCCTAATATCATGGAAAGATTAATTGCCTTGTTGGAGCAACAATGGAGTCGCAGAGGTGCCCACACTTTGCAACCCCTCAGCTTGCATTGCCTGTGATCTGTAAACAATATACCCATCTATTTCCTTTTGCCTATTTTCCCATGCCTATAAGACCCAGTTTTGTTACTTTTACATAACCATTCTTATTTCATTTGCCTACTTCCCCATGTAATCTTTGTTATTCTACCCCATCCAAGAAGCTGGTTTATTGGGGTGGGAGGTGGATGGTGTGCAGAGCAAATATTCTTGGATGACCTGCTGCTCCCCCATACTGCCAGCATTGTTGGAATCAATGCGCATATATGAATCAAACCTGCCTCTGCTTAATTGGCTCAAGTAGTGACAGGCAGACTGGACTTACTTGTTGTCAGGTTTCACTACCAATTGTGCCCACATAGGTGAACCTAGAGAGCATTAGACTAGCAAACCTAAGTCAGACAAAGACAAATACTGCATGATCTCTCTTGCATGTGGAATCTAAAGTACCTAAACTCACAAAATCAGAGAGTACAGTGGTGGTAGCCAGAGGCTGAGGGTGTGGGTAAAGGGGAGGGGATGTTGGTCAAAGGTACAAAATTCAGTTATAAGACGATCACATGTGGGGGTCTGATGTACGGCATGGTGATTATAGTTAAAAATACTGTATTGTGTGCTTGAAGGTTGCTAAGCGAGTAGATCTAAATGTTCTCATCACAAAAAAAAAGAATTGGTAATTATGTGTTGTAATGGAAATGTGAACCAACACTCCTGTGCTGATCACCTACCAACATAATAGTGTATCAAATGAACACACAATATACCTTCAAAATATGCAATGTTACATGTCAATTATGACTCAATAAAGTTAAGGGAAAAATAGAAATTTGAAATTTGAAAAAGTAAAATATCCACATGGCAATCTACACTAATAAAAGAGAAATATGTAAATTCATTGTCGCTCTGCCACATCCACTCACCAATCAGGGTGAGTATGCAAAGTAACCCAACAAAGGTGGCGGGTTAATTTGCATAAGCAGGTGCAGAGGGAAAACTGAAGGCTCTGGCCTGAGGGAAGTTTGAAGACAACTGAAGACTGAAGACTGAAGAGGCTTGGCTTCTCTGCTGTAGCCAGACCAAAGGCCTGGGTCCCGGGTGCTGGGGGAAAACCGGGGCTGACAGTCAGGGAAAGGAAGGCCTATTGCGTGAATTATCATGAAACGGGCCTCTAATATATATATATGCATTAATATATATATATAGATATATCTAGAAAATGGCAGCAAACCAATGACTTATGATTTTCTTACAAAGTAAAATGTTTGGTAACTTTTGTATACTCTAGCCTAGTTTCCAGTCCTATATAATCAAAGCCTAATATGCAAATTGACGGAATGAGAGAATAACTGGTTGCTATGATGCACAGTGACCACCATTAGACTGATGCTCAATGCAGGAGCTGCCCCCTGGTGGTCAGTGCCTTCTCACAGGGAGAGCATTCCTCACTCAGAAGCCAGGCTCACAGCTGGTGTGCAGAGAGGCGGTGGCTGGAGCCTCTCCAGCCTGTGTAGCAGTGCTAAGGAGCAGAGAGCCAAGCAGTAAGGAGCAGCTAGCATGTGGGCAGTAAGGAGCTAGGAGTCCCAGACTGTGAGAAGGTGCAAGCCAGCCTGAGGGAAACCCACCCCCTACCCTAGTGCATGAATTTCATACACTAGGCCTCTAGTATTATATACATAATGACCTACTGTATGTTTTATATACATAATAACATCTAATAAATACCCTTAGACTGTGTATGTGTGTGTTTATACTAGTTATGTTTGTATGAAAGACCTAGTTCTGGGAGTGAAGTTATTGTGATAAAGGAATGACGTACATGACATTTTGAAAAAAGCTCAATTGCCCTTTGAAAAAGATGTGGTAATTTCATCTACCAATAGTGCATGAGGATGCCTTTTCCTCCAGTGGGAAAATTCTGGTTTTATTTGTTAAATACAATAATTAGTTATTATAAGTTAAAAAAATGGTATCTCATTTTTTGTTGATGAGCATTTTCTAATTAGAAAGCAAGGTTCACTCTACTATAAATTCAAAATTTGTTCATCATGAATATTAACTCAACTTGGAATTTGTTTTATAGGAAAAGAATAATTACCTACTGTTAAATACTGCTATAGGCTTACCTATCAGAGTCTTCATTCTCCACAGTAGGAAACTGGTGCTTATCACTTTGTTCACTGTTGCTTTTCTGTCTCACTCCAACACTGTCAGTGTCATCATTAGCCCCATCACACATGTTTCCTGACTCTTCCCTCTTACTATTTTTCTGCTCCTTCTTTTCTTCAACCTTTGATGAAAGTTTGATAATGACAATATTGTTATTACCTTATTCATTAAGAAGACTGTGTGTCCATTACCTTTCTCATGTGGTTTTATGATTTAGTTTTGCTATTACCTTATTCATTAAAAAGGCTGTGTTTTCATTAATTTCATCCTTTGACTGCTGGGTATCAGTTTGTTGACTGTTTCTCTGATGTCTCAATCCATTTTTATCACTGTGATCATCAGCACCTTCATATATGTTTCCTGATACTTCCTTTATACTGCTTCTCTGCTCATTTTCTCCTTCAACCTTTGATGCATGTTTGATATTAAAGATATTGTTATTACCTTATTCATCAAAAGATTCTGTTTTCATTAATTTCACGATATTAATGAAACTGCTATGACTTAAATCAGTGAAAATATTTTGAGTGTTTTATTTGATCATAAAAGGTCATTGAAATTGCTCTAAATACTGCTTTGTTTCTGTTTCTGTATAGAAGCCAAATTTTCCAAGACTTCTAAGAGTGATTTCTTAATTTTGTGCTCCTATTCACACAAAATCCACCCTTTGCTACCTAATATTCCCCATACTTACCCCATCCCATTTATCTCACAGAAACAATAAAATAAATGACAAAAAATGCAAATATGCTTCTTTTGTCTTTCCCACCTGTGACTTGCATTACACAGATTTAGAGGATGTAACATTGTGCCTCAGTAACAAAGAGGAAGCTTTCCTCTTTCTTCACGAAGCTATTGTTTCCTATATTGCCTTTTACATTGTCCAAGATCTTTAAAGATATCAAAAAAGTGTGGCATTTATAAAATATATGAACCAAAGTTTACTACAATATAGGAGCATTGTGAGGCCAATGAATTGTTAGTTAAAGCACAATTTGAGAAAGTGTGTAATGCCCCCCTAATGTCACACTGCCAAGTCTTCGTCTTTAGGGCCTGATGAATTCTGCTGGCCTTACAGTAATGACTCTCTGAGGTGCCCCCCAACCATAAGGTCCATGTGTACCCAGTGCGTGATAGCTGTTATTTGCATAGCCTGTGACTTTTGCTGAGTGGCCACACAGCCAGCAATGAAGCTGAGCTTGAATCTGTATCAACATGGGAAGAACCATTCACACCTACCTGATGGCTCACTTACCTCATGGGACTCACATACCAATGGGAGCTCTTTCAGTGATTGACCCCTACAGAAAGCTAGTAGGCAGAGGTGGATCCCAGAGAGATTTGGACTTTGTTCTTAGCTTCCTCCAGGGCTTGGTGCTGGTGGAAGGAGGCATTGCTGTGCAGCTTGGCCCCTCCCTGTTGCACCTAGGCCCAGCAGAGCCAGTCACAAACACTGTACCACTTTGTAGCTCCACACAGGTCTCCCAGGGAGAATCACAGGCAAAGACTGACATTGACATACAACCGTGTGCCCACCACCCCTTCCCAAGAGGCTCCAATGGGGAGCTACAGAACATGAAGCAATTGCCCCACAATCAGTACACCCAAATGAAGATCTCAACAGGCACCACAACATACTGGCATGTATTAATTGACATGGGGCCAGCCTTCACATAGCATCTCATACACTGTGGTCAGCCAGCGTGAGCATCAACCCCATCCACAAATAGGCAAGCATTAAGACTCTACAAAGGAGGGATCACATAACACACACAAGTGATATTCCTGGAGTACCCAGCTTAGGTGATCAGAAAGAATGATGCCAATGAGCCTGACAAGACACCTAACACATAAGTCCATTTTACTAGGACTGGGAGACATAGTGTGTCAATCCAATTCATAGAAACAAATACAAAGTGGTAGCTTAAATGGGGAGAAGAAGAACGATGCCCCAAATGAAAACACACACAAAAACAAAACAAAACAAAATAAAACAATACAGGATAAATCCCCCAAAAGAAAGAGCTAAATTGCCAAAACCAGTTTGGCTCAGTGGATGGAGCGCCAGCCTGGGACTGAAGGGTCCCAGGTTCGATTCCGCTCAAGGGCATGTACCTGGGTTGCAGGCACATCCCCAGTGGGGGATGTGCAGGAGGCACCTGATTGAAGTTTCTCTCTCATCGATGTTTCTAACTCTCTACCTCTCTCCCTTCCTCTCTGTAAAAAATCAATAAAATATATTTCAAAAAAAAAAAAAAAGAAAGAGCTACATGAAATGCTGTGACCCTTTAAAACAGTTCCTCATGTTGTGGTGACCCCCAAACATAAAATTATTTTCATTGCTACTTCATAACTGTAATTTTGCTACTGTGATAAATTGTAATGTAAATATCTGACATGCAGGATGTATTTTCATGGTTACAAATTGAAAATAATTAAAGCATAGTGATTAATCACAAAAACTATATGTAATTATATATGTGTTTTCCGATGGTCTTAGGCGACCCCTGTGAAAGGATCCTTCGACCCCCAAAGCAGTCGCAACCCACACGTTGGTGACCCACAGGTAGAGAACCGATGGCCTAGAGGCTTTTTCAGTCATGGGATGGCCCCGAGAGATAAAAACAGATAATGGAACTGCCTATACTGACTAGCTTCTCCTTTCAGCAGTTTCGCAAGCAGTACCAAATAATACATAAAACAGGAATTCCCTATAATCCTCAGGGACAGACAATTGTAGAAAGAGCTAATCAAACCTTAAAGACTCAGTTACAAAAACAGAAAGGGGGAGAGGGATATTATCCTACTTCACAGAATCAGTTAAATCATGCCCTTTACACTTTAAGTTTTGACAATAAGTGTCACACAGCAGCCGAGAGGAGGCATCAACCTCCTGGTCCCGTGGCATCTGCCGGTATGGCACGATGGAAGGATTTACGAACAGGGCAGTGGAGAGGGCCAGATCCAGTAATGATGTGGAGAAGAGGCCATGTTTGTATCTTTCCAGAAGGTGCTTCTAACCCCATCTGGGTGCCAGAGCCAGCGGTGTGTCACGACCATGGATCCAGGGAGAACAGCTCACCCCGCCATTCCAGAAGCTGAAGATCACACATCCGGTGATGATGGCAGCTCAGCCACCGGCCCCGAAGAAGGAGAAAAGCAGAAGGCAGCTGGCCAAGGCCACCTGAGGAGCTAGTGTCCCCACATGGGGTCAACTGAAGAGGATGACCACCAATGCTCAGCAAGTGGTGAATGAACAGGGGGTTCAGGTAACCCCCTCCAACCTTTTTGTTGCTATGCTGGCGCTTGTCAGCTGTCAGGTAGGTATGGCTGCAGCAGAAACGTACTGGACTTATGTTCCAGACCCCGCTATGGTCCATCCAGCCACCTGTACCAGAGAATCAGTGCCAGTGTTTACCTACAACACTAATCCGGTCCCGGGTATCTCCGACAAGCCTATAACTCCTTCTTCCCAAGGTGATTATACTTATAATGGTTTTAGTGGGGAGCTCCCTATTTGTTTATCTAAAAGGGGGACTTCAGGATGTTTGCAGCTTGGCCAAGAAAATAAGACATCCTCTGGAGGCGCAAACATTGGGATATGGGAAAACATATTCAGACAGTTACTAAACTAGGATTTCCTAAGGCCACCCGATGGCTGTCTGATAAGCATCCCCTGCCCCCTTCCTGCCCTAATATAACCACTACTGAGTTGGGAGCATGTCCTCAATGGCAGGATTGTCCCAATCCTATACCACTGAGACATACTATTTCTGGCTCTGACTTCTATGTATTGGGTTGGTCCCACAGGCTTGATGCTAAATATCCCCATCATGAGCCTATGTTACCAGGAGGTTTTGTAATAATGCCCTGACCATGAAAACAGGAAATTTACAGAAAGATCCGCGGCTTTTAGCTGCTGCCCTTGACTTTCTTAATTTTACTGGCTCTTTCTTAGCTAATACTAAAGGAGCTGTTCATCGAGCCCTTGCTATGGCTATGAGCTTGTGCCCAGCCCCCATATGTATTGGTAACTGGAAATGTGAACATCAACATATTGGACACCCATTATGCTGTCCAATGCCATCACTGTAACCTTACCAGCTGCGTTTCTAGGCATAACCTGAATGAGGATATAGAAATTTTAAATCAGTCTTCTTTTATTATGCTTCCTACCAATATAACAGAAAAATTGTATCATGGTGCAGGCCTTCAGGCATTGCAGGAATTACACAATTGTCCCGGGAAAAGCGCGCTTTGGGACTTATTATTTTTGGTATTGTAAACTAGTTACTGTTATTGCATCTGCTATAACTTCTTTTCTTGCATTGACACAAAGCATCCAGAATGCGAAGCTTGTCAATGAATTGGCTCAGAACACCTCAACCACATTTCATGATCAAGAAGATATAGACAAAAGGCTAGAACAAAGCTAAATGCTTTGGAAGCTGTAGTGATAGGACTAAGTAATCAATTAGAAAGCATCAAGATTAGACAGCAGCTGCAGTGTCATGCTGCCTTTACATATATTTGTGTGATTTCAGCCCACTATAACAGTTCTCTATGGGATTCAAATAACATCAAGATGCATCTAGAGTGAATATGGCATCATAATAATATCAGTATAGACCTAGTGCGGCTACACAAACATGTGCAAACCATTCAGAATAGTCATGATGATATTCTATCTCCAGCAAAACTAGTAAAAGAATTGCTGGATGATTTAAAAGAATTTAATCCATGGAATATATTAAAAAACACCACCTGGTACCTAATTGGATTCCTTTGTGTACTACTAATCTTATCCTTTTTTTTTTTCCCACTCATCAGCAAGCTCCTGTGGTCTCAAGTCTGAAGGCTCCAAGTAGATGTCCACAAGATATGTTTAAAAACGGGGGAGATGTAGAGGGCCCCTGGAAAGGCACATGGGCATTTATAATTAATAACTACCAGCTGAACCCAAGGTGACAGGCAGAGCCAGGTCCTGGATACACATCTTACCAAAAAGGCAGAAGTGTTCTCAGCTTGATTTCATTTTGCCCAGGTGTCTGGGAGTAGGTTTTGTTACATAAATCCAGTCTAAGGAATGAATAGGACTCCTGCCTAGCCAAGCCCCTTTATCTTGAATTTTGGTGAAACCTCCTGCTATTTGGGGTATAAAATAAACACACTGCTTCAGTGCTGGGTCCCTGTCTGTCCCTTAGAAGAGGACGGTGGTCCCACCCGGTCCTAGCTTTTTCCTTCCATCTTTGTGTCTTGTCTTCTTCTTTCATTTCTCAAATCCCCAGTAGCCTCTACTCAAATAAACAGACCACTCTCTTTCCACGCTGTGCACAGAAAAGAGAGACCCCTCCATACAAATATGAGGAGACAAGAGAAGATTTGACTTTGGGTGGTAGGCACATGGTCCTATATACAGATTTTGTAAATTAATAATCCACACACAAGAAACCTATATGCTCATATTGACTAATGTCACCCCAATAAAATTTAAATAAATAAATAAATAAATGAATAAATAAATAAAATGCAAACACAAAAAGAGCTGGGATAGCTATACTTATGTCAGACAAAATAGAAGTTAAATGTAAGGCTATAAAAAGAGACAAAGAAGGTCATTACATAACAATATGGAACCGATCCAATAAGAAGAAATAACCTTTATGAACATATATGCACCCACCAGAGGAGCACTTCAATATATAAAGCAAATATCTATACAATCATAGTTAGGAAGTTCATTACCCCTTTGACATTGATAGATCTTAAAAAAAAAAAAGCAAGAAGGTAAATGTATGTATTTTAAAAGCTCCAAACAAAACTCCAATGAATTTTGTTGATACGTTCAGAGCATTATTAACCTAAAAATGCAGGGTATAAATTTTCTTCAAGTGCAAATGGAACAGTTCCTAGATAGGCCAAATGTAAGGCTATAAAACAAGCTTCAGTACATTTCAGAAGACTGCAATCATTCCTCACATCTGCTCCAACCACAGTGGTGTCAAACTAGAAATCAATTACACACAAACACATGAAGAGTAAATAACCTGTTATGAAACAGTGAAGGGGTTAACAATGAGATCAAGGCAAAAAATCAAAAAATACCTTGAGATTAATGAAATGAGAACATGATAATTCAAAATCTATGAGACAACATGGGAGCTGTCCTAAGAGGGAAATTCACAGCAATACAGACCTACCTCAAGAAATAAGAAAAGTCTCAAATGAACAATGTAACCTTTTCCAGAAGACATGTTTTAAATGAGCCTATTGGATTGCTTTAAAAGGTGTGTAACATGATTTTAATTTGATTGATTGATTATGACAGTATTCTTTTCTTAGTGATTAAACTTCACCAAGCATTAAATATACCATTTTGAAGAATACAATTCAGTATCATCTGGCACATGTTCCATGTTGTGCAATGATCACCTCTATTTAGTTCCAAGACCATTCACCAATCCAGAAGAGAACCTTATTCCCATGAAATAGGAACTCCCATTCCCCCTACCCGTCTGTGGCAAACACTTGTCCGATTTCTATCAATATCGACTCACTAATTGTGGAAATTGTATATAAAAGGAATCATGCAATAAAGTAAATACATTTTCCCCTTTGGACTGTGGGGCTCAGTGGATGGAGCATCGTCCCATGCACAGAAGGGTCATAAGTTCAATTCCCAGTCAGGGCATATATACAGGTTGTCAGATCAATACCTGTCAGAGACCATCCTCCTTGCAGGCGGCAACCAATTAATGTCTTTCTCTCTCATCAATGTTTCTCTCTCTCTCTCTCTCTCTCTCTCTCTCTCTCTCTCTCTCTCTCTCTCTCCCCCCCCCCCCATTCCTCTACTCTCTATAAAATCAATAAAACAAAAATAAACATTTCACAGCTTGAGGATTTAACTATAAAAAGACTAATTTTGCATTACAAACATAAAAAAATGATAGGAAGGCCATTAGGAAATTTTAAGGGTAAGTGTTAAACAAAATTCAATTGAGTGTAAAAAAATCAATTTTACAAGCGAGCACTTTACCTTGAAGACTGCATTGTCTAATGTAGGACATGCAACAGCAATGCGACGTTTGCTGTAAAATCCACAGAACCAATGAGGGAATCCATGTCTTTAAAAAGGCAACAAAATTTTCAGTGAAATATCAGCTTTCTGTATATCAAATAAAGATTCTTGATATAATTAACACTAGGCCTATGTTTAAACAATGCTTTTAGTTTTTTTATTTCTGCTGTCACCTCTCCCAGCCTATGAAGTATTTAATGAACACACTCTGACTAGGATTACTTTGTTTTCACCACTTACTGGCTGACATAATTTTTATTCCCTGAACTGGAACACATATGATGACGTAAATCAAGGCAGGAAGATACATTGTCCCTTCCTCATCATCTGTCCCTGGTTCAAAGACTAATTAATTTCAGTCAAAAATGGCAGTCTTGTTTTTTTTCGCAAGGAAACCACTTATTCAGGAGATCCTACAACTTCCTTTTGTCCTCCAAACACACAATAATTTCCTTGAAATGCTGGGAAGTTAAATGTCCAAATGTCAAAGAACAAATGTATATCTTATTAGCCTATGTAAATATATACATATATATATATATATATATATACAAATATATATATATATGAATACAGTTATATACATATATGTAAAACTATATATATATACATATATATATATATATATATATTTGTACACATGTGCTGACCTACTGTATGTTTTATACACATAATAACATAAAATAAATGTCCTTTGACTGCGTGTGTGTATGTTTATACAAGTCATGTTTTCATGTAGAATCTAGTTCTGGAAGTGAAGCTATTGCGTAAGGAATGACATACTTGAATTTTTGAAACAAGCTCAATTACCCTTCTAAAAGGTGTTCTAATTTCATATACCAATAGTCCAGGAGACTGCCTTTTTCTTCTCATGGGACAATTCTGGCTTTTATTTTTTACAGACAATAATTATCATTATAACTTGAAACAATGGCATCTCATTGTTTGTTGATAGGCATTTGGTTGTGATCAGCAAGCAAGGTTCCATCTAGTATACATATAAATTTGTTAATCATGAATATCAGCTCAAATTGGAATTGGTTTTATAGGAAAAGAATAATTACCTACTGCTAAATACTGCTATAGGCTTACCTATGAGAATTTTCTTTCTCCTTAATAGAAACCTGCTGCTTCTCACTTTGTTCAATGTTGCTTTTCTGCCTCACACCAACACTGTCACTGTTGTCTTCAGCACCAACATGCATGTTACCTGACACTTCCCTTTTACTACTTGTCTTCTTCTCTTGTTCTCCAACCTTTGAAGAAAGTTTGATATTGTTATTACGTTATTCATTAAAAGGAGTGTGTTTTCCTTAATTTTGTCATTTGGCTTTTATCATTTGGGGTTGTTATTACCTTATTCATCAATATGACTGCATTTTCATTAATGTTATCATTTGGGTGCTGGTTATCAGTTTGTTCCCTGATGCTGTGCTGACTCAATCCATCATTCTCATTGTCATCATCAGCACCATCATATGTGTTTTCTGACGCTTCCCTTTTGCTACTTTTCTGTTTCTCCTTTTCTTTAACCTTTGATGAAAATTTGATATTAAGGATATTGTTGTCACCTTATTCTTTAAAACAAATGTGTTTTATTTAATGTTGACATTTGGCTTTTATCAGTTGTGTTTGTTATTACCTTATCCACTAAGAAGGCTGTGTTGCCATTAATTTTACCACTTGGCTGCTGGGAATCAGTTTGTTCACTGTTGATTTGCTGTCTCAATCCATTTTTGTCACTGTCCTCATTAGCACCATCATACACGTTTTCTGACACTTCCCTTTTACTGTTTGTCTGCTTATTTTTTTCTTTAACCTTTGATGAAAGTTTGATATTATGGTTACTGTTATTACCTTATTCATTCAAAAGTTATATTTTCATTAATTTCATTACAGTAATGAAATTCCTATGACTTGAATCAATAAAAATATTTGAATGTTTAATTTTATCATAGTAGGTCATTGAAATTGTAAATTATGCTTCACTTCTGTTTCTGTATAGGAGCCAGATTTTCCAAGATTTCTAAAAGAGCTTTCTTAATTTTGTGCTTCTATTCACATTATATCCACTCTTTGCTACCTAACATTTTCCCTCCTCACCCCCATCCCATTTATCTATCAGAGACAATGAAAGAAAAAGACAAGGATGCAACATTTCCCACTTTTGTCTTTACTAGCTGGTCTTGCATGACATAGATAGATTTAGAGGATGTGACAGTGTGCCTCAGTAGCAAATAGGAAGGTTTCTTCTTTCTTCACAAAGCTATTGTTTCCCACATTGCCTTACAGTTATTTCAAGATCTTTAAAGGTATCAAAAGTGATGGCATTTATAAAATATATGAACTAACATACTACAACATTGCAGCAGAGTGAAGCCAATGAATTGTTAGTTAAAATACAATTTTGGAAAGTGAGTAATGCTCCCCAAATTCGCAAGCTAGTCTTGGTCTTTGGGGCCTAATGACTTCTGCTGGCCTTACAGTAATGACTCTTTGAAGTGCCTCCCGACCACAAGGTCCTTGGGTACCCAGTGCATGATAGCTGCTGTTAGCACAGCCTCTGACTTTTGCTGAGTGGCCTCACAGCCAGAATTGAAGCTGAGTTTCAATCTGTATCAACATAGTAAACACCATTCACACCTACCTGGTGACTCACTTATCTCTTGGGACTCACATACCAATGGGAGCTCTTTCAGTGATTGACCCCAACAGAAAGCTAGTAGGCAGAAGTGGATCTCAGAGAGATTTGGACTTTGTTCTTAGCTGCCTCCAGGGCTTGGTGCTGGTGGAAGGAGGCATTGCTGTGCAGCTTGGCCCCTCCCTGGTGCACCTAGGCCTAGCAGAGACTGTCACAAACACTGCATCACTTTGTAGCTCCACACAGGTCTCCCAGGGAGAATCACAGGCAAAGACTGACACTGATTTACAACAGAGTGCCCACCACCCCATCCCAAGAGGTTCCAGTGGGGAATTACAGAACATGAAGCAATTACTCCACAATCAGTACACCCAAATGAAGGTCTCAAAAGGCACCACAACACACTGGAGTGTATTACTTGACATGGTGTCAGACTTCACATAGCATCTCATACACTGTGGGCAGCCAGCATGAGCATCAACCCCATCCACAAATAGGACAGCATCAAGACTCTACAAAAGGAGAGCTCACATAACACACACAAGTGACATTCCAGGAGCACCCAGCTCTGATGATCAGAAAGATTGTGCCAATGAGCCTGACAAGACACCTAACACATTAGTCCATTGTTCCAAAACTGGGAGGCATAGTAGATCTACCCATATTCCTAGAAACAAACACAGAGAGAAAGCTTAAATAAGGAAAAGACAAAAGATGCACCAAATGAAACACACACACACACACTTACACACACAATAAACAAACAAACAAAAAAAAAAACCATAGGATAATCCCCTGAGAAAAGAGCTAAATGAAATGAAGGGAAGAAATGCACCAGATTCAAGGTTGAAGAAAATGGTTACACAGATGCTAAAGGAACATAGTGAGAACTTTGACAATGACAAAAGAAATAAAAAAGGATAAATGAATCATAAAATATCCATTCAGAAATGAAGAGTACAATACTTGAAATGAACAATACAAAAGAAGGAATCAACTTTAATTCTGGGATAACAGAGAGCATAGCCACATCCACATTATAGGGGTACCAGAAGGAGGAGAGTGAGACCAAAAATTAAGAATCTATTTAAAGAAACAAAATGACTGAGATTTCCCTGACCTGGTGAAGAAAAATACATAGAAGTGCAGGAAAAGGCAGTCTCAAACAAGATGAACTGAAAGAGACCTAGACCAAGCCACTTCATAATTAAAATGGCAAAAGTTAAACACAAAGAGAGGATCTTAGAAGCAGAAATGAAAAACAAATAGTTACCTACAAGGGAGCCCCAATAAGACTGTGAGAGGCCTTCTCAACAGACACATTTCAGGCTGGTCATGATTAGAAAAAAATATTCAAAGTGATGAAAAAGAAGGACCTATATCCAAGACTACTCCACATGGCAAAGCTTTCATATTTAATATTGAAAAGAGATAAAGAGCTTTCTAGGGTACCTAAAGGAGTTGATAACACAAAAAGAAGATTGTATTAGAGCAATCATTAAAGATATTTGTATATAAAGTAAAAATAAGAGGCCGTAGACATAATTATAAGAATAAAATAGCAACAAGCGAGTAGCTATCAATAATCACTGTAAATGTATATATCATATTTTTAAATATATATATATTTTTTATTTTTTACAGACAGGAAGGGGGAGTGATAGAGAGTTAGAAACATCAATGAGAGAGAAACATAGATCAGCCGCCTCCTGCACACCTCCTACTGGGGATGTGCCCGCAATCAAAGTACATCCCTTGACCAGAATTGAACCTGGGACCTTTCAGTCTGCAGGCCAATGCTCTATCCACTGAACCAAACTGGTTAGGGCAAATGTATATATCTTAAAAGCTCCAATCAAAAGACATAGAGTAGATAGGTGGATAAGAAAACAAATTCCCTATAAAATGGCGACAGGCAGGAAGGTAGGGAGGGAGAGAGTGTGAGAGCGCAAGGAAGTGTTAGAGGAGTGTGTGGACGTGTGTGGTGTGTGTGTATGAGCTAGGGACACTTAGATTGTGCAGGTCTTCTAAGGGGCTGCTAAACCAGGCAGTCTTAGGCAGCGGAGTCCCGCTCCCTGCTCAGACACTCCTGGGCGGCCAGCACAGGCATGGCGACCATGCCATCTTGGGAAACAGAGCTGCTTGAGACTAGGATCCTGGCCTCAGAACCACCCAGTCTGATCTCAGACGCATACCAGGATCCTGCAGCCACTGGGGACAGAGACCTGTGACCAAAGCTACAGACCTGGGGACAACAAAACTTCAGAAATAACCACGGCAGATCCATGAGTAACAGAGCCCATCCCCCCTTCCCACAGGCTTGAGGGCAGCACCAGAGTAACTAACTGATAGACCCACCCCTTGCCAGGGCCTCAGCGCTCCAGGAACTTTAGCCTGGAAGTGCGTGAGCACCTTGGAACTGATCCCGCCTAGGGAGAGGTACAGGAGTCCTGGGCTGGGAGCAATCGCGGGAACCCCAGGAACTGATCCTATGCGCACTGCCAGCTTCTGTGCCCTGGGCTGGGAGCAAATGCGCGAACCTCAGGCAGGAACTGAGCCTACGCCCACTGCCAGCTTCAGAGCACTGGGCTGGGAGCAATCCTGCAAACACTAGGAATTTGTCCCACATATCACAGGCCCAGGGACCCCGAGTCTCTGGGCAGGAGTCAGCACCAAGCACCAGTGACTTGACTGTGTTTCTTATCACCTGCGCCTAAGATCCTGATTTCCTGTGCATTCATACTAAGAGCCAGTGACTCCAATTCCTGGTGCAAGGGCACACAGGGAACCTGATTCTCAAGGTGAAGCAACAGAGACTCTGATACTGGATTCTGGGGAACTCTGACTCCTGGCGCACGCTAGGGGGCTCTGGTTTTCAACACGCTTCAGGGGGTCTCTGTTTCAGCACAGTGTAGGCAGGGTCCCTGATTCTGAGGACGCTTACGAGGCCACATTGAGCGCTGACAACTCTGACTCTGAGCTAGCCTGGTTCCGACCAACCCACAACAACCACACATCTTAGTGTCAGAGCTCTTCAGTGACACTAGGGTGGTGGGAGGCTCCCACTGCACACAGCCGATGCCCACGCAACTCGCTCGACGTTTGAACCATCGGGAGATAATCAGAATGAAGAGACCAAACAACACCCAGAGGAAAGACAATGAGGAGTCGCCAAGAAAGGAAATTAATGAAGTTGAAGCATGCAACATGACAGAAAAAGAATTCAGAATAATGAATTCATTCACCGGATGGATGAGAAAATCAACAACCTATGCAAGAATCAGGAAGAAATGAAAAGTGATATAGCTACAATCAAAAACTCCATAGAAAGTTTCAACAGGAGACTAGAAGAAGCAGAGGGCCGAATTAATGAATTAGAAGATAAGGCAGAGAAACAAGCTCAATCTGAACAGCAACTGGAGAAAAAAATTAAAAAGCAGGAGGAGAGCCTAAGGGAGCTTCGGGACAACATGAAACGAAGTAACATAGTCATAATAAGGCTGCAAGAAGGACAAGAACAGCAGCAAGGATTAGAAAATCTATTTGAAGAATTAATGTCAGAAAACTTCCCAGATACGGGGAAGGAAAAAGTTACACAATTACAGAGAGTCCCAGGCAAGATGAACCCCAAAAGACCCACACCAAGACACGTCATAATAACTATGGCAAATGTACAAGACAAAGAGAGAATCTTAAAGGCTGCAAGAGAGAAACAGAGAGTTAACTACAAAGGATCCCCTATCAGATTATCAAATGATTTCTCAACAGAAACACATCAGGCCAGAAAAGAATGGACAGAAATTTACAAAGTGATGCAAAGCAAAGGACTGAATCCAAGAATACTCTATCCAGCAAGGCTATCATTCAAAATTGAAGGGGAAATAAGAAGCTTCACAGACAAAAAAAAGGCTAAGGGAGCTTATCACCACAAAGCCAGCAATGCAAGAAATGCTAAAGGGACTGGTGTAAAAAGAAGAACTAAAAAGCCCAGAAAGAAAACTGCCACACACACACACAAAAAAAAAAATAGAAATGGCTACAAACAAGTACCTTTCAATAATAACTTCAAATGTAAATGGACTAAATGGTCCAATCAAAAGACATCGAGTGGCTGAATGGATAAAAAAAACATGACCAATATATTTGCTGTGTACAAGAGACCCACCTCATTAGAAGGGACTCACACAGACTGAAAGTGAAGGGATGGAAAAATATCTTTCAGGCAAATGGAAATGAAAAAAAAGCTGGGGTAGCAATACTTATATCAGACAAAATAGACCTCAAAGTGAAGGCCATAACAAGAGATGAGGAAGGCCACTTCATAATACTAAAGGGATCAATACAACAAGAGCATATAACCCTGATAAACATATATGCACCCAATGCAGGAGCACCCACATACATAAGAAAACTCCTGGAAGATATCAGGGGAGAGATCGACAAGAATACAATCATAGTAGGGGACTTTAATACATCAGTGACATCACTGGATAAATCCGTGAGACAAAAATTCAGCAAAGAAACAGCAATCCTAAATGACTCACTAGATCAGATGGACTTAATTGACATCTTCAGAACACTTCACCCCAAAGCCACAAAATATACGTTCTTCTCAAGTGCTCATGGGACATTTTCAAAAATAGACCACATATTGGGTCACAAACAAAGTCTCCCCAAATTCAAGAAGATTGAAATCATACCAAGCATCTTCTCAGACCACAAGGCCATAATATTAGAAATAAACTACAACAAAAACAACTCAAAATACTCAAACACTTAGAAGCTGAATAGCACGTTATTAAATATTGATTGGGTTACCAATGAGATCAAAGAAGAAATTAAAAACATCCTGGAAACTAATGACAATGAAAACACAACAATCCAAAACCTTTGGGACTCAATGAAAGAAGTCCTGAGAGGGAAGTTTATAGCTCTACAGGCCTATCTCAACAAAGAAGAAAAAATGGTAGTAAATCATCTAAATCTACAGCTCAAAGAATTAGAAAGAGAGCAACAAGAAAAGCCCAGAGTGAGCAGAAGGAAGGAGATAATAAAGATTAGAGCAGAAATAAATGACATAGAGACCAAAAAAACAATACAGAAAATCAATGAAACAAAGAGCTGGTTCTTTGAAAGGATAAACAAGATTGACAAACCTCTAGCCAGGCTCACCAAGAAGCAAAGAGAAAGGACCCAAATCAACAAAATCAGAAATGATAGAGGCGAAATAACAACAGATCCCACAGAAATACAAATGATTGTTAAAAGATACTATAGACAACTCTACTCCAACAAACTAGACAACCTGGAGGAAATGGACATATTCCTAGAAAAATACAACATTCCAAAACTTAATCAAGAAGAATCTAAATATCTCAATAGGCCAATAACTATGGAAGAAATTGAAGCAGTCATCAAAACGCTTCCAGCAAACAAAAGCCCAGGACCAGATGGCTTCCCAGGGGAGTTTTACCAAACATTCAAGGAAGAACTAAAACCTATCCTCCTCAGACTACTACAAAAAATCCAAGAGGAATAATCACTTCAAAGCTCATTCTATGAAGCCAGCATCACCCTAATACCAAAACCAGGTAAAGACAACACAATGTAAGAGAATTACAGGCCAATATCCCTCATTAACATACATGCCAAAATCCTCAACAAAATCTTAGCAAATCGGATCCAGCAGTACATCCGAAAGATCATACACCACGACCAAGTAGCATTTATCCCAGGGATGCAAGGATGGTACAATATCTGCAAATCAATAAACGTGATACATCACATAAACAAATTGAAAGAAAAAAAAAACACATAGTCATATAAATTGATGCAGAAAAAGCATTTGACAAAATCCCACAAACATTTCTGGTTAAAACTCTCAGCAATGTGGGAATTGAAGGATCATACCTCAACATAATAAAAGCCATATATGACAAACCCACAGCCAACATCATACTCAATGGACAAAAAACTAACACCATTTGCCCTAAGAACAGGAACAAGACAGGGATGCCCACTCTCACCACTCCTGTTTGACATAGTACTGGAAGTATTAGCCATTGCAATTAGACAAAAAGAAGAAATAAAAGGCATCCAAATTGGAAAAGAAGAAGTAAAACTGTCCTTATTTGCAGACGACATGATATTATACTTAAAAAACCCTAAAGACTCCATCAATAAACTATTAGACTTAATAAAAGAATTCGGCAATGCAGCAGGATACAAAATTAACGCCAAGAAATCTATGGCATTTCTATACACCAATAGTGAATGTGCAGAAAGAAAGGCTAAAAAAAAGTAATCCAATTTCCCATCGCACCAAGAAAATTAAGCTACGTAGGAATAAACTTAACTAAAGAGGTAAAAGACCTCTTCTCAGAAAACTACAGGACGATGAAAAAAGAGATAGAGGAAGACATAAACTGATGGAAGAACATACCATGTTCTTGGATTGGTAGAATCAACATCATTAAAATGTCCATACTGCCTAAAGCAATCTATAAATTCAACGCACTTCCCATTAAAATACCAATGGCATATTTCACAGACCTAGAATGTACTCTCCAAAAATTCGTCTGGAATAAAAAACGACCCCGAATAGCTGCAGTGATCCTGAGAAAGAACAACGTAGGTGGGATCTCAATACCAGATATCAAGCTGTATTACAAAGCCACTGTTCTCAAAACTGCCTGTTACTGGCACAAGAACAGACATATTGATCAATGGAATAGAATAGAATAGAGAGCCCAGAAATCAGCCCCAACAAATACGCTCAATTAATATTTGACGAAGGAGGCAAGAACATACAATGGAGTCAAGATAGTCGCTTCAATAAATGGTATAGGGAAAATTGGTAAGATACATGCAAGAAAATGAAACTAGACCACCAACTTACACCATACACAAAAATAAACTCAAAATGGATAAAGGTCTTAAATATACGAGGGGAAACTATGCAAAAACTAGAAGAATCCAAAGGCAACAAAATCTCAGTCATATGCCGAAGCAATATCTTCACTGATACAGCTCCTAGGGCATTGGAAACTAAAGAGAAAATAAACAAATGGGACTACATCAAAATAGAAAGCTTCTGCACAGCAAAAGAAACCATCAACAAACCAACAAGAAAACCCACTGCGTGGGAAAACATATTTGCCAATGTCATATCTGATAAGGGCCTAATCTCCAAAATTTATAGGGAACTCATACAACTTAACAAAAGGAAGATAAACAATCCAATCAAAAAAATGGGCAAAGGACCTAAATAGACACGTTGCAAAAGAGGACATTCAGAAAGCCAAGAGACATATGAAAACATGCTCAAAGTCACTAATCATCTGAGAGATGCAAATCAAAACAACAATGAGGTACCATCTCACGCCTGTCAGACTGGCTATCATCAACAAATCAACAAACGACAAGTGCTGGAGAGGATGTGGAGAAAAATTAACACTTGTGCACTACTGTTGGGAATGCAGACTGATGCAGCCACTATGGAAGACAGTATGGAATTTCCTCAAAAAACTACAAATGGAACTCCCATTTGACTTCTAGGAATATATCCCAAGAAATCAGAAAAAACAGTCAGAAAGGATATATGCACCCATATGTTCATAGCAGCACAATTCACCATAGCTAAGATCTGGAAACAGCCTAAGTGCCCATCTGTAGATGAATGGATTAGAAAACTGTGGTACATCTACACAATAGAATAATATGCTGCTGTGAAATGAAGGAACTCTTACCATTTGCAACAGCATGGATGGAACTGGAGAGCATTATGCTAAGTGAAATAAGCCAGTCAATGAAGGATAAATACCACATGATCTCACTGATTTCTGCATAATAAAGACCATTATAAACTTATGAACAAAAATAGATACAGAGGCAGAGCTGCCTAGAACAGGCTCAAACTACAGCAGGAAGGCCGGGGAGGGTGGGAGGTCGGGGGGGGGGTGGGTAAGAGATCAACCAAAGGACTTGTATGCATGCATATAAGCATAACCAATGGAAATAAGACACTGGCGGGTAGGGGAAGCCCGGGGATTGTCAAGGGCGGGGGAAAAAAAAAAGAGACATATGTAATACTCTTTGTAATACATTAAGCAATAAAAAATAAATAAATAAATAAATAAATAAATAAATTTAAAAAAAGAAAACAAATTCCCTACATGTGCTGTCTTCCAGAGAACAACATCAGCAAAACATACATACATACTGATAGTAACAGGATAGAAAAAGATATTTTCTGAAAATAGAAACAAAAAAGGCCCGAGCTGGTGGCTGAATTGGCTAGTGTTGTCCCTATACAGCAAGTTTGCTGGTTCAAACTCTCATTAGGACATATACAAGAAGCAAGCAATGAATGCATAAGTAAGTGGAACAACAAATCAATGGTTGTTTCTCTTTCTATCTCTCTCTCTGTCTGTCTCTCTTGCTTTCTCTTTTTCTCTCTAAAAATCAATCAGTAAAATTTCTACTGAAAAAATGTTCACCTGTCCAGTGTTGCTCAGTGGTCAAATGTTTACAAAGGAAAAAAGAGGTGACAGTCTGTTATCTTTTCAAGGCACATGGGGGCATGCAAAAGCAGAGGATGGATATTTCTCTCTCATCAGATTTTTTATCTGTACATCCCTCTCCCTTTCTCTCCCTGAAATAAATAAAAATATTTTAAAAAATCAATAAAACATATTTTTAAAATACTTAAAATGCAAACAACGAGTGGTTGTGGGAAGAAAGTGTCCTAATATGAGGTGACAGGAGATTTGAATTTGGGTGGTGGGCACATGGTCCTATTTACAGATTTTGTAAATTAGTAATCTCCACATGGAACTGATATGTTCATGTAGACTAATGTCATCCCTATGCAATTTAATTAAATAAATAAATAAATTAAAATGCAAACCAGAAAAAAAGCTGGGAAAGTAGTACTTATGTGAGGAAAAAATAGAAGTTAAATGTAAGGCTATAAAAAGAGACAAAGAAGGTCAATACATAATGATATGGGATAATTCCAACAAGAAGAAATAAACCTTATCAATATATATCCATCAGCCAGAGGAGCACGTCAATATATTAAACAAATATCAATATAATCAAAGTTAGGGAGTTCAATACCCCATTGACATTAGTAGATAGATCTTTCAAAAAAAATCAATAAGGTAAATGTATATATCTTAAAAGTTCCAACCAAAACTCTAATGAATTTTATTGATATGTTCAGAGCATTATTAACCTAAAAATGCAGAGTGTAAATTTTCTTTGAGTGCACATGGAACAGTTCTTAGGTAGGCCATGGCAAGGCTATAAAACAAGCCTAGGTAAATTTCAGAAGAATGCAATCATTCCTCACATCTGCTCCAACCACAGTGGTGTCAAACTAGAAATTATTACACACGAACACATGGAGGGTAAATAACCTGTTACTAAAAAGTGAATGAATTAAAAATGAGATCAAGGAGAAACATCAAAAAATACCTTGAGACTAATGAAATGAGAACATGATAATTCAAAATCTATGGGACAAGATGGAAGCTGTCCTAAGAGGGAAATTCACAGCAATACAGGCCTACCTCAAGAAATAAGAAAAGTCTCAAATGAACAATGTAACCTTTACCAGAAGACATGTTTTAAATGAGCCTATTGGATTGCTTTAAAAGCTGTGTAACATGATCTTAATTTGATTGATTATGACAGTATTCTTTTCTTAGTGATGAAACTTCACCAAATTTAAAATATACCATTTTATAGTATAAAATTCAGTATAATTTGGCACATGTACCATGTTGTGCAATGATCACCTCTGTTTAGTTCCAAAACCTTTCACCAATCCAGAAGGGAACCTTATTCCCATGAAATAGGAACTCCCATTCCCCCTACCCAGTCTCTGGCAAACACTTGTCTCATTTCTGTCTCTATTGACACAATTATTATGGAAACTGCATATAAAAGGAAGAATGCAATAAAGTAAATATATTTTCCCCTTTGGACTGTGGGGTTCCATGTTTGGAGCATCACCCCATGCACTGATGGTCATAGGTTCAGTTCCCAGTCAGGGAATATATAGAGTTTGTCAGACAAATCCCTGTCGGGGACCATCCTCTTTGCAGGCAGCAGCCAATCAATGTCTTTCACTCACATCAATGTTTCTTTCTTTCTTTCTCTCTCTCTCTCTCTCTCTCTCTCTCTCTCTCTCTCTCTCTCTCTCTCCCCCCCCCATCAATCTAGTCTCTCTAAAATCAATAAAACATTTTCCAGCTTGAGGATTTAACTATAAAAAGACAAATTTTGCATTGCAAACATAAAACAATGATAGGAAGGCCACTAGGAAATGTTAAGGGTAAGTGTTACACAAAATTCAATTGAGAGCAAGAAAGTTAATTTCACAAGAGAGCACATTACCTTGAAGACTACAGTGTCTGATGTAGGACATGCAACAGCAATGCGACGTTTCCTGTAAAATCCACAGCACCAATGAGAGAATCCATGTCTTTAAAAAGGGCAACAAAATTTTCAGTGAAATATCAGCTTTCTGTATATCAAATAAAGATTCTTTATATAATTAACATTGGGCCTATATTTTAGAAACAACGATGATAGAGAAACATCTATCAGCTGCCTACTGCACACTCCCTACTGCGGATGTGCACACAACCAAGATACATGCCCTTGACTGGACTCCAAACTGGGACCCTTGAGTCCGCAGGCTGACACTCAATCCAATGAGCCAAACCAGTTAGGGCAAGGGCCTAAGTTTTAAAAAACTTTTAGTTATCTACTTCTGCTGTCACCTCTCCCAGCCTATGAAGTATTTAACAAGCACACTCTGATTGGGAGTAATTTTTTTTCACTACTTATTGGCTCACAGAACTTTTATTCCCTGAAGTGGAACACATCTGATGGCCCAAATTAAGGCTGGAAGATATATTGTTCCTTCCTCATCATCTGTCCCTGGTTCAAAGACTAATTGATCTCAGCCAAAAATGGCAGTCTTGCTTTTTTTTTGCATGGAAACCACTTATTAAGAAGATCCCACTCCTTCCTTTCTCCCTCAAACCACACAGTAATTTCCCTGAAATGGTGGAAAGTTAAATGTCCAAATGTCAAAGAACAAAAGTATATGTTGTTAGCCTCTGTAATATTACATATATACATATGTACTGACCTACTGTATGTTTTATACACATAATAACATAAAATGAAAGTCCCTAGGCTGCATATGTGTATGTTTATACAAGTTATGTTTTCATGTAGGATCTAGTTCTGGAAGTGAAGCTATTGGGAAAGGAATGACATACTTGAATATTTGAAACAAGCTCAATTAACCTTATAAAAAGATGTGCTCATTTCATCTACCAATAGTACCGGAGAATGCCTTTTTCTCTCATGGCCATTCTGTTTTTATTTTTTAAATTTAATAATTATCATTTTATGTTCAAAAAATGGTATCTCATTGTTTGTTGATATGCATTGTTTTCTGATCAGCAGGCAAGGTTCTATCTAGCATAAATGTTAATCTGTAAATCATGAATATCAGCTCAAATTGGAATTGGTTTTATAGGTAAAGAATAATTACCTACTGCTAAATACTGCTATAGGCTTACCTATGAGAATTTTCTTTCTCCTTAATAGGAACCTGCTGCTTCTCACTTTGTTCCATGTTGCCTTTCTGCCTCACACCAACATTGTCACTGTTTTCTTCAGCACCATCATGCATGTTATCTGACACTTCCCTTTTACTACTTGCCTTTTTCTCTTGTTCTTCAACCTTTGATGAAAGTTTGATATTGAGGATATTGTTATTACCTTATTCATTAAAAGGAGTGTGTTGTCATTAGTTCTGTCACTTGCCTTTTATCATTTGGGTTTGTTATTACCTTATTCATTAAAATGACTGCATTCTCACTAATGTTATCTTTTGGCTGCTGGTTATCACTTTGTTCCCTGTTGCTGTGCTGACTCAGTCCACCATTGTTACCGTCATCATCAGCACCATCATGCATGCTTTTTGACATTTCCCTTTCAGTACTTTTCTCTTCATCCTCTTCTTCAACCTTTGATGAAAGTTTGATATTACTATTATTGTTATCACCTTATTCATTCAAAAGTTATATTTTCATTAATTTTATTACAGTAATGAAATTGCTATGACTTGAATCAATAAAAATATTGTGAATGTTTAATTTTATCATAACAGGTCATTGAAATTGTAAATTCTGTTTCCTATCTGTTTCTGTATAGGCGAGGGATTACCCAGATTTCTAAAAGGGCTTTCTTAATTTTGTGCACCTATTGACATTACATCCACTCTTTGCTACCTGACATTTCCCCTTCTCAACCTCATCCCATTTATCTATCAGAGACAATGAAATAAAATGGCAAAGATGCCAAATTTCCGACTTTTGTCTTTGCTACCTTGGTCTTGCATTACACAGATTGATTTAGAAGTTGTGAAATTGTGCCTCAGTAGCAAATAGGAAACTTTCCTCTTTCTTCATGAAGCTATTGTTTCCCAAAATGCCTTTTACAATTTTTTAAAGATCTTTAAAATCAAAACTGGTGGAATTTTAAAAAAATATGAACCAATATACTACAACATTGGAGCAGAATGAAGCCAATGAATTGTTAGTTAAAGTACAATTTTGGAAAGTGAGTAATGTTCCCCTAATTTCAGACCAAATCTTGGTATTTTGGGCCTGAAGAATTCTGCTGGCCTTACCCCAAAGAGTCTCTTAGGTTCCATCAAACCATTACGTCCATGGGTACCCAGTGGTGGTGGCTGGTATTTGTGTATGCTGGGACTTTTGCTGAGGGGCCTCACAATCAGAAATGAAATTGAGTTTCAAACTGTCAACATGGTAAGCACCATTCACACCTACCTGGTGACTCACTTATCTCTTGAGACTCATATACCAATGGGTGCTCTTTCAGTGATTGACCCCAACAGAAAGCTGGTAGGCAGAAGAGGAACTCAGAGTGACTTGGGCTTTGTTCTTAGTTGCCTCAAGGGCTTCGTGCTGGGAGAAGGAGGCATTGCTGTGCAGCTTGGCCCCTCCCTGGCGCACCTAGGCCTAGAAGAGGCTGTCACAAACACTGCATCACTCTGTAGCTCCATACAGGTTGCTCGGGAAAAATCACAGGCAAAGACTGACATTGACTTACAACAGAGTGCCCAACAACCCCATATCAAGAGGCTCCAGTGGGGAGCTACAGAGCATGAACCAATTATCTCCACAAGACAAACACTGAAAGGAAGGTCTTGGCACATGCCATACCACACTGGTGTGAATTACTCAACATTGGGTCAGCCATCACACAGCAGCTTGTATACTGTGGTCAGCCATCCTGAGCAGCAACACCATCCACTAATAGACCAACATCAACACTCTACAAAAGAGGGCTCACATCACACACAAGTGACATTCCTGGAGCTCTTAGCTCTGGTGATCAGAAAGTATGTTCCAATGAGCCTGACAAAACACCTAATACAGAAGGCCATTTTTCCAAGACTTGGAGGCAAAGAACATCTACCCATATTCATGGAAACAAATATAGAGGGAAAGCTTAAAGGGAAGAAAAAGAAATGTGCTCTAATTAAGAAACAGGAAAAATCTCCAGAAAAAAACCAATAAATGAAATTGAGGCAAGATAAGCACCACATACAGAGTTCAAAAACATGGGTACAAAGATGCTCAAGGAACATAGTGAGAACTTCAACAAGGAGACAGTATGTATGAAAAAGGGTTAATAAGTCATAAAAAATATCCACTCAGAAATGAAGAAATAATACCTAAAATGAAGAAAACACAAGAAAGAATCATAGCAGAGAAGATGAAGCATAGAATCTTTGACTTAGAAGAGAATATAGCAGGAAGCAACCAATTAGAGCAGCAATATATATAATTTTATAAAAGCACACATACTTTTATAAAAGTATATATAAAGAAGAGATACTTTTATGAAAGTATCTATACTAATAAAAGGATAATATGGTAATTAGACTGGATAGACTGCACATCTTCCAGACTTCCTTTTGGATATCCTTCCGGACAAAGCCACAGTGGCGGGGGCCAAGGCAGAAGGGGTTATTAGGCAAGTGGGAGAGAGTGGTTTGGGGCGATCAGGATGGCAGGGAAGTGAGGTTAGGGGCATCAGGCAGGAAGGCAAAGGGGTTAGAAATGATCAGGCAGGCAGGCAGGCAGAGTGTTTAGGGGCAATCAGGCAAGCAGGCAGGTGAGTGGTTAGGAGTTAGCTGTCCTAGATTGCGAGAGGAATGTCCAACTGCAGAATCGGGCCTAAACCGGCAGTAAGACATCCCCTGAGGAGTCCCTGATTGGAGAGGGTGCAGGCCAGGCTGAAGGAACCCCCTCTAGTGCATGAATTTTGTGCACTGGGCCTCTAGTATATGTGTTATTTTTCTTAATGAAACTAGTTTAAGAAATTTCTTAGATAACAGAAAACATAGCAATGTCCATAGGCACACCAGAAGGAGAACAAGAGCAAAAATTAAGAACCTATTTGAGAAAATAATGACTGAAAACTTCCTTAGCCTGGTGAAGAAGAGGACACACAAGTGCAGGATGAAAAGAGAGTCCCAAACAAGACACTTTGTAATTAAGATGGAAAAGCTTCAAGAAAAGGAGATCTTAGAAGCAGAGAGGGAAAACCAGACAGCACCCAATAAGGGAGTCAACATAAGTCTATTAGATGCTTTCTCAACAGAAACATTTCAGGCTGATAGTTACTGGTACAAAATATTCAAAGTGATAAAACAGTAGGACCTACAACCAAGACTACTCTACTTATCAAAGGTATCATTTCTAATTGAGGAGGAGATAAAGAGCTTCCTAGGTAACCTAAAGAAGTTCATCACACACACAAAAAAAGAGACAATATCATGGGAAATGTTAAAGTGGCTTCTATATAAAAAGCAGAAGAAAAAGGCAGGGGACATAATTTTAAAGAATAAAATAGCAATAAGCCAGTACCTATCAATAATCCCTGTAAATGCCCAGCAGGAGGCATATATGTCTTAAAAGCTCCAATCAAAAGACAGAGGTAAATGAATGGCTAAGAAATCAAGATCCTTATATGTGCCATCTACAAAAGAACATCTTCAGAAAAAGATACACACATACTGAAAGGAAAAAGAAGGAAAAAGATATTTCCTGAAAATACAAACAAAAAGGGCCCTAGTCTGGTGTCTCATTTGGTTAGAGTGTTGGCCCAATATGCCAACTTTGTGGGTTTAATCTCTCATCAGGGATATATAAGAAGCAACCAATGAATGCATAAATAAGTGGAGCAACAAATCAATGTTTCTTCCTTTTTCTGTCTATGCTTTTCTCTTTCTCTCTCAAATCAATAAATACAAATTCACTTAAAAAATATTCCCGTGGCCAGTGTTGCTCAACAGGCAAGTGTCTACCTAAGAAACAAGAGGTTACCAGCCTGGTCAGGGCACACGCCCGGAATACAGGCCAAATCCTCAGAAGCAGGCATGAAGAAGGCAGAGGATGGATGTTTCTCTCTTCTTGATGTTTAGAGCTCTTTATCCCTCTCCCTTCCTCTCCCTGAAATCAATAAAAATGTATTTAAAAAATAAAATAAAATATATTTCTTAAATATTTTTAAATGCAAACAACAGCAAAAGCTGGGATAGCAATACTTATTTCAGAGAAAATAGAAGTTAAATCTAAGACTATAGAAAGAGACAAAGGAGGCCATTGCATAATGATATGGGATCAATCTAACAAGAAGAAATTATATTTATAAACAGGAGCACTTCAATCCATAAAGCAAATATTGATACCATCATAGTTAAAATATTAAATTCTCCATTGACATCAAAGAATAGATCTTACAAAAAACTCATGAAGATAACAGCACCTTTAAGGACATATTTTACCTGATGCATTTCATTTTTATTTTCAGAGTGTTATTACCCTAAACTTGCAGGGTATAAATTTTCTTCAAGTGTACATGGAATAATTCCCAAACTAGAACGCGAGTAAAGCCAGAAAACAAGCCTAAGTAAATTTAAAAAGATTGAAATCATTTTACACATCTTCTCCAACCACAATGGTATCCAACAAGAAATCAATTTGAGAAAAAAAAAAAAAAAGAAAACCCTAAAAACACACAAAAACTTGGAGAGTATAGAGCAGTTGCTGGGTTAAAAATGAGATCAAGGAAGAAATCAAATGATACCTTGACACAAATGAAATGAGAACATGACAACTAAAAATCTATGGGACATCATGAAAGCAGTTCTAAGAGTGAAACTCACAGCAATACAGGCCTATCTCAAGAAATAAGAAAAATCTCAAATTAAAATGTAACCTTTACCAAAAGACATGTTTTAAATGAGCCTAATGAAGTGGTCGGCAAACTTACGGCTCGGCAAACCGCAGCTCATGAGCCACATGTGGCTCTTTGGCCACTTGAGTGTGGCGGTATTTTGTGGAAGACCCACACTCAAGGGGCCAAAGAGCCTCATGTAGCTCCAGAGCTGTGGTTTACCACCCAAGGGCCTATTGGATTACTTTAAAAGGTGTGTAACATGATCTTAATTCTATTGATTGATTATGACAGTATTCTTTTCTTAGTGATTTAACTTCAACGAACATCAACCATTTTGAAGTGAAAAATTCAGAAGCATTTGGCACATGTACCATGTTGTGCAGTGATCACCTCTATTTGGTTCCAAAACCCTTCATCACTCCAGAAGGGAACCTCATTCTCATGAAATAGGAAATCTCCATTCCCCTACCCAGTCTCTGTCAAACACTTGTCTCATGTCTGTCTCAGTGGACTCACTTATTGGGGCAATTGCATATAAAAGGAATCATACAATAAAGTAAATATATTTTGCACTGTGGCCTGTGGGTCACAGTGTTTGGAGCGTGCACCCATGCACCTAAGGGTCACAGGTTCAATTCCCATTTCAATATTCCCAAGTTATCAGTTCAATCCCTATTGTGGACCATGCAGGAGGCAGCTAATCAATGTTTGTTTCTCACATCAAAGTGTCTCTCTCTCTCTCTCTCTCTCTCTCTCTCTCTCTCTCTCTCTCTCTCCCCTACCCCTTCCACTCTCTCTAAAGTCAATAAAACAAGCAAATATTTCCTTGCTTGAGGATTTAACTACGAAAAGACTAATTTTGCATTACAAACATAAAACAATGATAGGAAGGCCACTAGGAAATTTTAAGAGTAAATGTTACACAAAATTCAATTGAGAGCAAGAAAATCAATTTCACAAGAGAGCACTTTACCTTGAAGACTAAGTTGTCTGATGTAGGACATGCAACAGCAATGCGACATTTGCTGAAAAATCCACAGCACCAATGAGGGAATTCATTTAAAAAAATAAACAAACTTTTCAGTGAAAGATAAGCTTTCTGTATATCAAATAAAGATTCTTTATATAATTAATACTAGGCCTATGTTTAAAAAAAGCTTTTAGTTATCTACCTCTGCTGTGACCTCTCCCAGCCTATGAACTATTTAATGGACACACGCTGACTAGGATTAATTGGTTTTCACCACTTACTGGCTGACATAACTTTTATTCCCTGAAGTGGAACACATCTGATGACCCAAATTAAGGCAGGAAGATACATTGTTCCTTCTTCATCATCTGTCCCTGGTTCAAAGACTAAGTGATGTCAGTCAAAAATGCATTCTTGTTTCTTTAGCATGGAAACCACTTATTAAGGAGATCCCATTCCTTCCATTAACCCTCAAGCCATACAGGAAGTTCTCTGAAATGGTGAGGAGTTAAATATTCAAATGCATATATATGCTGTTAGCCTTCCCACTCCCACATCACACTTTTGCAGGCTCCATACAGTCTCCAACATTTAAATCTTCAGCTTACGAAGGCACAGACTCATGAAACAAGCATGGGCTCAAATGACCAAGAATAGGAGCTCTCTGTTTTCCTTGCTCTTGGAAAAGAAAATAAAGGAAGTCTGAGTGATCAACTCCTAACACAGGTGTGTCACTCAACTCCATTAGTGATTTGACATCTAGTCTTATTCTTACTCAACCCTCTGTGTACATGGGAGTCACATCAGCTAATTGGAAAACAGGTAGAGGACAGAAGACACCTGCCTTGGGCCATAGATCTATGTAGTTCAGCCATCTCCCATCCCCTAGGACTCCAGGAACCTAAGCTCCACTCTGTGAGTCAGAGTTCAGGTTGATGAGACCATAGTTGTATTTGTGATCAAAAGAATCTTTCCAGAGCCTCCAATTTTTTTAAATATCTTTCTAAAGAAACCTTGAATGTTCCTAGCTCCTCCAATTAAACATATAAACAGGAGAACAACAACCTCCTCAGGAGATCCTTGAGCCCAATATTTTAATCTGCCAAATCATGTGGCCTTCCTTCTTAAAATGTATCTTTAACTTGTCTTATCTCCATCTGCATTCTAAAACTCTATTCCAATCACAACCCAGTGTTGTTCCTCTTGAAACCTGGGATTCCCCTTCTAAAGCCATTCTTATCTTCTATTGACTGCATTCACTGCCCACTCCCCATATTTGTATTTTGAACCTCACCTGCAGAATGATAAAGAAGGAAAAGTATTACACTCATCAACCTGAATTTACAAGTCAGTTCCACCCTTTACTATACCCCAATAAGTCATTTAAAAAATCTTTGAATTTCTAATACTCCATGCAACCAACCACTTGGCCAGGACATTAAACACTGGTTGAAGAGCTAGATGGAATTGTGTTTAATTAATTTCTAGGCTTTCTTAAATTCCTGTAATTCTATGTGCCTTTGATTCTGTCTATAGAAAAATGGAGAACACCACAGGTGGCACAATTGGAAAAAAAAATTACACAATGAAAGAAACGTCCTGCCGAAACCGGTTTGGCTCAGTGGATAGATCATCGGCCTGCGGACTGAAGGGTCCCAGGTTTGATTCTGGTCAAGGGCATGTACCTGGGTTGTGGGCACGTCCCCAGTAGGAGATGTGTGGGAGGCAGCTGATGGATGTTCTCTCTCATCGATGTTTCTAACTCTCTATCTCTCTCCCTTCCTCTCTGTAAAAAATCAATAAAATATATATTTAAAAAAAATGTCCAAAAAAGTAGAGAATAAAAAATTTTAAAGTCAAGAAGTCATGGGAGAATTAAGAAAGAATATAGCAAAAAAGATAAAAACCTCATACAACTAGGCTAAGGTACTAGCCTGAAAAGAAAACCAGACTGGGAAGACAATAAATAAAGAAATCAAATTGAGATATCCTCTAAGTACCTGCTGAATTTAATTAAGATAACAGGGTTTATACATAGACATTCTCTACTTACAGATAAACAATTCATTACAAGATGTAAAGATATCATTTTAACCTAACCAGGCCTTGCTTAGGAAAACTCTTTGGTTCTGTAGCCATAGCTAACTGCTATAAATCCTAGTAGCTTTGGCGGGAAGAAAAAGGTTCTATTTACTGATACCACTGCAATTGTCAAGAATAGTAAGGTAAGCCCTAACCTATTTGACTCAGTGGATAGAGCATCAGCCTGTGGACTCAAGGGTTCCATGTTTGATTCCGGTCAAGGGCATCTGCCTTGGTTGCGGGCAAATCCCCAGTAGGGAGTGTGCAGGAGGCAGCTGATGGATGTTTCTCTCTCATCGATGTTTCTAACTCTCTATCTCTCTCCCTTCCTCTCTATAAAAATAATCATTGAAATATATTAGAAAAAAGAATAGTAAGGTAAGTGCTTGGACTAACTAGGTCTCTTAGAAAAATGCTAAATCAAAGTTAACACACAATCAGATTTACTTTCTGATTTGATCTGATTCGCATCTCTATCTCAAGCGAGTGCCACACAGGAATTTATCAGACATGTTGAGGAACAACGGAATAGATATGGAAGTCAAACAGGTGGACACACGCTAACTATAGAATCAGGTATCAATTCCTCCACCTCCCTGAACCACAGTTCCCTAATTAATAAAAATTTGCCTAATTATTACAATAGCACAGCTACTTTGAAAGTTATTGTGATGACTAAATAACACAGGTTAGTTACATAATATAGGGCCTACTCTAGCCAATAGTAGACTACTCTAGAACTCTTAGATTCTTTTCTTAGAATTCCTGTAGGTAAAATATTGTTTTAAAAAATCCACAAAATCCTACCTGTATAAAGACTCTTCTTCAGACATCTCACATACTATTAAGGAAAAAAGTAAAATACATTTTAAAACAATAATATAAATTTACAGGAAATTAAAAGTACCTGAGTAATGTTTTGTTAGAAAGTATTCCTTTGGAACCACACATCATATACCAGGGTCAATATTAATCATAGTGTCAGTAGGCCATTAATACATTAAGAATTCTTACTTTCTCTTTTTAAATATATCAAATGAAAGAAAGAAAAGAATAGGATCTGATATGTACAATGGACATAATCCCAAACAAACCCCATTAGACTGACAGAAAATGGTATGGATGGTAAAAGCAGAATCATAAACTAACAGTATCAAACTAATATAGCATGCATTTTATGGACTCCTTTCACTAAGAAAGTTTAGAAGAGTGTACTTATTTTTCCATAACACAATACAACTTCTCCAGTTCGTTAGTGAAGATGCGCTAGTTTAGGATGAAACACTCTATCACAAACAAGCTTGGTCGCCAAGTACTACACTTTGCAGCCTAGCAAAACATAGGAAACAGACTCTTTCTAGCAACATTTCTAATTGCAAGATAAGTAGGAAAGACTTTGTGACACCAGTTGTATAACGTAGAATTCCTTGAGACTGCCTTCTTCCAAGGCTACCTTGTATCTGTTACCACATCCTTGTGCAGGGGGGTCCAGACAGGGAGGGCTCTGCAGTAGTGCATGAGGTCATTTTTCTCAACCCTGCCCAGCAGGTGGCAAATGCCTGTAGAAATCAAGCTTGTTCTGCTTGTATGGCATATGTCATCATAGCTTATGCTGATGAACAATAAGCCACAATAATTATCACATGTCATGTAATAGAGTTCTAGTACTTGCAAAGTTCTTTCTATTTCCTCCTTTTCTTAATTTCTTATAAAACTGAAAGCATGGCTTTCCCATTAAAGGAAGTTGTTGGAAGTTAAAAAGTCAAATAAATATTATCCAGAATGTAGGGATATCCATGGATATTCCACCAAACTCAACATGTATGGAAACATACTGGTCTTTTCAGTTGAACTGTTGCTCTTTCCTGCTCATCTCACAAAGTCCTATTCTTCATGTCTAATCTAAATGCCAGTGCACTGCCTGGAAACCTACAAAACACTTTGCATTTCTCTCTCCCTGCCAATGTTTTACATTGATTCATCACAAAAATTATATGAACTAGACCTCTTCTCTGTCTCTGCTTTGTTTTGTTACTGTCAACTGCCCTAGTCAAACAATGGCACTAAACAGATGGCTCTCACAGGGGGAAAATCCCACCAATTATTATTGTTTCCTCTTAAATTAATAAGTTTTTTAGAGCAGAAACAATGAGAAAGACATAGTCCTAGAAAAACAATGACATTTTAAGTGGAATAAATTGAGCTTTCTGATTCACCTCTGCATGGATAGGTGAAACTTCATAATAAACTAATGTTAGCCCAAAGAGGCAAAATCTTCCTTTGTTTCCCAGTCTCCTTATGTGCTTTCCTATCATCTCTCATTTATATGCGGTGCCGGGGGGTTCACTAGGAAATGAGAAACCACAGGCCAAATACAAGCTGTCCTCAGGTTTTGTAAAGAAATGTCTCACTGGAACACAGTCATGCCTGTTCACTTAAAGATTGTCTAGTACGGCTCTCACAGTACAATAGCATACTTGAATAAATATTACAGACCACATTGCCTAAAATCAGGTCTTTTGCAGGCAAATCTTGCTAATACCTACTTCATATCACAACCAGAGGGCCCTAATCAAACCTAATCTTGTTACACTTCTCCTCAAAACTCCTGAGTCGCTGTGGTAAATATTGCTGGCTCCATACCACAGTCTCCACTCTTGCTGGAGAACCACAACTCTGTTTGGACATTCACTGTCATGATACACAACGAAGGTGTTATCTCCCATGCTCCAAGAAGAGAAATAATTATACTGAGCTCATCACAGTAACTAGTTCACCACTCACTGGTTTAGGAGCGATTATGTGATGTAACCCAAGCCTATAATATGTTAGGAAGGGAAAGTCAAATGCAAGGCAATCAGTTTTCTTCCAAATTAAAAGAAACATATTGCCCATGCCAGTGTGATTCAGTGGATTAAGAATCATCAGATGGAACAAGATATGGCTGGTAGGATTCTCATTTAGGGCATATGCCCAGGTTACAGGCTTGATGCCCTGTATTAGTGGGCACGAGGCAGCTGAGTTATGTGATTGTTTCCTTGATATTTCCATCTCTCTCTCCTTTTCCCCTCTTCTCTTACTCAATATCAATAAAAGCTTATTTTTTTAAAAAAGTAAAGGAAGCACATATCTCAATATCACTAATCAGGAAATGCAAATGAAAGCCATAATGAAGTGCCAGCTCACTACTCTCAAAAATTCTGTCATCAAAATATCTACACTAATAAAAGAGAAACATGCAAATTGGTGTCACTCTGCTATGCCCCACAGCCAATCGGATGAGTATGCAAATTAATCCAACAAAGATGGTGTTTAATTTGCATACACAGGCACTGAGCGGAGAATGAAGGCTCTGGCCAAAGTGAAGCCTGAATACTGTGAAGACTGAAGACTGAAGACTGAAGACTGCAGAGGCTAGGCAGCAGAGAAGCCAAGGCTTGCTGCGATCGAACCAAAGGCAAGGATTCTGGGTGCCGGAAGAAAACCCACAGGAAAACCTTGAGTGGTGGCCATGAAGCTGGAGGCTTGGGTTGCAGTAGGCGATGGAGGAAGCCAAGCTTCCAGCCTGCTCTGGCCATTGCTCAAGGGAGAGAACAACATGCAGGCACAGCCAGGAGTCTGAGAGATCAACACAAGGACGTGCCTACTCCAAGTTTCCATGGTGTGGCTGGGGGCAGGCCCTCAGTAGACACACACACACACACACACACACACACACACACACACACACGGCTCATGCTATAAGCCTCGGTTGCCAGACTGTGGCTTAGGCCTGCTACCTATGGGAAGCTGGCCTAAGCCATCAGCAGGACATCCACGCAGGCTCCTGGACTGTGAGAGGGGGCAGGCTGGGCTGAAGGACCCCCATTCCCTGGTGCAGTAATTTCATGCACCAGGCCTCTAGTAAATAAATAACAAGTGTTGGTGAGGATATGAAGAACAAGAACATTTTGTGTACTATTCATATGATTGTAAATTGGTAGAGTCATTGTAGAAAAAAACATGGAATTTTCTGAAAAATTTGGAAATAGAACTGCCATTCCACTTCTGTATATTTATATAACAAATACATGAACAGGAATTTGAAAAGATATCCACACCCCTATGTTCACTGCACCATTATTTACAATAACCAAGATATATAAGCACTCTAGGTGTCCTTATATAGATAAATGAATAAAGAAGATGCAATGTATATAATATTACTCAGACGTAAAAAAGAACAAAATTTTGCCACTTAGTGCAACATCCATGGACTGAGTGGAGATTATGCTAGGTGAAATAAGACTTAGAAAGACAAATGCCTTATCTCACATGTGCAATCGAAAACCACAAAGCAAACAAAACAAAACCACACCCCATTGCTACAAAGAACAAAGTGATGTTTGCCAGAGGGTAGTGAGTTGAAGAGGTAGCTGAAATAGAAGAATATGAATAAGAAGTGCAGAATTCTAGTTATAAAATATATAGACAACAGACATCTACTGTACAGCAAAGGGAATGTGTCAATCCTACCTAGTAAAAGGGTAATATGCAAATTGACCATCACTCCAACACACAAAATGGCTGCACCCATGCGGACACAAGATGGCCAGCAGGGGAAGTCAGTTGTGGGCTATCATGCCAGCATGAGAGGGAAGTAGGGAGGTACCAGGCCTGAAAGGGAGGGCAGCTGGGGGAGACCCAGAAAGCAGGAGAGGGCAGTTGTGGGGGCACCAGGCCAGCAGGGGAGGGCAATTGGAGGCAACCTGTCCTGCACAGGAGGACATAAGGCGACCAAGCTGGCAGGGTAAAGCAGTTAGGAGTTACCAGGCTGGCAGAGGAACAGTTAGGCATCGAACAGACTGGCACAGGAGTGGTTCAGTGCAATGAGCAGGCAGGCAGGCTAGCAATTGGGAACCAGCAGTCCTGGATTGGGAGAGGGATGTCAGACTGCCCATTTAGGCCCAATCCCAGGAGGATTGAGGCTAAACGGGCAGTCAGAAGTCTCTTGAGGGGTCCCTGATTGGAGAGAGTGCAGGCTGGGTTGAGGGACACACCCCCTCCCCCATGCATGAATTTCATGCACCTGGCCTCTAGAACTGTAATGACATGGTATGGTGATAGATGGTAACTAGACTTACCATGGTGAACGCATCATAAGATATGTAAAAGTCAAACCTCTGTGTCACACAACAGAAAGTAATATATTGTGTGCCATCTAGACTTTAACAAAACATTTAAAATTGAGCAAAGCAATCCTTTGGCCTTCACATAGTGTCATGTGAGAATAGGATGCTTTAGAGCCATCACTAATTCTCTCACCAGGAAAGCAGACATAAGCACTGACAACCTCACAGCTGAATATGGGACAACACCTAGGATCCTAATGACATCACTGAACACCAAAACAATCCTGGTTCCTAGTGTTTCAGCCTCTTAATTAGGCCACCCATTATTACCTGAAGCTAAAAGCATTCCATCTGATAAATTTCCCAAGGCCACAGGATAATATTTAGTCTTCTCTGTAGTACTAAAGACTTTCATAAGCTTGCTTTAGCTAGGCACTCCCCTCATTCCCACCCATTCCCACAGCACACATTTTGCACATTGAAGTGGTACAGCTCAAAACTCCTCCAAAGTTATGGTGCACATCACAGCCCTTGGACTCATGTTCTTATTGCCAAACATCACCCTTCTGCCCCTTTAACCTGGCAAACATCTCCATCTGCAAGCTTAATTTAAATCTCACCCATATTTTTATTTTATATTAATTATTTTATTTGTGCATAGGCAAATTTTAGAGGACATTTAGTATTAAAGTTGGGGATAGTGAAACAAGAAAAGCCTGGGGAAATGAGCCCAGGCTCACTAAGAAGTCAGGTTTAGAGGGTTTGCCCAGGATGAATTGCTAGTGACCATTGTTGCACTGGTTGGAAGCCTCCTGGGGTCCCTTAGAGTTTAGGAGAATCATCCCTGTGGGGGAAGAAAATGGGGAAGTCCTGGGTGTGCAAGCATGTCTTTATTTTTCTTTAATATTTAGCACCTTTTAAACATTGATTTAGGAAAAAGAAAGATTGGGAGAACATTGGTTTTTTGTTCCACTTATTTAAGTATTCATGAGTTGATTCTGGTATGGACCATGACCAGGGATCAAACCCACAACTTGGCCCATTGGTACAGTACTTTAAGCAAGTGACCTACCGGCCAAGCTTCACCATATTTTTAAAGCTAATTCTCATCATGGCCTTAAAGTTGCTGGCACCTGCTACACACCAATAAAAACGAATAAATAATGATAATAATAAGCTTCTAGTGTGTTCTACCACCGAGCAATCACTGAATAAAGTATAGTAATAAATAGAAATGACAATAACAAGCTCTTGGAGGGCAGAGGCTGTCTTTTTAAAACATTTCAATTCTGCAACATCAGAATAGCATTCAGTACATAAATGGCACCTGAGAGTTAAATAGTACACCAGTAAGCAGACAAATTAGTAAGTGAATTTTGACATTGTCTTTGAAAATTCTGATGAGATAAACACAGACATAAAGCAGTGACAGCTCACATATTATGAGATCAAGGTCAAAATGATATTTCATCTTTGTATTTCCTATAAGTTACAAAATCAACCTACATAAATCCTCTGGTAAAGGTCTACTAAGGTGTCCTCATACAGTTCTGGTTCAGATTGCAAAATGTAGTAGGTGCCAAATCTGGGTAGGACACTAGCATCTTTGTCACTGTTAAACACTTTTGTACGTTTTTACAATATATTGATTCCCGAGTTGGGTTTTTATATACAGCATTTATTATGATTATCTTTTGATCAATACCAAGAGAGCTTCTTGTCCTAAAGAAATTGCAGTGTCCTGACAACTATACAACAAACAGGAAGAACCATCTTGTTCTAATGCATCAACATATCTCATTCTGTTCTGACTTCTGAGGAATGAAGTTGATGATAGTGAGGGCTTTTTGGCATAATATGTAAAGTACCTATGATTCTCAGCATGTATTTCCCTTCTGACTTCTGTGCTATTGGTAGGTATCTTATAAAACAACCTCAAAGGTCCCAGACAGTGTGGTTCATTGATAGAGGGTTGACCTTTGAACGAGGTCATCAAGGTTCCATTTGCAATTAAAGCACATGCCCCCTTTATGGGCTAGGTCCCTAGTATGGGGAATGCAGCAAGTAGATAATCAATGATTACCTCTCATCTTTGATGTTTCTCTCTCTCTCTCTCTCCCTCGCCCTTTCTCTCTGAAATCCATAAAAGTTTTACTTAAAAAAATTATTTCATTGGGAAAGTTGCACACTAAGTGTTGAAGTTCTTATTGTTTGCCATTTGTTTGTGGTACCAGGAAAGTATTGTTGAGTTCCCACTATTAGCTACTCTTTCAGTGAGACAAATCACTCTGTAAAAACAGGTTTTCAGCTCTAGCCAGTTTGGCTCAGTCAGAGAGCATCAGCCTATGAACTGAAGGGTCCGGGGGTTGGTTCTGTTAAAGGTCACATGCCTTGGTTGACTGCTCAATCCCAGGTGGGGGGCCTGCAGGAGGCAGCTGATCAATGATTTTCTCTCATCATTGATGTTTCTACCTCTCTCTCCCTTTCTCTTCCTCTCTCAAATAAATAAAAAATATTTTTAAAAAACATTAAAAAACAAACAAACCAGTTTTCATTCACTAAATGTAATCCATTGCCTGTAAAAACTACACAAAATGTCCATTTTATATGACAAGTCCAATCTATCACAATGTGAAAATAGAGAAAACATACGACATCCTAACTTAAAATATTTTTTTCTTTTTTACATAAAAATATCACATAGGATTTTACGGATCAATACTAAATAAATGAACTTTTCAAACAATATTGACCCAGATTATAAAAATACCTAAACTTAATTTTTTTCAATAATACTGAATACAATAAACATTCACATGAAACTTACACATTGTTTGTTTTTTATTGCTCCTTCATTATCAAAATTTCCTTACACTAAATTCATTTATGGTAGGACCAACAAGAGTAATTCAGTATCAGAAGTCTTACCAAGATTGTTACTGTCAGAAGATTTCATAGGACTTCGTTCTTCTTTATTTTCATTAGTCGATTGTTGGTTGCTGTGAATAAAAAATGGTGATAAATGATATTACCATCGTAATACAAATATAAAAATATTTCCCAAATATTGTAAATTCTTAGCATATTTCAGAGAATATCAGAGTTAATGTTAAAACATTAATTATACAACACACTTCAAATTTTTAAGTTCTACAAACATTTTATGAACATGTAATTTTTAAAGAAATGTCGCATAAAAGAGTCATGATTTGAAGGCAGTCTAGTTCTGTGAATTAATTAGAGTTAGCTTGACATAATGACAAGTCTCTTGAACTCAGACTTCCTAGTTCTATCAATATAGCTATTTCTTCTCAAACAAGTCATTTTTCTGTGGCTCATGGTCCTCATCTACAAAATAAAAATCTAACTGCCTTACTTTAGAAGGTTTCTAGGAGATTGAACTGAAAGAACACATCAAAAAGAGGTGCTCAGAGAAACAGTAAGGAAAAGGAAAAATCTGTTATTGAACTCGATTTGTTGAAACTGTGTTGGAATCCCAAAAAAACCCTAATGTGGGTTTTTCATAGTTTCTAAAATTCAAATGTTGCCGTTTTCTGAAAATGCTACTAATTTTGGTTATTACCTGCCTTTCTTTGTGTTTTGTGATTCAGGGTATCTCAGTTACTGTATAACTTGCAACTAAATCTATGTACAAATATCTTACCTCATGAACTCAGATAGCAAAATGCTCCCTTAGTTTTGTTTTGAATCATGTGAATTATAGAAAATTAATAGAAGACAGGACCTGGCCTGGACTCCTACTATCCCTTCTCTTCCTCCTCAAACTGTGAACCAGCAGATCTTTATGACATGAAAACGATGCTTAATCTCCCTGTCCTCTCCCCATTGGCTTGGATGATAGAATCCTACTTGTCACACATGGATACTGATGGGTCACGCACACATAGCAATTGTTAGGACCGATAATTTACTTTTGAATCAGAGCGTTCTGTTGATTGGCTTCCATCTGAGACACAATTTAAAATATTTTGAAACCTGAGGAAATTCAACTCACTTGGGAGTGTTTCATTGTTATGGCAAAGAGATCACTTGAGAGGCCAACCTCAATTTTGGATTCTCAGGCAAGCTGATGCCTACTGCACTGGGAAAGGCAATGTGGGGCCTTTCACTATCTAAACAAAGATGCTCTATAGGATTTAAGGTGAACCCGGGAACAGAACTGGTGACAAGGAGGAAGGAATATCTGGTCTTTTTCTGCAGCATTATTTGACCTCTCTGACACCTTAGAATGGTCCCAACTAACACTTGTTTCTTCTATCCTAAGGCCTTCTTTGTTTCACTGTCCCCAGTTTTAACAAATGTACTCTATGAATAAAAAATAAAAGAATGAACAATTGTACCCTTCCACCTGATGATCTTTCAAACCTCTAGTTACTAAAAATTCCACCATTTTTTCCTTGTTTTCATGTTTGGCAAGTGAAAGTGGTGTGAAGTCATCCTGTAGAGCAGAAGAAACAATTTATAATACATAAAATTACATGTATCCAAACTGAATATTTGAATTTAAAAAGATCCTCTGAACTTAAACATATACTATAGGAAGTAAATAAAAAGCATCCCCTTTTGCTCTGGCTCATGTTCTCAGTGGTTAGACCATTGGACTGCACATTGAAGTGTTCAGGTTTAATTCCCATTAAAGAGCACGTTCTCAGATAGCAGGCTTGATAACCAACCCTGGCCTGGGCCTATGGGGAGTCACCCACACACTGGTGTTCCTTTCTGTCTATCTCCCTCTTTCTCCCTCTCTTTCTCTCCTTCACTCCCTTCAATTCTCTCAAAAATCAATGGGAAAAAATATGCGTTGATGAGGGGAAAAAATATTAGCAGCCCATTTCTTCTCACCTCTGAACAATCACTGGCCCCTTCTTCCCTTTAAAGTTAATGTCCTCCACTCCATCTTCAACAGATTACCTCTAATATCATTCCCCAAAACTCACCTCAGAGATTTACAGTGCGGGTTCCAAGATTCTAAGTTCCTGTCTTACTATCTATCCTGGTATACTGTTGTCATCATGTTGCCTGTGGACTGGAACCTCCACTTCCCACTTGCACTCACCCAGCTCCCCTTGCTGGGTATTAGTTCTCCTCTTCCCACCCATCCCCAACAGCACCCATTTCCTTAGCCCCTGTCAGCATAGCAACCAGTCCCCACCATCACTTTAACACCCTGGCCTTCAGTCCTTTGTGGGCTCTCAGCCTATCACCCACTCCCAGGCCCTAACAGGAAGTTCTTCCTTCTGGGGTGGAAGGGTAGCTGGGAGGCAAAGTTTTGCCCCTTCCATGGACACCACATTTCTCCATCCCTCCCAGACTGGATTTGGAGTTGTTTCCATGGTGACACAGCCTAATCTATTGTATTCAGTGTATGTATGTGAGAAAGAAAATGCTTGTTCCCAGCTGGTGTGGCTCAGCAGTTGAGTGTTGACTCTTGAACCAGGAGGCACATGTAGGGCTTGTGGGCTGGATTCCCCAACGGGGGTGTGCAGGAGGCAGCCAATGGTTGATTCTCTGTCATCATTGTTATTTTTATATAAGCCTCCCTTGATTTCTCTTTAAAGTCAATAAAACATACATTTTTTTTAAGAAAAGGCTTGAAACAGAAGTAAAAACATGTATTTCAAACATTTTGTAAATACAGTTACTTGATGTATACCTTGTTTCTCACTTCCAGATTTGCCATACAGGAAACTAGCTTTTCCACGATAGTTGTGTTTTCACTAAGGACAGCATAGTGAAGAGCAGTGTTGCCATGGATGTCGATTACATTTGGATCGGCACCATGCTCTAGTAGAATAGCAGCACATTCTTCTTGCTCATACTGAATGGCCTGTCAGTATTATGGCAAAAAATGGATGATAAGTTTTAGGAATGCAAAGTAACATGCCACAATTTTCACCGATGGCTTCTAGTTAAATGAGATAAAATCATTGTTATTCTAAGTAATTAAATTAAAACCCAATTCAAGTTGACATGGTTGGCTAATACATACGTGAATTAAAGCTGTTTTATTTTCAGTATCACAGAGATCCAATAGGCGACGTCTGCGTGCTAGCTGACTCACCACTCTTTTATGGCCCTTGTAACAGGCCACCTTCAGAGCATGCCTATGAAAGTGAGAGGACTCCTTAGGAACTTAGAGTGCACTACATGAAAGCATACAATTGTCCATGTTCATGTAAACATTCTCCTTATGCCTTCAAAATAAATATTTCAGTTTCTTCAGGAGACAGTACTGTATTTATTAGTTCTTGTTACTCAACACATTAGTAAAGAGAATCCTATTTGAATTGAGACAGGATGACCTAGCGAATCAGCTCACTTGGTTACGATCCTATCTTAACTGTCACATATCGGATATCACTTGGCCTTTCTGTGCCTCAATTTTCTTTTCAACAGAATGGGGATGAAGATAGTAGGCATGTCACAGGACACCAGAATCTATGCAAAGTGTTTAGTACAGTTCTTAGCCCAGGAAAAAATAACTCAATAATTGTTAGATAATATCAGTATCATCATCATTATTATTACTAACAATTTACAAAAACAACATATCAATTAAGTAAAACGATATCATCAGACCTACTTTGCAGACTGACTATAAGAATCAGAAAGAACATAGTATTTCAATGCTTCTAAAATGCTTATTTTCTCACAATTTAACATAGCTGACATTGGAATCCAATTTTTAATTCAGAATGTCTTACAACCATTATTGGCAGCATTTAAAAAATTAAGTAATACAAAAAATACTGACAATCTAGCATCCATGGTACCTTACATTAAGTGAAATATCCCTAACCGTAATATTCCTCTCGCAGTTTTGTCAAACGTTTTCATTTAAATTCATATTAATACTTAATAGCTTTATGGGGGTAAAGAGGGCACAAAAGGAAATCAAGAAAATTTTTAAAGGTAATTCGTGCTTTGCTTTTTCAAGAAAATTTAACTCAAAGGATGGTCAGAATTCAAATATTTAAGTGGCTCATTTTGTTCAATATTTAGATTTTTAGGTTGTAGGGAAAACGGTGGTTCCCAATGATCAATATTAGTATTAATTACTATTATACATTAACAAAAGGCCAGTTAAAGTTTATCGTTTACAATTTCCTACTTTCAGAAATACTTTGGTTTGGAAGCAGGGAGAAAAAGCTTCAACCTGATGATGTCCTAATATTTCAATTATGAACTTCTCATTTTGCTCATATTGGGCAACATGAATTTGTAAGGATGAAAGGGCCTGATTTAGAGGGAAAGGGTCCTGAGTAGAATGTGACTGCTACATAATAAGTATGCAGGTTATACTTCATGTAAACATGGATTGAGAGAATGCACACACATAGTGGAAAAGTTCAATATTTTTAAATAAATCTTTATAGATTAAAAAAACCCATCAGCATTAATAATAATCCTTTATATTTTCTCTCAATTAATAGAAAATTTATGGTTGAGAGTATTACAGATGTCCAACTTTTTTTCCCATATTGTCACCCTCCACCTGGATCCTGCCCTACCCCAGGCCTTCAACACCCTATTGTCTGTGTCCATAGGTAAAATATTAGGTTAATATTTTTCTGCCCCTCTGTTCCCCTTGTCTCTGACATACAAAAGTCTATTCCGTGTTTCCATGACTCTGGTACTATTTTATTCATCGTTTTGTTTTTGTTGTTGTTCATTAGAGTTCTTGTTCATTTATTTAGATTTTTAGATTCAATTGACAACTTATAATAATAAAAGCATAACATGCTAATTAGACCAAACGTTCTTCTGGACATCCTTCTGGACAACCTCCAGACGAAGACGGGCTGTAGCCTCAGGATCCAGGCAGCCTCCAAGGCTGCAAGGGAGGGATCCAGGATGCTGCCATGGCTGCGGAGGCCTACTCTTTCACAAATTTCGTGCATTGGTCCTCCAGTAGATATATATATATATATTATATTTATAACTTTTCGTCTTCTTCTTCTTCTTACCCACTCTCCATATTTTTATTATGAAACTCAGCGGCAGAAAGATAAAGAAGGAAGACTGTTACACTCATCAACCTGAATTTATGAGTCAGTTCCACCATTTACTATAACCCAATAGGTCATTTTAAACTCTTTGAATTTCTAATACTCCACTTGGCCAGGTCATTAAACAATGGTTGAAGAGCTAGAGGGAATTGTGTTTAATTAATTTCTAGGCTTTCTTAAATTCTTGAAATTCTATGTGCCTTTGATTGTCTCTATAGAAAACTGGAGAACACAATAGCAAGCAGAATTGGAAAAAAAATTACACAATGAAAGAAACACCCAGAAAAGTAGAGAATAAGAATTTTTAAAGTCAAGAAGTCATGGAATAGGAAAGAAAGCGTATAGCAACAAAGGAAATAAACCTCACACAAGTAGGCAAAGGTACAAGCCTGAAAAGAAAACCAGAGTGGGAAGACAATAAATAGAGAAAACAATTAGAGATATCCTCTAAGTACATGCCAAATTTAAATTAAGATAACTGGTTTATACATAGATTTTCTCTACTTACAGATAAAAATGTCATTTTAACCTCACCAGGCCTTGTCGAGGTAAACGCTTTTGTTGTCTGGCAATAGCTAACTGATAAGGATCCCAAAAGCTTTAGCGGGAAGAAAAAGATTCTATTTACTGCTGCCACTACAATTGTCAAGAATAGTAACCTAAGTGCTTGGACTAACTAGGCCTCTTAGATAAACTCTGAATCCGAGTTAACACACAGTCAGATTTACTTTGTGAGTTCATCTGATTCGCATCTGTATCTCAAGGCAGTGCTACACAGGAATTTATCAGATATGTTGAGGGACAACAGAATAGATTTGGAAGTCAAAAAGGTGGTCACTCGCTAACTATAGAATCAGGTGTCAAACAACCTACCTCCCTGAACCACAGTTACCTCATCAATAAAAATTTGCCTAATTATTACAATAGGAAAGCTACTTTGAAAGTTATTGTGATGACTATATAACACGGCTTAGTTACATAATATAGGGTCTAGCGAATAGTAGACTACTCTACAACTGTTAGTTTATTTTCTCTGCATTCCAGTAGGTAATATATTGTTTTTACAAATCCACAAAATCCTACCTGAATAAGGCCTCTTCTTCAGTTCTCTCACGTACTATTAAAGAAAAAAGTAAAATACATTTTAAAACAATAAAAACAAATATGGGACATTAAAAGTACCTGAGTAATGCTTTGTTAGAAAGTATTCCTTTGGCCGAAACCAGTTTGGATCAGTGGATAGAGCTTCGGCCTGCGGACTGAAAGGTCCTAGGTTCGATTCTGGTCAAGGGCATGTACCTGGGTTTCGGGCACATCCCCAGTAGGAGATGGGCAGGAGGCGGCTGATCGATGTTTCTCTCTCATCGATGTTTCTAACTATCTCTCTCCCTTCCTCTCTGTAAAAAATCAATAAAATATATTTAAAAAAAAAAGTATTCCTTTGGAACCACACACCATACACAAGAGGAAATATTAATCATATTATTGGTTGGTCATTAATACATTAAGAACACTTACTTTCTCTTTTTAAATATATCAAATGCAAGAAAGAATGGGATCTGATATTTACAATGAACATAATCTCAAACAAACCCCATTAGGCTGACAGAAAACGGTATGGATAGTAGAAGCAGAAACATAATCTAACAGCATCAAACTTATATGGCATGAATTTTCTGGACTCCTTTCACTCGGAAGGTTTAGAAGAGTGTACTTATTTTTCCATAACACAATTCACCTTCTCCAGTTCTTTTGTAAAGACTTGCTAGTTTAGGATGAAACACTCTATCACAAAAAAAGCTTGGTTGCCAGGCACTACACTTCGCAGCCCTTCAAAACATAAGGAACAGATACATTCTGGCACCTTTTGTAATTGCAAGACAAGTAGAAAAGGCTGTGATTCCAGTTGTATAAAGACAGTGAGGGCTCTGCAGTAGTGCATGAGGTCATTTTTCTCAACCCTGCCCAGCAGGTGGCAAATGCCTGTGGAAATCAAGCTTGTTCTGCCTGTATGGCATGTGTCATCAGAGCCTATGCTGATGAACAACAACAAGCCAGAAAGGACAAAGAACGTCTTGGAAAACTACGGCCAATTTCCTTGACATTTGAATGTTTTAAACAATTAAAAAGATACCCACTGTATGATTCCAAATATAAAACAGGAAAGGCAAAACTATGGAGACAGTAAAAAGATCTGTGGTTTCCAGGGCCAAGAGAGAAGGGGGAGAATAAATAAGCAGAGCACAGAGGATTTTAGGGCAATGAGATGATTCTATGTGAAAATCTTAATGGTGGATTGCTGCCATCGAACATTTGTCAGAACCCCTAAAATGTACACCAAGAGAGAATCTTAATGTAAACTATGGACTTTGGTTGGTAATGATGGGTCAATACAGGTTCATCAAAATGCCTCTCTGGTGCATGGGGGAAAAATGAGCAAGGCTGTGTGTAGGGGATGTGGGGTTGATGGGAAGTCTCTGCACATTCTCCTCCTTTATGCTGTGCACCTAAACCCGCTCGAAAACTGTCTTCTTAAATTTTTACAGCTTCTGTGAAACATGCTATTAACATTTGTCAACATATTTATTCTATTTTCAAGACAGTCACCTTGTAAATTAATATAAAGATCAAAGTATCAGAATATGGGTATTATCCTCAGAATTTAGGTAGCCATTTGAAAAGACATAAATAAAGCCAAGAGTTTTAACCATATACTAGGGAAAGAAAATAACTGATAAATATGATTGACTATCTTGCTTTATAATTACAAGCAGGGATTAAGTGCAACATAAACCAAAATGAATCATCCATGTAATTGAAAGATACGTTTTATTATAATTTCAAATCAGATATCATTATGATAATTTTATCTAAAATTATTTTGAAACATTAATTGGGGAGAAGAGAGCTTATAATTGCCTAATATTGCCATAGTAATTTATGTACAAATACCTGTTAAATACTCAACAAGAGTCAGAAAAAGAACCAGCAATGCAAGCATTTATGCATCATGCGACAGAAACCAGTACCATGTTATATTATTATATTACTGGCTTTAAAAAAAAAAAAGTAGGTCAATGCCAAAAATTCAGTGAGGGCCATTCTGCTGCGCTGAAACATTTCATGCAGCAGGCCTAAGATTGTTATCCTTAGAATGTCCTGCTTAAATGGCTACCCTTTTATTGGTGTCTGAAAACTTGAATCTGGGGAGGGGGTCCTCACCTTTCCCTATCTGATAAGAGTGGCCCCCTGTGCCCAAAGAATGGCACAAGCAATGAGGCTCATGCTGAACACTTGCTTTCCTTCTGGGAATCTAGAATTTTGGTACATGCTATGGGGAAGATGCTGATGTGAGTAGCGTGCCATGAAAACCTTGACAGTGAGTATAAGAAGACGTGTAGATTACACATTTCATGTGTGTGGTGAAAATTTGACACTGGAATAATTAAGCACATCCTGGTAATTCCACAGGGAGAGGACTCTTAGAAGCTTGTGCCTGGTGTCCCTCACACTTTGTCACACAAACCTGTTCACTGGGCTGATTTTGCTTTTGTCTTTTCACTGTAATAAATCTCAGGTAGGAGCATAACTATATGCTGAGTCCCGTGAATCATTCTACTGAAAAGCAAACTTAGGTGAGGGTTTAGGAACCTCTCACACAATGTCATTATGCAAGTTTTTATATTTGGGTTGATACAAGATTATAGTCAGAACTTGATTTCATAGAATACCTTTCTTTGATTTTCTTTTGTTCCAAGCTTGTTTTAGAGATTTTTGCAGATCAGTAACTATGGAAATAAAGGCATGAAAGGGATACATAAAACATTAATGTCAGAAAACAATGTTAAACAAGCAGCAATCATATTTACTCAGAATAGAAGATACAGAATCTAAATGATTGGCAACATATCCTGGAATATAGAAGTTCCTCTCAAAAACATTGCCCCCATACAGACAATTTTCTCCAACTAAGCAGGCTTTAATCCTTTTTGCAATAGTGGTTATCAGTTAAATAACTGGGATAGCTACAGAAAAACAATAATTATCCCATGTCATGTAATACTGTTCTAGTGCTTGCAAAGTTCTTTCTATTTCCTCTCAATCCTTTTCTTAATTTCTTATAAAACCAAAAGCATGGCTTGCACATTAAAGGCAGTTGTTGCCAGGACAAGTCAAAAATTCAAAGAAATATTACCCAGAATGTAGGGATATCCATGGATATTCCACCAAACTCAACAGGTATGGAAACAATGGCTCTTAACAGATGGCTCTCACTGGGGGAAAATCCCACCATTATTGTTCCCTCTTGAATTAATAAAGAATATTTTTGAACAGAAAAATGAGAAAGGCATAGACCTAGATAAACAGTGACATTTTAAATGGAATAACTTGAACTTTATGATTCATTTCTGCATGGATAAGTAAAACTTCAAAGTAGACTGATGCTAGCCCAAGGAGGCAAAATCTTCCTTTATTTCCCAGTCTCTTTATGTGCTTTCCTTTCATTTATCATTTACATGGGGGGAGGGGTGACTCAGGAAATGAAGGACCACATGCCAAATACGAGCTGCCATCAGGTTTTGTAAAGAAATGTCTCAATGGAACACAGTCATGCCTGTTCACTTAAAGATTGTCTAGTACGGCTCTCAAAGTACAATGGCGGACTTGAGTAGATATGACGGACCACATGGCCTAAAATTAGACCCTGTACAGGCAAATCTTGCTGATACCTACTTCATATCACAACCAGAGGGCCTTAATCAAATCCAGTCTTGTTACACTTCTGCTCAAAACTACAATGAAACCCTGCAGTAAATATGCTGGCTCCCTACCTCAGACTCCACACTTCCTGGAAAACCACAACTCTATTTGGACATTCACTGTCATGCTTCATAATGAAGGTGGTATCTCCCAAGCTCCAAGAAGAGAAATAATTATACTGAGCTCATCACAGTAACTAGTTTAACACTCACTGGTTTAGGAACGACTATGTGATGTAACCCAAGCCTATAATATGTTAGGAAGGGGAAGTCAAATGCAAGGCAATCAGTTTTCTTCCAAATTAAAAGAAACATATAGGCCACGCCAGTGTGATTCAGTGGATTGAGAGTCATCCCATGCACCAAGAGATGGCTGGTCGGAATCCATTTAGAGCATATGCCCAGGTTGTAGGCTGGATGCCCAGTATGGGTGGGCAGGAGGCAGCTGAGCAATGTGACTGTTCTCTTGGCATTTCCATCTCTTGCTCCCTTTCCTCTCTTCTCTCACTAAATATCAATAGAAACATATTTTTTAAAAAATTAAAGGAAGCACATACCTCAACATCACTAATCAGGAAATGCAAATGAAAACCATAATGGAGTGCCAGCTCACACCTCTCAGAATGGCTGTCATCAAAATATAAATAAGTAACAAGTGTTGGCGAGGATATGAAGAAAAAGGAAACCTTTGTGTACTATTCACATGATTGTCAATGGTACAGTCATTGTAGAAAACAGCATGGAAATTCTACAAAAAAGCTGGAAATGGAACTGCCATTCCACTTCTGTATATTTATCCAACAAATACATGAACAGGAATTTGAGAAGAAATCCACACCCCTATGTTCATTGCACCATTGTTTACAATAGCCAAGATATATAATCACACTGTGGGTCCCTATATAGATAAATGAATAAAGAAGATGCAATCCTATCTAATAAATGAGAAACATGGTTATTGGCGTACGACTGCTAATAAGGGTGATATGCAAATTAACTGCCAGCCAAGATGGCGGCGGGCAGCCAGGCAGCTTAAACTGAACATGAGGCTTGCTTGCTTCAGTGACGGAGGACTGCAACATACCCCGCCTGCCTTGCCGGCCTCTGAGCTTGCAGTTTAAAAAACATTGTAACAAATATAGAAGCTAAACAAAACCCCAGAAACCAGCTTTCAGAGACCTGGGATCTCAAAGCTGGAGTTGACACAGATTTTCGATTATAGAACTGAAACAAACCAGATACCTGTTTTCAACAGCTGAGGCCTCAGAGCTAGAGCCAAGCCTCAGAGCTAAAGCTGGCCCAGAATTAAAAAAGAAGAAAGAAAGAAAGAAAGAAAGAAAGAAAGAAAGAAAGAAAGAAAGAAAGAAAGAAAGAAAGAAGAAAGAAGAAAGGAAGGAAGGAAGGAAGGAAGGAAGGAAGGAAGGAAGGAAGGAAGGAAGGAAGGAAGGAAGGAAGGAAGAAAGAAAGAAAGAAAGAAAGAAAGAAAGAAAGAAAGAAAGAAAGAAAGAAAGAAAGAAAGAAAGAAAGAAGCAGTTGGGAGCTTCAGTCCCAGCCTGAAAACACCCCTCAGCCCCTCACCCAGACTAGCCAGGCACCCCAGTGGGGACCCCCACCCTGAAGGGTGTGTGACCAGCTGCAAAGAGCCATCATCCCCTCATCTAGGCTGGCCACGCACCCCATTGGGGACCCCTACCCTGATTCAGGACACCCTTCAGGGCAAACCAGCTGGCCCCCACCCATGCACCAGGCCTCTATTCTATATAGTTAAAGGGTAATATGCCTCCAGGCACCAGGATCAGCGGAGCTGAGAGGCCTTCAGGCACCGGGATCTGCGTGACAGGGGGCAGCGACCAAACCCCCAGATCGCCCTGCGGCTCTGTGTGTGACAGGGACAGGGCCATAACCTCCCTATCAGCTCTACCCTGAGCATGACTGAGGGTGACATCGCAACCTCCTGATCAGCCCTGCTCTGTGCATGACGGGGGCGGCGCCCCAACTCCCCAATCGACCCTGCTCTGAGCCCAACCAGGTGCTGCACCTAGGGATTGGGACTGCCCTCTGCCACCCAGGAGCAGGCCTAAGCCAGCAGGTTGTTATCTCCCGAGGGGTCCCAGACTGCGAGAGGGCACAGGCCGGGCTGAGATACACCCCCACCCGCCACCCCGGAGTGCACAAATTGTTGTGTACCAGACCTCTAGTATATATAATATTAATTGGACATAAAAAGAATGAAATCTTGCTATTTAGAGCAATATCCATGGACCCAGAGGAGGGTTGTGTTAAGTGAAATAAAACTGAGAAAGACAAAGACCTTATCATCTGACATGTGCAATCTAAAACCACAAAGCAAACAAAACAAAAACACACCCCATTGCTACAAATAACAAAGTGATTTTTGCCAGAGGCTAGTGAGTTGAGGAGATGGCTGAAATAGAAGAATATGAATAAGAAGTGCAAAATTCTAGTTATAAAATATATAGACCACAGACATCTACTGTACAGCAAAGGGATATGTCAATATTTTAATAACATGTCATGGTGATAGATGGTTACTAGACTTATCAGGATGAACACATTGTAAGATATGTAAATGTCAAACCACTATGTATTATTACACTTGACAGTAATATATTCGGTGCCAACTAGATTTTAACAAAAAACTTAAAATTGAACAAAGAAGTCCTTTGGCCTTCACATACTGTCATGCGAGAAGAGGATGCTTTGGAGCCCGCACTAAGTAGCTCACCAGGAAAGCAGACATAAGCACTGACAACTTCACAGCTGAATAAGGGACAACACCTGGGATCCTGATGACATCACTGAACCACCAAAACAATCTGGTTCCTATTGTTTCAGCCTCTTAATTAGGCCACCCATTATTACCTGAAGCTAAAAGCATTCTATCTGATAAATTTCCCAAGGTCATAGGATAAGATCTAGTCCTCTCTGTTGTACTAAAGACTTTCATAAGCTTGCCTTAGCTAGGCACTCACCTCATTCCCACCCATTCCCACAGCACACATTTTGCACATTAAAATGGTACAGTTCATAAATCCTCCAATGTTAAGTTGCACATCATAGCTCTTGGACTAACGTTCCTATTGCCGAACATCACCCTCAGTCCCTTTAACCTGGAAACCTTCTCCATCTGCAGGCTTAATTTAAATCCCACCCACATTTTTATTTTATATTATTTATTTTATTTGTGTGTAGGTGAATTTTAGAGGACATTTATTATTAATGGTCAGGATAGTGCAACAAGAAAAGCCTGGGGAAATTAGCTTAGGCTCACTAAGGAATCAGGTTTAGAGGGTTTGCCCAGGATGAATTGCTAGTGACCATTGTTGCTCTCTTTATAAGCCTCCTGGGGTCCATTAGAGTTTAGGTGCATCATCCCTGTGAGGAAAGAAAATGAGGAAGTCTTGGGTGTGCAAGCATGTCTTTATTTTTCTTCAATTTTTGACACCTTTTAAACATTGATTTAAGAAAAAGAGAGAGTGAGAGAATATTGGTTTGGGTTTTTTGTTCCACTTATTTAAGCATTTATAGATTGAAACTGGTATGGACCATGACCAGGGATCAAACCCACAACTTGGCCTGTTGGTACAGTACTTTAAGCAACTGACCTACCGGCCAAGGCTTCACCAGTTTTTTAAAACTCTAATTCTCATCATGGACTTAAAGTTGCTGGCACATGCTACACACCAATAAAAAAGAATAATGATAAGCTCCTAGTGTGTTCTACCACCTAGCAATCACTGAATAAAGTATAGTAACTAATAGAAATGACAATAACAAGCTCTAGGAGGGCAAAGACAGTGTTTTAAAACATTTCAATTCTGCGTCATCAGAATAGCATTCAGTACCTAAGAGGCACCTGACAGTTCAATAGTACACCAGTAAGCAGACAAATTAATAACTGAATTTTGACATTTTCTTTGAGAATTCTGATGTGATAAACACGGAAATGAGAGACAGCTCTCATATTATGAGCTCAAGGGCAAAATGATATTTCATCTTTGTATTTCCTATAAGTTGCAAAATGAACCTACACAAATCCTGTGGTAAATGTCTACTAAGGTGTCCTCATACAGTTCAGGTTCAGATTGCACAATGAAGTGGGTGCCACATCTGGGTAGCACACTGGCATTTTTGTTGCTATAAATCACTTTTGTACTTTTATTATAATTTATTAAGTCCCGAGTTGGGGAATTTGTATATTTATCATGATTATCTTTTGATCAATGGCAATGGAGCTTCCTGTTCTCAAGAAATTGCAGTGTCCTGACAATTACCCAACAAACATGAGGAAATATCTTGTTCTAATGCATCAACACGTCTCATTCTGTTCTGACTTCTGAGGAATGAAGTTGATGATACTGAGGTCTTTTGGGCATAATATATAAAGCATCCTATGATTCTCAGCTGGTATTGCCTTTATGACTTCGGTGCTATTGATAGGTATCTTAAAAAACAACCTCAATGGTCATAGCCTGTGGGGCTCATTGGTTGAGGCTTGACCTATGAAGCAGGAAGTCAAGGTTCCATTAGTGATTAAGGCACATGCCCCCTTTGTAGACTAGATCTCCAGTGTGGGGCATGCAGGAGGCAGATAATCAATGATTATCTCTCATCTTTGATGTTTCTCTGTCTTTCTCACCGTTCCTCTCTGAAATCAATATAAATATATTTTTTAAAAAACTACACAATTTCATTGGGATAATTGCACACTAAGTGTTGTAGTTCTTATTGTTTGTCATTTGTTTGTGGTACCAGGAAAGTATTGTTGAGTTCTCACTTTTAGATACTTTTTTAGTGAGACAAATCACTATGTAAAAACAGGTTTCCAGCCCGACCAAGTTTGGCTTAGTGGGTATAGCGTCGGCCTGCTGACTGAAAGGTCCTGGGTTTGATTCTGGTCCAGGACACATGCCCTGGTTCGTGGCTAAATCCCTGGTGGGGGGCATGCAGGAGGCAGCTGATCAATGATTCTCTCTCATCATTGATGTTTCTATCTCTTTATCCTTCTCCCTTCCTCTCTGAAATAATTAAAAATATGTTTAAAAAAAGGTTTTTAAAATAACGAAGTTTTCATTTACTAAATGTAATCCATTGCCTGTAAACACTAAACAAAAGGTCCATTTTGTATAACAAGTCCTATATTTTACAATGTGAAATTAGAGAAAACATACAACATCTGAACTTAATATCTTCTTCTTTTTTTTTACATAAAGATATCATAAAGGATTTTAGGGATCAGTACTTAATAAATGAACTTCTTTTCAACCAATATTGACCAAGATTTTAAAATTTCCTACAATTAATTATTTAAATAATACTGAATACTAACCTATTAACGGAGAGATTAAGAAAACTTTCACGTGCAACTTACACATTGTTTGTTTTTCATTGCTCCTTCATTATCAAATCTACCTTACTCTTAATTCATCTATGGAAAGAGCACCAAGAGTAATTCACTATCAGAAGTCTTACCAAGATTGTTACTTCCAGAAGATTTCAAAAGTCTGTTTTTTTCTTTTTTTTCAGGAATTGCTTGTTGGTGGCTGTGAATAAAAAATGGTGATAAATGATATTACCATCTTAACATAAATACAAAAAATATTTTCCAACTATTATAAATTCTCAGCATATGTCAGATAATATCAGAGTTAATATTAATACATTAATTATACTACACACTTCAAATTTGTAAGTTCCACAAACTTCTTATGAAGATGTAATTTTTAAAGAAAAGTAACATAAAAGAGTCATGATTTGCAGGCAATCTAGTTCAGTGAATTAATTAGATTTAGCTTGACTTAATGTCAAGTCTTTTGAACTCAGATTTCCTAGTTGAATAAACACGGCAATTTGTTCTCAAACAAGTCACTTTTACTGTGGCTTGAGGTCCGCCTCTACAAAATAAGAATCTTACTGCCTTACTTTAGAAGGTTGCTAGGAGACGGAAATGAAAGAACCCATCAAAAAGAGATGCTCAGAGAAACAGTAAGGCAAAGGAAAAATCTGTTATTGAACTCGAATTGTTGAAACTGTGTTGGAATCCCAAAGAAACCCTAATGTGGGTTTTTCATAGTATCTAACATTGAAATGTCACAGTTTTCAGAAAATGCTATTAATTTTGGTATTACTGGCCCTTTCTTTGTGGTTTGTGATTCAGGGTATCTCAGTTACTGTATAACTTGCAACTAAATCTATGTACAAATATATTACCTCCTGAACTCAGATAGCAAAATGCTTCCTTAGTTTTTTTTTGAATCATGTGAATTATAGAAAACTAATAGAAGGCAGGACCTGGCCTTGGCTACTACTATCCCTTCTCTTCCTCCTCAAACTGTGAACCAGCAGATCTTTATGAGAATGATGCTTGTTCTCCCTGTCCACTCCCAATTGGCTTGGAAGATAGAATCCTACTTGTCACACATGGACACTGATAGGTGATGCACCCACAGCAATTGTTAGGACCGATAATTTACTTTTAAATGAGAGCGTTCTGTTGACTGGCTTCCATGTGAGACACAATTTAAAATATTTTGAAACCTGAGGAAATTCAACTCACTTGGGAATGTCTCATTGTTATAGCAAAGAGATCACTTGAGGGGCCAACCTCAATTTTGGAATCTCAGGCAAGCTGGTGCCTACTGCACTGGGAAAGGCAATGTGGGACCTTCCACTATCTAAACAAAGGTGCTCTACAGGATTTAAGGTGAACCCGGGAAGAGAACTGGTGACAAAAGAGGAAGGAATGTCTGGTCTTTCTCGCAGCATTATTTGACCTCTCTGACAGCTTAAAATGGTTCCAACTAACACGTGCTTCATCTATCCTAAGGCCTTCCTTGTTTCCCTGTCCCCAGTTTTAACAAATGTACTCTCTGAATAAAAAACAAAGAACGAACAATTGTACCCTTCCATCTGATGAACTTCCGAATCTCTTGTTAGTAAAAATTCCACCATTTTTTCATTGTTTTCATATTTGGCAAGTGAAAGCGGTGTGAAGTCATCCTGTAGAGCAGAAGAAACAATTTATAATACATGCAATTACATGTATCCAAACTGAATATTAGAATTTAAAAAGATCCTCTGCACTTAAACCTATACTATAGGAAGTAAATAAAAAGCATCCCCTTTTGCCCTGGCTCATGCTCTCACTGGTTATACCCTTGGACTGCACATTGAAGGGTCCAGATATAATTCCCATTCAAGAGCACACACCCACATAGCAGGTTTGTTTCCCAACCCTGGCCTGGGCCTATGTGCAGGCACCCACACATTGGTGTTTCTCTCTCTCTCTCTCTCTCTCTTTCTCTCTCTCTCTCTCTCTCTCTCTCCCCTTCTTTCCCTTAAATTCTGTCAAAAAGCAATGGAAAAAGATATCCGCTGATGTCGATGAAAAAAAAAAAATAGTTGCAGCCCTTTCCTTCTCACCTCTGAACAGTCACTGTCTGCTTCTTCCCTTTAAAATGTCCTCCACTCGCTCTTCTGCAGATTAACTGTAATATCATTCCCCAAAACTCCCCTCAAAGATTTACAGTGCGGGTTCCAAGATTCTATGTTCCTGTCTTACTATCTATCCTGGTATACTGTCGTTATCATGTTGCCTGTGGACTGAGATCTCTTCTTCTCACTTGCACTCACCCAGCTCCCCTTGCTGGGTATTAGATCTCCTCTTCCCACCAATCCCCAACAGCACCCATTTCCTAAGCAACTGTCAGCATAGCAACCAGTCCCCACCAGCACTTCAACTACCCCGGCCTTCAGTCCTCTCTTGGCTCTGAGCCTATCACCCACTCCCAGGCCCTAACAGGAAGTTCTTCCTTCTGGGGTGGAAGGGTATCTGGGAGGCAAAATTTTGCCCCTTCCATGGACACCACATTTCTCCAGCCCTGCCTAACTGGGCTTTGGAGTTGTTTCCATGGTGACAGGGCCTGATTTATTGTATTCTGTGTATGTATGTGAGAAAGAAAATGCTTGTTCCCAGCTGGTGTGGCTCAACAGTTGAATGTTGACTCTTGAACCAGGAGGCACATGTAGGGATTGTGGGCTGGATTCCCCAACGGGGGTGTGCAGGAGGCAGCCAATGGTTGATTCTCTGTCATCATTGATATTTCTATCTAACTCTCCCTTCTTTACTCTTTAATATCAATAAAACATACAGCTATTTAAAAAGGCTTGAAACTGAAGTAAAAACATGTATTTCAAATATTTTGTAAATAAAGTGACTTGATCTATACCTCGTTTCTCGCTTCTGGATTTGCCATACAGGAAAGTAGCTTTTCCACTATTGCTGTGTTTTTACCGAGTACAGCATAGTGAAGAGGAGTGTTGCCATGGATGTCCATTACATTTGGATCGGCACCATGTTCTAGTAGGATAGCAGCACATTCTTCTTGGTCATGTAGTATGGCCTGTCAGTATTATTCCAAAAAATAGATGATAAATTCTAGTAATGCAAAGTAAACATTCCACAAGTTCTTCTAAGTAATTAAATTAAAACCAATCTCAAGTTCACATAGTTGGCTAATACATACGTGCATTAGAGCTGTTTTATTTTCATTATCACTGAGGTTCAGTATGAAACGTCTGCGTGCTAGCAGTCTCACCACGCTTGCCTGGCCCTTGCCACAGGCCACATGCAGAGCAGTCCTATGAAAGTGAGAGGACTCATTAGGAACTTGGAGTGCACTACATGAAAGCTTACAATTGTCCACGTAATTGTAAACATTTCTCTCTATGTCTTCAAAGCAAATATTTAGTTTTCTTCTGGAGACAGTACAATATGTATTAGTTCTTGTTACTTACCCTATTTGAATAGAGGGAATATGACCTGAGGATGAACTTCAATATGGTGCTGTTCCTATTTTAACTGTCACTTATTAGATATCACTTGGCCTTTCTGTGCCTCAATTTTCTCATCAACAAAATGGGGATAAAAATAATAGGTATCTCACAGGACACCATTGTTGGCTTTAATGAGAATCTATGCACAGTATTTATTGCAGTTCTTCGCCCAGGAAAAAATAACTCAATTATTAGAAAATAATTATTATTACCAATTTAAAGAAACAACATTTCAATTAAGTAAAACAATATCATCATACCTACTTTGCAGACCTTTAATAAGCATCAGAAAGAACATAGTATTTCAATGCTTCTAAAATGCTTATTTTCTCACAATTTTACATCTCTGGCATTGGAATCCAATTTTTAATCCAGAATGTCTTACAACCTTTATTGGCAGCATTTAAAAAATTAATTAATACAAAATATACTGACAATCTGACATCCATGGTACCTTACAGTAAGGGAAATATTGCTTATTATAACATTCATCTTGCACTTTTGTCAAATGGTTGGCATTTAAATTCATATTAAGTCTTAATATCTTTATGGTGGTAAAGAGGACACAAAAGGAAATCAAGAAAATTTTAAAAGTAATTCTTACTTTGATTTTCAAGAAAATTTAACTCAAACGAAGGTCAGGATTCAAAAATTTAGGATGGCTCCTTTTGTTCAATATTTAGATTTGTAGATTATAGGGAAAGCGGATGTTCCCAATGATCAATATTAGTATTTATTACTATTATACATTGTCAAAAGGCCAGTTACAGGTTATCGTTTACAATTTCCTACTTTCAGAAATACTTTGGTTTGGAAGCAGGGAGAAAAAGCTTCAACCTGATGATGTCCTAATATTTTAATTATGAACTTCTCATTTGGCTCATATTGGGCAACATGAAATTGTAAGGATGAAAGGGCCTGAGATTTGGAGGGAAAGGGTCCTCAGTAGAGTAGGTCTGCTACAGAATAGGTATTCAGGTTATATTTCATGTAAAAACGGATTGAGAGAATGCATACACATAGTGGAAGAGTTCAATATTTTTAAATAACTCTTTATATATTAAAAAAACACTTCAGCATTAATAATAATCTTCTACATTCTCTCTCTTTACTAAAAAAAAAGTTTATGTTTGTGACTATTACAGATGTCCTACATTTTTCCCTCATCGTCACCTTCCACCTGGTTCCTGCCCCAACCCAGACCTTCAACACTATATTGTCTTGTCCATAGGTAAAATCTTAGGTTAATCTCTTCCTGCTCCTCTGTTCCCCCTTGCCTCTGAGATAAAGAATTCTGTTACGTGCTTACATGCCTCTGGTTCCATTCAATTCATTGGTTTTTGTTGTTGTTATTGTTGTTTGCATTAGATCTATTGTTTATTTATTTTGATTTTTACATTCAATTGATGATCTATAATAATAAAAGCAAAATATGGTAATTAGACCAGACGTCCTTCTGGACATCCTTCTGGACGACTTCCAGATGAAGCCAGGGCTGCAGCCACAGGATCAAGGATGCCTCCGTGGGAGGGATCCAGGTAGCTGCCAAGGCAGTGAAGGCCTATCCTTGGACAAATTTCATGCATTGAGTCTCTAGTAGATACATATTATTGTATATTTTTAAACTTTTCTTCTTCCTTCATCTTCTTCTTTTCTTCTTCTTTTCTTCTCCTTCTCCTTCTCCTTCTCCTTCTTCTCCTTCTCCTCCTTCTCCTCCTCCTTCTTCTCCTTCTTCTCCTTCTTCCTTCATCTTCCCTGAAGGGGTTTCCTGATCAGGGTGGGGGTCCAGACTGGGAGCATTGCTGGCCTGGGTAGGAGGCTGGGGCAGATTGCAGGCTGGCCATGCCCCCATCTGGGTGGGGGTCCCCGCTGCGGGGCATGCCCAGCGTGGGTGAGAGTCTGAGGGCTCTTTTCTGGGCAGTCATGCACACTTTGGGGTGGGGGTCCCTGCTGGGGGTGTGGCCAGCCTGGGTGAGAGGCTGATAGCTGCTAGCAGGCTGGCCACGCGCTCATTGGGATGAGGGTTTCCACTGGGTGTGTTGTTGGCCTGGGCAAGGGGCTAATGGCCTTTTTCAGGCTGGCCACACCCCCATGGGGTGATGGTCCCCACTGCGGTTAAGGGGGCCTGGGCAAGGGGCTGAGTGCCATTTGGGGGCAGTATGCAGGCTGGCCATGCTCCGCGCCTTGTCCAGAAGGACATCTAGAAGGTCTCCGGAAGGACTTCCATTCTTATTACCATATTACTTTTTTATTAGTATAGATATATATACTTTACAGGCACAGTTATAAAACAGCTCAAGTGCCCATCAGTAGATGAGTAGATGGAAAATGTGTAGTACATTTGCACAATGATATACTTTGCTACTGGAGAAAAGAAGGCACTCTTATACCCTTTGCGACAGTATACACAGATCTGGAGATTGTTATGGTAAATGAAATAAGCCAGTCAGAGAAAGGCAAATGCCATATAATCTCGCTTACACATGGAATCTAATGAAGAAAATAAACTGAAAAACAAAATAGGACCAGAGGCCTGGATTCATGGGCCAGACTGACAGATCTCAGAGGAAGGGGTGTGGGGAAAGGGAAGTGATTAGCCAAAGAACATATATGCACATATGCATAGCCCTTGGACACAGACCACCATGTGTGAAGCCTGCAGACTGTGTGGAGGGGCACTGAGGTGGTGAAATGCGAGACATCTGTAACAGTGTCAACAATAAAAATAAAACATTTTCAAAAGAAGTCCAAAAGGCAGAAAGTCAGAAATGAATTTTATCTATGCAAGATGCATATGATTGCTCTTCCTGAGGATGCTATTATTCATAAAAATATTTACTAGAATTTACGTCCATGTTCAATAAAGAAAACAGATTTTTAAAAAAGGAAATGTTCATTTTTAATACAAATGCTCAGAAATAAATTTTATCACATTTTGCATCTATTTTTCACTAATTAAGATCATAGTCTGTTTGTGTGTATGTATAACCAAAATGAGTTTTTCTTCTTAAGACTTTGTTATTTTCAGAAGTACTGAGTGAAACAAACTATATAACTTAGATTTTAGTATAACTAGAATTGATGGGTACTGGGAATATATCTCTACTAGAGGCCCAATGTAAGAAATTTGTGAGGGGGGCGGTGTGTCCCTCAGCCTGGAATGCACCCTCTTGCAATCCAGGATCCCTCGGGGGGTGTCCGACTGTTGGTTTAGGCGCGGTCCCGCAGTGGACATCCCTCTCACATTCTAAGACCACTGGCTCCTAAGCACTTGCCTGCCACCCTGCCTGCTCTGCCTGCCTGCCTGATTGCCCCAAACCACATCTGCCTTGTCTCCCACACCCGGGACCTACCCTTTTCTCCTCCAGCTGGCTGCAGGCACCTGGTACCCAGGCTTTCCTCCCTCTGGCCAGCTCCAGGCACCTGGGACCCCGGGCAGCTTCACGTGGCCTGGCCTCAGGCACCCAGAACCCCCGGTAGCTTCGCCTGGGCTGGCCTCAGGCACCCAGAGCCCCTGGCAGCTTCACGTGGGCTGGCCTCAGTCACCCAGAACCCCTGGCAGCTTCACGTGGGCTGGCCTCAGGCACCCAGAGCCCCCGCACAGCTTCACTTGTCCTGTCCTCAGGCACCCAGAACCCCGGGCAGCTTCACGTGGGCTGGCCTCAGGTACCCAGAACCCTGGGCAGCTTCACTTGGGCTGGCCTCAGGCACCCAGAACCCCGGGCAGCTTCACGTGGGCTGGCCTCAGTCACCCAGAACTCCTGGCACCTTCACATGGGCTGGCCTCAGGCACCCAGAACCGCAGGCAGCTTCACGTGGGCTGGCCTCAGGCACTCAGAACCCCGGGCAGCTTCACGTGGCCTGGCCTCAGGCACCCAGAACCCCGGGCAGCTTCACGTGGCCTGGCCTCAGGCACCCAGAACCCCGGGCAGCTTCACGTGGCCTGGCCTCAGGCACCCAGAACCCCCGGCAGCTTCGCCCGGGCTGGCCACAGGCACCCTGAGACTGAAAGGCTTCGCCTGGACCCCTGCTCTGTCAGAAAGGACATCCAGAAGGATGTCTGGAAGATGTCTGGTCTATCCAGTCTGATTAGTATATTACCCCTTTATTAGTATACTAGCAGATTTTTAAATGTGGTGCTCAGGGCCAAATTGCCTATTGCAAATGTCAAAAACAACGTAAATTTTAAACAGCAGTATAAGGACAATCTTCAAAAACTGGATGGATGTAAAATATTATTTTACTCTTTTAACTTATTCCTTTTATTACAGGGAAAATAAATATTTTTTCATTTGGCCATTGGTCACTTATCCTTATGCAAAAAAATACTTCGTTCATTTTTAAGTTAGAGTTTTTCGTTGTTGATCTCAAAGACTTCTCTGTAAAAGGAAGACATAATTTTTCTCTGATACACATATACTGCATATATTTTGCAAGAACATTTTCTTTATCTTGCTAAAATTATTTCCTGGTAGACAGTGTTTGAAAAATTTTTAAATATATTTTTATTGATGAATAAAATATATTTTAGTCAATGTTGAGAGAGAATCATTGATTGGCTGCCCCCTGCACACTCCTACAAAGAATAGAACCCGCAACACAGACATATACCCAGACCAGGAATTGAACCATGACCTCCTTCTTCTTATGTTGACACTCAACCACTAAGTTATGCCAGCCGGACTTGAACTTTTTATATTGCTCAATCAACCTCCAGAAATCTTGTGCTTCAAGTCTTTGTCAACATTAAAAAAACAAAGTATAAACAGATATTTGTGTATTTTCCTGGTACTTTTCTCATTTTGCATATTTAAAAGTTTTAATCTGAGATTTTTTTGGAGTAATCCAAATCTAGCTAGTTTTATACAAACACTTAACATAGAATCCTCTACCATTTTTCATTGACCTTTTCCAGAAACATGAAATGTCACCAGTATCGAGTTCTGAAGTGTTACATATATTTGGAGGTTTGGGCACTTTTCATTCTGTTCCAATCATTTATCTGTCTTTTCAGCTATTAGTAAACTAATACTTTATGGAAATTCATAGCACACATTAATATCTAGAAGGGTAAACCTGTGTCTACTATGCAAAATTTTTCTTAATTTCATGACAATGATGGAACATAACATGGAACTCAAAAATTTTTAAAGTATATTGAATTGGTCGGTAAAACTAATAAACATAGGACAAGCACACATTTTGAGAAAGTCAGTCATCATACTCAGGACCACAGCCACCTTCCCATTTCAAAGTTGCTTCTGAGTTCCCTCCATAAACAATATAGTTTATTAGATTTTATCTAAGGAATTTTTAGCCCAGAAGTGGATCTATTATGGGAATTATCTCTCTCTTTGTGCACTTTTCTATAGTATGTAAAATCATGGTATAAAAATGTGCATGGTAGAAAATCCTATATAAGAAAAGCCTAATATGCTAAGTGCCGGTCATCAGTCAGCTGTTCAACCATTCTGAGAGTAATATGTTAATGATAAGCTAAGGCCACTCACCTACTCGCTATGAAGTGCACTGACCACCAGGGGGCTGACACTCAGACCAGTAGGTTTGCTTACTGCTGGGGTCATGCTGATCAGCACTTAGCGAGATGGGCCAGACATGCTCTGGAGCCCTCCCATGGCCCCTCTGCGGCTTGCCAAGCTCTCGTGTCACTCCCTGGCCCCGACTGTGCACCAGTAGGGTCCCTTGGCTTGGCCTGCGCCCTCTCACAATCCAGGACCCTTCAGGGGATGTTGGGAAGCTGGTTTGGGCCCAGTCCTGCAGGCCAGGCCAAGGAACCCCACTGGTGCATGAATTCATTATTGATATGTAGTTAAATCACTTAAAAATTGTTAGTAAAGTGTTCTGTAAGAAGAATTATCTGTGAGTCCATGTGTTTTTATTTTTGCTGCTCATAAATTTGGTCTGAGCGCTTGAACCCAGGTCAGGTGTCCACCAAAGAGTTGCTGCTGGGCCCTGCAAGGGTGTGCCTCTCCCAGTCTACCAACCTCCTCCCAGTGGACCCCAGGCTGCCAGCCTCCCAGGCCCTATTACCTTCTCATCCTGTCCCTATCATTCAGGCTACTTTTCCTGAACAATAGGATTTGCCTCACTCTCAACAGGTTTCCCACGCTGGCAGCTTTGTGGATGGCGCGCATATCTTCCTCTCGATATTGGGGCATTCTGGCTCCCAGGCCACTGCAGCCAGGACTGGTGGGGGAGTCCATAACTGCCTCTCTGGGACATCTCAGAATAGAAAAATACTTCTCCATGGCAGAGAGTCTAGGGCTTCAGAGAAGCCCCAACTTCCCTCTGCTTTTCGCACCTCCTGAGCCGAACACTAGCTCTCTAGCCAACCACCTGATGCCACAGCATTCAAGCAGGGCAGTTTGGCAGTTTACCATCTCCTCTCGGAATCATAGTAACCAAGCAACGGCCTCTGACATCACTACCCATACTCATAGAGCCTTGAGGTCAAAGGTAGCCAGAGCACATGTGCAAAGCCCAAATATCTCAAATCTCAGAGACTACCCTGGTGGGTGTGTCTCCCTGGTAAAAGCTCCCACCACAGCACCAGAGGGTGGCGGTTCCATAAGTGGTCAAGAGCATGAACTAAAGTTTCAGATTAGATCCCTGGTCCCAAGTAAGGGGCATGCATGCAAGGGGCAGTCAATTCAAGTCTCCCTCATGTCAATGTTTCTCTCAATCTCTCTCTCTCCCTCTCTTCTACCCCTGCTACCTCCAGTACATTCCTTCCACAAAGTAATAAATAAAAATTTAAAAAATGCAGAAAATATCCTCAGTGAGGTTTAAGAAAACTAAAAATTAAAAGAAATATATCAGTAATTGCCTGTGGGTAGGTCTGGGTTCTGCTCAAACATCCGTGGGAGTTGGCCAAGTATTTCCTGAGGCTTGTAACAGTCAATCACCCAGTGAAAAAGCAGTCTTTGCCTAAGAACAGAGCTAGGGTGGTGTGAAATTTCAGGATGCTCAAGGAATTATGTCCCAGGAAACTCCCCTTAAAAGAAAATCTCTGCAACCAAAGCACTTGTATGCATGCATAGAAGCATTACCAATGGACACAGACACTAGGGCTGTGAGAGAAGGTGCTGGGGTTGGGAGTGGCCAGGGAGAAGCCAATGGGGGAAAAATAATATTGTAATAGCTATGTACAGTCCCGGGGGTGGTACTTAAATATCAGGGAAACCACTCTGTAAAGTATAAGATTATCTAACCACTATGTTGTACACATGAAACTAATCGTATATAATGAAATGGTAATATGCAAATAGACTGACCAACAGAACAACAGCACAACCAGTCACGATGATATGCGGGGACCACCAGGGTTCGCGACCACAGGTGGCATAATTCAGAACATTGGTGTGTTAGCCATGGAAGGACAGAGGAACAGGTTAATGGTGCACCAGACCAAGGTAGGGTGCTGGTCACTGTCATCAGGGTGAGCCTCTGGTACTTACTGAAAATTCTTTGCTCCCACATGTTGTGGTCCTACCCAGCGCTCGCACCTGCTGTTGGCACTGGCCCCACTCACACCTGCTACCAGCACCCGGCACCTACCCAATTGCTTGTTGCCATCAGCGGGTGTGTGTGGCAGCTGCTGGCCCTAATTGCCCCTGAAGGGTCCACACCTCCCCCTGCTCCTCAGGGGTGATCCTGGCAGCAGCTGCCACTCACACCCACTAATAGCGCCTGCCCTGAATGCACCTGCTGCTGGCATCAGCCCCAATTGCTCCATGCCATCATCGGGTGCAAGTGGGGCTGGCTCTGTCAGCACATGGGAGTGGTGGTGGCAGAAGCAGGGCTTCTGGCAGACAGGGGACAGGGGGCCATGGCAGCAGGGGTTGGGCATCGGCTCAGAGGAATGGCCAAGAACTGCTCCTGTGCCCACCTCAGCCTAGAGCCCCACAGTTTTTCTTTCAAGGTTTGCGAATTCATGCAATGGGCCCCTACACCAGAATAATATTGAGGGGGAAATAAGACAGGGAATACCTCCTCTCTGGATTCAGGTGTGTCACCCAAGACCCACAGCTGCCAAGTCACTGCATCTTGGCAGCTCCTGCATTGAGCATCTGCCCCCTGGTTGTCAGTGCGTATCATAGCTACCAGTTGTATAGTCAGCCGATCCCTTAGGTTTTTATATATATAGATTTATGTATTTTTTTTATTTTTTTATTTAGAGAGAAAGGAACACTGATTTCTTGTTCCAATTATGTATGCTTTCATTGGATGCTTATTCTATAAGCCCTGACTGGGGATCAACCCACAACTTTAGCATTTCCTGACAATGCTCTAACCAACTGAGCTTCCCAGCCAGAATGGTATTTTTATTTTTGCCTTTGAGATTATCTTTGTTGTTGTTATTGACATTATTATGGATGTGATATTTCTTTTTCTTATGTAAATTTTGCCCACTTCTAGACATATCAGGGATTTTTCATTTTTTATTGTGACGGACTATTTTTCCATTATCATTAAAAATGTTTATTGTATTGATATCTGTACATCTGATAATCAGGCTGAAGAAAGCTGTAATTTTGTAACTGGTGAAGGAGCTGAGAGTTTATGGCAGTTTTTCAGGAAAGGCAAACTGGATGGTAAAGATTTCACCAGAAAGATATTGAGGAATGTGATGATGCAGATGGAAAAACAAATAAAGGAAAATGCAAGCAAGAGGGGCTGTTTTTATTGCAGAGTAAGATAATCGCTAAAAATGAAATTATATCAAATGGCTATTTTTCTCACAAATCACATTAGCCAAATTTTTCAGTAAGTCGTTTACTGACCTTATGTCCACCATTATGAAGCCTCTTGAACTCCATAAGTGTTCCATATTCTTTAAGATTAACAAACTGAAAGTCTAAATACTCATTTCCCCTTGCTTCCTTCTTTCTCTACCAGCAACTTCTCTTTCCATCTTTATACCATTTCTTGGGAAGGTAAAGTAGGTTGACTCCATATTCCATAGAAACTGGTATAAACATGTGAGTGCATACAGAGACTTCTTTTAGTGTAGTTCTTGTCCAGCAACTCCAAATGGACTACACCTGCTACGGTGGGTGAAACACACAGGAGCAGGAGCTGCCCCACAGCAACGGCTAATACAAACCCAGCTAACTCAGAACTCACCACCTTCCCATTGCATTTGCAAATGATTTCAAGTGATAACCAAAATGAAAAGTAACAGGAACCAGCACTGCACAAAATGCTCCGGAAAAATGTGGAAGTTTGGCAAACACATCTTACACCAAGACAAATACATAGGTTTTAATTTATTTTTCTGGGCCCATTTACTGCCATTTTGTTCTTTGGTGCTTGAATAGTTCACAAAATTGCTTGGAAATGGAAGCTCAGAAGTTGAGTGCCTGGACCTTCAGCAGAAATTGCTGCTGGTGATGGATTCCCCACTGAGGGATGAGTGCCTTCATTGGGAAAGGAACAACTAACAAAACCAACAACCAATTCTGAGGCCAAGCCTGTGTCACTCAGCCTAGCTAGACCAACTGGTTTTGGTGTGTGTGAATGGTGTAAACTATGATCACCATGCATTTGCCTCCTACATCAGCCCAACTAGAAATTATCTATTGTCCCTCATTTTCTCCTCAAAGTTACAGGAGAGGCTCTCTGTAGTGACCTGTGATGAGAAGGGTCTGATACTTCCTGATGCAGCCTACTTAACTCATAATATAGGCTCAAAAGTCAAACCATTTTAAGTAACTTTGCTATGTCCCAGAACAAACTCTAACAATATTTTAGAAATTAAAAATATCCAGCACCCAACAAAGTTCAGAATGTGTAGTCTACCAGACATGTAAAGAAGAACGAAAATAGAAACCATAATAAGAATATTTAATTTAGTGATTACTCATGTGATAGTATGCAAGAGTAATAAAACAGTTATGAATGGGTTCCATAAATTCAAGACATAAAAGAAAAATTTAATATATTAAGAAGAGGACGAAAACATATAAAACAAGACCTTAATCAAACTTCTAGAGATGAAAACTAGTGCTTTAGATGAAAACTATAAAGGGTGGGTCTGATAAGGAGACATCTATTTTAGCGACTGAGTAAGGCTGGATTTGGATTTCCATCTGAAATAACTAAAAAGAAAAAAAAAGAGGTGATACCATTGTTTTCAAGACACTGAACATTAGGAAAAATATAGGAAATAAACAAGGTGAGTTCTACAATTGTCTCACCTGCCTTGGGAGAGTTTACAGGCAGAGGGTAAAGAAGAAAGAAGTTAGGTAGAGCCAAGTGGTGTCCCCAACAAGAGTAGATAGAGCTGAAGGTCTGGAAGGACCAAAGGAACAGAACTTCACTGAGAGGAAACCCTACTAGTATGCACAGTATCTTCTAGAAATTTTCAGCAGAGTTATGATCAGAATATGGATTTTAGTAAGTAGTGCACATAGACTGATGAAAAGGGACAGATGCAAAAACTGAGAACAGCGATCAGGCTATCAATTCCCAGAAGGAAAGTAGGGGAGGGAGAGGGTAAGGGGAACAGATCATCCGAAGGACTTGTATACACGCATATAAACCAAACCAATGGACATGGACAACTGGGGGATGGGAGCATGAGTGTGCGGGCGGGGGTGTGGGGGTTGGGGGTTAATGGGGGGGGACATGAGGACACATTAGTAATACCTTAACTATTAAAAAAAAAAAAGAAAGTAGTGCAGGTGGGGAAACGTTCAAAGTCATTACAAGGGAGTGCACCCATCATTCACAAAGGTTCATGAATAGTGAGTTTTCTGCTCCCATAAGCCAGATTTGAAAACCTTGAAATTTACTTCATTGTTGGGCAGATTATTCAGAAGGGTGAGTAGTAGGGTGAAACTCATCCCAGATTAAAAGTTTCTCTGGTCCAATATACTAGTTCTAGATAATTAAAGATTACTGAAAAAAAATTCTTTTCAATTTCTTTTCCAAAATGTAGGAATGAAAAGTAATGTTAATATATGCAATAAAATATTATCAAATATTCACAAAAGCAGGAACATATGACCCACATGATTAAAAGCAATCAGGACAATAAACTAAGCTATAAAAAAATATACTTAACTCTACAATACCTAAATAACAAAAAAAATGTACAGCTAATAATCCAAAAACATATAGGAAAAAAGAAGACAAATAGCAAGAATATAGATTTGTAATTATATCAATAAGCTCTTTAAAAGGTAATTAGTTTAAAAACTTCTTGACAATCTAAGATTGTCAAAATGAATAAAAAGTCATAATTCAATGATATGCTGCTTTAAGTATAGTATATTATAGATAAAAAAGAAAACCAATGATAAAAGGAATAGAAAAACAATAAGGAAAATCAATAAACTGAAAAATTAGTTATTGAAAAGATCAACAAAATTGATAATGCTTTAGATAGATTGACTAAGAAGAAAGAGAGAAGACTCAAATTCCTAAAGTCAAAAATGAAAGAGGGGGCATTGCTACCACTTTTGAGAAATGGAAAAGATGATAAGGGAAGACTATGAACAAATGTATACATACTAATAAAATTAGATAACTGAGATAAAATGAGCAACTTTCTAAAGAGAAATGATGCCAAAAAGTGCTAAAACATTTCAATCGAAGTAAGTATACAAATAGAGACTGAATTACTAATTTAAAAACCATCTCATCAAGTTGAGCCAAAACTAAATAATTTCAGTGAATTCTACCAAATACTTAAGAATGAATGTCAATTTTTAAGAATTAGTTCCAGAAAACATACTAATAGGGTGCACTTAACCACTCATTTGATGAGGCTAGTATTACCCTGAGGCCAAAACTAGACAAAAAATACAACAGTAAAAGGACAGAAAAATATTTCTTATGATTATAGACACAAAAATTCTCAGCAACTGCTTTTTATTCACCATGTACCTCTGTGCATTTAGATAAGTTAAATCAAATTTATTTGCTGTGTTAGGAGCTTCTTGGGCTACAAAGGCAGGTTACAAGAAAAGGGGATTTACTGGGTCAAATGGGAGTGCTATTTTTAATCTTTTGAGGAAACTCCATACTGTTTTCTTTTTCTCCACATCTTCATCAGCATCTGATGTTTGTTGACTTGTTGACGGTAGCCATTCTGACAGGTGTGAGATGGTACCTCATTGTTTTGATTTTCATCTCTCATATGTCTCTCAGCCTTCTGTATGCCCACTTTTGAAAAGTGTCTATTTAGGAATATATCCCAAGAAATCAGTAAGACCAATCTGAAAGGATATATGCACCCCTATGTTCATAGCAGCACAATTCATTATAGCTAACATTTGGAAACAGCTTAAGTGCCCATCAGCAGATGAGTGTAATAAAAACCAGTGGTGCATCTAAACAATAGGATACTATGCTGCTGTGAAAAAGAAGGGACTCTTACCATTTGAAACAGCATGGATGGAACTGGAGAGTATTATGATAAGCAAAATAACCCAGTCGGAGGAAGATAAGTATCCCACGATCTCACTCATTTATGGAATATAATGAACAACACAAACCGATCAAAGAAAATAGAGCCAGAGTCATTGAAGCATCGAACAGACCATACAACCTAAGAGGGAAGGCAGGGGAGGGAAGGGGTGGTAAGAGATCAACTAAAGGGCTTGTATGAATGCTATGGAACAGACAGTAGTGAGGTGAGGGCATGTGCTGGGGAACAGGAACAGCTGGGGAGGGTTCAATAGGTGGAGTGGGAAGAGACATATGTAATACTTTCAACAATAAAGAACTTAAATTTAAAAAAAAGAAAAGGGGATTTTCACTTGTACATAAGTCATATTACAGATTTGGAATACAAGCTGAGACATGGCAAGTGGTGAAATGTAATCAATTATACTGATATTTTCTGTCAAGAATTAAAGAAATTTGTTTTTAAGTTTAGGAACATTAATCTGTTTAACAAGAAAAGCTAGAAGAAATGTTCTACATGGCTGATTGGATTATTTTGGGCTATAACAGATTACATGTTTGGGGAAAATGTCCAAAAAACCCCACCAAACAACACCAACAACAGATTCACAGAGAGGTAAACGAGTTCAACAACAAAAAAAGAAAAACTATACCTCTTTTTTGAAATATTGAAAGTTTCAAACTTTCACAGGCTCTTCTGTAAGATGGAGACGGTAATTCTATCAATCTGTATTACCTACTGAAGTATACTATACTGACAGGAAACTTTAAAAATTAAACATTTATTAACTCATAGGAAAAAAAAAACCCACAATAAACCAAACTCTGCAACATATAAAATAGGTTATAAACCATAACTAATGAGATTTTTCCAAAAAATGAAAGGTTGATTTAACATTTGAGCCTAGAACTTTCCTGTGAGTAAAGTTGTATTGCTTAAAGCCACTCTGTTTGTAGGAGTTTGTTAAGTCAACAAGCAGTAGGAAAGTAATAAATGGTCTCAATGTTACTTTTTTCAATAAAGTTCTTATTTATACGAAACAGCCATGATCACTATAGTACCTGGGCAGTTGAATCAATAGCACTTTTTAATTTAATAATAGATTTGAAACTTATTTTGTCATTATTCATTAAGATAATTTCTATTAATGACTGCATATTAATGTTTTTCATGGAGCGGTTCAACAGTTTAGTTCAAAGTATTACTATAATGAATACTGTTATAATGAACATTATAATGTTAACTAGTCACCTGGTGCACGAAATTCATGCACATTAAAAGCGGATTAATTAGAGGAAATATTTTTTTAATAGTTTTATTGATTTAATACAGAGAGGAAGGGAGAGGGATGGAGAATTAGAAACATCGATGTAAGAGAAGCATCAATCAGCTGCCTCCTGCACACCCCCTACTGGGGATGTGCCTACAACCATGGTACATGCCCCTAACTGGAACTGAACCTGGGACCCTTCAGTCCCCAGGTCGACGCTTTATCCAGTGAGCCAAACCAACTAGGGCTAGAGGAAATATTTTAATATTGCTATTTCCCCTTTCTCTATAATAGAAGTGCCAGAGTTGAAAGAAAATTAGTAAAATGTATATGAAAATCTTCCTCCTGTTAGAGTCTGGGGTGCACCACGGGACCCAGAGTCAAGTCCCCACCCACTCACATGTGCATCAAAATCACGCAAAACCGAGACCCAGCCGGCTCCCCATCATTGGGCTAGATCCAGACCTAGCCTGTCCCACACTTCTCAAACCCTGCCGTGTGGGGGGGCACAGCCTCAGGTCCCCCAGCCCATGCCAGGGCAGATGGCATGGCCTGAGGTCCCCTGTCATGTCCCGCTGGGCAGGGGGAGTGTCCTGCCATCCCCCAGCCTGATGCCAGGGCTGGGGATGCAGCCTGAGGGTCCCTGTCAAGTCTCACAGAGCGGGGTGTGTGGCCTGAGGTCCCGCAGCCTGGCGCTGGGGTGGGGGCAGAGCCTGAGGTCCACAGGCCCAGCTCCAGGGTGGGGTGCGCACCTTGAGGTCCCCCGTCAACTCCCGCTGGGGGGAGGGCGCAGCCTCACGTCCCCTGGCCAGGTGCCAGAGTGGGGGCATAGCCTGAGGTCCCCCGGCCTGGCACCAGGGCAGAGGATGCAGCCTGAGTTCCTCTGGCCTGGCACTGGGGCGAGGTGAGCAGCCTGAGGTTGCCTGGCCCAGCACCGGTCAGGGGTGCACCTTGAGGCCCCCTGTAAAGCTTACTGGGTGGGGGGCAGAGCATCAGGTCACCCGGCCTAGTGCCAGGGTCGGGGAAAAGGCCTGAGGTTCCCTGGCCTAACACCGAGGTAGGGGGCACACCATGAGTTTCCCTGTTAAACCCTGTCAGGTGGGGCACAGCTTCAGGTCCCCTGGCCCAGTGCTGGGGAGGGGTCATGGTCTCAGCTCAAGCCTGGCTGAGCAGGGGGTGTGGCCTGAAGTCCCCTGGCCTGGCACCAGGGTGGGGGGCGAGGCCTGAGGTCCCCTGGCCTGGTACCAGACCGGGGGCATGGCCTGCAGTCCCCTGTCAAGTCCCACAGCAGGGTGTGGCCTCAGGTCCCTGCTGATTGCTCCTTAAGGCTCATTATGGGAACTGGGCCTCAGCTGTGGGTGCAGCCATCTTAGTGGCGGTGGGACAGTTAATGTGAATATTTCTCTCTTATAATATAGGATGTTTCTTATGAAATTTCTGATAATTTCTTTAGAATAACCTCCTAAAACTATATTCATTGGATTTTTTAAAAGTATCATTTTAGGCTTTTTGTGTAATGTCCTCATTAATACTATCAGGTCAAATGAGAGTGTCAATATTTATTCACTCTTTCTGACAATACTATTTCTCTTTTTCCCCTCAATTGTATAAGTAATACATAATTGGTCATCATTGTTTTCCCCTACATTTACCAGATTATTAGTAATAAAACTTAAAGTAGAATAAAAAGTGTAATTTGTTTACATTTATTAAAATGTTTGCTTACTCTTTCTGTACACCAAATGCTCAATCTCATATAGACCCCCTGTTCATGATTATATCTATGTTCATGGTGAAAAGAACTAATGACATGTCCCTACCTTATAGGGTTTATAATCTCATTGTGAGTCACAATCTAGTTACTATTTAATAAACAACAGTTTCTAGGTTCTATCCTGAAGTAATTTACATGCATTTTTTCACTGAAACTTTTTATGGGAAGTTATCTGTTTTATAAACCACAAAGTCACAGAGCTTAAAAGTAAGAGACCATTTAACTGATTTGTGCAGCACTGTGTTAGTGACAGAAAACACTTTAATGGTATAAAATTTAAATGAATTTTAGTGTAATATAAATTGATCACTGAATGGTAGTGTAGGGGATGGAATAGATTTGGGTCCAGGCTTCTTTGACTAATATTTGTTGCTTTCCTAACTATATGTCATTATCTAACTTTTCCTGGAGCCTCATTTTTTTTTCTTTTTCAAAAAAGGGAATTAATAATACTTACATTATAATTTGGCCTTGATTATATGTTATGAACATACATTTCTAAAACAGAGCTACTCCTTCATTTGTTCTCTGAGTGATAAGCTATAGAAGAGCATGTAGTATATCTATACTACTAAAGATTTTATCCACCCAACCCGGGATACTGCCTGTCAAACAGTAAACAGTCTGCATACAGATTTGCAGCTGTGAGTACGTGAAACACAGAATTTATTAGTGTATTAATATTTACTAAATATTGTGTTACTTTCCATAAGAACAACTGTGAACCCACCTTTGCCCCACTCTGTATTTGTTTCAGTTTCCCTTGTTTGGGTTATTACCCAGTATTAGAATACTCTCTACCTATCCATTAAACACTATTTATGACAGGGCGTTTTATTTCATCCTCATGCAATTCAGAGTATTCTTAGTAGATAGAGAAATAACTTCCCAGGTTAATGATGAATCATAACTGAGAGAAGAACAAATTGTGGAAATTGTGTACTAATATGGGATTCATAATGTCCCAAGTTGCTTCTACATTAAAAAAAAAAGAAAAGAAAGGTTTATTGATTTGTGATCCTTTGGAAAAAGTAAAAAAAGGCTCTCTGTGTTTGGTCATTTGACCTAGTAAGAATATGGGTACATTTAAAATAATGAAGATAAGTGTCATTTGTGATAAACTGTAAGTAAATGAACATCTTAGTATTTCTTTAAGATTATTTCCTTTCAGATTTATTTGGATAGAAATGGAGAGTGATTGAACCAAAAAATACAAGGTGAGGCAAAAGTAGACTGATAGTTGTATGTGAAACACAGTTTATTCTTCTTTTAATATATTTTATTGGTTTTTTAAACAGAGGAAGGGAGAGGGACAGAGTCAGAAACATGGATGAGAGAGAAACATGGAACAGCTGCCTCTTGCACACCCCTTGCTGGGGATGTGCCCGCAACCAAGGTACATGCCCTTGACTGGAATCGAACCCGGGACCCTTCAGTCCACAGGCCAATGCTCTATCTACTGAGCCAAACCGGTCAGGGCAACACACTTTATTATTGCATTATCATTTAACTAGAGGCCTGATGCACAAATTTGTACATGAGTGGGGTTCCTCGGCCTGGCAAGCGACCCAGGCCTATTGGGGGTCGGCCAAAGGGAGTGGCTCTGGGAGGTTTTCTCTGGGAGCACACTGACCACCAGGGGGAAGCTCATGCATTGAGCGTCTGCCCCCTGGTGGTCAGTGCGCATCATAGCAACTGGTCGACCAGTTATTCCAGTCTGTTGCTTAGGCTTTTATAGCTATAGATTATTTATTATTTTTCATATAAACAACTGTAAACCTACTTTTGCCCCACCCTATTTTTCAAAACCCCTTAAACCTCTTAATCCTTGCCTGTCTCTACCAGAAGGCTAACAAAACTAAAGATTGTCTTTGCAATGGGAAAGATTCCAATGAGAAAGTTATTATTTTCATGATAAAATTATACACACACTACTGCAAGTGCCCCTGATATTCTTTTTGAGAGGGGTGGCACTTGTTCCATCTTCAGTGAGAACAAGAACTCTATAAGCTGTAGCAATCACCTTGGTATTGAATAGAGATTATCATACAAGAGTGACAGAGCATAAAGATGGATATAACATAGATGCCAAAATCCTCAACAAAATCTTAGCAAATCAGATCCAGCAATACATCAGAAAGATCATACACCATGACCAAGTAGGATTTATCCCAGGGATGCAAGGATGGTACAATATCCGCAAATCAATAAACGTGATACATCACATAAACTAATTGAAAGAAAAAAACCACATGGTCATATGAATTGATGCAGAGAAAGCATTTGACAAAATTCAACACCCATTTTTGATAAAAACTCTCAGTAAGGTGGGAGTAGAAGGATCATACCTCAACATAATAAAAGCCATATATGACAGGCCCACAGCCAGCATCATACTCAACGGACAAAAACTAACACCATTTCCCCTAAGAACAGGAACAAGACAGGGATGCCCCCTCTCACCACTCCTGTTCAACATAGTACTGGAAGTATTAGCCATTGCAATTCGGCAAGAAGAAGAAATAAAAGGCATCCAAATTGGAAAAGAGGAAGTAAAACTGTCCTTATTTGCAGACGACATGATATTATACATACAAAACCCTAGAGACTCCATCAAAAAGCTACTAGACTTACTATATGAATTTGGCAATGTAGCAGGATACAAAATTAACCCCAAGAAATCTGAGGCATTTCTATACACCAATAGTGAACTTTCAGAAAGAGAGATTATAAAAACAATCCCGTTTACCATCGCACCAAAAAAATTAAGCTACCTAGGAATAAACTTAACTAAAGAGGTAAAAGACCTCTACTCAGAAAACTACAGGACGTTGAAAAAAGATATAGAGGAAGACATAAACAGATGGAAGAACATATCGTGTTCATGGATTGGTAGAATCTACATCATTAAAATGTCCATACTACCCAAAGCAATCTATAAATTCAATGCACTTCCCATTAAAATACCAACAGCATACTTCAGAGATCTAGAACGAACTCTCCAAAAATTCATCTGGAATAAAAAAAGACCCCAAATAGCTGCAGCAACCCTGAAAAACAACAAAGTAGGTGGGATCTCAATACCAGATATCAAGATGTATTACGAAGCCACTGTTCTCAAAACTGCCTGGTACTGGCACAAGAATAGGCATATAGATCAATGGAATAGAATAGAGAGCCCAGAAATCGGCCCGAACCAATATGCTCAATTAATATTTGACAAAGGAGGCAAGAACATACAATGGAGCCAAGATAGTCTCTTCAATAAATGGTGTTGGGAAAATTGGACAGATATATGCAAGAAAATGAAACTAGACCACCACCTTACACCATACACTAAAATAAACTCAAAATGGATAAAGAACTTAAATGTACGACAGGAAACCATAAAAATTCTAGAAGAATCCAAAGGCAACAAAATCTCAGACATATGCCAAAGCAATTTCTTCACTGATACAGCTCCTAGGGCACTTGAAACGAAAGAGAAAATGAACAAATGGGACTACATCAAAATAAAAAGCTTCTGCACAGCAAAAGAAACCATCAACAAAACAACGAGAAAACCCACTGTGTGGGAAAACATATTTGCCAATGACATATCTGATAAGGGCCTAATCTCCAAAATTTATAGGGAACTCATACAACTTAACAAAAGGAAGATAAACAATCCAATCAAAAAATGGGCAAAGGACCTAAATAGACACCTTTCAAAAGAGGACATTCAGAAAGCCAAGAGACATATGAAAACATGCTCAAAGTCACTAATCATCTGAGAGATGCAAATCAAAACAACAATGAGGTACCATCTCACACCTGTCAGACTGGCTATCATCAACAAATCAACAAATGACAAGTGCTGGAGAGGATGTGGAGAAAAAGGTACACTTGTGCACTGCTGGTGGGAATGCAGACTGGTGCAGCCACTATGGAAGACAGTATGGAGTTTCCTCAAAAAACTGAAAATGGAACTCCCATTTGACCCTGTGATCCCACTTCTAGGAATATATCCCAGGAAACCAGAAACACCAATCAGAAAGGCTATATGCACCCCTATGTTCATAGCAGCACAATTCACCATAGCTAAGATCTGGAAACAGCCTAAGTGCCCATCAGTAGATGAATGGATTAGAAAACTGTGGTACATCTACAGGATGGAATACTATGCTGCTCTAAAAAGGAAGGAACTCTTACCATTTGCAACAGCATGGATGGAACTGGAGAGCATTATGCTAAGTGAAATAAGCCAGTCAATGAAGGAAAAATACCACATGATCTCACTCATTCATGGATAATAAACACCATTATAAACTTTTGAACAATAATAGATACAGAGGCAGAGCTGCTTCAAACAGATTGTCAAACTGCAGCCGGAAGGCCGGTGAGGGTGGGTGCAGGAGGTAGGGGGGTAAGAGATCAACCAAAGGACTTGTATGCATGCATATAAGCATAACCAATGGACATAAGACACAGGGGGATAGGGGAGGCTAGGGGACTGTCTAGGGCGGGGGGAAAAATGGACACATATGTAATACCCTTTGTAATACTTTAAGCAATAAAAAAAATTAATTAATACAAAATATACTGACAATCTGACATCCATGGTACCTTACAGTAAGGGAAATATTGCTTAGTATAACATTCATCTTGCACTTTTGTCAAATGGTTGGCATTTAAATTCATATTAATTCTTAACATCTTTATGGTAGTAAAGAGGACACAAAAGGAAATTAAGAGAATTTTAAAAGTAATTCTTACTTTGATTTTTAAGAAAATTTAACTCAAACGAAGGTCAGGATTCAAAAATTTAGGATGGCTCATTTTGTTCAATATTTTGATTTGTAGATTGTAGGGAAAGCGGATGTTCCCAATGATCAATATTAGTATTTATTACTATTATAAATTGTCAAAAGGCCAGTAACAGGTTATCTTTTACAATTTCCTACTTTCAGAAATACTTTGGTTTGGAAGCAGGGAGAAAAAGCTTCAACCTGATGATGTCCTAATATTTCAATTATGAACTTCTCATTTGGCTCATATTGGGCAACATGAAATTGTAAGGATAATAGGGCCTGAGATTTGGAGGGAAAGGGTCCTCAGTAGAGTAGGTCTGCTACAGAATATGTATTCATGTTATATTTCATGTAAAAACGGATTGAGAGAATGCATACACATAGTGGAAGAGTTCAATATTTTTAAATAACTCTTTATAAATTAAAAAAAACAATTCAGCATTAATAATAATCTTTTACATTATCTCTCTTTACTAAAAAAAAAGTTTATGGTTGAGAGTATTACAGATGTCCAACATTTTGTTCCCTCATTGTCACCCTCCACCTGGTTCATGCCCTACCCCAGGCCTTCAACACCATATTGTCTGTGTCCATAGGAAAAATCTTAGGTTAATCTCTTCCTGCTCCTCTGTTCCCCCTTGCCTCTGAGATACAGAAGTCTGTTACGTGCTTACATGCCTCTTGTTCCATTCTATTCATTGGCTGTTGTTGTTGTTATTGTTGTTTGTATTAGATCTATTGTTTATTTATTTTGATTTTTACATTCAATTGATGATCTATAATAATAAAAGCAAAATATGGTAATTAGACCAGACGTCCTTCTGGACATCCTTCTGGACGACTTCCACATGAAGCCAGGGCTGCAGCCACAGGAACAAGGATGCCTCCGTGGGAGGGATCCTGGTACATGCCAAGGCAGTGAAGGCCTATCCTTGGACAAATTTCATGCATTGGGTCTCTAGTAGATACATAGTATTGTATATTTTTAAACTTTTCTTCGTCCTTCATCACCTTCTTTTCTTCTCCTTCTCCTCCTCCTTCTTCTCATTCTTCTTCTTCTTCCTTCATCTTCCCTGAAGGGGTTTCCTGATCAGGGTGGGGGTCCAGACTGGGAGCATTGCTGGCCTGGGTAGGGGGCTGGGGAGTTTGCAGGCTGGACATGCCCCCATCTGGGTGGGGATCCCTGCTGCGGGGCATGTCCAGCGTGGGTGAGAGTCTGAGGGTTCTTTTCTGGGCAGTCACACACACTTTGGGGTGGGGGTCCCTGCTGTGGGTGTGGCCAGCCTGGGTGAGAGGCTGATAGCTGCTAGCAGGCTGGCCATGCCCTCATTGGGATGAGGGTTTCCACTGGGTATGGTGTTGGCCTGGGCAAGGGGCTAATGGCCTTTTTCAGGCTGGCCACAACCCCATGGGGTGAGGGTCCCCACTGTGGTTAAGGGGGCCTGGGCAAGGGGCTGAGGGCCATTTGGGGGCAGTATGCAGGCTGGCCATGCTCCAGGCCTTGTCCAGAAGGACATCTAGAAGGTCTCTGGAAGGACTTCCATTCTTACTACCATATTACTTTTTTATTAGTATAGATATATATACTTTACAGGCACAGTTATAAAACAGCTCAAGTGCCCATCAGTAGATGAGTAGATGGAAAAAGTGTAGTACATTTACACAATGATATATTATGCTACTGGAGAAAAGGAGGCACTCTTATACCCTTTGCGACAGTATAGACAGATCTGGAGATTGTTATGCTAAATGAAATAAGCCAGTCAGAGAAAGGCAAATGCCATATAATCTCGCTTACACATGGAATCTAATGAAGAAAATAAACTGAAAAACAAAATAGGACCAGAGGCCTGGATTCATGGGCCAGACTGACAGATCTCAAAGGAAGGGGTGTGGGGAAAGGGAAGTGATTAGCCAAAGAACATATATGCACATATGCATAGCCCTTGGACACAGACCACCATGTGTGAAGCCTGCAGGCTGTGTGGAGGGGCACTGAGGTGGTAAAATGGGAGACATCTGTAACAGTGTCAACAATAAAAATAAAACATTTTCAAAAGGAGTCCAAAAGGCAGAAAGTGAGAAATGAATTTTATCTGTGCAAGATTCATATGATTGCTCTTCCTGAGGATGCTATTATTCATAAAAATATTTCTAGAATTTATGTCCATGTTCAATAAAGAAATCATATTTTTAAAAAAAGGAAATGTTCATTTATAATACAAATGCTCAGAAATAAATTTTATCACATTTTGCATCTATTTTTCACTAATTAAGATCATAGTCTGTTTGTGTGTATGTATAACCAAAATGAGTTTTTCTTCTTAAGACTTTGTTATTTTCAGAAGTACTGAGTGAAACAAACTATATAACTTAGATTTTAGTATAAATAGAATTGATGTGTACTGGGAATATATCTCTACTAGAGGCCCAATGTAAGGAATTTGTCCGGGGGGCGGTGTGTCCCTCAGCCTGGATTGCACCCTCTTGCAATCCAGGACCCCTTGGGGGGTGTCCGACTGTTGGTTATGCCCGGTCCCGCAGTGGACATCCCTCTCACATTCTAAGACCACTTGCTCCTAAGCACTTGCCCGCCACCCTGCCTGCTCTGCCTGCCTGCCTGATTGCCCCAAACCACATCTGCCTTGTCTCCCACACCCGGGACCTACCCTTTTCTCCTCCAGCTGGCTGCAGGCACCTGGTACCCAGGCTTTCCTCCCTCTGGCCAGCTACAGGCACCTGGGACCCCGGGCAGCTTCATGTGGGCTGGCCTCAGGCACCCAGAACCCCGGGCAGCATCACATGGCCTGGCCTCAGGCACCGAGAACCCCGGGCAGCTTCACATGGCCTGGCCTCAGGCACCTAGAACCCCCGGTAGCTTCGCCCGGGCTGGCCATAGGCACCCTGGTCCTGAAAGGCTTCGCCTGGACCCCTGCTCTGTCAGAAAGGACATCCAGAAGGATGTCCAGAAGATGTCTGGTCTATCCAGTCTGATTAGTATATTACCCCTTCATTAGTATACTAGCAGATTTTTAAATGTGGTGCTCAGGGCCAAATTGCCTATTGCAAATGTCAAAAACAACGTAAATTTTAAACAGCAGTATAAGGACAATCTTCAAAAACTGGATGGATGTAAAATATTATTTTACTCTTTTAACTTATTCCCTTTAATCCAGGGACAATAAATATTTTTTCATTTGGCCATTGGTCACTTATCCTTATGCAAAAAAAATACTTTGTTCATTTTTAAGTTAGAGTGTCTTGTTGTTGATCTCAAAGACTTCTCTGTAAAAGGAAGACATAACTTTTCTCTGATACACATATACTGCATATATTTTGCAAGAACATTTTCTTTATCTTGCTAAAATTATTTCCTGGTAGTCAGTGTTTGAAAAATTTTTAAAAATATATTTTTATTGATGAATCAAATATATTTTATTCAATGTTGAGAGAGAATCATTGACTGGCTGCCCCCTGCACACTCCTACAAAGAATAGAACCCGCAACACAGACATATACCCAGACCAGGAATCGACCATGACCTCCTTGTTCTTATGTTGACACTCAACCACTAAGTCATGCCACCCAGACTTGAACTTTTTATATTGCTCAATCAACCTCCAGAAATCTTGTGCTTCAAGTCTTTGTCAACATTAAAAAAACAAAGTATAAACAGATATTTGTGTATTTTCCTGGTACTTTTCTCATTTTACATATTTAAAAGTTTTAATCTGAGATTTTTTTGGAGTAATCCAAATCTAGCTAGTTTTATACAAACACTTAACATAGAATCCTCCACCATTTTTCATTGACCTTTTCCAGAAGCATGAAATGTCACCAGTATCGACTTCTGAAGTGTTACATATATTTGGAGGTTTGGGCACTTTTCATTCTGTCCCAATCATTTATCTGTCTTTTCAGCTATTAGTAAACTAATACTTTATGGAAATTCATAGCACACATTAATATCTAGAAGGGTAAACCTGTGTCTACTATGCAAAATTTTTCTTAATTTCATGACAATGATGGAACATAACATGGAACTCAAAAATTTTTAAAGTATATTGAATTGGTCGGTAAAACTAATAAACATAGGACAAGCACACATTTTGAGAAAGTCAGTCATCATACTCAGGACCACAGCCACCTTCCCATTTCAAAGTTGCTTCTGAGTTCCCTCCATAAACAATATAGTTTATTAGATTTTATCTAAGGAATTTTTAGCCCAGAAGTGGATCTATTATGGGAATTATCTCTCTCTTTGTGCACTTTTCTATAGTATGTAAAATCATGGTATAAAAATGTGCATGGTAGAAAATCCTATATAAGAAAAGCCTAATATGCTAAGTGCCGGTCATCAGTCAGCTGTTCAACCATTCTGAGAGTAATATGTTAATGATAAGCTAAGGCCACTCACCTACTCGCTATGAAGTGCACTGACCACCAGGGGGCTGACACTCAGACCAGTAGGTTTGCTTACTGCTGGGGTCATGCTGATCAGCACTTAGCGAGATGGGCCAGACATGCTCTGGAGCCCTCCCATGGTCCCTCTGCGGCTTGCCAAGCTCTCGTGTCACTCCCTGGCCCCGACTGTGCACCAGTAGGGTCCCTTGGCTTGGCCTGCGCCCTCTCACAATCCAGGACCCTTCAGGGGATGTTGGGAAGCTGGTTTGGGCCCAGTCCTGCAGGCCAGGCCAAGGAACCCCACTGGTGCATGAATTCATTATTGATATGTAGTTAAATCACTTAAAAATTGTTAGTAAAGTGTTCTGTAAGAAGAATTATCTGTGAGTCCATGTGTTTTTATTTTTGCTGCTCATAAATTTGGTCTGAGCGCTTGAACCCAGGTCAGGTGTCCACCAAAGAGTTGCTGCTGGGCCCTGCAAGGGTGTGCCTCTCCCAGTCTACCAACCTCCTCCCAGTGGACCCCAGGCTGCCAGCCTCCCAGGCCCTATTACCTTCTCATCCTGTCCCTATCATTCAGGCTACTTTTCCTGAACAATAGGATTTGCCTCACTCTCAACAGGTTTCCCACGCTGGCAGCTTTGTGGATGGCGCGCATATCTTCCTCTCGATATTGGGGCATTCTGGCTCCCAGGCCACTGCAGCCAGGACTGGTGGGGGAGTCCATAACTGCCTCTCTGGGACATCTCAGAATAGAAAAATACTTCTCCATGGCAGAGAGTCTAGGGCTTCAGAGAAGCCCCAACTTCCCTCTGCTTTTCGCACCTCCTGAGCCGAACACTAGCTCTCTAGCCAACCACCTGATGCCACAGCATTCAAGCAGGGCAGTTTGGCAGTTTACCATCTCCTCTCGGAATCATAGTAACCAAGCAACGGCCTCTGACATCACTACCCATACTCATAGAGCCTTGAGGTCAAAGGTAGCCAGAGCACATGTGCAAAGCCCAAATATCTCAAATCTCAGAGACTACCCTGGTGGGTGTGTCTCCCTGGTAAAAGCTCCCACCACAGCACCAGAGGGTGGCGGTTCCATAAGTGGTCAAGAGCATGAACTAAAGTTTCAGATTAGATCCCTGGTCCCAAGTAAGGGGCATGCATGCAAGGGGCAGTCAATTCAAGTCTCCCTCATGTCAATGTTTCTCTCAATCTCTCTCTCTCCCTCTCTTCTACCCCTGCTACCTCCAGTACATTCCTTCCACAAAGTAATAAATAAAAATTTAAAAAATGCAGAAAATATCCTCAGTGAGGTTTAAGAAAACTAAAAATTAAAAGAAATATATCAGTAATTGCCTGTGGGTAGGTCTGGGTTCTGCTCAAACATCCGTGGGAGTTGGCCAAGTATTTCCTGAGGCTTGTAACAGTCAATCACCCAGTGAAAAAGCAGTCTTTGCCTAAGAACAGAGCTAGGGTGGTGTGAAATTTCAGGATGCTCAAGGAATTATGTCCCAGGAAACTCCCCTTAAAAGAAAATCTCTGCAACCAAAGCACTTGTATGCATGCATAGAAGCATTACCAATGGACACAGACACTAGGGCTGTGAGAGAAGGTGCTGGGGTTGGGAGTGGCCAGGGAGAAGCCAATGGGGGAAAAATAATATTGTAATAGCTATGTACAGTCCCGGGGGTGGTACTTAAATATCAGGGAAACCACTCTGTAAAGTATAAGATTATCTAACCACTATGTTGTACACATGAAACTAATCGTATATAATGAAATGGTAATATGCAAATAGACTGACCAACAGAACAACAGCACAACCAGTCACGATGATATGCGGGGACCACCAGGGTTCGCGACCACAGGTGGCATAATTCAGAACATTGGTGTGTTAGCCATGGAAGGACAGAGGAACAGGTTAATGGTGCACCAGACCAAGGTAGGGTGCTGGTCACTGTCATCAGGGTGAGCCTCTGGTACTTACTGAAAATTCTTTGCTCCCACATGTTGTGGTCCTACCCAGCGCTCGCACCTGCTGTTGGCACTGGCCCCACTCACACCTGCTACCAGCACCCGGCACCTACCCAATTGCTTGTTGCCATCAGCGGGTGTGTGTGGCAGCTGCTGGCCCTAATTGCCCCTGAAGGGTCCACACCTCCCCCTGCTCCTCAGGGGTGATCCTGGCAGCAGCTGCCACTCACACCCACTAATAGCGCCTGCCCTGAATGCACCTGCTGCTGGCATCAGCCCCAATTGCTCCATGCCATCATCGGGTGCAAGTGGGGCTGGCTCTGTCAGCACATGGGAGTGGTGGTGGCAGAAGCAGGGCTTCTGGCAGACAGGGGACAGGGGGCCATGGCAGCAGGGGTTGGGCATCGGCTCAGAGGAATGGCCAAGAACTGCTCCTGTGCCCACCTCAGCCTAGAGCCCCACAGTTTTTCTTTCAAGGTTTGCGAATTCATGCAATGGGCCCCTACACCAGAATAATATTGAGGGGGAAATAAGACAGGGAATACCTCCTCTCTGGATTCAGGTGTGTCACCCAAGACCCACAGCTGCCAAGTCACTGCATCTTGGCAGCTCCTGCATTGAGCATCTGCCCCCTGGTTGTCAGTGCGTATCATAGCTACCAGTTGTATAGTCAGCCGATCCCTTAGGTTTTTATATATATAGATTTATGTATTTTTTTTATTTTTTTATTTAGAGAGAAAGGAACACTGATTTCTTGTTCCAATTATGTATGCTTTCATTGGATGCTTATTCTATAAGCCCTGACTGGGGATCAACCCACAACTTTAGCATTTCCTGACAATGCTCTAACCAACTGAGCTTCCCAGCCAGAATGGTATTTTTATTTTTGCCTTTGAGATTATCTTTGTTGTTGTTATTGACATTATTATGGATGTGATATTTCTTTTTCTTATGTAAATTTTGCCCACTTCTAGACATATCAGGGATTTTTCATTTTTTATTGTGACGGACTATTTTTCCATTATCATTAAAAATGTTTATTGTATTGATATCTGTACATCTGATAATCAGGCTGAAGAAAGCTGTAATTTTGTAACTGGTGAAGGAGCTGAGAGTTTATGGCAGTTTTTCAGGAAAGGCAAACTGGATGGTAAAGATTTCACCAGAAAGATATTGAGGAATGTGATGATGCAGATGGAAAAACAAATAAAGGAAAATGCAAGCAAGAGGGGCTGTTTTTATTGCAGAGTAAGATAATCGCTAAAAATGAAATTATATCAAATGGCTATTTTTCTCACAAATCACATTAGCCAAATTTTTCAGTAAGTCGTTTACTGACCTTATGTCCACCATTATGAAGCCTCTTGAACTCCATAAGTGTTCCATATTCTTTAAGATTAACAAACTGAAAGTCTAAATACTCATTTCCCCTTGCTTCCTTCTTTCTCTACCAGCAACTTCTCTTTCCATCTTTATACCATTTCTTGGGAAGGTAAAGTAGGTTGACTCCATATTCCATAGAAACTGGTATAAACATGTGAGTGCATACAGAGACTTCTTTTAGTGTAGTTCTTGTCCAGCAACTCCAAATGGACTACACCTGCTACGGTGGGTGAAACACACAGGAGCAGGAGCTGCCCCACAGCAACGGCTAATACAAACCCAGCTAACTCAGAACTCACCACCTTCCCATTGCATTTGCAAATGATTTCAAGTGATAACCAAAATGAAAAGTAACAGGAACCAGCACTGCACAAAATGCTCCGGAAAAATGTGGAAGTTTGGCAAACACATCTTACACCAAGACAAATACATAGGTTTTAATTTATTTTTCTGGGCCCATTTACTGCCATTTTGTTCTTTGGTGCTTGAATAGTTCACAAAATTGCTTGGAAATGGAAGCTCAGAAGTTGAGTGCCTGGACCTTCAGCAGAAATTGCTGCTGGTGATGGATTCCCCACTGAGGGATGAGTGCCTTCATTGGGAAAGGAACAACTAACAAAACCAACAACCAATTCTGAGGCCAAGCCTGTGTCACTCAGCCTAGCTAGACCAACTGGTTTTGGTGTGTGTGAATGGTGTAAACTATGATCACCATGCATTTGCCTCCTACATCAGCCCAACTAGAAATTATCTATTGTCCCTCATTTTCTCCTCAAAGTTACAGGAGAGGCTCTCTGTAGTGACCTGTGATGAGAAGGGTCTGATACTTCCTGATGCAGCCTACTTAACTCATAATATAGGCTCAAAAGTCAAACCATTTTAAGTAACTTTGCTATGTCCCAGAACAAACTCTAACAATATTTTAGAAATTAAAAATATCCAGCACCCAACAAAGTTCAGAATGTGTAGTCTACCAGACATGTAAAGAAGAACGAAAATAGAAACCATAATAAGAATATTTAATTTAGTGATTACTCATGTGATAGTATGCAAGAGTAATAAAACAGTTATGAATGGGTTCCATAAATTCAAGACATAAAAGAAAAATTTAATATATTAAGAAGAGGACGAAAACATATAAAACAAGACCTTAATCAAACTTCTAGAGATGAAAACTAGTGCTTTAGATGAAAACTATAAAGGGTGGGTCTGATAAGGAGACATCTATTTTAGCGACTGAGTAAGGCTGGATTTGGATTTCCATCTGAAATAACTAAAAAGAAAAAAAAAGAGGTGATACCATTGTTTTCAAGACACTGAACATTAGGAAAAATATAGGAAATAAACAAGGTGAGTTCTACAATTGTCTCACCTGCCTTGGGAGAGTTTACAGGCAGAGGGTAAAGAAGAAAGAAGTTAGGTAGAGCCAAGTGGTGTCCCCAACAAGAGTAGATAGAGCTGAAGGTCTGGAAGGACCAAAGGAACAGAACTTCACTGAGAGGAAACCCTACTAGTATGCACAGTATCTTCTAGAAATTTTCAGCAGAGTTATGATCAGAATATGGATTTTAGTAAGTAGTGCACATAGACTGATGAAAAGGGACAGATGCAAAAACTGAGAACAGCGATCAGGCTATCAATTCCCAGAAGGAAAGTAGGGGAGGGAGAGGGTAAGGGGAACAGATCATCCGAAGGACTTGTATACACGCATATAAACCAAACCAATGGACATGGACAACTGGGGGATGGGAGCATGAGTGTGCGGGCGGGGGTGTGGGGGTTGGGGGTTAATGGGGGGGGGACATGAGGACACATTAGTAATACCTTAACTATTAAAAAAAAAAAAGAAAGTAGTGCAGGTGGGGAAACGTTCAAAGTCATTACAAGGGAGTGCACCCATCATTCACAAAGGTTCATGAATAGTGAGTTTTCTGCTCCCATAAGCCAGATTTGAAAACCTTGAAATTTACTTCGTTGTTGGGCAGATTATTCAGAAGGGTGAGTAGTAGGGTGAAACTCATCCCAGATTAAAAGTTTCTCTGGTCCAATATACTAGTTCTAGATAATTAAAGATTACTGAAAAAAAAATTCTTTTCAATTTCTTTTCCAAAATGTAGGAATGAAAAGTAATGTTAATATATGCAATAAAATATTATCAAATATTCACAAAAGCAGGAACATATGACCCACATGATTAAAAGCAATCAGGACAATAAACTAAGCTATAAAAAATATACTTAACTCTACAATACCTAAATAACAAAAAAAATGTACAGCTAATAATCCAAAAACATATAGGAAAAAAGAAGACAAATAGCAAGAATATAGATTTGTAATTATATCAATAAGCTCTTTAAAAGGTAATTAGTTTAAAAACTTCTTGACAATCTAAGATTGTCAAAATGAATAAAAAGTCATAATTCAATGATATGCTGCTTTAAGTATAGTATATTATAGATAAAAAAGAAAACCAATGATAAAAGGAATAGAAAAACAATAAGGAAAATCAATAAACTGAAAAATTAGTTATTGAAAAGATCAACAAAATTGATAATGCTTTAGATAGATTGACTAAGAAGAAAGAGAGAAGACTCAAATTCCTAAAGTCAAAAATGAAAGAGGGGGCATTGCTACCACTTTTGAGAAATGGAAAAGATGATAAGGGAAGACTATGAACAAATGTATACATACTAATAAAATTAGATAACTGAGATAAAATGAGCAACTTTCTAAAGAGAAATGATGCCAAAAAGTGCTAAAACATTTCAATCGAAGTAAGTATACAAATAGAGACTGAATTACTAATTTAAAAACCATCTCATCAAGTTGAGCCAAAACTAAATAATTTCAGTGAATTCTACCAAATACTTAAGAATGAATGTCAATTTTTAAGAATTAGTTCCAGAAAACATACTAATAGGGTGCACTTAACCACTCATTTGATGAGGCTAGTATTACCCTGAGGCCAAAACTAGACAAAAAATACAACAGTAAAAGGACAGAAAAATATTTCTTATGATTATAGACACAAAAATTCTCAGCAACTGCTTTTTATTCACCATGTACCTCTGTGCATTTAGATAAGTTAAATCAAATTTATTTGCTGTGTTAGGAGCTTCTTGGGCTACAAAGGCAGGTTACAAGAAAAGGGGATTTACTGGGTCAAATGGGAGTGCTATTTTTAATCTTTTGAGGAAACTCCATACTGTTTTCTTTTTCTCCACATCTTCATCAGCATCTGATGTTTGTTGACTTGTTGACGGTAGCCATTCTGACAGGTGTGAGATGGTACCTCATTGTTTTGATTTTCATCTCTCATATGTCTCTCAGCCTTCTGTATGCCCACTTTTGAAAAGTGTCTATTTAGGAATATATCCCAAGAAATCAGTAAGACCAATCTGAAAGGATATATGCACCCCTATGTTCATAGCAGCACAATTCATTATAGCTAACATTTGGAAACAGCTTAAGTGCCCATCAGCAGATGAGTGTAATAAAAACCAGTGGTGCATCTAAACAATAGGATACTATGCTGCTGTGAAAAAGAAGGGACTCTTACCATTTGAAACAGCATGGATGGAACTGGAGAGTATTATGATAAGCAAAATAACCCAGTCGGAGGAAGATAAATATCCCACGATCTCACTCATTTATGGAATATAATGAACAACACAAACCGATCAAAGAAAATAGAGCCAGAGTCATTGAAGCATCGAACAGACCATACAACCTAAGAGGGAAGGCAGGGGAGGGAAGGGGTGGTAAGAGATCAACTAAAGGGCTTGTATGAATGCTATGGAACAGACAGTAGTGAGGTGAGGGCATGTGCTGGGGAACAGGAACAGCTGGGGAGGGTTCAATAGGTGGAGTGAGAAGAGACATATGTAATACTTTCAACAATAAAGAACTTAAATTTAAAAAAAAGAAAAGGGGATTTTCACTTGTACATAAGTCATATTACAGATTTGGAATACAAGCTGAGACATGGCAAGTGGTGAAATGTAATCAATTATACTGATATTTTCTGTCAAGAATTAAAGAAATTTGTTTTTAAGTTTAGGAACATTAATCTGTTTAACAAGAAAAGCTAGAAGAAATGTTCTACATGGCTGATTGGATTATTTTGGGCTATAACAGATTACATGTTTGGGGAAAATGTCCAAAAAACCCCACCAAACAACACCAACAACAGATTCACAGAGAGGTAAACGAGTTCAACAACAAAAAAAGAAAAACTATACCTCTTTTTTGAAATATTGAAAGTTTCAAACTTTCACAGGCTCTTCTGTAAGATGGAGACGGTAATTCTATCAATCTGTATTACCTACTGAAGTATACTATACTGACAGGAAACTTTAAAAATTAAACATTTATTAACTCATAGGAAAAAAAAACCCACAATAAACCAAACTCTGCAACATATAAAATAGGTTATAAACCATAACTAATGAGATTTTTCCAAAAAATGAAAGGTTGATTTAACATTTGAGCCTAGAACTTTCCTGTGAGTAAAGTTGTATTGCTTAAAGCCACTCTGTTTGTAGGAGTTTGTTAAGTCAACAAGCAGTAGGAAAGTAATAAATGGTCTCAATGTTACTTTTTTCAATAAAGTTCTTATTTATACGAAACAGCCATGATCACTATAGTACCTGGGCAGTTGAATCAATAGCACTTTTTAATTTAATAATAGATTTGAAACTTATTTTGTCATTATTCATTAAGATAATTTCTATTAATGACTGCATATTAATGTTTTTCATGGAGCGGTTCAACAGTTTAGTTCAAAGTATTACTATAATGAATACTGTTATAATGAACATTATAATGTTAACTAGTCACCTGGTGCACGAAATTCATGCACATTAAAAGCGGATTAATTAGAGGAAATATTTTTTAATAGTTTTATTGATTTAATACAGAGAGGAAGGGAGAGGGATGGAGAATTAGAAACATCGATGTAAGAGAAGCATCAATCAGCTGCCTCCTGCACACCCCCTACTGGGGATGTGCCTACAACCATGGTACATGCCCCTAACTGGAACTGAACCTGGGACCCTTCAGTCCCCAGGTCGACGCTTTATCCAGTGAGCCAAACCAACTAGGGCTAGAGGAAATATTTTAATATTGCTATTTCCCCTTTCTCTATAATAGAAGTGCCAGAGTTGAAAGAAAATTAGTAAAATGTATATGAAAATCTTCCTCCTGTTAGAGTCTGGGGTGCACCACGGGACCCAGAGTCAAGTCCCCACCCACTCACATGTGCATCAAAATCACGCAAAACCGAGACCCAGCCGGCTCCCCATCATTGGGCTAGATCCAGACCTAGCCTGTCCCACACTTCTCAAACCCTGCCGTGTGGGGGGGCACAGCCTCAGGTCCCCCAGCCCATGCCAGGGCAGATGGCATGGCCTGAGGTCCCCTGTCATGTCCCGCTGGGCAGGGGGAGTGGCCTGCCATCCCCCAGCCTGATGCCAGGGCTGGGGATGCAGCCTGAGGGTCCCTGTCAAGTCTCACAGAGCGGGGTGTGTGGCCTGAGGTCCCGCAGCCTGGCGCTGGGGTGGGGGGACAGCCTGAGGTCCACAGGCCCAGCTCCAGGGTGGGGTGCGCACCTTGAGGTCCCCCGTCAACTCCCGCTGGGGGGAGGGCGCAGCCTCACGTCCCCTGGCCAGGTGCCAGAGTGGGGGCATAGCCTGAGGTCCCCTGGCCTGGCACCAGGGCAGAGGATGCAGCCTGAGTTCCTCTGGCCTGGCACTGGGGCGAGGTGAGCAGCCTGAGGTTGCCTGGCCCAGCACCGGTCAGGGGTGCACCTTGAGGCCCCCTGTAAAGCTTACTGGGTGGGGGGCAGAGCATCAGGTCACCCGGCCTAGTGCCAGGGTGGGGGGCATGGCCTCAGGTCCTCTGGCCCATTGCCAGGGTGGGGGAAAAGGCCTGAGGTTCCCTGCCCTAACACCGAGGTAGGGGGCACACCATGAGTTTCCCTGTTAAACCCTGTCAGGTGGGGCACAGCTTCAGGTCCCCTGGCCCAGTGCTGGGGAGGGGTCATGGTCTCAGCTCAAGCCTGGCTGAGCAGGGGGTGTGGCCTGAAGTCCCCTGGCCTGGCACCAGGGTGGGGGGCGAGGCCTGAGGTCCCCTGGCCTGGCACCAGACCGGGGGCATGGCCTGCAGTCCCCTGTCAAGTCCCACAGCAGGGTGTGGCCTCAGGTCCCTGCTGATTGCTCCTTAAGGCTCATTATGGGAACTGGGCCTCAGCTGTGGGTGCAGCCATCTTAGTGGCGGTGGGACAGTTAATTTGAATGTTTCTCTCTTATAATATAGGATGTTTCTTATGAAATTCCTGATAATTTCTTTAGAATAACCTCCTAAAACTATATTCATTGGATTTTTTTAAAAGTATCATTTTAGGCTTTCTGTGTAATGTCCTCATTAATACTATCAGGTCAAATGAGAGTGTCAATATTTATTCACTCTTTCTGACAATACTATTTCTCTTTTACCCTCAATTGTATAAGTAATACATAATTGGTCATCATTGTTTTCCCCTACATTTACCAGATTATTAGTAATAAAACTTAAAGTAGAATAAAAAGTGTAATTTGTTTACATTTATTAAAATGTTTGCTTACTCTTTCTGTACACCAAATGCTCAATCTCATATAGACCCCCTGTTCATGATTATATCTATGTTCATGGTGAAAAGAACTAATGACATGTCCCTACCTTATAGGGTTTATAATCTCATTGTGAGTCACAATCTAGTTACTGTTTAATAAACAACAGTTTCTAGGTTCTATCCTGAAGTAACTTACATGCGTTTTTTCGCTGAAACTTTTTATGGGAAGTTATCTGTTTTATAAACCACAAAATCACAGAGCTTAAAAGTAAGAGACCATTTAACTGATTTGTGCAGCACTGTGATCGAGACAGAAAACACTTTAATGGTATAAAATATAAATGAATTTTAGTGTAATATAAATTGATCACTGAATGGTAGTGTAGGGGATGGAATAGATTTGGGTCCAGGCTTCTTTGACTAATATTTGTTGCTTTCCTAACTATATGTCATTATCTAACTTTTCCTGGAGCCTCATTTTTTTCCTCTTTTAAAAAAGGGAATTAATAATACTTACATTATAATTTGGCCTTGATTATATGTTATGAACATACATTTCTAAAACAGAGCTACTCCTTCATTTGTTCTCTGAGTGATAAGCTATAGAAGAGCATGTAGTATATCTATACTACTAAAGATTTTATCCACCCAACCCGGGATACTGCCTGTCAAATAGTAAACAGTCTGCATACAGATTTGCAGCTGTGAGTACGTGAAACACAGAATTTATTAGTGTATTAATATTTACTAAATATTGTGTTACTTTCCATAAGAACAACTGTGAACCCACCTTTGCCCCACTCTGTATTTGTTTCAGTTTCCCTTGTTTGGGTTATTACCCAGTATTAGAATACTCTCTACCTATCCATTAAACACTATTTATGCCAGGGCTTTTTATTTCATCCTCATGCAATTCAGAGTATTCTTAGTAGATAGAGAAATAACTTCCCAGGTTAATGATGAATCATAACTGAGAGAAGAACAAATTGTGGAAATTGTGTACTAATATGGGATTCATAATGTCCCAAGTTGCTTCTACATTAAAAAAGAAAGAAAGAAAGAAAGAAAGAAAAAAAGAAAGGTTTTATTTATTTGTGATCCTTTGGAAAAAGGAAAAAAGGCTCTCTGGGTGTGGTCATTTGACCTAGTAAGAATATGGGTACATTTAAAATAATGAAAATAAGTGTCATTTGTGATAAAATGTAAGTAAATGAACATCTTAGTATTTTTTTTAAGATTATTTCCTTTCGGATTTATTTGGATAGAAATGGAGAGTGATTGAACCAAAAAATACAAGGTGAGGCAAAAGTAGGCTGATAGTTTTATGTGAAACACAGTTTATTCTTTTTTTTAAAATATATTTTATTGTTGTTTTTTTTTTAAACAGAGGAAGGGAGAGGGACAGAGAGTCAGAAACATGGATCAGAGAGAAACATGGAACAGCTGCCTCTTGCACACCCCTTACTGGGGATGTGCCTGCATCCAAGGTACATACCCTTGACTGGATTCAAACCCGGGACCCTTCAGTCCACAGGCCAATGCTCTATGTACTGAGCCAAACCGGCCAGGGCAACACACTTTATTATTGCATTATCATTTATTAACTAGAGCCCAGATGCACAAATTTGTGCATGGGCGGGGTTCCTTGGGCTGGCAAGCGAATGAGGCCTATTGGGGGTCGGCCAAAGGGAGTGGCCCTGGGAGGTTTTCTGTGGGAGCGCACTGCCCACCAGGGGGAAGCTCCTGCACTGAGCGTCTGCCCCCTGGGGGTCAGTGCGCATCATAGCAACTGGTCGACCAGTTATTCCAGTCTGTTGCTTAGGCTTTTATAGCTATAGATTATTTATTATTTTTCATATAAACAACTGTAAACCTACTTTTGCCCCACCCTGTTTTTCAAAACCCCTTAAACGTCTTCATCCTTGCCGGTCTCTACCATAAGGCTAACAAAACTAAAGATTGTCTTTGCAATGGGAAAGATTCCAATGAGAAAGTTATTATTTTCATGATAAAAGTATACACACACTACTGGAAGTGCCCCTGATATTCTTTTTGAGAGGGTGGCACTCGTTCTGCTTTCAGTGAGAACAAGAACTCTATAAGCTGTAGCAATCACCTTGGTATTGAATAGAGATTATCATACAAGAGTGACAGAGCATAAAGATGGATATAACCGAGGCTTTCTATGGAATTGTTAGACCGAGGTACCAACATTAGCAAGTGTCTACCTCTAAATATCTTTTATGTAAAAAAATACAACAGCAACTATTGTTTGGGGCATACTGTTGGTTGAAACCATATTCCTAATTGATAAGCTTGACTTTCCTGAGAAGCAAATAGTATAAGTTAACACTCATTGGTTTTTTTTAGAGTTAACATTAAGAATTTTTGGACACTCAAGTATTATTGTTTATATTGGAAATGAAGCCAGAAATAGTTACTGGACACGTAGAAATTGCCCAAATACTGAGAAGGTTGGATTAGGTTGGCCCAGTCCTTGCTCTTTGAATTCCTGATTTATATTGGATTAATTCTTCAAGTAGGTAAAATGTTTCATATGTTAATAAATCATCTCATTTAATCATAAAAAATCTGGTTAGGGTAAATATTTTTATTTCATTTTTTTATTGATTTTTTACAGAGAGGAAGGGAGAGAGATAGAGAGTTAGAAACACCGATGAGAGACAAACATTGATCAGCTGCCTCCTGCACATCTCCCACTGGGGATGTGCCCGCAACCCAGGTACATGCCCTTGACCGGAATCGAACCTGGGACCTTTCAGTCCGCAGGCCGACGCTCTATCCACTGAGCCAAACCGGTTTCGGCTTTATTTCATTTTTAATAGAAGAGAAAATCTACAGGCTTTTTAATTCAAGCTAGCCAACTAAAAAAGAATGCTTTTCTTTTGCCTTTCTGATTCCACAAAACTAAAATTATAGATATGCAACTAATAGACTTACAAAAATGTTAACATCAAATAACATTTAAAAACAAAACAAGACTATATAATGCTTCATTTAAAGACATAACAAGAGTCACAAATGAAATAGAAATTGCTTATGGTTTTTTTGTAGACAAATCTGATATTTTCAAAATATAATTGTGCTAAGCTAAATGAGTTAGTCAGAGAAAGACAAGTATGATAGCATCTCATTTATGTGTGGAATCTAATGAACAAAATAAACTGATTAACAAAATCGATCTGGGGACATGGAAATATGGAACATATTTGCATAGAGCTGATAAAAATATCTGATATTTTATGTAACCTGCTAACAGTCTCATGGGGTCTTAGAGATAGAATAGTGACTTATGTTTAATGAATTCTATAATTGAGAATGAAGTGAAGCAGGCATATTCACACATGGCTGGTAGGTACTAAATTCAGGTAAGCTTTCTGGAAAGCAATTTCACAATATATTTCAAGATCCTTAGAGGTGCTCAGAACTTTGACTAAAAATTCTATGAAAAATAATTAAAACCAAGGTAAAAACAGAGAAAAAGATAAAGACATATGCACAAATATATTCATCTTAATATGGTCCATAATAGCCAAAAATATATTAAATAGTTGCAAAATAAGTATTCAATTTTAGCTACATAAATTATGAAGAGAATAAAGCAAGGCAATGGGACAAAGCTAGATTTGTATATATGTGTAGACATGTAAGAAAACATTACTGCAATTTGTGATGTTAACAAATCCTTGAAATAGAACAACCCAAGTAAACTTCAATGGAGAATTATTACAGGACAAAGATTCTGGGAAATTCTCTGTAGCAAAACTTAGATTATACTACATTATGAATATATGATAGCTATTCATTAACAATATATTATACTTTCTTTTGCTCCCAGTAAAACTATAGATGTTAATTTTGTTTTCCTATTTTTATCCATCATAGAGTAAATAGGTTTAAATTTTTTCTTTTCTATCAACTTAGCCGGAATGTGATTTCATCATGATGAAAAATAAAATAAAATAAAGTATAATTCCTAAGGTTTCATAAACTCTTGCTTGAATATTGCTGGTCTTTTATTATGTGATAAAGTTATGTAGTATATTTATTGTCAAATTGATTGATGTTTCTGTTGTAATGGTGTTTAATTTTCTGAATTTTAGAATGTTTTATTAAATCACTATTATTTAACTTAACTTGAAATATGAAAAGGCTATTAAACACTGACCAATTTCATTTTTTTCTAAACTGTTTAAGTGCAGGGTTGGCGGGAGTTCTCCATTTTTCATGAAGTATACAAAAATGTGAAAGTAATAGTGGAAAGGAAATGCAGAAATGAAACTATGGCAGATTGTTACAATGAACTTCACATCTATTTTGTTTTGTTGATTTTATTTTTAAATATTTCTAAAATCTAACAACTTTTCAGCATCTCCACCTCTACCTCTATAGTCCAAGCCACCAGTAATATTTCCTAGACTTGGTTATAATTAGTCTCCTTATTTTCACAGGAACACCCATAACCCCAATAAAATGAAAGTCACATAATTTCAGATCATATTCCTTACCTCCTGAAAACCATTCAAAAATTACAATTGCCTTAGAATAAAACAAAAAAACCCTACACAGTCTTTGTTATTTGGCTTCTGACTAGATCTCAAAATTTAATTACCATTCTTATGTTTCAGTCAACTTCAGCCAGACTGGCCACCTTGAGATGCTGTAAAAATTCTGGATCATTTCCTTGCTTCAGGGTCTTTGCCAGTTCTTTCAACCTAGAATGCTCTTCCTCCAAATATTTCCATGAATCATTGACTCTCCTTTGGTTTTGCCAAATGTCTTCTTCATTTCCCTTTCTTTTCTTTTCTTTTCTTTTCTTTTCTTTTCTTTTCTTTTCTTTTCTTTTCTTTTCTTTTCTTTTCTTTTCTTTTCTTTCTTTCTTTTCTTTCTTTCTTTCTTTCTTTCTTTCTTTCTTTCTTTCTTTCTTTCTTTCTTTCTTTCTTTCTTTCTTTCTTTCTTTCTTTCCTTCCTTCCTTCCTTCCTTCCTTCCTTCCTTCCTTCCTTCCTTCCTTTTCTTTCTTTCTTCTTTCTTTCTTGCTTTCTTTCTTTCTTTCTTTCTTTCTTCCTTCCTTCCTTCCTTCCTTCCTTTTCTTTCTTTTTTCTTTCTTTCTTTCTTTCTTTCTTTCTTTCTTTCTTTCTTTCTTTCTTTCTTTCTTTCTTTCTTTCTTCCTTCCTTCCTTCCTTCCTTCCTTCCTTCCTTCCTTCTTTCCTTCCTTCTTCCTTCTTTCCTCCTTTCCTTCCTTTTTTCTCTCTCAGTCTCTCCCTCCCTCCCTCCCTCCCTCCCTCCCTTCCTTCCTTCCTTTCTTTCTTCCGTCCTTCCTTCCTTCCTTCTTATATTTTTCTTTCTTTTTTAAAATTCTTATTGTTGAAAGTATTACATATGTCCCTTTAATCCCCCATTGTCCTCTCCCAGCCTTCTTGCCCCCACCCCAATCGTTTCTCTCTCTCTCTCTCTCTCTCTCTCTCTCTCTTTATTAATTTATTTATTGTTAATACTCATCCAAGGATATTTTCCCAATGTTTTTTAGAGACAGTGGAAGGGATGGGGGAGAGAGAGAACCATTGATGTGAGAGAGACCCATCAATTGGATGCATCCCTTGAGGCCCCATCAGGGTTGGGAAGCTCGCCTACAACCAAGATAAGTGCCCTTGGCTAGCCTCAACCTGGGACCCTTCAGTCCAAGGGCCAAAGTTCTATCCATGGAACCAAATGGCTAGGACTCCTTTTCTTCACTGAATATCTTAAAACCTGGCTTTAGTTTAATATTTATTTATTTACTTATTCATTCATTCATTCATTTATTTTTTATTAAATTTATTTTCTCCCACTGGGGCAGAGACTTGTCCATTTTTGTGTTTCTTTTAAACTGCCATACCCAAAGTATATAGAATAATGCGTTACACATAAAGTTGTGTTAGTTCAATCAATATGTGAATTTTATTTCTACTAGAATAGGATGATTATAAAGATTATCATACTGACTTTACAGGTAAGGACTCTGATCCTGTATCAGAATCCAGAACTATGTCACTCCACCTGATGAATTTATTTCTCTTTATAGACCTGAATCATCTGTGGGTCTTTGTCAAAATATATATACCTGAGCTTCATCTAGGAAATGTTGATTCAGTGGGTCTGGATTGAGGATCCACACATGAATCTGGTAAATAAAAACATGACATTTATTCTAGAATAGAAATGTGGTATAGACAGATCATGTTTACTTTGTTCTTCTTTCCAAAATAATTTTACTATTACTCTAATGTACCTAAGTTGTTGAGATAATTGGTGGATGAATCAAAGCCACATGTATTCAGGGAGAAAACTGCTCTGTTCAACACAGCAACTAAAAAAGTAGGAGCAAGAACCTATATGTACACATATACACTATTACATATTTCTATGTTTTTGTATCAAAAATAATATATATATACTATTACATGTATGCATACAAGTAATATATAGTATATATACTTTCACATATATATCAACAGAGCAACTATAATTGTATATATTATATTGTTTATATATATTCACATATGTAATAATATATATACGATATATACATATATAATAGTATATTTTTAAAAACATTTCCTATCTAATAAAAGAGAAACATGGTAATTAGCGTATGACCGCTACCCTTCCCATTGGCTAATCAGGGCAATATGCAAATTAACAGCCAGCCAAGATGGCGGCCGGCAGCCAGGCAGCTTAAACTGAACATGAGGCTTGCTTGCTTCAGTGATGGAGGACTGCAACGTGCCCCGCCTGCCATGCCGGCCTCTGAGCTTGAAGTTTGAAACATAGTTACAAATATAGAAGCTTAATAAAACCCCAGAAACCTGCTGTCAGTGAGCCGAGCCGGGATCTCAGAGCTGGAGTTGATACAGAGTTTCGATTATAGAACCGAAACAAACCAGATACCTTCTTTCAGCAGCAGAGATCTAAGAGCTGGAGCCTCAGAGCTAAAGCTGGCCCAGAATAGAAAAAGAAAAAAGAAAAAAAGGAGCGGTTGAGAGCTTCCGTCACCCGCCAGCCTGAAAAAAGCCCTCAGCCCCTCACCCAGACTAGCCCGGCACCCCAGTGGGGACCCCCACCCTGAAGGGTGTGTGACCAGCTGCAAACAGCCATCATGCCCTCACCCAGGCTGGCCAGGCACCTCAGTGGGGAGCCCCACCCTGATCCAGGACACCCTTCAGGGCAAACCAGCCGGCCCCCACCTGTGCACCAGGCCTCTATTCTATATAGTAAAAGGGTAATATGCCTCCAAGCACTGGGATCAGGGTGTCAGGGGACAGCGTCCAAACCCCCTGATTGCCCTGAGGATCTGTGTGTGACAGGGGGTGGGACCACAACCTCCCTATCTGCCCTGCTCTGTTCGTGACAGGGGAAGGCACCCCAACCCCCTGATCAGCCCTGCGGCTCTGTGTGTGACAGGGTGCGGCACCCCAACCCGCCCCGGCCCCACAGTCCCTGCTCTGTTTGTGACGGGGTAGAGCCATTACCTCCCCATCGGCCCTGCCCTGAGTGTGACTGTGGTGGCGCCCCAAACCCCTGATTGGCCCTGCTCTGTGGGTGATAGAGGGTGGTGCCCCAATCCCCCGATCCACCCTGCTCTGTGTGTGACAAGGGGCGGTGCCCCAACTCCCCTATCGGCCCTACTCTGTGAGTGATAGGGTGGAGCTCCCCAACCCCCTGATGGGCCCTGCTCTGTGTGTGACAGGGTGGAGCTCCCCAACCCCCTGATCGACCCTGCTCTGTGGGTGATAGGGGGTGGCACGGCAACCTCCCCATCGGCCCTGCCTTGAGTGTGACAGGGGGCGGTGACCCAACCCCCCAATTGGCTCTACCCTGAGCGTGACTGAGGATGGCATCACAACCTCCGGATCCGCCCTGCTCTGTGCATGACAGGGGCAGCGCTCCAACTCCCCAATCGGCCCTGCTCTGAGCCTGACCACAGGGTGCACCTAGGGATTGGGCCTGTCCTCTGCCACCTGGGAGCAGGCCTAAGCCAGCAGGTCGTTATCTCCCGAGGGGTCCCAGACTGCGAGAGGGCACAGGCCGGGCTGATGGACCCCGCCTCTCCCCCCCCCAGTGCACAAATTTTTGTGCACTGGGCCTCTAGTCCTATCTAAGAAAAGAGAAACATGGTAATTAGTGTACAACCACTACCCTTCCCATTGGCTAATCAGGGCGATATGCAAATTAAACTCCAACAAAGATGGCGGTTAATTTGCATATGTAGGGGCAATGCTGGGAGGTGAAAGGGGAAGAAGCCGCCAGCCAAAAGGTGATCGGAAATCAAAGTGGCAGCTAAGAGCCTGGTGGCAAGGCAAAAGTGACCCTGGGGCTCAAATGGAAGGAGGCGATGGTGGGGCCCCGCCCACTGTGCGGCCAGGCCATTGGTGTGGAGATCAGGCGGAACATGGGGATGATAGGGGCCCCCGCCCCGTGTGCAGCCCGCTCCGTGTGCGGCCAGGCCATCGTTACAGAGCTCAGGCTGAACAAGGGGACGGCAGGGGTCCTCACCCCCTTTGCAGCCTCTCTATGTATGGCCAGGCCATTGGCGGAGCTCAGGGGAAAAGCAGCAAAGGCAGGGTCCCCGCCCCGTGTGCAGCCCGCTCCATGTGCGGGCAGGCCATCAGCGCGGAGCTCAGATTGAACAAGGGGATGGCCGGCCCCGGCCGGTGTGCAGCCCGCTCTGTGTTCAACCCTTCCTGAGTGCAGCCCCAGCCATCTGTGGGGCTCAAAGGGAACATGGAGTAGGCGTTGGCCCCGCCCCCTGTGGCCCAGGCCATGGGAGTTGGGCTCAAGAGGCTCCAGCAGCAAAGTGGGATTGTGCATTGGGAATGGGCACAAGGCAGACCTCCTGGTCCTTCCCCTCAGCTGGCAGCTCCTATCTTCAGTTTCTACTGAAAGGAATGTGGCGCCTCCACTGTGCAGCCTCCCAGGACTCGCAGGCTCTGGAGTGGAGACTTCAACAAGGACTTCAGCACCTGCTCAGAGGAATAACCACCACCTCACTACTCCACAGCTGCTTCTGTGTCTGCAGGAAGTGCGCATGCTCCTTTCTGTGACATGGGCAGGGCGAGAGCCTGAGTTGAGGGGTCCCACCATAGCATAGCAGCTTGACCAGTGCAGGGATGGAGGGAGGGAGGGCAGGGAAGGAGCAAGGGAGAAGCTCTGGTTCCCTGCTCCTTCTCCCTCAGGCATGGCCCTTGCTGCTGTTATGATAAAAGGAGTTGTGTTTTTCTAACTCTGTCTGGGTAAAGGAAAGAAGTGTCTGTGGATTTCTGACCTTATTCTCAGAGCTGCCAGTTAATCCCTCTGGATGCATCATATCCAACCTCCATAAGGTCCGAGGGGCAGGATCAACCTTCGTTCCATAGTTGAGGAAATTGACCAATAAACACAGGTGTCTCATGCCTCAGTGTTAACTACCACAGAAATCTCCAGGTAATGACTCAGATTCTATATCTAAGGGTATATTTTCTTCTGTTTTCATGTTTAATTCAGCCCCAAGAATCAAATAATACCATAAAGAATAAAATGAGTTCAGGGGGCTCAGCATTGTATTCCCAGGGCCTTTCGTCCCTCACAAACCGCAGAGCTCAGTTACCCTGAGATGAAAGGAAAGGAAAGAGAAACATGAAAGGTTTCCCAGCTCATTCACAGAGACATCTCATAACCACATATTAAGGACACGGCATTAACTTAGGAGTGGAAAGGACACAAATGGAATAGAATATGGAGCCACTTGGAGTGAGCAGGCCAGCAGGGGGACAGTTGGGGGCAAGCAGGCCAGTGGGGGGTGGGGGCAGTTAAGGGCAAGCAGGCCGGCAGGGGGGGAGTTGGGGTGAGCACACTGGTGAGCACACTGGTACAGGGGGAAGTTGGGGCTGATCAGGCTGGTGGGGGGCGGGGCCGCATTTGGGGGCGAGTAGGCAGGTGGTGGGGAGAAGTTGGGGCAAGCAGGCTGGCAGGCAGAGTGGTTAGGGGCAATCAGGCAGGCAGGCAGGTGAGTGGTTAGGAGCCAGCAGTCCCAGATAGTGAGAGGGATGTCCGACTGCCAGTTTAGGCCCGATCCCTGTAAACCAGCAGTAGGACATCCTTCCAGGGGTCAAAGATTGGAGAGGGTGCAGGCCGAGCTGAGGGACACTCTTCCCAGCCCCCGAGTGCACAAATGTTTGTGCACCGTGCCACTAGTATTATATATAATTAGGTATATAATATATGTCACTATGTCTACAATGTCACAGTATAATTATATATATTTTATTATATATGCACATATATGTAACAGTGTTTATATATGTAAAGTTACATATTACATATGTTTAGTACATATACTATATCATATATATAATACTGTGTGTATTAATTCATTTAATAATCACAAGCATCCTGATTATTATGTTTTGGTTGAATTTCAATTTAAAAGTATATTTTTACCTGGAAAGAAAGTGGAACATCTAAGAATTCAAATAAAGAGAGGTTTTCTCCCAATTAAGAAGGAAGGTAACATTTCATTTTGGTCTAATTAGAAAAGTATTTCATCTTGAAAGTGTTTTCACAAATTAATAGCTACAGATTAATACAATACATACAAGAAGTTTTTTTTTCATGTTCTTTTTTTTTTATTGTTGTTAATCCTCACATGCAGATAATTTTTCCACTGATTTTTAGAGAGAATGGAAGGAAGGGGAAGAGACAGGGAGAGAGAGAAAAAAAATCAATGTGAGAGAGTCACATTGTTTGCCTCCCACACAACGGAGGTATGTAGTAAGTGCCCTTCACTGCAATTGAGCCCACAATCTTACACTGAGCCAACCGGTTGGTTATGGCCACCTACTGTTGTAAAGGCAGTATTGAACTGGAGGCTGGATTCCCATGGCCCGCCAGCAAACCATGAGGGGGCCTATCACTAAAGGTGCAGTTGAGTAGGGGTGATAGATATCGACCAATCAGAGCAGCAGCCAATTACTTTTGTGCTAGCAACTCCAGAGAAAATTGGCCAGACTGGAGCAAGTTGAGAGTGGAACGATTTTTTTTGCAAAGCAACTAAGGCTACACAAATGAAGCCCTGTGGCCCCAGAGCTTCCTGGACCCTGAATAGCCTCCCAGTCCCAGGACCCTTCCACCAGTGTTCCACTGGAATCCTCCTTTCCTCTGTGCGGTCTAAGAAAATCTACATTCCCTGCAATGGATGAATGCTGAACAAGGAATGGCATTCAAAGAACTGGATTCAGATTCTACTTTTGCTGCTTACTAGATAAGTGTCCTCAGTCAACTTGTCTAACTTTCTAGAATTTGATTTCCTAAATTGTCAAAAAGGGCAATGCTGATTGATTACCTAGTCACAATATTAAAAAGTTAATGTGAAAAAAAAATAAAAATAAAGGGAGTTCCAGAAAAAGTTGTCTCCACTAGAGACAAAAGTCAGTAGGATTATTAGCTTAATTTCAAACCGATTGACCAATCCTACCAGAAGTAACCATAATCCTATGAGTAGTCCAGGTGTATAGTTGTAGAGACCATTCTGCCACTTGCTATTTATGTGATCCTGGGCAAATTCCTCCACTCCGCTAATCTGAGATTTTCCTAACGCAGGATAGTTTTGAATATTAAATTATTAATAAGAAGTGCTGGGGAAATGCTTGAAGCACAGTAAGCACTATGTGAATGTTTGTTATTTTAATTTTTACAAGCTGCATTGCTGAGAAAGTTATATCCCCAGTATAAATTAAATACATAAATGTTCTTCCTCAGGGAGTATTAATTTCTGCTCACTTGATTTTCTTTACATATCAACTAAGAGCTGTTAAAAATAGCAGAAGTATTAGGAACTAAAATAATTATTAAAATCTAGAAAAATAAAATAACAGGGGTAATCATAAATACCTTTGTCTTTTTCTGAGTTGACTATGATGTATACTTTCACATTAAGAATAATGTTGGCATGTAGGATGAGGTATGTACATATTTTATATATTAAAATATTTTATTAAAATAATTTGTCAAAACTAGATTGTCCATCAAATATGCCTCTTAATATATGTACTCATGGTTGAGAGTATATGATTTTTCTCTTCAGGTGTGTTTGTGTTATGAATTATGGAGCTGCCTTTCCACTTTTGGAATAAATTCCACTATTTGGAGTTATATAATACCAGATTATGTTGTTATGATATACATTTGGGATATGTGCATCAATATGCATATTGAATCTGATCCGTAATTTAATTTTTAAGCTTTGTCAGGCTTTTGTATTGACTATTATGTTCCCAAATGAAATTAATGTAAAAGATTTTCTTCATATTTTAGGCTTTCTTCATATTTTATTCACATTGTACTTAACAGTTTTTTAAAATATATTTTTATTGAGGAAGAGAGAGGGGAAGAGAAATAGAAACATCAATGATGAGAAAGAATCATTGATTGGATGCCTCCTGCAAACCCCCCACTGGAGATTGAGCCCACAACCCGAGCATGTGCCCTGACTCAGAATTGAACCACAACCTCCTGGTTCATGGGTTGGCACTCAACCACTAAGCCACACTGGCTGAGCTGTTAGCAATTTTTAACAGTTTCATAGAATTTCCCTGTGAAGCTTTCTGCACATGTATGTTTTGGGAGAAGAGAAAGCTGGATTTTTATTTGACAACTTTCTTTACATTTGAAATTTTCTAGTCATTGGTAATTGATCTATTTATTTATATCATATTCTGGGATAAGATTTAGTCATTTAAAATCCTCTGATATTTCCTCTATTGAATTCAGTTCTTCAATGTATTTTCATAGAGCCATTTCATTCTGTACATAGCCCCTTGCCACCATGCCATTCTTATACTGCTTAGCACCCATTCCTACACTTGGCTTTATACACAGAACTCAGAAACCAGAAATCTCAGGAAATGTGCAGTGTGGTTTTCATTATGGATTTTTTTCTCATAAGTGCAACCTCTGCAATCTGTGAAAGCATATTTTCCAACTTATAACAAATGTGATTATGCAATGCCAGCATGAGCAGCATTTGTTAGATTATCTAAGGAGTTCACTACCCAAGAAAATTTAAAAGCTAAGAGCTTTAATGTAGTTAAAAACATAAATCATTACGCTAGTCTTTTAAGCAAGGCCTTGTGTTTAGCTCATTCTTCGCCAGTTATTCTCCTCTCAGCCACTCGAGTTTTATCACTACATTCCATTTCTTAACCATCCTCAATAATTCTCTATTGCTCTGAACTCCTTAATTTAGTACACAAAATATACTAGCATACTGTTCTGATTCATTCCTACATTTTTCTAGCTCTGATCCTTCACATACAGCCTTGTCTTTAAGAGAAGCTATCCCATTTCATGGGTTCATGACCTCATATGTGATATTTTCTTTCCTTAAATATTTTCCCCACTAACTCATTTTCAAGTTAGTACTACTCATCTTCCCAATGTCAAATTTTGTAGAACGGATTTCCTCTTTCAAGCCGGAATAACATCCCCTTCTTTAATGTTTCAAAAGAATCCTCTGCATATTCCAAACACAGCACCTCTCACCCTAATGTGAATTTGCTCTTCCTTCTGTCCAATACAGTCTGAGCTCCTCAAAGAATATCATACCTTTCACAATATCTTTCAGGTTACATAACAGGAACTCATCAACTTTGGTTAAGGAAATGAGTAAGTTGATTATAAACAGCATATCTAATAGGAATTCTGCAAGGCAAGGAGTTCTGTGAGCTGAGGTGACCTATGATGATTTCAACAGACTAGAAATCACTCTGCAGCAATTTTCAGTTTGATCTAAGGGCCTGTTTACTACTAATACATCCCCAGTCAGAAGCAATGTGGGCCAGTGCTTTAACAGTGATAAATACTGCTCTATGTAATAGCCAGTACCTGACTGCAATGTCATAGGTATGATCTTGCAGAAACCGGAAAAACTGAGAGCATGTCTTATTTTTTAATATATTGAAGAATATTGACAACACATGCTTCTTTTTGATTCCAATCTTCCAAGTAAGAGTTTATTCTAGAAGTACTCATACTTGGGTGCATCAACATAGATGTCATTTCCTTGTTGGAGGAAGCATTGGCACAACCCTATGAAAATCAGATTGAAAACCCTCTCTAATTATTTGTCTCTGCTGTACTGTATTTTACTTGCATCAATATTTCCCCTGAATTGGTAAACTGCTAATAGAGGAACAATGTTATTATCTTGTTATATATATATGAAACTTAGATCTATTATGAAATGTTTGATGTAAGTTTATGCAGTTTATTTTTCTTAAATTTTATTAATATTTGTGGATATAAATGATGCCTGTGTGAACATAGAATTCATGATGTTTCATTGCTCTTTTAATAAGTACTCATATAATAAGATGTTGAAATAATGGCACAGAACTAGTACTCATATAAACCTAGTGAAAGCCCTTTGCAATTTTGGGAGAAAATCAAATAGAACGTCACAACCATGGATATCCAGTATCTTCATTTATTGCATGTCTGGTGGGAATTTAAATCAATCATATCTTTCAATTTATGTACTTTTAAAATTTCTTATAGGTGTAAAATTTTAAAAAGAGAACTTAAAATGAATTCAATGTAAGCTAATTTATCACTCTATCAAAAATATGTAATTGCGTGCCCTAGTTTTTATTATGGAAATGTATATCAACATTCTTTTGAAACTTTACCTTTAAACATTTTTATATGTAATTTCAATTTTTTCTCTAGGTACCTATTAAGTATTTGAATTGATGTTAACAATAAAGTTTTCTACTAATAATATTTCTCCTCTTGTATATGCAATAATCACTTGTCATTTTTTTCCAGAAATCCTGTTATAGATAAACAATAAGTTTATTAGGAATACAAATAGTAGATTCGCGCTTTGCTCCCTTTGTGTTGTGTCTTGTCGAGGTGAATTTAATCCTGTCTGGCCAGGTGCTAGAGAGTGAGCCTCATAACCAGACACCTGGAGAGGAAACTCCATCCACAATAGGGTCAATAACACCCCAGACCCAACTAGAGGGAGGAAGAAGGCGGCAGTGAGGAAGAGAGCATGAGTGAGTGAGGGGCCAAAAGAGGAGTATGTGGCCATGGGGGATGTGTGTGTGTGTGTGTGTGTGTGTGTGTGTGTGTGTGTGTGTATGTGAGTGAGGCACAGATAGATCCCGCAGCACCTTCGGGGTCAGGCTAAACGGACTCGGGTAACTAGGCAGACTCTGCTACTGTGTAAGCAGTTCCAGGAAGCCGGCTCGCCCTCAGAAGCCTAGTGTTTTTAAAGGGAGAGCTGCTGTAACTGGGAGCCAGGCCTCACCCACCAACCAGGGTGCCCTCAGATAACACCTGGGACTCTACAGACACCCCTGCCAGGGACGTGCTACCTTAGCTGGGGCCCCATGGTCAACGAATCTCCAGCCACCTTGGGCACAGACTCCTGTGAGTTCTGAAGCATGTTCCCCCCTGACCAGCTCAATGCCTTTTCCCGGGGATCAGCAGCCACGCAAGCAGCAGACACGTGAGCAGCCCACTCCAGTCCAAGGAGCAGCAGCCCCATCACCAGCCTGCCCCAGACCTAGGAGGAGAAGCCTCATGTGGCCTGACCCAGTCCAAGGAGCAGCAGCTGTCAGCTGTGAGAGTGGCCTGCTCCCTCATCGGAGGAACAGCAATCCTGTGAGCAGCCTGCCCCATCTGAGGAGCAGCAGCCACAAGAGCAGCCTGCCCATGATTGAGGAGCGACAGACGCACCCAGCCCGCACCCATCTGAGGAGCAACAGTGATGTGAACAGCCCATACCCATACGTGGAAGAGCATCGCTTTGAGCAGCCCACTCCCATTCAAGGAGCATTAGCCACCTAAGCAGCACCCCCAGTCCAAGGAGCAGCAGCCACACGAGCAGACCACCCACATCTGAGGAGGGGCAACCCTGCGCAGTACACACTGGTCAGAGGAGAAGCACACACATGCAGCCTGCACCTATCTGAAGAGCAGCAGCTGGGTAAGCGACCTGCCCCCATCCGAGGAGCAGCAGACACACATGCAGCTTGCTCCCCCATGAAGAGAAGCAGCTATGCAAGCAGCCCACCCCCGTCTGAGAAACAGCAGCCACAGCAGCAGACAGCCCACGTACGAGGTGTAGCAGGTACATGTGCAGCTCATTCCAGCCCAAGGAGCAGCAGCCGCCCTAGCAGATCGTCCCGCCCAAGGTTATCTGTGGAGTGGCAGCCCTGCACAGCCTACACGGGTGGAAGGAGAGCAGCCAAAAGCAGTCGGCACCTAACCAATGAGCAGCAGCTGGGTGAACATCCCTCCCCCATCCAAGGCGCAGAAGACACACGTGCAGCTAACCCCCACTGAGGAGCAGCACCACACAAGCAGCCCACCCCCCATCTGAGGAGCAACAGCTGAGCGAGCAGCCTGCAACCATATGAGGAGCAGTAGCCCTATAAGCATCCTGCCCCTGTCCAAACAGCGGCAGCCTCACTAGCAGCCCGCCCCATCTGAGGAACAGCAGCAGAATGCAGCCAGCCCCGATCCAAGAAGCAGCAGCCACATGAGCAGTCCAAGCCCATCCGAGGAGCAGAAGCCACCTGAACACCCTGCTCCTGTCCAAGGAGCAGCAGCCATGCTCCACTTACCCCTGTCCAAGAAACAGCAGCTGTGCAAGCAGCCTCACCTACCAAACAGAGGAGACACCACTGCTGTGACCAGCATCCACCAAGGAGCTGCTGCAAACTGAGAAGCAACCACTACTGTGACTACTTGAGCAACTGCAGCATGAGGAAAAACTGCCACCCTAGGATCAGCCCCTGCATGACTCAAGATCTAGATGAGTGGGTGAGACCAAAAATGGGTAGACAAAGAAACCCCCAAAGGAAAGAAAAGGAGGGCCCCCGACAAAAGGGGCTAAATGAAAAGAGGCATGCAATATGTCAGAAAAAGAATTCAGAATAAGGGTCCTAGAGTGCATAAACAGGTTGGAGGAAAAAATCAACAACGAATGTAAGAATCAAGAAGAAATGGATGAAAAAAAAACAATAACATGTAAGAATCAAGAAGAAATAAAGAGTGATATAACTGCCATAAAAAACACCATGGACAGTTTCAAAATATGGGCAAAGGACTTTGAGTTACTCAGAATCAAGGCTAAAGTGAAAATGACCAGGAATCCCAAAAATACATTTACTATCCTTGTCTTTGCCACATAACGTCCGCACTTGCTTTTAGACTCTTTCTTTTCTATGACTTTTCCATGTCTCTCCTCCACAAAATGACTATACGTTGCCTCTTAGTAGAAAGTCCCATTCTTCTTTCCCCATCTTAACACCTCAGAATCTTTAAAACATTTTAGGGGTATCATATTGAAGTATTCAGGACTGATTCACCAAATGCCTCCAAAAATAGCACTTTCAAAATAGATTAATTAATGAATCTGATATATTTGGATTCTACTGCCATAAGTCTCTTACTGAACTACAAACTTTTGATGCTAATTTGAATTGCATTCCATGATGAGATGATTCCCTGGTTTACTGAGAAATTGCATCTCAGTAAATGGGGGAGGGGGCTTGATTCAATAGTGCTATCTTGAAATTCTTTGTTACATCCCACAACATAAGGGAACAGACTAAACAAAAACTGCCACCCAAGGATCAGCCCCTGCACGACTCAAAATCTAGATGAGTGGGTGAGACCATAAATGGTCAGACAAAGAATCCCCCAAAGGAAAGAAAAGGAGGGCCCCCAACAAAAGGGGCTAAATGAAAAGAGGCATGCAACATGTCAGAAAAAGAATTCAGAATAAGGGTCCTAGAGAGCATAAACAGGTTGGAAGAAAAAAATCAACAACGAATGTAAGAATCAAGAAGAAATGGATGAAAAAAAAATTACTTATGTAAGAATCAAGAAGAAATAAAGAGTGATATAACTGCAATAAAAAACACCATGGACAGTTTCAAAAGTAGGCGAGGAGAAGCGAAGGACCAAATTAGCGAATTGGAAGACAGGGAAGCAAAACACACCCAAACTGAACTGCAATTGGAGAAAAAAATTCAAAGAGAGGAGGAGAGCCTAAGGGAGCTATAGGACAACATGAAACGAAGCAACATATGAATAATAGGGGTGCCAGAACAACAGAAAGAGGAACAAGGATTAGAAAACCTTTTTGAAGAAATAATGTCAGAAAACTTTCCTGCAGTAGGGAAGAAAAAAGTCACACAAGCACAGAGAGTCCCAAGCAAGATGAACCAGAAAAGACCCACAAGACACATCATAATTACAATGGCAAATGTTCAGGACAAAGAGAGATTCTTAAAGGCTTCAAGAGAGAGACGGTAAGTTTCATACAAGGGATCTCCCATTAGATTATCAAATGATTTCTCAACAGAAACACATCAGGCCAGAAAAGAATGCACAGAAATTTACAAAGTGATGCAAAGCAAGGGACTGAATCCAAGAATACTCTATCCAGCAAGGCGATCATTCAAAATTGAAGGGGAAATAAGAAGCTTCACCAACCAAAAAAGACTAAGGGAGTTCATTATCACCAAGCCAGCAATGCAAGAAATGCTAAAGGGACTGGTGTAAGAAGGAGAAATAAAAAGCTAAGAAAGAAAACAGGCACAAAAATAAAAATGGCTCAAAACAAGTACCTTTCAATAATAATTATAAAGGTAAATGGACTAAATGCTCCAATCAAAACACATTGAGTTGCTGAATGGATAAAAAAATATGACCATACATTTGTTGTCTACAAGAGACCCACCTCAGAAGTAAGGAGTCAAACAGACTGAAAGTGAAGGGATGGAAAAATATCTTTCAGGCAAATGGAAATGAAAAAAAGCTGGGGTAGCAATACTTATATCAGACAAAATAGACTTCAAAGTAAAGTCCATACAAGAGATAAAGAAGGCTACTTCATACTACTAAAGGAATTGATACAACAAGAAGTTATAACCCTGATAAACATATATGCACCCAATGTAGGAGCACCCAAATACATAAAAAAAAAAAACTCCTAGAAGATAGCAAGGGAGAGATCGACAACACTACAATCATAGTAGGGGACTTCGACACGCCACTGAAATCCCTAGATAAATTTGCTAGAAAAAAACTCAGAAAAGAAACAGCAATCCTAAATGACTCACTAGATCAGATGGACTTAATTAACATCTTCAGAACATTTCACCTCAAACTGGCAGAATATACGTTCTTCTCAAGTGCACATGGGACATTTTCAAAAGTAGCTCTCATATTGGTTCACAAGCAAAGTAGAGACAAATTCAGGAAGATTGAAATCATACCAAGCATCTTCTCAGACCACAATGGCAGAATATTAGAAAGAAACTACAATAAAAACCACCCAAATGACTCAAAAACTTGGAAGCTGAATATCATGTTATTAAATATTGATTGGGTTACCAATGAGATCAAAGAAGAAATTAAAAATATCCTGGAAAATAATGACAATGAAAACTCAACAATCCACATCCTATGGGAAACAATGAAAGCAGTCCTGAGAGGGAAGTTTGTAGCTCTACATGCCTACCTCAAAAAAGCAAGAAAAAATGGTAGTAAAGCATCAAACTCTACATCTCAAAGAATTAGAAAGAGAGCATCAAGAAAAATGCAGAGTAAGCAGAAGGAAGGAGATAATAAAGATTAGAGCAGAAATAAAAAAAAAATACATAAAATCAATGAAACCACGAGCTGGTTCTCTGAAAGGATAAACAAGATTGACGAACCTCTACCCAGGCTAACCAAGAAACAAAGAGAGAGGACCCAAGTAAACAAAATCAGAAATGACAGAGGTGAAATAACAACAGACCCCACAGAAATACAAATGATTGTTAAAAAATACTATGAACAACTCTACTCCACCCAACTAGACAACCTGGAAGAAATGGACCTATTCCTAGGAAAATACAATCTTCCAAAACTCAATCAGGAAGAATATAAAAATCTCAATAGGCCAATAACTATGGAAGAAATTGAAGCAGTCATCAAAAAGCTCCCAGAAAACGAAAGCCAGAGCTAGACGGCTTCACAGGGGGGTTTTACCAAATATTCAAGGAAGAACTAAAACCTATCCTCCTCAGACTATTCCAAAAAATCAAGAGGAAGGAACACTTCCAAGCTTATTCTATGAAGACAGCATCACCCTCATACCAAACCAGGTAAAAACAAAACAAAGAAAGAGAATTACAGGCCAATACCCCTCATGAACATAGATGCCAAAATCCTCAACAAAATCTTAGCAAATGACATCCATCAGTACATCAGAAAGTTCACAAACCATGACCAAGTAGGATTTATCCCAGGGATGCAAGGGTGGTACAACATCCGCAAGTCAATAAACGTGACTCATCACATAAACAAATTGAGAGGAAATAAACCACATGGTCATATCAATTGATGCAGAAAAAGCATTTGACAAAATCCAACAACCATTTCTGATAAAAACTCTCAGCAAGGTGGGAATAGAAGGATCATTCCTCAACATAATAAAAGCCATATATGACAGGCCCACAGCCAACATCATACTCAATGGGCAAAAGCTAAAACCATTTCCCTTAAGAACAAGAAAAAGACAGGAATGCCCACTCTCACCACTCCTGTTAGACATACTACTGGAAGTATTAGCCATTGCAATTAGACAAGAAGAAGAAATAAAAGACATCCAAATTGGAAAAGAGGAAGTAAAACTGTCCTTATTCACTGATGACATGATATTGTACATGAAAAACCCTAAAGACTCCAACAAAAAACTATTAACCAGAAAAGGGGCCCTAAAGAGGCCCCAGATTGCGAAAGGGCACAGGCCTGCTGATGGACCAGGCCTCTAGTTGTATAATATTTTGATCATGACTTTTATTTTTTCCTAATAGTCTTGTTTTTCATCAATGACCTGGAAAATAAAATGATCCTCTAGTAAGAATCATTCTACAAGCTCAACTCAGTGATGGGAGTGATGGAAACTAACATACTGAAAGGAGAAATTTGCCACCTTCCTTCCTGAAATCTAAAGAACAAGCTGCTATTAGGGGAAGAAGGGAAAACACATACACTGCCTGTAACCAGTGTTTCATTTGCAGTAAAATGAAATAAAGCATATTAAAGGGCAAAAAAATCCTGGTAAAATTGCCTGATTTGTTCTGATCTATATGCTATGTCGGGTCTTGCACCTTCTCCAATCCTGTCTAGACGCTGTTCTTCTTCAAGGTGTTTTGCCCTATTTATCTGCATTTGTCTTCGCACTCTTAATCCTTCTTGTTTCCTCCACTCTGCTCTAGCTGTCATTTCTTCACATTTCTTTAGAAGTACTTTGAATTCTTCCTCCAGCTGAGCAGTATTATCTTCAGGGCTATGATTACTTGTTGAAGCTGCAAGAGGCTCCTCAGACTGCATGAATAAAAGAATAGAGTTTGGTTATGAAGATATGGACACCGTTCTGAATTTTTTTTTTAATTTAAGTTCTTCATAGTTTAACCACATGAAATTCTGAAACAAATCCAATTGCAATAAAATGTTATCTGCACTGTTCTAGAGTCTTAAAATGTGGGACCTTGAGTTACTCAGAATCAAGGCCAAAGTGAGAATGACCAGGAATCCCAAAAATATATTAACTATCCTTGTCTTTGCCACATAACGTCTGCACTTGCTTTTAGACTCTTTCTTTTCTATGACATTTCCATGTCTCTCCTCCACAAAATGACTATACGTTGCCTCTTAGTAGAAAGTCGCATTCTTCTTTCCCCATCTTAACACCTCAGAATCTTTAAAAACATTTTAGGGATATCATATTGAAGTATTCAGGACTGATTCACCAAATGCCTCCAAAAATAGCACTTTCAAAATAGATTAATTAATGAATCTGATATATTTGGATTCTACTGCCATAAGTCTCTTACTGAACTACAAACTTTTGATGCTAATTTGAATTGCATTTCATGATGAGATGATTCCCTGGTTTACTGAGAAATCGCATCTCTCCCTGTAAAACTTTAGCAAGAGGAGCCCTATATTTTTCAGAACCGATAAAATGGGGGAGGGGGCTTGATTCATCAGTGCTATCTTGAAATTCTTTGTTACATCCCACAACATAAGGGAACAGACTAAACAAAAACAACACCATCAATAACAACAAACTTGCTGGAATGTCAATGATAACCACTTGGGAAGAACTACTTTCCTTTCGATACAATGATTCTTTGGTAAGACAAGGTGAGTGATTCCGAGTTCTTGAAGCATGTCTCCAGATTGTTTGGCACTTGTCCATGAAATAGGTGCTGGCCTGAGTGCTCGCTGGGTTGCGGTGAATAGGATATGGTGACTGTTGTGTGACTGCTATGTCTGGGTGCCATCTGACTTTGTCCCTAAGGGAGCTGACCCTGGGAACCCAGCCACCATGTTGTGAAGAACGAAGCAGCCCAGGCCACATGGTCAGTCCTCACACAGGAGTCCAGCTGAGACTGCCCCAGTGAAGGTCCCAGCCAAAAGCCTTCTGCAACTGTCTAACCAGAGAGGGAACCAGCCTCAAGATGATTCCACTTCCCCGCTTCACGTCATACCAGCTGGTGGAAAGGAAATGAGGTGGCCTCACTGCAGATTTCTGAACAAAGTAAATGCTATTTTAAGATAGGAGGTTTGGAAATGGTTTATTAAACAGAAAGAAATAACTGGCACAGATACTGATAGGACAATGGAGTGCTGACACTAAGAAAGAAACACACACTCATGGGAATGCCTCTGAACAGGAGGTAGGTGGAACCCGACATAATGTAGTGAAGCGTGAAAATGAACACCAAGAGGGCCTCCAAGAAACCCTGAGTGGAGCCCTCATGGCTCCTGAGGAGGCTCACAGCAAGGGCTTCTGGGCAAGTGCAAAAGTGACACTGAATGAAGATGAGAGAGATTCTCGCTAGGAAGCCACTGAAATTGAAATCAATGAGAAAGATAAGCTAAGAAAGACAATTAACAATAAAAGAACCTGGATTTATGGCTTTCAAGTACCCTCCTCCCATTCACAGCTGCTCCTTCATGTCCATTTGTCAAATAATGCGAAAGTAGAGAAATGGCTTTCTGGGCTAACATCAAATCCAGGAAAACACGGTCTAAGGATGAAGCCATGACATATGAAAGTCCTAAAGATCTCAGAAACATTAACGTGGTGCCGCAAATTCCGTCAAGGATTTTCAGAATGTAAGAATTTAAGGGCACTGCCCTACAACACCTCCAGGAAGCCCCAGGTGAAGAGCTTATCTGAAAACAATTTGTAAGGTGGCTTTTCTAATGCCATGAACCCCAATTAAATTCACAGGAAACTCAAAGCTCCTAAGGGAATTGTAGTAGCACAAACCCTGCCTGCTAGCACCTGAAGGGAGACCAACACAGTACACAATAAAAAGAGGCCTTTGGGTCTCAGATGTTCTACAGGGAGGAGACAAGAGCTGTAAGCACAGGTCATTTCTTATGAAAAGGACAGAGCAAAGGCTCAGAGGGCACAGCCAAGGTCCCTAGAGAAGCATTCCATGGTTAGGAATAGGTTTTCCTTTCCTCAGTGAGGAAACAGACAACACTATGAAATCATTTTAAATCTCAGTGGAGAAACCAATGCAATGTCCTTTGGCATCATTTAAATACAAGGTCTCCTCTAGCTTACTTCAAGCTTGCTTGTATTTTATTCCACAATGTTTCTCCACAGAAAACAAACTGGCTGTAAAATTTTGAGATTTCATATTGAGACATTTATTTTTTCTTTTAATATTTTTTAATCCTGGCCCAAGGATAGTTTTCCATTAATTTGTTTTAGGGAGAGTGAAAGAGAGAAGGAAAGAAACATCAATAGCCAGGGAGGAGCCTGCAACCTGATCAAGGTATGTGTCCTTGATCAGAACCAAACCCCGTCTATCCACTGAGCCAAACCAGCTAGTGCTCAAATTGAGACATTTCTGAAGAGGAATGATGACAGTCCAGATTTTAATCTTCTCCTCCCCAGGCATTGAGTCTATGAAATATGAGTTAAACACAATGAAGAAAATGGCTAATTCAGCAGATCCTGTGACCAGGATTCCATGGAATGGAAGTGAAGTGGGAGGCATATGGTTAAAGGTTAAAGGTTTGAATGGAGAAAAAAAGTAATGGGTATTATCCCATCATGTTACAGGGTCAGCAAAACATAAGCTGGCCACAGGTTTTATCAAGATTCAAAACATCTCCAAAAAACATTCCACTACACTGACTTTTTTATTATTATACTAGAGGCCCGGTGCACAAAAATTTGTGCACTCGGGTGGGTCCCTCAGCCCACCCTGTGTCCTCTCGCAATCTGGGGCCCCTTGGGGGCCCCTTCCCCTGGCTGCTGACACCAGTTTTCCTCCGTTGCCCGGAACCCAGGCCTTCCCTCTTCGCTGGGAGGGGCCCACACGGTGGGCAAGGGGCTTAGCTCTTTTAAAAATACTTCTGAATGTTTGGTAAATAACCCTGTAGGAATCTACTTTCTGAAACATGCTGGTTGTTAAGGGCTGATTTGGGTAATCAACAAAATGTATGTTAAAATCCTAATCCCCAGAACCTCAGAATGTACCTGTATATGGAGATAAGATCTTTAAAGAGGGGATTACATTAAATTGTGGCAGTTTCAGTGGGACCCTTAGCCCATCTCACTGAAGTCCTTATAAGAAGAGGAATGTTGGGGTCCAGCCCCAGCAGGTCCAGGGGTTCCCAAAGAAGGAATGACACAGAGGCAGCATTCAGGTTATCATCATAGCCAGGTTCTCTTTTTATTGTCCTGTTACATCTATATTTATACTATTTGATCCTATAAACATGCCTCTATAAGCTTTTTTTTTTTTTGCATCGGGTCCATTTATTGGGGGGTCAGTCAAAGGGGGAGCTGGCTAGGGTGGGGTAGGGCAGCAGCTTGTCTGGCCCCCGAGAAACCCAACTTAAGTCCAGAGCCTCGAGGGCTTAGAAGCCAAAGTCTTCCTCCACCTTTATCTGCACGGGGCCAGCTCCAGAGTCAGCGGGACTCCTGCCCAGTGCCCTTCCTATGGCACTCGCCGCCTCTTCCAACTGCTGGGCCCCTCGCCAGGGGCCGGGCTGCTGGCTTCTGTGGGCGCTGGCATCCTCCTGGGCGGGGACAGCCCCTCTTTCTCTGGAGGCTCGTTCTCAGCGTTGCCTGGGTTGGGGGCGTCTCTGCCCTGGCTGCCCTCGTCCTCCAGTAAGATGGTGAACTGGCTGGCCCGGTAGTTGTCACTGTAGGAGTCCAGCACCTTCATGAGGAACCTCCGCTCCTGCTGGAGTCTCCATGTTATCCTCTATATCATCTGATGGAGCCTGTTCAGGACCCCCTCCTTCACCTGCTCAATCTCCCTGCAGCGCCTATCCAGCGCCTGGTACTTCCTGCGATTGAGTTCCTGTTGGTGCCGCCCTTGCTGGCCTCAGGCTGCCTCCTCCTCTTCGTCTCACTCCTGGAGGCTGGAGCTGCCCAGACCCCCAGACACGAACTCCACTTGGGTCTCAAGCTCGCTCTCCAGGATGTGACCACCTTCAGCGGAGGCAGCGCCAGCTCCCAGCCGGGAGGTGCTGAGAACTCCTCAAAGCCCACCGCTGCCATGGACCCCTCTCTCTGCTCCAGCTCCATTTCTCCCTGGCTCCCGACGCAGAACTTCCAACCTTGCAAGCCTCTAGTTTAAAGTGGCTTGCGAAACTACAGCCCATCTGATTTCACAGCCAGGCACCCAGGCCCTGGCCGCTAAGCCTCCTGGGAGTTGTAGTTCTCTATTTCCGGCTTGCCTCCCTTGCCCCACCCCCACCCCAGTCCCAACTGAAAGGCCCTGCTGGCTGGTCTAACCCTGTGGCCAGGCATCTGAGTCACCTCGGGTCTTTATTCCTGTCCCGACACCATGCCATCTGACCATGGAGACTCTCCTCTTGCGAGGCCCCTGGGTCTCCTTCTGGGTCTCCTCAGCCCAGGCACTGGATTGCGTACCACAGCTGCAACTCAGCCCCGGGCCCTGGGTCTCCTTCTGGGGCCTGGCTGCGTCGCCCCTGGGGTCCAGATGGTGTCCCCAGGCAGCTATGCAGCCTGGCCTCTGGCCCCACCTCTGGGTGTTCTCCCATCACTGGTGATCAGTGATCTGAGAAGCCAGGCAGACATCCGCCTCTTCCCTGCCCCACCCAGCTTCTCCCATTACTGGCCCAGGGCCGGCAAAGGCGGCCAGGTTCTCTTATCACAGAAGCTGGCTAAGGAGGCCTGGCTTCTCTGAGCAAAGGCAGCTCGGTTCTCTGGCTCTTGGCTGCCGCCTGGGTTTCCGATTGCAGTCAGCTGCAGGCAGCTTCTTCCCTCCTTCCCCTTTCGCCTCCCAGCATTGCGCCTATGTTGGCAGTTAACTGCCAATCTTAGTTGGCAGTTAATTTGCAAATAGCCCTGATTAGCCAATGAAAAGGGTATCGTCGTACGCCAATTACCATTTTTCTCTTTTATTAGATAGGATAAAACAAGTGATAATGTGCAAGATGTCTGGGAAAGAGTACTCATAAAATTTGATTTGGTACTGGCATAAGGACAGACTTTCCCATCCATGAAGTAGAAGGGAGAATTGCAGCATCAACCCTCACCTTTATGGCCAAGTGCTCCTGTCAAGAGTGCCAAATTAAATCAGATATGAGTAGTCTTTTTAAGAATTTGTACTGTGACAACTTAATATCCTCATGCAAATGAATAAAATTAGACCTGTACATCATACCACATATCAAAATTAACTCAAAATGCAAAAGCTATAACTATGAAATTCTTACAAGTAAAGATATGTGTATATCTTCAAGACTGGATTTGAGTATTTTTTAGATGTGAAAGCAACAAGACAAAAATCGATCAACTGAACTTCATCAAAATAAAAAATTTTTGTGCTTTAAAAGACACCATCAGGGAAAAGAAAAGGTGAGCTACTGAATGGGAGAAATATTTGAAAATTCTTTGTCTAAGGGGTTTGTATCTCTAGAACTAAGACCTCTTAAAATGCAATAATATAAGACAATCCACGCCCTCCCCAGCACTTTGCATTTGTTGATTTGTTGATGATAGCCCTTGTGACAGGTGTGAGATGATTCCTCATTGTTGTTTTGAATTGCATTTCTCAGATGATTAGTGACTTTAAGCATGTAATAATATGTCTCTTGGCCTTCTGTGTGTCCTCTTTCTAAAAGTATCTATTTAGGTCCTTTGCCCATATTTTGATTGGATTGTTTATCTTCCTTTTGTTAAGTTGTGTGAGTTTCTTGTAACTTTTGGAGGTTAAACCCTTATCTGAAATAGCATTGCCGAATATGTTCTCCCCGGCAGGGGCTTTCTTGTTTTTTTGTTGATGGTTTCTTTTGCTGTACAGAAGTTTTTTATTTTGATGTAGTCCCATTTGTTTATTTTCTCCTTAATGTCCATTGTCCTAGGAGATGTATCTGTAAAGATATTACTACAACATATGTCTGATGTTTTGCTGCCTATGGATTCTTCTGAGATTTTAATGGTTTCCTGTCTTACATTTAAGTCCTTTAACCATTTTGAGTTTGTTTTTGTGTATGGTGTAAGCTGGGGATATAGTTTCTTTTTTTGCATGTATCTGACCAAATGTCCCAGCACCATTTATTGAAGAGACTGCCTTGACTAAAAGGAACCCTCCTGCACTGCTGGTGGGAATGTAGACGGGTGCAGCCAATGTGGAAAACATTATGGAGTTGCCTCAAAAAGTTAAAATGGAACTCCTATTTACCCCAGGAATCCCACTTCTAGGAATATATCCCAATAAACCAGAAACACCAACCAGAAAGGATATATGCACTCCTATGTTCACAGCAGCACAATTTACAATAGCTAAGATTTAGAAACAGCCTAAGTGCTAATACGCAGATAAATGAATTGAAAATTGTGGTACATCTACACAATGGAAAACTACACTGGTATAAAAAAGAAGGAACTTTTACCATTTACAGCAGCATGGATACAACTGGATAGCATTATGCTAAGTGAAACAAGCCAGTCCGAGAATGATGACTATGATATGGTATCACTCAGACGTACAGTATAATGATCAACGTAAACTGATGCTCGAAAATATATCCAAAAACAACTGACAGGTGTGGGGTTAGAGATCAACCAAAGGATTTGTATGCATGCATATTAGCACAACCACCTGACAAAGACACTGGGGCTGCGGAGGTGGGCCCTCGAGGGGGGTGAGTAGCCTGGGGTAGGAACAGTCAATCTGGCAAAAAGGAGACATATGTAATACTTAAAAAATTAAAAAAAGATAATCCAATTTAAAATGGGCAAAGAAATTGAGTAGACAGATATTCAAAGAAAATGTACAAATGTTTATTAGGCATGTGAAAAGATGGTCAACATCATTAGTCAATAGAAAATTGCGAATGAAAACCAACACTAAGATTCCACCTAATACCCACTGGGATGGCTAGGGGATTGCCAAGGGCGGAGGTAAAAAAGGAGACATATGTAATACTCTTTGTAATACTTTAAGGAATAAAAAAATACATTAAAAAAAAAGAAAATTGCAAATCAAAACCAACACTGAGATGCCACTTCATACCCACTGGGATGGCTACAATCAAAAGACAAGTAATGACACATTGACAAGAATGTGGAGAAACTGGAACCCTCACACACTGTCAATGAAAATGCAAAATGGTGCAGCCACCGTGGAAAACAGTCTGGAAATTTCCCGAAGGTTAAAGATATGCTCCAGCGATTCCATTTATCACTATATTCCAAGAGAATGAAAACATATGTGCACATTAAAAATTGGACATGAATGTTCATCGCAGTATTTTTAACAAACCAGAAGTGGAAATAACCCAAAGGTTCATCAAGTGATGAGTAAATTTTAAAATATGTAATCACTTCATACGATGAAATGTTGTTCAGCAATAAACAGAAATGAAGTATCGGTGATAAATGCTACAAGACAGCAGCACCTTGACAACATTCTGCTTCATAAAATAGCAGTCCTGAAGGAGCACTTATTGTTTCATTCCACTGATAAAAATGTGCAGAATAGACAACTCTAGGGAGATTGAGAGGACAGTAGTGGTTCTCCAGGGCTAGGAAGAGTGAGGAAGTGGAAGTTGGCACAGGGTGGTTGCTAAAGGGCACAGGGCTACTTTTTAGGGGGATGAAAATGTCCTCAACGTGATTGTGATGATGACTGTGTAACTCTTTGAATACGGAAAAAGCCACTGAATTGTACACTTTAAATGAGTGACCTGCATGGTATGTTCATTATGTCTCAATCAAGCTGCTTCCAAAAACTTTGTGATTTGGTGCTGGTGCCAGGCTTTAAGACATGGAGAGTTAACAGTAGGCCCTTTTTATGGAAAAGTGATAAAGAAAAATGCTGTCTTTTCCCCTAATGACAAGTCTTTAAAATAAACAGAAACATCTATATTTCATTGTTCAAAACATTGAATGATATCTATTTCCCCAAATTAGGTATTTTGGGGTCCCCACACTGATTTATAATTACCTCCTGTATTAACCTGCTAGTCTGCATTCCCATTCCTGTTAGACTTGGTCTTAAATCTCTGGGGAAACTGAGGTCTTCATTCAAATTCCTTTTTGGCATGTTTAAGGGTTCCTGAAATCTGCAGAAATGTACAAAAGAAAAGTGTCAAATTCTTTCAGAGTAAATATTTAATAATTATTTAGACAGATATTATGTTCCTTCATATAAAATACACAAATCTACAAATTATGATCCTCTTATTTGTCCCAATCTAAATTTGTTTGAAAACATACCAGCTAAATTATAATCTTATATGAATAAGATGAAAAACAAGTCATGACGTGTGTGATATAGAGTTAATATAGTAACTGTATAGAGCTCTTATAAGTAAGTAATTATTAATATTCATTTTACTATGTTAATATAAAACATGAACCTGTTATCAAATATCAACTAAAAACCAGAGATAAGTATCTAAGGTGAAGAAGAAAAGAATAATGATATGTGAATATTTTGGAAAGACACAAAATACCTTTTGGTACCTACTGACAGCAGTCTACAAGAAGGAAAGAAAAGTACCAACATCAACCAGATCATTCAAAGTACAAGGAGAAGCAGGAAAGAAAACTCTTTGAAGTCTGAGTGGAAGGGGAAATGGGGAAGGAGAAGGGCTTTAGAAGAAGTGAAGTCAGAGAGATAATGTGTAACAGTCTCCTCAAGTCTGCTTTAAGAAGAGATCTTTGCTAGCACAAAGTTAACAAAATGAAAGGGCTATGAAATAAAGTAGAGCAAGACAGTTAAGTGAGAGGAAAAGCACTGATGATGAGAATCAGAGAACAAACTTAAGAACTCAGCCAATAAACTGAAAGGAAGCCATGTGGGGCTTCCCAGGTATGGGAAAAATGCTGTTGTGTTTCTATGAGAGGTAAAAACAGGATTACCCAACTTCTTCTTTAGGTCATACGGACATTTTTGTATGTAAGATATCTTTTATAACTAAACAAAGACAGAAAGATAAGCCGAACCAAGATATTAGCCTATTTGAATGCTGAAGGGACGCACACTAGGAAAAGAAGATCAGCAGACAGAGAAGATATTATGCAGAAATAAACATTCAAGCTAGACGTGGAACTTGCAGGTGACAGGATATGCAAAAGGCATCCTCATTATGGTTTTAGAATCATTCAAGTGTAAGTATAATATCATAGCCCTCAAAACAGTTTCACATTGTGCTGTGAGTTTCTGCAGACAATTTTTAAGTAGGATAATTTGTTTAATTATGAAAATTACAGATAGGAAATAAACTTTTATTTTGGTTTTAATAAAGTAAGTGACTGATGAATCTTAATTCATGGTAGAAATGATCTGAGCTATAATTTTACCTGGCCATTGATTTTTCTAGATCACTCTTTTGCTTCATTACTTCATGCAAGCTCTGTTGCAGAGACATGGTTAAATCAATGTACTTCTTGGATGCTTCCTTTTCATGATGACACTTTGAAAAAAATTTAAAGAAAATTATTTGTGGGAATCTAGAGATTTGCCTTTCTTTCCTAAAAGTGTGATTTCTCCTGGGTTCATGAATAATATGTGTGGACAAGTTTATGAAATGTAGTAGAGGGGTTTATAAACTAGATGCCAATCAGTACAGATTTTAAGAAAAATGACTTCTTACAGCAGCTTAAATTGACTTTACATTTCCACCAAATTCTTTCTGGAACTAAAATTGCCGAAATTTGTTCAAACAGGTTTTGAAATATAAAATAGTAAGTGCTAAAATACTTTTTAAGGCTACATTGACCTTTTAGTTTCAAAAGGTGCCCTAGATACATTTTCATCAATAGATCAAGATATTCCAGGTTGTATTAAACCACAGCTTACTAAGGTCATCTTTGAAAAATTCCCATGCAGTTCCCATTACCTTATGATGATAATCTGACTTTGAATGAGATAAAGACTCTCATTCTCTGTAAGTTTTCTTCCATAGGTTTCAGTTTCTCCTTTTCTATTAAACACTTTTCTCTTTAAATAAAGCGTCTTCTCTATATTATATAGTAAACATAACTTCTACTTGATTTGTGTAGCTTTTTCTATCGTCCTATTGTCCCCTTCCATTAAACTCTAACATTTTTACTAAAAGGTCTCATCTGCATATATTCATATTTTAACCACTCATTCTTTTCTTTTGTATAAGAATCAGAATTTCGATCCTATAATTGCACTAAAAAATGTTGAGGATCATCTTTTTTAGTCCTTTAATGCTTTACTTCTCAGCAGAAACTGATAACAATGACGACATCCACTCTCTCCATCTGGTTCTCCATCCACAGTGCATTTCTAAACAGTGACCATGATGTCCAGTCCTCGACGCTTTCAATTCCATTTTTATTTATCTTTATCTTTATTTTTGCTTGTTTTGAGGGATATGAAGTGGTAGCATGGTTATTTGCCTATATTTCTTCACCTGTTGAAAGCCATGTACTAGAACTACATTGCAGTTGAATATTTAAGGTAATAACTAAAATCTGATGTTTTGAATATTTAAGTTAAAGATATGGCTAGAGATTATATACTTGTCATATGAACATATGTATATAATCAATACAACAGTAATTATGAGGACTTTCTAAAAGACAGGAAGATAATAGCATCAACCTAAGAATCCCTAAATGCAGAAAGCTGATAAGATCAAAACTGATAATATCAAATTCAGACAGATGTAGAAGAGGAATACTACACAAAAAGGAATTAGGGGAGCTCCAGTCTAGCAGCAGATACAGACAGTGTTAATCTAAGAGGATCCTTTTTAACCTTTTATTATAGAGATTATCTAACCAGAAGCAAAAGAAGATAGAATATTGTGTTGATCCTCCATAGTTCGTCATCCAGGTTCACAATTTTCTTTTTCTTTTTTTCCTATATCACTTCTCTTTTTTTTTTTTTTTCTTTCCATCCACATGTATCCCTTCTATGGTCTCTTCCATTGCCACACAATCCCTCACATTACAGAAATTACCACAGTGTTGTCAATGTTCATGGGTTTTCTCTATTATTTTTTTCTTTTTCATTCCACCCCTACACCACACCCTAACAGCATCAACACTACCAACAGACAAGTACCATATGATTTCACTCAGATGTGGCATTTAATGAGCAACCAAGAAAAATAGAGACACAATTATAGAGATCAGTCTATTTCTTTTTAAAAATCCTATCAGAGATCCATAAACCTCAGCAGGTCAAACCAGGATCCCTAATCAATATTTCAGCCTTGACCCCTGTACTAAGGTCACCTGTACTTTATATTTCTTTCTCTCTTCTTGCTTCCATAGACAATATCCTCAGCCACATACTCATAATCCATGAGCGATACGGATCACCTTTGTAGATAGCTGATCTGGTACATTTTATGTTGGTTCTTATTGGTGCAACTTTGAGTGTATGACTGTTATGTTCTTAATTTGGGGGCGCCTTTACCCTTAGGATGTTGACCAACATTCTGTGTCTTGTTTTTCTCTTATAATGCAAATGTTTTTTACAAGCAATAGATTATCAATTATTGGCCTTTAAAAAATAATAATAGTTTCCTATTCCATAGAGACCTGACCTACGGAAGTCTCCTGAACTTCTTTTCACTGGCTTACTCAACTATATTCTTTGAAGTCTTGAAAAATCTAGAGCTACCTTCTTGCTAATTTTGACTCCTCACCTCATCCCTGTGTTGTTCAAATACGTAGGTTTGAATCCCAAGACCACCAGTGATATAAAAGCATTTAATTGTATCCTAACAATAGTTAAGCTGAAATATTTTCAATGTACACAAAGACAGGCACCCTCATATCAAATAATAGCCTCCACAGACTAATTATACTCAGAAAGACAAGTTTCTCCTTCATGAAGAAATCAAAACCATGTGAAATTAGGGGCTAACTTTTTCTCACAGACTAGATGACAAGTGCTGGAAAAAAATGAGTTCAGTGAGAGTTCAAACAGTGAGAGTACATTTCATGGAAAAGGAGAGGTTGAGAACCAGGTCTGAATAGATGAAGCATTAGGCCAGGGAACAGAAACTGAAAAGACAGCCTAGACAGCAAGAGTAAAGGTGAAGAGTTGCTGAAATCAGTCCAGTTATCTCCCAGGGTTAAAATCCAATGGACAGGATGGGAAAACCTACGTTCCACAAAAACTTGTGCACTCATGATCATAGTACAATTATTAATAGCCAAAACGTGAACGCGACACAAAGGTCCCTCAACTGATGGATAAATGGTTGAGCAGCACAATGAAATATAGTTCAGCAATAAAAATAAATGAATAAAATATTTATATCTGTTATAATGTCAATGAACCTTTAAAATGTGACATCAAATGAAAAATGCCAATCACAAAGAACTGCAATTTGTGTGATTACATATATATATGTGTGTGTCTGTATATATATATATATATATATACATATATATATATATATATACATATATATATATATGTATACACACACACATACATATATGTATATATATGTGTGTGTATATATATATCCTATCTAATAAAAGAGAAACATGGTAATTGGCGTACGACCGCTACCCTTCCCATTGGCTAATCAGGGAAATATGCAAATTAACTGCCAGCCAAGATGGCAGCCGGCAGCCAGGCAGCTTGAAACTAACATGAGGCTTGCTTGCTTCAGTGACAGAGGACTCCATCGTTCCCCGTCTGCCGCTGCAGGCCTCTGAGCTGCAGTTTAAAAACACTGTAACAAATATAGAACCTAAACAAAACCCCAGAAACCTGCTTTAGTACGCCGGGCTTCAGCCAGCAGGATCGCAACATTTTAAGCAAAGGCCAGAAACCTACTTTCAGCAGTGGAGGTCTAAGAGCTGGAGCCAAGCCTCAAAGCTAAAGCTGGCCCAGAATAAAAAAGAAAAAATGGAGCAGTTGGGAGCTTCAGTCACCCCCAGCCTGAAAACAGCCCTCAGCCCCTCACCCAGACTGGCCAGGCACCCCAGTGGGGACCCCCACCCTGAAGGGTGTGTGACCAGCTGCACACAGCCATCTCCCCTCACTCAGGCTGGCCAGGCACCCCAGTGGGGACCCCCACCCTGAAGGATGTGTGACCAGCTGCTAACAGCCATCATCCCCTCACCCAGGCTGGCCAGGCACCCCAGAGGGGACCCCCACCCTGATCCAGGACACCCTTCAGGGCAAACCAGCCAGCACCCACCCGTGCACAGGGCCTCTACCCTATATAGTAAAAGGGTAACATGCCTCCCAGCACCGGGATCAGTGGAGCTGAGAGGCCTCCCGACACCGGGATCAGCCTGACAGGGGGCAGCGCCCAAACCCCCTGATTGCCCTGCAGCTCTGTGTGTGACAGGGGGTGGGGCCACAACCTCCCTATCCACCCTGCTCTGTTCGTGACAGAGGAAGGCGGCCCAACCCCCTGATCAGCCCTGCTCTGTGTGTGACAGGGTGTGGCGCCCCAACCCCCTGATCGGCCCTGCTCTGTGTGTGACAGGGTGCAGCACACCCCTCCCTCCCCACGGGCCCTGCTCTGTGTTTGACGGGGTAGAGCCATAACCTCCCCATCGGCCCTGCCCTGAGTGTGAAAGTGGCGGTGCCCCAACCCCCTGATCGGCCCTGCTCTGTGCTTGACAGAGGGCAGCGCCCCAACCCCCTGATTGGGCCTGCTCTGTGCGTGACAGGGGGTGGCACCGCAACCTCCCCATCGACCCTGCCTTGAGTGTGACAGGGGATGGTGCCCCAATCCCCCAATTGGCCCTACCCTGAGCATGACTGAGGGTGGCATCACAACCTCCCGATTGCCCTGCTCTGTGCATGACTGGGGGCAGTGCCCCAACTCCCCAATCGGCCCTGCTCTGAGCCCAACCATGGGCTGCACCTAGGGATTGGGCCTGCCCTCTGCCACCCGGGAGCAGGCCTAAGCCAGCAGGTTGTTATCTCCCGAGGGGTCCCAGACTGCAAGAGGGCACAGGCCTGGCTGAGGGACCCCCCTCCCCCCAAGTGCACAAATTTTTGTGCACCGGGCCTCTAGTACATATATATGTATATATATACATATACATATACATACATATATATATATATATATATATATATATATATATATGTATATTATTCAGAATAAGCAAATCAATGGAGACAGAAATTAGGTTGATTGCTGCTCGGTGAAGGGCAAGATGATAAGCTGGTAGAAACTGCTAAGTGGTGTATAGTTGGTGTTTGGAGTGATAAACATATTCTATAATTGATTGAGGTGACAGATGCACAAATTTATGTTTTAAAATATTAAATCGTACAATGGATATTTGCAAATTATATGTGGCTCTCTGAATTGTATCGATACAGTTTTTTTTAATAACATTAGGAGCTCTAGATTTAATGTGCTTAATTGTCTGTTGTGGTTATACATATTACAATGATCTGAATATTTCCATGCTTTCATTTCTAAGTGAGTGAGAATGAAGGCTATGCCTACTTCAATTGGTTACTATAATGACCTTCCTGTACAACTTATTCTGAAATCTATGGAATATGGGTTCACCAAAGTGAAGATAAGACATAAAACAATTTTCTGGAACATTAAATTTAACACTAATTTCTTATTTGATCTGGCTGCCTCATCATGATAATGGAAATATCACTGAAAATACTGTGTTGTAAGGGAAGGAAAGCCTTTTGCCCACTATGAAGAATGATGCATAACTGTCAAAATTCCTAAGGGCAGATATAATAAGAAAAAACATAAACTACAAGTGGCGGAATAAAAGCCAGGGTTTAAGAAATAAGTGCACTATAAAGATAATGAAATTATAATAAATTAATCACAATGAAAATACAAAATAAAGCTACCCATGAAAAGTCATATCCTAAAACACTTTATATTATTTAACCAGCTATAGAGTAACGATGACACGTTCAATTTCATACATACTTGACTACTGATTTCATCTAATTCCTTCTGCAACTCTTGTATTTTATATTGTGAACGCATGTGACGATGTGATTCAATCTTCAGTGAAGCATCCGTCATAAATAGTCTTCTTTGGGAATCAGCCAGTTCTCCTTGATGTTGTCTCAGTGTTCTTTGGGTATCATCCAGTTCTCCTTGAAGTTGTCTCAGTTTTCTTTGGGTATCAGCCAGTTCTCCTTGAAGTTGTCTCACGACTGCCTAGTAAGTAAGATATTTCTCTTACTGATTTTATAAATCACATCATTATTAAATTGTGTTAATGATAGATAAATTCACATGCGGGATTGGGCAAAAGAAGGTTTACAGTTGTGAGTAGGTTACTTACTACTTATAATATTACTCTCCATACTACACAACTAGAAAGCTACTTTTGGACCACACTGGATATATTTTGTTAGAGTCATATATTATTAACATAAAATGTAACTTTAAAAGTATCATTACCAGACTCAATTCACCTTCTTTTCCTCATATGGACATGCACCTGTTTGCTTACTCAGGTAAAAGTCACAGAAAATGTAATCCTCCTGCCTAATCAGTATTAGGTACTTAGCTGACTCAGCCACACTCTCAATCCCTCCTCCTCCCCTCATGAATCTCAACGCTTTACAATCTACTGACATCACAAAGAAAAATGGGTATGTGAGTGGATCAAGTGGTAGTGAATTCACTATTATGAAACATTTTCTCTTTTTATTTCTTTTTTTAACCATAGGTTTCTATTAATGTCAGAGCTCCTGGAATATTCAATTCACTGCTCAAATCCTTCCAATAGGTTCCTATCTTCAAAGAAAAGTGAAGTCATTCCGAGGGTCTTCAAGGTCTTAGGTAACCTGGCCTTGACCTCCCTCCCTGCTACACATAAATCCCTCCACCCCTCAGTAGACTGAAATAGAGATCCAATGTCAAATTAGTAAATCACAGAGAGCTACAATGCTTTCTGTCTTGAACAAACAGCACAAAATGATAGTAATTAGGCCTTAACATGAGAAATATGAGCAAATTATTTGTAAAAATATTCCAATAAAATTGTAAATAGTATTTGAAAGTCTAAATCAGGTATACATTTGCTAAAACTCACATTTGTCCCAAATTATGATTGAATGAAAATTAGATACCTTTAAAAGATCAAGAGGTCACATGAACATATTATTGAGACTACATATTTCCAAATTTCATTCAAATTGGCATGAATAAAACTAACACTATATCAACCTAAATGTACAAGGAGGAGCCAGGGGAGGAAAGGTACTATGACATACAACATCTACACTTCAGTTCATGTGGGAAATCTGAACTTGATTGTCAAGAAAACCCACTTAAATAAATCTTAATTTGAAAATACTAATTTGAGGCAAGAACATTTCCATTTATCTGCTTCCTAAAAATATTAAAATTCGATGACAGAAACACTAAAATTATTATTCTATCAGTATAAGACTTAAGTATTATCAATCTACATCTATTACCAATCTGGAACTTAACCTCTTAAAATTTCCTGGGCAGCACAATGTCTCTACTCAAACAAAGCACTTCTCAGGTCTAATGTTCATTTGATGGATACAATGTCTACTTCTAAGATGATAGAACAAACAGCTTTATAATCTATACATTTTTAATATTCACCTGGATTCAACATTTAGCCATTTTCAAATATTGCTATGAACTTTCTTTGAGGAAATTTGAAAATATTTATCTGTCTGTATACTTACATCTCTCTCTGCTTTATCATTTTCATACTGAAGTCTGCCTTCTTTTAAAAGATGGCATTCGTTGATTAATTCCTTACATGTTTCATTCAGCACAAGGCCTTGCTTTTCACTGTTGGCTTGCAATATTTTTATGGTATCCACAAACTGATCTTGGATTCTAATGACTGTTTTTCTTTTCTTCTCAGATTTGTTGTGAGCCTGATCCAGTTGCTGTTGAAGCAACTTATTTTCACTCTGCAAGTGAGATAGCCTCTCCTGTAAAGATTCCTGCTTTCCAATGTCTGCATTCACTTTCCCTTGTTCCTTTTGAGACACATTTTCAGTTTCCTCCTTTTGACACTGTGTTTGGCTTTGGTCTCTTTCTCCATCTTTTAAAACTAATGCCCTTTCTCTGAGAGCATCTCTTGTGTGATGCAACTCAATTTCTAGGCGATTGGATTTGCTTTCAAGTACAGAAAATTTTTGAGAAAGAATCTCAAAGTCACATTTTAGATTAGACATATCAGATTTATTCTTGTCCTGGGAACAAATCCATTCTTCTTTTTCTTTCTTGAAATCAACTTGTAGATATCCTTTTAAAGTCTGGCAGTGCTCATGATCCTGTACAACAGTAGCCCGGCTAGACCTGTGTGATTCACCTTCGGCTTCCAGTCTTCCTCTGTTTTGTCGTTCATCCTCCAGTTTAGAGCTTAGCATTGTAAGATCAGCTCTCAGAAATTCAAGCTGTGCTTTTTGTTGAAATAGTGTTTCTGTTATTGTCTTTTCAAGATGGTCAATCTTTTCTTTGACAATCACAATGTCCAAAAAATCTTTTTTTTTCTCCATTTCTGGGTTCTGATTTTTCACTGTGTCTAGTTCCAGTGTTAGCTTGGCAATTTTATTCTTCAACATGCGATTTTCACATAACAGACGTTTTTCTTTTTCTTCACTATCAGAAACCTAAGTAAAAATAAGGAGACTTTAGCTAACTCATTGAAATGATATTTCATGATAGCCTCTGAAATTAAAGAAACCTTTATGTTTACAATAAAAAGGTTCCAATAGGCGGATATCCCTCATAAAAATTAGAATTGCACCAAACCTCTAACTTTATACAAGCCTACCTCCTCCAAAGTTCAAAAAATTAATATAAGTTGTTGGATTTTTTTAAAATGAAATCAAACCACAAGGTACTTTCTAAGAAATCTCAGAATTGGAAAGGGCTTTTTCTGAATCACTACCAACCCAGAATACATTACGTAAAAGATTAATAACTCTAACTACACTTAAAAATTGAGCTTATAAACAGAATATACAGCTACCCCACAGTGAGAGTATTAACCATGCATATACTAGGAGAAACTAAATTTCCTAAAAAAGATCTTTCAATGATTATCTCATAGATAGTCTACTGTTTTAGTACTTTCAGTCATAAAAACTACCTCTACTAATAACTGATCATCTAGGCATTGCCCTAAGCTCTTCTACATCCATCAATGGACCCTTTAGTTCACACAATCTGGAATGGAGAGGTTAAAAAGATAAGCAACTTCTGGATTTTCCCCAGGTCTCCAGACTCAAAAATTGTTGCTCTTATGAGCGCTTTCTATCACGTTTGGTTTGCAAAGGTGTTTAGTCAGAATTCCATCTTGTAATACATTGGCATTCTGTTCTTGAGAAAGTCGCCTCTGAGTGTAATTTTGTTCTTCAACAACCTAGGGACATATTTCATTTAGTTTGTGAGCTCATACCTTTAACAACAAGTTCACAGCTTAGGAACAGCTCCTTAAAAAACTGTTAAACCCAAGTAGCCTTTTTAAGCATAAGGATCTTTCATCTTCATGAAAAACTCAAATTTTAACTTAAGTGATAGCTAAATTTGTCATAGGGCAAAAATGCAGTATGGTGAAAGAAAATTTATTTATGAACATTTGAGTAATTCCATCACAGTGTCAAGGCAATTTATCCTGTATGTTAACATTTTTTAAAGCCAAAATTAACATTGATGTGAATGGTTAAACTCAATTTATCGTCCCCTTCTTCATTTAGAAAACATATACAGAGTATATACTACCTGCCAAGGATAGTAGTAAATTAATAATTTTAGTCCTAAATGTCACAGTTCCTGTTTTGAATGAGATAACATTTTGGGCTTGTTTAAAATGTCTTAATGTACACTAAATAAAAAAGATACAATTATTGATAAAATACTGTTAGATATAAGAAATTTTTACCAAAGATAAATTTACCGTATCCCTTCTTACAGTCTTCAATGGCATCACTTGTGTTGCAGTGGTGTTTGCAACTTTGGGGTTCATTTCAACATTTTTAATAGATTGCCTTTCTTTTTTCCTTGACTGCCCTGTATTCTTCTTGCTTAACAGATCAACTTTTTGTCTCTTCTCTTTTTCTTCTTGTAAGGTTAATCTGCAGTTAAACACAATCAAAGCTGTGATCAACATAAAATGTACTGTTATATTTATATGATATCTTATGTAAACCTCATGGCAACCACAAAACAAAAATCTCCAGCAGATTCACAAAAGATAAAGAGCAGGAACCCAAAGCCCACTACGGAAATCTTCAATTCAAAAATGAAGGCAGCAAGAGAGAAGGAATGTAACAATGGAGCTACAAAACAGCCAGAGAACAAGATAGCATCAGTAATCCTTTACCTGTCAATAATTTCTTTGTAAATGGATTGAATTCTCCAATCAAAAGGCATGGAATGACTAGGGGTAGAGAACACACAAAATGGCAGGCAGACTATGTGTTGTAGAAATATGCACCTGAAACCTGTAGTCTTTCGATAACCAGAGTCACCTCAATAAATTCAAGGAAAAGGAAAAGAGGCATACAGTGTTTGATGGATTAAGTAATAAGACCCCACTATTTGTTGCCTTCAAGAGACCCCAATCATTTTCTTAACTTTAAAAAAAAATCCTCACCAGAGGATGTGCTCAAAGATTTTAGAGAGAGGGGAATGGATAGAGATACAGACAGACAGACAGACAGACAGACAGATAGAGAAACATCAATGTGAGAGAGAACATCAATTGGTTCCCTCTCCTATGTACCCAGACCAGAGATGGAATCCAAAATCTAGGTATATGCCTTAACCTGGAATCAAACCTATAACCTTTTGGTATATGGGATGGTGCTCCAACCAAGAAAGCCACACTAGCCAAGATTCAAGTCCTTATTAAAGACTCAAAGCGGAGAGAGAGAAAAGATAGCCCTTGCAAGGGCAAACCAAAGAGAGCATTCATAGATATCCTTCTATTAGACAAAACAGAATTTAAGCCACAAACTGTAACAAGGCACAAGCAAGATCTTCATATAACGATAAGGGTATCACTTCATAAAGAAGATATAACAATTGTAAATAGGTATGCACCCAACATGTGTTCCCCTAAAAATATTAAACAAATTTTAACAGAACTAAAGGTTTAAATATCCAACAACACAATAATAGCAGGGACCATCAATACCTCACTTTCAGCAGTGATTTGATCATCTAGACACAATATCAACAAGGATATGTTAAACTTGAACTAAACATCAGAACAAATGGACCTAATGGACATTTAGAGAGCAGTCATACATATTTTTTTTGACAAATAGTGGAATACTTTTTATTTATTTTTTAATTCATTAACTTATTACATATGTGTCCTTGTCCCTACATTACCCCCCATATCCCCACTCATGCCCCTACCCCCCTGTTGTCTGTGTCCATTGTTTAGACCTATATGCTGGCATATAATCCTTTGGTTGATCTTTCCCCCTTACCCCCACCCTCCCCTACCCTCCCTCTGAGGTTTGACAGTCTGATTGATGCCTCTCTGTCTCTGGATCTGTTTTTGTTCATCAGTTTATGCTGTTCATTATATTCCACAAATGAGTGAGATCATGTAATAGTTATCTTTCTCTGACTGGCTTATTTCACTTAGCATAATCATACATTTTTTACACCACTACAAAGAGATAGCTATACTCCCATGAATATGGCAGCCTTATTTACAATAGCCAAGATATATGAACTAAGTGTTCACCAATAGATGAACAGATAAAGAGATGTGGTATGTATGTTTGCATATATGTATGTAGGTATGTGTATATTATGTATATAATCATGTGTGTCTATGTATACACATACATACATACATACATACATACAAACATACATACTTAGACAATGGAATTTTCTCTGGCATCAGAAAGAAATAGAATGATAGAGACTGGCTATAGTTATAAGAAATATTAATCATGCTCTATTAACCATGATTATTTTGTTCTGATTAAAGAAAGTATGTTCTGATCTGCTGGGTGCTCTCCCCACCCCTCTGGGACCTGGGAGTTTACCTGGAAATGTGGCCCATCCTCCTTAACTGCCTAATATCATGGAAAGATTAATTGCCTTGTTGGAGCAACAATGGAGTCGCAGAGGTGCCCACACTTTGCAACCCCTCAGCTTGCATTGCCTGTGATCTGTAAACAATATACCCATCTATTTCCTTTTGCCTATTTTCCCATGCCTATAAGACCCAGTTTTGTTACTTTTACATAACCATTCTTATTTCATTTGCCTACTTCCCCATGTAATCTTTGTTATTCTACCCCATCCAAGAAGCTGGTTTATTGGGGTGGGAGGTGGATGGTGTGCAGAGCAAATATTCTTGGATGACCTGCTGCTCCCCCATACTGCCAGCATTGTTGGAATCAATGCGCATATATGAATCAAACCTGCCTCTGCTTAATTGGCTCAAGTAGTGACAGGCAGACTGGACTTACTTGTCAGGTTTCACTACCAATCGTGCCCACATAGGTGAACCTAGAGAGCATTAGACTAGCAAACCTAAGTCAGACAAAGACAAATACTGCATGATCTCTCTTGCATGTGGAATCTAAAGTACCTAAACTCACAAAATCAGAGAGTACAGTGGTGGTAGCCAGAGGCTGAGGGTGTGGGTAAAGGGGAGGGGATGTTGGTCAAAGGTACAAAATTCAGTTATAAGACGATCACATGTTGGGGTCTGATGTACAGCATGGTGATTATAGTTAAAAATACTGTATTATGTGCTTGAAGGTTGCTAAGCGAGTAGATCTAAATGTTCTCATCACAAAAAAAAAGAATTGGTAATTATGTGTTGTAATGGAAATGTGAACCAACACTCCTGTGCTGATCACCTACCAACATAAAAGTGTATCAAATGAACACACAATATACCTTCAAAATATGCAATGTTACATGTCAATGATGACTCAATAAAGTTAAGGGAAAAATATAAATTTGAAATTTGAAAAAGTAAAATATCCACATGGCAATCTACACTAATAAAAGAGAAATATGTAAATTCATTGTCGCTCTGCCACATCCACTCACCAATCAGGGTGAGTATGCAAAGTAACCCAACAAAGGTGGCGGGTTAATTTGCATAAGCAGGTGCAGAGGGAAAACTGAAGGCTCTGGCCTGAGGGAAGTTTGAAGACAACTGAAGACTGAAGACTGAAGAGGCTTGGCTTCTCTGCTGTAGCCAGACCAAAGGCCTGGGTCCCGGGTGCTGGGGGAAAACCGGGGCTGACAGTCAGGGAAAGGAAGGCCTATTGCGTGAATTATCATGAAACGGGCCTCTAATATATATATATATATATATGCATTAATATATATATAGATATATCTAGAAAATGGCAGCCAACCAATGACTTATGATTTTCTTACAAAGTAAAATGTTTGGTAACTTTTGTATACTCTAGCCTAGTTTCCAGTCCTATATAATCAAAGCCTAATATGCAAATTGACTGAATGAGAGAATAACTGGTTGCTATGATGCACAGTGACCACCATTAGGCTAATGCTCAAAGCAGGAGCTGCCCCCTGGTGGTCAGTGCCTTCTCACAGGGAGAGCATTCCTCACTCAGAAGCCAGGCTCACAGCTGGTGTGCAGAGAGGCGGTGGCTGGAGCCTCTCCAGCCTGTGTAGCAGTGCTAAGGAGCAGAGAGCCAAGCAGTAAGGAGCAGCTAGCATGTGGGCAGTAAGGAGCTAGGAGTCCCAGACTGTGAGAAGGTGCAAGCCAGCCTGAGGGAAACCCACCCCCTACCCTAGTGCATGAATTTCATACACTAGGCCTCTAGTATTATATACATAATGACCTACTGTATGTTTTATATACATAATAACATCTAATAAATACCCTTAGACTGTGTATGTTTGTGTTTATACTAGTTATGTTTGTATGAAAGACCTAGTTCTGGGAGTGAAGTTATTGTGATAAAGGAATGACGTACATGACATTTTGAAAAAAGCTCAAATGCCCTTTGAAAAAGATGTGGTAATTTCATCTACCAATAGTGCATGAGGATGCCTTTTCCTCCAGTGGGAAAATTCTGGTTTTATTTGTTAAATACAATAATTAGTTCTTATAAGTTAAAAAAATGGTATCTCATTTTTTGTTGATGAGCATTTTCTAATTAGAAAGCAAGGTTCACTCTACTATAAATTCAAAATTTGTTCATCATGAATATTAACTCAACTTGGAATTTGTTTTATAGGAAAAGAATAATTACCTACTGTTAAATACTGCTATAGGCTTACCTATCAGAGTCTTCATTCTCCACAGTAGGAAACTGGTGCTTATCACTTTGTTCACTGTTGCTTTTCTGTCTCACTCCAACACTGTCAGTGTCATCATTAGCCCCATCCCACATGTTTCCTGACTCTTCCCTCTTACTATTTTTCTGCTCCTTCTTTTCTTCAACCTTTGATGAAAGTTTGATAATGACAATATTGTTATTACCTTATTCATTAAGAAGACTGTGTGTCCATTACCTTTCTCATGTGGTTTTATGATTTAGTTTTGCTATTACCTTATTCATTAAAAAGACTGTGTTTTCATTAATTTCATCCTTTGACTGCTGGGTATCAGTTTGTTGACTGTTTCTCTGATGTCTCAATCCATTTCCGTCACTGTGATCATCAGCACCTTCATATATGTTTCCTGATACTTCCTTTATACTGCTTCTCTGCTCATTTTCTCCTTCAACCTTTGATGCATGTTTGATATTAAAGATATTGTTATTACCTTATTCATCAAAAGATTCTGTTTTCATTAATTTCCTGATATTAATGAAACTGCTATGACTTGAATCAGTGAAAATATTTTGAGTGTTTTATTTGATCATAAAAGGTCATTGAAATTGCTCTAAATACTGCTTTGTGTCTGTTTCTGTATAGAAGCCAAATTTTCCAAGACTTCTAAGAGTGATTTCTTAATTTTGTGCTCCTATTCACACAAAATCCACCCTTTGCTACCTAATATTCCCCATACTTACCCCATCCCATTTATCTCACAGAAACAATAAAATAAATGACAAAAAATGCAAATATGCTTCTTTTGTCTTTCCCACCTGTGACTTGCATTACACAGATTTAGAGCATGTGACATTGTGCCTCAGTAACAAAGAGGAAGCTTTCCTCTTTCTTCACGAAGCTATTGTTTCCTATATTGCCTTTTACATTGTCCAAGATCTTTAAAGATATCAAAAAAGTGTGGCATTTATAAAATATATGAACCAAAGTTTACTACAATATAGGAGCATTGTGAGGCCAATGAATTGTTAGTTAAAGTACAATTTGAGAAAGTGTGTAATGCCCCCCTAATGTCACACTGCCAAGTCTTCGTCTTTAGGGCCTGATGAATTCTGCTGGCCTTACAGTAATGACTCTCTGAGGTGCCCCCCAACCATAAGGTCCATGTGTACCCAGTGCGTGATAGCTGTTATTTGCATAGCCTGTGACTTTTGCTGAGTGGCCACACAGCCAGCAATGAAGCTGAGCTTGAATCTGTATCAACATGGGAAGAACCATTCACACCTACCTGATGGCTCACTTACCTCATGGGACTCACATACCAATGGGAGCTGTTTCAGTGATTGACCCCTACAGAAAGCTAGTAGGCAGAGGTGGATCCCAGAGAGATTTGGGCTTTGTTCTTAGCTTCCTCCAGGGCTTGGTGGTGGTGGAAGGAGGCATTGCTGTGCAGCTTGGCCCCTCCCTGGTGCACCTAGGCCCAGCAGAGCCAGTCACAAACACTGTACCACTTTGTAGCTCCACACAGGTCTCCCAGGGAGAATCACAGGCAAAGACTGACATTGACATACAACCATGTGCCCACCACCCCCTTCCCAAGAGGCTCCAATGGGGAGCTACAGAACATGAAGCAATTGCCCCACAATCAGTACACCCAAATGAAGATCTCAACAGGCACCACAACATACTGGCATGTATTAATTGACATGGGGCCAGCCTTCACATAGCATCTCATACACTGTGGTCAGCCAGCGTGAGCATCAACCCCATCCACAAATAGGCAAGCATTAAGACTCTACAAAGGAGGGATCACATAACACACACAAGTGATATTCCTGGAGTACCCAGCTTAGGTGATCAGAAAGAATGATGCCAATGAGCCTGACAAGACACCTAACACATAAGTCCATTTTACTAGGACTGGGAGACATAGTATGTCAATCCAATTCATAGAAACAAATACAAAGTGGTAGCTTAAATGGGGAGAAGAAGAACGATGCCCCAAATGAAAACACACACAAAAACAAAACAAAACAAAATAAAACAATACAGGATAAATCCCCCAAAAGAAAGAGCTAAATTGCCAAAACCGGTTTGGCTCAGTGGATGGAGCGCCAGCCTGGGACTGAAGGGTCCCAGGTTCGATTCCGCTCAAGGGCATGTACCTGGGTTGCAGGCACATCCCCAGTGGGGGATGTGCAGGAGGCACCTGATTGAAGTTTCTCTCTCATCGATGTTTCTAACTCTCTACCTCTCTCCCTTCCTCTCTGTAAAAAATCACTAAAATATATTTCAAAAAAAAAAAAAAAAGAAAGAGCTAAATGAAATGCTGCGACCCTTTAAAACAGTTCCTCATGTTGTGGTGACCCCCAAACATAAAATTATTTTCATTGCTACTTCATAACTGTAATTTTGCTACTGTGATAAATTGTAATGTAAATATCTGACATGCAGGATGTATTTTCATGGTTACAAATTGAACATAATTAAAGCATAGTGATTAATCACAAAAACTATATGTAATTATATATGTGTTTTCCGATGGTCTTAGGCGACCCCTGTGAAAGGGTCCTTCGACCCCAAAAGCAGTGGCAACCCACACGTTGGTGACCCACAGGTAGAGAACCGATGGCCTAGAGGCTTTTTCAGTCATGGGATGGCCCCGAGAGATAAAAACAGATAATGGAACTGCCTATACTGACTAGCTTCTCCTTTCAGCAGTTTCGCAAGCAGTACCAAATAATACATAAAACAGGAATTCCCTATAATCCTCAGGGACAGACAATTGTAGAAAGAGCTAATCAAACCTTAAAGACTCAGTTACAAAAACAGAAAGGGGGAGAGGGGTATTATCCTACATCACAGAATCAGTTAAATCATGCCCTTTACACTTTAAGTTTTGACAATAAGTGTCACACAACAGCCGAGAGGAGGCATCAACCTCCTGGTCCCGTGGCATCTGCCGGTATGGCACGATGGAAGGATTTACGAACAGGGCAGTGGAGAGGGCCAGATCCAGTAATGATGTGGAGAAGAGGCCATGTTTGTATCTTTCCAGAAGGTGCTTCTAACCCCATCTGGGTGCCAGAGCCAGCGGTGTGTCACGACCATGGATCCAGGGAGAACAGCTCACCCTGCCGTTCCAGAAGCTGAAGATCACACATCCGGTGATGATGGCAGCTCAGCCACCGGCCCCGAAGAAGGAGAAAAGCAGAAGGCAGCTGGCCAAGGCCACCTGAGGAGCTAGTGTCCCCACATGGGGTCAACTGAAGAGGATGACCACCGATGCTCAGCAAGTGGTGAATGAACAGGGGGTTCAGGTAACCCGCTCCAACCTTTTTGTTGCTATGGTGGCGCTTGTCAGCTGTCAGGTAGGTATGGCTGCAGCAGAAACTTACTGGACTTATGTTCCAGACCCCGCTATGGTCAATCCAGCCACCTGTACCAGAGAATCAGTGCCAGTGTTTACCTACAACACTAATCCGGTCCCGGGTATCTCCGACAAGCCTATAACTCCTTCTTCCCAAGGTGATTATACTTATAATGGTTTTAGTGGGGAGCTCCCTATTTGTTTATCTAAAAGGGGGACTTCAGGATGTTTGCAGCTTGGCCAAGAAAATAAGACATCCTATGGAGGTGCAAACATTGGGATATGGGAAAATATATTCAGACAGTTACTAATCTAGGATTTCCTAAGGCCACCCGATGGCTGTTTGATAAGCATCCCCTGCCCCCTTCCTGCCCTAATAGCACCACTACTGAGTTGGGAGAATGTCCTCAATGGCAGGATTGTGCCAATCCTATACCACTGAGACATAATATTTCTGGCTCTGACTTCTATGTATTGGGTTGGTTCCACAGGCTTGATGCTAAATATCCCCATCATGAGCCTATGTTACCAGGAGGTTTTGTAATAATGCCCTGAACATGAAAACAGGAAATTTACAGAAAGATCCGCGGCTTTTAGCTGCTGCCCTTGACTTTCTTAATTTTACTGGCTCTTTCCTAGCTAATACTAAAGGAGCTGTTCATCGAGCCCTTGCTATGGCTATGAGCTTGTGCCCAGCCCCCATATGTATTGGTAACTGGAAATGTGAACATCAACAGATTGGAAACCTTTATGCTGTCCAATGCCATCACTGTAACCTTACCAGCTGCGTTTCTAGGCATAACCTGAATGAGGATATAGAAATTTTAAATCAGTCTTCTTTTATTATGCTTCCTACCAATATAACAGAAAAATTGTATCATGGTGCAGGCCTTCAGGCATTGCAGGAATTACACAATTGTCCCGGGAAAAGCGCGCTTTGGGACTTATTATTTTTGGTATTGTAAACTAGTTACTGTTATTGTATCTGCTATAACTTCTTCTCTTGCATTGACACAAAGCATCCAGAATGCGAAACTTGTCAATGAATTGGCTCAGAACACCTCAACCACATTTCATGATCAAGAAGATATAGACAAAAGGCTAGAACAAAGCTAAATGCTTTGGAAGCTGTAGTGATAGGACTAAGTAATCAATTAGAAAGCATCAAGATTAGACAGCAGCTGCAGTGTCATGCTGCCTTTACATATATTTGTGTGATTTCAGCCCACTATAACAGTTCTCTATGGGATTCAAATAACATCAAGATGCATCTAGAGTGAATATGGCATCATAATAATATCAGTATAGACCTAGTGCGGCTACACAAACATGTGCAAACCATTCAGAATAGTCATGATGATATTCTATCTCCAGCAAAACTAGTAAAAGAATTGCTGGATGATTTAAAAGAATTTAATCCATGGAATATATTAAAAAACACCACCTGGTACCTAATTGGATTCCTTTGTGTACTACTAATCTTATCCTTTTTTTTTTCCACTCATCAGCAAGCTCCTGTGATCTCAAGTCTGAAGGCTCCAAGTAGATGTCCACAAGATATGTTTAAAAACGGGGGAGATGTAGAGGGCCCCTGGAAAGGCACATGGGCATTTATAATTAATAACTACCAGCTGAACCCAAGGTGACAGGCAGAGCCAGGTCCAGGATACACATCTTACCAAAAAGGCAGAAGTGTTCTCAGCTTGATTTCATTTTGCCCAGGTGTCTGGGAGTGGGTTTTGTTACATAAATCCAGTCTAAGGAATGAATAGGACTCCTGCCTAGCCAAGCCCCTTTATCTTGAATTTTGGTGAAACCTCCTGCTATTTGGGGTATAAAATAAACACACTGCTTCAGTGCTGGGTCCCTGTCTGTCCCTTAGAAGAGGACGGTGGTCCCACCCGGTCCTAGCTTTTTCCTTCCATCTTTGTGTCTTGTCTTCTTCTTTCATTTCTCAAATCCCCAGTAGCCTCTACTCAAATAACCAGACCACTCTCTTTCCACGCTGTGACAGAAAAGAGAGACCCCTCCATACAAATATGAGGAGACAAGAGAAGATTTGACTTTGGGTGGTAGGCACATGGTCCTATATACAGATTTTGTAAATTAATAATCCACACACAAGAAACCTATATGCTCATATTGACTAATGTCACCCCAATAAAATTTAAATAAATAAATAAATAAATAAATAAATAAATAAATAAATAAATAAAATGCAAACACAAAAAGAGCTGGGATAGCTATACTTATGTCAGACAAAATAGAAATTAAATGTAAGGCTATAAAAAGAGACAAAGAAAGTCATTACATAACAATATGGAACCGATCCAATAAGAAGAAATAACCTTTATGAACATATATGCACCCACCATAGGAGCACTTCAATATATAAAGCAAATATCTATACAATCATAGTTAGGAAGTTCAGTACCCCTTTGACATTGATCGATCTTAAAAAAAAAAAGCAAGAAGGTAAATGTATGTATTTTAAAAGCTTCAAACAAAACTCCAATGAATTTTGTTGATACGTTCAGAGCATTATTAACCTAAAAATGCAGGGTATAAATTTTCTTCAAGTGCAAATGGAACAGTTCCTAGATAGGCCAAATGTAAGGCTATAAAACAAGCTTCAGTACATTTCAGAAGACTGCAATCATTCCTCACATCTGCTCCAACCACAGTGGTGTCAAACTAGAAATCAATTACACACAAACACATGAAGAGTAAATAACCTGTTATGAAACAGTGAAGGGGTTAACAATGAGATCAAGGCAAAAATCAAAAAATACCTTGAGATTAATGAAATGAGAACATGATAATTCAAAATCTATGAGACAACATGGGAGCTGTCCTAAGAGGGAAATTCACAGCAATACAGGCCTACCTCAAGAAATAAGAAAAGTCTCAAATGAACAATGTAACCTTTACCAGAAGACATGTTTTAAATGAGCCTATTGGATTGCTTTAAAAGCTGTGTAACATGATCTTAATTTGATTGATTGATTATGACAGTATTCTTTTCTTAGTGATTAAACTTCACCAAGCATTAAATATACCATTTTGAAGTATAAAATTCAGTATCATTTGGCACATGTACCATGTTGTGCAATGATCACCTCTATTTAGTTCCAAAACCATTCACCAATCCAGAAGAGAACCTTATTCCCATGAAATAGGAACTCCCATTCCCCCTACCCGTCTCTGGCAAACACTTGTCCGATTTCTATCAATATCGACTCACTTATTGTGGAAATTGTATATAAAAGGAATCATGCAATAAAGTAAATACATTTCCCACTTTGGACTGTGGGGTTCAGTGGATGGAGCATCGTCCCATGCACAGAAGGGTCATAAGTTCAATTCCCAGTCAGGGCATATATACAGGTTGTCAGATCAATACCTGTCAGAGACCATCCTCCTTTCAGGCGGCAACCAATTAATGTCTTTCTCTCTCATCAATGTTTCTCTCTCTCTCTCTCTCTCTCTCTCTCTCTCTCTCTCTCTCTCTCTCCCCCCCCCATTCCTCTACTCTCTATAAAATCAATAAAACAAAAATAAACATTTCACAGCTTGAGGATTTAACTATAAAATGACTAATTTTGCATTACAAACATAAAAAAATGATAGGAAGGCCACTAGGAAATTTTAAGGGTAAGTGTTAAACAAAATTCAATTGAGTGCAAAAAAATCAATTTTACAAGCGAGCACTTTACCTTGAAGACTACATTGTCTAATGTAGGACATGCAACAGGAATGCGACGTTTGCTGAAAAATCCACAGCACCAATGAGGGAATCCATGTCTTTAAAAAGGCAACAAAATTTTCAGTGAAATATCAGCTTTCTGTATATCAAATAAAGATTCTTGATATAATTAACACTAGGCCTATGTTTAAACAATGCTTTTAGTTTTTTATTTCTGCTGTCACCTCTCCCAGCCTATGAAGTATTTAATGAACACACTCTGACTAGGATTACTTTGTTTTCACCACTTACTGGCTGACATAATTTTTATTCCCTGAACTGGAACACATATGATGACGTAAATCAAGGCAGGAAGATACATTGTCCCTTCCTCATCATCTGTCCCTGGTTCAAAGACTAATTAATTTCAGTCAAAAATGGCAGTCTTGTTTTTTTTCGCAAGGAAACCACTTATTCAGGAGATCCTACAACTTCCTTTTGTCCTCCAAACACACAATAATTTCCTTGAAATGCTGGGAAGTTAAATGTCCAAATGTCAAAGAACAAATGTATATTTTATTAGCCTATGTAAATATATATATGTATATATACAAATATATATATATATGAATACAGTTATATATATATATATATGTAAAACTATATATATATATATATATATATATATATATTTGTACACATGTGCTGACCTACTGTATGTTTTATACACATAATAACATAAAATAAATGTCCTTTGACTGCGTGTGTGTATGTTTATACAAGTCATGTTTTCATGTAGAATCTAGTTCTGGAAGTGAAGCTATTGCGTAAGGAATGACATACTTGAATTTTTGAAACAAGCTCAATTACCCTTCTAAAAGGTGTTCTAATTTCATATACCAATAGTCCAGGAGACTGCCTTTTTCTTCTCATGGGACAATTCTGGCTTTTATTTTTTACAGACAATAATTATCATTATAACTTGAAACAATGGCATCTCATTGTTTGTTGATAGGCATTTGGTTGTGATCAGCAAGCAAGGTTCCATCTAGTATACATATAAATTTGTTAATCATGAATATCAGCTCAAATTGGAATTGGTTTTATAGGAAAAGAATAATTACCTACTGCTAAATACTGCTATAGGCTTACCTATGAGAATTTTCTTTCTCCTTAATAGAAACCTGCTGCTTCTCACTTTGTTCAATGTTGCTTTTCTGCCTCACACCAACACTGTCACTGTTGTCTTCAGCACCAACATGCATGTTACCTGACACTTCCCTTTTACTACTTGTCTTCTTCTCTTGTTCTCCATCCTTTGATGAAAGTTTGATATTGTTATTACGTTATTCATTAAAAGGAGTGTGTTTTCATTAATTTTGTCATTTGGCTTTTATCATTTGGGGTTGTTATTACCTTATTCATTAAAATGACTGCATTTTCATTAATGTTATCATTTGGGTGCTGGTTATCAGTTTGTTCCCTGATGCTGTGCTGACTCAATCCATCATTCTCATTGTCATCATCAGCACCATCATATGTGTTTTCTGACGCTTCCCTTTTGCTACTTTTCTGTTTCTCCTTTTCTTTAACCTTTGATGAAAATTTGATATTAAGGATATTATTGTCACCTTATTCTTTAAAACAAATGTGTTTTATTTAATGTTGACATTTGGCTTATATCAGTTGTGTTTGTTATTACCTTATCCACTAAGAAGGCTGTGTTGCCATTAATTTTACCATTTGGCTGCTGGGAATCAGTTTGTTCACTGTTGATTTGCTGTCTCAATCCATTTTTGTCACTGTCCTCATTAGCACCATCATACACGTTTTCTGACACTTCCCTTTTACTGTTTGTCTGCTTATTTTTTTCTTTAACCTTTGATGAAAGTTTGATATTATGGTTACTGTTATTACCTTATTCATTCAAAAGTTATATTTTCATTAATTTCATTACAGTAATGAAATTCCTATGACTTGAATCAATAAAAATATTTGAATGTTTAATTTTATCATAGTAGGTCATTGAAATTGTAAATTATGCTTCACTTCTGTTTCTGTATAGGATCCAGATTTTCCAAGATTTCTAAAAGAGCTTTCTTAATTTTGTGCTTCTATTCACATTATATCCACTCTTTGCTGCCTAACATTTTCCCTCCTCACCCCCATCCCATTTATCTATCAGAGACAATGAAATAAAAAGACAAGGATGCAACATTTCCCACTTTTGTCTTTACTAGCTGGTCTTGCATGACATAGATAGATTTAGAGGATGTGACAGTGTGCCTCAGTAGCAAATAGGAAGGTTTCCTCTTTCTTCACAAAGCTATTGTTTCCCACATTGCCTTACATTTATTTCAAGATCTTTAAAGGTATCAAAAGTGATGGCATTTATAAAATATATGAACTAACATACTACAACATTGCAGCAGAGTGAAGCCAATGAATTGTTAGTTAAAATACAATTTTGGAAAGTGAGTAATGCTCCCCAAATTCGCAAGCTAGTCTTGGTCTTTGGGGCCTAATGACTTCTGCTGGCCTTAGAGTAATGACTCTTTGAAGTGCCTCCCAACCATAAGGTCCTTGGGTACTCAGTGCACTATAGCTGCTGTTAGCACAGCCTCTGACTTTTGCTGAGTGGCCTCACAGCCAGAATTGAAGCTGAGTTTGAATCTGTATCAACATAGTAAACACCATTCACACCTACCTGGTGACTCACTTATCTCTTGGGACTCACATACCAATGGGAGCTCTTTCAGTGATTGACCCCAACAGAAAGCTAGTAGGCAGAAGTGGATCTCAGAGAGATTTGGGCTTTGTTCTTAGCTGCCTCCAGGGCTTGGTGCTGGTGGAAGGAGGCATTGCTGTGCAGCTTTGCCCCTCCCTGGTGCACCTAGGCCTAGCAGAGACTGTCACAAACACTGCATCACTTTGTAGCTCCACACAGGTCTCCCAGGGAGAATCACAGGCAAAGACTGACATTGACATACAACCGTGTGCCCACCACCCCCTTCCCAAGAGGTTCCAGTGGGGAATTACAGAACATGAAGCAATTACTCCACAATCAGTACACCCAAATGAAGGTCTCAAAAGGCACCACAACATACTGGAGTGTATTACTTGACATGGTGTCAGACTTCACATAGCATCTCATACACTGTGGGCAGCCAGCATGAGCATCAACCCCATCCACAAATAGGACAGCATCAAGACTCTACAAAAGGAGAGCTCACATAACACACACAAGTGACATTCCAGGAGCACCCAGCTCTGATGATCAGAAAGATTGTGCCAATGAGCCTGACAAGACACCTAACACATTAGTCCATTGTTCCAAAACTGGGAGGCATAGTAGATCTACCCATATTCCTAGAAACAAACACAGAGAGGAAGCTTAAATAAGGAAAAGACAAAAGATGCACCAAATGAAACACACACAAACACACTTACACACACAATAAACAAACAAACAAACAAAAAACCATAGGATAATCCCCTGAGAAAAGAGCTAAATGAAATGAAGGGAAGAAATGCACCAGATTCAAGGTTGAAGAAAATGGTTACACAGATGCTAAAGGAACATAGTGAGAACTTTGACAATGACAAAAGAAATAAAAAAGGATAAATGAATCATAAAATATCCATTCAGAAATGAAGAGTACAATACTTGAAATGAACAATACAAAAGAAGGAATCAACTTTAATTCTGGGATAACAGAAAGCATAGCCACATCCACATTATAGGGGTACCAGAAGGAGGAGAGTGAGACCAAAAATTAAGAATCTATTTAAAGAAACAAAATGACTGAGATTTCCCTGACCTGGTGAAGAAAAATACATAGAAGTGCAGGAAAAGGCAGTCTCAAACAAGATGAACTGAAAGAGACCTAGACCAAGCCACTTCATAATTAAAATGGCAAAAGTTAAACACAAAGAGAGGATCTTTGAAGCAGAAATGAAAAACAAATAGTTACCTACAAGGGAGCCCCAATAAGACTGTGAGAGGCCTTCTCAACAGACACATTTCAGGCTGGTCATGATTAGAAAAAAATATTCAAAGTGATGAAAAAGAAGGACCTATATCCAAGACTACTCCACATGGCAAAGCTGTCATATTTAATATTGAAAAGAGATAAAGAGCTTTCTAGGGTACCTAAAGGAGTTGATAACACAAAAAGAAGATTGTATTAGAGCAATCATTAAAGATATTTGTATATAAAGTAAAAATAAGAGGCCGTAGACATAATTATAAGAATAAAATAGCAACAAGCGAGTAGCTATCAATAATCCCTGTAAATGTATATATCATTTTTTTAAATATATATATTTTTTTATTTTTTACAGACAGGAAGGGGGAGTGATAGAGAGTTAGAAACATCAATGAGAGAGAAACATCGATCAGCCGCCTCCTGCACACCTCCTACTGGGGATGTGCCCGCAATCAAAGTACATCCCTTGACCAGAATTGAACCTGGGACCTTTCAGTCTGCAGGCCAATGCTCTATCCACTGAACCAAACCGGTTAGGGCAAATGTATATATCTTAAAAGCTCCAATCAAAAGACATAGAGTAGATAGGTGGATAAGAAAACAAATTCCCTACAAAATGGCGACAGGCAGGAAGGTAGGGAGGGAGAGAGTGTGAGAGCGCAAGGAAGTGTTAGAGGAGTGTGTGGACGTGTGTGGTGTGTGTGTATGAGCTAGGGACACTTAGATTGTGCAGATCTTCTAAGGGGCTGCTAAACCAGGCAGTCTTAGGCGGCGGAGTCCCGCTCCCTGCTCAGACACTCCTGGGCGGCCAGCACAGGCATGGCGACCACGCCATCTTGGGAAACAGAGCTGCTTGAGACTAGGATCCTGGCCTCAGAACCACCCAGTCTGATCTCAGACGCATACCAGGATCCTGCAGCCACTGGGGACAGAGACCTGTGACCAAAGCTACAGACCTGGGGACAACAAAACTTCAGAAATAACCACGGCAGATCCATGAGTAACAGAGCCCATCCCCCCTTCCCACAGGCTTGAGGGCAGCACCAGAGTAACTAACTGATAGACCCACCCCTTGCCAGGGCCTCAGCGCTCCAGGAACTTTAGCCTGGAAGTGCATGAGCACCTTGGAACTGATCCCGCCTAGGGAGAGGTACAGGAGTCCTGGGCTGGGAGCAATCCCGGGAACCCCAGGAACTGATCCTATGCACACTGCCAGCATCTGTGCCCTGGGCTGGGAGCAAATGCGCGAACCTCAGGAACTGAGCCTATGCCCACTGCCGGCTTCAGAGCACTGGGCTGGGAGCAATCCTGCAAACACTAGGTATTTGTCCCACATATCACAGGCCCAGGGACCCCGAGTCTCTGGGCAGGAGTCAGCACCAAGCACCAGTGACTTGACTGTGTTTCTTATCACCTGCGCCTAAGATCCTGATTTCCTGTGCATTCATACTAAGAGCCAGTGACTCCAATTCCTGGTGCAAGGGCACACAGGGAACCTGATTCTCAAGGCGAAGCAACAGAGACTCTGATACTGGATTCTGGGGAACTCTGACTCCTGGCGCACGCTAGGGGGCTCTGGTTTTCAACACGCTTCAGGGGGTCTCTGTTTCAGCACAGTGTAGGCAGGGTCCCTGATTCTGAGGACGCTTACGAGGCCACATTGAGCGCTGACAACTCTGACTCTGAGCTAGCCTGGTTCCGACCAACCCACAACAACCACACATCTTAGTGTCAGAGCTCTTCAGTGACACTAGAGCGGTGGGAGGCTCCCACTGCACACAGCCGATGCCCACACAACTCGCTCGACGTTTGAACCATCGGGAGATAATCAGAATGAAGAGACCAAACAACACCCAGAGGAAAGACAATGAGGAGTCGCCAAGAAAGGAAATTAATGAAGTAGAAGCATGCAACATGACAGAAAAAGAATTCAGAATAATGAATTCATTCACCGGATGGATGAGAAAATCAACAACCTATGCAAGAATCAGGAAGAAATGAAAAGTGATATAGGTACAATCAAAAACTCCATAGAAAGTTTCAACAGGAGACTAGAAGAAGCAGAGGGCCGAATTAGTGAATTAGAAGATAAGGCAGAGAAACAAGCTCAATCTGAACAGCAACTGGAGAAAAAAATTAAAAAGCAGGAGGAGAGCCTAAGGGAGCTTCGGGACAACATGAAATGAAGTAACATAGTCATAATAAGGCTGCAAGAAGGACAAGAACAGCAGCAAGGATTAGAAAATCTATTTGAAGAATTAATGTCAGAAAACTTCCTAGATACGGGGAAGGAAAAAGTTACACAAGTACAGAGAGTCCCAGGCAAGATGAACCCCAAAAGACCCACACCAAGACACGTCATAATAACTATGGCAAATGTACAAGACAAAGAGAGAATCTGAAAGGCTGCAAGAGAGAAACAGAGAGTTAACTACAAAGGATCCCCCATCAGATTATCAAATGATTTCTCAACAGAAACACATCAGGCCAGAAAAGAATGGACAGAAATTTACAAAGTGATGCAAAGCAAAGGACTGAATCCAAGAATACTCTATCCAGCAAGGCTATCATTCAAAATTGAAGGGGAAATAAGAAGCTTCACAGACAAAAAAACGGCTAAGGGAGTTTATCACCACAAAGCCAGCAATGCAAGAAATGCTAAAGGGACTGGTGTAAAAAGAAGAACTAAAAAGCCCAGAAAGAAAACTGCCACACACACAAAAAAAAATAGAAATGGCTACAAACAAGTACCTTTCAATAATAACTTCAAATGTAAATGGACTAAATGGTCCAATCAAAAGACATCGAGTGGCTGAATGGATAAAAAAAACATGACCAATATATTTGCTGTGTACAAGAGACCCACCTCATTAGAAGGGACTCACACAGACTGAAAGTGAAGGGATGGAAAAATATCTTTCAGGCAAATGGAAATGAAAAAAAAGCTGGGGTAGCAATACTTATATCAGACAAAATAGACCTCAAAGTGAAGGCCATAACAAGAGATGAGGAAGGCCACTTCATAATACTAAAGGGATCAATACAACAAGAGCATATAACCCTGATAAACATATATGCACCCAATGCAGGAGCACCCACATACACAAGAAAACTCCTGGAAGATATCAGGGGAGAGATCGACAAGAATACAATCATAGTAGGGGACTTTAATACATCAGTGACATCACTGGATAAATCCGTGAGACAAAAATTCAGCAAAGAAACAGCAATCCTAAATGACTCACTAGATCAGATGGACTTAATTGACATCTTCAGAACACTTCACCCCAAAGCCACAAAATATACGTTCTTCTCAAGTGCTCATGGGACATTTTCAAAAATAGACCACATATTGGGTCACAAACAAAGTCTCCCCAAATTCAAGAAGATTGAAATCATACCAAGCATCTTCTCAGACCACAAGGCCATAATATTAGAAATAAACTACAACAAAAACAACTCAAAATACTCAAACACTTAGAAGCTGAATAGCACGTTATTAAATATTGATTGGGTTACCAATGAGATCAAAGAAGAAATTAAAAACATCCTGGAAACTAATGACAATGAAAACACAACAATCCAAAACCTTTGGGACTCAATGAAAGAAGTCCTGAGAGGGAAGTTTATAGCTCTACAGTCCTATCTCAACAAAGAAGAAAAAATGGTAGTAAATCATCTAAATCTACAGCTCAAAGAATTAGAAAGAGAGCAACAAGAAAAGCCCAGAGTGAGCAGAAGGAAGGAGATAATAAAGATTAGAGCAGAAATAAATGACTTAGAGACCAAAAAAACAATACAGAAAATCAATGAAACAAAGAGCTGGTTCTTTGAAAGGATAAACAAGATTGACAAACCTCCAGCCAGGCTCACCAAGAAACAAAGAGAAAGGACCCAAATCAACAAAATCAGAAATGATAGAGGCGAAATAACAACAGATCCCACAGAAATACAAATGATTGTTAAAAGATACTATAGACAACTCTACTCCAACAAACTAGACAACCTGGAGGAAATGGACATATTCCTAGAAAAATACAACATTCCAAAACTTAATCAAGAAGAATCTAAATATCTCAATAGGCCAATAACTATGGAAGAAATTGAAGCAGTCATCAAAACGCTTCCAGCAAACAAAAGCCCAGGACCAGATGGCTTCCCAGGGGAGTTTAACCAAACATTCAAGGAAGAACTAAAACCTATCCTCCTCAGACTACTACAAAAAATCCAAGAGGAATAATCACTTCAAAGCTCATTCTATGAAGCCAGCATCACCCTAATACCAAAACCAGGTAAAGACAACACAATGTAAGAGAATTACAGGCCAATATCCCTCATTAACATACATGACAAAATCCTCAACAAAATCTTAGCAAATCGGATCCAGCAGTACATCCAAAAGATCATACACCACGACCAAGTAGCATTTATCCCAGGGATGCAAGGATGGTACAATATCCCCAAATCAATAAACGTGATACATCACATAAACAAATTGAAAGAAAAAAAAAACCACATAGTCATATAAATTGATGCAGAAAAAGCATTTGACAAAATCCAACAAACATTTCTGATTAAAACTCTCAGCAATGTGGGAATTGAAGGATCATACCTCAACATAATAAAAGCCATATATGACAAACCCACAGCCAACATCATACTCAATGGACAAAAAACTAACACCATTTGCCCTAAGAACAGGAACAAGACAGGGATGCCCACTCTCACCACTCCTGTTTGACATAGTACTGGAAGTATTAGCCATTGCAATTAGACAAAAAGAAGAAATAAAAGGCATCCAAATTGGAAAAGAAGAAGTAAAACTGTCCTTATTTGCAGACGACATGATATTATACTTAAAAAACCCTAAAGACTCCATCAATAAACTATTAGACTTAATAAAAGAATTCGGCAATGCAGCAGGATACAAAATTAACGCCAAGAAATCTATGGCATTTCTATACACCAATAGTGAATGTGCAGAAAGAAAGACTAAAAAAGTAATCCAATTTCCCATCGCACCAAGAAAATTAAGCTACATAGGAATAAACTTAACTAAAGAGGTAAAAGACCTCTTCTCAGAAAACTACAGGACGATGAAAAAAGAGATAGAGGAAGACATAAAGTGATGGAAGAACATACCATGTTCTTGGATTGGTAGAATCAACATCACTAAAATGTCCATACTGCCCAAAGCAATCTATAAATTCAACGCACTTCCCATTAAAATACCAATGGCATATTTCACAGACCTAGAATGTACTCTCCAAAAATTCATCTGGAATAAAAAACGACCCCGAATAGCTGCAGTGATCCTGAGAAAGAACAACGTAGGTGGGATCTCAATACCAGATATCAAGCTGTATTACAAAGCCACTGTTCTCAAAACTGCCTGTTACTGGCACAAGAACAGACATATTGATCAATGGAATAGAATAGAATAGAGAGCCCAGAAATCAGCCCCAACCAATACGCTCAATTAATATTTGACGAAGGAGGCAAGAACATACAATGGAGTCAAGATAGTCGCTTCAATAAATGGTATAGGGAAAATTGGTAAGATACATGCAAGAAAATGAAACTAGGCCACCAACTTACACCATACACAAAAATAAACTCAAAATGGATAAAGGTCTTAAATATACGAGGGGAAACTATGCAAAAACTAGAAGAATCCAAAGGCAACAAAATCTCAGTCATATGCCGAAGCAATATCTTCACCGATACAGCTCCTAGGGCATTGGAAACTAAAGAGAAAATAAACAAATGGGACTACATCAAAATAAAAAGCTTCTGCACAGCAAAAGAAACCATCAACAAACCAACAAGAAAACCCACTGCGTGGGAAAACATATTTACCAATGTCATATCTGATAAGGGCCTAATCTCAAAAATTTATAGGGAACTCATACAACTTTACAAAAGGAAGATAAACAATCCAATCAAAAAATGGGCAAAGGACCTAAATAGACACGTTGCAAAAGAGGACATTCAGAAAGCCAAGAGACATATGAAAACATGCTCAAAGTCACTAATCATCTGAGAGATGCAAATCAAAACAACAATGAGGTACCATCTCACACCTGTCAGACTGGCTATCATCAACAAATCAACAAACGACAAGTGCTGGAGAGGATGTGGAGAAAAATTAACACTTGTGCACTACTGTTGGGAATGCAGACTGGTGCAGCCACTATGGAAGACAGTATGGAATTTCCTCAAAAAACTACAAATGGAACTCCCATTTGACTTCTAGGAATATATCCCAAGAAACCAGAAAAACCAGTCAGAAAGGATATATGCACCCATATGTTCATAGCAACACAATTCACCATAGCTAAGATCTGGAAACAGCCTAAGTGCCCATCTGTAGATGAATGGATTAGAAAACTGTGGTACATCTACACAATAGAATAATATGCTGCTGTGAAATGAAGGAACTCTTACCATTTGCAACAGCATGGATGGAACTGGAGAGCATTATGTTAAGTGAAATAAGCCAGTCAATGAAGGAAAAATACCACATGATCTCACTGATTTCTGCATAATAAAGACCATTATAAACTTATGAACAAAAATAGATACAGAGGCAGAGCTGCCTAGAACAGGCTCAAACTACAGCAGGAAGGCCGGGGAGGGTGGGAGGTCAGGGGGGGGGTGGGTAAGAGATCAACCAAAGGACTTGTATGCATGCATATAAGCATAACCAATGGACATAAGACACTGGGGGGTAGGGGAAGCCCGGGGATTGTCAAGGGCGGGGAAAAAAAAAAGAGACATATGTAATACTCTTTGTAATACATTAAGCAATAAAAAATAAATAAATAAATAAATAAATAAATTTAAAAAAAGAAAACATATTCCCTACATGTGCTGTCTTCCAGAGAACAACATCAGCAAAACATACATACATACTGATAGTAACAGGATAGAAAAAGATATTTTCTGAAAATAGAAACAAAAAAGGCCCGAGCTGGTGGCTGAATTGGCTAGTGTTGTCCCTATACAGCAAGTTTGCTGGTTCAAACTCTCATTAGGACATATACAAGAAGCAAGCAATGAATGCATAAGTAAGTCGCACAACAAATCAATGGTTGTCTCTCTTTCTATCTCTCTCTCTGTCTGTCTCTCTTGCGTTCTCTTTTTCTCTCTAAAAATCAATCAGTAAAATTTCTACTGAAAAAATGTTCACCTGTCCAGTGTTGCTCAGTGGTCAAGTGTTTACAAAGGAAAAAAGAGGTGACAATCTGTTATCTTTTCAGGGCACATGGGGGCATGCAAAAGCAGAGGATGGATATTTCTCTCTCATCAGTGTTTTTATCTGTACATCCCTCTCCCTTTCTCTCCCTGAAATAAATAAAAATATTTTAAAAAATCAATAAAACATATTTTCAAAATACTTAAAATGCAAACAACGAGTGGTTGTGGGAAGAAAGTGTCCTAATATGAGGTGACAGGAGATTTGAATTTGGGTGGTGGGCACATGGTCCTATTTACAGATTTTGTAAATTAGTAATCTCCACATGGAACCGATATGTTCATGTAGACTAATGTCATCCCTATACAATTTAATTAAATAAATAAATTAATTAAAATGCAAACCAGAAAAAAAGCTGGGAAAGTAGTACTTATGTGAGGAAAAAATAGAAGTTAAATGTAAGGCTATAAAAAGAAACAAAGAAGGTCAATACATAATGATATGGGATCAATCCAACAAGAAGAAATAAACCTTATCAATATATATCCATCAGCCAGAGGAGCACGTCAATATATTAAACAAATATCAATATAATCAAAGTTAGGGAGTTCAATACCCCATTGACATCAGTAGATAGATCTTTCAAAAAAAAATCAATAAGGTAAATGTATATATCTTAAAAGTTCCAACCAAAACTCTAATGAATTTTATTGATATGTTCAGAGCATTATTAACCTAAAAATGCAGAGTGTAAATTTTCTTTGAGTGCACATGGAACAGTTCTTAGGTAGGCCATGGCAAGGCTATAAAACAAGCCTAGGTAAATTTCAGAAGAATGCAATCATTCCTCACATCTGCTCCAACCACAGTGGTGTCAAACTAGAAATTATTACACACGAACACATGGAGGGTAAATAACCTGTTACTAAAAAGTGAATGAATTAAAAATGAGATCAAGGAGAAACATCAAAAAATACCTTGAGACTAATGAAATGAGAACATGATAATTCAAAATCTATGGGACAAGATGGAAGCTGTCCTAAGAGGGAAATTCACAGCAATACAGGCCTACCTCAAGAAATAAGAAAAGTCTCAAATGAACAATGTAACCTTTACCAGAAGACATGTTTTAAATGAGCCTATTGGATTGCTTTAAAAGCTGTGTAACATGATCTTAATTTGATTGATTGATTATGACAGTATTCTTTTCTTAGTGATGAAACTTCACCAAATTTAAAATATAACATTTTATAGTATAAAATTCAGTATAATTTGGCACATGTACCATGTTGTGCAATGATCACCTCTGTTTAGTTCCAAAACCTTTCACCAATCCAGAAGGGAACCTTATTCCCATGAAATAGGAACTCCCATTCCCCCTACCCAGTCTCTGGCAAACACTTGTCTCATTTCTGTCTCTATTGACACAATTATTATGGAAATTGCATATAAAAGGAACAATGCAATAAAGTAAATATATGTTCCCCTTTGGACAGTGGAGCTCCATGGATGGAGCATCATCCCATGCACTGATGGTCATAGGTTCAGTTCCCAGTCAGGGAATATATAGAGTTTGTCAGACAAATCCCTGTCGGGGACCATCCTCCTTGCAGGCAGCAGCCAATCAATGTCTTTCACTCACATCAATGTTTCTTTCTCTCTCTCTCTCTCTCTCTCTCTCTCTCTCTCTCTCTCTCTCTCCCCCCCCCAATCAATCTAGTCTATCTAAAATCAATAAAACATTTTCCAGCTTGAGGATTTAACTATAAAAAGACAAATTTTGCATTGCAAACATAAAACAATGATAGGAAGGCCACTAGGAAATGTTAAGGGTAAGTGTTACACAAAATTCAATTGAGAGCAAGAAAGTTAATTTCACAAGAGAGCACGTTACCTTGAAGACTACAGTGTCTGATGTAGGACATGCAACAGCAATACGACGTTTCCTGTAAAATCCACAGCACCAATGAGAGAATCCATGTCTTTAAAAAGGGCAACAAAATTTTCAGTGAAATATCAGCTTTCTGTATATCAAATAAAGATTCTTTATATAATTAACATTGGGCCTATATTTTAGAAACAACGATGATAGAGAAACATCTATCAGCTGCCTACTGCACACTCCCTACTGCGGATGTGCACACAACCAAGATACATGCCCTTGACTGGACTCCAAACTGGGACCCTTGAGTCCGCAGGCTGACACTCAATCCAATGAGCCAAACCAGTTAGGGCAAGGGCCTAAGTTTTAAAAAACTTTTAGTTATCTACTTCTGCTGTCACCTCTCCCAGCCTATGAAGTATTTAACAAGCACACTCTGATTTGGAGTAATTTTTTTTCACTACTTATTGGCTCACAGAACTTTTATTCCCTTAAGTGGAACACATCTGATGGCCCAAATTAAGGCTGGAAGATATATTGTTCCTTCATCATCATCTGTCCCTGGTTCAAAGACTAATTGATCTCAGCCAAAAATGGCAGTCTTGCTTTTTTTTTGCATGGAAACCACTTATTAAGGAGATCCCACTCCTTCCTTTCTCCCTCAAACCACACAGTAATTTCCCTGAAATGGTGGAAAGTTAAATGTCCAAATGTCAAAGAACAAAAGTATATGTTGTTAGCCTCTGTAATATTACATATATACATATGTACTGACCTACTGTATGTTTTATACACATAATAATATAAAATGAATGTCCCTAGGCTGCATATGTGTATGTTTATACAAGTTATGTTTTCATGTAGGATCTAGTTCTGGAAGTGAAGCTATTGGGAAAGGAATGACATACTTGAATATTTGAAACAAGCTCAATTAACCTTCTAAAAAGATGTGCTCATTTCATCTACCAATAGTACAGGAGAATGCCTTTTTCCTCTCATGGCCATTCTGTTTTTATTTTTTAAATTTAATAATTATCATTTTATGTTCAAAAAATGGTATCTCATTGTTTGTTGATATGCATTGTTTTCTGATCAGCAGGCAAGGTTCTATCTAGCATAAATGTTAATCTGTAAATCATGAATATCAGCTCAAATTGGAATTGGTTTTATAGGAAAAGAATAATTACCTACTGCTAAATACTGCTATAGGCTTACCTATGAGAATTTTCTTTCTCCTTAATAGGAACCTGCTGCTTCTCACTTTGTTCCATGTTGCCTTTCTGCCTCACACCAACATTGTCACTGTTTTCTTCAGCACCATCATGCATGTTATCTGACACTTCCCTTTTACTACTTGACTTTTTCTCTTGTTCTTCAACCTTTGATGAAAGTTTGATATTGAGGATATTGTTATTACCTTATTCATTAAAAGGAGTGTGTTGTCATTAGTTCTGTCACTTGCCTTTTATCATTTGGGTTTGTTATTACCTTATTCATTAAAATGACTGCATTCTCACTAATGTTATCTTTTGGCTGCTGGTTATCACTTTGTTCCCTGTTGCTGTGCTGACTCAGTCCACCATTGTTACCGTCATCATCAGCACCATCATGCATGCTTTTTGACATTTCCCTTTCAGTACTTTTCTCTTCAACCTCTTCTTCAACCTTTGATGAAAGTTTGATATTACTATTATTGTTATCACCTTATTCATTCAAAAGTTATATTTTCATTAATTTTATTACAGTAATGAAATTGCTATGACTTGAATCAATAAAAATATTGTGAATGTTTAATTTTATCATAACAGGTCATTGAAATTGTAAATTCTGTTTCCTATCTGTTTCTGTATAGGCGAGGGATTACCCAGATTTCTAAAAGGGCTTTCTTAATTTTGTGCACCTATTCACATTATATCCACTCTTTGCTACCTGACATTTCCCCTTCTCAACCTCATCCCATTTATCTATCAGAGACAATGAACTAAAATGGCAAAGATGCCAAATTTCCCACTTTTGTCTTTCCTACCTTGGTCTTGCATTACACAGATTGATTTAGAAGTTGTGAAATTGTGCCTCAGTAGCAAATAGGAAACTTTCCTCTTTCTTCATGAAGCTATTGTTTCCCAAAATGCCTTTTACAATTTTTTAAAGATCTTTAAAATCAAAACTGGTGGAATTTTAAAAAAATATGAACCAATATACTACAACATTGGAGCAGAATGAAGCCAATGAATTGTTAGTTAAAGTACAATTTTGGAAAGTGAGTAATGTTCCCCTAATTTCAGACCAAATCTTGGTATTTTGGGCCTGATGAATTCTGCTGGCCTTACCCCAAAGAGTCTCTTAGGTTCCATCAAACCATTACGTCCATGGGTACCCAGTGGTGGTGGCTGGTATTTGTGTATGCTGGGACTTTTGCTGAGGGGCCTCACAATCAGAAATGAAATTGAGTTTCAAACTGTCAACATGGTAAGCACCATTCACACCTACCTGGTGACTCACTTATCTCTTGAGACTCATATACCAATGGGTGCTCTTTCAGTGATTGACCCCAACAGAAAGCTGGTAGGCAGAAGAGGAACTCAGAGTGACTTGGGCTTTGTTCTTAGTTGCCTCAAGGGCTTGGTGCTGGGAGAAGGAGGCATTGCTGTGCAGCTTAGCCCCTCCCTGGCGCACCTAGGCCTAGAAGAGGCTGTCACAAACACTGCATCACTCTGTAGCTCCATACAGGTTGCTCGGGAAAAATCACAGGCAAAGACTGACATTGACTTACAACAGAGTGCCCACCACCCCCATAAAAGAGGCTCCAGTGGGGAGCTACAGAGCATGAACCAATTATCTCCACAAGCCAAACACTGAAAGGAAGGTCTTGGCACGCGCCACACCACACTGGTGTGAATTACTCAACATTGGGTCAGCCATCACACAGCAGCTTGTATACTGTGGTCAGCCATCCTGAGCAGCAACACCATCCACTAATAGACCAACATCAACACTCTACAAAAGAGGGCTCACATCACACACAAGTGACATTCCTGGAGCTCTTAGCTCTGGTGATCAGAAAGTATGTTCCAATGAGCCTGACAAAACACCTAATACAGAAGGCCATTTTTCCAAGACTTGGAGGCAAAGAACATCTACCCATATTCATGGAAACAAATATAGAGGGAAAGCTTAAATGGGAAGAAAAAGAAATGTGCTCTAATTAAGAAACAGGAAAAATCCCCAGAAAAAAACCAATAAATGAAATCGAGGCAAGATAAGCACCACATACAGAGTTCAAAAACATGGGTACAAAGATGCTCAAGGAACATAGTGAGAACTTCAACAAGGAGACAGTATGTATGAAAAAGGGTTAATAAGTCATAAAAAATATCCACTCAGAAATGAAGAAATAATACCTGAAATGAAGAAAACACAAGAAAGAATCATAGCAGAGAAGAGGAAGCATAGAATCTTTGACTTAGAAGAGAATATAGCAGGAAGCAACCAATTAGAGCAGCAATATATATACTTTTATAAAAGCACACATACTTTTATAAAAGTGTATATAAAGAAGAGATACTTTTATGAAAGTATCTATACTAATAAAAGGATAATATGGTAATTAGACTGGATAGACCGCACATCTTCCAGACTTCCTTTTGGATATCCTTCCGGACAAAGCCACAGTGGCGGGGGCCAAGGCAGAAGGGGTTATTAGGCAAGTGGGAGAGAGTGGTTTGGGGCGATCAGGATGGCAGGGAAGTGAGGTTAGGGGCATCAGGCAGGAAGGCAAAGGGGTTAGAAATGATCAGGCAGGCAGGCAGGCAGAGTGTTTAGGGGCAATCAGGCAAGCAGGCAGGTGAGTGGTTAGGAGTTAGCTGTCCTAGATTGCGAGAGGAATGTCCAACTGCAGAATCGGGCCTAAACCAGCAGTAAGACATCCCCTGAGGAGTCCCGGATTGGAGAAGGTGCAGGCCAGGCTGAAGGAACCCCCTCTAGTGCATGAATTTTGTGCACTGGGCCTCTAGTATATGTATTATTTTTCTTAATGAAACTAGTTTAAGAAATTTCTTAGATAACAGAAAACATAGCAATGTCCATAGGCACACCAGAAGGAGGAGAACAAGAGCAAAAATTAAGAACCTATTTGAGAAAATAATGACTGAAAACTTCCTTAGCCTGGTGAAGAAGAGGACACACAAGTGCAGGATGCAAAGAGAGTCCCAAACAAGACACTTTGTAATTAAGATGGAAAAGCTTCAAGAAAAGGAGATCTTAGAAGCAGAGAGGGAAAACCAGACAGCACCCAATAAGGGAGTCCCCATAAGTCTATTAGATGCTTTCTCAACAGAAACATTTCAGGCTGATAGTTACTGGTACAAAATATTCAAAGTGATAAAACAGTAGGACCTACAACCAAGACTACTCTACTCATCAAAGGTATCATTTCTAATTGAGGAGGAGATAAAGAGCTTCCTAGGTAACCTAAAGAAGTTCATCACAACAAAAAAAGAGACAATATCATGGGAAATGTTAAAGTGGCTTCTATATAAAAAGCAGAAGAAAAAGGCAGGGGACATAATTTTAAAGAATAAAATAGCAATAAGCCAGTACCTATCAATAATCCCTGTAAATGCCCAGCAGGAGGCATATATGTCTTAAAAGCTCCAATCAAAAGACAGAGGTAAATGGATGGCTAAGAAATCAAGATCCTTATATGTGCCATCTACAAAAGAACATCTTCAGAAAAAGATACACACATACTGAAAGGAAAAATAAGGAAAAAGATATTTCCTGAAAATACAAACAAAAAGGGCCCTAGTCTGGTGTCTCATTTGGTTAGAGTGTTGGCCCAATATGCCAACTTTGTGGGTTTAATCTCTCATCAGGGATATATAAGAAGCAACCAATGAATGCATAAATAAGTGGAGCAACAAATCAATGTTTCTTCCTTTTTCTGTCTATCCTTTTCTCTTTCTCTCTCAAATCAATAAATACAAATTCACTTAAAAAATATTCCCGTGGCCAGTGTTGCTCAACAGGCAAGTGTCTACCTAAGAAACAAGAGGTTACCAGCCTGGTCAGGGCACACGCCCGGAATACAGGCCAAATCCTCAGAAGCAGGCATGAAGAAGGCAGAGGATGGATGTTTCTCTCTTCTTGATGTTTAGAGCTCTTTATCCCTCTCCCTTCCTCTCCCTGAAATCAATAAAAATGTATTTAAAAAATAAAATAAAATATATTTCTTAAATATTTTTAAATGCAAACAACAGCAAAAGCTGGGATAGCAATACTTATTTCAGACAAAATAGAAGTTAAATCTAAGACTATAGAAAGAGACAAAGGAGGACATTGCATAATGATATGGGATCAATCTAACAAGAAGAAATTATATTTATAAACAGGAGCACTTCAATCCATAAAGCAAATATTGATACCATCATAGTTAAAATATTAAATTCTCCATTGACATCAAAGAATAGATCTTACAAAAAACTCATGAAGATAACAGCACCTGTAAGGACATATTTTACCTGATGCATTTCATTTATATTTTCAGAGTGTTATTACCCTAAACTTGCAGGGTATAAATTTTCTTCAAGTGTACATGGAATAATTTCCAAACTAGAACGCGAGTAAAGCCAGAAAACAAGCCTAAGTAAATTTAAAAAGATTGAAATCATTTTACACATCTTCTCCAACCACAATGGTATCCAACAAGAAATCAATTTCAGAAAAAAAAAAAAAGAAAACCCTAAAAACACACAAAAACTTGGAGAGTATAGAGCAGTTGCTGGGTTAAAAATGAGATCAAGGAAGAAATCAAATGATACCTTGACACAAATGAAATGAGAACATGACAACTAAAAATCTATGGGACATCATGAAAGCAGTTCTAAGAGTGAAACTCACAGCAATACAGGCCTATCTCAAGAAATAAGAAAAATCTCAAATTAACAATGTAACCTTTACCAAAAGACATGTTTTAAATGAGCCTAATGAAGTGGTCGGCAAACTTACAGCTCATGAGCCACATGTGGCTCTTTGGCCACTTGAGTGTGGTGGTATTTTGTGGAAGACCCACACTCAAGGGGCCAAAGAGCCTCATGTAGCTCCAGACCTGTGGTTTACCACCCAAGGGCCTATTGGATTATTTTAAAAGGTGTGTAACATGATCTTAATTCTATTGATTGATTATGACAGTATTCTTTTCTTAGTGATTTAACTTCAATGAACATCAACCATTTTGAAGTGAAAAATTCAGAAGCATTTGTCACATGTACCATGTTGTGCAGTGATCACCTCTATTTGGTTCCAAAACCCTTCATCACTCCAGAAGGGAACCTCATTCTCATGAAATAGGAAATCTCCATTCCCCTACCCAGTCTCTGTCAAACACTTGTCTCATGTCTGTCTCAGTGGACTCACTTATTGGGGCAATTGCATATAAAAGGAATCATACAATAAAGTAAATATATTTTGCACTGTGGCCTGTGGGTCACAGTGTTTGGAGCGTGCACCCATGCACCTAAGGGTCACAGGTTCAATTCCCATTTCAATATTCCCAAGTTATCAGTTCAATCCCTATTGTGGACCATGCAGGAGGCAGCTAATCAATGTTTGTTTCTCACATCAAAGTGTCTCTCTCTCTCTCTCTCTCTCTCTCTCTCTCTCTCTCTCTCCCCTCCCCCTTCCACTCTCTCTAAAGTCAATAAAACAAACAAATATTTCCTTGCTTGAGGATTTAACTACGAAAAGACTAATTTTGCATTACAAACATAAAACAATGATAGGAAGGCCACTAGGAAATTTTAAGAGTAAGTGTTACACAAAATTCAATTGAGAGCAAGAAAATCAATTTCACAAGAGAGCACTTTACCTTGAAGACTAAGTTGTCTGATGTAGGACATGCAACAGCAATGCGACATTTGCTGAAAAATCCACAGCACCAATGAGGGAATTCATTTAAAAAAATAAACAAACTTTTCAGTGAAAGATCAGCTTTCTGTATATCAAATAAAGATTCTTTATATAATTAATACTAGGCCTATGTTTAAAAAAAGCTTTTAGTTATCTACCTCTGCTGTGACCTCTCCCAGCCTATGAACTATTTAATGGACACACGCTGACTAGGATTAATTGGTTTTCACCACTTACTGGCTGACATAACTTTTAGTCCCTGAAGTGGAACACATCTGATGACCCAAATTAAGGCAGGAAGATACATTGTTCCTTCTTCATCATCTGTCCCTGGTTCAAAGACTAAGTGATGTCAGTCAAAAATGCATTCTTGTTTCTTTAGCATGGAAACCACTTATTAAGGAGATCCCATTCCTTCCATTAACCCTCAAGCCATACAGGAAGTTCTCTGAAATGGTGAGGAGTTAAATATTCAAATGCATATATATGCTGTTAGCCTTCCCACTCCCACATCACACTTTTGCAGGCTTCATGCAGTCTCCAACATTTAAATCTTCAGCTTATGAAGGCACAGACTCATGAAACAAGCATGGGCTCAAAAGACCAAGAATAGGAGCTCTCTGTTTTCCTTGCTCTTGGAAAAGAAAATAAAGGAAGTCTGAGTGATCAACTCCTAACACAGGTGTGTCACTCAACTCCATTAGTGATTTGACATCTAGTCTTACTCTTACTCAACCCTCTGTGTACATGGGAGTCACATCAGCTAATTGGAAAACAGGTAGAGGACAGAAGACACCTGCCTTGGGCCATAGATCTATGTAGTTCAGCCATCTCCCATCCCCTAGGACTCCAGGGAACCTAAGCTCCACTCTGTGAGTCAGAGTTCAGGTTGATGAGACCATAGTTGTATTTGTGATCAAAAGAATCTTTCCAGAGCCTCCAATTTTTTTAAATATCTTTCTAAAGAAACCTTGAATGTTCCTAGCTCCTCCAATTAAACATATAAACAGGAGAACAACAACCTCCTCAGGAGATCCTTGAGCCCAATATTTTAATCTGCCAAATCATGTGGCCTTCCTTCTTAAAATGTATCTTTAACTTGTCTTATCTCCATCTGCATTCTAAAACTCTATTCCAATCACAACCCAGTGTTGTTCCTCTTGAAACCTGGGATTCCCCTTCTAAAGCCATTCTTATCTTCTATTGACTGCATTCACTGCCCACTCCCCATATTTGTATTTTGAACCTCACCTGCAGAATGATAAAGAAGGAAGAGTATTACACTCATCAACCTGAATTTACAAGTCAGTTCCACCCTTTACTATACCCCAATAAGTCATTTTAAAATCTTTGAATTTCTAATACTCCATGCAACCAACCACTTGGCCAGGACATTAAACACTGGTTGAAGAGCTAGAGGGAATTGTGTTTAATTAATTTCTAGGCTGTCTTAAATTCCTGTAATTCTATGTGCCTTTGATTCTGTCTATAGAAAAATGGAGAACACCACAGGTGGCACAATTGAAAAAAAAAAAATTACACAATGAAAGAAACGTCCTGCCGAAACCGGTTTGGCTCAGTGGATAGATCATCGGCCTGCGGACTGAAGGGTCCCAGGTTTGATTCTGGTCAAGGGCGTGTACTTGGGTTGTGGGCACGTCCCCAGTAGGAGATGTGTGGGAGGCAGCTGATGGATGTTTCTCTCTCATCGATGTTTCTAACTCTCTATCTCTCTCCCTTCCTCTCTGTAAAAAATCAATAAAATATATATTTTAAAAAAATGTCCAAAAAAGTAGAGAATAAAAAATTTAAAGTCAAGATGTCATGGGAGAATTAAGAAAGAATATAGCAAAAAAGATAAAAACCTCATACAACTAGGCTAAGGTACTAGCCTGAATAGAAAACCAGACTGGGAAGACAATAAATAAAGAAATCAAATTGAGATATCCTCTAAGTACCTGCTGAATTTAATTAAGATAACAGGGTTTATACATAGACATTCTCTACTTACAGATAAACAATTCATTACAAGATGTAAAGATATCATTTTAACCTAACCAGGCCTTGCTTAGGAAAACTCTTTGGTTCTGTAGCCATAGCTAACTGCTATAAATCCTAGTAGCTTTGGCGGGAAGAAAAAGGTTCTATTTACTAATACCACTGCAATTGTCAAGAATAGTAAGGTAAGCCCTAACCTATTTGACTCAGTGGATAGAGCATCAGCCTGTGGACTCAAGGGTCCCATGTTTGATTCCGGTCAAGGGCATCTGCCTTGGTTGCGGGCAAATCCCCAGTAGGGAGTGTGCAGGAGGCAGTTGATGGATGTTTCTCTCTCATCGATGTTTCTAACTCTCTATCTCTCTCCCTTCCTCTCTATAAAAATAATCATTGAAATATATTAGAAAAAAGAATAGTAAGGTAAGTGCTTGGACTAACTAGGTCTCTTAGAAAAACGCTAAATCAAAGTTAACACACAATCAGATTTACTTTCTGAGTTGATCTGATTCGCATCTCTATCTCAAGCAAGTGCCACACAGGAATTTATCAGACATGTTGAGGAACAACGGAATAGATATGGAAGTCAAACAGGTGGACACACGCTAACTATAGAATCAGGTATCAATTCCTCCACTTCCCTGAACCACAGTTCCCTAATTAATAAAAATTTGCCTAATTATTACAATAGCACAGCTACTTTGAAAGTTATTGTGATGACTAAATAACACAGGTTAGTTACATAATATAGGGCCTACTCTAGCCAATAGTAGACTACTCTAGAACTGTTAGATTCTTTTCTTAGAATTCCTGTAGGTAAAATATTGTTTTAAAAAATCCACAAAATCCTACCTGTATAAAGACTCTTCTTCAGACATCTCACGTACTATTAAGGAAAAAAGTAAAATACATTTTAAAACAATAATATAAATTTACAGGAAATTAAAAGTACCTGAGTAATGTTTTGTTAGAAAGTATTCCTTTGGAACCACACATCATATACCAGGGTAAATATTAATCATAGTGTCAGTAGGCCATTAATACATTAAGAATTCTTACTTTCTCTTTTTAAATATATCAAATGAAAGAAAGAAAAGAATAGGATCTGATATGAACAATGGACATAATCCCAAACAAACCCCATTAGACTGACAGAAAATGGTATGGATGGTAAAAGCAGAATCATAAACTAACAGTATCAAACTAATATAGCATGCATTTTATGGACTCCTTTCACTAAGAAAGTTTAGAAGAGTGTACTTATTTTTCCATAACACAATACAACTTCTCCAGTTCGTTAGTGAAGATGCGCTAGTTTAGGATGAAACACTCTATCACAAACAAGCTTGGTCGCCAAGTACTACACTTTGCAGCCTAGCAAAACATAGGAAACAGACTCTTTCTAGCAACATTTCTAATTGCAAGATAAGTAGGAAAGACTTTGTGACACCAGTTGTATAACGTAGAATTCCTTGAGACTGCCTTCTTCCAAGGCTACCTTGTATCTGTTACCACATCCTTGTGCAGGGGGGTCCAGACAGGGAGGGCTCTGCAGTAGTGCATGAGGTCATTTTTCTCAACCCTGCCCAGCAGCTGGCAAATGCCTGTAGAAATCAAGCTTGTTCTGCTTGTATGGCATATGTCATCATAGCTTATGCTGATGAACAATAAGCCACAATAATTATCACATGTCATGTAATAGAGTTCTAGTACTTGCAAAGTTCTTTCTATTTCCTCCTTTTCTTAATTTCTTATAAAACTGAAAGCATGGCTTTCCCATTAAAGGAAGTTGTTGGAAGTTAAAAAGTCAAAGAAATATTATCCAGAATGTAGGGATATCCATGGATATTCCACCAAACTCAACATGTATGGAAACATACTGGTCTTTTCAGTTGAACTGTTGCTCTTTCCTGCTCATCTCACAAAGTCCTATTCTTCATGTCTAATCTAAATGCCAGTGCACTGCCTGGAAACCTACAAAACACCTTGCATTTCTCTCTCCCTGCCAATGTTTTACATTGATTCATCACAAAAATTATATGAACTAGACCTCTTCTCTGTCTCTGCTTTGTTTTGTTACTGTCAACTGCCCTAGTCAAACAATGGCACTAAACAGATGGCTCTCACAGGGGGAAAATCCCACCAATTATTATTGTTTCCTCTTAAATTAATAAGTTTTTTAGAGCAGAAACAATGAGAAAGACATAGTCCTAGAAAAACAATGACATTTTAAGTGGAATAAATTGAGCTTTCTGATTCACCTCTGCATGGATAGGTGAAACTTCATAATAAACTAATGTTAGCCCAAAGAGGCAAAATCTTCCTTTGTTTCCCAGTCTCCTTATGTGCTTTCCTATCATCTCTCATTTATATGCGGTGCCAGGGGGTTCACTAGGAAATGAGAAACCACAGGCCAAATACAAGCTGTCCTCAGGTTTTGTAAAGAAATGTCTCACTGGAACACAGTCATGCCTGTTCACTTAAAGATTGTCTAGTACGGCTCTCACAGTACAATAGCATACTTGAATAAATATTACAGACCACATTGCCTAAAATCAGGTCTTTTGCAGGCAAATCTTGCTAATACCTACTTCATATCACAACCAGAGGGCCCTAATCAAACCTAATCTTGTTACACTTCTCCTCAAAACTCCTGAGTCGCTGTGGTAAATATTGTTGGCTCCATACCTCAGTCTCCACTCTTGCTGGAGAACCACAACTCTGTTTGGACATTCACTGTCATGATACACAACGAAGGTGTTATCTCCCATGCTCCAAGAAGAGAAATAATTATACTGAGCTCATCACAGTAACTAGTTCACCACTCACTGGTTTAGGAACGATTATGTGATGTAACCCAAGCCTATAATATGTTAGGAAGGGAAAGTCAAATGCAAGGCAATCAGTTTTCTTCCAAATTAAAAGAAACATATTGCCCATGCCAGTGTGATTCAGTGGATTAAGAATCATCAGATGGAACAAGATATGGCTGGTAGGATTCTCATTTAGGGCATATGCCCAGGTTACAGGCTTGTTGCCCAGTATTAGTGGGCACGAGGCAGCTGAGTTATGTGATTGTTTCCTTGATATTTCCATCTCTCTCTCCTTTTCCCCTCTTCTCTCACTCAATATCAATAAAAGCTTATTTTTTTAAAAAAGTAAAGGAAGCACATATCTCAATATCACTAATCAGGAAATGCAAATGAAAGCCATAATGAAGTGCCAGCTCACTACTCTCAAAAATTCTGTCATCAAAATATCTACACTAATAAAAGAGAAACATGCAAATTGGTGTCACTCTGCTATGCCCAACAGCCAATCGGATGAGTATGCAAATTAATCCAACAAAGATGGTGTTTCATTTGCATACACAGGCACTGAGCAGAGAATGAAGGCTCTGGCCAAAGTGAAGCCTGAATACTGTGAAGACTGAAGACTGAAGACTGCAGAGGCTAGGCAGCGGAGAAGCCAAGGCTTGCTGCGATCAAACCAAAGGTAAGGATTCTGGGTGCCGGAAGAAAACCCACAGGAAAACCTTGAGTGGTGGCCATGAAGCTAGAGGCTTGGGTTGCAGCAGGCGATGGAGGGAGCCAAGCTTCCAGCCTGCTCTGGCCATTGCTCAAGGGAGAGAACAACATGCAGGCACAGCCAGGAGTCTGAGACATCAACACAAGGAGGTGCCTACTCCAAGTTTCCATGGTGTGGCTGGGGGCAGGCCCTCAGTAGACACACACACACACACACACACACACACACACACACACACACACACGGCTCATGCTATAAGCCTTGGTTGCCAGACTGTGGCTTAGGCCTGCTACCTATGGGAAGCTGGCCTAAGCCATCAGCAGGACATCCACGCAGGCTCCTGGACTGTGAGAGGGGGCAGGCTGGGCTGAAGGACCCCCATTCCCTGGTGCAGTAATTTCATGCACCAGGCCTCTAGTAAATAAATAACAAGTGTTGGTGAGGATATGAAGAACAAGAAAATTTTGTGTACTATTCATATGATTGTAAATTGGTAGAGTCATTGTAGAAAAAAACATGGAATTTTCTGAAAAATTTGGAAATAGAACTGCCATTCCACTTCTGTATATTTATATAACAAATACATGAACAGGAATTTGAAAAGATATCCACACCCCTATGTTCACTGCACCATTATTTACAATAGCCAAGATATATAAGCACTCTAGGTGTCCTTATATAGATAAATGAATAAAGAAGATGCAATGTATATAATATTACTCAGACGTAAAAAAGAACAAAATTTTGCCACTTAGTGCAACATCCATGGACTGAGTGGAGATTATGCTAGGTGAAATAAGACTTGGAAAGACAAATGCCTTATCTCACATGTGCAATCGAAAACCACAAAGCAAACAAAACAAAACCACACCCCATTGCTACAAAGAACAAAGTGATGTTTGCCAGAGGGTAGTGAGTTGAAGAGGTAGCTGAAATAGAAGAATATGAATAAGAAGTGCAGAATTCTAGTTATAAAATATATAGACAACAGACATCTACTGTACAGCAAAGGGAATGTGTCAATCCTATCTAGTAAAAGGGTAATATGCAAATTGACCATCACTCCAACACACAAAATGGCTGCACCCATGCGGACACAAGATGGCCAGCAGGGGAAGTCAGTTGTGGGCTATCATGCCAGCATGAGAGGGAAGTAGGGAGGTACCAGGCCTGAAAGGGAGGGCAGCTGGGGGAGACCCAGAAAGCAGGAGAGGGCAGTTGTGGGGGCACCAGGCCAGCAGGGGAGGGCAATTGGAGGCAACCTGTCCTGCACAGGAGGACATAAGATGACCAAGCTGGCAGGGTAAAGCAGTTACGAGTTACCAGGCTGGCAGAGGAACAGTTAGGCATCGAACAGACTGGCACAGGAGTGGTTCAGTGCAATGAGCAGGCAGGCAGGCTAGCAGTTGGGAACCAGCAGTCCTGGATTGTGAGAGGGATGTCAGACTGCCCATTTAGGCCCAATCCGAGGAGGATCAAGCCTAAACGGGCAGTCAGAAGTCTCTTGAGGGGTCCCTGATTGGAGAGAGTGCAGGCTGGGTTGAGGGACACACCCCCTCCCCCATGCATGAATTTCATGCACCTGGCCTCTAGAACTGTAATGACATGGTATGGTGATAGATGGTAACTAGACTTACCATGGTGAACGCATCATAAGATATGTAAAAGTCAAACCTCTATGTCACACAACTGAAAGTAATATATTGTGTGCCATCTAGACTTTAACAAAACATTTAAAATTGAGCAAAGCAATCCTTTGGCCTTCACATAGTGTCATGTGAGAATAGGATGCTTTAGAGCCATCGCTAATTCGCTCACTAGGAAAGCAGACATAAGCACTGACAACCTCACAGCTGAATAAGGGACAACACCTAGGATCCTAATGACATCACTGAACCACCAAAACAATCCTGGTTCCTAGTGTTTCAGCCTCTTAATTAGGCCACCCATTATTACCTGAAGCTAAAAGCATTCCATCTGATAAATTTCCCAAGGCCACAGGATAATAGTTAGTCTTCTCTGTAGTACTAAAGACTTTCATAAGCTTGCTTTAGCTAGGCACTCCCCTCATTCCCACCCATTCCCACAGCACACATTTTGCACATTGAAGTGGTACAGCTCAAAAATCCTCCAAAGTTATGGTGCACATCATAGCCCTTGGACTCATGTTCTTATTGCCAAACATCACCCTTCTGCACCTTTAACCTAGCAAACATCTCCATCTGCAGGCTTAATTTAAATCTCACCCATATTTTTATTTTATATTAATTATTTTATTTGTGCGTAGGCAAATTTTAGAGGACATTTAGTATTAAAGTTGGGGATAGTGAAACAAGAAAAGCCTGGGGAAATGAGCCCAGGCTCACTAAGAAGTCAGGTTTAGAGTGTTTGCCCAGGATGAATTGCTAGTGACCATTGTTGCACTGGTTGGAAGCCTCCTGGGGTCCCTTAGAGTTTAGGAGAATCATCCCTGTGGGGGAAGAAAATGGGGAAGTCTTGGGTGTGCAAGCATGTCTTTATTTTTCTTTAATTTTTAGCACCTTTTAAACATTGATTTAGGAAAAAGAAAGATTGGGAGAACATTGGTTTTTTGTTCCACTTATTTAAGTATTCATGTGTTGATTCTGGTATGGACCATGACCAGGGATCAAACCCACAACTTGGCCCATTGGTACAGTACTTTAAGCAAGTGACCTACCGGCCAAGCTTCACCATATTTTTAAAGCTAATTCTCATCATGGCCTTAAAGTTGCTGGCACCTGCTACACACCAATAAAAACGAATAAATAATGATAATAATAAGCTTCTAGTGTGTTCTACCACTGAGCAATCACTGAATAAAGTATAGTAATAAATAGAAATGACAATAACAAGCTCTTGGAGGGCAGAGGCTGTGTTTTTAAAACATTTCAATTCTGCAACATCAGAATAGCATTCAGTACATAAATGGCACCTGAGAGTTAAATAGTACACCAGTAAGCAGACAAATTAATAAGCGAATTTTGACATTTTCTTTGAAAATTCTGATGAGATAAACACAGACATAAAGCAGTGACAGCTCACATATTATGAGATCAAGGTCAAAATGATATTTCATCTTTGTATTTCCTATAAGTTACAAAATCAACCTACATAAATCCTCTGGTAAAGGTCTACTAAGGTGTCCTCCTACAGTTCAGGTTCAGATTGCAAAATGTAGTAGGTGCCAAATCTGGGTAGGACACTAGCATCTTTGTCACTGTGAAACACTTTTGTACGTTTTTACAATATATTGATTCCCGAGTTGGGTTTTTATATACAGCATTTATTATGATTATCTTTTGATCAATACCAAGAGAGCTTCTTGTCCTAAAGAAATTGCAGTCTCCTGACAACTATACAACAAACAGGAAGAACCATCTTGTTCTAATGCATCAACATACCTCATTCTGTTCTGACTTCTGAGGAATGAAGTTGATGATAGTGAGGGCTTTTTGGCATAATATGTAAAGTACCTATGATTCTCAGCATGTATTTCCCTTCTGACTTCTGTGCTATTGGTAGGTATCTTATAAAACAACCTCAAAGGTCCCAGACAGTGTGGTTCATTGATTGAGGGTTGACCTTTGAACCAGGTCATCAAGGTTCCATTTGCAATTAAAGCACATGCCCCCTTTATGGGCTAGGTCCCTAGTATGGGGAATGCAGCAAGTAGATAATCAATGATTACCTCTCATCTTTGATGTTTCTCTCTCTCTCTCTCTCTCTCTCCCTCGCCCTTTCTCTCTGAAATCCATAAAAGTTTTACTTAAAAAAATTATTTCACTGGGAAAGTTGCACACTAAGTGTTGAAGTTCTTATTGTTTGCCATTTGTTTGTGGTACCAGGAAAGTATTGTTGAGTTCCCACTATTAGCTACACTTTCAGTGAGACAAATCACTCTGTAAAAACAGGTTTTCAGCTCTAGCCAGTTTGGCTCAGTCAGAGAGCATCAGCCTATGAACTGAAGGGTCCGGGGGTTGATTCTGTTAAAGGTCACATGCCTTGGTTGACTGCTCAATCCCAGGTGGGGGGCATGCAGGGGGCAGCTGATCAATGATTTTCTCTCATCATTGATGTTTCTACCTCTCTCTCCCTTTCTCTTCCTCTCTCAAATAAATAAAAAATATTTTTAAAAAACATTAAAAAACAAACAAACCAGTTTTCATTCACTAAATGTAATCCATTGCCTGTAAAAACTACACAAAATGTCCATTTTATATAACAAGTCCAGTCTATCACAATGTGAAAATAGAGAAAACATACGACATCCTAACTTAAAATATTTTTTTCTTTTTTACATAAAAATATCACATAGGATTTTACGGATCAATACTAAATAAATGAACTTTTCAAACAATATTGACCCAGATTTTAAAATTACCTAAACTTAATTTTTTTCAATAATGCTGAATACAATAAACATTCACATGAAACTTACACATTGTTTGTTTTTTATTGCTCCTTCATTATCAAAATTTCCTTACACTAAATTCATTTATGGTAGGACCAACAAGAGTAATTCAGTATCAGAAGTCTTACCAAGATTGTTACTGTCAGAAGATTTCATAGGACTTCGTTCTTCTTTATGTTCATTAGTCGATTGTTGGTTGCTGTGAATAAAAAATGGTGATAAATGATATTACCATCGTAATACAAATATAAAAATATTTCCCAAATATTGTAAATTCTTAGCATATTTCAGAGAATATCAGAGTTAATGTTAAAACATTAATTATACAACACACTTCAAATTTTTAAGTTCTACAAACATTTTATGAACATGTAATTTTTAAAGAAATGTCGCATAAAAGAGTCATGATTTGAAGGCAGTCTAGTTCTGTGAATTAATTAGAGTTAGCTTGACATAATGACAAGTCTCTTGAACTCAGACTTCCTAGTTCTATCAATATAGCTATTTCTTCTCAAACAAGTCATTTTTCTGTGGCTCATGGTCCTCATCTACAAAATAAAAATCTAACTGCCTTACTTTAGAAGGTTTCTAGGAGATTGAACTGAAAGAACACATCAAAAAGAGGTGCTCAGAGAAACAGTAAGGAAAAGGAAAAATCTGTTATTGAACTCGATTTGTTGAAACTGTGTTGGAATCCCAAAAAAAACCCTAATGTGGGTTTTTCATAGTTTCTAAAATTCAAATGTTGCCGTTTTCTGAAAATGCTATTAATTTTGGTTATTACCTGCCTTTCTTTGTGTTTTGTGATTCAGGGTATCTCAGTTACTGTATAACTTGCAACTAAATCTATGTACAAATATATTACCTCCTGAACTCAGATAGCAAAATGCTCCCTTAGTTTTGTTTTGAATCATGTGAATTATAGAAAATTAATAGAAGACAGGACCTGGCCTGGACTACTACTATCCCTTCTCTTCCTCCTCAAACTGTGAACCAGCAGATCTTTATGACATGAAAACGATGCTTAATCTCCCTGTCCTCTCCCCATTGGCTTGGAAGATAGAATCCTACCTGTCACACAAGGATACTGATGGGTCACGCACACATAGCAATTGTTAGGACCGATAATTTACTTTTGAATCAGAGCGTTCTGTTGATTGGCTTCCATCTGAGACACAATTTAAAATATTTTGAAACCTGAAGAAATTCAACTCACTTGGGAGTGTTTCATTGTTATGGCAAAGAGATCACTTGAGAGGCCAACCTCAATTTTGGATTCTCAGGCAAGCTGATGCCTACTGCACTGGGAAAGGCAATGTGGGGCCTTCCACTATCTAAACAAAGATGCTCTATAGGATTTAAGGTGAACCCGGGAACAGAACTGGTGACAAGGGAGGAAGGAATGTCTGGTCTTTTTCTGCAGCATTATTTGACCTCTCTGACACCTTAGAATGGTTCCAACTAACACTTGTTTCTTCTATCCTAAGGCCTTCCTTGTTTCACTGTCCCCAGTTTTAACAAATGTACTCTATGAATAAAAAATAAAAGAATGAACAATTGTACCCTTCCACCTGATGATCTTTCAAACCTCTAGTTACTAAAAATTCCACCATTTTTTCCTTGTTTTCATGTTTGGCAAGTGAAAGTGGTGTGAAGTCATCCTGTAGAGCAGAAGAAACAATTTATAATACATAAAATTACATGTATCCAAACTGAATATTTGAATTTAAAAAGATCCTCTGAACTTAAACATATACTATAGGAAGTAAATAAAAAGCATCCCCTTTTGCTCTGGCTCATGTTCTCAGTGGTTAGACCATTGGACTGCACATTGAAGTGTTCAGGTTTAATTCCCATTAAAGAGCACGTTCTCAGATAGCAGGCTTTATAACCAACCCTGGCCTGGGCCTATGGGGAGTCACCCACACACTGGTGTTCCTTTCTGTCTATCTCCCTCTTTCTCCCTCTCTTTCTCTCCTTCACTCCCTTCAATTCTCTCAAAAATCAATGGGAAAAAATATGCGTTGATGAGGGGAAAAAAATACTAGCAGCCCATTTCTTCTCACCTCTGAACAATCACTGGCCCCTTCTTCCCTTTAAAGTTAATGTCCTCCACTCCATCTTCAACAGATTACCTCTAATATCATTCCCCAAAACTCACCTCAGAGATTTACAGTGCTGGTTCCAAGATTCTAAGTTCCTGTCTTACTATCTATCCTGGTATACTGTTGTCAGCATGTTGCCTGTGGACTGGAACCTCCACTTCCCACTTGCACTCACCCAGCTCCCCTTGCTGGGTATTAATTAGTTCTCCTCTTCCCACCCTTCCCCAGCAGCACCCATTTCCTTAGACCCTGTCAGCATAGCAACCAGTCCCCACCATCACTTGAACACCCCTGGCCTTCAGTCCTTTGTGGGCTCTCAGCCTATCACCCACTCCCAGGCCCTAACAGGAAGTTCTTCCTTCTGGGGTGGAAGGGTAGCTGGGAGGCAAAGTTTTGCCCCTTCCATGGACACCACATTTCTCCAGCCCTCCCAGACTGGGCTTTGGAGTTGTTTCCATGGTGACACAGCCTAATCTATTGTATTCAGTTTATGTATGTGAGAAAGAAAATGCTTGTTCCCAGCTGGGGTGGCTCAGCAGTTGAGTGTTGACTCTTGAACCAGGAGGCACATGTAGGGCTTGTGGGCTGGATTCCCCAACGGGGGTGTGCAGGAGGCAGCCAATGGTTGATTCTCTGTCATCATTGTTATTTTTATATAAGCCTCCCTTGATTTCTCTTTAAAGTCAATAAAACATACATTTTTTTAAGAAAAGGCTTTAAACAGAAGTAAAAACATGTATTTCAAACATTTTGTAAATACAGTTACTTGATGTATACCTTGTTTCTCACTTCCAGATTTGCCATACAGGAAACTAGCTTTTCCACGATAGTTGTGTTTTCACTAAGGACAGCATAGTGAAGAGCAGTGTTGCCATGGATGTCGATTACATTTGGATCGGCACCATGCTCTAGTAGAATAGCAGCACATTCTTCTTGCTCATACTGAATGGCCTGTCAGTATTATGGCAAAAAATAGATGATAAGTTTTAGGAATGCAAAGTAACATGCCACAATTTTCACCGATGGCTTCTAGTTAAATGAGATAAAATCATTGTTATTCTAAGTAATTAAATTAAAACCCAATTCAAGTTGACATGGTTGGCTAATACATACGTGAATTAAAGCTGTTTTATTTTCAGTATCACAGAGATCCAATAGGCGACGTCTGCGTGCTAGCTGACTCACCACTCTTTTATGGCCCTTGTAACAGGCCACCTTCAGAGCATGCCTATGAAAGTGAGAGGACTCCTTAGGAACTTAGAGTGCACTACATGAAAGCATACAATTGTCCATGTTCATGTAAACATTCTCCTTATGCCTTCAAAATAAATATTTCAGTTTCTTCAGGAGACAGTACAGTATTTATTAGTTCTTGTTACTCAACACATTAGTAAAGAGAATCCTATTGAATTGAGACAGGATGACCTAGCGAATCAGCTCACTTGGTTATGATCCTATTTTAACTGTCACATATCAGATATCACTTGGCCTTTCTGTGCCTCAATTTTCTTTTCAACAGAATGGGGATGAAGATAGTAGGCATCTCACAGGACACCAGAATCTATGCAAAGTGTTTAGTACAGTTCTTAACCCAGAAAAAAATAACTCAATAATTGTTAGATAATATCAGTATCATCATCATTATTATTACTAACAATTTACAAAAACAACATATCAATTAAGTAAAACGATATCATCAGACCTACTTTGCAGACTGACTATAAGAATCAGAAAGAACATAGTATTTCAATGCTTCTAAAATGCTTATTTTCTCACAATTTAACATAGCTGACATTGGAATCCAATTTTTAATTCAGAATGTCTTACAACCATTATTGGCAGCATTTAAAAAATTAAGTAATACAAAAAATACTGACAATCTAGCATCCATGGTACCTTACATTAAGTGAAATATTCCTAACCGTAACATTCCTCTCGCAGTTTTGTCAAATGTTTTCATTTAAATTCATATTAATACTTAATAGCTTTATGGGGGTAAAGAGGGCACAAAAGGAAATCAAGAAAATTTTTAAAGGTAATTCGTGCTTTGCTTTTGCAAGAAAATTTAACTCAAAGGATGGTCAGAATTCAAATATTTAAGTGGCTCATTTTGTTCAATATTTAGATTTTTAGGTTGTAGGGAAAACGGTGGTTCCCAATGATCAATATTAGTATTTATTACTATTATACATTAACAAAAGGCCAGTTACAGGTTATCGTTTACAATTTCCTACTTTCAGAAATACTTTGGTTTGGAAGCAGGGAGAAAAAGCTTCAACCTGATGATGTCCTAATATTTCAATTATGAACTTCTCATTTTGCTCATATTGGGCAACATGAATTTGTAAGGATGAAAGGGCCTGATTTAGAGGGAAAGGGTCCTGAGTAGAATGTGACTGCTACATAATAAGTATGCAGGTTATACTTCATGTAAACATGGATTGAGAGAATGCATACACATAGTGGAAGAGTTCAATATTTTTAAATAAATCTTTATAGATTAAAAAAACCCATCAGCATTAATAATAATCCTTTATATTTTCTCTCATTTAAAAGAAAATTTATGGTTGAGAGTATTACAGATGTCCAACTTTTTCTCCCATATTGTCACACTCCACCTGGATCCTGCCCTACCCAAGGCCTTCAACACCCTATTGTCTGTGTCCATAGGTAAAATATTAGGTTAATATTTTTGTGCCCCTCTGTTCCCCTTGTCTCTGACATACAAAAGTCTATTCCATGTTTCCATGACTCTGGTACTATTTTATTCATCGTTTTGTTTTTGTTGTTGTTCATTAGATTTCTTGTTCATTTATTTAGATTTTTAGATTCAATTGACAACTTATAATAATAAAAGCATAACATGCTAATTAGATCAAACGTTCTTCTGGACATCCTTCTGGACAACCTCCAGATGAAGACGGGCTGTAGCCTCAGGATCCAGGCAGCCTCCAAGGCTGCAAGGGAGGGATCCAGGATGCTGCCATGGCTGCGGAGGCCTACTCTTTCACAAATTTCGTGCATTGGTCCTCCAGTATATATATATATATATATATATATATATATATATATATATATATATATATATATATATATATTATATTTATAACTTTTTGTCTTCTTCTTCTTCTTACCCACTCTCCATATTTTTATTATGAAACTCAGCGGCAGAAAGATAAAGAAGGAAGACTGTTACACTCATCAACCTGAATTTATGAGTCAGTTCCACCATTTACTATAACCCAATAGGTCATTTTAAACTCTTTGAATTTCTAATACTCCACTTGGCCAGGTCATTAAACAATGGTTGAAGAGCTAGAGGGAATTGTGTTTAATTAATTTCTAGGCTTTCTTAAATTCTTGAAATTCTATGTGCCTTTGATTGTCTCTATAGAAAACTGGAGAACACAATAGCAAGCAGAATTGGAAAAAAATTACACAATGAAAGAAACACCCAGAAAAGTAGAGAATAAGAATTTTTAAAGTCAAGAAGTCATGGAATAGGAAAGAAAGCGTATAGCAACAAAGGAAATAAACCTCACACAAGTAGGCAAAGGTACAAGCCTGAAAAGAAAACCAGAGTGGGAAGACAATAAATAGAGAAAACAATTAGAGATATCCTCTAAGTACATGCCAAATTTAAATTAAGATAACTGGTTTATACATAGATTTTCTCTACTTACAGATAAAAAAGTCATTTTAACCTCACCAGGCCTTGTCTAGGTAAACGCTTTTGTTGTCTGGCAATAGCTAACTGATAAGCATCCCAAAAGCTTTAGCGGGAAGAAAAAGATTCTATTTACTGCTGCCACTACAATTGTCAAGAATAGTAACCCAAGTGCTTGGACTAACTAGGCCTCTTAGATAAACTCTGAATCTGAGTTAACACACAGTCAGATTTACTTTCTGAGTTCATCTGATTCGCATCTGTATCTCAAGGCAGTGCTACACAGGAATTTATCAGATATGTTGAGGGACAACAGAATAGATTTGGAAGTCAATAAGGTGGTCACTCGCTAACTATAGAATCAGGTGTCAAACAACCTACCTCCCTGAACCACAGTTACCTCATCAATAAAAATTTGCCTAATTATTACAATAGGAAAGCTACTTTGAAAGTTATTGTGATGACTATATAACACGGCTTAGTTACATAATATAGGGTCTAGCGAATAGTAGACTACTCTACAACTGTTAGTTTATTTTCTCTGCATTCCTGTAGGTAATATATTGTTTTTACAAATCCACAAAGTCCTACCTGAATAAGGCCTCTTCTTCAGTTCTCTCACGTACTATTAAAGAAAAAAGTAAAATACATTTTAAAACAATAAAAACAAATATGGGACATTAAAAGTACCTGAGTAATGCTTTGTTAGAAAGTATTCCTTTGGCCGAAACCAGTTTGGCTCAGTGGATAGAGCTTCGGCCTGCGGACTGAAAGGTCCTAGGTTCGATTCAGGACGAGGGCATGTACCTGGGTTGCGGGCACATCCCCAGTAGGAGATGGGCAGGAGGCGGCTGATTGATGTTTCTCTCTCATCGATGTTTCTAACTCTCTATCTTTCTCCCTTCCTCTCTGTAAAAAATCAATAAAATATATTTTAAAAAAAAAGTATTCCTTTGGAACCACACACCATACACCAGAGGAAATATTAATCATATTATTGGTTGGTCATTAATACATTAAGAACACTTACTTTCTCTTTTTAAATATATCAAATGCAAGAAAGAAAGAATGGGATCTGATATTTACAATGAACATAATCTCAAACAAACCCCATTAGGCTGACAGAAAATGGTATGGATAGTAGAAGCAGAAACATAAACTAACAGCATCAAACTTATATGGCATGAATTTTCTGGACTCCTTTCACTCGGAAGGTTTAGCAGAGTGTACTTATTTTTCCATAACACAATTCAACTTCTCCAGTTCTTTTGTAAAGACTTGCTAGTTTCGGATGAAACACTCTATCACAAAAAAAGCTTGGTTGCCAGGCACTACACTTCGCAGCCCTTCAAAACATAAGGAACAGATACATTCTGGAACCTTTTGTAATTGCAAGACAAGTAGAAAAGGCTGTGATTCCAGTTGTATAAAGACAGTGAGGGCTCTGCAGTAGTGCATGAGGTCATTTTTCTCAACCCTGCTCAGCAGGTGGCAAATGCCTGTAGAAATCAAGCTTGTTCTGCTTGTATGGCATGTGTCATCAGAGCCTATGCTGATGAACAACAACAAGCCAGAAAGGACAAAGAACGTCTTGGAAAACTACAGCCAATTTCCTTGACATTTGAATGTTTTAAACAATAAAAAAGATACCCACTGTATGATTCCAAATATAAAACAGGAAAGGCAAAACTATGGAGACAGTAAAAAGATCAGTGGTTTCCAGGGCCAAGAGAGAAGGGGGAGAATAAATAAGCAGAGCACAGAGGATTTTAGGGCAATGAGATGATTCTATGTGATAATCTTAATGGTGGATTGCTGCCATCGAACATTTGTCAGAACCCCTAAAATGTACACCAAGACTGAATCTTAATGTAAACTATGGACTTTGGTTGATAATGATGGGTCAATGCAGGTTCATCAAAAGTGCCTCTCTGGTGCAGGGGGGAAAAATGAGCAAGGCTGTGTGTAGGGGATGTGGGGTTGATGGGAAGTCTCTGCACATTCTCCTCCTTTATGCTGTGCACCTAAACCCGCTCGAAAACTGTCTTCTTCAATTTTTACAGCTTCTGTGAAACATGCTATTAACATTTGTCAACATATTTATGCTATTTTCAAGACACAGTCACCTTGTAAATTAATATAAAGATCAAAGTATCAGAATATGGGTATTATCCTCAGAATTTAGGTAGCCATTTGAAAAGACATAAATAAAGCCAAGAGTTTTAACCATATACTAGGGAAAGAAAATAACTGATAAATATGATTGACTATCTTGCTTTATAATTACAAGCAGGGATTAAGTGCAACATAAACCAAAATGAATCATCCATGTAATTGAAAGATACGTTTTATTATAATTTCAAATCAGATATCATTATGATAATTTTATCTGAAATTATTTTGAAACATTAATTGGGGAGAAGAAAGCTGATAATTGCCTAATATTGCCCTAGTAATTTATGTACAAACACCTGTTAAATAATCAACAAGAGTCAGAAAAAGAACCAGCAATGCAAGCATTTATGCATCATGCGACAGAAACCAGTACCATGTTATATTATTATTACTGGCTTTAAAAAAAAAAAAAGTAGGTCAATGCCAAAAATTCAGTGAGGGCCATTCTGCTGTGCTGAAACATTTTATGCAGCAGGCCTAAGTTTGTTATCCTTAGAATGTCCTGCTTAAATGGTTACCCTTTCTTTGGTGTCTGAAAACTTAAATCTGGGGAGGGGGTTCCCACCTTTCCCTATCTGATAAGAGTGGCCCCCTGTGCCCAAAGAATGGCACAAGCAATGAGGCTCATGCTGAACACTTGCTTTCCTTCTGGGAATCTAGAATTTTGGTACATGCTATGGGGAAGATGCTGATGTGAGTAGCGTGCCATGAAAACCTTGCCACTGAGTATAAGAAGACATGTAGATTACACATTTCATGTGTGTGGTGAAAATTTGACACTGGAATAATTAAGCACATCCTGGTAATTCCACAGGGAGAGGACTCTTAGAAGCTTGTGCCTGGTGTCCCTCACACTTTGTCACACAAACCTGTTCACTGGGCTGATTTTGCTTTTGTCCTTTCACTGTAATAAATCTCAGGTAGGAGCATGACTATATGCTGAGTCCCGTGAATCATTCTAGTTAAAAGCAAACTTAGGTGAGGGTTTAGGAACCTCTCACACAATTTCATCAGGCAAGTTTCTTTATAATTTGGGTTGATACAAGATTATAGTCAGAACTTGATTTCATAGAATACCTTTCTTTGATTTTCTTTTGTTCCAAGCTTGTTTTAGAGATTTCTGCAGATCAGTAACTATGGAAATAAAGGCATGAAAGGGATACATAAAACATTAATGTCAGAAAACAATGTTAAACAAGCAGCAATCATATTTACTCAGAATAGAAGATACAGAATCTAAATGATTGGCAACATATCCTGCAATATAGAAGTTCCTCTCAAAAACATTGCCCCCATACAGACAATTTTCTCCAACTAAGCAGGCTTTAATCCTTTTTGCAATAGTAGTTATGAGTTAAATAACTGGGATAGCTACAGAAAAACCATAATTATCCCATGTCATGTAATTCTGTTCTAGTGCTTGCAGAGTTCTTTCTATTTCCTCTCAATCCTTTTCTTAATTTCTTATAAAACCAAAAGCATGGCTTGCTCATTAAAGGCAGTTGTTGCCAGGACAAGTCAAAAATTCAAAGAAATATTACCCAGAATGTAGGGATATCCATGGATATTCCACCAAACTCAACAGGTATGGAAACAATGGCTCTTAACAGATGGCTCTCACTGGGGGAAAATCCCACCATTATTGTTCCCTCTTGAATTAACCAAGAAGATTTTTGAACAGAAAAATGAGAAAGGCATAGACCTAGATAAACAATGACACTTTAAATGGAATAACTTGAAGTTTATGATTCATTTCTGCATGGATAAGTAAAACTTCATAGTAGACTGATGCTAGCCCAAGGAGGCAAAATCTTCCTTTGTTTCCCAGTCTCTTTATGTGTTTTCCTTTCATTTATCATTTACATGAGGGGGCGGGTGACTCAGCAAATGAAGAACCACAGGCCAAATAAGAGCTGCCATCAAGTTTTGTAAAGAAATGTCATTCCAGTTCACTTAAAGATTGTCTAGTACGGCTCTCAAAGTACAATGGCGGACTTGAGTAGATATGACGGACCACATGGCCTAAAATTAGACCCTGTACAGGCAAATCTTGCTGATACCTATTTCATATCACAACCAGAGGGCCATAATCAAACCCAATCTTGTTACACTTCTGCTCAAAACTCCAATGAATCCCTGCAGTAAATATGCTGGCTCCCTACCTCAGTCTCCACTCTTCCTGGAAAACCACAACTCTATTTGGACATTCACTGTCATGATTCATAATGAAGGTGGTATCTCCCAAGCTCCAAAATGAGAAATAATTATACTGAGCTCATCACAGTAACTAGTTTACCACTCACTGGTTTAGGAACGATTATGCGATGTAACCCAAGCCTATAATATGTTAGGAAGGGGAAGTCAAATGCAAGGCAATCGGTTTTCTTCCAAATTAAAAGAAACATATAGGCCATGCCAGTGTGATTCTGTGGATTGAGAGTCGTCCCATGCACCAAGAGATGGCTGGTCGGATTCCATTTAGAGCATATGCCCAGGTTGTAGGCTGGATGCCCAGTATGGGTGGGCAGGAGGCAGCTGAGCAATGTGATTGTTCCCTTGCCATTTCCATCTCCCTCTCCCTTTCCTCTCTTCTCTCAATAAATATCAATAGAAATATATTTTTTTAAAAAATTAAAGGATGCACATATCTCAACATCACTAATCAGGAAATGCAAATGAAAGCCATAATGGAGTGCCAGCTCACTCCTCTCAGAATGGCTGTCATCAAAATATAAATAAATAACAAGTGTTGGCGAGGATATGAAGAAAAAGGAAACCTTTGTGTACTATTCACATGATTGTCAAATGGTACAGTCATTGTAGAAAACAACATGGAAATTCTACAAAAAAGCTGGAAATGGAACTGCCATTCCACTTCTGTATATTTATCCAACAAATACATGAACAGGAATTTGAGAAGAAATCCATACCCCTATGTTCGCTGCACCATTGTTTACAATATCCAAGATATATAATCACTCTATGTGTCCCTATATAGATAAATGAATAAAGAAGATGCAATCCTATCTAATAAAAGAGAAACATGGTAATTGGGGTATGACCGCTACCCTTCCCATTGGCTAATTAGGGTGATATGCAAATGAACTGCCAGCCAATATGGTGGCCGGCAGCCAGGCAGCTTAAACTGAACATGAGGCTTGTTTGCTTCAGTGACGGAGGACTGAAACTTTCCCCGCCTGCCTTGCCGGCCTCTGAGCTTGCAGTTTAAAAAACTGTAACAAATATAGACGCTAGACAAAACCAGCTTTCAGAGAGCTGGAATCTCAGAGCTGGAGTTGATACAGAGTTTTGATTATAGAACCAAAACAAACCAGATACCTGTTTTCAGCAGCTGAGGCCTCAGAGCTGGAGCCAAGCCTCAGAGCAAAGCTGGCCCAGAATTAAAAAAAAGAAAATTAAAGAAAAAGGAAAAAAAGAGCAGTTGGGAGCTTCAGTCCCAGCCTGAAAACAGCCCTCAGCCCCTCACCCAGACTAGCCAGGCACCCCAGTGGGGACCCCCACCCTGATCCAGGACACCCTTCAGGGCAAACCAGCTGGCCCGCACCCATGCACCAGGCCTCTATTCTATATAGTAAAAGGGTAATATGCCTCCCAGCACCGGGATCAGCAAAGCTGAGAGACCTCCTGGCACCGGGATCAGCATGACAGGGGGCAGAGCCCCAACCCCCTGATCGCCCTGTGGCTCTGTGTGTGACAGGGGGCGGGGCCACAACCTCCCCATCAGCCCTGCTGTGTTCATGACAGGGGAAGGCGCCCCAACCCCCCTGATCAGCCCTGCTCTGTGCCTGATAGGGGGGAGCTCCCCAACCCCCTGATCACCCTGTCGCTCTGTGTGTGACGGGGTGCGGCGCCCAACCCTCCCACCCCACAGGCCCTGCTCTGTGTGTGAAGGGGTAGAGCCATAACCTCCTGATCGGCCCTGCCCTGAGTGTGAGAGTGGCAGCGCCCCAACCCCCTGATCTGCCCTGCTCTGTGGGTGATAGAAGGTGGTGCCACAACCCCCTGATCCACCCTGGTCTGTGTGTGACAGGGGACAGTGCACCAACTCCACTATCCGCCCTACTCTGTGAGTGACAGCGGGGAGCTCTTCAACCCCCTGATGGGCCCTCCTCTGAGTGTGACAGGGGGGAGCTCCTCAATCCCCTGATTGACCCTGCTCTGTGCATGACAGGGGGCAGCGCCCCACCCCCTGATTGGCCCTGCTCTGTGCGTGACAGGGGGTGGCACCACAACCTCCCCATAGACCCTGCCTTGAGTGTGACAGGGGCGGTGCCCCAACTGCCCTATCAGCCAAACCCTGAGCTTGACTGAGGGTGGCATCGCAACCTCCTGATCAGCCCTGCTCTGTGCATGATGGGGGCGGCACCCCAACTCCCCAATCAGCCCTGCTCTGAGCCCGACCAGGGGCTGCACCTAGGGATTGGGCCTGCCCTCTGCCACCCGGGAGCAGGCCTAAGCCAGCAGGTTTTTAACTACCAAGGGGTCCCAGACTGCGAGAGGGCACAGGCCGGCCTGAGATACCCCCCGCCTCTGCCACCCGGAGTGCACAAATTCTTGTGCACCGGGCCTCTTGTATATATAATATTGATTGGACATAAAAAGAATGAAATCTTGCTATTTAGAGCAATATCCATGGACCCAGAGGAGGGTTGTGTTAAGTGAAATAAAACTGAGAAAGACAAGGACCTTATCATGTCACATGTGCAATCTAAAACCACAAAGCAAACAAAACAAAAACACACCCCATTGCTACAAAGAACAAAGTGATGTTTGCCAGAGGCTAGTGAGTTGAGGAGATGGCTGAAATAGAAGAATATGAATAAGAAGTGCAAAATTCTAGCTATAAAATATATAGACCACAGACATCTACTGTACAGTAAAGGGATGTGTCAATATTTTAATAACATGTCATGGTGTTAGATTGTTACTAGACTTATCAGGATGAACACACTGTAAGATATGTAAATGTCAAACCACTATGTCATACACTTGACAGTAATATATTCGGTGCCAACTAGGTTTTAACAAAAAACTTAAAATTGAACAAAGCAGTCCTTTGGCCTTCACATACTGTCATGCGAGAAGAGGATGCTTTGGAGCCCTCACTAAGTAGCTCACCAGGAAAGCAGACATAAGCACTGACAACTTCACAGCTGAATAAGGGACAACACCTGGGATCCTGATGACATCACTGAACCACCAAAACAATCCTGGTTCCTATTGCTTTAGCCTCTTAATTAGGCCACCCATTATTACCTGAAGCTAAAAGCATTCTATCTGATAAATTTCCCAAGGTCATAGGATAAGATCTAGTCCTCTCTGTAGTACTAAAAACTTTCATAAGCTTGCCTTAGCTAGGCACTCACCTCATTCCCACCCATTCCCACAGCACACGTTTTGCGCATTAAAATGGTACAGTTCATAAATCCTCCAATGTTAAGTTGCACATCATAGCCCTTGGACTAACGTTCCTATTGCCAAACATCACCCTCTGTCCCTTTGACCTGGAAACCTTCTCCGTCTGCAGGCTTAATTTAAATCCCACCCACATTTTCATTTTATATTATTTATTTTATTTGTGTGTAGGTGAATTTTAGAGGACATTTATTATTAAAGTTTGGGATAGTGCCACAAGAAAAGCCTGGGGAAATGAGCCCAGGCTCACTAAGGAATCAGGTTGAGAGGGTTTGCCCAGGATGAATTGCTAGTGACCATTGTTGCTCTCTTTATAAGCCTCCTGGGGTCCCTTAGAGTTTAGGTGCATCATCCCTGTGAAGAAAGAAAATGAGGAAGTCTTGGGTGTGCAAGCATGTCTTTATTTTTCTTCAATTTTTGACACCTTTTAAACATTGATTTAAGAAAAGAGAGAGTGAGAGAATAATGGTTTTTGGTTTTTTTTGTTCCACTTATTTAAGCATTTATTGATTGAAACTCGTATGGACCATGACCAGGGATCAAACCCACAACTTGGCCTGTTGGTACAGTACTTTAAGCAACTAACCTACCGGCCAAGGCTTCACCAGTTTTTCAAAACTCTAATTCTCATCATGGACTTAAAGTTGCTGGCACATGCTACACACCAATAAAAAAGAATAATGATAAGCTCCTAGTGTGTTCTACCACCTAGCAACCACTGAATAAATTATAGTAACTAATAGAAATGACAATAACAAGCTCTAGGAGGGCAAACACAGTGTTTTAAAACATTTCAATTCTGCATCATCAGAATAGCATTCAGTACCTAAAAAGCACTTGACAGTTAAATAGTACACCAGTAAGCAGAAAAATTAATAACTGAATTTTTACATTTTCTTTGAGAATTCTGATGTGATAAACACGGAAATGAGAGACAGCTCTCATATTATGAGCTCAGCGGCAAAATGATATTTCATCTTTGTATTTCCTATAAGTTGCAAAATGAACCTACACAAATCCTCTGGTAAATGTCTACTAAGGTGTTCTCATACAGTTCAGGTTCAGATTGCACAATGAAGTAGGTGCCACATCTGGGTAGCACACTGGCATTTTTGTTGCGATAAATCACTTTTATACTTTTATTATAATTTATTAAGTCCTGAGTTGGAGTATTTGTATATTTATCATGATTATCTTTTGATCAATGACAATGGAGCTTCCTGTTCTCAAGAAATTGCAGTGTCCTGACAATTACCCAACAAACAGGAGGAAACATCTTGTTCTAATGCATCAACACGTCTCATTCTGTTCTGATTTCGGAGGAATGAAGTTGATGATGGTGAGGTCTTTTTGGCATAATATTAAAGCATCCTATGATTCTCAACTGGTATTGCCTTTATGACTTCTGTGCTATTGATAGGTATCTTAAAAAACAACCTCAAAGGTCACAGCCTGTGGGGCTCATTGATTGAGGCTTGACCTATGAAGCAGGAAGTCAAGGTTCCATTAGTGATTAAGGCACATGCCCCCTTTGTAGACTAGATCTCCAGTGTGGGGCATGCAGGAGGCAGAGAATCAATGATTATCTCTCATCTTTGATGTTTCTCTGTCTTTCTCACCGTTCCTCTCTGAAATCAGTATAAATATATTTTTTAAAAAACTACACAATTTCATTGGGATAGTTGCACACTAAGTGTTGCAGTTCTTATTGTTTGCCATTTGTTTGTGGTACCAGAAAAGTATTGTTGAGTTCTCACTTTTAGATACTTTTTTAGTGAGACAAATCACTATGTAAAAACAGGTTTTCAGCCCTACAAAGTTTGGCTCAGTAGGTATAGCATCGGCCTGCTGACTGAAGGGTCCTGGGTTTGATTCTGGTCGAGGACACATGCCCTGGTTAGTGGCTCAATCCCTGGTGGGGGGCATGCAGGAGGCAGCTGATCAATGATTCTCTCTCATCATTGATGTTTCTATCTCTTTATCCTTCTCCCTTCCTCTCTGAAATAATTAAAAATATGTTTAAAAAAAGATTTTTAAAATAACGAAGTTTTCATTTACTAAATGTAATCCATTGCCTGTAAACACTAAACAAAAGGTCCATTTTCTTAACAAGTCCTATATTTTACAATGTGAAATTAGAGAAAACATACAACATCTGAACTTAATATCGTCTTCTTTTTTTTTTTTTTACATATAGATATCATATGGGATTTTACGGATCAGTACTTAATAAATGAACTTCTTTTCAACCAATATTGACCAAGATTTTAAAATTTCCTACAATTAATTATTTAAATAATACTGAATACTAACCTGTTAACGGAGAGATTAAGAAAACCTTCATGTGCAATTTACACACTGTTTGTTTTTTATTGCTCCTTCATTATCAAATCTTCCTTACTCTTAATTCATCTATGGTAAGAGCACCAAGAGTAATTCACTATCAGAAGTCTTACCAAGATTGTTACTTCCAGAAGATTTCAAAAGTCTTCTTTTTTCTTTTTTTTCAGAAGTTGGTTGTTGGTCGCTGTGAATAAAAAATGGTGATAAATGATATTACCATCTTAACATAAATACAAAAAATATTTTCCAACTATTATAAATTCTCAGCATATGTCAGATAATATCAGAGTTAATATTAAAACATTAATTATACTACACACTTCAAATTTGTAAGTTCCACAAACTTCTTATGAAGATGTAATTTTTAAAGAAATGTAACATAAAAGAGTCATGATTTGCAGGCAATCTAGTTCAGTGAATTAATTAGATTTAGCTTGACTTAATGTCAAGTCTTTTGAACTCAGATTTCCTAGTTGTATAAACACGGCTATTTGTTCTCAAACAAGTCACTTTTACTGTGGCTTGAGGTCCTCCTCTACAAAATAAGAATCTTACTGCCTTACTTTAGAAGGTTGCTAGGAGACTGAAATGAAGGAACACATCAAAAAGAGATGCTCAGAGAAACAGTAAGGCAAAGGAAAAATCTGTTATTGAACTCGAATTGTTGAAACTGTGTTGGAATCCCAAAGAAACCCTAATGTGGGTTTTTCATAGTATCTAACATTGAAATGTCACAGTTTTCAGAAAATGCTATTAATTTTGGTATTACTGGCCCTTTCTTTGTGGTTTGTGATTCAGAGTATCTCAGTTACTCTATAACTTGCAACTAAATCTATGTACAAATATATTACCTCCTGAACTCAGATAGCAAAATGCTCCCTTAGTTTTGTTTTGAATCATGTGAATTTTAGAAAACTAATAGAAGGCAGGACCTGGCCTGGCCTACTACTATCCCTTCTCTTCCTCCTCAAACTGTGAACCAGCAGATCTTTATGAGAATGATGCTTGTTCTCCCTGTCCACTCCCAATTGGCTTGGAAGATAGAGTCCTACTTGTCACACATGGACACTGATGGGTCATGCACCCACAGCAATTGTTAGGACCGATAATTTACTTTTAAATGAGAGCGTTCTGTTGATTGGCTTCCATCTGAGACACAATTTAAAATATTTTAAAACCTGAGGAAATTCAACTCACTTGGGAGTGTTTCATTGTTATGGCAAAGAGATCACTTGAGGGGCCAACCTCAATTTTGGAATCTCAGGCAAGCTGGTGCCTACTGCACTGGGAAAGGCAATGTGGGACCTTCCACTATCTAAACAAAGGTGCTCTATAGGATTTAAGGTGAATCCGGGAACAGAACTGGTGACAAAGTAGGAAGGAATGTCTGGTATTTCTCGCAGCATTATTTGAACCTCTCTGACAGCTTAGAATCGTTCCAACTAACACTTCTTTCTTCTATCCTAAGGCCTTCCTTGTTTCACTGTCCCCAGTTTTAACAAATGTACTCTCTGAATAAAAAACAAAGAACGAACAATTGTACCCTTCCATCTGATGAACTCCCGAACCTCTTGTTAGTAAAAATTCCACCATTTTTTCATTGTTTTCATATTTGGCAAGTGAAAGTGGTGTGAAGTCATCCTGTAGAACAGAAGAAATAATGTATAATTTATAAAGTTGCATGTATCCAAACTGAATATTAGAATTTAAAAAGATCCTCTGCACTTAAACCTATACTATAGGAAGTAAATCAAAAGCATCCCCTTTTGCCCTGGCTCATGATCTCACTGGTTATACCCTTGGACTGCACATTGAAGGGTCCAGATATAATTCCCATACAAGAGCACACACCCACATAACAGGTTTGTTTCACAACCCTGGCCTGGGCCTATGGGGAGGCACCCACACATTGGTGTTTCTCTCTCTCTCTCTCTCTCTCTCTCTCTCTCTCTCTCTCTCTCTCTCTCTCTCTCTCTCTCTCTCTCTCCTTCACTCCCTTAAATTCTGTCAAAACGCAATGGAAAAAGATATCCGCTGATGTCAATGAAAAAAAAAATAGTTGCAGCCCTTTCCTTCTCACCTCTGAACAGTCACTGTCTGCTTCTTTCCTTTAAAATGTCCTCCACTCCCTCTCCTGCAGATTAACTGTAATATCAATCCCCAAAACTCACCTCAAAGATTTACAGTGTGGGTTCCACGATTCTATGTTCCTGTCTTACTATCTATCCTGGTATACTGTCGTTATCATGTTGCATGTGGACTGAGATCTCTTCTTCTGACTTGCACTCACCCAGCTCCCCTTGCTGGGTATTAGGTCTCCTCTTCCCACCCATCCCCAACAGCACCCATTTCCTAAGCAACTGTCAGCATAGCAACCAGTCCCCACCATCACTTTAACACCCCTGGCCTGCAGTCCTCTGTGGGCTCTCAGCCGATCACCCACTCCCAGGCCCTAAGAGGAAGTTCTTCCTTCTGGGGTGGAAGGGTATCTGGGAGGCAAAATTTTGCCCCTTCCATGGACACCACATTTCTCCAGCCCTCCCTAACTGGGCTTTGGAGTTGTTTCCATGGTGACAGGGCCTGATTTATTGTATTCTGTGTATGTATATGAGAAAGAAAATGCTTGTTCCCAGCTGGTGTGGCTCAGCAGTTGAATGTTGACTCTTGAACCAGGAGGCACATGTAGGGCTTGTGGGCTGGATTCCCCAACGGGGGTGTGCAGGAGGCAGCCAATGGTTGATTCTCTGTCATCATTGATATTTCTATCTAACTCTCCCTTCTTTACTCTTTAATATCAATAAAACATACAGCTATTTAAAAAGGCTTGAAACTGAAGTAAAAACATCTATTTCAAATATTTTGTAAATAAAGTGACTTGATCTATACCTCGTTTCTCGCTTCTGGATTTGCCATACAGGAAAGTAGCTTTTCCACTATTGCTGTGTTTTGTCCAAGGACAGCATAGTGAAGAGGAGTGTTGCCGTGGATGTCCATTACATTTGGATCGGCACCATGTTCTAGTAGGATAGCAGCACATTCTTCTTGGTCATGTAGTATGGCCTGTCAGTATTATTCCAAAAAATAGATGATAAATTCTAGTAATGCAAAGTAAACATTCCACAAGTTCTTCTAAGTAATTAAATTAAAACCAATCTCAAGTTCACATAGTTGGCTAATACATACGTGCATTAAAGCTGTTTTATTTTCATTATCACTGAGGTTCAGTATGAAATGTCTGCGTGCTAGCAGTCTCACCACGCTTGCCTGGCCCTTGCCACAGGCCACGTGCAGAGCAGTCCTATGAAAGTGAGAGGACTCATTAGGAACTTGGAGTGCACTATATGAAAGCTTACAATTGTCCACGTAATTGTAAACATTTGTCTCTATGCCTTCAAAGCAAATATTTAGTTTTCTTCTGGAGACAGTATAATATTTATTAGTTCTTCTTACTTACCCAATTTGAATAGAGGGAATATGACCTGAGGATGAAGCTCAATATGGTGCTGTTCCTATTTTAACTGTCACTTATTAGATATCACTTGGCCTTTCTGTGCCTCAATTTTCTCATCAACAAAATGGGGATAAAAATAATAGGTATCTCACAGGACACCATTGTTGGCTTTAATGAGAATCTATGCAAAGTATTTACTACAGTTCTTTGCCCAGGAAAAAATAACTCAATAATTATTAGAAAATATCAGTATCATTATTATTACTACCAATTTACAGAAACAACATTTCAATTAAGTAAAGCAATATCATCATACCTACTTTCCAGACCTTTTATAAGCATCAGAAAGAACATAGTATTTCAATGCTTCTAAAATGCTTATTTTCTCACAATTTTACATCTCTGGCATTGGAATCCAATTTTTAATTCAGAATGTCTTACAACCTTTATTGGGAGCATTTAAAAAATTAATTAATACAAAATATACTGACAATCTGACATCCATGGTACCTTACAGTAAGGGAAATATTGCTTAGTATAACATTCATCTTGCACTTTCGTCAAATGGTTGGCATTTAAATTCATATTAATTCTTAACATCTTTATGATGGTAAAGAGGACACAAAAGGAAATCAAGAAAAATTTTAAAGGTAATTCTTACTTTGATTTCAAGAAAAATTAACTCAAAGGAAGGTCAGGATTCAAAAATTTAGGATGGCTCATTTTGTTCAATATATCGATTTGTAGATTGTAGGGAAAGCGGATGTTCCCAATGATCAATATTAGCATTTATTACTATTATACATTGTCAAAAGGCCAGTTACAGGTTATCTTTTACAATTTCCTACTTTCAGAAATACTTTGGTTTGGAAGCAGGGAGAAAAAGCTTCAACCTGATGATGTCCTAACATTTCAATTATGAACTTCTCATTTTGCTCATATTGGGCAACATGAAATTGTAAGGATGAAAGGGCCTGAGATTTGGAGGGTAAGGGTCCTCAGTAGAATAGGTCTGCTACAGAATAGGTATTCAGGTTATATTTCATGTAAAAACGGATTGAGAGAATGCATACACATAGTGGAAGAGTTCAATATTTTTAAATAACTCTTTATAGATTAAAAAAAACACTTCAGCATTAATAATAATCTTCTACATTCTCTCCCTTTATTAAAAAAATCTTTATGTTTGAGAGTATTACAGATGTCCTACATTTTTCCCTCATCGTCACCTTCCACCTGGTTCCTGCCCCACCCCAGGCCTTCAACTCCATATTGTCTGTGTCCATAGGTAAAATCTTAGGTTAATCTCTTCCTGCTCCTCTGTTCCCCCTTGCCTCTGAGATACAGAAGTCTGTTACATGCTTACATGCCTCTGGTTCCATTCTATTCATTGGCTGTTGTTGTTGTTATTGTTGTTTTCATTAGATCTATTTTTTATTTAATTTTATTTTTGCATTCAATTGATGATCTATAATAATAAAAGCAAAATATGCTAATTAGACCAGACGTCCTTCTGGACATCCTTCTGGACGACTTCCAGATGAAGCCAGGGCTGCAGCCACAGGATCAAGGATGCCTCCATAAGAGGGATCCAGGTAGCTGCCAAGGCAGTGAAGGCCTATCCTTGGACAAATTTCATGCATTGGGTCTCTAGTAGATACATATTATTGTATATTTTTTAACTTTTCTTCTTCCTTCATCTTCTTCTTTTCTTCTTCTTTTCTTCTCCTTCTCCTTCTCCTTCTCCTTCTCCTTCTCCTTCTCCTCCTCCTCCTGCTCCTCCTCCTCCTCCTCCTCCTCGTCCTTCTCCTTCTCCTTCTCCTTCTCCTTCTCCTTCTCCTTCTCCTTCTCCTTCTCCTTCTCCTTCTCCTTCTCCTTCTCCTTCTCCTTCTCCTTCTCCTCCTTCTCCTCCTTCTCCTCCTTCTCCTTCTTCTTGTCCTTCTTCTCCTTCTTCCTTGATCTTCACTGAAGGGGTTTCCTGATCAGGGTAGGGGTCCAGACTGGGAGCATTGCTGGCCTGGGTAGGGGGCTGGGGAGTTTGCAGGCTGGACATGCCCCCATCTGGGTGGGGATCCCTGCTGCGGGGCATGTCCAGCGTGGGTGAGAGTCTGAGGGTTCTTTTCTGGGCAGTCACACACACTTTGGGGTGGGGGTCCCTGCTGTGGGTGTGGCCAGCCTGGGTGAGAGGCTGATAGCTGCTAGCAGGCTGGCCATGCCCTCATTGGGATGAGGGTTTCCACTGGGTATGGTGTTGGCCTGGGCAAGGGGCTAATGGCCTTTTTCAGGCTGGCCACAACCCCATGGGGTGAGGGTCCCCACTGTGGTTAAGGGGGCCTGGGCAAGGGGCTGAGGGCCATTTGGGGGCAGTATGCAGGCTGGCCATGCTCCAGGCCTTGTCCAGAAGGACATCTAGAAGGTCTCTGGAAGGACTTCCATTCTTACTACCATATTACTTTTTTATTAGTATAGATATATATACTTTACAGGCACAGTTATAAAACAGCTCAAGTGCCCATCAGTAGATGAGTAGATGGAAAAAGTGTAGTACATTTACACAATGATATATTATGCTACTGGAGAAAAGGAGGCACTCTTATACCCTTTGCGACAGTATAGACAGATCTGGAGATTGTTATGCTAAATGAAATAAGCCAGACAGAGAAAGGCAAATGCCATATAATCTCGCTTACACATGGAATCTAATGAAGAAAATAAACTGAAAAACAAAATAGGACCAGAGGCCTGGATTCATGGGCCAGACTGACAGATCTCAGAGGAAGGGGTGTGGGGAAAGGGAAGTGATTAGCCAAAGAACATATATGCACATATGCATAGCCCTTGGACACAGACCACCATGTGTGAAGCCTGCAGGCTGTGTGGAGGGGCACTGAGGTGGTGAAATGGGAGACATCTGTAACAGTGTCAACAATAAAAATAAAACATTTTCAAAAGGAGTCCAAAAGGCAGAAAGTGAGAAATGAATTTTATCTGTGCAAGATTCATATGATTGCTCTTCCTGAGGATGCTATTATTCATAAAAATATTTCTAGAATTTATGTCCATGTTCAATAAAGAAATCATATTTTTAAAAAAAGGAAATGTTCATTTATAATACAAATGCTCAGAAATAAATTTTATCACATTTTGCATCTATTTTTCACTAATTAAGATCATAGTCTGTTTGTGTGTATGTATAACCAAAATGAGTTTTTCTTCTTAAGACTTTGTTATTTTCAGAAGTACTGAGTGAAACAAACTATATAACTTAGATTTTAGTATAAATAGAATTGATGTGTACTGGGAATATATCTCTACTAGAGGCCCAATGTAAGAAATTTGTCCGGGGGGCGGTGTGTCCCTCAGCCTGGATTGCACCCTCTTGCAATCCAGGATCCCTTGGGGGGTGTCCGACTGTTGGTTATGCCCGGTCCCGCAGTGGACATCCCTCTCACATTCTAAGACCACTTGCTCCTAAGCACTTGCCTGCCACCCTGCCTGCTCTGCCTGCCTGCCTGATTGCTCCAAACCACATCTGCCTTGTCTCCCACACCCGGGACCTACCCATTTCTCCTCCAGCTGGCTGCAGGCACCTGGTACCCAGGCTTTCCTCCCTCTGGCCAGCTACAGGCACCTGGGACCCCGGGCAGCTTCATGTGGCCTGGCCTCAGGCACCGAGAACCCCGGCAGCTTCACATGGCCTGGCCTCAGGCACCTAGAACCCCCGGTAGCTTCGCCGGGGCTGGCCATAGGCACCCTGGTCCTGAAAGGCTTCGCCTGGACCCCTGCTCTGTCAGAAAGGACATCCAGAAGGATGTCCGGAAGATGTCTGGTCTATCCAGTCTGATTAGTATATTACCCCTTCATTAGTATACTAGCAGATTTTTAAATGTGGTGCTCAGGGCCAAATTGCCTATTGCAAATGTCAAAAACAACGTAAATTTTAAACAGCAGTATAAGGACAATCTTCAAAAACTGGATGGATGTAAAATATTATTTTACTCTTTTAACTTATTCCCTTTAATCCAGGGACAATAAATATTTTTTCATTTGGCCATTGGTCACTTATCCTTATGCAAAAAAAATACTTTGTTCATTTTTAAGTTAGAGTGTCTTGTTGTTGATCTCAAAGACTTCTCTGTAAAAGGAAGACATAACTTTTCTCTGATACACATATACTGCATATATTTTGCAAGAACATTTTCTTTATCTTGCTAAAATTATTTCCTGGTAGTCAGTGTTTGAAAAATTTTTAAAAATATATTTTTATTGATGAATCAAATATATTTTATTCAATGTTGAGAGAGAATCATTGACTGGCTGCCCCCTGCACACTCCTACAAAGAATAGAACCCGCAACACAGACATATACCCAGACCAGGAATCGACCATGACCTCCTTGTTCTTATGTTGACACTCAACCACTAAGTCATGCCACCCAGACTTGAACTTTTTATATTGCTCAATCAACCTCCAGAAATCTTGTGCTTCAAGTCTTTGTCAACATTAAAAAAACAAAGTATAAACAGATATTTGTGTATTTTCCTGGTACTTTTCTCATTTTACATATTTAAAAGTTTTAATCTGAGATTTTTTTGGAGTAATCCAAATCTAGCTAGTTTTATACAAACACTTAACATAGAATCCTCCACCATTTTTCATTGACCTTTTCCAGAAGCATGAAATGTCACCAGTATCGACTTCTGAAGTGTTACATATATTTGGAGGTTTGGGCACTTTTCATTCTGTCCCAATCATTTATCTGTCTTTTCAGCTATTAGTAAACTAATACTTTATGGAAATTCATAGCACACATTAATATCTAGAAGGGTAAACCTGTGTCTACTATGCAAACTTTTTCTTAATTTCATGACAATGATGGAACATAACATGGAACTCAAAAATTTTTAAAGTATATTGAATTGGTCGGTAAAACTAATAAACATAGGACAAGCACACATTTTGAGAAAGTCAGTCATCATACTCAGGACCACAGCCACCTTCCCATTTCAAAGTTGCTTCTGAGTTCCCTCCATAAACAATATAGTTTATTAGATTTTATCTAAGGAATTTTTAGCCCAGAAGTGGATCTATTATGGGAATTATCTCTCTCTTTGTGCACTTTTCTATAGTATGTAAAATCATGGTATAAAAATGTGCATGGTAGAAAATCCTATATAAGAAAAGCCTAATATGCTAAGTGCCGGTCATCAGTCAGCTGTTCAACCATTCTGAGAGTAATATGTTAATGATAAGCTAAGGCCACTCACCTACTCGCTATGAAGTGCACTGACCACCAGGGGGCTGACACTCAGACCAGTAGGTTTGCTTACTGCTGGGGTCATGCTGATCAGCACTTAGCGAGATGGGCCAGACATGCTCTGGAGCCCTCCCATGGTCCCTCTGCGGCTTGCCAAGCTCTCGTGTCACTCCCTGGCCCCGACTGAGCACCAGTAGGGTCCCTTGGCCTGGCCTGCGCCCTCTCACAATCCAGGACCCGTCAGGGGATGTTGGGAAGCTGGTTTGGGCCCAGTCCTGCAGGCCAGGCCAAGGAACCCCACTGGTGCATGAATTCATTATTGATATGTAGTTAAATCACTTAAAAATTGTTAGTAAAGTGTTCTTTAAGAAGAATTATCTGTGAGTCCATGTGTTTTTATTTTTGCTGCTCATAAATTTGGTCTGAGCGCTTGAACCCAGGTCAGGTGTCCACCAAAGAGTTGCTGCTGGGCCCTGCAAGGGTGTGCCTCTCCCAATCTACCAACCTCCTCCCAGTGGACCCCAGGCTGCCAGCCTCCCAGGCCCTATTACCTTCTCATCCTGTCCCTATCATTCAGGCTACTTTTCCTGAACAATAGGATTTGCCTCACTCTCAACAGGTTTCCCACGCTGGCAGCTTTGTGGATGGCGCGCATATCTTCCTCTCGATATTGGGGCATTCTGGCTCCCAGGCCACTGCACCCAGGACTGGTGGGGGAGTCCATAACTGCCTCTCTGGGACATCTCAGAATAGAAAAATACTTCTCCATGGCAGAGAGTCTAGGGCTTCAGAGAAGCCCCAACTTCCCTCTGCTTTTCGCACCTCCTGAGCCGAACACTAGCTCTCTAGCCAACCACCTTATGCCAGAGCATTCAAGCAGGGCAGTTTGGCAGTTTACCATCTCCTCTCGGAATCATAGTAACCAAGCAACGGCCTCTGACATCACTACCCATATGCATAGAGCCTTGAGGTCAAAGGTAGCCAGAGCACATGTGCAAAGTCCAAATATCTCAAATCTCAGAGACTACCCTGGTGGGTGTGTCTCCCTGGTAAAAGCTCCCACCACAGCACCAGAGGGTGGCGGTTCCATAAGTGGTCAAGAGCATGAACTAAAGTTTCAGATTAGATCCCTGGTCCCAAGTAAGGGGCATGCATGTAAGGGGCAGTCAATTCAAGTCTCCCTCATGTCAATGTTTCTCTCAATCTCTCTCTCTCCCTCTCTTCTACCCCTGCTACCTCCAGTACATTCCTTCCACAAAGTAATAAATAAAACTTTAAAAAATGCAGAAAATATCCTCAGTGAGGTTTAAGAAAACTAAAAATTAAAAGAAATATATCAGTAATTGCCTGTGGGTAGGTCTGGGTTCTGCTCAAACATCCGTGAGATTTGGCCAAGTACTTCCAGAGGCTTGTAACAGTTAATCACCCAGTGAAAAAGCAGTCTTTGCCTAAGAACAGAGTTACGGTGGTGTGAAACTTCAGGATGCTCAAGGAATTATGTCCCAGGAAACTCCCCTTAAAAGAAAATCTCTGCAACCAAAGCACTTGTATGCATGCATAGAAGCATTAGCAATGGACACAGACACTAGGGCTGTGAGAGAAGGTGCTGGGGTTGGGAGTGGCCAGGGAGAAGCCAATGGGGGGGAAATAATATTGTAATAGCTATGTACAGTCCCGGGGGTGGTACTTAAATATCAGGGGAACCACTCTGTAAAGTATAAGATTGTCTAACCACTATGTTGTACACATGAAACTAATCATATATAATTAAATGGTAATATGCAAATAGACTGACCAACAGAACAACAACACAATCAGTCACTATGACATGCGTGGACCACCAGGGTTCGCGACCACAGGTGGCATAATTCAGAACATTGGTGTGTTAGCCATGGAAGGACAGAGGAACAGGTTAATGGTGCACTAGACCAAGGTGAGGTGCTGGTCACTGTCATCAGGGTGAGCCTCTGGTACTTACCGAAAATTCTTTGCTCCCACATGTTGTGGTCCTACCCAGCGCTCGCACCTGTTGTTGGCCCTGGCCCCACTCACACCTGCTACCAGTACCCGGTACCTACCCAATTGCTTGGTGCCATCAGCGGGTGTGTGTGGCAGCTGCTGGCCCAAATTGCCTCTGAGGGGTTCACACCTCCCCCTGCTCCTCAGGGGTGATCCTGGCAGCAGCTGCCACTCACACCCACTAATAGTGCCTGCCCTGAATGCACCTGCTGCTGTCATCAGCCCCAATCGCTCCATGCCATCATCGGGTGCAAGTGGGGCTGGCTCTGTCAGCACATGGGAGTGTTGGTGGCAGAAGCAGGGCTTCTGGCAGACAGGGGACAGGGGGCCATGGCAGCAGGGGTTGGGCATCGGCTCAGAGGAATGGCCAAGAACTGCTCCTGTGCCCACCTCTGCCTAGAGCCCCACAGTTTCTTTCAAGGTTCACAAATCCATGCACTGGGCCCCTACACCAGAATAATATTGAGGGGAAAGAAGACGGGGAATACCTCCTCTCTGGTTTCAGGTGTGTCACCCAAGACCCGCAGCTGACAAGTCACTGCATCTTGGCAGCTCCTGCATTGAGCATCTGCCCCCTGGTTGTTAGTGCCTGTCATAGGGACCAGTTAGAAAGTTGGACAGTCAGCCGTTCACTTAGGTTTTTATATATATATATAGATAGATTTATTTATTTATTTATTCATTTTTTATTTAGAGAGAAAGGAACACTGATTTCTTGTACCACTTATGTATGCTTTCATTGGATGCTTATTCTATAAGCCCTGACTGGGGATCAACCCACAACCTTACCGTTTCCTGACAATGCTCTAACCAACTGAGCTTCCCAGCCAGAATGGTATTTTTATTTTTGACTTTGAGATTATTTTTGTTGTTGTTATTGACATTATTACGGATGTGATATTTCTTTTTCTTATGTAAATTTTGCCCACTTCTAGACATATCAGGGATTTTTCATTTTTTATTGTGACGGACTATTTTTCCATTATCATTAAAAATGTTTATTGTATTAATATTGGTACATCTGAAAATCAGGTTGAAGAAAGCTGTAATTTTGTAATTGGTGAGGGAGCTGAGAGTTTATGGCAGTTTTTCAGGAAAGGCAAACTGGATGGTAAAGATTTCACCAGAAAGATATTGAGGAATGTGATGATGCAGATGGAAAAACAAATAAAGGAAAATGCAAGCAAGAGGGGCTGTTTTTATTGCAGAGTAAGATAATCGCTAAAAATGAAATTATATCAAATGGCTATTTTTCTCACAAATCACATTAGCCAAATTTTTCAGTAAGTCGTTTACTGACCTTATGTCCACCGTTATGAAGCCTCTTGAACTCCATAAGTGTTCCATGTTCTTTAAGATTAACAAACTGAAAGTCTAAATACTCATTTCCCCTTGCTTCCTTCTTTCTCTACCAGCAACTTCTCTTTCCATCTTTATACCATGTCTTAGCAAGGTAAAATAGGTTGACTCCATATTCCATAGAAACTGGTATAAACATGTGAGTGCATACAGAGACTTCTTTTAGTGTAGTTCTTGTCCAGCAACTCCAAATGGACTACACCTGCTACGGTGTGTGAAACACACAGGAGCAGGAGCTGCCCCACAGCAACGGCTAATACAAGCCCAGCTAACTCAGAACTCACCACATTCCCACTGCATTTGCTAATGATTTCAAGTGATAACCAAAATGAAAAGTAACAGGAACCAGCACTGCACAAAATGCTCCAGAAAAATGTGGAAGTTTGGCAAACACATCTTACAGCAAGGCAAATACATAGGTTTTAATTTATTTTTCTGAGACCATTTACTTCCATTTTGTTCTTTGGTTCTTGAATAGTTCACAAAATTGCTTGGAAATGGAAGCTCAGAAGTTGAGTGCCTGGACCTTCAGCGGAAATTGGTGCTGGTGATTGATTCCCCACTGAGGGATGAGTGCCTTCATTGGGAAAGGAACAACTAACAAAACCAACAACCAATTCTGAGGCCAAGCATGTGTCACTCAGCCTAGCTAGAGCAACTGGTTTTGGTGTGTGTGAATGGTGTAAACTATGATCACCATGCATTTGCCTCCTACATCAGCCCAACTAGAAATTATCTATTGTCCCTTATTTTCTCCTCAAAGTTACAGGAGAGGCTCTCTGTAGTGACCTGTGACGAGAAGGGTCTGATAGTTCCTGATGCAGCCTACATAACTCATAATATTGGCTCAAATGTCAAACCATTTTAAGTAACTTTGCTATGTCCCAGAACAAAGCTCTAACCATATTTTAGAAATTAAAAATATCCAGCACCCAACAAAGTTCAGAATGTGTAGTCTACCAGGCATGTAAAGAAGAAGGAAAATAGAAACCATAATAAGAATATTTAATTTAGTGATTACTCATGTGATAGTATGCAAGAGTAATAAAACAGTTATGAATGGGTTCCATCTATTCCATACATAAAAGAAAAATTTAATATATTAAGAAGAGGACTAAAACATATAAAACAAGACCTTAAACTTCTAGAGATGAAAACTAGTGCTTTAGATGAAAACTATACAGGGTGGGTCTGATAAGGAGACATCCATTTTAGCGACTGAGTAAGGCTGGTTTTGGATTTCCATCTGAAATAACTAAAAAGAAAAAAGGAAAGAGGTGATACCATTGTTTTCAAGACACTAAACATTAGGAAAAATATAGGAAATAAACAAGGTGAGTTCTACAATTGTCTCACCTGCCTTGGGAGAGTTTACAGGCACAGGGTGAAGAAGAAAGAAGTTAGGTAGAGCCAAGTGGTGTCCCCAATTACAGTAGATAGAGCTTAAGGTCTGGAAAGACCAAAGGAACAGAACTTCACTGAGAGGAAACCCTACTGATATGCACAGTATCTTCTAGAAATATTTAGCAGAGTTATGATCAGAATATGGATTTTAGAAAGTAGTGCACATAGACTGATGAAAAGGGACAGATGCAAAAACTGAGAAACAGCGATAAGGCTATCAATTCCCAGAAGGAAAGTAGGGGAGGGAGAGGGTAAGGGGAACAGATCATCCGAAAGACTTGTATACACACTTATAAACCAAACCAATGGACATGGACAACTGGGGGATGGGAGCATGAGTGTGCGGGCGGGGTGGGGGTGTTGGGGCTTAATGGGAGGCATGAAGACACATTTGTAATACCTTAACTAATAAAAAAAAAGAAAGTAGTGCAGGTGGGGAAACATTCAAAGTGCACCCAGCATTCACAAAGGGTCATGAATAGTGAGTGTCTGCTCCCATAAGCCAGATTTGAAAACCTTGCTGATTATTCAGAAGGGTGAGCAGTGGGGTGAAACTCATCCCAGATTAAAAGTTTCTCTGGTCCAATATACTAGTTCTAGATAATTAAAGATTACTGAAAAAAAATTCTTTTCAATTTCTTTTCCAAAATGTAGGAATGCAAAGTAATGTTAATATATGCAATAAAATATTATCAAATATTCACAAGAGCAGGAACATATGACCCAAATGAGTAAAAGCAATCAGGACAATAAACTAAGCTATAAAAAAGTATACTTAACTCTACAATACCTAAATAACAAAAAAATGTACAGCTAATAATCCAAAAACATATAGGAAAAAAGGAGACAAATAGCAAGAATATAGATTTGTAATTATATCAATAAGCTCTTTAAAAGGTAATTAGTTTAAAAACTTCTTAAAAATCTAAGATTGTCACAATGAATAAAAAGTCATAATTCAATGATATGCTGCTTTAAGTATAGTATATTATAGATAAAAAAGAAAACTAATGATAAAAGGAATAGAAAAACAATAAGGAAAATCAATAAACTTAAAAATTAGTTATTGAAAAAATCAATAAAATTGATAATCCTTTAGATAGATTGACTAAGAAGAAAGAGAGAAGACTTAAATTCCTAAAGTCAAAAATGAAAGAGGGGGCATTGCTACCACTTTTGAGAAATGGAAAAGATGATAAGGGAAGACTATGAAAAACTGTATACATACTAATAAAATTAGATAGCTTTGATAAAATGAGCAACTTTCTAAAGAGAAATGAGGCCAAAAAGCGCTAAAACATTTGAAGAGAAGTAAGTATAACAATAGAGACTGAATTACTAATTTAAAAACCATCTCATCAAGTTGAGCCCAAACTAAATAATTTCAGTGAATTCTACCAAGTACTTAAGAATGAATGTCAATTTTTAAGAATTAGTTCCAGAAAACATACTAATAGGGTGCACTTAACCACTCATTTGATGAGGCTAGTATTACCCTGAGGCTAAAACTAGACAAAAAATACGACAGTAAAAGGACAGAAAAATATTTCTTATGATTATAGACACAAAAATTCTCAACAACTGCTTTTTATTCACCATGTACCTCTGTGCATTTAGATAAGTTAAATCAAATTTATTTGCTGTGTTAGGAGCTTCTTGGGCTACAAAGGCAGGTTACAAGAAAAGGGGATTTACTGGGTCAAATGGGAGTTCCATTTTTAATCTTTTGAGGAAACTCCATACTGTTAAGATTTTTCCAAAAAATGAAAGGTTGATTTAACATTTGACCCTAGAACTTTCCTGTGAGTAAAGTTGTATTGCTTAAAGCCACTCTGTTTGTAGGAGTTTGTTAAGTCAACAAGCAGTAGGAAAGTAATAAATGGTCTCAATGTTACTTTGTTCAATAAAGTTCTTGTTTTATACGATACAGCCATGATTGCTTTAGTACCTGGGCAGTTGAATCAATAGCACTTTTTAATTTAATAATAGATTTGAAAATTATTTTGTTATTATTTATTAAGATAATTTCTATTAATGACTGCATATTAATGTTTTGCATGGAGTGGTTCAACAGTTTAGTTCAAAGTATTACTATAATAAATACTGTTATACTGAACATTATAATGTTAACTAGTCACCCGGTGCATGAAATTCATGCACATTAAAAACAGATTAATTAGAGGAAATATTTTTTTTTAATGATTTTATTGCTTTTTTACAGAGAGGAAGGGAGAGGGATAGAGAATTAGAAACATCGATGCAAGAGAAGCATCGATCAGCTGCCTCCTGCACACCCCCTACTGGGGATGTGCCTGCAACCAAGGTACATGCCCCTAACTGGAACTGAACCTGGGACCCTTCAGTCCCCAGGTTGACGCTTTATCCAGTGAGCCAAACCAACTAGGGCTAGAGGAAATATTTTAATATTGCTATTTGCTCTTTCTCTATAATAGAAGTGCCAGAGTTGAAAGAAAATTAGTAAAATGTATTTGAAAATCTTCGTCCTGTTAGAGTCTGGGGTACACCACGGGACCAAGAGTCAAGTCCCCACCCAGTCACATGTGCCTTAAAATCATGCGAGACCCAGACCCACCGGCCCTCCCCCACCCCTCATTGGGCTAGATCCAGACCTAGCCAGTCCCACCCTTGTCAAGCCCTGCCGGGTGGGGGGCACAGCCTCAGGTCCCCCAGCCCAGGCCAGGGCAGATGGCATGGCCTGAGGTCCCCTGTCAAGTCCCGCTGGGCAGGGGGAGCGGCTTGCCATCCCCCAGCCTGATGCCAGGGCTGGGGATGCAGCCTGAGGGTCCCCTGTCAAGTCTCGCAGAGCGGGGTGTGTGGCCTGAGGTCCCGCAGCCTGGCGCTGGGGTGGGGGCACAGCCTGAGATCCCCAGGTCCAGCTCCAGGGTGGGGTGCGCACCTTGAGGTCCCCCGTCAACTCCCGCTGGGTGGAGGGCGCAGCCTCAGGTCCCCTGGCCTGGTGCCAGAGTGGGGGGCATGGCCTGAGGTCCCCCGGCCTGGCACCAGGGCAGGGGGTGCAGCCTGAGTTCCTCTGGCCTGGCGCCGGGGCGAGGGGAGCAGCCTGAGGTTACCTGGCCCAGCACCAGGGCAGGGGTGCACCATGAGTTTCCCTGTTAAACCCTGTCAGGTGGGGTACAACTTCAGGTCCCCTGGCCCAGTGCTGGGGAGGGGTCATGGTCTCAGGTCAAGCCTTGCTGAGCAGGGGTGTTGCCTGAGGTCCCCTGGCCTGGCACCAGGGTGGGGGGCGAGGCCTGAGGTCCCCTGGCCTGGCACCAGAGCGGGGGCCATGGCCTGCCGTCCCCTGTCAAGTCCCACAGCAGGGTGTGGCCTCAGGTCCCTGCTGATTGCTCCTTAAGGCTCATTATGGGAACTGGGCCTCAGCTGTCGGTGCAGCCATATTAGTGGTGGTGGGACAGTTAATTTGAATGTTTCTCTCTTATAATATAGGATGTTTCTTATGGAATTTCTGATAATTTCTTTAGAATAACCACCTAAAACTATATTTATTGGATTTTTAAAAAGTATCATTTTAGGTTTTTTGTGTAATGTCCTCATTAATACTATCAGGTCAAATGAGAGTGTCAATATTTATTCACTCTTTCTGACAATATTGTTTCTCTTTTTCCCCTCAATTGTATAAGTAAAACATAATTGGTCATCATTGTTTTCCTCTACATTTACCAGATTATTAGTAATAAAATTTAAAGTAGAATAAAAAGTGTAATTTGTTTACATTTATTAAAATGTTTGCTTACTCTTTCTGTACACCAAATGCTCAATCTCATATAGACCCCCTGTTCATGATTATATCTATGTCCATGGTGAAAAGAACTAATGACATGTCCCTACCTAATAGGGTTTATAATCTCATTGTGAGTCACAATCTAGTTACTATTTAATAAACAACAATTTCTAGGTTCTATCCTGAAGTAATTTACATGCGTTTTTTCGCTGAAACTTTTTATGGGAAGTTATCTGTTTTATAAACCACAAAATCACAGAGCTTAAAAGTAAGAGACCATTTAACTGATTTGTGCAGCACTGTGTTAGAGACAGAAAACACTTTAATGGTATAAAATATAAATGAATTTTAGTGTAATATAAATTGATCACTGACTGGTAGTGTAGGGGATGGAATAGATTTGGGTCCAGGCTTCTTTGACTAATATTTGTTGCTTTCCTAACTATATGTCATTATCTAACTTTTCCTCTAAGCTTCATTTTTTTTTCTTTTTTAAAAAAGGGAATTAATAACACTTACATAATAATTTGGCCTTGATTATATGTTATGAACATACATTTCTAAAACAGAGCTACTCCTTTATTTGTTCTCTAGAAGAGCACGTAGTATATCTATACTACTAAAGATTTTATCCACCCAGCCCAGGATACTGCCTGTCAAATAGTAAACAGTCTGCATACAGATTTACAGCTGTGAGTACGTGAAACACAGAATTTATTAGTGTATTAATATTTACTAAATATTGTGTTACTTTCCATAAGAACAACTGTGAACCCACCTTTGCCCCACTCTGTATTTGTTTCAGTTTCCCTTGTTTGGGTTATTACCCAGTATTAGAATACTCTCTACCTATCCATTAAACACTATTTATGCCAGGGCTTTTTATTTCATCCTCATGCAATTCAGAGTATTCTTAGTAGATAGAGAAATAACTTCCCAGGTTAATGATGAATCATAACTGAGAGAACAACAAATTGTGGAAATTGTGTACTAATACGGGATTCATAATGTCCCAAGTTGCTTCTACATTAAAAAAAAAGAAAAGAAAGTTTTTATTTATTTGTGATCCTTTGGAAAAGTAAAAAAGGCTCTCTGTGTGTGGTCATTTGACCTAGTAAGAATATGGGTATATTTAAAATAATAAAAATAAGTGTCATTTGTGATAAACTGTAAGTAAATGAACATCTTAGTATTTCTTTAAGATTATTTCCTTTCAGATTTGTTTGGATAGAAATGGAGAGTGATTGAACCAAAAAATACAAGGAGAGGCAAAAGTAGGATGATAGTTGTATGTGAAACACAATTTATTCTTTTTTTAGTATATTTTATTGGTTTTTTAAACAGAGGAAGGGAGAGGGACAGAGTCAGAAACATGGATGAGAGAGAAACATGGAACAGCTGCCTCTTGCACACCCCTTGCTGGGGATGTGCCCGCAACCAAGGTACATGCCCTTGACTGGAATCGAACCCAGGGCCCTTCAGTCCACAGGCCAATGCTCTATCTACTGAGCCAAACCGGTCAGGGCAACACACTTTATTATTGCATTATCATTTATTAACTAGAGGCCTGATGCATAAATTTGTGCATGGGCGGGGTTCCTTGGCCTGGCAAGCGACCGAGGCCTATTGGGGGTCGGCCAGAGGGAGAGGCTCTGGGAGGTTTTCTGTGGGAGCGCACTGACCAGCAGGGGGAAGCTCCTGCACTGAGCGTCTGCCCCCTGGTGGTCAGTGCGCATCATAGCAACTGGTCGACCAGTTATTCCAGTCTGTTGCTTAGGCTTTTATAGCTATAGATTATTTATTATGTTTCATATAAACAACTGTAAACCTACTTTTGACCCACCCTGTTTTTCAAAACCCCTTAAACCTCTTCATCCTTGCCTGTCTCTACCATAAGGCTAACAAAACTAAAGATTGTCTTTGCAATGGGAAAGATTCCAATGAGAAAGTTATTATTTTCATGATAAAATTATACAGACACTACTGGAAATGCCCCTGATATTCCTTTTGAGAGGGTGGCACTTGTTCTGCTTTCAGTGAGAAGAAGAACTCTATAAGCTGTAGCAATCACCTTGGTATTGAATAGAGATTATCATACAAGAGTGACAGAGCATGAAGATCGATATAACCGAGGCTTTCTATGGAATTGTTAGACCGAGGTACCAACAATAGCAAGTGTCTACCTCTAAATATCTTTTATGTAAAAAAATACAACAGCAACTATTGTTTGGGGCATACTGTTGGTTGAAACCATATTCCTAATTGATAAGCTTGACTTTCCTGAGAAGCAAATAGTATAAGTTAACACTCATTGGGTTTTTTTTAGAGTTAACATTAAGAATTTTTAGACACCCAAGTATTATTTTTTATATTGGAAATGAAGCCAGAAATAGTTACTGGACACGTAGAAATTGCCCAAATACTGAGAAGGTTGGATAAGGTTGGCCCAGTCCTTGTTCTTTGAATTCCTGATTTATATTGGATTAATTCTTCAAGTAGGTAAAATGTTTCATATGTTAATAAATCATCTCATTTAATCATAAAAAATCCGGCTAGGGTAAATATTTTTATTTCATTTTTTTTTAATTTTTTTAAAATTTCTCCTTTATTTTTTTTTAATTAACTCTTTACTGTTCAGATTATTACATTTGTTCCTCTTTTTTTTCCCCCCCATAACTCCCCTCCTCCCAGTTCCCGCCCCACCCTCCGCCCTCACTCCCCACCCACTGTCCTCATCCATAGGTGCACGATTTTTGTCCAGTCTCTTCCCACATCTCCCACACCCCTTTCCCCCCCAAGAATAGTCAGTCCATTCCCTTTCTATGTCCCTGATTCTATTATAATCAACAGTTCATTCTGTTCATCAGATTATTTATTCACTTGATTCTTAGATTCACTTGTTGATAGATGCATATTTGTTGTTCATAATTTGTATCTTTACCTTTTTCTTCCTCTTCCTCTTCTTAAAGGATACCTTTCAGCATTTCATATAATACTGGTTTGGTGGTGATGAACTCCTTTAGCTTTTCCTTATCTGTGAAGCTCTTTATCTGACCTTCAATTCTGAATGATAGCTTTGCTGGATAAAGTAATCGTGGTTGTAGGTTCTTGGTATTCATCACTTTGAATATTTCTTGCCATTCCCTTCTGGCCTGCATGGTTTCTGTTGAGAAATCAGCTGACAGTCGTATGGGTATTCCCTTGTAGGTAACTGGGTTTCTTTCTCTTGCTGCTTTTAAGATTCTCTCTTTGTCTTTTGCTCTTGGCATTTTAATTATGATGTGTCTTGGTGTGGTCCTCTTTGGATTCCTTTTGTTTGGGGTTCTCCGCGCTTCTTGGACCTGTAAGTCCATTTCTTTCACCAGGTGGGGGAAGTTTTCTGTCATTATTTCTTCAAATAGGTTTTCAATATCTTGCTCTCTCTCATCTTCTGGCACCCCTATAATTCTGATGTTGGTACGCTTGAAGCTGTCCCAGAGGCTCCTTACACTATCCTCGCATTTTTGGATTCTTTTTTCATTTTGCTTTTGCCATTGGGTGTTTTTTGCTTCCTCGCATTTCAAATCATTGACTTGATTGTTGCGCTCCTCTGGTCTGCTGTTGGGAGTCTGTATAATATTCGTTATTTCAGTCCGTGTATGCTTAATTTCTAGTTGGTTCCCCAGTATAACATCGAGGGTCTCATTAGATTTCTTGAGGATCTAACAACATTTATCGGCGGTCTCACCAGTCTTTTCGAGGGCCTTACTAAGTTTATCGGCAGCTTCTAGACAATTCTTAAGAGACCTTAAAAGTGTGGTTCTGGACTCAATATCCTCCATTGACAGTTTTGTCCTGTTTCTTTGTCTCCGCATTTTTTATGCTTTCTTGGTACACCCCCTAGTGGTCTTTGTGTGCAGTCTTGTTGCCTTTAAGCCTTGATTGATGTCGGCAATACCGGGGGTGAGTTGACCTCCAGGCTAACTGGCTATGAGAGTCCCTATTTTAAAATATTTCTAAAATCTAACAACTTTTCAGCACCTCCACCTCTACCTCTATAGTCCAAGCCACCAGTAATATTTCCTAGACTTGGTTATAATTAAAGTCTCCTTATTTTCACAGGAACACCCATAACCCCAATAAAATGAAAGTCACATTAAGTTCAGATCATATTCCTTACCTCCTGAAAACCATTCAAAAATTACAATTGCCTTAGAATAAAACAAAAAAACCCTACACAGTCTTTGTTATTTGGGTTCTGACTAGATCTCAAAATTTAATTACCATTCTTATGTTTCAGTCAACTTCAGCCAGACTGGCCACCTTGAGATTCTGTAAAAATTCTGGAGCATTTCCTTGCTTCAGGGTCTTTGCCAGTTCTTTCAACCTAGAATGCTCTTCCTCCAAATATTTCCATGAATCATTGACTCTCCTTTGGTTTTGTCAAACATCTTCTTTTTTTCCCTTTCTTTCTTTTCTTTCCTTCCTTCCTTCCTTCCTTCCTTCCTTCCTTCCTTCCTTCCTTCCTTCCTTCCTTCCTTCCTTTTCTTTCTTTCTTTCTTTCTTTCTTTCTTTCTTTCTTTCTTTCTTTCTTTCTTTCTTTCTTTCTTTCTTTCTTTTCTTTTCTTTTCTTTTCTTTTCTTTTCTTTCTTTCCTTTCTTTCTTTCTTTCTTTCTTTCTTTCTTTCTTTCTTTCTTTCTTTCTTTCTTTCTTCCTTCCTTCCTTCCTTCCTTCCTTCCTTCCTTCCTTCCTTCCTTCTTTCCTTCCTTCCTTCCTTCTTTCCTCCTTTCCTTCCTTCTTTCCTTTTTTTCTCTCTCAGTCTCTCCCTCCTTCCCTCCTCCCTCCCTTCCTTCCTTCCTTCCTTCCTTCCTTCCTTCCTTCCTTCCTTCCTTCCTCCTTATATTTATCTTTCTTTTTTAAAATTCTTATTGTTGAAAGTATTACATATGTCCCTTTAATCCCCCATTGTCCTCTCCAAGCCTTCCTGCCCCCACCCCACTCGTTTTTGTTTTCCCTCTTTATCTCTCTTTCTTTAATTTATTTATTGTTAATCCTCACCCAAGGATATTTTCCCAATGTTTTTTAGAGACAGTGGAAGGGACAGCAACTCCAGAGTCAATTGGCCAGACAGGAGGAAGTTGAGAGTGGAACAATTTTTTGAAAAGCAGCTAAGGCTACACAAATGAAGCCCTGTGGCCCCAGAGCTTTCTGGACCCTGAATAGCCTCCCAGTCCCAGGAGTTCCTCTGTGCGGTCTAAGAAAATCTACACCAGTGTTCCACTGGAATACTCCTTTCCTCTGTGCGGTCTAAGAAAATCTACATTCCCTGCAATGGATGCATGCTGAACAAGGAATGGCATTCAAAGAACTGGATTCAGATTCTACTTTTGCTGCTTACTAGATAAGTGTCCTCAGTCAACTTGTCTAACTTTCTAGAATTTGATTTCCTAAATTGTCAAAAAGGGCAATGCTGATTGATTACCTAGTCCCAATATTAAAAAGTTAATGTGGAAAAAAAAATAAAGGGAGTTTCAGAAAAAGTTGTCTCCACTGGAGACAAAAGCCAGTAGGATTATTAGCTTAATTTCAAACCGATTGACCAATCCTACCAGAAGTAACCATAATCCTATGAGTAGTCCAGGTGTATAGTTGTAGAGACCATTCTGCCACTTGCTATTTATGTGATCCTGGGCAAATTCTGCCACTCCTCTTATCTGAGATTTTCCTAACGCAGGATAGTTTTGAATATTAAATTATTAATAAGAAGTGCTGGGGAAATGCTTGAAGCACAGTAAGCACTATGTGAATGTTTGTTATTTTAATTTTTACAAGCTGAATTGCTGAAGAAGTTATATCCCCGGAATAAATTAAATACATAAATGTTCTTCCTCAGGGAGTATTAATTTCTGCTCACTTGATTTTCTTTACATATCAATTAAGAGCTGTTAAAAATAGCAGAAGTATTAGGAACTAAAATAATTATTAAAATCTAGAAAAATAAAATAACAGGGGTAATCATAAATACATTTGTCTTTTTCTGAGTTGAATATGATGTATACTTTCACATTAAGAATAATGTTGGCATGTAGGATGAGGTATGTACATATTTTATATATTAAAATATTTTATTAAAATAATTTATCAAAACTAGATGGTCCATCAAATATGCCTCTTAATATAGGTACTCATGGTTGAGATTATATGATTTTTTCTCTTCAGGTGTGTTTGTATTATGAATTATGGAGCTGCCTTTCCACTTTGGGAAAAATTCCACAATTTGGAGTTATATTATACCAGATTATGTTGTTATGATATACATTTGGGATATGTGCATCAATATGCATATTGAATCTGATCCATAATTTACTTTTTAAACTTTGTCAGGCATTTTTATGGACATATTATGTTCCCAAATGATATTAATGTAAAAGATTTTCTTCATATTTTAGGCATTCTTCATATTTTATTCACATTGTACCTAACAGTTTTTTTAAATATATTTTTATTGAGGAAGGGAGAGGGGAAGAGAAATAGAAACATCAATGATGAGTAAGAATCATTGATTGGCTGCCTCCTGCAAACCCCCCACTGGAGATTGAGCCCACAACCTGAGCATGAGCCCTGACTCAGAATTGAACCACAACCTCCTGGTTCATGGGTTGGCACTCAACCACTAAGCCACACTGGCTGAGCTGTTAGCAATTTTTAACAGTTTCATAGAATTTCCCTGTGAAGCTTTCTGCACATGTATGTTTTGGGAGAAGAGAAAGCTGGACTTTTACTTGACAACTTTCTTTACATTTGAAATTTTCTAGTCATTGGAAATTGATTATTTATATCATTTTCTGGGATAAGATTTAGTCATTTAAAATCCTCTGATATTTCCTCTATTGAATTCAGTTCTTCAATGTATTTTCATAGAGCCATTTCATTCTCTACATAGCCCCTTGTAACCATGCCATTCTTATACTTCTTAGCACCCATTCCTACACTTTGCTTTATAAACAGAACTCAGAAACCAGAAATCTCCAGAAATGTGCAGTGTGGTTTTCATTATGGATTTTTTTTCTCATAAGTGCAAACTCTGCAATCTGTGAAAGCATATTTTCCAACTTATAAAAAATGTGATTATGCAATGCCAGCATGAGCAGCATTTGTTAGATTATCTAAGGAGTTCACTACCCAAGAAAATTTAAAAGCTAAGAGATTTAATGTAGTTAAAAACATAAATCATTACGCTAGTCTTTTAAGCAAGGCCTTTTGTTTAGCTCATTCTTCTCCAGTTATTCTCCTCTCAGCCACTGGAGTTTTATCACTACACTCCATTTCTTAACCATCCTCAATAATTCTCTATTGCTCTGCACTCCTTAATTTAGTACACAAAATATACTAGCATACTGGTCTGATTCATTCCTACATTTTTCTAGCTCTGATCCTTCACATACAGCCTTGTCTCTAAGAGAAGCTATCCCATTTCATGGGTTCATGACCTCATATGTGATATTTTCTTTCCTTAAATATTTTCCCCACTAACTCATTTTCAAGTTAGTACTACTCATCTTCCCAATGTCAAATTTTCTAGAACGGATTTCCTCTTTCAAGACTGAATAACATCCCCTTCTTTAATGTTTCAAAAGAATCCTCTCCATATTCTAATTATTTGTCTCTGCTGTACTGTATTTTACTTGCATCAACATTTCCCCTGAATTGGTAAACTGCTAATAGAGAAACAATGTTATTATCTTGTTATATATATGAAACTTAGATCTATTATTAAATGTTTGATGTAAGTTTATGCAGTTTATTTTTCTTAAAATTTATTAATATTTGTGGATATAAATGATGCCTGTGTGAACATAGAATTCATGATGTTTCATTTCTCTTTAATAAGTACTCATATAATAAGATGTTGAAATAATGGCACAGAAATAGTACTCATATAAACCTAGTGAAAGCCCTTTGCAATTTTGGGAGAAAATCAAATAGAACGTCACAACCATGGATATCCAGTATCTTCATTTATTGCATGTCTGGTGGAAATTTAAATCAATCATATCTTTCAATTTATGTACTTTTAAAATTTCTTATAGGTGTAAAATTTTAAAAAGAGAACTTAAAATGAATTCAATGTAAGCTAATTTATCACTCTATCAAAAATATGTAATTGCGTGCCCTAGTTTTTATTATGGAAATGTATATCAACATTCTTTTGAAACTTTACCTTTAAACATTTTTATATGTAATTTCAATTTTTTCTCTAGGTACCTATTAAGTATTTGAATTGATGGTAACAATAAAGTTTTCTATTAATAATATTTCTGCTCTTGTATATGCAATAATCACTTGTCATTTTTTCCAGAAATCCTGTTATAGAGAAACAATAAGTTTATTAGGAATACAAATAGTAGATTCGTGCTTTGCGCCCTTTGTGTTGTGTCTTGTCGAGGTGAATTTAATCCTGTCTGGCCAGGTGCTAGAGAGTGAGTCTCATAACCAGACACCTGGAGAGGAAACTCCATCCACAATAGGGTCAATAACACCCCAGACCCAACTAGAGAGGCAGGAAGAAGGTGGCAGTGAGGAAGAGAGCATGAATGAGTGAGGGGCCAAAAGAGGAGTATGTGGCCATGGGGGATGTGTGTGTGTGTGTGTGTGTGTGTGTGTGTGTGTGTGTGGCACAGATAGATCGCGCAGCGCCTTCGGGGTCAGGCTAAACGGACTCGCGTAACTAGGCAGACTCTGCTACTGTGTATGCAGTTCCATGAAGCCGGCTCGTCCTCAGAAGCCTAGTGTTTTTAAAGGGAGAGCTGCTGTAACAGGGAGCCAGGCCTCACCCACCAACCAGGGTGCCCTCAGATAACCCCTGGGACTCTACAGACACCCCTGCCAGGGACGTGCTACCTTAGCTGGGGCCCCATGGTCAACGAATCTCCAGCCACCTTGGGCACAGACTCCTGTGAGTTCTGAAGCATGTTCCCCCTGACCAGCTCAACGCCTTTTCCCGGGGCACTGCAACCACGCAAGTAGCAGACACGTGAGCAGCCCACTCCAGTCCAAGGAGCAGCAGCCCCATGAGCAGCCTGCCCCAGACCTACGAGGAGAGGCCTCATGTGGCCTGCCCCAGTCCAAGGAGCAGCAGCTGTCAGCTGTGAGAGTGGCCTGCTCCCTCATCCGAGGAACAGCAATCATGTCAGCAGCCTGCCCCATCTGAGGAGCAGCAGCCACAAGAGCAGCCTGCCCATGATTAAGGAGCGACAGACGCACCCAGCCTGCCCCCATCTGAGGAGCAACAGTGATGTGAACAGCCCATGCCCATACGTGGAAGAGCATCGCTTTGAGCAGCCCACTCCCATTCAAGGAGCATTAGCCACCTGAGCAGCCCCCCTCATTCCGAGGAGCAGCAGCCACATGAGCAGACCACCCACATCTGAGGAGCGGCAGCCCTGCGCAGTCCACACTGGTCAGAGGAGAAGCACACACATGCAGCCTGCACCTATCTGAAGAGCAGCAGCTGGGTAAGCGACCTGCCCTCATCCGAGGAGCAGCAGACACACATGCAGCTTGCTCCCCCATGAAGAGAAGCAGCTATGCAAGCAGCCCACCCCCGTCTGAGGAACAGCAGCCACAGCAGCAGACAGCCCCCGTACGAGGTGTAGCAGGTACACGTGCAGCTCATTCCAGCCCAAGGAGCAGCAGCCACCCTAGCAGATCGTCCCGCCCAAGGTTATCTGTGGAGTGGCAGCCCTGCGCAGCCTACACTGGTGGAAGGAGAGCAGCCAAAAGCAGTCGGCACCTAACCAATGAGCAGCAGCTAGGTGAACATCCCTCCCCCATCCAAGGCGCAGAAGACACACGTGCAGCTAACCCCCACTGAGGAGCAGCACCACACAAGCAGCCCACCCCCCATCTGAGGAGCAACAGCTGAGCGAGCAGCCTGCAACCATCTGAGGAGCCCTGTAAGCATCCTGCCCCTGTCCAAACAGCGGCAGCCTCACTAGCAGCCCGCCCCATCTGAGGAACAGCAGCAGCATGCAGCCAGCCCCGATCCAAGGAGCAGCAGCCACATGAGCAGTCCAAGCCCATCCGAGGAGCAGAAGCCACGTGAACACCCCGCTCCTGTCCAAGGAGCAGCAGCCATGCTCCGCTTACCCCTGTCCAAGAAACAGCAGCTGTGCAAGCAGCCTCACCTACCAAACAGAGGAGACACCACTGCTGTGAACAGCACCCACCAAGGAGCTGCTGCAAACTGAGAAGCAACCACTACTGTGACTACTTGAGCAACTGCAGCACGAGGAAAAACTGCCACCCTAGGATCAGCCACTGCATGACTCAAGATCTAGATGAGTGGGTGAGACCAAAAATGGGTAGACAAAGAAACCCCCAAAGGAAAGAAAAGGAGGGCCCCCGACAAAAGGGGCTAAATGAAAAGAGGCATGCAATATGTCAGAAAAAGAATTCAGAATAAGGGTCCTAGAGTGCATAAACAGGTTGGAGGAAAAAATCAACAACGAATGTAAGAATCAAGAAGAAATGGATGAAAAAAAACAATAACATGTAAGAATCAAGAAGAAATAAAGAGTGATATAACTGTCATAAAAAACACCATGGACAGTTTCAAAAGTAGGCGAGGAGAAGCGAAGGACCAAATTAGCGAATTAGAAGACAGGGAAGCAAAACACACCCAAACTGAACTGCAATTGGAGAAAAAAATTCAAAGACAGGAGGAGAGCCTAAGGGAGCTATGGGACAACATGAAACAAAGCAACATATGAATAATAGGGGTGCCAGATAACAGGAAGAGGAACCAGGATTAGAAAACCTTTTTGAAGAAATAATGTCAGAAAACTTTCCTGCAGTAGGGAAGAAAAAAGTCACACAAGCACAGCGAGTTCCAAGCAAGATGAACCCGGAAAGACCCACAACAAGACACATCATAATTACCATGGCAAATGTTCAGGACAAAGAGAGAATCTTACAGGCTGCAAGAGAGAGACGGAAAGTTACATACAAGGGATCTCCCATTAGATTATCAAATGATTTCTCAACAGAAACACATCAGGCCAGAAAAGAATGGACTGAAATTTACAAAGTGGTACAAAGCAATGGACTGAATCCAAGAATACTCTATCCAGCAAGGCTATCATTCAAAACTGAAGGGGAAATAAAAAGCTTCACCAACCAAACAAGACTAAGGGAGTTCATCATCACCAAGCCAGCAATGCAAGAAATGCTAAAGGGACTGGTGTAAGAAGAAGAAATAAAAAGCTAAGAAAGAAAACAGGCACAAAAATAAAAATGGCTAAAAAGAAGTACCTTTCAATAATAACTATAAATGTAAATGGACTAAATGCTCCAATCAAAAGACATTGAGTGGCTGAATGGATAAAAGAACATGACCATACATTTGTTGTCTACAAGAGACCCACCTCAGAAGTAGGGACTCACACAGACTGAAAGTGAAGGGATGGGAAAATATCTTTCAGGCAAATGGAAATGAAATAAAGCTGGGGTAGCAATACTTATATCAGACAAAATAGACTTCAAAGTAAAGTCCATACAAGAAGGCTACTTCATAATACTAAAGGAATCGATACAGCAAGAAGGTATAACCCTGATAAAATATATGCACCCAATGTAGGAGCACCCAAATACATAAAAAAACTCCTAGAAGATAGCAAGGGAGATATTGACAACAAATACAATCATAGTAGGGGACTTCAATACATCACTGACATCCCTGCATAAATCCTCTAGACAAAAAATCAGCAAAGAAACAGCAATCCTAAATGACTCACTAGATCAGATGGACTTAATTGACATCTTCAGAACATTTCACCCCAAACTGGCAGAATATACATTCTTCTCAAGTGCACATGGGACATTTTCAAAAATAGATCACATACTGGTTCACAAGCAAAGTCTCCCCAAATTCAGGAAGATTGAAATCATACCAAGCATCTTCTCAGACTACAATGGCAGAATATTAGAAAACAACTACAATAAAAACCACCCAAATGACTCAAAAACTTGGAAGCTGAATAGAATGTTATTAAATATTGATTGGGTTACCAATGAGATCAAAGACGAAATTAAGAACATCCTGGATACTAATGGCAATGAAAACTCAACAATCCACATCCTATGGGACACAATGAAAGAAGTCCTGAGAGGGAAGTTTGTAGCTCTACAGGCCTACCTCAAAAAACACAAAACAAAACAAAACAAAACAAAAAAACAAAAATAAAATGGTAGTAAATCATCAAACTCTATATCTCAAAGAATTAGAAAGAGAGCAACAAGAAAATTGCAGAGTAAGCAGAAGGAAGGAGATAATAAAGATTAGAGCAGAAATAAATCACACAGAGACAAAAAAAAAAACAAAAAAACATAAAATCAATGAAACCACGAGCTGGTTCTTTGAAAGGATAAACAAGATTGACGAACCTTTAGCCAGGCTAACCAAGAAACAAAGAGAGAGGACCGAAGTAAACAAATCAGAAATGACAGAGGTGAAATAACAACAGACCCCACAGAAATACAAATGATTGTTAAAAAATACTATGAACAATTCTACTCCAACCAACTAGACAACCTGAAGAAATGGACCTATTCCTAGGAAAATACAATCTTCCAAAACTCAATCAGGAAGAATCTAAAAATCTCAATAGGCCAATAACTATGGAAGAAATTGAGGCAGTCATCAAAAAGCTCCCAGAAAACAAAAGCCAGAGCCAGACGGCTTCACAGGGGGGTTTTACCAAATATTCAAGGAAGAACTAAAACCTATCCTCCTCAGACTATTCCAAAAAATCAAGAGGAAGGAACACTTCCAAGCTTATTCTATAAAGACAGCATCACCCTCATACCAAACCAGGTAAAAACAAAACAAAGAAAGAGAATTACAGGCCAATACCCCTCATGAACATAGATGCCAAAATCCTCAACAAAATCTTAGCAAATGACATCCATCAGTACATCAGAATGATGACAAACCATGACCAAGTAGGATTTATCCCAGGGATGCAAGGGTGGAACAACATCCACAAATCAATAAACGTGATACATCACACAAACAAATTGAGAGGGAAAAAAAAACAAAAACACATGGTCATATCAATTGATGCAGAAAAACCATTTGACAAAATCCAACAACCATTTTTGATAAAAACTCTCAGCAAGGTGGGAATAGAAGGGTCATTCCTCAACATAATAAAAGCCATATATGACAGGCCCACAGCCAACATCATACTCAATGGACAAAAACTAAAACCATTTCCCTTAAGAACAAGAAAAATACATGAATGCCCACTCTCACCACTCCTGTTAGAAATAGTACTGGAAGTACTAGCCATTTCAATTAGACAAGAAGAAGAAATAAAAGGCATTCAAATTGGAAAAGAAGAAATGAAACTGCCCTTATTCGCAGATAACATGATATTGTACATAAAAAACCCAAAAGACTCCATCAAAAAACTATTAGACTTGATAAATGAATTTGGCAATGTAGCAGGAAACAAAATTAATGCCAAGAAAATCTATGGCATTTCTATACACCAATAGTGAACTTACAAAAAGAGAGACTAAAAAAACAATCCCATTTATCATCACACCAAAAAATTAAGATACTTAGGAATAAACTTAACTAAAGAGGTAAAAGACCTCTCCTCAGAAAACTACAGGACGTTGAAAAAAGAGATAGAGGGAGACATAAACAGATGGAGAAACAGACCATGGTCATGGATTAGTAGAATCAACATCATTAAAATGTCCATACTGCCCAAAGCAATCTAAAAATTCAATGCACTTCCCATTAAAATACCAATGGCATATTTCACAGATCTAGAATGTACTCTCCAAATATTCATCTGGATTTAAAAAAGCCCCGAATAGCTGCAGCCATCCTGAGAAAGAAGAAAAAAGTACTAAAGGTGGGATCTCAATACCAGATATCAAGCTGTATTACAAAGCCACTGTTCTCAAAACTGCCTGGTACTGGCACAAGAACAGACATACAGATCAATGGAATAGAATAGAGAGCCCAGAAATCAACCCAATCCAATATGCTCAATTAATATTTGACAAAGGAGGCAAGAACATACAATGGAGTCAAGACAGTCTCTTCAATAAATGGTTTTGGCATAATTGGACACATACATGCAAAAAAATGAAAGTAGACCACCAACTTACTCCATACACAAAAATAAACTCAAAATGGATAAAGGACTTAAATGGAAGACGGGAAACCATAAAAATACTAGAGGAATCCAAAGGCAACAAAATCTCAGACATATGCCTAAGCAATTTATTCACTGATACTGCTTCCAGAGCATTGGAAACTATAGAGAAAATAAACAAATGGGACTACATCAAAATAAAAAGCTTCTGCATAGCAAAATAAACCATCAACAAAACAACAAGAAAGCCCACCGCATGGGAGAACATATTTGCCAATGTTATCAGCAGTAAGGGTTTAAGCTCCAACATTTATAAGGAACTCCTACAACTTAACAAAAGGAAGATAAACAATCCAATCAAAAAATGAGCTAAGGAACTAAATAGACACTTTCCAAAGAGGACATTCAGAAAGCCAAGAGACATATGAAAACATGCTCAAAGTCACTAATCATCTGAGAGATGCAAATCAAAACAACAATGAGGTATCATCTCACACCTCTCAGAATGGCTATCATCAACAAATAAGCAAACGGCAAGTGCTGGAGAGGATGTGGAGAAAAAGGAACACTCGTGCACTGCTGGTGGGAATGCAGACTGGTGCAGCCACTATGGAAGACAGTATGGAGTTTCCTCAAAAAGTTAAAAATGGAACTCCCATTTGACCCAGTGATCCCACTTCCAGAAATATATCCCAAGAAACCAGAAACACCAATCAGAAAGGATATATGCACCCCTATGTTCATAGCAGCACAATTTAGCATGCAAAGATGTGGAAACAGCCTAGGTGCCCATCCGCAGATGAATGGATTAGAAAACCGTGGTACATCTACACAATAAAATACTATGCTGCTGTGAAAAAGGAGGAATTCTTACCATTTTCAACAGCATCAATGGAACTGGAGAACATTGTGCTAAGTGAAATAAGCCAGTCAATGAAAGAAAAATACCACATGATCTCACTCATTTATGGATAATCAAGAACATTATAAACTGCTGAACAAAAATAGATACAGAGGCAGAGCAGCATAGAACAAACTGTCAAACTACAGCAGGAAGGCCAAGGAGGGTTGGGGGGGGGGGGGCAGAAGGGTAGCTAAGATATCAACCGAAGGACTTGTATGCATGCATATAAGCATATCCAATGGACAAAAGCCACTGAGACATATGGGAGGCTGGGGGAATGTCAAGGGGCAGGGGGTAGGAGACATATGTAATACTCTTTGTAATACTTTAAGCAATAAAAAAAAAACAGTGAAATAAAAAGAAATTAAAAGCAAAAAAGTCACCCCCAAAAAAGTGAAGCAAAAACTAAAAGATAGGAAATAAAAAAGAGACAATACATATTAACAATGCAATAAAGTAGAAAAATGCAAGAAGGTAAAGAAGAAGAGCAGGAGGCAGAGGCTGAGGAGAGTAGGTGGATGAGGGGAGGAGGAAGAGAAGGAGGGGGAGGAAAGAAGGAAGAAGAAGGAGGAGGAGGAAGAGGTAGGAGGAGGGGAAGGAGGGAAGGGAAAAGGCAGAAGAAGGAAGGAAGGAAGGAAGGAAGGAAGGAAGGAAGGAAGGGGGAAGGAAGAAGAAGATGAAGGAGAAGGAAGAGGAGGGGGAGAAGGAGAAGGAGGAGGGAAAAGAGGAGGAGGAGGAAGAGGAGGAAGAGGATAAAAACTCTCAGCAGGGTGGGATAGAAGGATCATACCTCAACATAATAAAAGGCATATGTGACAAACCCACAGGCAACATCATACTCAATGGACAAAATCTAAAACCATTTCCCCTAAGAACAGGAACAAGACAGGGATGCCCACTCTCACCATCCTTTTCGACATAGTACTGGAAGTATTATCCATTGCAATTAGACAAGAAGAAGAAACAAAAGAGATCCAAAATGGAAAAGAGGAAGTAAAACTGTCCTTATTCGCTGATGACATGATATTGTACATAAAAAACCCCAAAGACTCCATCAAAAAACTATTAGCCAGAAAAGGGGCCCCAAAGGGGCCCAGATTGCGAAAGGGCACAGGCCGGCTGATGGACCCACCCGAATGCACTAATTTTTGTGCACCAGGCCTCTAGTTGTATAATATTTTGATCATGACTTTTATTTTTTGCTAATAGTCTTGTTTTTCATCAATGACCTTGAAAATAAAATGATCCTCTAGTAAGAATCATTCTACAAGCTCAACTCAGTGATGGGAGTGATGGAAACTAACATACTGAAAGGAGAAATTTGCACCTTCCTTCCTGAAATCTAAAGAACAAGCTGTTATTACGGGAAGAGGGAAAACACATACACTGCCTGTATCCAGTGTTTCATTTGCAGTAAAATGAAATAAAGCATATTAAAGGGCAAAAAAATCCTGGTAAAATTGCCTGATTTGTTCTGATCTATATGCTATGTCGGGTCTTGAACATTCTCCAATCCTGTCTAGACGCTGTTCTTCTTCACGGTGTTTTGCCCTATTTATTTGCATTTGTCTTCGCACTCTTAATCCTTCTTGTTTCCACACTCTGCTCTAGCTGTCATTTCTTCACATTTCCGTAGAAGTACTTTGAATTCTTCCTCCAGCTGAGCAGTATTATCTTCAGGGCTATGATTACTTGTTGAAGCTGCAAGAGGCTCCTCAGACTGCATGAATAAAAGAATAGAGTTTGGTTATGAAGATATGGACACCGGTCTGAAATTTTTTTTAATTTAAGTTCTTCATAGTTTAACCACACGAAATTCTGAAACAAATCCAATAGCAATAAAATGTTATCTGCACTGTTCTAGAGTCTCAAAATGTGGGACCTTGAGTTACTCAGAATCAAGGCCAAAGTGAGAATGACCAGGAATCCCAAAAATACATTTACTATCCTTGTCTTTGCCACATAACGTCTGCACTTGCTTTTACACTCTTTCTTTTCTATGACTTTTCCATGTCTCTCCTCCACAAAATGACTATACGTTGCCTCTTAGTAGAAAGTCGCATTCTTCTTTCCCCATCTTAACACCTCAGAATCTTTAAAAACATTTTAGGGGTATCATATTGAAGTATTCAGGACTGATTCACCAAATGCCTCCAAAAATAGCACTTTCAAAATAGATTAATTAATGAATCTGATATATTTGGATTCTACTGCCATAAGTCTCTTACTGAACTACAAACTTTTGATGCTAATTTGAATTGCATTCCATGATGAGATGATTCCCTGGTTTACTGAGAAATTGCATCTCTCCCTGTAAAACTTTAGCTAGAGGAGCCCTATATTTTTCAGAACCGATAAAATGGGGGAGGGGGCTTGATTCAATAGTGCTATCTTGAAATTCTTTGTTGCATCCCACAACATAAGGGAACAGACTAAACAAAAACAACACCATCAAGAACAACAAACTTGCTGGAATGACAATGATAACCACTTGGGAAGAACTACTTTCCTTTCGATACAATGATTCTTTGGTAAGACATGGTGAGTGATGCCGAGTTCTGGAAGCACGTCTCCAGATTGTTTGGCACTTGTCCATGAAATAGGTGCTGGCCTGAGTGCTCGCTGGGTTGCGGTGAATAGGATATGGTGACTGTTGTGTGACTGCTATGTCTGGATGCCATCTGACTTTGTCCCTAAGGGAGCTGACCCTGGGAACCCAGCCACCATGTTGTGAAGAACGAAGCAGCCCAGGCCACATGGTCAGTCCTCACACAGGAGTCCAGCTGACACTGCCCCAGTGAAGGTCCCAGCCAAAAGCCTTCTGCAACTGTCTAACCAGAGAGGGAACCAGCCTCAAGATGATTCCACTTCCCAGCTTCACGTCATACCAGCTGGTGGAAAGGAAATGAGGTGGCCTCACTGCAGATTTGTGAACAAAGTAAATGCTATTTTAAGATAGGAGGTTTGGAAATGGTTTATTAAACAGCAAGAAATAACTGGCACAGATACTGATAGGACAATGGAGTGCTGACACTAAGAAAGAAACACACTCATGGGAATGCCTCTGAACAGGAGGTAGGTGGAACCTGACATAATGTAGTGAAGCGTGAAAATGAACACCAAGAGGGCCTCCAAGGAACACTGAGTGGAGCCCTCATGGCTCTTGAGGAGGCTCACAGCAAGGGCTTCTGGGCAAGTGCAAAAGTGACACTGAATGAAGATGAGAGAGATTCTCGCTAGGAAGCCGCTGAAATTGAAATCAATGAGAAAGATAAGCTAAGAAAGACAATTAACAATAAAAGAACCTGGATTTATGGCTTTAAAGTACCCACTTCCCATTCACAGCTGCTCCTTCATGTCCATTTGTCAAATAATGCGGAAGTAAAGAAATGGCTTTCTGGGCTAACATCAAATCCAGGAAAACACGGTCTAAGGATGAAGCCATGACATATGAAAGTCCTAAAGATCTCAGAAACATTAACGTGGTGCCTCAAATTCCGTCAAGGATTTTCAGAATGTAAGAATTTAAGGGCACTGCCCTACAACACCTCCAGGAAGCCCCAGGTGAAGAGCTTATGTGAAAACAATTTGTAAGGTGGCTTTTCTAATGCCATGAACCCCAATTAAATTCACAGGAAACTCAAGCTCCTAAGAGAATTGTAGCAGCACAAACCCTGCCTGCTAGCACCTGAAGGGAGACCAACACAGTACACAATAAAAAGAGGCCTTTGGGTCTCAGATGTTCTACAGGGAGGAGACAAGAGCTGTAAGCACAGGTCATTTCTTATGAAAAGGACAGAGCAAAGGCTCAGAGGGCACAGCCAAGGTCCACAGAGAAGCATTCCAGGGTTAGGAATAGGTTTTCCTTTCCTCAGTGAGGAAACAGACAACACTATGAAATCATTTTAAATCTCAGTGGAGAAACCAATGCAATGTCCTTTGGCACCATTTAAATACAAGGTCTCCTCTAGCTTACTTCAAGCTTGCTTGTATTTTATTCCACAATGTTTCTCCACAGAAAACAAACTGGCTGTAAAATTTTGAGATTTCATATTGAGACATTTATTTTTTCTTTTAATATTTTTTTAATCCTGGCCCAAGGATAGTTTTCCATTGATTTGTTTTAGGGATAGTGAAAGAGAGAAGGAAAGAAACATCAATAGCCAGGGAGGAGCCTGCAACCTGATCAAGGTATGTGTCCTTGATCAGAACCAAACCCCGTCTATCCACTGAGCCAAACCAGCTAGTGCTCAAATTGAGCCATTTCTGAAGAGGAATGATGACAGTACAGATTTTAATCTTCTCCTCCCCAGGCATTGAGTCTATGAAATATGAGTTAAACACAATGAAGAAAATGGCTAATTCAGCAGATCCTGTGACCAGGATTCCATGGAATGAAAGTGAAGTGGGAGGCATATGGTTAAAGGTTAAAGGTTTGAATGGAGAAAAAAGTAATGGGTATTATCCCATCATGTTACAGGGTCAGCAGAACATAAGCTGGCCACAGGTTTTATCAAGATTCAAAACATCTCCAAAAAACATTCCACTACACTGACTTTTTTATTATTAAACAAGTGATAATATGCAAGATGACTGGGAAAGAGTACTCATAAAAATTGATTTGGTACTGGCATAAGGACAGACTTTCCCATCCATGAAGTAGAAGGGAGAATTCCAACATCACCCTCACCTTTATGGCCAAGTACTTTTGTCAAGAGTGCCAAATTAAATCAGATATGAGGAGTCTTTTTAACAATTTGTACTGAGACAACTTAATATCCACATGCAAATGAATAAAATTTGACCTGTACATCATACCACATATCAAAATTAACTCAAAATGCAAAAGCTATAACTATGAAATTCTTACAAGTAAACATATGTGTATATCTTCAAGACTGGATTTGAGTATTTTTTAGATGTGAAAGCAAAAAGACAAAAATCGATTAACTGAACTTCATCAAAATAAAAAGCTTCTGTGCTTTAAAAGACACCATCAGGAAAAAGAAAAGGTGAGCTACTGAATTTGAGAAATATTTGAAAATTCTTTGTCTAAGGGGTTTGTATCTCTAGAACTAAGACCTCTTAAAATGCAATAATAAAAGACAATCCACACCCTCCCCAGCACTTTGCATTTGTTGATTTGTTGATGATAGCCCTTGTGACAGGTGTGAGATGATTCCTCATTGTTGTTTTGAATTGCATTTCTCAGATGATTAGTGGCTTTGAGCATGTAATAACATGTCTCTTTGCCTTCTGTGTGTCCTCTTTCTAAAAGTGTCTATTTAGGTCCTTTGCCCACATTTTGATTGGATTGTTTCTCTTCCTTTTGTTAAGTTGTGTGAGTTCCTTGTAACTTTTGGAGGTTAAACCCTTATCTGAAATAGGATTGCCGAATATGTTCTGCCTGGCAGGGGCTTTCTTGTTTTTTTGTTGATGGTTTCTTTTGCTGTACAGAAGCTTTTTATTTTGATGTAGTCCCCTTTGTTTATTTTCTCCTTAGTGTCCATTGTCCTAGGAGATGTATCAGTAAAGATATTACTACAACATATGTCTGATATTTTGCTGCCTATGGGTTCTTCTGAGATTTTAATGGTTTCCTGTCTTACATTTAAGTCCTTTAACCATTTTGAGTTTGTTTTTGTTTATGGTGTAAGCTGGTGATATAGTTTCATTTTTTGCATGTATCTGACCAAATGTCCCAGCACCATATATTGAAGAGACTGCCTTGACTAAAAGGAACCCTCCTGCACTGCTGGTGGGAATGTAGACTGGTGCAGCCAATGTGGAAAACATTATGGAGTTTCCTCAAAAAGTTAAGATGGAACTCCTATTTACCCCAGGAATCCCACTTCTAGGAATATATCCCAATAAACCAGAAACACCAACCAGAAAGGATATATACACTCCTATGTTCACAGCAGCACAATTTACAATAGCTAAGATTTAGAAACAGCCTAAGTGCTAATACGCAGATGAATGAATTGAAAATTGTGGTACATCTACACAATGGAAAACTACACTGCTATAAAAAAGAAGGAACTTTTACCACTTGCAGCAGCATGGATGCAACTGGAGAGCATTATGCTAAGTGAAACAAGCCAGTCCGAGAATGATGACTATGATATGGTATCACTCAGATGTACAGTATAATGATCAACGTAAACTGATGCACGAAAATATATCCAAAAACAACTGGCAGGGTGGTGGGGTTAGAGATCAACCAAAGGATTTGTATGCATGCATATTAGCACAACCACCTGACAAAGACACTGGGGCTGCGGAGGTGGGCCCTCGAGGGGGGTGAGTAGCCTGGGGTAGGAACAGTCAATCTGGCAAAAAGGAGACATATGTAATACTTAAAAAATTAAAAAAAGATAATCCAATTTAAAATGGGCAAATAAATTGAGTAGACAGATATTCAAAGAAAATGTACAAATGGTTATTAGGCATGTGAAAAGATGGTCAACATCATTAGTCAATAGAAAATTGCAAATGAAAACCAACACTAAGATGCCACCTAATACCCACTGGGATGGCTACGGGATTGCCGAGGGCGGGGGTAAAAAAGGAGACATATGTAATACTCTTTGTAATACTTTAAGCAATAAAAAAATATATATAAAAAAAGAAAATTGCAAATCAAAACCAACACTGAGATGCCACTTCATACCCACTGGGATGGCCACAATCAAAAGACAAGTAATGACACATTGACAAGAATGTGGAGAAACTGGAACCCTCACACACTGTCAATGAAAATGCAAAATGGTGCAGCCTCCGTGGAAAACAGTCTGGAAATTTCCTGAAGGTTAAAGATATGCTCCAGCGATTCCATTTATAACTATATTCCAAGAGAATGAAAACATATGTGCACATAAAAACTTGGACATGAATGTTCATCGCAGTATTTTTAACAAACCAGAAGTGGAAATAACCCAAAGGTTCATCAAATGATGAGTAAATTTAAAAATATGTAATCACTTCATACAATGAAATGTTGTTCAGCAATAAACAGAAATGAAGTATCGGTGATACATGCTACAAGACAGCAGCACCTTGACAACGTTCTGCTTCATAAAATAGCAGTCCTGAAGGAGCACATATTGTTTCATCCCACTGATAAAAATGTGCAGAATAGACAACTCTAGGGAGATTGAGAGGGCAGTAGTGGTTCTCCAGGGCTAGGAAGAGTGAGGAAGTGGAAGTTGGCACAGGGTGGTTGCTAAAGGGCACAGGGCTACTTTTTTGGGGGATGAAAATGTCCTCAACGTGATTGTGATGATGACTGTGTAACTCTTTGAATACAAAAAAAGCAACTGAATTGTACAGTTTAAATGAGTGACCTGCATGGTATGTTCATTATGTCTCAATCAAGCTGCTTCCAAAAACTTTGTGATTTGGTGCTGGTGCCAGGCTTTAAGACATGGAGAGTTAACAGTAGGCCCTTTTTATGGAAAAGTGATAAAGGAAAATGCTGTCTTTTTCCCTGATGACAAGTCTTTAAAATAAACGGAAACATCTATATTTCATTGTTCAAAACATTGAATGATATCTATTTCCCCAAATTAGGTATTTTGGGGTCCCCAAACTGATTTGTAATTACCTCCTGTATTAACCTGCTAGTCTGCATTCCCATTCCTGTTAGACTTGGTCTTAAATCTCTGGGGAAACTGAGGTCTTCATTCAAATTCCCTTTTGGCATGTTTAAGGGTTCCTGAAATCTGCAGAAATGTACAAAAGAAAAGTGTCAAATTCTTTCAGAGTAAACATTTAATAATTATTTAGGCAGATATTATGTTCCTTCATATAAAATACACAAATCTACAAATTATGATCCTCTTATTTGCCCCAATCTAAATTTGTTTGAAAACATACTACTAAATTATAATCTAATATGAATAAGATGAAAAACAAGTCATGACATGTGTGATATGGAGTTAATATAGTAACTGTATAGAGCTCTTATAAGAAAGTAATTATTAATATTCATTTTAATATGTTAATATAAAATATGAACCTGTTATCAAATATCAACTAAAAACCGGAGATAAGTATCTAAGGTGAAGCAGAAAAGCATAATGATTTGTGAATATTTTGGAAAGACGCAAAATACCTTTTGGTACCTACTGACAGCAGTCTACAAGAAGGAAAGAAAAGTACCAAGATCAACCAGATCATTCAAAGTAGAAGGAGAAGCAGGAAAGAAAACTCTTTGAAGTCTGAGTGGAAGGGGAAATGGGGAAGGAGAAGGGCTTTAGAAGAAGTGAAGTCAGAGAGATAACGTGTAACAGTCTCCTCAAGTCTGCTTTAAGAAGAGATCTTTGCTAGCACAAAGTTAACAAAATGAAAGGGCTATGAAATAAAGTAGAGCAAGACAGTTAAGTGAGAGGAAAAGCACTGATGATGAGAATCAGAGAACCAACTTAAGAATTCAGCCAATAAACTGAAAGGAAGCCATGTGGGGCTTCCCAGGTATGGGAAAAATGCTGTTGTGTTTCTATGAGAGGTAAAAACAGGATTACCCAACTTCTTCTTTAGGTCATACGGACATTTTTGTATGTAAGGTATCTTTTATAACTAAACAAAGAGAGAGGAAGATAAGCCGAACCAAGATATTAGCCTATTTGAATGCTGAAGGGACGCACACTAGGAAAAGAAGATCAGCAGACAGAGAAGATATTTTGCAGAAATAAACATTCAAGGTAGACTTGGAACTTGCAGGTGACAAGATATGCAAAAGGCATCCTCATTATGGTTTTAGAATCATTCAAGTGTAAGTATAATATCATAGCCCTCAAAACAGTTTCACATTGTACTGTGAGTTTCTGCAGACAATTTTTAAGTAGGATAATTTGTTTAATTATGAAAATTACAGATAGGAAATAAACTTTTATTTTGGTTTTAATAAAGTAAGTGACCGATAAATCTTAATTCATGGTAGAAATGATCTGAGCTATAATTTTACCTGGCCATTGATTTTTCTAGATCACTCTTTTGCTTCATTACTTCATGCAAGCTCTGTTGCAGAGACATGGTTAAATCAATGTATTTCTTGGATTCTTCCTTTTCATGCTGACACTTTGAAAAAAAATTAAAGAAAATTATTTGTGGGAATCTAGAGATTTGCCTTTCTTTCCTAAAAATGTGATTTCTCCTGGGTTCATGAATAATATGTGTGGACAAGTTTATGAAATGTAGTAGAGGGGTTTATAAACTAGATGCCAATCAGTACAGATTTTAAGAAAAATGACTTCTTACAGCAGCTTAAATTGACTTTACATTTCCACCAAATTCTTTCTGGAACTAAAATTGCCGAAATTTGTTCAAACAGAGGTTTTGAAATATAAAATAGTAAGTGCTAAAATACTTTTTAAGGCTACATTGACCTTTTAGTTTCAAAAGGTGCCCTAGATACATTTTCATCAATAGGTCAAGATATTCCAGGTTGTATTAAACCACATCTTACTAAGGTCATCTTTGAAAAATTCCCATGCAGTTCCCATTACCTTATGATGATAATCTGACTTTGAATGAGATAAAGACTCTCATTCTCTGTAAGTTTTCTTCCATAGGTTTCAGTTTCACCTTTTCTATTAAACACTTTTCTCTTTAAATAAAGCGTCTTCTCTATATTATATAGTAAACATAACTTTTACTTGATTTGTGTAGCTTTTTCTATCGTCCTATTGTCCCCTTCCATTAAACTCTAACATTTTTACTACAAGGTCTCATCTGCATATATTCATATTTTAACCACTCATTCTTTTCTTTTGTATAAGAATCAGAATTTCGATCCTATAATTGCACTAAAAAATGTTGAGGATCATCTTTTTTAGTCCTTTAATGCTTTACTTCTCAGCAGAAACTGATAACAATGACCACATCCACCCTCTCCATCTGGTTCTCCGTCCACAGTGCATTTCTAAACAGTGACCATGATGTCCAGTCCTCGACGCTTTCAATTCCATTTTTATTTATCTTTATCTGTATTTTTGCTTGTTTTGAGAGATATGAAGTGGTAGCATGGTTATTTGGCTATTTTTCTTCACCTGTTGAAACCCATGGACTAGAACTGCACTGCAGTTGAGGATAAGATGTAACAAGTTTAAGATACTCCATACCTTGTTTTATATATGATGGTCTTTGAATATTTAAGGTAATAACTAAAATCTGATGTTTTCAATATTTAAGTTAAAGATATGGCTAGAGATTATATACTTGTCATATGAACATACGTATATAATCAATACAACAGAAATTATGAGGACTTTCTAAAAGACAGGAAGATAATAGCATCAACCTAAGAATCCCTAAAATGCAGAAAGCTGATAATATCAAAACTGATAATATCAAATTCAGACAGATGCAGAAGAGGAATACTACACAAAAAGGAATTAGGGGGGCTCCATTCTAGCAGCAGATACAGACAGTGTTAATCTAAGAGGATCCTTTTTAACCTTTTATTATAGAGATTATCTAACCAGAAGCAGAAGAAGATAGAATATTGTATTGATCCTCCATCATTTGTCATCCAGGTTCACAATTTTCTTTTTTTTCCCCCCTGTATCACTTCTCTCTTTTTTTTCTTTCCATCCACATGTATCCCTTCTATGGTCTCTTCCATTGCCACACAATCCCTCACATTACAGAAATTACCACAGTGTTGTCAATGTTCATGTGTTTTCTCTATTATTTTTTTTCTTTTTCACTCCACCCCTACACCACACCCCAACAGCATCAACATTACCAACAGACAAGTACCATATGATTTCACTCAGATGTGGCATTTAATGAGCAGCCAAGAAAAATAGAGACAGAATTATAGAGATCAGTCTATTTCTTTTTAAAAATCCTATCAGAGATCCATAAACCTCAGCAGGTCAAACCAGGTTCTCTAATCAATATTTGAGCCTTGACCCCTGTACTAAGGTCAGCTGTACTTTATATTTCTTTCTCCCTTCTTGCTCCCATAGACAATATCCTCAGCCACATACTGAAAAGCCATGAGCAATACGGATCACCTTTGTAGATAGCTGATCTGGTACATTTTATGTTGGTTCTTATTGGTGCAACTTTGAGTGTATGACTGTTATGTTCTGAATTTGGGGGCGCCTTTACCCTTAGGATGTTGACCAACATTCTGTGTCTTGTTTTTCTCTTATAATGCAAATGTTTTATACAAGCAAATAGATTGTCAATTATTGGCCTTTAAAAAATAATAATAGTTTCCTATTCCATAGAGACCTGACCTATGGAAGTCTCCTGAACTTCTTTTCACTGGCTTACTCAACTATATTCTTTGAAGTCTTGGAAAATCTAGAGCTATCTTCTTGCTAATTTTGACTCCTCACCTCATCCTTGTGTTGTTCAAATATGTGGGTTTGAATCCCAAGACCACCAGTGATATAAAAGCATTTAATTGTATCCTAACAATAGTTAAGCTGAAATATTTTCAATGTACACAAAGACAGGCACCCTCATATCAAATAATAGCCTCCACAGACTAATTATACTCTGAAAGACAAGATTATCCTTCATGAAGAAAATCAAAACCATGAGAAATTAGGGGCTAACTTATTCTCACAGACTAGATGACAAGTGCTGGAAAAAAATGAGTTCAGTGAGAGTTCAAACAGTGAGAGTACATTGAATGGAAAAGGAGAGGTTGGGAGCCAGGTCTGAATAGATGAAGCATTAGGCCAGGGTACAGAAACTGAAAAGACAGCATAGACAGCAAGAGTAAAGGTGGAGAGTTGCTGAAATCTGCCAGGTTATCTGCCAGTGTTAAAATCCAATGGACAGGATAGGAAGACCTATGTTCACACAATGACTTGTGCACTCATGATCATAGTACAATTATTAATAGCCAAAACGTGAAAGCAATACAAAGGTCCCTCAACTGATGAATGGATAAATGGTTGAGCAGCAAAATGAAATATAGTTCAGCAATAAAAATAAATGAATAAAATATTTATATCTGTTATAATGTGAATGAACCTTTAAAATGTGACATCAAATGAAAAAAGCCAATCACAAAGAACTGCAATTTGTGTGATTACATATATATATATATATATGTGTGTGTGTGTGTGTGTGTATGTATATATGTATATATATGTGTGTGTATATATACATATACATACATATACATATACATATACATATATATATATATATATATATATATGTATATTATTCAGAATAAGCAAATCAATGGAGACAGAAATTAGGTTGATTGCTGCCCGGTGCAGGGCAAGATGATAAGCTGGTAGCAACTGCTAAGTGGTGTATAGTTGGTGTTTGGAATGATAAACATATTCTATAATTGATTGAGGTGAAAGATGCACAAATCTATGTTTTAAAATATTAAATCGTACAATTGAAAATTGCAAATTATATGTGGCTATTTGAATTGTATCGATACAGTTTTTTTAAAATATCATTAGGAGCACTAGATTTAATGTGCTCAATTGTCTGTTGTGGTTATACATATTACAATGATCTGAATATTCCCATGCTTTCATTTCTAAGTGAGTGAGAATGAAGTCTATGCCTACTTCAATTGGTTACTATAATGACCTTTCTGTACGACTTATTCTGAAATCTATGGAATATGGGTTCACCAAAGTGAAGATAAGACATAAAACATTTTTCTGGAACATTAAATTTAACACTAATTTCTTATTTGATCTGGCTGCCTCATCATGATAATGGAAATATCACTGAAAATACTGTGTTGTAAGGGAAGGAAAGCCTTTTGCCCACTATGAAGAATGATGCATAACTGTCAAAATTCCTAAGGGCAGATATAATAAGAAAAAACATAAATTACAAATGGCAGAATAAAAGCCATGTTTTAAGAAATAAGTGCACTATAAAGATAATGAAATTATAATAAATTAATCACAATGAAAATACAAAAGAAAGCTGCCCATGAAAAGTCATATCCTGAAACACTTTATACTATTTAACCAGCTATAGAGTAATGATGACATGTTCAATTTCATACATACTTGACTTCTGCTTTCATGTAATTCCTTCTGCAACTCTTGTATTTTATACTGTGAACGCAAATGACGATGTGATTCAATCTTCAGTGAAGCATCCGTCATAAATAGTCTTCTTTGGGAATCAGCCAGTTCTCCTTGAAGTTGTCTCAGTGTTCCTTGGGTATCATCCAGTTCTCCTTGAAGTTGTCTCAGTTTTCTTTGGGTATCAGCCAGTTCTCCTTGAAGTCGTCTCACGACTGCCTAGTAAGTAAGATATTTCTCTTACTGATTTTATGAATCACATCATTATTAAATTGTGTTAATGATAGATAAATTCACATGCGGGATTGGGCAAAAGAAGGTTTACAGTTGTGAGTAGGTTACTTACTACTTATAATATTACTCTCCATACTACACAACTAGAAAGCTACTTTTGGCCCACACTGGATATATTTTGTTAGAGTCATATACTATTAACATAAAATGTAACTTTAAAAGTATCATTACCAGACTCAATTCACCTTCTTTTCCTCATATGGACATGCACCTGTTTGCTTACTCAGGTAAAAGTCACAGAAAATGTAATCCTCCTGCCTAATCAGTATTAGGTACTTAGACAGCTGACTCAGCCACACTCTCAATCCCTCCTCCTCCCCTCATGAATCTCAACGCTTTACAATCTACTGACATCACAAAGAAAAATGGGTATGTAAGTGGATCAAGTGGTAGTGAATTCACTATTATGAAACATTTTCTCTTTTTATTTCTTTTTTTAACCATAGGTTTCAATTAATGTCAGAGCTCCTGGAACATTCAATCCACTGCTCAAATCCTTCCAATAGGTTCCTATCTTCAAAGAAAAGTGAAGTCATTCCGAGGGTCTTCAAGGTCTTAGGTAACCTGGCCTTGACCTCCCTCCCTGCTACACATAAATCCCTCCACCCCTCAGTAGACTGAAATAGAGATCCAATGTCAAATTAGTAAATCACAGAGAGCTACAATGCTTTCTGTCTTGAACAAACAGCACAAAATGATAGTAATTAGGCCTTAACATGAGAAATATGAACAAATTATTTGTAAAAATATTCCAATAAAATTGTAAATAGTATTTGAAAGTCTAAATCAGGTATACATTTGCTAAAACTCACCACATTTGTCCCAAATTATGATTGAATGAAAATTAGATGCCTTTAAAAGATCAAGAGGTCACATGAACATATTATTGAGACTAAATATTTCCAAATTTCATTCAAATTGGCATGAATAAAACTAACACTATATCAACCTAAATGTACAAGGAGCCAGGAGAGGAAAGGTACTATGACATACAACATCTACACTTCAGTTCATGTAGGAAATCTGAACTTGATTGTCAAAAAAACCTACTTAATTAAATCTTAATTTGAAAATACTAATTTGAGGCAAGAACATTTCCATTTATCTGCTTCCTAACAATATTAAAATTTGATGACAGAAACACTAAAATTATTATTCTATCAGTATAAGACTTAAGTATTATCAATCTACCTCTATTACCAATCTGGAACTTAACCTCTTAAAATTTCCTGGGCAGCACAATGTCTCTACTCAAACAAAGCACTTCTCAGGTCTAATGTTCATTTGATGGATACAATGTCTACTTCTAAGATGATAGAACAAACAGCTTTATAATCTATACATTTTCAATATTCACCTGGATTCAACATTTAGCCATCCTCAAATATTGCTATGAATTTTCTTTGAGGAAATTTGAAAATATTTATCTGTCTGGATACTTACATCTCTTTCTGCTTTATCATTTTCATAGTGAAGTCTGCTTTCTTTGAAAAGATGGCATTCGTTGATTAATTCCTTACATGTTTCATTCAGCATAAGACCTTGCTTTTCACTGTTGGCTTGCAATATTTTTATGGTATCCACAAACTGATCTTGCGTTCTAATGACTGTCTTTCTTTTCTTCTCAGATTTGTTGTGAGCCCGATCCAGTTGCTGTTGAAGCAACTTATTTTCACTCTGCAAGTGAGATAGCCTCTCCTGTAAAGATTCCTGCTTTCCAATGTCTGCATTCACTTTCCCTTGCTCCTTTTGAGACACATTTTCAGAATCCCCTTTTTGACACTGCGTTTGGCTTTGGTCTCTTTCTCCGTCTTCTAAAATTAATGCCCTTTCTCTGAGAGCATCTCTTGTGTGATGCAATTCAATTTCTAGGCGATTGTATTTGCTTTCAAGTATAGAAAATTTTTGAGAAAGAATCTCAAAGTCACATTTTAGATTAGATATATCAGATTTATTTTTGTCCTGGGAACAAATCCATTCTTCTTTTTCTTTCTTGAAATCAACTTGTAGATCTCCTTTTAAAGTCTGACAATGCTCATGATCCTGTACAACAGTAGCGCGTCTAGACCTGTGTGATTCACCTTCTGCTTCCAGTCTTCCTCTGTTTTGTCGTTCATCCTCCAGTTTAGAGCTTAGCATTGTAAGATCAGCTCTCAGACCTTCAAGCTCTGCTTTGTTTTGAAATAGTGTTTCTGTTATTGTCTTTTCAAAATGGTCAATCTTTTCTTTGACAATCACAATGTCCAAAAAATCTTTTTTTTCCACCATTTCTGGGTTCTGATTTTTCACTGTGTCTAGTTCCAGTGTTAGCATGGCAATTTTATTCTTCAACATGCGATTTTCACGTAACAGACGTTTTTCTTTTTCATCACTATCAGAAACCTAAGTACAACAAAGGAGACTTTAGCTAACTTATTGACATGGTATTTCATGATAGCCTATGAAATGAAAGAAACCTTTATGTTTACAATAAAAAGTTTCCAATAGGCGGATATCCCACATAAAAAAAAATATAGAATTGCACCAAACCTCTAACTTTATACAAGCCTACCTCCTCCAAAGTTCAAAAAATTAATATAAGTTGATGGATTTTTTAAAATGAAAAGCAAACCACCAGGTACTTTCTAAGAAATCTCAGAATTGGAAAGGGCTTTTTCTGAATCACTACCAACCCAGAATACATTAAGTAAAAGATTAATAACTCTAACTACACTTAAAAATTGAGCTTATAAACAGAACATACAGCTACCCCACAGTGAGAGTATTAACCCTGCATATACTAGGAGTAACTAAGTTTCCTATAAAAGATCTTTCAAAGACTATCTCATAGATAGTCTACTGCTTTAGTACTTTCAGTCATAAAAACTACCTCTACTAATAACTGATCATCTAGGCATTGCCCTAAGCTCTTCTACATCCATCAATGGACCCTTTAGTTCACACAATCTGGAATGGAGAAGTTACAAAGATAAGCAACTTCTGGATTTTCCCCAGGTCTCCAGAGTCAAAAATTGTTGCTCTTATGAGCGCTTTCTATCACCTTTGGTTTGCAAAGGTGTTTAGTCAGAATTCCATCTTGTAATACATTGGCATTCTGTTCTTGAGAAAGTCGCCTCTGAGTGTAATTTTGTTCAACAACCTAGGGACATATTTCATTTAGTTTGTGAGATCATACCTTTAACAACAAGTTCACAGCTTAGGAACAGCTCCTTAAAAAACTGTTAAACGCAAGTAGCCTTTTTAAGCATAAGGATCTTTCATCTTCATGAAAAACTCAAATTTTAACTTAAGTGATAGCTAAATTTGTCATAGGGCAAAAATGCAGTATGGTGAAAGAAAATTTATTTATGAACATTTGAGTAATTCCATCACAGTGTCAAGGCAATTTATCCTGTATGTTAACATTTTTTAAAGCCAAAATTAACATTGATGTGAATGGTTAAACTCAATTTATTGTCCCCTTCTTCATTTAGAAAACATATACAGAGTATATACTACCTGCCAAGGATAGTAATAAATTAATAATTTTAGTCCTAAATGTCACAGTTCCTGTTTTGAATGAGATAACATTTTGGGCTTGTTTAAAATGTCTTAATGTACACTTAATAAAAAAAGATACAATTATTGATAAAATACTGTTAGATTTAAGAAATTTTTACCAAAGATAAATTTACCGTATTCCTTCTTACAGTCTTCAATGGCATCACTTGTGTTGCAGTGGTGTTTGCAACTTTGGGGTTCATTTCAACATTTTTAATAGATTGCCTTTCTTTTTTCGTTGAATGCCCTGTATTCTTCTTATTTAACAGATCAGCTTTTTGTCTCTTCCCTTTTTCTTCTTGTAAGGTTAATCTGGAGTTAAACACAATCAAAGCTGTGATCAACATAAAATGTACTGTTATATTTATATGATATCTTATGTAAACCTCATGGCAACCACAAGACAAAAATCTCCAGCAGATTCACAAAAGATAAAGAGCAGGAACCCAAAGCCCACTACGGAAATCTTCAATTCAAAAAGGAAGGCAGCAAGAGAGAAAGAATGTAACAATGGAACTACAAAACAGCCAGAGAACAAGATAGCATCAGTAATCCTTTACCTGTCAATAATTTCTTTGTAAATGGATTGAATTCTCCAATCAAAAGGCATGGAATGACTAGGGGTAGAGAACACACAAAATGGCAGGCAGACTATGTGTTGTAGAAATATGCACCTGAAACCTGTAGTCTTTTGATATCCAGAGTCACCTCAATAAATTCAATGAAAAGGAAAAGAGGCATACAGTGTTTGATGGATTAAGTAATAAGACCCCACTACTTGTTGCCTTCAAGAGACCCCAATCATTTTCTTAACTTTAAAAAAAAAAATCCTCACCAGATGATGTGCTCAACGATTTTAGAGAGAGGGGAATGGATAGAGATACAGACAGACAGACAGACAGAGAAACATCAATGTGAGAGAGAACATCAATTGGTTTCCTCTCCTACGTACCCAGAGCAGAGATGGAATCCACAATCTAGGTATATGCCTTAACTTGGAATCAAACCTACAACCTTTTGGTATATGTGATGGTGCTCCAACCAAGAAAGCCACACTAGCCAATATTCAATGCCGGAAGCCGGTCCATCCTTGCTGCTTGACACAGTCGCTGCAGGATAGAAACATCTGCACAGCATATGTTTCAAGGGACCTGGTGTATATAGCATACTGTTCTTAATATGTTTGCTCCCCTTAGCGCTGTGTGTTTTAACCAAGGTCACCTCTCTGAGAAAGGTTGTTTCCCCAGGTAGGGATTTTTCCCTGAAGTTAGGGAGGGATGAAACTCCTTAACTAAGTGCCAGGCGGGTAGTTAATCACTTTAACTACAAACAATCATGCTTAAGCTACATAATCTTTACTCCCTGGAATGGAGATAAGAAATGCCCTAACCTTTGTAATAGAAATTGACAGGATTAAAATCAACTGGTATAAATACAGATGTAACAAGACAATAAACAGCAGAACCTCTCTGGAGATCCAGACCAGAACTTGGCTGGAGATCCTGGCTGGAGATCCTGGCTAGGCTGCTGATCAACTGAACACTGTCTCTGTGTCCTTCCTCCTTCGCCGACTCCGTGTACGCATTTGGGAACCCCTGGACCTGCTGGGGTTGGACCCCGGCAATTCAAGTCCTTATTAAAGACTCAAAGCAGAGAGAGAGAAAAGATACCCCTTGCAAGGGCAAACCAAAGAGACCATTCATAGATATCCTTCTATTAGACAAAACCAAATTTAAGCCACAAATTGTAACAAGGCACAAGCAAGGTCTTCATATAACGATAAGGGGATCACTTCATAAAGAAGATATAACAGTTGTAAATAGGTATGCACCCAACATTTGTTCCCCTAAAATATTAAACAAATTTTAACAGAACTGAAGGTTTAAATATCCAACAACACAATAATAGCAGGGAGCATCAATACCCCACTTTCAGCAATGATTTGATCATCTAGACACAATATCAACAAGGATATGTTAAACTTGAACTAAACATCAGAACAAATGGACGTAATGGACATTTAGAGAGCAATTGTACATATTTTTTTTTGACAAATAGTGGAATACTTTTTATTTATTTTTAATTCGTTATTACATATGTGTCCTTATCCCTACATTACCCCCCATCCCCCCTCTCATGCCCCTTCCCCCCTGTTGTCTGTGTCCATTGTTTAGACCTATATGCTAGCATATAATCCTTAGGTTGATCTCTCCCCCTTACCCCCACCCTCCCCTACATTCCCTCTGAGGTTTGACAGTCTGATTGATGCTTCTCTGTCTCTGGATCTGTTTTTGTTCATCAGTTTATGTTGTGCATTATATTCCACAAATGAGTGAGATTATGTGATAGTTATCTTTCTCTGACTGGCTTATTTCACTTAGCATAATCATACATTTTTTACACCACCTCAAAGAGATAGCTATACTCCCATGTATACGGCAGCCTTATTCACAATAGCCAAGATATATGAACTAAGTATTCACCAATACATGAACAGATAACAAGATGTAGTATGTATGTATGCATATATGTATGTAGGTATGTGTATATTATGTATATAATCATGTGTGTCTATGTATACACACATACATACATACATACATACATACAAACATACATACTTAGACAATGGAATTTTCTCTGGCATCAGAAAGAAATAGAATGATAGAGACTGGCTATAGTTATAAGAAATATTAATCATGCTCTATTAACCATGAATATTTTGTTCTGATTAAAGAAAGTATGTTCTGATCTGGCTGGGTGCTCTCCCCACCCCTCTGGGACCTGGGAGTTTACCTGGAAATGTGGCCCATCCTCCTTAACTGCCTAATATCATGGAAAGATTAATTACCTTGTTGGAGCAACGATGGAGTAGCAGAGGTGCCCACACTTTGCAACCCCTCAGCTTGCATTGCCTGTGATCTGTAAACAATGTACCCATCTATTTCCTTTTGCCTATTTTTCCATGCCTATAAGACCCATTTTTGTTACTTTTACATAACCATTCTTATTTCATTCGCCTACTTCCCCATGTAATCTTTATCATTCTACCCCATCCAGGCAGCTGGTTTATTGGGGTGAGGGGTGGATGGTGTGCAGAGCAAATATTCTTGGATGACCTGTTGCTCCCCCATACTGCCAGCATTGTTGGAATCAATGCTCATATATGAATCAAACCTGTCTCTGCTTAATTGGCACAAGTAGTGACAGGCAGACTGGACTTACTTGTTGTCAGGTTTCACTACCAATCGTGCCCACATAGGTGAACCTAGAGAGCATTAGACTAGCAAACCTAAGTCAGACAAAGACAAATACTGCATGATCTCTCTTGCATGTGGAATCTAAAGTTCCTAAACTCACAAAATCAGAGAGTACAGTGGTGGTAGCCAGAGGCTGAGGGTGTGGGTAAAGGGGAGGGGATGTCGGTCAAAGGTACAAAATTCAGTTATAAGACGATCACATGTGGGGGTCTGATGTACGGCATGGTGATTATAGTTAACAATACTGTATTAAGTGCTTGAAGGTTGCTAAGCGAGTAGATCTAAATTCTCATCACAAAAAAAGAATTGGTAATTATGTGTTGTAATGGAAATGTGAACCAACACTCCTGTGCTGATCACCTACCAACATAAAAGTGTATCAAATGAACATGCTATTTACCTTCAAAATATGCAATGTTACATGTCAATGATGACTCAATAAAGTTCAGGGAAAAATAGAAATTTGAAATTTGAAAAAGTAAAATATCCACATGGCAAGCTACAGTAATAAAAGAGAAATATGTAAATTCGTTTTCACTCTGCCATGTCCACTCACCAATCAGGATGAGTATGCAAATTAACCCAACAAAGATGGCGGGTTAATTTGCATATGCAAGCACAGAGCGAAAACTGAAGGCCCTGGACCAAGTGAAGTTTGAAGACAACTGAAGACTGAAGACTGAAGAGGCTTGGATTCTCTGCTGTGGCCGGATTGGAGAAGCCTAGCCTCGAGGCTTGGCTTCTCTGCTGCAGCCAGACCAAAGGCCTGGGTCCCGGGTGCTAGGGGAAAACCAGTGCTGGCAGTCAGGGAAAGGAAGGCCTATTGTGTTAATCTTCGTGAAACAGGCCTCTAATATATATATATATATGGGAGCATTAATATATATATAGATATATCTAGAAAATGGCAGCAAACCAATGACTTATGATTTTCTTACAAAGTAAAATGTTTGGTAACTTTTGTATACTCTAGCCTAGTTTCCAGTCCTATATAATCAAAGCCTAATATGCAAATTGACGGAATGAGAGAATAACTGGTTGCTATGATGCACAGTGACCACCATTAGGCTGATGCTCAATGCAGGAACTGCCCCCTGGTGGTCAGTGCCTTTCCACAGGGAGAACATTGCTCAGTCAGTAGCCAGGCTCACAGCTGGTGTGCAGAGAGGCGGTGGCTGGAGCCTCCCCAGCCTGTGCAGCAGTGCTAAGGAGCAGAGAGCCAAGCAGTAAGGAGCAGCTAGCATGTGGGCAGTAAGGAGCTAGGAGTCCCAGACTGTGAGAGGGTGCAAGCCAGACTGAGGGAAACCCACCCCCTGCCCCAGTGCATGAATTTCATACACTAGGCCTCTAGTATTATATACATAATGACCTACTGTATGTTTTATATACATAATAATATCTAATAAATACCCTTAGACTGTGTATGTGTGTGTTCATACTAGTTATGTTTGTATGAAAGATCTAGTCCTGGAAGTGAAGTTATTGTGATAAAGGAATGACATACATGACATTTTGAAAAAACCTCAACTGCCCTTTAAAAAGATGTGCTAATTTCATCTACCAATAGTGCATGAGGATGCCTTTTCCTCCAATGGGAAAATTCTGGTTTTATTTGTTAAATACAATAATTAGTTATTATAAGTTAAAAAAATGGTATCTCATTTTTTGTTGATGAGCATTTTCTAATTAGAAAGCAAGGTTCACTATACTATAAATTCAAAATTTGTTAATCATGAATATTAACTCAACTTGGAATTTGTTTTATAGGAAAAGAATAATTACCTACTGTTAAATACTGCTATAGGCTTACCTATCAGAGTCTTCATTCTCCACAGTAGGAAACTGGAGCTTATCACTTTGTTCACTGTTGCTTTTCTGTCTCACTCCAACACGGTCAGTGTCATCATTAGCCCCATCCCACATGTTTCCTGACTCTTCCCTCTTACTATTTTTCTGCTCCTTCTTTTCTTCAACCTTTGATGAAAGTTTGATAATGACAATATTGTTATTACCTTATTCATTAAGAAGACTGTGTGTCCATTACCTTCCTCATGTGGCTTTATGATTTAGTTTTGCTATTACCTTATTCATGAAAAAGACTGTGTTTTCATTAATTTCATCCTTTGACTGCTGGGTATCAGTTTGTTGACTGTTGCTTTGATGTCTCAATACATTTTTGTCACTGTGATCATCAGCACCTTCATATATGTTTCCTGATACTTCCTTTATACTGCTTCTCTGCTTATTTTCTCCTTCAACCTTTGATGCATGTTTGATATTAAAGATATTGTTATTACCTTATTCATCAAAAGATTCTGTTTTCATTAATTTCCTGATATTAATGAAACTGCTATGACTTGAATCAGTGAAAATATTTTGAGTGTTTTATTTGATCATAAAAGGTCATTGAAATTGCTCTAAATACTGCTTTGTGTCTGTTTCTGTATAGAAGCCAAATTTTCCAAGACTTCTAAGAGTGATTTCTTAATTTTGTGCTCCCATCCACACAAAATCCACCCTTTGCTACCTAATATTCCCCATACTTACCCCATCCCATTTATCTCACAGAAACAATAAAATAAATGACAAAAATTCAAATATGCTTCTTTTGTCTTTCCCACCTGTGACTTGCATTACACAGATTTAGAGCATGTGACATTGTGCCTCAGTAACAAATAGGAAGCTTTCCTCTTTCTTCACGAAGCTATTGTTTCCTATATTGCCTTTTACATTGTCCAAGATCTTTAAAGATATCAAAAAAGTGTGGCATTTATAAAATATATTAGCCAAAGTTTACTAAAATATAGGAGCATTGTGAGGCCAAGGAATTGTTAGTTAAAGTACAACTTGAGAAAGTGTGTAATGCCCCCCCTAATGTCACACTGCCAAGTCTTCGTCTTTAGGGCCTGATGAATTCTGCTGGCCTTATAGTAATGACTCTCTGAGGTGGCCCCCAACCATAAGGTCCATGGGTACCCAGTGCGTGATAGCTGCTATTTGCATAGCCTGTGACTTTTGCTGAGAGGCCTCACAGCCAGAAATGAAGCTGAGTTGAATATGTATCAACATGGGAAGCACCATTCACACCTACCTGATGGCTCACTTACCTCATGGGACTCACATACCAATGGGAGCTCTTTCAGTGATTGACCCCTACAGAAAGCTAGTTGGCAGAGGTGGATCTCAGAGAGATTTAGGCTTTGTTCTTAGCTTCCTCCAGGGCTTGGTGCTGGTGGAAGGAGGCATTGCTGTGCAGCTTGGCCCCTCGCTGGTGCACCGAGGCCTAGCAGAGGCAGTCACAAACACTGCATCTCTTTGTAGCTCCACACAGGTCACCCAGAGGAAGTCACAAGCAGAGACTGACATTGACTTACAACACAGAACACTAGCAAGAGGCTCCAGTGGGGAGCTACAGAACATGAATCAATTACTCCACAATCACACACCCAAATGAAGATCTCAACAGGCACCACAACATACTGGCGTGTATTAATTGACATGGGGCCAGGCTTCACATAGCATCTCATACACTGTGGTCAGCCAGCATGAGCATCATCCCCATCCACAAATAGGCAAGCATTAAGACTCTACAAAGGAGGGCCCACATAACACACACAAGTGACATTCCTGGAGTACCCAGCTCAGGTGGTCAGAAAGAATGATGCCAATGAGCCTGACAAGACACCTAACACATAAGTCCATTTTACTAGGACTGGGAGACATAGTATGTCAAGCCAATTCATAGAAACAACTACAAAGTGTTAGCTTAAATGGGGAGAAGAAGAACGCTGCCCAAATTGAAAACACACACAAAATCAAAACAAAACAAAATAAAACAATACAGGATAAATCCCCAAAAAGAAAGAGCTAAATGAAATGCTGTGACCCTTTAAAACAGTTCCTCATGTTGTGGTGACCCCCAAACATAAAATTATTTTCGTTGCTACTTCACAACTGTAATTTTGCTACTGTGATAAATTGTAATGTAAATATCTGACATGCAGGATGTACTTTCATGGTTACAAATTCAACATAATTAAAGCATAGTGATTAATCACAAAAACAATATGTAATTATATATGTTTTCCGATGGTCTTAGGCAACCCCTGTGAAAGGGTCCTTTGACCCCCAAAGCAGTCGCAACCCACAGGTTGGCGACCCACAGGTAGAGAACCGCTGGCCTAGAGGCTTTTTCAGTCATGGGATGGCCCCGAGAGATAAAAACAGATAATGGAGCTGCCTATACTAACTAGCTTCTATTTTCAGCAGTTTCGCAAGCAGTACCAAATAATACATAAAACAGGAATTCCCCATAATCCTCAGGGACAGACAGTTGTAGAAAGAGCTAATCAAACCTTAAAGACTCAGTTACAAAAACAGAAAGGGGGAGAGGGGTATTACCCTACTTCACCGAATCAGGTAAATCATGCCTTTACACTTTAAGTTTTGACGATAAGGGTCACACAGCATCCAAGAGGAGGCATCAACCTCCTGGTCCCGTGGCATCTGCCGGTATGGCACGATGGAAGGATTTACGAACAGGGCAGTGGAGAGGGCCAGATCCAGTAATGATGTGGAGAAGAGGCCATGTTTGTATCTTTCCAGAAGGTGCTTCTAACCCCATCTGGGTGCCAGAGCCAGCTGTGTGTCACGACCATGGATCCAGGGAGAACAGCTCACCCCGTCGTTCCAGAAGCTGAAGATCACACATCCGGTGATGATGGCAGCTCAGCCACCGGCCCCGAAGAAGGAGAAAAGCAGAAGGCAGCTGGCCAAGGCCACCTGAGGAGCTAGTGTCCCCACATGGGGTCAACTGAAGAAGCTGACCACCGATGCTCAGCAAGTGGTGAAAGAACAGGGGGTTCAGGTAACCCCCTCCAACATTTTTGTTGCTATGGTGGCGCTTGTCAGCTGTCAGGTAGGTATGGCTGCAGCAGAAACTTACTGGACTTATGTTCCAGACCCTGCTATGGTCAATCCAGCCACCTGTACCAGAGAATCAGTGCCAGTATTTACCTACAACACTAATCCGGTCCGGGGTATCTCTGACAAGCCTATAACTCCTTCTTCCCAAGGTGATTATACTTATAATAGTTTTAGTGGGGAGCTCCCTATTTGTTTATCTAAAAGGGGGACTTCAGGATGTTTGCAGCTTGGCCAAGAAAATAAGACATCCTATGGAGGCGCAAACATTGGGATATGGGAAAACATATTCAGACAGTTACTAAACTAGGATTTCCTAAGGCCACCCGATGGCTGTCTGATAAGCATCCCCTGCCCCCTTCCTGCCCTAATAGCACCACTACTGAGTTGGGAGCATGTCCTCAATGGCAGGATTGTGCCAATCCTATACCACTGAGACATACTATTTCTGGCTCTGACTTCTATGTATTGGGTTGGTCCCACAGGCTTGATGCTAAATATCCCCATTATGAGCCTATGTTACCAGGAGGTTTTGTAAGTAATGCCCTGACCATGAAAACAGGAAATTTACAGAAAGATCCGCGGCTTTTAGCTGCTGCCCTTGACTTTCTTAATTTTACTGGCTCTTTACTAGCTAATACTAAAGGAGCTGTTCATCGCGCCCTTGCTATGGCTATGAGCTTGTGCCCAGCCCCCATATGTATTGGTAACTGGAAATGTGAACATCAACAGATTGGACACCCATTATGCTGTCCAATACCATCACTGTAACCTTACCAGCTGCGTTTCTAGGCATAACCTGAATGAATATATATAAATTTTAAAGCAGACTTCTTTTTTATGCTTCCTACCAATATAACAGAAAAATGGTATCATGGTGCGGGCCTTCAGGCATTGCAGGAATTACACAAGTGTCTCGGGAAAAGCGTGCTTTGGGACTTATTATTTTTGGTATTGTTACCCTAGTTTCTGTTATTGCATTTGCTATAACTTCTTCTCTTGCATTTACCCAAAGCATCCAGAATGCGAAGCTTCTCAATGAATTGGCTCAGGACACCTCAACCACATTTCATGATCAAGAAGATATAGACAAAAGGCTAGAACAAAGCTAAATGCTTTGGAAGCTGTAGTGATAGGACTAAGTAATCAATTAGAAAGCATCAAGATTAGACAGCAGCTGCAGTGTCATGCTGCCTTTACATATATTTGTGTGATTTCAGCCCGCTATAACAGTTCTCTATGGGATTCGAATAACATCAAGATGCATCTAGAGTGAATATGGCATCATAATAATATCAGTATAGACCTAGTGCGGCTACACAAACATGTGCAAACCATTCAGAATAGTCATGATGATATTATATCTCCAGCAAAACTAGTAAAAGGATTGCTGGATGATTTAAAAGAATTTAATCCATAGAATATATTAAAAAACACCACCTGGTACCTAATTGGATTCCTTTGTGTACTACTAATCTTATCCTTTTTTTTTTTTCCACGCATCAGCAAGCTCCTGTGATCTCAAGTCTGAAGGCTCCAAGTAGATGTCCACAAGATATATTTAAAAATGGGGGAGATGTAGAGGACCCCTGGAAAGGCACATGGGCATTTATACTTAATAACTACCAGCTGAACCCAAGGTGACAGGCAGAGCCAGGTCCTGGATATACATCTTACCAAAAAGGCGGAAGTGTTCTCAGCTTGATTTCATTTTGCCCAGGTGTCTGGGAGTGGGTTTTGTTACATAAATCCAGTCTAAGGAATGAATAGGACTCCTGCCTAGCCAAGCCCCTTTATCTTGAATTTTGGCGAAACCTCCTGCTATTTGGGGTATAAAATAAACACACTGCTTCAGTGCTGGGTCCCTGTCTGTCCCTTAGAAGAGGATGGTGGTCCCAACCGGTCCTAGCTTTTTCCTTCCATCTTTGTGTCTTGTCTTCTTCTTTCATTTCTCAAATCCCCAGCAGCCTCTACTCAAATAAACAGACCACTCTCTTTCCACGCTGTGCACAGAAAAGAGAGACCCCTCCATACAAATATGAGGAGACAAGAGAAGATTTGACTTTGGGTGGTAGTCACATGGTCCTATATACAGATTTTGTAAATTAATAATCCACACACAAGAAACCTATATGCTCATATTGACTAATGTCACCCCAATAAAATTTAAATAAATAAATTAATGAATAAATAAATAAAATGCAAACCACAAAAAGAGCTGGGATAGCTATACTTATGTCAGACAAAATAGAAGTTAAATGTAAGGCTATAAAAAGAGACAAAGAAGGTCATTACATAACAATATGGAACCGATCCCAAAGAAGAAATAACCTTTATGAACATATATGCACCCACCAGAGGAGCACTTCAATATATAAAGCAAATATCTATACAATCATAGTTAGGCATTTCAGTACCCCTTTGACATTGATAGATCTTTAAAGAAAAAAAAGCAAGAAGGTAAATGTATATATTTTAAAAGCTCCAAACAAAACTCCAATGAATTTTGTTGATACATTCAGAGCATTATTAACTTAAAAATGCAGGGTATAAATTTTCTTCAAGTGCACATGGAACAGTTCCTAGGTAGGCCAAATGTAAGGCTATAAAACAAGCCTAGGTAAATTTCAGACGACTGCAATCATTCCTCACATCTGCTCCAACCACAGTGGTGTCAAACTAGAAATCAATTACACACAAACACATGAAGAGTAAATAACCTGTTATGAAACAGTGAAGGGGTTAACAATGAGATCAAGGCAAAAATCAAAATCTATGAGACAACATGGAAGCTGTCCTAAGAGGGAAATTCACAGCAATACAAGCCTACCTCAAGAAATAAGAAAACTCTCAAATGAACAATGTAACCTTTACCAGAAGACATGGTATAAATGAGCCTATTGGATTGCTTTAAAAGGTGTGTAACATGATTTTAATTTGATTGATTGATTATGACAGTATTCTTTTCTTAGTGATTAAACTTCACCAAACATTAAATATACCATTTTGAAGAATACAATTCAATATCATCAGGCACATGTACCATGGTGTGCAGTAATCACCACTATTTAGTTCCAAAACCTTTCACCAATCCAGAAGAGAACCTTATTCCCATGAAATAGGAACTCCCATTCCCCCTACAGAGTCTCTGGCAAACACTTGTCTGATTTCTATCAATATCGACTCACTTATTGTGGAAATTGCATATGAAAGGAATCATGCAATAAAGTAAATACATTTTCCCCTTTGGACTGTGGGGCTCAGTGGATGGAGCATCGTCCCATGCACAGAAGGGTCATAAGTTCAATTCCCAGTCAGGGCATATATACAGGTTGTCAGATCAATACCTATCAGAGACCATCCTCCTTGTAGGCGGCAACCAATTAATGTCTTTCTCACTCATCAATGATTCTTTCTCTCTCTCTCTCTCTCTCTCTCTCTCTCTCTCTCTCTCGATCCCTCTACTCTCTGTAAAATGAATAAAACAAAACTAAAACATTTCCCAGATTGAGGATTTAACTATAAAAAGACTAATTTTGCATTACAAACATAAAAAAATGATAGGTAAGCCACTAGGAAATTTTAAGGGTAAGTGTTAAACAAAATTCAATTGAGTGCAAAAAAATCAATTTTACAAGCGAGCACTTTACCTTGAAGACTACATTGTCTAATGTAGGACATGCAACAGGAATGCGACGTTTGCTGAAAAATCCACAGCACCAATGAGGGAATCCATGTCTTTAAAAAGGCAACAAAATTTTCAGTGAAATATCAGCTTTCTGTATATCAAATAAAGATTCTTGATATAATTAACACTAGGCCTATGTTTAAAAAATGCTTTTAGTTTTTTATTTCTGCTGTCACCTCTCCCAGCCTATGAAGTATGTAATGAACACACTCTGACTAGGATTAATTTGTTTTCACCACTTACTGGCTGACATAATTTTTATTCCCTGAACTGGAACACATATGATGACGTAAATCAAGGCAGGAAGATACACTGTCCCTTCCTCATCATCTGTCCCTGGTTCAAAGACTAATTAATTTCAGTGAAAAATGGCAGTCTTGCTTTTTTCGCATGGAAACCACTTATTAAGGAGATCGTACTCCTTCCTTTTGTCCTCCAAACACACAGTAATTTCCTTGAAATGCTGGGAAGTTAAATGTTCAAATGTCAAAGAACAAATGTATATTTTATTACCCTATGTAAATATATATATATATACAGTTATATATATATATATAGTTATATATATAACTATATATATATAACTGTATATATATATATATATATTTATACACATGTGCTGACCTACTGTACGTTTTATACACATAATAAAATAAAATAAATGTCCTTAGAATGCGTATGTGTATGTTTATACAAGTCATGTTATCATGTAGAATCTAGTTCTGGGAGTGAAGCTATTGCGTAAGGAATGACATACTTGAATTTTTCAAACAAGCTCAATTACCCTTGTAAAAGATGTGCTAATTTCATCTATCAATAGTGCAGGAGACTGCCTTTTTCCTCTCATGGGACAACTCTGGCTTTTATTTTTTACAGACAATAATTATCATTATAACTTGATAAAATGGTATCTCATTGTTTGCTGATAGACATTTGGTTCTGATCAGCAAGCAAGGTTCTATCTAGTATAAATGTAAATCTGTTAATCATGAATATCAGCTCACATTGGAATTGGGTTTATAGGAAAATAATAATTACCTACTGCTAAATACTGCTATAGGCTTACCTATGAGAATTTTCTTTCTCCTTAATAAAAACCTGCTGCTTCTCACTTTGTTCAATGTTGCTTTTCTGCCTCACACCAACACTGTCACTGTTGTCTTCAGCACCAACATGCATGTTACCTGACACTTCCCTTTTACTACTTGTCTTCTTCTCTTGTTCTACAACCTTTGAAGAAAGTTTGATATTGTTATTACCTTATTCATTAAAAGGAGTGTGTTTTCATTAATTTTGTCATTTGGCTTTTATCATTTGGGGTTGTTATTACCTTATTCATCAAAATGACTGCATTTTCATTAATGTTATCATTTGGGTGCTGGTTATCAGTTTGTTCCCTGATGCTGTGCTTACTCAATCCATCATTCTCATTGTCATCATCAGCACCATCATATGTGTTTTCTGACGCTTCCCTTTTGCTACTTTTCTGTTTCTCCTTTTCTTTAACCTTTGATGAAAATTTGATATTAAGGATATTGTTGTCACCTTATTCATTAAAACAAGTGTGTTTTATTTAATGTTGACATTTGGCTTTTATCAGTTGTGTTTGTTATTACCTTATCCACTAAGAAGGCTGTGTTTTCATTAATTTTACCATTTGGCTGCTGGGAATCAGTTTGTTCACTGTTGATTTGCTGTCTCAATCCATTTTTGTCACTGTCATCATTAGCAGCATCATACACGTTTTCTGACACTTCCCTTTTACTGTTTGTCTGCTTATTTTTTTCTTTAACCTTTGATGCAAGTTTGATATAATGGTTATTGTTATTACCTTATTCATTCAAAAGTTATATTTTCATTAATTTCATTACAGTAATGAAATTCCTATGACTTGAATCAATAAAAATGTTTGAATGTTTAATTTTATCATAATAGGTCATTGAAATTGTAAATTATGCTTCAATTCTGTTTCTGTATAGGATCCAGATTTTCCAAGATTTCTAAAAGAGCTTTCTTAATTTTGTGCTTCTATTCACATTATATCCACTCTTTGCTGCCTAACATTTTCCCTCCTCACCCCCATCCCATTTATCTATCAGAGACAATGAAAGAAAAAGACAAGGATGCAACATTCCCACTTTTGTCTTTACTAGCTGGTCTTGCATGACATAGATAGATTTAGAGGATGTGACATTGTGCCTCAGTAGCAAATAGGAAGGTTTCCTCTTTCTTCACGAAGCTATCGTTTCCCACATTGCCTTACATTTATTTAAGATCTTTAAAGGTATCAAAAGTGATGGCATTTATAAAATATATGAACCAACATACTACAACATTGAAACAGAGTGAAGCCAATGAATTGTTAGCTAAAATACAGTTTTGGAAAGTGAGTAATGCTCGCCTAATTCGAAAGCTAGTCTTGGTTTTGGGGGCCTAATGAATTCTGCTGGCCTTACAGTAATGACTCTTTGAAGTGCCTCCCAACCATAAGGTCGTTGGGTACCCAGTGCATCATAGCTGCTGTTAGCATACCTCTGACTTTTGCTGAGTGGCCTCACAGCCAGAAATGAAGCTGAGCTTGAATCTGTATCAACATAGTAAACACCATTCACACCTACCTGGTGACTCACTTACCCCTTGGGACTCATACCAATGGGAGCTCTTTCAGTGATTGACCCCTACAGAAAGCTAGTTGGCAGAGGTGGATCTCAGAGAGATTTGGACTTTGTTCTTAGCTGCCTCCAGGGCTTGGTGCTGGTGGAAGGAGGCATTGTTGTGCAGCTTGGCCCCTCCCTGGTGCACCTAGGCCTAGCAGAGACTGTCACAAACACTGCATCACTTTGTAGCTCCACACAGGTCTCCCAGGGAGAATCACAGGCAAAGACTGACATTGACTTACAACAGAGTGCCCACCACCCCCATCCCCAGAGGTTCCAGTGGGGAGTTACAGAACATGAAGCAATTACTCCACAATCAGTACACCCAAATGAAGATCTCAAAAGGCACCACAACATACTGCAGTGTATTACTTGACATGGTGTCAGACTTCACAAAGCATCTCATACACTGTGGGAAGCCAGCGTGAGCATCAACCCCATCCACAAATAGGACAGCATCAAGACTCTATAAAAGGAGAGCTCACATAACACACACAAGTGACATTCCTGGAGCGCCCAGCTCTGATGATCAGAACGATTGTGCCAATGAGACTGACAAGACACCTAACACATTAGTCCATTGTTCCAAGACTGGGAGGCATAGTAGATCTACCCATATTCCTAGAAACAAACACAGAGAGAAAGCTTAAATGAGGAGAAGACAAAAGATGCACCAAATGAAACACACACACACACACACACACACACACACACGTACACACGTACACACACACACTTACACATACAATAAACAAACAAACGAAGAAACAAACAAACAAAAAAAAACCATAGGATAAATCCCCTGAGAAAAGAGCTAAATGAAATGAAGAGAAGAAATGCACCAGATTCAAGGTTGAAGAATATGGTTACAAAGATGCTAAAGGAACATAGTGAGAACTTTGACAATGACAAAAGAAATAAAAAGGGATAAATGAATCATAAAATATCCATTCAGAAATGAAGAGTGCAATACTTGAAATGAACAATACAAAAGAAGGAATCAACAGGAATCAACAGCAGGAAAATGAAGTCTAGATTCGAATATTTCACTTACAAGACAGGTAGCAGGAAACACCGAATTAGTATATATATATATATATATATGTATATATATATATATATATATATATAGTCATCATATATATAAACTACTTTAATGAGAGTAGTTTAAGCGACTTCTGGGATAACAGAGAGCATAGCCACATCCACATTATAGGGGTACCAGAAGGAGGAGAGTGAGAGCAAACATTAAGAATCTATTTAAAGAAACAAAATGACTGAGATTTCCCTGACCTGGTGAAGAAAAATACATAGAAGTGCAGGAAAGGCAGTCTCAAACAAGATGAACTAAAAGAGACCTAGACCAAGCCACTTCATAATTAAAATGGCAAAAGTTAAACACAAAGAGAGGATCTTAGAAGCAGAAATGAAAAACAAATAGTTACCTATAAGGGAGCCCCAATAAGACTGTTAGTTGCTTTCTCAACAGACACATTTCAGGCTGGTAAGGATTAGAACAAAATATTCAAAGTGATGAAAAAGAAGGACCTACATCCAAGACTACCCCATATGGCAAAGCTGTCATATTTAATATTGAAAAGAGATAAAGAGCTTTCTAAGTAACCTAAAGGAGTTGATAACACAAAAAGAAGATAGTATTAGAGAAATTATTAAAGAGATTTGTATATAAAGTAAAATTAAGAGGTCGTAGACATAATTATAAAGAATAAAATAGCAACAAGCGAGTAGCTATCAATAATCCCTGTAAATGTATATATCATTTTTTTAAATATATATTTTATTGATTTTTACAGACAGGAGGGGGGAGAGATATTGAGTTAGAAACATCAATGAGAGAGAAACATCAATCAGCCGCCCCCTGCACACCTCCTACTGGGGATGTGCCCGCAACCAAGGTACATGCCCTTGGCCGGAATTAAACCCGGGACCTATCATTCCACAGGCCAACACTCTATCCACTGAGCCAAACTGGTTAGGGCAAATGTATATATCTTAAAAGCTCCAATCCAAAGACATAGAGTAGATAGGTGGATAAGAAAACAAATTCCCTACATGTGCTGTCTTCCAGAGAACAACATCAGCAAAACATGCATACATACTGATAGTAGAAGGATAGAAGAAGATATTTTCTGAAAATAGAAACAAAAAAGTCCCGATCTGGTGGCTCAATTGGCTAGTGTAGATAGGTGGATAAGAAAACAAATTCCCTACATGTGCTGTCTTCCAGAGAACAACATCAGCAAAACATACATACATATTGATAGTAGAAGGATAGAAGAAGATATTTTCTGAAAATAGAAACAAAAAAGGCCCGATCTGGTGGCTCAATTGGCTAGTGTCCCTATACAGCAAGTTTGCTGGTTCAAACTCTCATTAGGACATATACAAGAAGCAAGCAATGAATGTATAAGTAAGTGGCACAACAAATCAATGGTTGTCTCTCTTTCTATCTCTCTCTCTCTATTGTCTCGCTTGCTTTCTCTTTTTCTCTCTGAAAATCAATCAGTAAAAATTCTACTGAAAAAATGTTCACCTGGCCAGTGTTTCTCAGTGATCAAGTGTTTACAAAGGAAACAAGAGGTGACAGTCTGATAGCTGTTCAGGGAACATGGGGGCATGCAGAAGGCAGAGGATGGATATTTCTATCTCATAGATGTTTTCATCTGTACATCCATCTCCCTTTCTCTCCCTGAAATAAATAAAAATATTTTAAAAAATCAATAAAACATATTTTAAAAATACTTAAAATGCAAACAACGAGTGGTTGTGGGAAAAAAGGGGTCCTAATATGAGTTCACAGGAGATTTGAATTTGGGTGGTGGGCGCATGGTCCTATTTACAGATTTTGTAAATTAGTAATCCCCACATGGAACCTATATGTTCATGTAGACTAATGTCATCCCAATACAATTTAATTAAATAAATAAATTAATAAAATGCCAACCACAAAAAGTAATTTTTCCACTGGGAAAGTAATACTTATGTGAGGAAAAAATAGAAGTTAAATGTAAGGTTATAAAAAGAGACAAAGAAGGTCAATACATAATGATATGGGATCAATCCAACAAGAAGAAATAAACCTTATCAATATATATCCACCAGCCAGAGGAGCACTTCAATATACAAAGGAAATATCAACATAATCATAGTTAGTGAGTTCAATACCCCATTGATATTAGTAGATAGATCTTTCAAAAAAATCAATGAAGTAAATGTATATATCTTAAAAGTTCCAACCAAAACTCTAATGAATTTTATTGATATGTTCAGAGCATTATGAACCTAAAAATGCAGAGGGCAAATTTTCTTTGAGTGCACATGGAACAGTTCCTAGGTAGGCCATGGAACTGGCAAGGCTATAAAACAAGCCTAGGTAAATTTCAGAAGGCTGCAATCATTCCTCACATCTGTTCCAACCACAGTGGTGTCAAACTAGAAATTATTACACACGAACACATGGAGGGTAAATAACCTGTTACTAAAAAGTGAATGAATTAACAATGAATTCAAGGAGAAAAATCAAAAAATAACTTGAGACTAATCAAATGAGAACATGATAATTCAAAATCTATGGGACAACATGGAAGCAGTCCTAAGAGGGAAATTCACAGCAATACAGGCCTAATGCAAGAAATAAGAAAAGTCTCAAATGAACAATGTAACCTTTACCAGAAGACATGTTTTAAATGAGCCTATTGGATTGCTTTAAAAGGTGTGTAACATGATCTTAATTTGATTGATTATGACAGTATTCTTTTCTTAGTGATTAAACTTCACCAAATATAAAATATACCATTTTATAGTATAAAATTCAGTATCATTTGGCACATGTACCATGTTGTGTAATGATCACCTCTATTTAGTTCTGAAACCTTTCACCAATCCAGAAGGGAACCTTATTCCCATGAAATTGGAACTCCTGTTCCCCCTACCCAGTCTCTGGAAAACACTTGTCTGATTTCTGTCTCTATTGACACAATTATTATGGAAATTGCATATAAAAGGAAGAATGCAATAAAGTAAATATATTTTCCCCTTTGGACTGTGGGGCTCCATGTTTGGAGCATCATCCCATGCACTGATGGTCATAGGTTCAGTTCCCAGTCAGGGCATATATAGAGGTTGTCAGACCAATCCCTGTTGCGGACCATCCTACCTGCAGGCGGCAGCCAATCAAAATCTTTCCCTCACATCAATGTCTCTCTCTCTCTCTCTCTCTCTCTCTCTCTCTCTCTCTCTCTCTCTCTCTCCCCATCCCTCTACTCTCTCTAAAATCAGTAAAACGAAAATAAAACATTTTCCAGCTTGAAGATTTAAATATGAAAAGACTAATTTTGCATTACAAACATAAAAAAATGATAGGAAGGCCATTAGGAAATTTTAAGGGTAAGTGTTACACAAAATTCAATTGAGAGCAAGACAGTTAATTTCACAAGAGAGCACATTACCTTGAAGACTACATTGTCTGATGTAGGACATGCAACAGCAATGCGACGTTTCCTGTAAAATCCACAGCACCAATGAGAGAATCCATGTCTTTAAAAAGGGCAACAAAATTTTCAGTGAAATATCACCTTTCTGTATATCAAATAAAGATTCTTTATATAATTAACATTGGGCCTATAATTTAGAAACAACGATGATAGAGAAACATCTATCAGCTGCCTACTGCACACTCCCTACTGGGGATGTGCACACAACTAAGATACATGCCCTTGACTGGACTCCAAACTGGGACCCTTGAGTCCGCAGGCTGACACTCAATTAAATGAGCCAAACCCGTTAGGGCAAGGGCCTATGTTTTAAAAAACTTTTAGTTATCTACTTCTGCTGTCACCTCTCCCAGTCTATGAAGTATTTAATGAGCACACTCTGATTGGGAGTAATTTGTTTTCACTACTTATTGGCTCACATAACTTTTATTCCCTGAACTAGAACACATCTGATGACCTAAATCAAGGCAGGAAGATACATTGTTCCTTCCTCATCACCTGTCACTGGTTCAAAGACTAATAGATTTCAGGAAAAAATGGCAGTCTTGCTTTTTTTGCATGGAAACCACTTATTAAGGAGATCCCACTCCTTCCTTTCGCCCTCAAACCACACAGTAATTTCCCTGAAATGGTGGAAAGTTAAATGTCCAAATGTCAAAGAACAAAAGTATATGTTGTTAGCCTCTGTAATATTACATATATACATATGTACTGACCTACTGTATGTATTATACACATAATAACATAAAATGAATGTCCCTAGGCTGCATATGTGTATGTTTATACAAGTTATGTTTTCATGTAGGATCTAGTTCTGGAAGTGAAGCTATTGGGAAAGGAATGACATACTTGAATATTTGAAACAAGCTCAATTAACCTTCTAAAAAGATGTGCTCATTTCATCTACCAATACTACAGGAGAATGCCTTTTTCCTCTCATGGCCAATCTGGTTTTATTTTTTAAATTTAATAATTATCATTTTATGTTCAAAATATGGTATCTCATTGTTTGTTGATATGCATTGTTTTCTGATCAGCAGGCAAGGGTCTATCTAGCATAAATGTTAATCTGTAAATCATGAATATCAGCTCAAATTGGAATTGGTTTTATAGGAAAAGAATAATTACCTACTGCTAAATACTGCTATAGGCTTACCTATGAGAATTTTCTTTCTCCTTAATAGGAACCTGCTGCTTCTCACTTTGTTCCATGTTGCCTTTCTGCCTCACACCAACATTGTCACTGTTTTCTTCAGCACCATCATGCATGTTATCTGACACTTCCCTTTTACTACTTGTCTTTTTCTCTTGTTCTTCAACCTTTGATGGAAGTTTGATATTGAGGGTATTGTTATTACCTTATTCATTAAAAGGAGTGTGTTGTCATTAGTTCTGTCACTTGGCTTTTATCATTTGGGTTTGTTATTACCTTATTCATTAAAATGACTGCATTCTCATTAATGTTATCTTTTGGCTGCTGGTTATCACTCTGTTCCCTGTTGCTGTGCTGACTCAGTCCACCATCGTCAGTGTCATCATCAGCACCATCATGCATGCTTTTTGACGTTTCCCTTTTTCTACTTTTCACTTCCTCCTCTTCTTCAACCTTTGATGAAAGTTTGATATTATGATTATTGTTATTACCTTATTCATTCAAAAGTTGTATTTTCATTAATTTTATTACAGTAATGACATTGCTATGACTTGAATCAATAAAAATATTTTGAATGTTTAATTTTATCATAACAGGTCATGGAAATTGTAAATTCTGTTTCCTATCTGTTTCTGTATAGGTGAGGGATTATCCAGATTTCTAAAAGGGCTTTCTTAATTGTGTGCACCTATTCACATTATATCCACTCTTTGCTACCTGACATTTCCCCTTCTCAACGTCATCCCATTTATCTATCAGAGACAATGAAATAAAATGGCAAAGATGCCAAATTTCCCACTTTTGTCTTTCCTACTTTGGTCTTGCATTACACAGATTGATTTAGAAGATGTGAAATTGTGCCTCAGTAACAAATAGGAAACCTTCCTCTTTCTTCATGAAGCTATTGTTTCCCACAATGCCTTTTACAATTTTTTAAAGATTTTTAAAATTATCAAAAGTGGTGGAATTAAAAAAACAATATGAACCAATATACTACAACATTGGAGCAGAATGAAGCCAATGAATTGTTAGTTAAAGTTCAATTTTGGAAAGTGAGTAATGTTCCCCTAATTTCAGACCAAATCTTGGTATTTTGGGCCTGATGAATTCTGCTGGCCTTACCCCAAAGAGTCTCTTAGGTTCCATCAAACCATTACGTCCATGGGTACCCAGTGGTGATGAGCTGGTATTTGTGTATGCTGGGACTTTTGCTGAGGGGCCTCACAATCAGAAATGAAATTGAGTTTCAAACTGTCAACATGGTAAGCACCATACACACCTACCTGGTGACTCACTTATCTCTTGGGACTCATACCAATGGGTGCTCTTTCAGTGATTGACCCCAACAGAAAGCTGGTAGGCAGAAGAGGAACTCAGAGTGACTTGGGCTTTGTTCTTAGTTGCCTCAAGGGCTTCGTGCTGGGATAAGGAGGCATTGCTGTGCAGCTTGGCCCCTCCCTGGCGCACCTAGGCCTAGAAGAGGCTTTCACAAACACTGCATCACTCTGTAGCTCCATACAGGTTGCTCGGGAAAAATCACAGGCAAAGACTGACATTGACTTACAACAGAGTGCCCACCACCCCCATATCAAGAGGCTCCAGTGGGGAGCTACAGAGCATGAAACAATTATCTCCACAAGACAAACACTGAAAGGAAGGTCTTGGCACGTGCCATACCACACTGGTGTGCATTACTCAACATTGGGTCAGCCATCACACAGCAGCTTGTATACTGTGGTCAGCCATCCTGAGCAGCAACACCATCCACTAATAGACCAACATCAACACTCTACAAAAGAGGGCTCACATCACACACAAGTGAAATTCCTGGAGCTCTTAGCTCTGGTGATCAGAAAGTATGTTCCAATGAGCCTGACAAAACACCTAATACAGAAGGCCATTTTTCCAAGACTTGGAGGCAAAGAACATCTACCCATATTCATGGAAACAAATATAGAGGGAAAGCTTAAATGGGAAGAAAAAGAAATGTGCTCTAATTAAGAAACAGGAAAAATTCCCAGAAAAAAACAAATAAATGAAATCGAGGCAAGATAAGCACCACATACAGAGTTCAAAAACATTGGTACAAAGATGCTCAAGGGACATAGCGAGAACTTCAACAAGGAGACAGTATGTATGAAAAAGTGTTAATAAGTCATAAAAAATATCCACTCAGAAATGAAGAAATAATACCTGAAATGAAGAAAACACAAGAAAGAATCATAGCAGAGAAGATGAAGCATAGAATAGAATCTTTGACTTAGAAGAGAATATAGCAGGAAGCAACCAATTAGAGCAGCAATATATATACTTTTATAAAAGCACACATACTTTTATAAAAGTGTATATAAAGAAGAGATACTTTTATGAAAGTATCTATACTAATAAAAGGATAATATGGTAATTAGACTGGATAGACCGGACATCTTCCGGACTTCCTTTTGGATGTCCTTCTGGACAAAGCCACAGTGGCGGGGGCCAAGGCACAAGGGGTTATTAGGCAAGCGGGAGAGAGTGGTTTGGGGCGATCAGGATGGCAGGGAAGTGAGGTTAGGGGCATCAGGCAGGAAGGCAAAGGGGTTAGAAATGATCAGGCAGGCAGAGTGTTTAGGGGCAATCAGGCAGGCAGACAGGTGAGTGGTTAGGGGTTAGCTGTCCTGAAATGCGAGAGGAAAGTCCAACTGCAGAATCGGGCCTAAACCGGCAGTAAGACATCCCCTGAGGAGTCCCGGATTGGAGAGGGTGCAGGCCAGGCTGAAGGAACCCCCTCTAGTGCATGAATTTTGTGCCCTGGGCCTCTAGTATATATATTATTTTTCTCAATTAAACTAGTTTAAGAAATTTCTTGGATAACAGAAAACATAGCAATGTCCATAGGCACACCAGAAGGAGGAGAACAAGAGAAAAATTAAGAACCTATTTGAGAAAATAATGACTGAAAACTTCCTTAGCCTGGTGAAGAAGAGGCCACACAAGTGCAGGATGCAAAGAGAGTCCCAAACAAGACACTTTGTAATTAAGATGGAAAAGCTTCAAGAAAAGGAGATCTAAGAAGCAGAGAGGGAAAACCAGATAGCACCCAATAAGGGAGTCCCCATAAGTCTATTAGATGCTTTCTCAACAGAAACATTTCAGGCTGATAGTTACTGGTACAAAATATTCAAAGTGATAAAACAGTAGGACCTACAACCAAGACTACTCTACTCATCAAAGGTATCATTTCTAATTGAAGAGGAGATAAAGAGCTTCCTAGGTAACCTAAAAAAGTTCATCACACACACAAAAAAAGAGACAATATCATGGGAAATGTTAAAGTGGCTTCTATATAAAAAGCAAAAGAAAAAGGCAGGGGACATAATTTTAAAGAATAAAATAGCAATAAGCCAGTACCTATCAATAATCCCTGTAAATGCCCAGCAGGAGGCATATATGTCTTAAAAGCTCCAATCAAAAGACAGAGTTAAATGGATGGCTAAGAAAACAAGATCCTAATATGTGCCATCTAAAAAAGAACATCTTCAGAAAAAGATACACACATACTGAAAGGAAAAAGAAGGAAAAAGATATTTCCTGAAAATACAAACAAAAAGGGCCCTAGTCTGGTGTCTCATTTGGTTAGAGTGTTGGCCCAATGTGCCAACTTTGTGGGTTTAATCTCTCATCAGGGATATATAAGAAGCAACCAATGAATGCATAAATAAGTGGAGCAACAAATCAATGTTTCTTCCTTTTTCTGTCTATCCTTTTCTCTCTCTCTCTCAAATCAATAAATACAAATTCACTTAAAAAATATTCCTGTGGCCAGTGTTGCTCAACAGTCAAGTGTCTACCTAAGAAACAAGAGGTTACCAGCCTGGTCAGGGCACACGCCCGGAATACAGGCCAAATCCTCAGAAGCAGGCATGAAGAAGGCAGAGGATGGATGTTTCTCTCTTCTTGATGTTTAGAGCTCTTTATCCCTCTCCCTTCCTCTCCCTGAAATCAATAAAAATGTATTTAAAAAATAAAATAAAATATATTTCTTAAATATTTTTAAATGCAAACAACAGCAAAAGCTGGGATAGCAATACTTATTTCAGAGAAAATAGAAGTTAAATCTAAGACTATAGAAAGAGACAAAGGAGGCCATTGCATAATGATATGGGATCAATCTAACAAGAAGAAATTACATTTATAAACAGGAGCACTTCAATCCATAAAGCAAATATTGATACCATCATAGTTAAAATATTAAATTCTCCATTGACATCAAAGAATAGATCTTACAAAAAAATCATGAAGATAACAGCACCTTTAAGGACATATTTTACCTGATGCATTTCATTTTTATTTTCAGAGTGTTATTACCCTAAACTTGCAGGGTATAAATTTTCTTCAAGTGTACATGGAATAATTTCCAAACTAGACCATGAGTAAAGCCATAAAACAAGCCTCAGTAAATTTAAAAAGATTGAAATCATTTTACACATCTTCTCCAAGCACAATGGTATCCAACAAGAAATCAATTTAAGAAGAAAAAAAAAAGAAAAAGAAAACCGTAAAAAAACACACAAACACTTGGAGAGTTCAGAGAAGTCACTGGGTTAAAAATGAGATCAAGGAAGAAATCAAATGATACCTTGACACAAATGAAATGAGAACATGACAACTAAAAATCTATGGGACATCATGAAAGCAGTTCTAAGAGGGAAACTCACAGCAATACAGGCCTATCTCAAGAAATAAGAAAAATCTCAAATTAACAATGTAACCTTTACCAGAAGACATGATTTAAATGAGCCTAATGAAGTGGTCGGCAAACTTACGGCTCGGCAAACCGCAGCTCATGAGCCACATGTGGCTCTTTGGCCCCTTGAGTATGGCGGTATTTTGTGGAAGACCCACACTCAAGGGGCCAAAGAACCGCTTGTAGCTCCAGAGCCGTGGTTTGCCGCCCAAGGGCCTATTGGATTATTTTAAAAGGTGTGTGACATGATCTTAATTCTATTGATTGATTATGACAGTATTCTTTTCTTAGTGATTTAACTTCAACGAACATCAACCATTTTAAAGTGAAAAATTCAGAAGCATTTGACACATGTACTATGTTGTGCACTGATCACCTCTATTTAGTTCCAAAAACCTTCATCACTCCAGAAGGGAACCTCATTCTCATGAAATAGGAAATCTCCATTCCCCTACCCAGTCTCTGTCAAACACTTGTCTGATGTCTGTCTCAATGGACTCACTTATTGGGGCAATTGCATATAAAAGGAATCATACAATAAAGTAAATATATTTTGCACTGTGGACTGTGGGTCACAGTGTTTGGAGTGTCCACCCATGCACTGAAGGGTCACAGGTTCAATTCCCATTTCAATATTCCCAAGTTATCAGTGCAATCCCTATTGTGGACCATGCAGGAGGCAGCTAATCAATGTTTGTTTCTCACATCAAAGTGTCTCTCTCTCTCTCTCTCTCTCTCTCTCTCTCTCTCTCTCTCTCTGTCTCTCTCTCTCTCTCTCTCTCTCTCTGTCCCCTACCCCTTCCACTCTCTCTAAAATCAATAAAGCAAACAAATATTTCCTTGCTTGAGGATTTAACTACGAAAAGACTAATTTTACATTACAAACATAAAACAATGATAGGAATGCCACTAGGAAATTTTAAGAGTAAGTGTTACACAAATTCAATTGAGAGCAAGAAAATCAATTCCACAAGAGAACACTTTACCTTGAAGACTAAGTTGTCTGATGTAGGACATGCAACAGCAATGCGATGTTTGCTGAAATATCCACAGCACAAATGAGGGAATTCATTTTCAAAAACAAAACAAAACAAAATTTTCAGTGGAAGACCAGCTTTATGTATATCAAATAAAGATTCTTTATATAATTAACACTAGGCCTATGTTTGAAAAAAGCTTTTAGTTATCTACTTCTGCTGTGACCTCTCCCAGCCTATGAACTATTTAATGGACACATGCTGACTAGGATTAATTGGTTTTCACCACTTACTGGCTGACATAACTTTTATTCCCTGAAGTGGAACACATCTGATGACCCAAATTAAGGCAGGAAGATACATTGTTCCTTCCTCATCATCTGTCCCTGGTTCAAAGACTAAGCGATGTCAGTCAAAAATGCATTCTTGTTTCTTTAGCATGGAAACCACTTATTAAGGAGATCCCATTCCTTCCATTAATCCTCAAGCCATACAGCAAGTTCTCTGAAATGGTGGGAAGTTAAATATTCAAATGCATATATATGCTGTTAGCCTTCCCACTCCTACATCACACTTTTGCAGGCTCCATACAGTCTCCAACATTTAAATCTTAAGCTTATGAAGGCACAGACTCATGAAACAAGCATGGGCTCAAATGACCAAGAATAGGAGCTCTCTGTTTTCCTTGCTCTTGGAAAAGAAAATAAATGAAGTCTGAGTGATCAACTCATAACACAGGTGTGTCACCCAACTCCATTAGTGATTTGACATCTAGTCTTACTCTTACTCAACCCTCTGTGTACATGGGAGTCACATCAGCTAATTGGAAAACAGGTAGAGGACAGAAGACACCTGCCTTGGGCCATAGATCTATGTAGTTCAGCCATCTCCCATCCCCTAGGACTCTAGGGAACCTAAGCTCCACTCTGTGAGTCAGAGTTCAGGTTGATGAGACCATAGTTGTATTTGTGATCAAAAGAATCTTTCCAGAGCCTCCAATTTTTTTAAATATCTTTCTAAAGAAACCTTGAATGTTCCTAGCTCCTCCAATTAAACAAATAAACAGGAGAACAACAACCTCCTCAGGAGATCCTTGAGCCCAATATTTTAATCTGCCAAATCATGTGGCCTTCCTTCTTAAAATGTATCTTTAACTTGTCTTATCTCCATCTGCATTCTAAAACTCTATTCCAATCACAACCCAGTGTTGTTCCTCTTGAAACCTGGGATTCCCCTTCTAAAGCCATTCTTATCTTCTATTGACTGCATTCACTGCCCACTCCCCATATTTGTATTTTGAACCTCACCTGCAGAATGATAAAAAAGGAAGAGTATTACACTCATCAACCTGAATTTACAAGTCAGTTCCAACTTTTACTATACCCCAATAAGTCATTTTAAAATCTTTGAATTTCTAATACTCCATGCAACCAACCACTTGGCCAGGACATTAAACACTGGTTGAAGAGCTAGAGGGAATTGTGTTTAATTAATTTCTAGGCTTTCTTAAATTCCTGAAATTCTTTGTGCCTTTGATTCTGTCTATAGAAAAATGGAGAACACCATATGTGGCAGAATTGGAAAAAAAAAAATTACACAATGAAAGAAACGTCCTGTTGAAATCGGTTTGGCTCAGTAGATAGAGCGTCGGCCTGTGGACTGAAGGGTCCCAGGTTCGATTCCAGTCACGGGCATGTACCTGGGTTGTGGGCACATTCCCAGTAGGAGATGTGCGGGAGGCAGCTGATCCATGTTTCTCTCACATCGATGTTTCTAACTATCTCTCTCCCTTCTTCTCTGTAAAAAATCAATAAAACATATTTAAAAAAAAAAGAAAGAAAGAAACGTCCAAAAAAGTAGAGAATAAAAAATTTTAAAGTCAAGAAGTCATGGGAGAATTAAGATAGTGTATAGCAACAATGAAAAAACCTCATACAATTAGGTTAAGGTACTAGCCTGAAAAGAAAACCAGACTGGGAAGACAATAAATAAAGAAATCAAATAGAAATATCCTCTAAGTACCTGCTGAATTTAATGAAGTTAACAGGGTTTATACATAGATATTCTCTACTTACAGATGAATAATTCATTACAAGATGTAAAGATATCATTTTAACCTAACCAGGCCTTGCTTAGGTATACTCTTTGGTTCTGTGGCCATAGCTAACTGCTATAAACCCTAGTAGCTTTGGCGGGAAGAAAAAGGTTCTATTTACTGATACCACTACAATTGTCAAGAATAGTAAGGTAAGCCCTAACCGATTTGGCTCAGTGGATGATAGAGCATCAGCCTGTGGACTGAAAGGTCCCAGGTTCGATTCCGGTCAAGGGCATGTACCTGGGTTGCAGGCACATCCCCAGTGGGGGGTGTGCATGAGGCAGCTGATCGATGTTTCTCTCTCAAAGATGTTTCTAACTCTCTCTCTCCCTTCCTCTCTGTAAAAAATCAATAAAATATATTAAAAAAATTATTAAAATATATTAGAAAAAAGAATAGTAAGGTAAGTGCTTGGACTAACTAGGTCTCTTAGAAAAACTCTAAATCAGACTTAACACACAATCAGATTTACTTTCTGAGTTGATCTGATTCGCTTCTCTATCTCAAGCCAGTGCTACACAGGAATTTATCAGACATGTTGAGGAACAACGGAATAGATTTGGAAGTCAAACAGGTGGACACACGGTAACTATAGAATCAGGTGTCAATTCCTCCACCTCCCTGCACCACAGTTCCCACATTAATAAAAATTTGCCTAATTATTACAATAGCACAGCTACTTTGAAAGTTATTGTGATGACTAAATAACACAGGTTAGTTACATAATATAGGGCCGACTCTAGCCAATAGTTGACTACTCTAGAACTGTTAGATTCTTTTCTTAGTATTCCTTTAGGTAAAATATTGTTTTTAAAAATCCACAAAATCCTACCTGTATAAAGACTCTTCTTCAGATATCTCACGTACTATTAAGGAAAAAGGTAAAATACATTTTGAAACAATAATATAAATATACAGGAAATTAAAAGTACCTGAGTAATGCTTTGTTAGAAAGTATTCCTTTGGAACCACACACCATATACCAGGGTCAATATTAATCATAGTGTCGGTAGGCCATTAATACATTAAGAATTCTTACTTTCTCTTTTTAAATATATCAAATGAAAGAAAGAAAAGAATGGGATCTGATATGTACAATGGACATAATCCCAAACAAACCCCATTAGACTGACAGAAAATGGTATGGATGGTAAAAGCAGAATCATAAACTAACAGTATCAAACTAATATAGCATGAATTTTATGGACTCCTTTCACTAAGAAAGTTTAGAAGACTGTACTTATTTTTCCATAACACAATACAACTTCTCCAGTTCGTTAGTGAAGATGCGCTAGTTTAGGATGAAACACTCTATCACAAAAAAGCTTGGTCGCCAAGTACTACACTTTGCAGCCTAGCAAAACATAGGAAACAGACTCTTTCTAGCAACATTTCTAACTGCAAGATAAGTAGAAAAGACTTTGTGACACCAGTTGTATAACGTAGAATCCCTTGAGACTGTCTTCTTCCAAGGCTACCTTGTATCTGTTACCACATCCTTGTGCAGGGGGGTTCAGACGGGGAGGGCTCTGCAGTAGTGCATGAGGTCATTTTTCTCAACCCTGCCCAGCAGCTGGCAAATGCCTGTAGAAATCAAGCTTGTTCTGCTTGTATGGCATATGTCATCATAGCCTATGCTGATGAACAATAAGCCACAATAATTATCACATGTCATATAATAGTGTTCTAGTACTTGCAGAGTTCTTTCTATTTCCTCCTTTTCTTAATTTCTTATAAAAATGAAAGCATGGCTTTCCCATTAAAGGAAGTTGTTGGAAGTCAAAAAGTCAAAGAAATATTACCCAGAATGTAGGGATATCCATGGATATTCCAACAAACTCAACATGTATGGAAACATACTGGTCTTTTCAGTTGAACTGTTGCTCTTTCCTGTTCATCTCACAAAGACATATTCTTCATGTACAATCTAAATGCCAGTGCACTGCCTGGAAACCTACAAAACACCTTGCATTTCTCTCTCCCCGCCAATGTTTTACATTGATTCGTCACAAAATTATATGAACTAGACCTCTTCTCTGTCTCTGCTTTGTTTTGTTACTGTCAACTGCCCTAGTCAAACAATGGCACTTAACAGATGGCTCTCACAGGGGGAAAATCCCACCAATTATTATTGTTTCCTCTTAAATTAATAAGTTTTTTAGAGCAGAAACAATGAGAAAGACATAGTCCTAGAAAAACAATGACATTTTAAATGGAATAAATTGAGCTTTCTGATTCACCTCTGCATGGATAGGTGAAACTTCATAATAAACTAATGCTAGCCCGAAGAGGCAAAATCTTCCTTTGTTTCCCAGTCTCCTTATGTGCTTTCCTATCATCTCTTATTTATATGCGGTGCCAGGGGGTTCACTAGGAAATGAGAAATCACAGGCCAAATACAAGCTGTCCTCAGGTTTTGTAAAGAAATGTCTCACTGGAACACAGTCATGCCTGTTCACTTAAAGATTGTCTAGTACGTCTCTCACAGTACAATGGCAGACTTGAGTAAATATTACAGACCACATTGCCTAAAATCAGGTCTATTACAGGCAAATCTTGCTAATACCTACTTCATATCACAACCAGAGGGCCCTAATCAAACCTAATCTTGTTACACTTCTGCTCAAAACTCCTGAGTCGCTGTGGTAAATATTGCTGGCTCCCTTCCTCTGTCTCCACTCTTGCTGGAGAACCATAACTCTGTTTGGACATTCACTGTCATGAAACACAACGAAGGTGTTATCTCCCATGCTGCAAGAAGAGAAATAATTATACTGAGCTCATCACTGTAACTAGTTTACCACTAACTGGTTTAGGAATGACTATGTGATGTAACCCAAGCCTATAATATGTTAGGAAGGGGAAGTCAAATGCAAGGCAATCAGTTTTCTTCCAAATTAAAAGAAACATATTGGCCACGCCAGTGTGATTCAGTGGATTGAAAATCATCCCATGGACCAAGAGACGCCTGGTAGGACTCCCATTTAGGGCATATGCCCAGGTTACAGGCTTGATGCCCAGTATTAGTGGGCACGAGGCAGCCGAGTCATGTGATTGTTTCCTTGATATTTCCATCTCTCTCTCCCTTTCCCCTCTTCTCTCACTCTATATCAATAAAAGCTTATTTTTAAAAAAAAAAAATTAAAGGAAGCACATATCTCAATATCACTAATCAGGAAATGCAAATGAAAGCCATAATGAAGTGCCAGCTCACTACTCTCAAAAATTCTGTCATCAAAATATCTACACTAATAAAAGAGAAACATGCAAATTGGTGTCACTCTGCTATGCCCAACAGCCAATCGGATGAGTATGCAAATTAATCCAACAAAGATGGTGTTTCATTTGCATACACAGGCACTGAGCGGAGAATGAAGGCTCTGGCCAAAGTGAAGCCTGAATATTGTGAAGACTGAAGACTGAAGAGGTTTGGCAGCAGAGAAGCCAAGGCTTGCTGCGGTCGAACCAAAGACAAGGATTCTGGGTGCCGGAAGAAAACCCGCAGGAAAACCTTGAGTGGTGGCCAGAAGCTGGAGGCTTGGGTTTCAGCAGGCGATGGAGGAAGTCAAGCTTCCAGCCTGCTCTGGCCATTGCTCAAGGGAGAGAACAACAAGAAGGCACAGCCAGGAGTCTGAGAGATCAACACAGGGGGGTGCCTACTCCAAGTTTCCATGGTGTGGCTGGGGGCAGGCCCTCAGTGGACACACACACACACACACACACACACACACACACACACTAGGTGCCTACTATGAGCCTCTGATGCAGCTGGGGGCAGGCCCCAAGTGGGGACAAACACACACACACACACACGGGACGACTGCTCCGAGCATTAAATGTGGCTGGGGGCAGGTCCCAGAGGACACACACACACACACACACACACACACACACACGGCTCATGCTCTAAGCCTCGGTTGCCAGACCGTGGCTTAGGCCTGCTACCTATGGGAAGCTGGCCTAAGCCATCAGCAGCGCATCCACTGCAGGCTCCTGGACTGTGAGAGGGGGCAGGCTGGGCTGAAGGACCCCCATTCCCCGGTGCAGTAATTTCATGCACCAGGCCTCTAGTAAATAAACAACAAGTGTTGGTGAGGATATGAAGAACAAGAAAACTTTTGTGTACTATTCATATGATTGTAAATTGGTAGAGTCATTGTAGACAACAACATGGAATTTTTTCAAAAATTTGGAAATAGAACTGCCATTCCACTTCTGTATATTTATATAACAAATACATGAACAGGAATTTGAAAAGATATCCACACCCCTATGTTCACTGCACCATTATTTACAATAGCCAAGATATATAAACACTCTAGGTGTCCTTATATAGATAAATGAATAAAGAAGATGCAACATATGTGATATTACTCAGATGTAAAAAAGAACAAAATTTTGTCACTTAGTGCAACATCCATGGACTGAGTGGAGATTATGCTAAGTGAAATAAGACTTAGAAAGACAAATATCTTATCTCACTTACATGTGCAATCTAAAACCACAAAGCAAACAAAACAAAACCACACCCCATTGTTACAAAGAACAAAGTGATGTTTGCCAGAGGGTAGTGAGTTGAAGAGGTAGCTGAAATAGAAGAATATGAATAAGAAGTGCAGAATTCTAGTTATAAAATATATAGACAACAGACATCTACTGTACAGCAAAGGGAATGTGTCAATCTTATCTAGTAAAAGGGTAATATGCAAATTGACCATCACTCCAACACACAAAATGGCTGCACCCATGCGGACATAAGATGGCCAGCAGGGGAGGTCAGTTGTGGGCTATTACGCCAGCATGAGAGGGAAGTAGGGAGGTACCAGGCCTGAAAGGGAGGGCAGCTGGGGGAGACCCAGAAAACCAGGAGAGGGCAGTTGTGGGGTCACAAGGCCAGCAGGGGAGGGCAATTGGAGTCAACCTGTCCTGCACAGGAGGACATAAGGCGACCAAGCTGGCAGGGTAAAGCAGTTAGGAGTTACCAGGCTGGCAGAGGAACAGTTAGGCATCTAACAGGCTGGCACAGGAGTGGTTCGGGTCAATGAGCAGGCAGGCAGGCTAGCAATTGGGAACCAGCAGTCCTGGATTGTGAGAGGGATGTCAGACTGCCCATTTAGGCCCAATCCGAGGAGGATCAAGCCTAAACGGGCAGTCAGAAGTCTCTTGAGGGGTCCCACATTGGAGAGAGTGCAGGCTGGGTTGAGGGACACACCCCCTCCCTCATGCATGAATTTCATGCACCTGGCCTCTAGTACTGTAATGACATGGTATGGTGATAGATGGTAACTAGACTTACCATGGTGATGCATCATAAGATATGTAAAAGTCAAACCTCTATGTCACACAACTGAAAGTAATATATTGTGTGCCATCTAGACTTTAACAAAACATTTAAAATTGAGCAAAGATTGGGCCTTCACATAGTGTCATGTGAGAATAGGATGCTTTAGAGCCATCGCTAATTCTCTCACCAGGAAAGCAGACATAAGCACTGACAACCTCACAGCTGAATATGGGACAACACCTAGGATCCTAATGACATCACTGAACACCAAAACAATCCTGGTTCCTATTGTTTCAGCCTCTTAATTAGGCTACCCATTATTACCTGAAGCTAAAAGCATTCTATCTGATAAATTTCCCAAGGCCACAGGATAATATTTAGTCCTCTCTGTAGTACTAAAGACTTTCATAAGCTTGCTTTAGCTAGGCACTCCCCTCATTCCCACCCATTCCCACAGCACACATTTTGCACATTGAAGTGGTACAGCTCAAAAATCCTCCAACGTTATGGTGCACATCATAGCCCTTGGACTCATGTTCTTATTGCCAAATATCACCCTTCTGCCCCTTTAACCTGGCAAACATCTCCATCTGCAGGCTTAATATAAATCTCATCCATATTTTTATTTTATATTAATTATTTTATTTGTGTGTAGGCAAATTTTAGAGGACATTTAGTATTAAAGTTGGGGATAGTGAAACAAGAAAAGCCTGGGGAAATGAGCCCAGGCTCACTAAGAAGTCAGGTTTAGAGGGTTTGCCCAGGATGAATTGCTAGTGACCATTGTTGCACTGGTTGGAAGCCTCCTGGGGTCCCTTAGAGTTTAGGAGAATCATCCCTGTGGGGAAAGAAAATGGGGAAGTCTTGGGTGTGCAAGCATGTCTTTATTTTTCTTTAATTTTTAGCACCTTTTAAACATTGATTTAAGAAAAAGAGAGATTGGGAGAACATTGGTTTTTTGTTCCACTTATTTAAGTATTCATGAGTTGATTCTGGTATGGACCATGACCAGGGATCAAACCCACAACTTGGCCCATTGGTACAGTACTTTAAGCAAGTGACCAACCAGCCAAGCTTCACCACATTTTTAAAGCTAATTCTCATCATGGCCTTAAAGTTGCTGGCACCTGCTACACACCAATAAAAAAGAATAAATAATGATAATAATAAGCTTCTAGTGTGTTCTACCACCAAGCAATCACTGAATAAAGTATAGTAATAAATAAAAATGGCAATAACAAGCTCTTGGAGGGCAGAGACTGTGTTTTTAAAACATTTCAATTCTGCAACATCAGAATAGCATTCAGTACATAAATGGCACCTGAGAGTTAAATAGTACACCAGTAAGCAGACAAATTAATAAGCGAATTTTGACATTGTCTTTGAAAATTCTGATGAGATAAACACAGACATAAAGCAGTGACAGCTCACATATTATGAGATCAAGGTCAAAATGATATTGCATCTTTGTATTTCCTATAAGTTACAAAATCAACCTACACAAATCCTCTTGTAAAGGTCTACTAAGGTGTCCTCCTACAGTTCCGGTTCAGATTGCAAAATGTAGTAGGTGCCAAATCTGGGTAGGACACTAGCATCTTTGTCACTGTGAAACACTTTTGTACGTTTTTACAATGTATTGATTCCCGAGTTGGGTTTTTATATACAGCATTTATTATGATTATCTTTTGATCAATACAAAGAGAGCCTCTTGTCCTAAAGAAATTGCAGTGTCCTGACAACTATACAACAAACAGGAGGAACCATCTTGTTCTAATGCATCAACATACCTCATTCTGTTCTGACTTCTGAGGAATGAAGTTGATGATAGTGAGGCCTTTTTGGCATAATATGTAAAGTACCTATGATTCTCAACATGTATTTCCCTTCTGACTTCTGTGCTATTGGTAGGTATCTTATAAAACAACCTCAAAGGTCCCAGACAGTGTGGTTCATTGATTGAGGGTTGACCTTTGAACCAGGAGGTCAAGGTTCCATTAGTGATTAAAGCACATGCCCCCTTTATGGGCTAGGTTCCTAGTATGGAGAATGCAGGAAGTAGATAATCAATGATTACCTCTCATCTTTGATGTTTCTCTCTCTCTCTCTCCCTCTCCCTTTCTCTCTGAAATCCATAAAAGTATTACTAAAAAAATTATTTCACTGGGATAGTTGGACACTAAGTGTTGAAGTTCTTATTGTTTGCCATTTGTTTGTGGTACCAGGAAAGTATTGTTGAGTTCCCACTTTTAGCGACTTTTTTAGTGAGACAAATCACTCTGTAAAAACAGATTTTCAGCTCTAGCCAGTTTGGCTCAGTCAGAGAGCATCAGCCTATGAACTGAAGGGTCCGGGGGTTGGTTCTGTTAAAGGTCACATGCCTTGGTTGACTGCTCAATCCCAGGGGGGGGGGCATGCAGGGGGCAGCTGATCAATGATTTTCTCTCATCATTGATGTTTCTACCTCTCTCTCCCTCTCTCTTCCTCTCTCCAATAAATAAAAATATTTTTAAAAAACAAACAAACCAGCTTTCATTCACTAAATGTAATCCATTGCCTGTAAAAACTACACAAAATGTCCATTTTATATAACAAGTCCAGTCTATTACAATGTGAAAATAGAGAAAACATACGGCATCCTAACTTAAAATATTTTTTTCTTTTTTACATAAAAATATCACATAGGATTTTATGGATCAATACTAAATAAATGAACTTTTCAAACAATATTGACCCAGATTTTAAAATTACCTAAACTTAATTTTTTTCAATAATACTGAATACAATAAACATTCACATGAAACTTACACATTGTTTGTTTTTTATTGTTCCTTCATTATCAAAATTTCCTTACACTTAATTCATTTATGGTGGGGCCACCAAGAGTAATTCACTATCAGAAGTCTTACCAAGATTGTTACTGTCAGAAGATTTCATAGGACTTCTTTCTTCTTTATTTTCAGAAGTTGATTGTTGGTTGCTGTGAATAAAAAATGGTGATAAATGATATTACCATCGTAATACAAATATAAAAATATTTTCCAAATATTGTAAATTCTTCGCATATTTCAGAGAATATCAGAGTTAATATTAAAACATTAATTATACAACACACTTCAAATTTGTAAGTTCTACAAACTTTTTATGAACATGTAATTTTTAAAGAAATGTCGCATAAAAGAGTCATGATTTGAAGGCAGTCTAGTTCAGTGACTTAATTAGAGTTAGCTTGACATAATGGCAAGTTTCTTGAACTCAGACTTCCTAGCTCTATAAATATAGCTATTTCTTCTCAAACAAGTCACTTTTCTGTGGCTCATGGTCTTCCTCTACAAAATAAAAATCTAACTGCCTTACTTTAGAAGGTTGCTAGGAGACTGAAATGAAAGAACACATCAAAAAGAGATGCTCAGAGAAACAGTAAGGAAAAGGGAAAATCTGTTATTGAACTCGATTTGTTGAAACTGTGTTGGAATCCCAAAAAAACCCTAATGTGGGTTTTTCATAGTTTCTAAAATTCAAATGTTGCCGTTTTCTGAAAATGCTATTAATTTTGGTTATTACCTGGCCTTTCTTTGTGTTTTGTGATTCAGGGTATCTCAGTTACTATATAACTTGCAACTAAATCTATGTACAAATGTCTTACCTCATGAACTCAGATAGCAAAAAGCTCCCTTAGTTTTTTTTTGATTCATGTGAATTATAGAAAATTAATAGAAGGCAGGACCTGGCCTGGACCACTACTATCCCTTCTCTTCTTTCTTCTTCCTCAAACTGTGAACCAGCATATCTTTATGACATGAAAACTATGCTTAATCTCCATGTCCTCTCTCCCCATTGGCTTGGAAGATAGAATCCTACTTGTCACACATGGATACTGATGGGTCATGCACACATAGCAATTGTAAGGACAATTAACCTACTTTTGAATCAGAGCGTTCTGTTGATTGGCTTCCATCTGAGACACAATTTAAAATATTTTGAAACCTGAGGAAATTCAACTCACTTGGGAGTGTTTCATTGTTATGGCAAAGAGATCACTTGAGGGGCCAATCTCTATTTTGGAATCTCAGACAAGCTGGTGCCTACTGCTCTTGGAAAGGCAATGTGGGACCTTCCACTATCTGAACAAAGGTGCTCTATAGGATTTAATGTGAACCCGGGAACAGAACTGGTGACAAGGGAGGAAGGAATGTCTGGTCTTTTTCTGTAGCATTATTTGACCTCGCTGACACCTTAGAATGTTTCCAACTAACACTTGTTTCTTCTATCCTAAGGCCTTGCTTGTTTCACTGTCCCCAACTTTAACAAATGTACTCTATGAATAAAATATAAAAGAATGAACAATTGTACCCTTCCACCTGATGATCTTTCAAACCTCTAGTTACTAAAAATTCCACCATTTTTTCCTTGTTTTCATGTTTGGCAAGTGAAAGTGGTGTGAAGTCATCCTGTAGAGCAGAAGAAACAATTTATAATACATAAAATTACAGGTATCCAAACTGAATATTTGAATTTAAAAAGATCCTCTGAACTTAAACATATACTATAGGAAGTAAATAAAAAGCACCCCCTTTTGCTCTGGCTCATGTTCTCAGTGGTTAGACCTTGGGACTGCACATTGAAGGGTCCAGGTTTAATTCCCATTAAAGAGCACGTTCTCAGATAGCAGGCTTGATAACCAACTCTGGCCTGGACCTATGGGGAGTCACCCACACATTGGTGTTCCTTTCTCTCTCTCTCCTTCTTTCTCCCTCTCTTTCTCTCCTTCACTCCCTTCAATTCTCTCAAAAATCAATGGGAAAAAATATGCGTTGATGAGGGAAAAAAAAATACTAGCAGCCGATTTCTTCTCACCTCTGAACAAAACTGGCCCCTTCTTCCCTTTAAAGTTAATGTCCTCCACTCCATCTTCAACAGATTACCTCTAATATCATTCCCCAAAACTCACCTCAGAGATTTACAGTGCGGGTTCCAAGATTCTAAGTTCCTGTCTTACTATCTATCCTGGTATACTGTTGTCATCATGTTGCCTGTGGACTGGAACTTCCACTTCCCACTTGCACTCACCCAGCTCCCCTTGCTGGGTATTAGGTCTCCTCTTCCCACCCATCCCCAGCAGCACCCATTTCCTTAGCCCCTGTCAGCATAGCAACCAGTCCCCACCATCACTTTAACCCGCCTGGCCTTCAGTCCTTTGTGGGCTCTCAGCCTATCACCCACTCCCAGGCCCTAACAGGAAGTTCTTCCTTCTGGGGTGGAAGGGTAGCTGGGAGGCAAAGTTTTGCCCCTTCCATGGACACTACATTTCTCCAGCCCTCCCTAACTGGGCTTTGGAGTTGTTTCCATGGTGACACAGCCTGATCTATTGTATTCAGTGTATGTATGTGAGAAAGAAAATGCTTGTTCCCAGCTGGGGTGGCTCAGCAGTTGAGTGTTGACTCTTGAACCAGGAGGCACATGTAGGGCTTGTGGGCTGGATTCCCCAAAGGGGGTGTGCAGGAGGCAGCCAGTGGTTGATTCTCTGTCATCATTGATATTTTTATCTAACCCTCCCTTGATTTCTCTTTAAAGTCAATAAAACATACATTATTTTTTAAGAAAAGGCTTGAAACGGAAGTAAAAACATGTATTTCAAACATTTTGTAAATACAGTTACTTGATGTATACCTTATTTCTCACTTCCAGATTTGCCATACAGGAAACTAGCTTTTCCACGATAGTTGTGTTTTCACTAAGGACAGCATAGTGAAGAGCAGTGTTGCCGTGGATGTCGATTACATTTGGATCGGCACCATGCTCTAGTAGAATAGCAGCACATTCTTCTTGCTCATACTGAATGGCCTGTGAGTATTATGGCAAAAAATAGATGATAAGTTTTAGGAATGCAAAGTAACATGCCACAATTTTCACCGATGGCTTCAAGTTAAATGAGATAAACACATTGTTATTCTAAGTAATTAAATTAAACCCAATTCAATTGACATGGTTGGCTAATACATACGTGAATTAGAGCTGTTTTATTGTCAGTATCACAGAGATCCAATAGGCGACGTCTGCGTGCTAACTGACTCACCACTCTTTTATGGCCCTTGTAACAGGCCACCTTCAGAGCATGCCTATGAAAGTGAGAGGACTCCTTAGGAACTTAGAGTGCACTACATGAAAGCATACAATTGTCCATGTTCATGTAAACATTCTCCCTATGCCTTCAAAATAAATATTTCATTTTCTTCAGGAGACAGTACAGTATTGATTAGTTCTTGTTACTCAACACATTAGTGAAGAGAAGCCTATTTGAATTGAGAGAGGATGACCTGGGGATTCAGCTCAACTTGGTTTTGATCTTATTTTAACTGTCACATATCAGCTATCACTTGGCCTTCTGTGCCTCAATTTTCTCTTCAACAGAATGGGGATGAAGATAATAGGTATCTCACAGGAGACCAGAATCTATGCAAAGTGTTTAGTACAGTTCTTAGCCCAGAAAAAAAATAACTCAATAATTGTTAGATAATATCAGTATCATCATCATTATTATTACTAACAATTTACAAAAACAACATATCAATTAAGTAAAACGATATCATCAGACCTACTTTGCAGACTGACCATAAGAATCAGAAAGAACATAGTATTTCAATGCTTCTAAAATGCTTATTTTCTCACAATTTAACATTGCTGACATTGGAATCCATTTTTTAATTCAGAATGTCTTACAACCATTATTGGCAGCATTTATAAAATTAAGTAATCCAAAAAACACTGACAATCTAGCATCCATGGTACCTTACATTAAGTGAAATATTCCTAACCGTAACATTCCTCTGGCAGTTTTGTCAAATGTTTTCATTTAAATTCATATTAATTCTTAATAGCTTTATGGGGGTAAAGAGGGCACAAAAGGAAATCAAGAAAATTTTTAGAGGTAATTTGTGCTTTGATTTTTCAAGAAAATTTAACTCAAAGGATGGTCAGAATTCAAATATTTAAGTGGCTCATTTTGTTCAATATTTAGATTTTTAGGTTGTAGGGAAAACGGTGGTTCCCAATGATCAATATTAGTATTTATTACTATTATACATTAACAAAAGGCCAGTTAAAGTTTATCGTTTACAATTTCCTACTTTTAGAAATACTTTGGTTTGGAAGCAGGGAGAAAAAGCTTCAACCTGATGATGTCCTAATATTTCAATTATGAACATCTCATTTTGCTCATATTTGGCAACATGAATTTGTAAGGATGAAAGGGCCTGATTTGGAGGGAAAGGATCCTGAGTAGAATATGTCTGCTACATAATAAGTATGCAGGTTATATTTCATGTAAACATGGATTGAGAGAATGCACACACATAGTGGAAGAGTTCAATATTTTTAAATAAATCTTCATTGATTAAAAAAAAACATCAGCATTAATAATAATCTTTTATATTTTCTCTCATTTAAAAGAAAATTTATGGTTGAGAGTATTACAGATGTCCAACTTTTTTTTCCCATATTGTCACCCTCCACCTGGTTCCTGCCCTACCCCAGGCCTTCAACACCCTATTGTCTGTGTCCATAGGTAAAATATTAGGTTAATATTTTTGTGCCCCTTTGTTCCCCTTGTCTCTGACATACAAAAGTCTATTCCGTGTTTCCATGACTCTGGTACTATGTTATTCATCATTTTGTTTTTGTTGTTGTTCATTAGATTTCTTGTTCATTTTTTTAGATTTTTAGATTCAATTGACAACTCATAATAACAAAAGCATAACATGCTAATTAGTCCAAACGTTCTTCTGGACATCCTTCTGGACAACCCTCCAGACGAAGACGGGCTGTAGCCACAGGATCGAGGTAGCCTCCAAGGCTGCAAGGGAGGGATCCAGGATGCTGCCATGGCTGCGGAGGCTTACTCTTTCACAAATTTCGTGCATTGGGCCTCCAGTAGATAGATATATATTTTATATTTTATAACTTTTCGTATTCTTCTTCTTCTTACCCACTCTCCATATTTTTATTATGAAACTCAGCAGCAGAAAGATAAAGAAGGAAGACTGTTACACTCATCAACCTGAATTTATGAGTCAGTTCCACCATTTACTATAACCCAATAGGTCATTTTAAACTCTTTGAATTTCTAATACTCCACTTGGCCAGGACATTAAACAATGGTTGAAGAGCTAGAGGGAATTGTGTTTAATTAATTTCTAGGCTTTCTTAAATTCTTGAAATTCTATGTGCCTTTGATTGTGTCTATAGAAAACTGGAGAACACAATAGCAAGCAGAATTGGAAAAAAAATTACACAATGAAAGAAACACCCGGAAAAGTAGGGAAGAAGAATTTTTAAAGTCAAGAATTCATGGAATAGGAAAGAAAGCATATAGCAACAAAGGAAATAAACCTCACACAAGTAGGCAAAGTTACAAGCCTGAAAAGAAAACTAGAGTGGGAAGACAATAAATAGAGAAAACAATTAGAGATATCCTCTAAGTACATGCCAAATTTAATTAAGATAAGTGGTTTATTCATAGATTTTCTCTACTTACAGATAAAAAAGTCACTTTAACCTCACCAGGCCTTGTCTAGGTAAACGCTTTTGTTGTCTGGCCATACCTAACTGATAAGGATCCCAAAAGCTTTAGAGGGAAGAAAAAGATTCTATTTCCTGCTGCCACTACAATTGTCAAGAATAGTAACCTAAGTGCTTGGACTAACTAGGCCTCTTAGATAAACTCTGAATCCGAGTTAACACACAGTCAGATTTACTTTCTGAGTTCATCTGATTCGCATCTGTATCTCAAGCCAGTGCTACACAGGAATTTATCAGATATGTTGAGGGACAACAGAATAGATTTGGAAGTCAAAAAGGTGGTCACTCGCTAACTATAGAATCAGGTGTCAAACAACCTACCTCCCTGAACCACAGTTACCTCATCAATAAAAATTTGCCTAATTATTACAATAGGAAAGCTACTTTGAAAGTTATTGTGATGACTATATAACACGGCTTAGTTACATAATATAGGGTCGAGCGAATAGTAGACTACTCTACAACTGTTAGTTTATTTTCTCTGCATTCCTATAGGTAATATATTGTTTTTAAAAATCCACAAAATCCTACCTGAATAAGGCCTCTTCTTCAGTTCTCTCACGTACTATTAAAGAAAAAAGAAAAATACATTTTAAAACAATAAAAACAAATATGGGACATTAAAAGTACCTGAGTAATGCTTTGTTAGAAAGTATTCCTTTGGGACCACACACCATACACCAGAGGAAATATTAATCATATTATTGGTTGGTCATTAATACATTAAGAACACTTACTTTCTCTTTTTAAATATATCAAATGCAAGAAAGAAAGAATGGGATCTGATATTTACAATGAACATAATCTCAAACAAACCCCATTAGGCTGACAGAAAACGGTATGGATAGTAGAAGCAGAAACATAAACTAACAGCATCAAACTTATATGGCATGAATTTTCTGGTCTCCTTTCACTCGGAACGTTTAGAAGAGTGTACTTATTTTTCCATAACACAATTCAACTTCTCCAGTTCTTTTGTAAAGACTTGCTCGTTTAGGATGAAACACTCACAAAAAAAGCTTGGTTGCCAGGCACTACACTTTGCAGCCTAGCAAAACATAAGAAACAGATCCATTCTGGCACCTTTTGTAATTGCAAGACAAGTAGAAAAGACTGTGATTCCAGTTGGATAAAGACAGTGAGGGCTCTGCAGTAGTGCATGAGGTCATTTTTCTCAACCCTGCCCAGCAGGTGGCAAATGCCTGTAGAAATCAAGCTTGTTCTGCTTGTATGGCATGTGTCATCAGAGCCTATGCTGATGAACAACAAGCCAGAAAGGACAAAGAACGTCTTGGAAAACTACAGCCAATTTCATTGACATTTGAATGTTTTAAACAATTAAAAAGATACCCACTGTATGATTCCAAATATAAAACAGGAAAGGCAAAACTATGAAGACAGTAAAAAGATCAGTGGTTTCCAGGGCCAAGAGAGAAGGGGGAGAATAAATAAGCAGAGCACAGAGGATTTTAGGGCAATGAGATGATTCTATGTGATAATCTTAATGGTGGATTGCTGCCATCGAACATTTGTCAGAACCCCTAAAATGTACACCAAGAGAGAATCTTAATGTAAACTATGGACTTTGGTTGGTAATGATGGGTCAATGCAGGTTCATCAAAAGTGCCTCTCTGGTGCAGGGGGAAAAAATGAGCAAGGCTGTGTGTAGGGGATGTGGGGTTGATGGGAAGTCTCTGCACATTCTCCTCCTTTATGCTGTGCACCTAAACCCGCTCGAAAACTGTCTTCTTAAATTTTTACAGCTTCTGTGAAACATGCTATTGACATTTGTCAACATATTTATGCTATTGTCCAGACACAGTCACCTTGTAAATTAATATAAAGATCAAAGTATCAGAATATGGGTATTATCCTCAGAATTTAGGTAGCCATTTGAAAAGACATAAATAACGCCAAGAATTTTAACGGTATACTAGGGAAAGAAAATAACTGATAAATATAATTGACTATCTTGCTTTATAATTACAAGCAGGGATTAAGTGCAACATAAACCAAAATGAATCATCCATGTAATTGAAAGATATGTTTTATTATAACTTCAAATCAGATATCATTATGATAATTTCATCTAAAAATTATTTTGAAACATTAATTGGAGAAAAAAGAGAGCTTATAATTCCTAATATTGCCCTAGTAATTTATGTACAAATACCTGTTAAATACTCAACAAGAGTCAGAAAAAGAAGCAGCAATGCAAGCATTTATGCATCATGCGAGAGAAACCAGTACCATGTTATGTTATTATGTCACTGGCTTTAAAAAAAAAAAAAAGTAGGTCAATGCCAAAAATTCAGTGAGGGCCATACTGCTGTGCTGAAACATTTTATGCAGCAGGCCTAAGTTTGTTATCCTTAGAATGTCCTGCTTAAATGGCTACCCTTTCTTTGGTGTCTGAAAACTTAAATCTGGGGAGGGGGTTCCCACCTTTCCCTATCTGATAAGAGTGGCCCCCTGTGCCCAAAGAGTGGCACAAGCAATGAGGCTCATGCTGAACACTTGCTTTCCTTCTGGGAATCTAGAATTCTGGTACATAGTATGGGGAAGATGCTGATGTGAGTAGCGTGCCATGAAAACCTTGCCACTGAGTCTAAGAAGACATGTAGATTACACATTTCATGTGTGTGGTGAAAATTTGACACTGGAATAATTAAGCACATCCTGGTAATTCCACAGGGAGAGGACTCTTAGAAGCCTGTGCCTGGTGTCCCTCACACTTTGTCACACAAACCTGTTCACTGGGCTGATTTTGCTTTTGTCCTTTCACTGTAATAAATCTCAGGTAGGAGCATAACTATATGCTGAGTCCCGTGAATCATTCTAGTGAAAAGCAAACTTAGGTGAGGGTTTAGGAACCTCTCACACAATTTCATCAGGCAAGTTTCTTTATAATTTGGGTTGATACAAGATTATAGTCAGAACTTGATTTCATAGAATACCTTTCTTTGATTTTCTTTTGTTCCAAGCTTGTTTTAGAGATTTCGGCAGATCAGTAACTATGGAAATAAAGGCATGAAAGGGATACATAAAACATTAATGTCAGAAAACAATGTTAAACAAGCAGTAATCATATTTACTCAGAATAGAAGATACAGAATCTAAATGATTGGCAACATATCCTGGAATATAGAAGTTCCTCTCAAAAACATTGCCCCCATACAGACAATTTTCTCCAACTAAGCAGGCTTTAATCCTTTTTGCAATAGTAGTTATGAGTTAAATAACTGGGATAGCTACAGAAAAACCATAATTATCCCATGTCATGTAATTCTGTTCTAGTGCTTGCAGAGTTCTTTCTATTTCCTCTCAATCCTTTTCTTAATTTCTTATAAAACCAAAAGCATGGCTTGCTCATTAAAGGCAGTTGTTGGCAGGACAAGTCAAAAATTCAAAGAAATAGTACCCAGAATGTAGGGATATCCATGGATATTCCACCAAACTCAACAGGTATGGAAACAATGGCTCTTAACAGATGGCTCTCAATGGGGGAAAATCCCACCATTATTGTTCCCTCTTGAATTAACAAAGAAGATTTTTGAACAGAAAAATGAGAAAGGCATAGACCTAGATAAACAATGACACTTTAAATGGAATAACTTGAAGTTTCTGATTCATTTCTGCATGGATAAGTAAAACTTCATAGTAGACTGATGCTAGTCCAAGGAGGCAAAATCTTCCTTTGTTTCCCAGTCTCTTTATGTGTTTTCCTTTCATTTATCATTTACATGAGGGCGCGGGTGACTCAGCAAATGAAGAACCACAGGCCAAATAAGAGCTGCCATCAAGTTTTGTAAAGAAATGTCATTCCAGTTCACTTAAAGATTGTCTAGCACGGTTCTCACAGTACAGTGACAGACTTGAGTAGATATGATGGACCACATAGCCTAAGATTAGACCCTGTACAGGCAAGTCTTGCTGATACCTATTTCATATCACAACCAGAGGGCCATAATCAAACCCAATCTTGTTACACTTCTGCTCAAAACTCCAATGAATCCCTGCAGTAAATATGCTGGCTCCCTACCTCAGTCTCCACTCTTCCTGGAAAACCACAACTCTATTTGGACATTCACTGTCATGATTCATAATGAAGGTGGTATCTCCCAAGCTCCAAAATGAGAAATAATTATACTGAGTTCATCACAGTAACTAGTTTACCACTCACTGGTTTAGGAACGATTATGCGATGTAACCCAAGCCTATAATATGTTAGGAAGGGGAAGTCAAATGCAAGGCAATCAGTTTTCTTCCAAATTAAAAGAAACATATAGGCCACGCCAGTGTGATTCTGTGGATTGAGAGTTGTCCCATGCACCAAGAGATGGCTGGTCGGATTCCATTTAGAGCATATGCCCAGGTTGTAGGCTGGATGCCCAGTATGGGTGGGCAGGAGGCAGCTGAGCAATGTGATTGTTCCCTTGCCATTTCCATCTCCCTTTCCCTTTCCTCTCTTCTCTCAATAAATATCAATAGAAATATATTTTTTAAAAAATTAAAGGATGCACATATCTCAACATCACTAATCAGGAAATGCAAATGAAAGCCATAATGGAGTGCCAGCTCACTCCTCTCAGAATGACTGTCATCAAAATATAAATAAATAACAAGTGTTGGCGAGGATATGAAGAAAAAGGAAACCTTTGTGTACTATTCACATGATTGTCAAGTGGTACAGTCATTGTAGAAAACAACATGGAAATTCTACAAAAAAGCTGGAAATGGAACTGCCATTCCACTTCTGTATATTTATCCAACAAATACATGAACAGGAATTTGAGAAGAAATCCATACCCCTATGTTCGCTGCACCATTGTTTACAATATCCAAGATATATAATCACTCTATGTGTCCCTATATAGATAAATGAATAAAGAAGATGCAATCCTATCTAATAAAAGAGAAACATGGTAATTTGGGTATGACCGCTACCCTTCCCATTGTCCAATTAGGGTGGTATGCAAATGAACTGCCAGCCAATATGGTGGCCGGCAGCCAGGCAGCTTAAACTGAACATGAGGCTTGTTTGCTTCAGTGTTGGAGGACTGAAACTTTCCCCAACTGCCTTGCCGGCCTCTGAGCTTGCAGTTTAAAAAACATTGTAACAAATATAGACGCTAGACAAAACCAGCTTTCAGAGAGCTGGAATCTCAGAGCTGGAGTTGATACAGAGTTTTGATTATAGAACCAAAACAAACCAGATACCTGTTTTCAGCAGCTGAGGCCTCAGAGCTGGAGCCAAGCCTCAGAGCAAAGCTGGCCCAGAATTTTAAAAAAAAGAAAATAAAAAAAAGGAAAAAAGGAGCAGTTGGGAGCTTCAGTCCCAGCCTGAAAACAGCCCTCAGGCCCTCACACAGACTAGCCAGGCACCCAGTGGGGACCCCCACCCTGGGCCAGGACACCCTTCAGGGCAAACCAGCTGGCCCACACCCATGCACCAGGCCTCTATTCTATATAGTAAAAGGGTAATATGCCTCCCAGCACCGGGATCAGCAAAGCTGAGAGGCCTCCTGGCACCGGGATCAGCATGACAGGGGGCAGAGCTCCAACCACCTGATCGCCCTGTGGCTCTGTGTGTGACAGGGGGCGGGGCCACAACCTCCCCATCAGCCCTGCTCTATTCATGACAGGGGAAGGCGCCCCAACCCCCTGATCAGCCCTGCTCTGTGCCTGATAGGGGGGAGCTCCCCAACCCCCTGATCACCCTGCGGCTCTGTGTGTGACAGGGTGCGGCGCCCAACCCTCCCACCCCACAGGCCCTGCTCTGTGTGTGAAGGGGTAGAGCCATAACCTCCCGATCAGCCCTGCCCTGAGTGTGAGAGTGGCAGCGCCCCAACCCCCTGATCTGCCCTGCTCTGTGGATGATAGAAGGTGGTGCCACAACCCCCTGATCCACCCTGGTCTGTGTGTGACAGGGGACAGTGCGCCAATTCCGCTATCCGCCCTACTCTGTGAGTGACAGGTGGGAGCTCCTCAACCCCCTGATGGGCCCTGCTCTGTGCGTGACAGGGGGCAGCGCCCCAACCCCCTGATTGGCCCTGGTCTGTGCGTTACAGAGGGTGGCGCCACAACCTCCCCATAGACCCTGCCTTGAGTGTGACAGGGGCGGTGCCCCAACCGCCCAATCAGCCAAACCCTGAGCTTGACTGAGGGTGGAATCCCAACCTCCTGATCAGCCCTGCTCTGTGCATGATGGGGGCGGCACCCCAACTCCCCAATCAGCCCTGCTCTGAGCCCGACCAGGGGCTGCACCTAGGGATTGGGCCTGCTCTCTGCCAACCAGGAGCAGGCCTAAGCCAGCAGGTTGTTAACTCCCGAGTGGTCCCAGACTGCGAGAGAGCACAGGCCTGGCTGAGATACCCCCCGCCCCCACCACCCGGAGTGCACAAATTGTTGTGCACCGGGCCTCTAGTATATATAATATTAATTGGACATAAAAAGAATGAAATCTTGCTATTTAGAGCAATATCCATGGACCCAGAGGAGGGTTGTGTTAAGTGAAATAAAACTGAGAAAGACAAAGACCTTACCATCTGACATGTGCAATCTAAAACCACAAAGCAAACAAAACAAAAACACACCCCATTGCTACAAAGAACAAAGTGATTTTTGCCAGAGGCTAGTGAGTTGAGGAGATGGCTGAAATAGAAGAATATGAATAAGAAGTGCAAAATTCTAGTTATAAAATATATAGACCACAGACATCTACTGTACAGCAAAGGGATATGTCAATATTTTAATAACATGTCATGGTGTTAGATGGTTACTAGACATATCAGGATGAACACATTGTAAGATATGTAAATGTCAAACCACTATGTCATATACTTGACAGTAATATATTCGGTGCCAACTAGATTTTAACAAAAAACTTAAAATTGAACAAAGCAGTCCTTTGCCCTTCACATACTGTCATGCGAGAAGAGGATGCTTTGGAGCCCTCACTAAGTAGCTCATCAGGAAAGCAGACATAAGCACTGACAACTTCACAGCTGAATAAGGGGCAACACCTGGGATCCTGATGACATCACTGAACTACCAAAACAATCCTGGTTCCTATTGTTTCAGCCTCTTAATTAGACCACCCATTATTACCTGAAGCTAAAAGCATTCTATCTGATAAATTTCCCAAGGTCATAGGATAAGATCTAGTCCTCTCTGTAGTACTAAAGACTTTCATAAGCTTGCCTTAGCTAGGCACTCCCCTCATTCCCACCCATTCCCACAGCACACATTTTGCACATTAAAATGGTACAGTTCATAAATCCTCCAATGTTAAAGTGCACATCATAGCTCTTGGACTAACGTTCCTATTGCCAAACATCACTCTCTGTCCCTTTAACCTGGAAATCTTCTCCATCTGCAGGCTTAATTTAAATCCCACCCACATTTTTATTTTATATTATTTATTTTATTTGTGTGTAGGTGAATTTTAGAGGACATTTATTATTAAAGTTCGGGATAGTGCCACAAGAAAAGCCTGGGGAAATGAGCTTAAGCTCACTAAGGAATCAGGTTGAGAGGGTTTGCCCAGGATGAATTGCTAGTGACCATTGTTGCTCTCTTTATAAGCCTCCTGGGGTCCCTTAGAGTTTAGGTGCATCATCCCTGTGAGGAAAGAAAATGAGGAAGTCTTGGGTGTGCAAGCATGTCTTTATTTTTCTTCAATTTTTGACACCTTTTAAACATTGATTTAAGAAAAGAGAGAGTGAGAGAATAATGGTTTTTGGTTTTTTTGTTCCACTTATTTAAGCATTTATTGATTGAAACTGGTATGGACCATGACCAGGGATCAAACCCACAACTTGGCCTGTTGGTACAGAACTTTAAGCAACTAACCTACCGGCCAAGGCTTCACCACTTTTTTTAAAACTCTAATTCTCATCATGGACTTAAAGTTGCTGGCACATGCTACACACCAAAAAATAGAATAATGATGAGCTCCTAGTGTGTTCTACCACCTAGCAATCACTGAATAAAATATAGTAACTAATAGAAATGACAATAACAAGCTCTAGGAGGGCAAAGACAGTGTTTTAAAACATTTCAATTTTGCATCATCAGAATAGCATTCAGTACCTAAAAGGCACCTGACAGTTCAATAGTACACCAGTAAGCAGACAAATTAATAACTGAATTTTGACATTTTCTTTGAGAATTCTGATGTGATAAACATGGAAATGAGAGACAGCTCTCATATTATGAGCTCAACGGCAAAATGATATTTCATCTTTGTATTTCCTATAAGTTGCAAAATGAACCTACACAAATCCTCTGGTAAATGTCTACTAAGGTGTTCTCATACAGTTCAGGTTCAGATTGCACAATGAAGTAGGTGCCACATCTGGGTAGCACACTGGCATTTTTGTTGCGATAGATCACTTTTGTACTTTTATTATAATGTATTAAGTCCTGAGTTGGGGCATTTGTATATTTATCATGATTATCTTTTGATCAATGGCAATGGAGCTTCCTGTTCTCAAGAAATTGCAGTGTCCTGACAATTACCCAACAAACAGGAGGAAACATCTTGTTGTAATGCATCAACACGTCTCATTCTGTTCTGACTTCTGAGGAATGAAGTTGATGATGGTGAGGTCTTTTTGGCATAATATATAAAGCATCCTATGATTCTCAGGTGGTATTGGCTTTATGACTTCGGTGCTATTGATAGGTATCTTAAAAAACAACCTCAAAGGTCACAGCCTGTGGGGCTCATTGGTTGAGGCTTGACCTATGAAGCAGGAAGTCAAGGTTCCATTAGTGATTAAGGCACATGCCCACTTTGTGGACTAGATCTCCAGTGTGGGGCATGCAGGAGGCAGAGAATCAATGATTATCTCTCATCTTTGATGTTTCTCTGTCTTTCTCACCGTTCCTCTCTGAAATCAATATAAATATATTTTTTAAAAAACTACACAATTTCATTGGGATAGTTGCACACTAAGTGTTGTAGTTCTTATTGTTTGCCATTTGTTTGTGGTACCAGGAAATTATTGTTGAGTTCTCACTTTTAGTTACGTTTTTAGTGAGACAAATCACTATGTAAAAACAGATTTTCAGCCCTACCAAGTTTGGCTCAGTAGGTATAGCGTCGGCCTGCTGACTGAAGAGTCCTGGGTTTGATTCTGGTCGAGGACACATGCCCTGGTTCGTGGCTCAATCCCTGGTAGGGTGCATGAAGGAGGCAGCTGATCAATGATTCTCTCTCATCATTGATGTTTCTATCTCTTTATCCTTCTCCCTTCCTCTCTGAAATAATTAAAAATATGTTTAAAAAAAGATTTTTAAAATAATGAAGTTTTCATTTGCTAAATGTAATCCATTGCCTGTAAACACTAAACAAAAGGTCCATTTTTTTAACAAGTCCTATATTTTACAATGTGAAATTAGAGAAAACATACAACATCTGAACTTAATATCTTCTTCTTTTTTTTACATAAAGATATCATATAGGATTTTAGGGATCAGTACTTAATAAATGAACTTCTTTTCAACCAATATTGACCAAGATTTAAAATTTCCTACAATTAATTATTTAAATAATACTGAATACTAACCTATTAACGGAGAGATTAAGAAAACCTTCACGTGCAACTTACACACTGTTTGTTTTTTATTGCTCCTTCATTATCAAATCTTCCTTACTCTTAATTCATCTATGGTAAGAGCACCAAGAGTAATTCACTATCAGAAGTCTTACCAAGATTGTTACTTCCAGAAGATTTCAAAAGTCTTCTTTTTTCTTTTCTTTCAGAAGTTGGTTGTTGGTGGCTGTGAATAAAAAAATGGTGATAAATGATATTACCATCTTAATATAAATACAAAAAATATTTTCCAACTATTATAAATTCTCAGCATATGACAGATAATATCAGAGTTAATATTAAAACATTAATTATACTACACACTTCAAATTTGTAAGTTCCACAAACTTCTTATGAAGATGTAATTTTTAAAGAAAAGTAACATAAAAGAGTCATGATTTGCAGGCAATCTAGTTCAGTGAATTAATTAGATTTAGCTTGACTTAATGTCAAGTCTTTTGAACTCAGATTTCCTAGTTGTATAAACACGGCTATTTGTTCTCAAACAAGTCACTTTTACTGTGGCTTGAGGTCCTCCTCTACAAAATAAGAATCTTACTGCCTTACTTTAGAAGGTTGCTAGGAGACGGAAATGAAAGAACACATCAAAAAGAGATGCTCAGAGAAACAGTAAGGCAAAGGAAAAATCTGTTATTGAACTCGAATTGTTGAAACTGTGTTGGAATCCCAAAGAAACCCTAATGTGGGTTTTTCATAGTATCTAACATTGAAATGTCACAGTTTTCAGAAAATGCTATTAATTTTGGTATTACTGGCCCTTTATTTGTGGTTTGTGATTCAGGGTATCTCAGTTACTGTAAAACTTGCGACTAAATCTATGTACAAATATATTACCACCTGAACTCACATAGCAAAATGCTCCCTTAGTTTTGTTTTGAATCATGTGAATTTTAGAAAACTAATAGAAGGCAGGACCTGGCCTGGCTACTACTATCCCTTCTCTTCCTCCTCAAACTGTGAACCAGCAGATCTTCATGAGAATGATGCTTGTTCTCCCTGTCCACTCCCAATTGGCTTGGAAGATAGAATCCTACTTGTCACACATGGACACTGATGGGTCATGCACCCACAGCAATTGTTAGGACCGATAATTTACTTTTGAATCAGAGCGTTCTGTTGATTGGCTTCCATCTGAGACACAATTTAAAATATTTTGAAACCTGAGGAAGTTCAACTCACTTGGGAGTGTTTCATTGTTATGGCAAAGAGATCACTTGAGGGGACAACCTAAATTTTGGAATCTCAGGCAAGCTGGTGCCTACTGCTCTTGGAAAGGCAATGTGGGACCTTCCACTATCTAAACAAAGGTGCTCTATAGGATTTAAGGTGAATCCGGGAACAGAACTGGTGACAAAGGAGGAAGGAATGTCTGGTCTTTCTCGCAGCATTATTTGAACCTCTCTGACAGCTTAGAATGGTTCCAACTAACACTTGTTTCTTCTATCCTAAGGCCTTCCTTGTTTCACTGTCTCCAGTTTTAACAAATGTACTCTCTGAATAAAAAACAAAGAACGAACAATTGTACCCTTCCATCTGATGAACTCCCGAACCTCTTGTTAGTAAAAATTCCACCATTTTTTCATTGTTTTCATATTTGGCAAGTGAAAGCGGTGTGAAGTCATCCTGTAGAACAGAAGAAATAATGTATAATTTATAAAGTTGCATGTATCCAAACTGAATATTAGAATTTAAAAAGATCCTCTGCACTTAAACCTATACTATAGGAAGTAAATCAAAAGCATCCCCTTTTGCCCGGGCTCATGATCTCACTGGTTATACCCTTGGACTGCACATTGAAGGGTCCAGATATAATTCCCATTAAAGAGCACATACCCACATAGCAGGTTTGTTTCCCAACCATGGCCTGGGCCTATGGGGAGGCACCCACACATTGGTGTTTCTCTCTCTCTCTCTCTCTCTCTCTCTCTCTCTCTCTCTCTCTCTCTCTCTCTCTCTCTCTCTCTCTCTCCCCTTCATTCCCTTAAATTCTGTCAAAAAGCAATGGAAAAAGATATCCGCTGATGTCGATGAAAAAAAAAAATAGTTGCAGCCCTTTCCTTCTCACCTCTGAACAGTCACTGTCTGCTTCTTCCCTTTAAAATGTCCTCCACTCGCTCTTCTGCAGATTAACTGTAATATCATCCCCCAAAACTCACCCCAAAGATTTACAGTGCGGGTTCCAAGATTCTATGTTCCTGTCTTACTATCTATCCTGGTATACTGTCATTATCATGTTGCCTGTGGACTGAGATCTCTTCTTCTCACTTGCACTCACCCAGCTCCCCTTGCTGGGTATTAGGTCTCCTCTTCCCACCCATCCCCAACAGCACCCATTTCCTAAGCAACTGTCAGCATAGCAACCAGTCCCCACCATCACTTCAACTACCCCGGCCTTCAGTCCTCTCTGGGCTCTGAGCCTATCACTCACTCCCAGGCCCTAAGAGGAAGTTCTTCCTTCTGGGGTGGAAGGGTATCTGGGAGGCAAAATTTTGCCTCTTCCATGGACACCACATTTCTCCATCCCTCCCTGACTGGGTTTTGGAGTTGTTTCCATGGTGAACAGGGCCTGATTTATTGTATTCTGTGTATGTATGTGAGAAACAAAATGCTTGTTCCCAGCTGGTGTGGCTCAGCAGTTGAATATTGACTCTTGAACCAGGAGTCACATGTAGGGCTTGTGGGCTGGATTCCCCAACGGGGGTGTGCAGGAGGCAGCCAATGGTTGATTCTCTGTCATCATTGATATTTCTATCTAACTCTCCCTTCTTTACTCTTTAATATCAATAAAACATACAGCTATTTAAAAAGGCTTGAAACTGAAGTAAAATCATGTATTTCAAATATTTTGTAAATAAAGTTACTTGATCTATACCTCGTTTCTTGCTTCTGGATTTGCCATACAGGAAAGTAGCTTTTCCACTATCGCTGTGTTTTGTCCAAGGACAGCATAGTGAAGAGGAGTGTTGCCGTGGATGTCCATTGCATTTGGATCGGCACCATGGTCTAGTAGGATAGCAGCACATTCTTCTTGGTCATGTAGTATGGCCTATCAGTATTATTCCAAAAAATAGATGATAAATTCTAGTAATGCAAAGTAAACATTCCACAAGTTCTTCTAAGTAATTAAATTAAAACCAATCTCAAGTTCACATAGTTGGCTAATACATACATGCATTAGAGCTGTTTTATTTTCATTATCACTGAGGTTCAGTATGAAACGTCTGCGTGCTAGCAGTCTCACCACGCTTGCCTGGCCCTTGCCACAGGCCACGTGCAGAGCAGTCCTATGAAAGCGAGAGGACTCATTAGGAACTTGGAGTGCACTACGTGAAAGCTTACAATTGTCCACGTAATTGTAAACATTTCTCTGTATGCCTTCAAAGCAAATATTTAGTTTTCTTCTGGAGACAGTACAATATGTATTAGTTCTTGTTACTTACCCTATTTGAATAGAGGGAATATGACCTGAGGATGAACTTCAATATGGTGTTGTTCCTATTTTAACTGTCACTTATTAGATATCACTTGGCCTTTCTGTGCCTCAATTTTCTCATCAACAAAATGGGGATAAAAATAATAGGTATCTCACAGGACACCATTGTTGGCTTTAATGAGAATCTATGCAAAGTATTTACTACAGTTCTTCGTCCAGGAAAAAACAACTGAATAATTATTAGAAAATATCAGTATCATTATTATTACTACCAATTTACAGAAACAACATTTCAATTAAGTAAAACAATACCATCATACCTACTTTGCAGACATATTATAAGCATCAGAAAGAACATAGTATTTCAATGCTTCTAAAATGCTTATTTTCTCACAATTTTACATCTCTGGCATTGGAATCCAATTTTTTATTCAGAATGTCTTACAATCTTAATTGGCAGCATTTAAAAAATTAATTAATACAAAATATACTGACAATCTGACATCCATGGTACCTTACAGTAAGGGAAATATTGCTTAATATAACATTCACCTTGCACTTTTGTCAAATGGTTGGCATTTAAATTCATATTAATTCTTAATATCTTTATGATGGTAAAGAGGACAGAAAAGGAAATCAAGAAAAATTTTAAACGTAATTCTTACTTTGATTTTCAAGAAAATTTAACTCAAAGGAATGTCAGGATTCAAAAATTTAGGATGGCTCATTTTGATCAATATTTAGATTTGTAGATTGTAGGGAAAGCGGATGTTCCCAAAGATCAATATTAGTATTTATTACTATTATACATTGTCAAAAGGCCAGTTAAAGTTTATCGTTTACAATTTCCTACTTTCAGAAATACTTTGGTTTGGAAGCAGGGAGAAAAATCTTCAACGTGATGATGTCCTAACATTTCAATTATGAACTTCTCATTTTGCTCATATTGGGCAACATGAAATTGTAAGGATGAAAGGGCCTGAGATTTGGATGGAAAGGGTCCTCAGTAGAATAGGTCTGCTACAGAATAGGTATTCAGGTTATATTTCATGTAAAAACGGATTGAGAGAATGCATACACATAGTGGAAGATTTCAATATTTTTAAATAAATCTTTATAGATTAAAAAAAACACTTCAGCATTAATAATAATCTTCTACATTCTCTCCCTTTATTAAAAAAATCTTTATGTTTGAGAGTATTACAGATGCCCTACATTTTTCCCTCATCGTCACCTTCCACCTGGTTCCTGCCCCACCCCAGGCCTTCAACGCCATATTGTCTGTGTCCATAGGTAAAATCTTAGGTTAATCTCTTCCTGCTCCTCTGTTCCCCCTTGCCTCTGAGATACAGAATTCCATGCCTCTGGTTCCATTCTATTCATTGGCTGTTGTTGTTGTTATTGTTGTTTGCATTAGATCTATTGTTTATTTAATTTGTTTTTTACATTCAATTGATGATCTATAATAATAAAAGCATAGTATGCTAATTAGACCAGATGTCCTTCTGGACATCCTTCTGGACGACTTCCAGATGAAGCCAGGGCTGCAGCCACAGGATCAAGGATGCCTCCGTGGGAGGGATCCAGGTAGCTGCCAAGGCAGTGAAGGCCTATCCTTGGACAAATTTCATGCATTGGGTCTCTAGTAGATACATATGTATTGACATATTATTGTTTATAGTTTTAAACTTTTCTTCTTCCTTCATCTTCTTCTTTTCTTCTTCTTTTCTTCTTCTTCTTCTTCTTCTTCTTCTTCTTCTTCTTCTTCTTCTTCTTCTTCTTCTTCTTCTTCTTCTTCTTCTTCTTCTTCTTTTTCTTCTCCTTCTCCTTCTCCTTCTCCTTCTCCTTCTCCTTCCCCTTCCCCTTCCCCTTCCCCTTCTCCTCCTTCTCCTCCTTCTCCTCCTTCTCCTCCTTCTCCTCCTTCTCCTCCTTCTCCTCCTTCTCCTCCTTCTCCTAATCCTCCTCCTCCTTCTCCTCCCCCTCCTCCTTCTCCTCATCCTCCTAATCCTCCCCCTCCTCCCCCTCCTCCTCCTCCTTATCCTCCTCCTCCTCCTCCTCCTCCTCCTCCCCCTCCCGCTCCCCCTCCTCCTCCTCCTCCTCCTCCTCCTCCTCCTCCTCCTCCTCCTCCTTCTTCTCCTTCTTCCTTCATCTTCCCTAAAGGGGTTTCCTGATCAGGGGTGGGGGGTTGAGACTGGGAGCATTTCTGGCCTGGGTAGGGGGCTGGGGAGTTTGCAGGCTGGCCATGGCCCCATCTGGGTGGGGGTTACCGCTACGGGGCATGCCCAGGCTGGGTGAGAGTCTGAGGGCTCTTTTCTGGGAAGTCACACACACTTTGGGGTGGGGGTCCCTGCTGGGGGTGTGGCCAGCCTGGGTGAGAGGCTGATAGCTGCTAGCAGGCTGGCCACACCCTCATTGGGATGAGGGTTTCCACTAGGTGTGGTGTTGGCCTGGGCAAGGGGCTAATGGCCTTTTTCAGGCTGGCCACAACCCCATGGGGTGAGGGTCCCCACTGCGGTTAAGGGGGCCTGGGCAAGGGGCTGAGGGCCGTTTGGGGGCAGTATACAGGCTGGCCACGCTCCAGGCCTTGTCCAGAAGGACATCTAGAAGGTCTCCGGAAGGACTTCCATTCTTATTACCATATTACTTTTTTATTAGTATAGATATATATACTTTAAAGGCACAGTTATAAAACAGCTCAAGTGCCCATCAGTAGATGAGTAGATGAAAAATGTGTAGTACATTTACACAATGATATACTTTGCTACTGGAGAAAAGAAGGCATTCTTATACCCTTCGCAACAGTATAGACAGATCTGGAGATTGTTATGCTAAATGAAATAAGCCAGTCAGAGAAAGGCAAATGCCATATAATCTCGCTTACACATGGAATCTAATGAAGAAAATAAACTGACAAACAAAATAGGACCAGAGGCCTGGATTCATGGGCCAGACTGACAGATCTCAGAGGAAGGGGTGTGGGGAAAGGGAAGTGATTAGCCAAAGAACATATATGCACATATGCATAGCCCTTGGACACAGACCACCATGTGTGAAGCCTGCAGACTGTGTGGAGGGGCACTGAGGTGGTGAAATGGGAGACATCTGTAACAGTGTCAACAATAAAAATAAAACATTTTCAAAAGGAGTCCAAAAGGCAGAAAGTGAGAAATGACTTTTAGTGTGCAAGATGCATATGATTGCTCTTCCTGAGGATGCTTTTATTCATAATAATATTTACTAGAATTTACGTCCATGTTCAATAAAGAAATCAGATTTTTAAAAAAGGAAATGTTCATTTATAATACAAATGCTCAGAAATAAATTTTATCACATTTTGCATCTATTTTTCACTAATTAAGATCATAGTCTGCGTGTATTTATAACCAAAATGAGTTTTTCTTATTAAGACTTTGTTATTTTAAGAAGAGCTGAGTGAAACAAACTATATAACTTAGATTTTAGTATAAATAGAATTGATGGGTACTGGGAATATATCTCTACTAGAGGCCCAATGTAAGAAATTTGTCTGGGGGGCGGTGTGTCCCTCAGCCTGGATTGCACCCTCTTGCAATCCAGGATCCCTCGGGGGATGTCCGACTGTTGGTTTAGGCCCAGTCCCACAGTGAACATCCCTCTCACATTCTAAGACCACTGGCTCCTAAGCACTTGCCTGCCACCCTGCCTGCTCTGCCTGCCTGCCTGATTGTCGCAAACCACATCTGCCTTGTCTCCCACACCCGGGAGCTACGCTTTTCTCCTCCAGCTGGCTGCAGGCACCTGGTACCCAGGCTTCCCTCCCTCTGGCCAGCTACAGGCACCTGGTACCCTGGGCAGCTTCACATGGGCTGGCCTCAGGCACCCAGAACCCCCGGCAGCTTCACATGGCCTGGCCTCAGGCACCCAGCACCCCGGCCAGCTTCACTTGGGCTGGCCTCAGGCACCCAGAACCCCCGGCAGCTTCACTTGGGCTGGTCTCAGGCACCCAGAGCCCCCGGCAGCTTCACGTGGCCTGGCCTCAGGCACCCAGAGCCCCCGGCAGCTTCACGTGGCCTGGCCTCAGGCACCCAGAACCCCTGGCATCTTCGCCCAGGCTGGCCATAGGCACCCTGGTCCTGAAAGGCTTCGCCTGGGCCCCTGCTCTGTCTGAAAGGACATCCAGAAGGATGTCCAGAAGATGTCTGGTCTATCCAGTCTGATTAGTATAGTACCCCTTTATTAGTATACTAGCAGATTTTTAAATGTGGTGCTCAGGGCCAAATTGCCTATTGCAAATGTCAAAAACAACGTAAATTTTAAACAGCAGTATAAGGACAATCTTCAAAAACTGGATGGATGTAAAACATTATTTTACTCTTTTAACTTATTCCCTTTATTAAAAGGGCAATAAATACTTTTTCATTTGGCCATTGGTCACTTATCCTTATGCAAAAAAAATACTCTGTTCATTTTTAAGTTAGAGTTTCTTGTTGTTGATCTCAAAGACTTCTCTGTAAAAGGAAGGCATAACTTTGCCCTGATACACATATACTGCATATATTTTGCAAGAACGTTTTCTTTATCTTGCTAAAATTTTTTCGTGGTAGACAGTGTTTGAAAAATTTTTAAATATATTTTTATTGATGAATAAAATATATTTTATTCAATGTTGAGAGAGAATCATTGATTGGCTGCCCCCTGCACACTCCTACAAAGAATAGAACCCACAACACAGACATATACCCAGACCAGGAATCGAACCATGACCTCCTTCTTCTTATGTTGACACTCAACCACTAAGTCATGCCAGCCGGACTTGAACTTTTTATATTACTCAATCAACCTCCAGAAATCTTGTGCTTCAAGTCTTTGTCAACATTAAAAAAACAAAGTATAAACGGATATTTGTGTATTTTCCTGGTACTTTTCTCATTTTGCATATTTAAAAGTTTTAATCTGAGATTTTTTTGGAGTAATCCAAATCTAGCTAGTTTTATACAAACACTTAACATAGAATCCTCTACCATTTTTCATTGACCTTTTCCAGAAACATGAAATGTCACCAGTATCGAGTTCTGAAGTGTTACATATATTTGGAGGTTTGGGCACTTTTCATTCTGTTCCAATCATTTATCTGTCTTTTCAGCTATTAGTAAACGAATACTTTATGGAAATTCATAGCACACATTAATATCTAGAAGGGTAAACCTGTGTCTACTATGCAAAATTTTTCTTAATTTCATGACAATGATGGAAGATAACATGGAACTCAAAAATTTTTAAAGTATATTGAGTTGGTCGGTAAAACTAATAAACATAAGACAAGCACACATTTTGAGAAAGTCAGTCGTCATAATCAGGACCACAGCTACATTCCCATTTCAAAGTTGCTTCTGAGTTCCCTCCATAAAGAATATAGTTTATTAGATTTTATCCAAGGAATTTTTAGCCCAGAAGTGGATCTATTATGGGAATTATCTCTCTCTTTGTGCACTTTTCTATAGTATGTAACATCATGGTATAAAAATGTGTATGGTAGAAAATTCTATATAAGAAAAGCCTAATATGCTAAGTGCCGGTCATCAGTCAGCTGTTCAACCATTTGGAGTGTAATATGTTAATGATGAGCTAAGGCCACTCACCTACTCGCTATGAAGTGCACTGACCACCAGGGGGCTGACACTCAGACCAGTAGGTTTGCTTACTGCTGGGGTCATGCTGATCAGCACTTAGCGAGATGGGCCACACATGCTCTGGAGCCCTCCCATGGTCCCTCTGCGGCTTGCCAACCTCTCATGTCACTCCCTGGCCCCAACTGTGCACCAGTAGGGTCCCTTGGCCTGGCCTGCGCCCTCTCACAATCCAGGACCCGTCAGGGGATGTTGGGAAGCTGGTTTGGGCCCAGTCCTGCAGGCCAGGCCAAGGAACCCCACTGGTGCATGAATTCATTATTGATATGTAGTTAAATCACTTAAAAATTGTTAGTAAAGTGTTCTTTAAGAAGAATTATCTGTGAGTCCATGTGGTTTTATTTTTGCTGCTCATAAATTTGGTCTGAGCGCTTGAACCCAGGTCAGGTGTCCACCAAAGAGTTGCTGCTGGGGCCTGCAAGGGTGCGCCTCTCCCAGTCTACCCACCTCCTCCCAGTGGACCCTAGGCTGCCAGCCTCCCAGGCCCTATTACCTTCTCATCCTGTCCCTATCATTCAGGCTACTTTTCCTGAACAATAGGATTTGTCTCACTCTCAACAGGTTTCCCACGCTGGCAGCTTTGTGGATGGCGCGCATATCTTCCTCTCGATATTGGGGCATTCTGGCTCCCAGGCCACTGCACCCAGGACTGGTGGGGGAGTCCTTAACTGCCACTCTGGGACATCTCAGAATAGGAAAACAGTTCTCCATGGCAGAGAGTCTAGGGCTTCAGAGAAGCCCCAACTTCCCTCTGCTTTTCGCACCTCCTGAGCCGAACACGAGCTCTCTAGCCAACCACCTGATGCCACAGCATTCAAGCAGGGCAGTTTGGCAGTTTACCATCTCCTCTCTCGGAACCATAGTAACCAAGCAACGGCCTCTGACATCACTACCCATATGCATAGAGCCTTGAGGTCAAAGGTAGCCAGAGCACATGTGCAAAGCCCAAATATCTCAAATCTCAGAGACTACCCTGGTGGGTGTGTCTCCCTGGTAAAAGCTCCCACCACAGCACCAGAGGGTGGCGGTTCCATAAGTGGTCAGGAGCATGAACTAAAGTTTCAGATTAGGTCCCGGGTCCCAAGTTAGGGGCATGCATGCAAGGGGCAGTCAATTCAAGTCTCTTTCATGTCTATGTTTCTCTCAATCTCTCTCTCTCTCTCTCTCTCTCTCTCTCTCTCTCTCTCTCTCTCTCTCATCAATAGATACATATACTCAGATGAAGATTTTAAAAAAAGAAAACTTCTCATCTTTAATGAAAAACATTAATGGACAGATCCAAGAAACTCAACAAATCCAAGCACAAAACACACAAGGACATACACACCTAAAGGTCAAAGCTGAGAAAAGCATCTTGAAAATAAGGGATAAACAACCTATCACCAAAGGAGAGAAACATTTTGATGAATTGCTGGCTTCTGACCAAAATGATGGAAGTGAAGCATCTGTGGGATAACATATTCAAAGTTATTAAAGAAAAAAACAGCCTGGTTGGTGTTGCTCAATGGTTGAGCATCAACTTATGAACCAGGAGGTCATGGTTCCATTCACGATCAGAACACATGTCCAGATTATAGGCTCAATCCTCAGTAGTGGGTGTGCAGGAGGCAGGTGGTCAATGGTGGTCCTCTTTCATCATTGATGTTTCTATCTCCCTCTTCCTTCCCTTTCCTCTCTCCGAAATCAATAAAAATATATTTATTTAAAAAAAAATGAGGAAAACTTTAAAAAAGAAAAAAGCTGTCTGACCATGTATTATTCTATATCCAGCTAAATTATTCTTTTTAAAAAGGCATATTAAAGACATTCCCAACTAAGACTAAAAATGATTATATAAAGTGTAGTTATAGCACTGTATTTTTGAGTTGCAACACATACACATACTACAAATGGCAGCAATAGCAGAAACAGAAGAAAAGAAGTTACTAAAATAAAGGTAATGCATTTTGCCAGAATTAAATTTGTAGTATTTTGAAGTATACTGTGATAAGTTGATGTGTATTATCTTCACTAAAATGTAGCTTAATTTAAAAAATGAACATAGGGACATTTTTATCTATGGGAAAAACAGAAAACACAAAGAGAAATAGCAGATATTAAAAACAACTTTATGAATATTAAATATGAAGGAACCATACCCAGAACTCAAATAACATAAGAGATTGCCAGACTGGGTTTTAAAAAGGCAAGATTCAGCTGATAAAGGACTTGTATTCAAAATATGTGATTTCTTAAAATGAATAAGACAAACAACCTCCAAAAGGGTTGGGAGTCATATATTTGAATATATATCTCTCCAAAGATATACAAATGGTAAACAGCATAGGAGAGAACACTCATTATCACTTGTGCTAGGGAAATGTATATTAAATCCACAATGTGATACTGCTTCATATCCACTAGACGGGGCCTCCGCAAAAAGACAGATTAAAAGAGGTGAGGTGAAGTAGATGAATGATGACGGAAGGCAACTTGACTTGGGGTGGTGAACACACAGTACAATATACAAATGATGATGTACTGTGGAACTGTACACCAGAAACCTATATAATTTCACTGGCCAATGTCACTGCAATGCATTTAAATTAACAAAAAAGACAGACTGTAAGAAGTACTACTGTACAAGATGCAGAGACACTGGAACCCTCAAACACAGGTGGTTGTAGTACAGTATTATATAGTTAGTTTAGAAACAATTCCTCAGGTTCATAAAAATTACCACATGACTTGTCAACTTTAACCCTAGAAATCTACTAAGAGAAATGAAACACAAATCCACACAAAGACATGTACACACACATTCATATACACACACAAAGAGGAAGAGGGGGAAAGAGAGGAGAAGAAAAATAGGGAAGAAGCAATCAAAAAATTAGGCAAATGAACAAAACTGATGAATCTCTGTCAAGGGTATATGGAAGGTCCTCCTATTATTCTGGTAACATTTCTGTAAACGTGAAATTACATCAAAACTTAAAATTACCTTTAAATACTCAGGATAACAAGGAAAACCAAAGCTGACCTTCATACCTATTGGCACACGAATGATGAATAGATCTACATGGTCCAGCTGAAGTTTCTTCAGTGATGTTTGCAGGGCATGTCGAACCAATTATGGTCAAAATAAAGTAGACAATGCTGCAATAACCAAAAAAATATTTTAAAAAATGGTTTGTGATGTCACACATTTGGGAACTGAAATTCAACATCATGGTTAAGAGTCTGAGAATCGAGTAACCAACCACTGTGATGGTCTCAAAATAGGAAGTCCCAAGGCTAAATTCATGTTACTTACTGTAAATGAGGCTTTTAATGAGATACTGAGATTTATTTCAGTGACTGTAAGAAAACTGTCAATAAAATGTAGATGGGCCAGGAAAAGCAACCTAAATGTTTCAAGGATTAGCAAACTCATTTCTGAAAGGAGAGTCAGAAATGTCAGGCCACGGGAAATGGAATCTACTGCCCTCCATGGGAAATGCCTGGAAGCAGGACTGCTCAGAGGTCCACATTTGGAAAACAAATCATCATTGATGTGGAGACACATAGGACCATTCTGTAGAGACCTCAGCTCTCTTTGTGTTGGAAGCAGGCTTTTCCACTTAAGAAAAATTTTACAAATTTCAGTAAATTCGATACTGACTTGAAAGCAGTCTTTCCTAGTCTGGCTCCCCTCTGGGAATAATATGTCAACCCCACTTGGATATGTGCTGAGAGAATTTGCTGAAGAATGAAACGAGTGGATCCACGCTGCAGTGGCTCAGTCAATCCACAAGCAGATGGAGAAGCTAATGAGCAAGTGGTAGTTAGAATCCCTTTCATATATGAAGTTCAAACAGCCATAACTGACATGATTTAGGTTCTTCAGCCACTCAAAGTAAGATATTGTAACGCCGCCTCCCCCCCCCCCCCCCCCCCCGGCATTCAGGTAGAGATCTGGAATAACCATGATGTTCTTCTCCAGGAAAATCTTATCTGCTTCTAGAGTTGTTGGCCCATTGGCACCTTCAGCGATGATCTTGGCTTTGATTCTAGATGTACTGGACTTGGTCAGCTGCTTCTCACTAGCAGCAGGGATCAGTATGTCACAGTCGGCCTCTAAGATGCCCCTTCATAAAGCTCTGCCTTAGGGAAATCCGGGACCGATCCATGCTGCAATTTGAAGTCTTCCAGTTCCTTTGGGTCAATACCATCTGGATTCCATAGACTCCCATCAGATGCACCAACACCAACACATTTAGCACCAAAACCATGCAAATATCTCATAGAGTGAAGGCCCACATTACCAAATCCCTGAACAACAAATGTTTTATCTCCAAACCCTGGTGTCATTCCTAAAATGCTCATATAAGAAGTTTCATTGATGAAGTTTTTGATTCCATGGAAAACTCCCCAGCCAGTAGCAGAGATCCATCTCTGGGCTGATGGGCTTGCCAGCTCGACAGGCATGGGCATTAATAGCATAGTGCCCGATGGTGCTAGCACAGGTGTCTGCAATCCAGGACATCTCTCCCTCCCCGTGCTCATGTCTGGGGCAGGCACAACAATGCCCAGACCAATGAAGCCCTTCTTTGCCAGTTCCATGGTAAACTTCCTAGTGATCTTTCCCAACTCATTATTGATATAGTTCTTAGGGTTGATCATAACACCAGCTTTGGCACCCCCAAATGACACATGAACATGTCCTCAGAGAAGCCAAAGCTTTCACTTCATCTACACTCACCTCAGTGCTGTCAGGAATACCTACCTCCCTGGCAGGGCGTGCGGTGCTGGCGGTACTGGACCTGGTAGCCCTGGATGACCTCCCAGGAGCCATAGTGGCGCCAGATGGGGAAGATCAGGCTCAGCACATGGTTGCAGGCCTTGATGATCCTCAGGATGGCCGCACCTGCTTCTGCTTCTGCTCCTTGCTCGCTCTCCCGGATCCTGAGGTCCTCCACCAGCTTGTCCTTCATGATGCTGGCGCGCAGTGGAAGAAGCCCTCCACCCTCCTGAAGAAGTTGGGTCGTCCAGGCAGTCAGCCGCTGCCTGGCTGTAGTGTCACCAGGAAGGTGGCGGGAGCTCCGGCTGCAGGGTGCCGGCTGCGGGCTGCCTGCAGGCCAGGCCAGCCCAGCAGCACAGCCAAGTCAGCTGCAGCGGAGCCCAGGGCTCCAGCCCGATGCCTCACCCAGGCAGTGGGACATGGTGGGGGCGGAGGAGAAGTTCTCTGAGAGGCTCGGGACCAGGGGAGGGAGGGATGGCCCTGCAAGGGCTGCCCTTTTAAGCCGCAGCTTCCTGCCCTCAGGAGCGGTCCCTCCCCTTGGCGCCCACTGCCTACTTGGTAGGAAGGACTTTGGGCTCTGGGCCAAGGTGGCCGGTGAATGGCAGGGGGTGGGGCGGGCGGCCCTGGCCTCCCTGGAGCCTTGCCTCCTCCTCCTCCATGGTCTCCCAGGCCTCCCTGGCGATGGAGCATGCAGGTCAGGCTGTAGGACCACAGATTTTTATTTTGTTTTCCTCTTCAACATTTTTGACACTATTCTAATAGTTTTATTCGGTATTGAAAGCTTTTTAGGAAATTTTGAGAGTATTTTTGTACAAAACATTTTTTTTAAAAAAAATACTTGTTAACTTATTCTATTTTAACTTTCCAAATTCTATAAAAAGTTAAGAAATTAAAAAAAAGAAAATAACAAGCCTCACCGCATGGCCCACGTGACTGTGCAAGCCCCATGGAGACCCAAGCTCATTGCCGAGCATGCGCACTTGAGCCTCGTGAGTTGCTGCGCATGCGCCTTGCTGCCAGCATCCTGGGAGGAGAAGGAAGGAGGGGCGGCTGTGTTCCTGCATCACAGCCTTTCTCTCATCGAGACTGAACTGGTGGGTGCAGAGAGCAGCGCCCCCAGGGCTCTGATGAGCATGGGAGAGTGGGAGGAGGACCCCGGGCTTGGTAGGGGCGGGTGCGGGTTCTGAGGCCTCCTAGGTGGAGGGCCTTTTTCCTCTCAGGCATCATGGCCGCCTGGGCCCTGGGAGTCCCTGCGTGACCTGGACAAGGAGGGTGGTGGGCCCACGTGGACAGGGGTCAGTCAAGAGTCTGGGGTATTATTTCAGGTGCCTGGGTCCTGTGGGCACCAGGAATGGGGACACAGGGTCCAGAATCGTCCTTGGGGCCCTGGGCAGGGGGTGGGGGCGGCGGTAAAGGAAGGGCCTAGAAAAGGGAAGGTCTGGCGACTGCAGCCACCAGGGCACCGCAGCCGCGCCCTGGGGTTTGCAGTGCGCAGAGCAGAGGCCAGGGGAGAGGTGGGCACCCCCGCTGGCCAGCGCTGCCTCTGTGCCCACAGCACAGGCAGCATGCAGAGCCTCGGGCCTGGCTGCGGTCCAGCTGAGCTCTATTTAAGGGGAAATGGGCCTCTTCACCGGGAGGGCGGCAAGAGCAACCATCTCGCAAGTGTCTCTCAAGCAGCATTTTCCTAAATGTCTTCATACCGGGGATCCAGCTGTGAGAGCAATCCTCGCCTTTGTCACCCGCTTGAGGGGATGACCCTGCCAGAGGGTCATGACATGATGTCTTTGCAAGCCCATGTGCTTCGTATAACCCAGTGGTTCCCAAACTTATTTGGCCTACCGCCCCCTTTCCAGAAAAAATATTACTCAGCGCCCCCTGGAAATTAATTTTTTTTTAAATTTTAATAGCAATTAAACAGAAAGATATATGTATTAATGTTTCTACCTTTTTCGTAAAATATAGTAAAGAAAGGTGTAAATTAGAAACATTGAAGTTTGAAATTATGAAACTATTTATTGAACTCAGAATAGAAAGGTAATACAAAAAAAGTTAAAACAAATGCACCTGTGGCCATCACCGCCCCCCTGGATCGCTGCAGCGCCCACCAGGGCGCGGTAGCTCCCACTTTGGGAATCACTGGTATAACCGGAAAGCCTGTGCACTTATTTTTAAAGTACTTTCACAGTTAAAATAAAAGAAAGAAATCATTTAGCCAAGAAAGTGGTGTAGCTATTCTTTTATGCATTATCCTAAACCAAAATGTTCTACTTCCAGTGTGAAATATGAGTTGGCGTGTAAGAGCAAGATCCTTATGGATAAGAATACTCGGAGAAGATGAAGAGTCTCCCCAGCCAGTTGAACCCGTGGTTGTGAGTCCTCCAGTGTCTATTACCAAACATTTATTTTTCTGAAAGTTCTGTTTAAAGAAAATAGATAAAGTGGGAAAAGCTTCAGTTCTGGTAAGGAGAAGGAAGCATTGATCCAGGATAATTCCATAGGAAGGTTTCATTGTTTTAGGAAGATTCCTTTCTGTAGTTGCCAGTAGAAATACCCCCTATGACTCCTTTCTCCTGCCTTCTTTCTTCAGTTTCAATTCTTTATTGTTGAAATTATTACAAATGTCTCCTTTCTCCCCTATTGACCCCTCTCTGGCCATTCCTGCCCAGCACCCTCCCCTCCACATGTCTCGCCCCCTACTGTCTGTGTCCATTGGTTATGCTTATATGCATGCATTCAAGTCCTTTGATTGGTTTCTTACCTGTCCCCTCCTCCCCACTCCCCTGCCTTCCCTCCATGGCTAGTGTGTCTGTTCATGCTTCTATGTCTCTGGACCAATTTTTGTTCATTAGTTTACACTGTTCATTACATTCCACAAATGAATGAGATCATGTGATATTTATCTTTCACTGACTGGCTTATTTCACTTAGGATAATGCTCTCCAGTTCCATCCATGCTGCTACAAATGGTAAAAGGTCCTTCTTTTTTACAGCAGCATAGTATTCCATTGTGTAGATGTACCAGTTTTTAATCCACTCATCTGCTGATGGGCACTTAGGCTGCTACCAAATCTTAGCTATAGTGAATTGTGCTACTATGAACATAGGGGTGCATATATCCTTTCTGATTGGTGTTTCTGGCTTCTTGGGATATATTCCTAGAAGTGGGATCACTGAGTCAAATAGGAGTTCCATTTTTAGTTTTTTGAGGAAACTCCATACTGTTTTCCACACTGGCTGCACCAGTCGGCATTCCCACCAGCAGTGTATGAGGGTTCTCTTTTCTCCACATCCTCACCAGCACTGGTCATTTGTTGATTTGTTGATGATAGTCATCCTGACAGATGTGAGATGGTACCTCATTGTTTTGTTTTGCATCTCTCGGATGATTAGTGACTTTGAGCATGTTTTCATATGCCTCTTGGCCTTCTGTATGTCCACTCTCGGTAAGTGTCTATTAGGTACTTTGCCCATTTTTTAATTGGGTTGTTTATCTTCCTTTTGTTAAGGTGTATGAGTTCCTATAATTTTTGGAGATTAAACCCTTATCAGATATAAAATTGGTAAATAATGTTCTCCCAGACAGTGGGCTCTCTTATTATTTTGTTAATGGTTTCTTTTACTGTGCAGAAGCTTTTTATTTTGATGTAGTCCCATTTGTTTATGTTATGCTCAGTTTCCATTGGCTTAGTAAACATATTGTGACGAGATATGTCTGATATTTTGCTACCTATGGATTCTTGTAGGATTTTTATGACTTTCTGTCTTACATTTAAGTCTTTTATCCATTTTTTAGTTTATTTTTATGTATGGTGTAAATTGGTGGTCTAGTTTCATTTTTTTGCATGTATCTGTCCAATTTTTCCAACACCACTTACTGTAGAGACTGTCTTGACTCCATTGTATACTCTTGCCTCCTTTGTCAAATATTAATTGAGCATAGTGGCTTGGGTCGATTTCTGGGTCCTGTGTTCTATTCTTTTGTTCTATATGTCTGTTCTTGTGCCAGTACCAGGCAGTTTTGAGAACAGTGGCTTTGTAATATAATTTGGTATCTGGTACTGTGATCCCTCTAACTTGGTTCGTTCTCAGGATTGCTGCAGCTATTTCAGGGTCCTTTTTTATTCCATGTAAATTTTTGGAGTGTTTGTTCTAGGTCTGTGAAATATGCCGTTGGTATTTTTTTAAATATTTTTATTGACTTAGAGAGGAAGGGAGAGGGAGGGAGAGATGGAAACATCAATGATGAGAGAGAATAGTTGATTGGCTGCGTTCTGCATGCCCCCTACTGAGGATTGAGCCCACAACCCGAGTATTTGCCCTTGACCAGAATTGAACCCGGGGCCTTTCATTCTGCATGCTGATGCTCTATCCACTGAGCCAAACCAGCTAGGGCTGTCTTTGATATTTTAATGGAGATTGCGTTGAATCTATAAACTGCTTTGGGTAGTATGGACATTTTAATGATGTTGATTCTACCAATCCATGAACAGGGTATATTCTATCACTTGTTTATATCTTCCTCTACCTCTTTTTTTCAATGTCCTGTAGTTTTCTGAATACAGGTCTTTTACCTCCTTAGTTAAGTTTATTCCTCCGTATCTTAATTTCTTTTGTTGCCATGTTAAAAGGAATTGTTTGTTTGTTTTTGTTTGTTTTTTTCTTGTTGTTTTTTTAGTATCTCTTCCTGTGAGTTCATTATTGATGTATAAAAATGCCATAGATTTCTGGGTGTTAATTTTGAATCCTGCTATGTTGCCGAATTTATTTATTAAATCTAGTATTTTTTTGATGGAGTCTTTAGGGTTTTATATACAATATCATGTCATCTGTGAATGACAGTTTTACTTTTTCTTTTACGATTAGGATGCCATTTATTTATTCTTGTCTGATTGCTATGGCTAGCACTTTCCAATACTGTGTTGAACAGAAGTAGTGAAAGTGGGCATCCCTGTCTTGTTCCTGTTCTTAGAGGTAATGGCACAGTCTTTTAAATGAATACGGTAATAGCAATATCCTTCATATAAAACTTTCATCAAACGTTGAAGGAAAGAAGGAAAAGAAATGTAGTAAAAGGGAAGTGTTAGGAAACATGTGTGATGGTGCTCATGATGACACTGACAGTGATGGATTGAGTCAGTAAAGTAACAGTGAACAAACTGATAACCAGCAACCAAATGATAAAATTAATGGAAAAAAAACAGTCTTTTTAATGAAAAAGGTAATAATATCCTTAATTTCAAACTTTCATCAAAGGTTGAACAAAGAAAGGAGCAGAAAAGTAGTAAAAGGGAAGTCTCAGAAAACATGTATGATCGTGCTAATGATGACAGTGATAGTGATGGATTGAGGCAGCAAAGCAACAGTGAACAAACTGATAAGCAGCAGTTTCCTGTTATGGAGAATGCAGATTCTGATAGGTAAGCCTATAGTAGTATATTCCAACTTGAGCTAGTATTTATGATTAACAAATTTAATGTTTTTACTAGCAAGATTGAAACTTGCTTGGGAATCAGAAAAATGCAAATCAACAAACAATGACATACCAATTTTGAATTTATAATGATAAATATTGCATTTATCAATATTTGTAGTAAGTAAATGGAATTGGCATTGTCATGTGCTATTTGTAGATGACACTGGCAAAACATTTTTGAAAGGAAATTGAGCTGGTTTCAAGATTTCAAGTATGTTATTCTTTTATCCCAATAGCTTCATTTCCAGAACGAGACCCTACATGAAAACATGACTTGTATAAACACACATACACAGTCCAAGGACATTAATTATATATTACTAGAGGCCCGGTGCATGAAAAGTCATGCACTGGAGGGGGGAGTCCCTCAGCCCGGCCTTCCCCCTCTCACAGTCCAGGAGCCCTCAGGGGTGGGAGGCGATCAGGGAAGGTGACGCCCCCATCACACCTCTGCTGCTGCCACTGTTGGCAGCCCAAACCTCAGTCGGCCCAGGTTACCTGAGCCTCTGGCGGCCCTGGGCAGCTGGGGGGCTGAAGGGACTGGGGGACTCCAGAGGCAGATGCGTGGTGGGGGCGGGCCTGGCCTTGCTGCATGCCTGCCACCCCAGCGGGGCTGAGGGGACTGGGCACCACCATCTTGTGGCTGTGGGCACTGCCATCTTTGAGGGTGTGACAGTCAATTAGCATATTCCCTCCTTATTGGCTGTGGGCACTGCCATCTTTGAGAGCAGGTCAGTCAATTAGCATATTCCCTCCTTATTGGCTATGGGTGCTGCCATCTTTGCAATGGAGTGAGGGTTGATTAGCATATTTCCTCTTTATTAGATAGGATTATGTGTATCCATCATAAAGTAGAGCATTATGTGTATTATGTATATACTAAAGGCCTGGTGAAGGAATTTGTACTTGGGTGGGGTCTGGTCAGCTGGCCCTGATTGAGGCTGATAGGGCCTGGCCAGCTTGGGGGGAAGGGCCATGGGCAGTTGGCCAGCTGGCTGGCTGGCTGGCTGGCTGGCTGGCTCCCGCCCCCTAGTCCAACTCCTGGTTGAACTCTCTGTCAAACATATGTATGTTAAGGGTATTTATTACAACATTGCATACCAAAATTTTGGAAGTAATGTAAATACCTATCTATAAGGAAATACTTTATTAAGCCAATAAAACAATGGAGTATGCAACCACTGAAAGAGTAGGCCTAGTCTACAGTATACTGATTGTCTCACGATTGATGTGTATTTAAAGCATTGTATTTAATCTCATGTCTTAAGCAAATTTTGTAAGAATACTTTTAATATCTGCTCATTTATGAAAGGAGCATAATGCTACACTGGCACTTTACTTTGTTCCCATTGAAATTGATAGTTATTAGCTTTTTGTGTTTTGTTCCTAATACCTGAGTGCTCAAATATTGGACCCTCAATTTAACCTGAAAGCTGAGGGATTTCACAAGGCAATTTGTTCTATATATTATATACACATTTCAGTATATTGAGTAAAACCTATTAAAACCCATCAGGGGATTAATCTGTTATATCAGGGGGTGACAGGCCTTTTCTGTGAAGGGCAGATAGTATTGTAGGCTTTGCGAACCATCGAGTCTCTGAAATCTGTCATAAACACTAGGTAAAGGAATGGGTGAAAAAAAAAAAAAAAAAACAGGCTCTGGGCTGGATTTAGCCTGTAGGCATTCATTTGCTGACCCTTGCATTATAAACCAAGGTGTTACTAATATAGGGACTTTTCTTTTTGAACGGTACCTTGCATGCATGCCTTTATCGTTCCTTTTTAAGAATACATTTCAGTATGCACCACCCAATTTTTCAGAAGGGACTTCATATTACACAACTTACAAAAATTCAGTTTATAAAGTAAGAATACTACCTACATGTTTCCCCCTTTATTTCTGTTACACAGTTTTAATATTACTAACTAAAGTGTACTTTGTATGCTTGAGTCATGTAAAATATTCTAGAGTTGGATGATATTCATCTAGCAAGAAATCCTCCCATTGTCTTTGTAAGCACATGAAACGAGGTAATCAGGTTACATAATATTATATATCTAGAAAAATTTCATGGAGGTCTTTTAGTTGTATAATAGTGTGAATTTATTATTCACTACCAAGTATGGCAGGTTTAAAACCACATAGTGCCACAGATATGTAATTAAAAACATTTAAGTATTACAAAAATATTTCATAGTCATTATGAAAGGACTGAAAGTTACAACTAAACATGAAACAGATGAGATCATCCAAGGGCATGCCATTGAGCTACAGAGTCCTTAAAAGAACGATCTGTTCTCCATGATTCCTACTTTCCCTTCCATGCACGCTTGAACCCACTCAAGTAATGTTCAGTCCCATCTCTTCTCCAAAATTGTTTTTTCTCAAGGGTAGTAATTGTTTTCCCTTTAATAAATCTAAACATAATTTTAACTTCGTTTTACATGCTTTATCAGCAATATTTGACCTGATGGAAAACTTTTTTTTCTTTTCATTTTTTGGCTTTCAGGACTGAATTTTCAGAGAGGAAACATGTTTACTGGGTTTCCTCCTTGCCTTCTTAGTCTGTCCTTCTCAGTCTGTTTTGTTTCTCCTCATCTCCCACCTTTTCCACATCCAAGTGTTCTGTTTCTCCTCATTTCCGACCTTTTACACATTCAAGTGTCCTGGCATTCATCTTTTTATCATGACTTTAATAACTTGTATAGTCTAATGATCTTCAGATTTATATCGCCAGCCCAGATTTCTCTCCTTAATTCCATACTTTACATCAAACTGCCTGCTTGATATTTTGTTTTTAAACAGCTATTGGGTGTTGCTGACTTAAGATGTCCAAAATTGAACTACTGATAGTCTTTCTCATACCTGCCTTTAAGTGGTCTTTCCTGTTTGAGTCAAGGACAGCTCTTCAATTGCTCTGCCGAAAAGTTGGTATCATCCTGTCTCTTTGTCTTAAACCTCACATCTAATCAGTCAGCAAATCTTGTCAGGTTACCTTCAAAATACAATAAAACCTCGAAGTAATGGACTAATTCGAGAGAGTGGTTGTCCCTTAAAGTGGAATGTCCATTATATTTAATGAGGTAGGTTTTCCAAATGTGTATGTTTAAAATTGACACATTAGTTTACCTGTTTTTACTTATGTAGACGCATTCGTGTAAGTATATATGAAGTATATATGAAAAGTTTAACTTCAAAGAAAAGTTTCCTATATGTATGATTGCTTATGTAGTAACCATAATTTTGAGACTGTAATAAACAAATATGCAATCTAAATCTAAGTAAACATTTTTCTGAAAATCCACTTTAATTATATTTAACTAAATGAATAAACAATATTCTTAAAAACAAAACAAAATTTAAATTTTATAAGAACACAAAATATTTTTCCTATTTAATGGTGTTTGGATGGTGATATATCCAGACACTCCCATTATAGTGTGACATGAATGTTCCATGTCAAGGTGCTTGCTTTAGGTAATCCTGCTTTGAATACTATAAAATGTGAAGTTTTGTTTGAACTTTTGAAGTGTGCAATTTTTTTTTGGAATTAACTTCATAAAATTTCAAAAATGGGTGTAATAAAACTGCTTTTCATTATCTGATGAATTGTCAATAAGTGTTATGAGATAATCCAGATGGGACTAATCACTAATAACTTTATTTTCAGGGTGCATTGTTTCTTCTTCCTCCTCATCTTCACTCCCATCCTCATCTTCCAAGGTCATCACCTCATCTGCTATTTTACTTTCAGTCATAATGAGATACCAAGGGTCACCTTCATCTTCATCTAACCACTGTAAAGCATCTTCCTCAGCTACTACTTCTCCACCAATATTCTGTGTTGTCCTACAGTAATCAGTAACCTCCAGCCCTTCGAATTCCAAGTCTGCCTTCATGGTCCAGCAAATTCTTCCAAACATTTTGGACTTTTACTTCTTTTCACGCTCCAGCAAAATTTCAAAGTTGCTGATTTTAATCTGTAACTATTTAAGTTTTGTATGGTACATGGTCCTCTTGTATCTTTTTTTTTTTTTCCAATATATTTTATTGATTTTTTACAGAGAGGAAGGGAGAGATAGATAGTTAGAAACATCGATGGGAGAGAAACATCGATCAGCTGCCTCCTGCACATCTCCCACTGGGGATTGTGCCTGCAACCCAGGTACATGCCCTTGACCGGAATCGAACCCGGGACCCCTCAGTCCGCAGGCCGACGCTCTATCCACTGAGCCAAACCGGTTTCGGCCTCTTGTATCTTAATCATTATCTTCATCCTGCAATACAACCATTACTTCCTCTAAAAACTTTTTGAGGTATATTCATTTGGTTGCTAGGATTATCCCCAGGTCCATGGTCTGGATGAGTGATACTGTATTTTTTGGCAAAAACATGCATCTACATTTGCCATCTTCTTGCAATTCTGGTACAATTTTTGCAAATCAATAAACATGATACATTACATCAACAAATTGAAAGACAAAAATCACATGATTGTATCAATAGACATAGAAAAATCATTTAAGAAAATCCAACATCCATTCTTTTATAAACACTCTCAGCAAATTGGAATAGTGGGAATAGAGAGATGAAAGGAGGGAGGGAGGGAAGGAGGGAGGGAGGGAGAGAGATAGGGAAACAGACATGGATATGAGAGGGAAACATTAATCAGTTGCCTCCCACAGGCACACCAACAGGTCAAACAGGAAACCTGGGTGCCCTGACTTGGAATCAAACTCGCATTTTGGTGTCTGGAACGATGCTCCAACCAACTGAGCTACCCAGCCCAGGCTAACCAGATGTTTGCTGTTTAACAGTTGCCTCCCAGCCCTGCCAGTGTTGCTCAGTGGTTGATTGTCAACATATGAACCAGGTGGTCATGGTCCATTGCCAGTGGGGGCCATGCAGGAGGCAGCTGATCAATGATTCTCTCTCTTCACTGATGTTTCTATTTTCCTCTCCCTCCCCCTTCTTCTCTGAAATCAATAAAAAATATTTTTAAAACTTTGCTTTCCATCTGCTATGTTCAAAAATAAAAACTATTTCCTATTCTATAATTAGAGACTTATTTTTGAAGTTTGGGTCAAGAGCAATTGTTTAATAATTGCTCTTAGGAAGAGTTCTCCTCCCCTTTTCAGTATGGTTTTATTGTTTTTCGAAAGAGAAGAAGGGAGTGGGACAAAGAGATAGAAACATCAATAATGAGAGAGAATCATCATTAGGCCACCTCATGCACTCCCCCTACTGAGGATTGAGCCAGCAACCAGGGCATGTGCCCTGACTGGGAATTGTTCAGATGACCTCTTGGTTCATAGATTGAAGCTCAACCACTGTGTGACCCCAGCCAGGCAATCCCCACCACCCTTTTTTTTTTTTAGATGTTTAATGTTAACCAGGATAGTTACTTGCATTGATAGTTAGAAAATGACAAGAAACCAACAATATATATATATATAAAATTATATATATATATATATATATAAAATTAGAGGCCTGATGCATGAAATTCGTACAAGGGGCTCAATGCTCACAGCAGGGCTGGCTTGCCTCAGCCTGAGGCAACTGTGGTGGCTGCCTCAGCGCTCACAGCCCCGGCTTCACCCGGAAGGTCATCCGGGAGGACATTCAGAAGGACATCTGGTCTAATTAGCATATTATGCTTTTATTATTATAGACTAGGGGCCCAGTGCATGAATTCCTGCACCTTGAAAGGAACTATGGGCTGCAAGGCTGTAGAAGACACAGGGGCAGGTCTCGGCACATCTTCCACATCCCTGCCAGGCCCCTCCCACGGTAGCCCCTGGTCCCCTGTCTGCTAACAGCCCCACTCCTGCTGCCATCGCTCCCATGTGCTGACAGTGCTGGCCCTGCTCGCACCAACCTGAAGGTGTGGAGCAACTGGGGCTGGCACCAGCAGTGGGTATAAGCAGGGCTGGCGCTGTCAGCATGTGCAAGCGGCAGCTGCTTCCCCAGTCACCCCTTAGGAGCAAGGGGAGGTGGAGAAGCCCTTGGGTGATCAGGGCCAGCAGCCACTACTCGCACCTGCTAATATTGCCAAGCAATCTTGACTAGTGCCGGGCACTGGCATCAGATGTGAGAGGCGGCTCTGGCGCTGGCTGCGGGTGCGAGTGGGGTCTTCAATAACAGTGGACGTGAATAGCAGCTCCAGCTCTGGCAGCGGGTGCGAGTGGGGTCCTCGCTGGCAGTGGATGCAAGAGGCGGTTACTGGCCCTGATCTCTCCTCAGGAGCCGGGGAGGTGGAGAAGCTCTGAGGGGTGATCAGGGTTGGCAGCCACCACTTGCACCCGCTGACAGCACCGAGCGGTCAGGGCCAGTGCCAGGCACTGGTAGTGGATGCAAGTGGTGCCGGCGCTGGCAGCAGGTGTGATTGCCGGGTAGGACTGCGTTGCACGGGAGCAAAGAATTTTCAGTAGCCACCAGAGGCTTGCCCAGATGACAACGACCGGGGTCCCGCCATGGTCTGGGGCCCCCCTCACCTGCTACACCATCCTGCAGCAGCCAATGCCGGCCATGTTCCACTCAGGCCCCCTGGTGGTCAGCACACATCATAGTACCCAGTTGTTTAGATGTTCCAGTTGTTATACCATTTCATCGATTTGCATATTAGCCTTTTATTATATAGGATGGAGATATATATATATATATATATATATATAATTCTCACCAAGGATATGTTCTTATTGATTTTAGAGAGAGAGAGTAACATTGATGTGAGAGGGAAATATCTATTGGTTGCCCCCTGCTATTTGCCCCATCCAGGAATTTAACCAGAAACCCAGGTATGTGCCTTGATGGGGAATCAAACTGTCAACCTACTGGTATACAGGATGATGCTTCAATCAACTGAGCTACGCTCACAGGTTATTTTTCTAAATTTTTGAAGATATATAATCATGATATTCTTATGCATGCACTTACTCCATGAAAATGTAATTATACTTTTCTCTTGGTACATCTAGATTTTTATATTAAGAGTAGAGGCCAGGTGAATGAAATACATGTACAGGTAGGGTCCTTAGGCTTGGCCAGTGATCAGAGCAGATCCGGTTCTTCTGGCTGCCGGCCAAGGCCTTTCTTCATTCTGTGCCACCCAATGGTGATCAGCGAATATCATAGCAAGTGATTGAACTCCTGGTCTCCCAGTCACACTCCAGAGTGGACAATTTGCATATTCAGCTTTTATATACATAGATTAGATACTAGGCTAAACGTATATAAAAGTTACCAAATACTTTGATTTTCAAAGAAAATCATAACTAATTGGTTTCTTGTCATTTTCTAACTATATATAGAATGACATGTGGGTATTTTATTTTTTCAAATTTCTAATTTTTCCTGGCTTTATTGAGATATATTTGACATGTAACATTGCATATGTTGAAGGTATACAGTGTATTCATTTGGCACACTTTCTTGTTGTTAAATGATCAGCAAGGGAGTGTTTGTTCACATTCCCATTAGATCACATAATTACAAAAATCTTTTCTGTGGTGAGAATACTCCCTTAGCAACTTTCAAGTATACAATACAGTACTGTTAACTATAATTACCATGCTGTACATCAGATCCCCAGAATTTATCATCTTATAACTGAAAGCTTATACCTTTGATTAACAGCTCCCCAATTTCTCCATAACCTCAGCCCCTGTCTACCACCACTGTACTCTCTAATTTTATGAGTTCAGCTACTTTAGATTCCACATGTAAGTTAGATCATGCAGTATTTGTCCTTCTCTGTCTGACTTAATTTTACTCAGTCTGGTATGTATGTATGCCATACACTCAAGGTTCACTCATGTGGGCACGAAAGACAGTGAAACCTAACAACAAATGGGTCCAGGCTGCCTGTCACTACTTGAGCCAATTGAGCAGAGGCAGGGTTGAATCCTATATAATAAAGAGGTAATATGCAAGTTGACCATCACGCCCTTGCACAAAATGGCCACTCCCATGTGGGCACAAGATGGCTGCCACATGTTGGCTGGCAGAGGAGGGCAGTTGTGGGTGACCAGGCCAGCAGGGGAGGGCATTTGGGGACAACCAGGCTTACAGGGGAGGGAGGGCAGTTGCGGGGGGACCAGGTTGGCAGGAGAGGGCAGTTAGGGATGGCCAGGCCTGCAGGGGAGGGCATTTGGTGGCAACTGGGCCGGCACGGGAGCAGTAAGACATTGATCAGGCCGGCAGGGGAGTGATTAGGGGTGGATCAGGCTGGCAGGCAGAAGCGGTTTGGGGCAATCAGGCAGGCAGGCAGGCAGGCAAGCGGTTGGGAGCCAACAGTCCCAGATTGTGAGAGGGATGTCTGACTGCCGGTTCAGGCCCAATCCTTGTGGGACCTAAATCGCCAGTTGGACATCTGCCAACGGATCCCAGATTGGAGTGGGTGAAGGCTGGGCTGAGGGACACCCCCACCCTCCGTGTACAAGCACCAGGCCTCTAGTCATATATGAGCATTTATTCCAATAATGCTAGCAGTATGGAAGAGCAGCAGCTCATCCAAGAATATTTGCTCTGTACACCCCCACCCCAATAAATAAGCTGCTTGTGTGGGGTAGAAGGACAAAAGATTACATGGGGAAGTAGGCAAAATGAATAAGAATGTGTATGCAAAAGGAATAAAAATGGGTATTACAGGCATAGAGAAGTAGGCAAAAGGAATAAAGATGGGTATAATGTTTACAGATTACAGATAATGCAAGCTGGGGGATTGCAAAGGCTGGGCACCTCTGTGACTCCATTGTTGCACCAAGAAGGTTGTTAATCTTTAGATGATAATAGGCAGCTAAGGAGGATGGCCACATTTTCAGGTTAACTCCAAGGTCTGAAGGAGGTGGGGGTGCTCCCAACCAGATCAGATTATATTTTCTTTATTCAGAAAAAAACAATCACAGTTAACAGAACATGATTAATATTTCTTATAACTGTAGCCAGTCTCTATTATTCTATTTCTTTCTCATGCCTGAGGAAATACCATTGTATAATGTGTGCCGGTGTGTGTGTGTGTGTGTGTATGTATATATATATGTGTGTGTGTGTGTATGCATGTATGTATATGTGTGTCTATACACACATGATATATATATGTATATATACAATGCATGCACATTCATATAGGTAATACATACATACATACAAACATGCATGCAAACATACATACCACATCCTCTCTATCCATCTATTGGTGAACACTTTGTTTATATATCTTGGCTATTGTAAATAATGCTGCAGTGAATATGGGAATGCAGCTATTTCTTTGAGGTGGTGACAAAAAATGTATGACTGCTCTCTAAATGTTGTTATGTCCATTTGGTCTAATGTTTGGTTCAAGTTTAACATTTCCTTATTGATATTTTGTCCAGATGATCTATTCATTGCTGAAAGTAGGGGTATTGATGCCCCCTGCTATTACAGTATTGTTGTCTATTTCTACTTTTAGTTCTGTTAGTATTTGTTTAATATTTTTAGGGGAACCAATGCTGAGTGCATACCTACTTACAGTTGTTTTATCTTCTCTATGAAGTGATCTCCTTATCATCCTATCTAATAATAGACAAACATGGTAATTAACCGTAACTTCGCTACCCTTCCCATTGGCTAATCAGGGTGATATGCAAATTAACTGCCAACTAAGATGGGGTTAACCGCTAACAAAGATGGCGGCTAATTTGCATACTGCAGGCAGGATGGGACAGCGCCATCCTGCTTGCCCCTCCGCCATCCGGGCCTGCTATCTGTGACCCGAATAGCGGGCGACCCCTGTGCGACCCGACCCAGGGCTGGCGGGCATGACCGCAGCGGTCCACCTCTGGCCAAGCCCCCAAACGGCTCTCCCGCGGGAGATCCGGCACTGGCAGGCGCCACTGCAGCGGTCCACCAGCAGTCACGCCCCCAACCGGCTCTCCCACGGGAATCAGAGCTGGTGGGGCAACTGCAGCAGTGGCCAGCAGTCACGCCCTCAACTGGCCCTTCCACGGGACATCCAGGCTGGTGGGGCAACTGCAGCGGTCCGCCCATAGTCATGCCCCCAACCAGCTCTCCCGCCGGGAATCAGGGCTGGTGGGGCGACCACAGCGGTGGCCAGCAGTCACGCTCCCAACTGGCCCTTCCACGGGAGATCCGGGCTGGTGGGGTGACTGCAGAGGTTCACCATCAGTCACGCCCCCAACTGGCCCTCCCGCAGGAGATCGGGGCTGGTGGGGCAACTGCAGAGGTCCACCAGCATTCACGCCCCCAACCGGCCCTCCCGCTGGGAATCGGGGCTGGTGGGGCGACTGCAGCGGTGGTCAGCAGTCACACCCCCAACTGGCCCTCCTGCGGGAGATCCGGGTTGGCTGCAGTTCACCAGCAGTCACGGCCCCAACCGGCCCTCCAGTGTTTGACCCAGGCTTCCGGGGACAGTGTGGCTCTCTGTCGCCCCAGCTTCCTCATCACAGCTGTGGAAAGTGACAGCATGGAGGAGGAAGTCCCACTCCCACAGAATCAGCCAGAATCAGCCGTTAGTCACACAGCTCTCAGTGGCCTGACAGGCAGGACTCTCATTCTCCTGCATCTCAGACCCTGTCAGTAGACAGGTAGGACAATGTCTAAAGAGAAACGGTTGATACAAGCTAGCTCTGTAGCCGAAAAGTGCCGGCGTTATCGACAGAAAATGTCTAAAGACCAAGGTGCCTTTGAAAGGGAAAGAAGGCGGTGGCGACAACAAAATATGTCTAGAGAACAGTCATCAACAAGTACTACCAATACCGGTAGGAACTGAACTGCCTTCTCAGCAAAAATGGAGTACATGAGGATGCAATCCTCGAACATAGTTGTGGTGGAATGACAGTTCGATGTGAATTTTGCCTATCCCTAAATTTCTCCGATGAAAAACCATCCGATGGGAAATTTACTCGATGTTATAGAAAGGGAAAGTCTGTCCAAATGATATACATTTTCCAGATTACCCGGCATATTTAAAAAGATTAATGACAAAAGATTCTGACAGTAAAAATTTCATGGGAAATATTCGATCCATAAATAGTTCTTTTGCTTTTGCTTCCATGGGTGCTGATATTGCATCACCATCAGGATATGGGCCATACTGTTTTAGAATACACAGACAAGTTTATCACCGTACTGGAACTTTACACCCTTCAGATGGTGTTTCTCGGAAGTTTGCTCAACTCTATATTTTGGATACAGCCGAAGCTACAAGTAAAAGACTAGCAATGCCAGAAAACCAGGGCTGCTCAGAAAGACTCATGATCAACATCAACAACCTCATGCATGAAATAAATGAATTAACAAAATCATACAAGATGCTACTGAGGTAGAAAAGGAAGCCCAATCTGAAGCAGCAGCAAAAGGTATTGCTCCCACAGAGGTAACAATGGCAATTAAATGCGATCGTAACAGTGACCCAGGTAGATATATTTCTCCCCGTGTAACTGAGGTTGCTGTCATATTCAGAAACGAAGATGGAGAACCTCCTTTTGAAAGGGACTTGCTCATTCATTGTAAACCAGAATCTAATAATCCAAGTGCCACTAAAATGAAACAAATCAATATCCTGTTTCCTACATTAGATGCAATGATATATCCTATTCTTTTCCCACATGGTGAAAAAGCCTGGGGAACAGATATTGCATTAAGACTCAGAGACAACAGTGTAGTCGACAATAATACTAGACAAAATGTAAGGACACGAGTCACCCAAATGCAGTATTACGGATTTCATCTCTCTGTGAGGGACACGTTCAATCCTATTTTAAATGCAGGAAAATTAACTCAACAGTTTATTGTGGATTCGTATTCAAAAATGGAGTCCAATCAGATAAATTTCATCAAAGCAAACCAATCTAAGTTGAGAGTTGAAAAATATAGTGGTTTGATGGATTATCTCAAATCTAGATCTGAAAATGGCAATGTGCCGATTGGTAAAATGATAATACTTCCATCATCTTTTGAGGGTAGTCCCAGAAATATGCAGCAGCGATATCAGGATGCTATGGCAGTTGAAACGAAGTATGGTAAGCCTGATTTATTTATAACCATGACATGCAACCCCAAATGGGCAGATATTACAAACAATTTACAACGCTGGCAAAAAGTTGAAAACAGACCTGACTTGGTAGCCAGAGTTTTTAATATTTAGCTGAACGCTCTTTTAAATGATATCTGTAAATTCCACTTATTTGGCAAAGTAATAGCTAAGGTTCATGTCATTGAATTTCAGAAACGCGGACTGCCTCACGCTCACATATTATTGATATTAGATAATGAGTCCAAATTACATTCAGAAGATGACATTGACCGTATAGTTAAGGCAGAAATTCCAGATGAGAACCAGTGTCCTCGACTTTTTCAAATTATAAAAACAAATATGGTACATGGACCATGTGGAATGAAAAATCCAAGTAGTCCATGTATGGAAAATGGGAAATGTTCAAAGGGATATCCAAAAGAATTTCAAAATGCGACCATTGGAAATATTGATGGATATCCCAAATACAAACGAAGATCTGGTAACACCATTTCTATTGGAAATAAAGTTGTCGATAATACTTGGATTGTCCCCCTTATAACCCGTATTTGTGCCTCAAGTATAATCCTATCTAATAAAAGAGAAAAATGGTAATTGGCATACGACCGCTACCCTTCCCATTGGCTAATTAGGGCGATATGCAAATTAAATGCCAGCCAAGATGGCGGCCGGCAGCCAGGCAGCTTAAACTGAACATGAGGCTTGCTTGCTTCAGTGACAGAGGACTGCAACGTTCCCCGCCTGCCTTGCCGGCCTCTGAGCTTGCAGTTTATAAAACATTGTAACAAATATAGAAGCTAAACAAAACCCCAGAAACCAGCTTTCAGAGACCTGGGATCTCAGAGCTGGAGTTGATACAGAGTTTCGATTATAGAACGGAAACAAACCAGATACCTGTTTTCAACAGCTGAGGCCTCAGAGCTGGAGCCAAGCCTCAGAGCTAAAGCTGACCCAGAATAAAAAAGAAAAAGAAAAAGAAAAAAAGGAGCAGTTGGGAGCTTCAGTTCCAGCCTGAAAACAGCCCTCGGCCCCTCACCCAGACTAGCCAGGCACCCCAGTGGGGACCCCCACCCTGAAGGGTGTGTGACCAGCTGCAAACAGCCATCATCCCCTCATCCAGGCTGGCCAGGCACCCCAGTGGGGACCCCAACCCTGATCCAGGACACCCTTCAGGGCAAACCAGCTGGCCCCCACCCATTCACCAGGCCTCTATTCTATATAGTAAAAGGGTAATATGCCTCCCAGCACCAGGATCAGCGGAGCTGGGAGGCCTCCCCGCACCGGGATCAGCGTGACAGGGGGCAGCGCCCAAACCTCCTGATCGCCCTGCGGCTCTGTGTGTGACAGGGGGCGGGGCCACATCCTCCCTATCATCCCTGCTCTGTTCATGACAGGGGAAGGCACCCCAAACCCCTGATCAGCCCTGCTCTGTGCCTGATAGGGGGGAGCTCCCCAACCCCCTGATCACCCTGCAGCTCTGTGTGTGACAGGGTGTGGCGCCCAACCCCCGCACCCCACGGGCCCTGCTGTGTGTGTGATGGGGTAGAGCCATAACCTCCTGATTGGCCCTGCCCTGAGTGTGAGAGTGGCGGTGCCCCAACCCCCTAATCGGCCCTGCTCTGTGGGTGATAGAAGGTGGCGCCCCAACCCCCTGATCCACCCTGCTCTGTGTGTGACAGGGGACGGTGCGCCAACTCCCCTTTCGGCCCTACTCTGTGAGTGACAGGGGGGAGCTCCTCAACCCCCTGATGGGCCCTGCTCTGTGCGTGACAGAGGGGAGCTACTCAATCCCCTGATGGGCCCTGCTCTGTGCGTGACAGGGGGGAGCTCCTCAATCCCCTGATTGACCCTGCTCTGTGCGTGACAGGGGACAGCGTCCCAACCCCCTGATTGGCCCTGCTCTGTGCGTGACAGGGGGTGGCGCCACAATCTCCCCATCGACCCTGCCTTGAGTGTGACAGGGGGCGGTGCGCCAACCCCCCAATCAGCCCTACCCTGAGCATGACTGAGGGTGGCATCGCAACCTCCTGATCAGCCCTGCTCTGTGCATGACAGGGGGTGGTGCCTCAACTCCCCAATCGGCCCTGCTCTGAGCCTGACCAGGTGCTGCACCTAAGGATTGGGCCTGCCCTCTGCCACCCGGGAGCAGGCCTAAGCCAGCAGGTTGTTATCTCCCGAGGGGTCCCAGACTGTGAGAGGGCACAGGCCGGGCTGAGGTACCCCCCCCCCCGAGTGCACAAATTTTTGTGCACCGGGCCTCTAGTTACCATATAAATGTTGAAGTCTGTGCATCAATTAGAAGTGTCAAGTATCTATTTAAATACATCTATAAAGGGCACGGCTGTGCAAATATTCAAATTTCTGATAAAAATATTATCAATCATGAAGAAGTACAGGACTTCATTGACTCCAGGTATGTGAGCGCTCCTGAGGCTGTTTGGAGACTTTTTGGAATTCGAATGCATGACCAATCTCATGCAATCACAAGATTAGCTATTCATTTGCCAAATGATCAGAATTTATATTTTCATGCAGATGATTTTGCTGAAGTTTTAGATAGGGCTAAAAGGCATGACTTGACTTTGATGGCTTGGTTCTTATTTAATAGAGAAGACTCTGATGCACGTAATTATTATTATTGGGAGATCCCACAGCATTATGTGTTTACTAATTCTTTGTGGACAAAACGCTGAAAGGGTGGGAATAAAGTATTAGACTGGTCACTGTGAGCTTTAGAGAACCAGAACGATATTACCTTAGACTTTTGCTTCTGCATGTAAAAGGTGCGGTAAGTTTTGAGGATCTGCGAACTGTAGGAGGTGTAACTTATGATACATTTCGTGAAGCTGCTAAACACCAGGGATTATTACTTGATGACACTATCTGGAAAGATACGATTGACAATGCAATCATCCTTAATATGCCCAAACAACTACGGCAACTTTTTGCATATATATGTGTGTTTGGATATCCTTCTGCTGCAGACAAATTATGGGAAGAGAATAAATCTCATTTTATTGAAGATTTCTGTTGGAAATTACACCAAACAGAAGGTGCCTGTGTAAACTGTGAAACGCATGCCCTTAACGAAGTTCAAGAGGTAGTCACATTGCATGGAATGAAATGTTCACATTTCAGACTTCCGGACTATCATTTATTAACGAATGCAAATACACGGGATCAATTGTACGAGCAACAAAGGGCAGAGGTTTTGATAAATTCTCTGAATGATGAACAGTTGGCAGCCTTTCAGACTATAACTTCAGCCATCGAAGATCAAACTGTAAACCCCAAATGCTTTCTCTTCGATGGTCCAGGTGGTAGTGGAAAAACATATCTGTATAAAGTTTCAACACATTATATTAGAGGTCATGGTGGTACTGTTTTACCCACAGCGTCTACAGGAATTGCTGCAAATTTACTTCTTGGTGGAAGAACCTTTCATTCCCAATATAAATTACTGATTCCATTAAATGAAACTTCAATTTCTAGACTCGATATAAAGAGCGAAGTTGCTAAAATCATTAAAAAGGCCCAACTTCTCATTATTGATGAATGCACCATGGCATCCAGTCATGCTATAAACGCCATAGATAGATTACTAAGAGAAATTATGAATTTGGATGTTGCATTTGGTGGGAAAGTTCTCCTTCTCAGGGGGGATTTTTGACAGTGTCTCAGTATTGTACCACATGCTATGCAATCGGCCATAGTACAAACGAGTTCAAAGTACTGCAATGTTTGGGGATGTTTCAGAAAGCTGTCTCTTACAACAAATATGAGAGAAGATTCTGCTTATAGTGAATGGTTAGTAAAACTTGGGAATGGCAAATCTGATAGCAGTTTTCATTTAGGAACGGATATTATTGACATCCCCCATGAAATGATTTGTAACGAATCTATTATTGAAGCCACCTTTGGAAATAGTATATCTATAGATAATATTAAAAAAAAATCTAAACTTGCAATTCTTTGTCCAAAAAATGAGCACATTCAAAAATTAAATGAAGAAATTTTGGATATACTTGATGGAGAGTTTCAAACATATTTGAGCGATGATTCCATTGATTCAACAGATGATGCTGAAAAGGAAAATTTACCCATCGAATTTCTTAATAGTATTACTCCTTCAGGAACGCCGTGTCATAAATTAAAATTGAAAGTGTGTGCAATCATCATGCTATTGAGAAATCTCAGTAGTAAATGGGGTCTTTGTAATGGTACCAGATTTATTATCAAAAGATCACTACCTAATATTATCGAAGCTGAAGTATTAACAGGATCTGCAGAGGGTGAGGTTGTTCTGATTCCAAGAATTGATTTGTCCCCATCTGACACTGGTCTCCCATTTAAATTAATTCGACGATAGTTTCCCGTGATGCCAGCATTTGCGATGACTATTAATAAATCACAAGGACAAACTCTAGACAGAGTAGGAATATTCCTACCTAAACCCGTTTTCGCACATGGTCAATTATATGTTGCTTTCTCTCGAGTTTGAAGAGCGTGTGATGTTAAAGTTAAAGTTGTTAATACTTTATCCCAAGGGAAATTAGTCAAGCACTCTGAAAGTGTTTTTACTCTTAATGTGGTATACAGGGAGATATTAGAATAAGTTTAATCACTTTATCAGTCATTATTTGCACCAGTGTTGTTTTTACATCATGAGTTTGTTGTTATATCATTTTATTATTGTTTATTTATTAATAAAATTATGTATTATTTTCATATACATTGTACTCATTTCCTTTTATCTCTCACACTTTTATTATAGAGAAATGACAAATAGCAATATTAAAATATTTCCTCTAATTAATTCCCTTTCAATGTGCACGAATTTCATGCACCGGGCCACTAGTCTCTGATAAAAGAGTAATATGTAAATTACCCATCACTCTGTGACAAAGTGGCTGGGGCAGGATGCTGGTGGCGTCACCCCAGCAACGTGATCCCAGCGTCTGTGCCCCGGCCGTGCAGAGGCTGGGGAGGGGAGCAGCCTCAGGCCAGAGGCTGGGGTGAGGGACACTGGGCTCACAGCTATGCGAGCCCAGCATCCATGCAGCGATGCACAGAGAGAGGGGAGGGGAGGGGCCCTGGCCACATGGAGGGAGGGGAGGGGAGGGTACTGGGGCTGGAAGTGGAAGCCAAGAGCACCGGCGGCACCAGGAATGCTGGGAATTGTAGTTCTGGTGCCAGCCCCTGGACTGGAAGTGGAAGCCAAGAGCAAGGGGAGCACCAGGATTGCTGGGAATCGTGGTTCTGGTGGCAGACACATTGTGCGATCTCCTAGACCAGTGATGGCGAACATTTGAGCTCCGCGTGTCAGCATTTTGAAAAACCCTAACTTAACTCTGGTGCCGGGTCACATATAGACATTTTTTGATATTTGTGACCATAGTAAGAAAAAGATTTATATTTTTGATATTTATTTTATATATTTAAATGCCATTTAACAAAGAAAAATCAACCAAAAAAATGAGTTCGTGTGTCACCTCTGACACGAGTGTCATAGGTTCACCATCACTGCCCTAGACACTCGAGCGAAGTGAACCTGCAGCAAGTTACTGTTGTGGGTGGGGGATGGAGGGAAAGCAAAGGTGAGAAAAGTAAGTCAGAGTGTCGAGGAAAAATTAAAAGGAAGATATCCTGCAACTTCTAGGAAATCTCCATTAAAACTTTGAATCACTATGGAAACTCGGGAGAGGTTTAGAATGTTTTTTTAAAAAAAAAAACAAAACAGAAACATAAAAACACTTTTACACCGGCGCGCACCACATTTATACCACAAAATACCACCAAATCAGTTTCAATTGTGCAGAGATACAGAACAAGTCCCTGAAGAGAGGCAGTAGAAAACTGCCTAGAAACTCTTCTCTTCTACCTTTTTAAAAGACAGGCCAGCCTCAAACCCTTTGCCAGTCCGAGTTTTGGCTCCCCTCCCAGAAGTCCCAGAGACAGTGAATACGGTCTAGAAACCATTCCTCCAGATACAGGACAAGTCCCTAATACACAAACATAGACAGAAATCCTCACTAATTAGGCTAATTCCTCCTGTGACAGACAGCAAATGTCTCTGAGAAAACCAACTCAGCAGTGCTGCCCAAGACCTTCCCAGACCATCACAGGTTCAGCTTCCAGCAAATCAAACATTTTAATCAGATGAGCAAACAGAAAATCAAAGTAGCTTTCGCTTTCACACAGACCAGTTAATCACAGATAATACATTCACACTCACACTCTCTCAGTAGACTAGCCCAGACTGGAGCTGAGCAGATAATGCCCAACTCCCCAGATGGGCATGGGGGCACTCTCCTGGCACCCATGACCCAGACCAGGATTCTCGACCAACATCTCGGTGAGAACCTACCGGAGGAGTTAAGGCTGCATCCAGCCCCCCACCCCCACCCCCCACCCCCGTTCTCGGTAGCAAATTGGCTAGTCCCACACAAGCAAACAAACAGAAGAGTGAACCCATAATTCCTTAATAGAATCTGAATTCACTCACCTCCGGAGTCCTGATTCCTGAATACCTGATGAAGTCCTATGCCTTCTGGGGAGGTGATCAAGCTCCCTGTTCTACTAACTTGGAGTAGGCCTGACTGACTGGGACCCTTACCTTACAGATTCTATCGACAGGTTCAGAGGTGTCCGTCCACTTTCTCCAGATGCCGGTCGTGTCCTGGGCTGAGGTCCAGAAGCACCTGGAGTTCCCCCAGATTCAATTCTGCTAAAATCAGCAGCGGGCGCCTTCCGGAGGCCTGTTCCGCGCCCCCAGACCTCAAACCCCGTCCACTCACCAGAGGCAAGAGCCAAACTCGGTTAGCTTCCTGGTTCAGGGAACCAAATGTTACAGAAGAGCAAAGTAAAACCAAGCATGCTTCCTAGAGAAAGGGAGGGACCCATTTATTAACACTAGTGACTAGTGGACTCCTGGAAGTAATTTCCAAATCAGAGAGTGAAGTAACATACAGAGGCTTTGCTTTTTATAATCTTATGGGGTCTTTGTCTTGCAGATATGGTTCCGCCCCTTGTGGGCTTACAAGAAGGCCCCCAGGTGTTGGGGTTCCCAGGTCATATCAGATGATCTTCCTGGGGCCAGCCATAAGGACCTTCCCGGCCTCCCCCCCCCCCCCCCCCGGAAGTGCATTGTTCAGTCTTTATGACCTGACATGCCTTGCAAGAGCAGTTTCCTCCTCAGTGGGAAGCCCTCACAGGCAAGGCCTCTACTAACTTTTTTCAAGAGCTGGTCCCACCACCAGGAAATCTGTACCCTTACATCAACTTAAGGTCTTTTGAAAGTTGCATAAAATCTCACATCCTTGTGAAAGGAAAAAAACTCCTTTCCTCCTCACTCTAGATAAAGTCACAGAATAATTTAGGACCCTTTTTTTTTTTCTGGATATTAAATGGTAAGATTTTTTGAAGTGATGATTAGATGAGAAAAGTAATATATTTATTTCCATCTGCAATTATGTATTGAGAGGTAGAAAAATTACATTATATAAATCTTAAATGAGTCAAATTAAATATTTTTAAATTGAAAATATATTTGGTATTAAAATGTTTAAAAAATAGTAGAAATCCTTATTTACCCTTTCTGATAAGTGTCAGTCTTCAGTCAATATTTTTTCCAGATGTTATAGAAGTAGAATAAAATATCTTAGGCCTGACAGACAGTTAAATACACATGCATAGAACATGTGAAGTCACAAATATCTACAAAATCTACATGAATCTTTGACCTAAGGAAAAATTACAATGAATTATGTGGGTTTTTGTGGGGATGGGAAGGGTTGAGAATGGAGTGAAAGGTCAGACCTGGTGTGTCTAGTGTTTACTATTTTTTGCAATGCTAAAGAGTAGTGTTGCCACTAGATGGCAGGATTTGATTAGAAATTAAAGAGCAGTAACCATACAATTCCTTGCAAACAAAAGTAGATATTTTCCCAACAGTATACATCCAATTATATCATTAAAACACAAATTGAGCTTCATCTCTGATCTTAATTTTGTCTTTATCCTTATAAGTTTTGTTTGACGTCCATAACATCTAGTAATCCAAAGATCTGGTCCCATCAACCACCTGTGACTTTATGAAGCAGGTGCAATTTGTTTAGGCAGCCTATTCCTCTTTTCTGTCTGATACTATCTCTTACTTGGCCCTCTTTGCCTTTTATATTCAGTGTTAGTCACATTCAATCAAGAAATAATTCTTTGAGCTGTTACCATGAGCCCTACACTTTGGGGTACTGTCCTTCTCAGGCTTAATCAACAGTGTTCCTCCACAACACACCCAGGGCCTCCTGTGTTAGTCCTGAAAATCCCTACCTGCTTCGTATTATTATCCATTTCTTCCACCTGAAACCTATATTCTCTAAGTTTATTCTATACTAGAGGCCTAGTGCACAAAATTTGTGCACAGGTAGGGTCCCTAGGCCTGGCCAGTGATGAGGGCAGATCGGGGCCTTCCTTACCCTGGCTTCCAGCTGCTGGCCAGGGCTTTCTTTTGTTCTGCACCGCCCCATGGTGGTCAGCGCATGTCATAGCAAGTGGTCGAACTCCTGAGGGGGCAATTTGCATATTAGCTTTTTATTATGTAGGTTGTAATGCTAGGAAATTGATATCCTTATATATAACTTTAACAATAAGGGCTAAAATGAAAATGCAATGCTATCTAATCCTTCTTAAAATACAACTTCAAGTTAGAATTTATTCTGATGATGACTAATAATATTTATTTAGTATTTGTATTTTATGTGACCATTTTTCATTAACCTGATATTTATATATGTTTTTCAAATGGCTTATACTATAAGTTTAAAGTACAATATAGGTATTACAATTTAATCTTACAATATAGGTATTACAATTATTACAATTGAGATTTGGTCTAAGGATGTATTTTTAACCATTTAGATGGTTAAGAAATGTGAGGATCTAGACTGTGGCTTATTTGAGATCACCAGCATGTAAGTGATAAAAGTAGTTTTTCTGACACTAGCTAATACCTGACTCTCAGGTGTGTGTGTGTGTGTGTGTGTGTGTGTGTGTGTGTGTGTGTGTGTGATTTTTTATAAACACCAATTTGTCATCCAAATTAAACTTCAAATTAAAATTGAAGTGCTAAGCAGATGTTATTAGATTTATTAAAATTTAAATGTAAAGCCCTATATTTATATTCTTATGTTCACTAGAATAATTAATTAACCCACCAAATATGGAACATGCTGATAGGAACTAAAGGCACAATAATGATTAAACTTGACTCTTCAAGGAGTGTTAATGACCCATGGAAAGTGAATGTAGAGACTGTCTTTTTTGTGATGATCTTAAATAGAGATAAAACAAAGTAACAGTCACGCACATCAAATATCTGTTTACACAAGTGCTGATTTAGAAGGCAGAAGTTGTACTAAACCCAAACATGTTACTTTCTAGATAGAAGTCAAAAGCCCATGCAGGACAGTCCCAGGCATGGACATGAGCAGTGGCTACAGTGAGGACACATCTTGTAGTCTAGGGCGTGTTTGAAACCAGACTTAGTTCTCTGATCCTTCCTACAGCAAGCATCACATTGAGGACTCAACCCAGCCTGTCCACGTTTCCTAGCTTACAGAGGGTACAGTGAGAAGATGACCTAAGGGAGAAAGTGGAGTTAATTGCGCCACATCCCTACAGGTTGGGAGACTTTGGATTAGTATCTGCTTGGGATCTAAGCTAATGTATGAGCCATCCAGAAAGACCTGATAGTTTCTGGTCCTCATAGCAGGTGCTCACAGAAGTTTCTTTGGATTCCAGACTGGTCTGGAAACAAAGTTTCTGAGAAGCAAAAGGTCAATCTTCTAGACTGCCAGTGAGTGAGGTACCACACACTTGCCTTTCTGCCTACTCCTGAATTTTTCTTCAAAACCAAGAAAAGTATTTTAATATTCACTAATGAAAACAAATCTGGAAGTGTTAATAAACTTTTACTACCCAGGGAAAAACTCAACTTGAAATATGGTTTAGAGTTATTTTTAGGTGCATTTTTTTTGCTTGTTTGCTTATTTGAGACCTCCCTTTTATAGGGCATAAATACGAAATGAAACAAGCAGATGTCTAATAAATGGCTGGTGAACTGAAAATAACACTTCATTAAAAATATTGACGTCTGGGAGTTGAGTCAGAAAAACTCAAGATTCAGTTTTAATTTTAATTATAATTCATTTATCTCAAGCTAAGAAGAAAGTAGATTGTGGTAATTAACACTTGGCATTTCATTTAAGGTAAAGTTGTATACTTTGGCATCAGCAATGAAAATTAAAGAATTTCACAATTTTTTAATTTTTTTAATTTTTCTCACAATAATACTTAGGATCTTTTCCAGCCTTTATGAAGTATAATTGGTTTACAAAAAAAACTGTACATAATTGATGTATGAATTGGTGAGTTTTGATATATGAATGCCCCCATGTTACCACCACCACAAAGGAAATAAAGATATCCGTAACCTCCAAAAAACTTAGAACTTAGACTTAAATATATTGTCTTAATGTTTAGACAATGTTTATTGTTGTTGTATTATGTTTACTTTGAATTCAGCAAATTGCCTCAGCTCACCACAGGAGGGAAACTAGGCATCTAGCAGATGGTGTCTTTCGGCCTCTGCCATGAAGTGCTACCAGAAGACCACCAGGGGGAGCCTGGATCCCACACTGGAAAATTCACTCAGAAGGGATGGACTCCTCAGAGGACAACCTGCGTGTTGGTCATGTGAACTCTCCCTCCATTCCTGACAGGCTTATTTTAAAGCATTCAAATATGCACTTAGTGTTGAGTGTAGAGTGTGATCTCCGAATGGTAAAATCCATGTCCTTTTCAGCCTGAAATAGCATCTCTTACGTCTCCTTATGAGAGGACTTTTCCCCCCATTTTATTTTTGTCTTTATTGATTAAGGTATTATGTCTTTATCCCCCCATTACCACCCCACTCCGCACCCCAGCTGGTGCCTGTGTCCATTGGTTAGGCTTATATGCATGCATACAAGTCCTTTGGTTGATCTCTCCCCTTTACCCCCACCCTCCCCTATCTTCCCTCTGAGGCTTGACAGTCTGATCAATGCTTCTCTGAGAGGACTTTTGTTGCAAATACATATAGAAGAAAGCCAAAAATCTTTTAAAAATTTCTTATAAATAATGTAAAATGATTTTTAAATAACTGCATTCCAGAACAACTCTGGATCTTGAAATTCACAAAGTCTGGTATTCAATCAAATATCACCACGTATTCAAAGAAGAAAATAAATCCATAAGGAGGAAAATCAATCAATAGGAAAGGGCCCAGAAATGACAAAGACTTATAAATAATGATATTTAAAAGTTATAATAACTCCACTTCCATATGTTTAAGAGCCAGTGGAAAGATTGAGCGTGTTAGGTATTGATATGGCGAATACAAAAGGACTCAACTATGAGATAAAAATTACTAAAAGCAGATATAATGCTGCAGTGAAACAGAATAGTAAAATAGAAAACAGAGCATTAGAAACTGTCCAAAATGAAAAGCAGGAAAAAGGACTAAAACAATAAAAATTTGATCATAGCATTAATAAACTGAGGACAAATTCAAGTGGCCTAATAAATGTGTAATGGGTTGTTGGGTGAGGAGGGAGAACATAATAGAACATGATTTGAATAAATAATGGTTGAAAAAAATACTCAAACTTGGTAAATGCTGCAAACCCACAGATCTAAACAAATTAATGAACTCCAAGACAGAAGGAATTATAAAGACAAACCAAAGCAAATGATAGTCAAAGGGCTTAAAACAAATAACAGAGATCAATTTAAAAGCATCCAGTGGAAAATAACACAGCATATAGATAAGAACACAATAACCATGACAGCAGGCTTTTTGGTGGAAACAATGCACACCAGAAGATATTCTTACCAGTAAAAAAAAATAAATAAAAATAAAAATAAAAATCCTATAATGCTGTAATTTAACAACAAGACAAACAGAAATAATGTTAACCTGGATTTCTAAACTAAGTAACAAAGTCTCTCAAAAATGAAAGTGAAGTAAAGCCTTTTTAAGCCTAGTATAAAAATCTGTCATTTACAACTTCAAAAATTCATAATGCCAATAAATTCTTGATCAAAGAATTAAGCAGTAGAGTTGCAAATTAAGTTCCAAATTATTTTAAGACTAGAGGCCTGGTGCACAGATTCGCCCTTTTGTAATCCAGGACCCCTCAGGGGATGTTGAAGAGCCAGTTTCGGCCTGATACCCACAGGCCAGGCTGAGGGACCCCACTGGTGCATGAATCTATGAACCAGGCCTCTAGTATGCATATAAAATCTTTGGTTAATCTCTTCCCACTTTCCCCCTCCTTCCCTCTGAGATTCATCAGTCTGTTCCCTGCCTGTGGTGTCCACTCCTTCATTGAGAGTCTGCCCCCTGGTGGTCAGTGCATGTCATAGCTACCAGCTGGCCAGTTGGTCACTTAGATTTTTATATATATAGACTAGAGGCCCGGTGCACAAAAATTTATGCACTCGGGGGGGAGGGGGGTCCCTCAGCCCGGCCTATGCCCTCTTGCAGTCTGGGACCCATCGGGAGATTATGACCTGCCGGCTTAGGCCTGCTTCTGGGTGGCAGAGGGCAGGCCCAATCCCTAGGTGCAGCCCCTGGTCGGGCTCAGAGCATGGCCGATTGGGGAGTTTGGGTGCCGCCCACTGTCATGCACAGAGCAGGGCGGATTGGGAGGTTGTGATGCCACCCTCAGTCACGCTCAGGGTAGGGCCGATTGGGGGGTTGGGGCACTGACCCCTTTCACACTCAAGGCAGGGTCGATGGGGAGGTTGCGGCGCCACCCCCGTCACGCACAGAGCAGGGCCAATCAGGGGTTTGGGGTGCTGCCCCCTCTCACGCACAGAGCAGGGCCCATCAGGGGGGTTGGGGCTCCGTAATCTGTCACGCACAGAGCAGGGTGGATCAGGGGGTTGGGGCGCCGCCCTGTATCACCCACAGAGCAGGGCCGATCAGGGGGTTGGGGTGCCGCCACTCTCACACTCAGGGCAGGGCTGATGGGGAGGTTATGGCTCTATTCCGTCACACACACAGCAGGGCCCGTCGGGGGGGGGGGGGGAGGGTGGTTGTGGCGCTGCACCCTGTCACACACAGAGCTGCAGGGCAATTGGGATTGGGAGGCCCCCCCCTATCAGGCACAGAGCAGGGCTGATCAGGGGTTTGGGCGCCTTCCCCTGTCATGAACAGAACAGGGTGGATAGGGAGGTTGTGGCCCCACCCCCTGTCACACACAGAGCCGCAGGGCTATCAGGGGGTTTGGGCGCTGCCCCGTCACATTGATCCCGGTGCCGGGAAGCCTCTCAGCTCCACTGATGCCGGTGCTGGGAGGCCTCGCGGCTCTGCTGATCCTGGTGCTGGGAGGCATATTACCCTTTTACTGTATAGGATAGAGGCCTGGTGCACGAGTGGGGGCCTTCTGGTTTGCCCTGAAGGGTGTCCTGGATCAGGGTGGGGGTACCCACTGGGGTGCTTGGCCAGCCTGGGTGAGGGGATGATGGCTGTTTGCAGCTGGTCACACACCCTTCAGGGTGGAGGTCCCCACTGGGGTGCCTGGCCAGTCTGGGTGAGGGGCTGAGGGCTGTTTTCAGGCTGGCGGTGGCTGAAGCTCCAGACTGCTCCTTTTGTTCTTTTTCTTTTTTATTCTGGGCCAGCTTTAGCTCTGGCTCCAGCTCTGAGGCCTCTGTTGCTGAAAGCAGGTATCTGGTTTGTTTGGGTTCTATAATCGAAACACTGTATCAACTCCAGCTCTGAGATCCCGGCGGGCTGAAAGCAGGTTTCTGGGGTTTTGTTTAGCTTCTATATTTGTAACAATGCTTCAAACTGCAATCTCAGAGGCCGGCAAGGCAGGCAGGGAACGTTGGTTTTCTCCGTCACTGAAGCAAGCAAGTCTCATGTTAGCTTCAAGCTGCCTGGCTGCCTGTCGCCATCTTGGCTGGCAGTTAATTTGCATATCTCACTGATTAGCCAATGGAAAGGGTAGGGGACGTACGCTAATTACCATGTTTCTCTTTTATTAGATAGGATTGTTATGTCTGACAAATCTTATCTTAGATATAGTTAACAAATCTGTATCATTTCATTCTATTACCATATTTTTTAAGTAAAAAGTTACTATTTTTGAGAACACTCCAAACTGGCAAGAGGCCTTAAAAATGTTTCTCATAATTTCCTTAAGTGGCTATTCCCTGAGGACACAAAGCAGGGTATTGTGAGTAGGTGGAGCCATAGTGGAGGAAAGGTGGGAGGGATAAGGCATATTTTCCTGGAACAAATTTTTTTTTTTTTTTTTTTTTTTGCGGTAGAAGATTTTATTGGCATAGAGTTACATTCCTCAAGTTCCAATGTCTCATTTCCCACAGCCAGTCCTGAAAGAGAGGCAGCGGAGAGTTCAGCAGAGCCAGAAAGAGGACCAGTGTCCAGGATTTCCATTCCACATTGCAGCCGGGCATGGTTCAGCATCCAGGCCAGATTAAAGTCCTTCAGACCACGTGTGGGCCCAACACGGCCATGTGCCATGCAGCCACAGTGCAGTCCCCTTCAGCCGGAGCCCCAACAGGTCACACATGAGGCCAGGAGAGGGAACTTCCTTTGTTTGGAAGTTTATATATTTCTAGAGGGTAGAGAAGTTATGGTTAATTACCATGTTTGTCTATTATTAGATAGGATTTTTTTTCTCAAGGTAATGCATGTAATTAGTTTTAAAGGGTCAGAAAGTACAAAAAAAGGAAAAACCCTTCTCCAATCCTACTAAACCCTAAGTTCCCTCTCTAGCACCAAAAGCTACCACTAACAAGACTTTTAATCATTTTTGCTACTTCTAGATTTTTAACATATGAAATGTTCTTTATCTATTGACTCTGTACCAGTAGAAATGATGATTTAGTTGGCTTTCTTACAATATGAGCTTGCACATATGCACATGCACACACACTCTCCCTCACCCTATCTTTCCATTATGTCTCTGTCTCCACTTATTTTTTTTTATTGTCTGAAGTTTTACATTTGTCTCCTTTTCCCCCAATTGACCCTCTCCCCATCCCTTCCCAGCCAGGGAAAGCCCCCACTGCCCAGTGTCTGTGTCCATTGGTTATGCTAATATGCATGCATATAAGTCCTTTGGTTGCCCTCTAACCCTCCCTCCCCTACCATTTGTCTCTAGATCAATCTATTCTTGTTCATCAAATTATGTTGATCATTATATCCCACATATCAGTGAGATCATGTGATATTTATCTTTCTCCAACTGGCTTATTTTTCTTAGTATAATGTTCTTCACTTTCATCCATGCTGTTGCAAATGATAAAATTAAAAAAATTCTTTTTAGAAAAATGACACAAGACAGAGCAGCACCCTATTCCATGTATAACAATGTTGGGAAGTAGCTTATAAATTCACATTACTTTTTAAGAATACACAAGATAGATAAGCTTCACTGATGGTGCCCTTACACCTCTCCTCAACCTTCTCATCAACCCCTCCTCCATCCCCACTAAGAATTCACATGTTGCCTCAGGATGCACCTCAATGAAAAAGTTTGTAGAAAATATTTATATTAATGGCATTTTGTACATAATAGTATAATATATCAGCATATCCAGGTACCTATATATATAAAAAGCCAGCGACCAGAACTCTGTAACAACCAGAACGACTGGTCACTATGACACCCATTGCGGCCAGCAAACTGGCCCGATAGTGGGTGGGGCCAGTGGCCAACCTCACGCATTCCCTCCCCCAGGCCAGCCCCACTCCCGATCAGCCCCCCTACCCCAATAGGAGACGGGACCAACCAGCCAATCTCTTGCAGCCCTTCCCCCCAGCCAACTCCACCCTCGATCAACCCCCCCAACTACGGTCAGGGGCAGGGCTGACTGGCCAACTGCCTGTGGCACCTACTCCTAGCCACTGCCCTCCCCATACCAACTGGGGGCGGAGCAAGCCAGCCAACCACCCACAGCCCCTTCCCCTGGCCACCGGCTCCCAATCGGTCTCCCCCACCCCTTCAGGGGTGGGGCCGGCTTGCCCACTGCCCACAGCTCCTCCCCACAGCTGGCTCCACCCCCAATCAGCCCCCACCACCCGATCAGCCTGCAGCCCCTCCTCCCAGTCAGCTCTACCCACAATCGGCTCCCCACACTCTGATCAGGAACAAGGCCGGTGGCTACAGCCCATGGCCTCTCCCCCCAGTTGGTCCCACCCCCAATCATCTCCCCTTCCAGCCAATCGCCTGTGGCCCCTCCCCCATCCCAGGTCTAATTGGGCCCTGATCGATGTGGGCTGCTGGCCAACCTCCTGCCATTTCCTCCTCCCAATTGGGCCTGGGCTGGCTGGACCCCACCCATGTACGAATTCGTGCACTGGGCCTCTAGTGGTAAATAATCCGGCTCAAGTCATTCAGCATTTTTACTTCTCAGCTACCTCATTTCTTAAATGAGAAAATAGTATGACACACAAAATAAGTCACTAAATTGTTATTAAAATGTATGTAAAGACTACTGTCTTGATAACTCATTCATGTCTTACAAAGAAATAGAAATTAGAAGGAAGATTTAGAGAGAGCATTTCTTAGAGCTCAATAAGCTGAGAATGTTGCAACAAACCAAATGAAAAGGAAAAAAGAACATAACATCTCACCAGTCTTATATCAGGCTTGCATTATGTATTCACATACCAAAATAAAAATTAGACCACATTGGGAACTGAATGAAAATAAAAACACCACACAACAAAAATAGTGGGATGCTAAACAATTACTTAGATAAAATTTTATAGCATTAAATACCAGGATTAGAAATAAAGAAACACGTAAAATCAATGAACTCATCATCCTTCTAAAAAAATGAGGGTGCTAAAGAACAAATAAAGCCATTAAAAGCATTAGAAAGGAAATAGTGGGAAATCAGTGAAATAGAAAACAGAAAGAAAATTAGTGAAACCAAGAGCTGGTTCTTTGAGAAAAACAATAAAATTTGTAAACCTCTGCCAGACTGCTCTGGAAAAAAGATAGAAAAAGCAAATGATCAGCATCAGTGATCATATATATATTCTAGAGATATTAAAATTATAACAAAAATATTAAATAATTAAAATATTACAAAATACATTATGCCAATAAATTTGATAGTTGAGGAAAAGGAAAAAATCCTCAAAAGATACAGACTACCAAAGTGCATTAAAGAAGTGGAAAATTTGAATACCTTGTACCTACAGTGGGGCCTTGACTTACGAGTGTAATTCATTCCGTGATGGAGCTCGTAACTCAAATTATTCGTACGTCAAATCGGTTGTGATCGAGTGAGACACGTGATGCTGGGCTGATGTTGTGGCGTTCACTGTGATGCTCGCTGTGCCAACTAGCGGTGGGGTATCTGAAGCTGGCTTATAACCTCAATTTTATCTCTCAACTCAAAGCAACAAATCGACCGAGAGACGGCTCCTATCTCAAAAACTCATTAGTCGGGACACTCGTAAGTCAAGGCCCCACTGTAGTCTTAAAATTTTGAATTTTTAAGTTACAAATATTGAAATATTAAATCATTCAGTAACAGATGGCTCACTGTATTAGTTTGCCAGGGCTGTTATTACAAAGTAATACAGAAGGGGTGACTTAAACAACAGAAATTTATTATCCCACAGTTCTGGAGGCTAGTAGTATAAAACCAAGGTGTTTGAGTAGATAAATAATGCAATTAAAAATGGGCAAAATACAATAACAGACATTTTTTCAGAAACAATATACAAATGAAAAAATATGTACAAGATAAGAAGTTGAACATCATTAATCATTATAAAAATACTAAATAAAACCACAATTTAAAATCACTATATATCTATCAAATGGCTAAAATAAATACAGTTACACCAGTAAGTAGTGGCAAGGATATGAAGAAAGTAGATTACTCATACATTGCTGGTGGACATGTAAAATGGTACAGCCATTCTGGAAGTCAGTTTGGCATTTTCTTAAAAACTAACTATGTAAATGTTACATGACCTCACAATTGCACTTTTATGTCTTTATCAGTGACGAGTGAACACATATGCATACAAAAACCTGCATGTGATTGTGAACCGAACGGAAGTGTGTCACTCAGGTCAGTGAAGGAGAGTAAGTCAAATCACTCAGCAGCCAGAATATGAACTGAAGAGGTCCCCTCAATTTGTTGATAATAGAGCTCATTAGGACCTTTGTCAGAGCAGTTTTTGTTGATTGGTTAAGGAAGAGGCCAAATTATAAGAGGTTCAGGAATGGTGGAAGTTGAGGAAGTAGGAAGCAAGTGTCTCCTATCTAGTTAAATTGCCCCTCAGGTTCTGATAGTCGTTCCCAAATCCTATCAGATATCCAGAATTTATTCATGAAGTCCATGGACCATATGACATTCAAATTATTGTCACCTTGAAGTCAAATATCTAAATATGCTTGACAAGAAAGTCTTGAGGCATGGCACACCCATGCTGATTACCAACCAAGATAGGCAGAAGAGGGTGTTGAAAATGAATTACCAGGTATCTAGCTGGAAAACCTGGGTGATTGGTGATATAATTAACCAGAAGGAGCCAATAAAGAAAGCTGGATTTTTAGGAAGGAAAGATCATGTTACCTTTTAAACATTGAATCTGGGGTATTTTTATGATAACAATAAGGTATATCCAGTAGGAAGTCAGAAATAAGGACCCAGAAGTTACTCTTCCAAGATGCTGAGAGGAGAAAGTTGCGGACAGAGAGAGGCTCTTTCCTTTTTCCTCACTTATCAGAGGATATAGATAAATGCAGTGCCATCCACCTTCAGTCTTGAGGGTTTAAGACATCCTCTAAATGTGAGATAAGTTTAATTTCCCAATGTTTGTTTCTCTTCCAGTATGCTTTAAGCAATGTTATAATGATAAAGAAAGAACAGCACGAATCCATCAATAAATTTGAAATGGTTTTCATTGATGAAGTGGAAAAACAAAATGAGCTGATAAGTCAACTTGAACACCTTCCCCAAGGTTATGATGTATCATCCAGAGAATTAAGGGACCTCAAATTGAGCCAGAAGGTGGATCTACATATTCAGGTATAATTTATTTTAAATGGATTTAATTAGATTTTGAGCCTTTTTTAGCAAGTAGGTACCTTTTCATGTGCTTAGAGGCATTTTCATTTACCAAAAATTAAAAATAAGCTACAGAATATCAGCTGGCCAGATGTAAAGAGTACCAAGTCATAGAGGAGCCTCCTTTCAGAACTCAGCTGATTCAGAAAAAATGTAACAATATCAGCAAGTGGGAATTCGTGGAACCCCAGAATAAGTTTCTAAGTGCCATCTAACGCTTCCTAGACCTGTGACTAGGAGTAGGAAACATTTTTATTGTAACAGCTGCACATGGAATGTTTGCTCTCGGCCAGAAGTGTGAGGCTAGCATCTAATTCCTAACGTGCATGTACATCTTGCTATATGCACAGAAAAGTGATATCCAAAAGCACTTCACATATTATTAGTCACAGATTTATAGTTTTGACAGATTTCAATTCTAACAGGCAGAATTTGTGGGCATGCCTCTGTTATGTAGCCTATACTGCCAAAATTTTATTCAAATAACTAAAATAAAGTTTTAGACTAGAATTTTATTTCTAATATTATTAGAAGAACTAGAATTATATTTACTTCAAAAATATCAAGAGTGAGAGTTCAGTAAGATATTTTCCTCTTTTTATGATATTTGTGTGATATTTAGATAAAAATTTCCCCAATGTTCATGAATTTACTGCTTACTTTTTAACACAGGAAATTCTCAAAGATTTTTCAGAAGGTGACTCCCACATCATAAAGGCTGAATTTCAACAAGTACTCAGTAATAGGAAAGAGATAACCCACTTTTTGGGAGAGTGGTTGAATACTCATTTTGATATAGAAAAGCTTAAAAGTGGAATCCAGAAAGAAAACGATAGGATTTTTCAAGTGAATAAGTTCTATAATAACAGAATAATTGTAAGTAGCAGTTTTTATTGTGCTACCTATTCTTTTCGTTGTGTGCTTTAATTGTTCTACCTCATTCTTAAAAGGACTTAGAGCAACCGGATTTTTAAGTATGTTTTCTTTCACTTATTTGTGGGGGGGGGGGGAAATTGACTATGTAGAACATGTTCTTCCTCTAACATTATGCTTCCTTAAGATAAATCTACCAACTTGTAAAGAAGGTAACAAAACATGGGTGTGTGATACCACTTCCCACTTGTGAAATCGTGAATCCTCTTGTCACTCTCCTTTCTTTCCTCGCTTTTCACTGCTTCTGTAGGAACTGAGCCCTTTCCCTAAGTAGCCTCAGACACGGGGAGACGTGCGTTGTGGTGCGGCCATAGACAAGTCTGGAAAGCTACTCTCGTGAGGCCTCATGTGCTTTTCATCTAGTGGGTCACTACCATATGCTCTGTCCTTCAACTTGAGGTTTGAAAATGTAGTTTGTATCATTGTTCCCAAGTTGATCAGCCTGGTAGATTGATGCATAAGAACCAGCCTTGCTTAAGATCAGTTTATTAATTTGTTATACCTTCCACTGATCAGAATATTCTGTTTTTTGAAGGAATCCCTGCTTTATATATATCAGATAAGACACGTAGTAATCAGAAAGTTGCTTCTTATATATGCAATTGGAGCTAAGGGTGCTAGAGTATGTAGCTTTTAAGATTGGTTTTTTAATTTCGTGTGTTTGGGTAGTTCTTAACACTTCGATTTCAAATGAAAACTATTTAAGTTACATTGAAATATAGATACTGTTAAATGGATAGTTAAAAAGTCCGCAACCAATAGAGAAAAGAATAAAACCAATGTTTAGAAAAACTCCGTATAATTCAGAGTTTTTTGTAATATGGGGGATTTCTACCATGTGAGTCAGCATGGAGATGAGGCGTCTGTCAGCACCCTGACAGTAGGAATTGGTAACTTTCTATGGTGTGAGGTCGGTAGTCCAGTGCCAAGGGAAGTCCAGGGTACCAGTAAGAATACAACTAATTTAGGATGCAGGTCTGACAGAATGACCAATAAGCCATTTGTGATGAGAGCAAAAAGAATATCCTATAGGAATTAACAAAAGAAAGGGTGAGTAATTTCAGAGTTAGTTATCCTTCAATGTAAAAGACAGTATTGATTGTTATTCCCCTCAATGCAGGAGCTTCCCCCTGGTGGTCAGTACACTCCCACAGGGAGAGCACTGCTCAGCCAGAAGCCAGGTTCACAGCTGGTTAGCGCAGCGGTGGTGCTGGGAGCCTCTCCCCTCTCTGTGGCAACACTAAGAACCCCTAAGGGGATGTCCACCAAGGGGTTCTGGACTGCAAGTGGGCATAGGCCGGGCTGAGGGACCCCTGCGCCCCAGTGCATGAATGTTGTGCACCAGGCCTCTAGTGTTTTACAAATAAATATAATCCTCTCCAGTCCTTAACCTTCTTTTATTCTCCTCAACATCCAACATCATCTAAAATGTTAGGAACCAATGCAAACCACAAAGAATGTTTATTGTCCTGGCCAGTGTGGCTCAGTTGATTGAGCATCATCCCATGCACTGAAAGGTCACCACTGGTTCGATTCCTGCTCAGGGCACATGCCTAGGTTGGGAGTTTGATCCCCAGTTGGGGTGCAGGCGGGAGGCAGTCGATGAATACTAGGCTCTCATATCAATGTCTCTCTCTCTCTCTCTCTCTCTCTCTCTCTCTCTCTCTCTCTCTCCCCCCACCTTCTTCTCTCCCTCCCTCTCTCCCTCTCCCTCTACTTCTACTTCTCCCTCTCCCCCTCCCTCCCTCCCCCTCTCCCTTTTTCTCTCTCTAAAATCAATAAAAATATTAAAAATAAAAAAGAATGTTTACATTCTTTTATGTTCTTCACAAACTGTTCTAGAATGTTTGGAAAATGAATTTCAACATATACTAATATCTTGTCCTAGAATTCTAATATTTTTCATAGGGTTTTTTTTCTTTTAAGTATGTAATTTGCTTTATAGTTATAATGGTATTTTTACTATTCAATAGACTATACTGAATGAATCAACAGAATTTGAGGAAAGAAATGCTACTTTAGCCAAAGAATGGGAACTTGACCTGAAATCAATGAAAGAGGAAAATGAAAAACTGTTTAAAAACTACCAAACTTTGAAGATCTCTCGGACACCTGGTGCCCTTGCTAATCCTACTACACAAGACGATAAGAATCTTCATGTTACATCGAGAGACACACAGCCAATCACAGAGGTATGTTAATTTTTTATATTTTTCAATTTGCAGCTTCATCACAAAGTTAAAGATCTCATACAACATTTCAGAGCAGAATTATACTATTGAATACATCAATTAAGGAACATGGACCAGTCTTTGTGTGTGTGTGTGTGTGTGTGTGTGTGTGTGTGTGTGTGTGTGTGTGATAGGCTTGTTTGATTTATTGATGATAACCATTCTGATAGGCCTGAGGTTTTAATTTACATCACTCTGATGATTAGTGACATTGAACACTTTTTCATATGTCTATCAGCCATCTGTATGTCCTCTTTGGAGAAGTGTCTATTTGTTTCCTTTGCCCATTTTTTCATTGGATTGTCTTCTTGGTGTTGGGTTGTATAAGTTTATATATATTTAATTGATTTCAGAGAGGAAGGGAGAGGGAGAGAAAGATAAAAACGTCAATAATGAGAATCATTGATTCGCTGCCTCCTGCATGCCCCACACTGGGGAACCCGCAACCCGGGCATGTGCCCTAACTAGAATCGAACTGTGACTTCCTCATTCACAGGTCAACACTCAACCGCTGAGCCAGCCAGCCAGGCGAGTTGTAGAAGTTCTTTATATATTTGGGGAATTAACCCCTTATCAGATGTATCATTGGCAAATATGTCCACCCATACAGTGGGTTCCCTTTTCATTTTGTTGCTGGTTTTTTATGGATTTTTTTTGTTTGTTTTTGCTTTTTGTGTTTTTGCTGTGTGGAACCTTATTAGTTTGATGTAGTGCCATTTGTTTGTTTTTTTTCTTTGTTCCCTTTGCCCTATGAGATATATAAACAAAAATATTATTACACAAGATATCTAAGATTTTATTGCCTATGTTTCCTTCTAGGCTTTTTATGGTTTCATGACTTACATTTAATTTAAGTCTTTTATTCAGTTTGAGTTTATTGTGTTTAGTGAGAGTTTGTGGTCTAGTTTCATGTTTTCGCATGTACCTGTCCAATTTTCTGATATGTGTCTTTTTTTTATAGAAAATTCAAGAGCTGGAAGCTTCACTGCATGAAGCTAAAGAACGTGCTATGCATAAGGAAGGCAAGAGTATAAACATGCAGAAAGAACTTCAGATGACTTATGATGTAATATCAAAACTACAAGCACAAGTTAATGAATCAAATAAATGTCTTGAGAAAACAAAAGAAATGACCCAAGAACTTCAGGTAACTTCACAAATTCATAAATAAGAGGGGTTGTTTTTTTCCTTTTACTGTTGAATTTGGCAGATCATTTGGGAACCCAGGCTTTTACTTCAACTTCCTATTAGCTAGGTATGTCTCAAATTCAATACTCAGGCTTTGAAAAAGCAAGTAACAACTTAGAAATGAAATACAGGAATATAATAATGATTATTTATATCTTTCTAGAAAAAATTTTAAAAGAAATAGATATTTTTAATAATTTAAGATGTGTGCTCATTTTTCAAAAATGCTTCTTAATATTTAACACTCCTTATAAGATAAGTACACTTTGAAAAATTATTTTTTCTATTTTAATGCCCTACTTAGTGAGTCTACCTATTAGCCAGTAGCCTATGGGCTGAATCTGACCTATGTTCTTTAGAAATAACAGTCATTTCAGTGTTTTTTAACTTGAACATTTCAGTGTTTTTTACACAACACATCCTCATTTATCACATCCTTAACCCACTCCCTTTTGTTTTAGCTCCAGCCACTTCTCACACTTCTGCTACTTGAGTCTGGCCCTAATAGACATTTAAGTTTGCTATTCTGGCTCCAGTGTCGTGTCATTTCAGTTAATTAGAAAGAAGTAAAACATGTGTGCTCTTCCCTAGTTGGTTTGGCTCAGTGGAAAGAACATTGGCCCATGGACTGAAGGGTTCTGGGATCAATTCTGGCCAAGGGCACATATCTCAAGTGCAGGCTCTATCCCAGCCTTGGTTGGGGCACATGCGGGAGGCAACCAATTGATGTGTCTTTCTCAAATGGATATTTCTCTTTCTGTCTCCCTCCCTCCCTTCCACTCTCTCTAAAAATCAATGGGAAAATATCCTCAGGTGAGGATTAACAACAACAAAAAAGAATGTGTACTCTTTTTATTACTTAACATTTGTTCAATGAGACATTCATTAAAAAAAGAATTCTATATGTATGTATTTATATATGAACTAGAGGCCTGGTGCACGAAATTCATGCATGGGGTGGGGGGAGGGTGTCCCTCAGCCCAGCCTGCACCCTCTCCAATCTGGAACCCCTCGAGGGATGTCCGAATGCCTGTTTAGGCCCGATCCCATTGGGCCTAAACGGGCAGTCGGACATCTCTCTCACAATCCAGGACTGCTGGCTTTCAACCACTCACCTGCCTGCCTGTCTGATTGCCCCTAACTACTTCTGCCTGCCAGTCTGATCAACCCCTAACCACTTCCCTGCCAGCATGATAGACTCCTAACTGCTCCCCTGCTGGCCCAGTCACCCCTTACTGCCCTCCTCTGCCATCTTGGTCACCCCCAACTTTCAGGCCTCCCTTTCAGGCCTGGTCCCTCCCCTGTTGACCTGATAGCTCACAACTGCCCTCCCCTGTTGGCCATCTTGTGGTGGACATCTTGTGTGTTGGAGTGATAGTCAATTTGCATATTGCCTCTTTATTAGATAGGATAATTTGTTTCTGAGTGGAAAGTAGATATATTTATGTCACTGGATTGAACCATCTTTGAATACAATGCTATATAATACTTTGTGGCTTGAATTCAATTCTATTTTTATAATTTCTGATGGTTTTTTTTGTTTCATTTTCATAACTTTGTTTCATTTCTATACCCATTTCTTTATTTTCAACTTTTGTGTTTTATTTTGTAGTTACTGTTTTTTAATTGGGGAAATAATTTGTTTTAAGAAATAAAATTCTTCATATGTTCTCTACACACTAGTTTCCAATAGCTTCAAATATACTTCACATCAAATATCTATTTATTATTCATTTTAGGGTTCAAATTTGTGCCTTTCCCATTTTTCATATATGTAGAGTTTGCTGTTTGAAAATGTTCCTACCAATAAAGTGAAACTTCTCTAAACTTATATCTTTCTTTTCTATAAAAAAGGACAAAGTTGCTTTAGGAGCCAAACCCTATAAAGAAGAAATTGAAGATCTCAAAATGAAGCTGGTGAAAACAGATCTAGAGAATATGAAAATTGTCAAGGAGCTTGAAAAGGAGTATGTCCTTGCCTTAATTGAACATGACTTTACTATCTTAAATTTTCTTTCCAAATGATATATTTCTTTTCATTAGTTAACTTTTGAAAATATTGTTGTTATGGCTTTTTTTAAATGAATACAAACAACCACAGGGTTTTAAGTTGTTAAATTCTCATTATATACGCAAAGATTTTTAAAAGTAAGCACAATTCTGACCAATTACTAACACACTCTGTGTTTGGATGCTTCCTGCTTAATCACATATCAGTAGCTTAAAATGGCCTTTTTATGCTTGAAAGTGAATGTTAAGAAGGTGCGTGTGTGGCCCTGGCAGGTTGCTAAGTTGGTTGTAGCACCATCCCGTACAACCCAAGGGTTTCAGATTCGATTCTGGTCAGGGCACCATGCATACCTAGTTTGCTGAGCAGGCAATTGATTGAGATAACTGATGTTTCTCACATCAATGTTTCTACCTCTCTTCTCTCTTTTCTTCTCCTCCTCCTCCTCCTCCTCCTCCTCCTCCTCCTCCTCCTCCTCCTCCTTCTTCTTCTCCTCCTTCTCCTCCTCCTCCTCCTCCTCCTCCTCCTCCTCCTCCTCCTCCTCCTCCTCCTTCTCCTCCTCCTCCTCCTCCTCCTCCTCCTTCTTCTCCTTCTCCTCCTTCTCCTTCTCCTTCTCCCCCTTCTCCTCCTTCTCCTTCTCCTCCTCCCCCTCCTCCTCCTCCTCCTCCTCCTCCTCCTTCTCCTCCTCCTCCTCCCCCTTCTCCTTCTCCTCCTCCTCCGCCTCCTCCTCCTCCTCCTCCTCCTTCTCCTCCTCCTCCTCCTCCTCCTCCTCCTCCTCCTCCTCCTTCCTCTTCTCTCTCTCCCCCCCCCCCCTCTCTCTGTCTCCATTCCCCCCTCCCCCTGTCCTTTCTCCCTTCCTCTCAGAATCAATTTAAAAAAATCCTGCCCAGCCAGTGTGGGTCAGTGATTGAGCGTGGACCTATGAACCAGGAGGACATGATTCTATTCCTGGTCAGGACACATGCCCAAGTTGAGGGCTTGATTGATCCCCTGTGTGTAGCATGCAGGAGGCAGCCAATCAAATGATTCTTTCTCATCATTGAAGTTTCTATCTCTCTCTCCCTTCCTCTCTGAAATCAATAAAAATACATTTTTTTAAATCCTCAGATGAGGATTTTTTTTTAAAAATGTGTATGTGTATGTAAATGTGTATTTAGCTGTTTGACTAAGGTTTCTGTTGCTTCTCAGTTTCATTTGTTCTTCCTATTGTGTTTTTATGTAAAGGTTGTATAGGGTGGAGCCAAAGTAGATTCACAGTTTTTCATATGGAAAATAATACAATAATTAGTATTACAGGAATAAACTGTTTCCCATATTCACAACTGTAAACCTACTTTTACCACACCCTGTAATTCCTTTGAAATTATAGTACCTAGCGCTCAAAAACATGTCCTCTTGTTGTTGCTTTATCTATGTATGGTACTGCACATACTAGCGTGCCTCAAGTTCATTGTGGTACAGCATGATGAAGATAACATTAAAAGAAAGTTGGGTAACCTGAATTAGAAATATAATGTTGCCATTTATTAATATATCAATTTGCAAGTTGTTTAATCTCTCTGCTCCTCAGTAATAATTAATAAAATGATAGATTTGTACTAGAAGATTTCTGAAGACCCCTTCTGATTTCTAACACTTTATTCTTCCTATAAATCTTTAATAAATATTTAATGATAATATATATAAATTTGTGCCAAAAGATAGCACTCTGAATCTTTATGCATTCTAATCAGCCTTCCATTGATAACACTACTGGTTTTAATGAAACTAATATCCAATTAATAGCTACTGAGCTTCCACAAATTTAAAAGGCTGGTTTCTCAATGTTAAATCATTGCCCCTGAAAGCAAACAGGATACTTCCAATTTGATGGTATTATAGCTACAAAGTGCATGATACCAGGGTATTATGTCAGTGTGATACACCTTAATAGAAAATTCTTGTCAGCAGGTCTGTTTATTCTTCTATTAAAAGTTAGTTGCTGGGTTCTTATATATATATATATATATATTTATTGTTGTTTTTATTAGAATAGCTTCTACAAAAGCCACTGTAGAATATCAAAAAGAAGCTATAAGGGTATTGAGAGAAAATCTTAGAAGAAATCAACAAGCCCAAGATACCTCAAGTAAGTAGAAACTGCTGGTATTTCCAGGTCCTGTTCATTTTACTTCTCAATGCACTTACACAGTTTGAGAACTACTATTATATATGTGATAGTCAAGAACAAATCACTAATTTAGAAAGAACTGCTTTTAAAATGAATTTATTGCAATTATATTTCTCTTGTGACATCTCCTATAATGTCAGCTGTTTACCCATTATAGGTTCTTGAAAAATATTAATTTTACCATTGCATTATCAGATCTTTACATATTAGGGAAGATTTTCAGTACTATAAAAGAATGACTTAACTATCAAGATAGAAGTACCTTCCCAATAAAAATCCAAACATATCTTAATAGATTTTAATATTATACATAGTAAAATATAATCAGTGCATAATACAAATAAGTATATATCCTACTTGTTCTTAATACTGAAAATATAGGGTTTATGCTTACTTGTAAACTCTTTAAAATATCTTAGGTATAGTTATCAAATCTAATAATCAAATTTCTGCATATACATTCCTCAAACTATACTTTATTCCATATCCCTATCTCTTGTGTTTCATCTTCCAAGAGAGAATGCTGAACAGTTCTTAGGGCAGCTTCATATAATATACCAAGCAATGTCAGGGGAAGGTCAATCAGCTGATTTCCCTCACTTAATGGCTGTGAGAAATCGAGGGGACCACACCTGACCTTCTAGCATACGTGTGTACACATGTTGTGAGGATCACGCTAAAAGTGGTGTATGAAAGCACACTGAATATTCTAAATGTCAGGCAAATGTAAGATGATATTTGTGTGTATTGTCTGTTTACTTAAAAAAGAAATTATAGATAGTGTTAAAGATATTGTCTAGAACATAATTTAGTTGAATGTCCCTACTGCCTATTGCAGCTCCTATATGGGAAACTTCAATGGGTAAAAATAGAACGGGGTCTCTTTGTTGTGACATTAGGGTCAGGATAATAGTTCTTGAATAGTAAGTGATTTTTAAGTATACCTTGTTCCTGAAATCAAAATAATTCAAAAGAAAATGGACATTGAGTATCTTCACACTTTACCCCTTTTATAATTATCAGTGATTGTTTCTAATTATTTAGTGGACTATTCTAAGCTACTCACATTTTTATGCAGTTTTACCTAAAATTTACAAAACAATTCCTCATACCACTTTTTTTATACATATAGTGTAGAGTATAGGATAATATATGCTTTAACATAATTCTAAGGTTTGTTTAGTTAACAAGTGTGTGTTGAGTATTTACAGTGCACTGAGTGGCTGGGGTGGGCCCCACACACACATTCTGTGTTGGAAGAAGCCCTTCAGGTGATTCCTCTGATGCAAGAGATAGATCAGTGGAGGACAACTCTAATTAGAGAGGGTTGCTGCTGTGCAGTTATGGGGAAAGGCTTCAGCAGGATTATGGTAGCAAAATTGGTGGATGGAGAACAGCAGGAAGAATATAGAGATATTTAGAATTGATGATGGAACAGGCACTGGAAGTCAAGTAGAAGAAGAAATTCAAGGATGATTTCCAGGGAGATGGTGGTTGAGACGTGTTGGGTTTTAGAATGACTTATTGCATTTGGTAATGTTTCCTTTATTTGCCTCCCACAGTTGGACTAGAAGTTAATGATTCTAAACCTTCCAATAAACCCCTCACATGTGGGGGTGGCAGTGGCATTGTACAAAGCACAAAAGCTCTTATTTTGAAAAGTGAAAATGTACGACTAAAAAAGGAAATTTCTAAATTGAAGCAGCAAAATGAACAGCTAATACACCAAAAGAATGAACCATTAAGGTAAGAGCTGCTTACATGGTACAGAAATTATGTTTATGGCTGTTACATGCAGGGGAGGAAAGTATATATCCATACATATATGTTTTTTGCAATTAGCAACCCTTCAAACATGGGGAAAGTAATTTTTAGAGTTCATGTAATGTGTCTTCTTTAAAAGGAATAAGAATATGGTAACACTAGTCCAGATGTTTACTATCAGTCAACTGACCTCTTTTTGACTAAACCAAGAACCAAGATGTGAACAGAGATCTTTGAGGGGGCAGCTTAAATATACTGCATGTCTATATACCAAAGTCATAAGGCCTTACTCAATAGAGGACTCCTTAGGGCCATTTTTGTAACCTGCTTCCTTTTACTTTACAAGCAGTTTTAACAAACTTATTTGGCTTCTACCAAAGATTAGAATCCTATGCTAATCCTGTATACTAAAACCCTAATATGCAAATAGACCAAACGAGGGAACCACCAGTCACTATACACACCACCAGGGCGCAGACACTCAAACCAGGAGCTTCCCCCTGGTGGTCAGTGTGTTCCCACAGGGGGAGTGCTGCTCAGCCAGAAGCCGGGCTCACGGCTGGCAAGTGCAGTGGTGGTGGTGAGAGCCTCTCCCGCCTCCACTGAAGGTGGGCAATAAGGAGCGAGGAGTCCCAGGCTGTGAGAGGGTGCAGGCCAGGCTGAGGGGACACCCCCACCCCCAGTGCACAAAATTTCATGCACCGGGCCTCTAGTCTACTAATGATATAGTAGAAGAAAAGTAGGCATCAAATAATTACACAAATAACTAATTCTTTCTAATGAGTGTTAAACAAATGAAAGAATTTACCAGAGGGATCAAACTTTAAGTGATAAAGAGGGCTGGTGATGAAGAGACTAATCTATGAATAAATCTGGATAATGAGTACAAGTTGAGCTGGATGAAAGGAGAGATAGGTAAGCCTCCCGGGCCCACAGAACAGCTTGTGCACAAGCTGTGAGTGAGAAAGAATAACCAGTTAGGTGGAACTGAAAGACATCCACTGTGGCCAGAGCATAGAGAATGAGACAAATGCAAGATGAGGTGCCATGGGTACTAGATTCCACAGGCCCTCATAGATCATTCTGAGGAAGTTTGGGTGGTATCCTAGATGTAATAGGAAGATGACCTCCACTACAGGATTTGAAGCTGGGGCCTGGTGAGATCAGGTAGCATCTCTGGCTACTGGAGGTCTATAACGAAATCCAATTTAGGAATCTTGTTTGTTGTAGTCTTACAGTCTTCTTTCCCTTCCTCTTCCCCCCCTCCCCCCCATTTAAGCAATAATCATCATCTTTCCAATGAGGCTCTCAAAGATGTAACTTGTGAGAATTCTCCAAAGACTCCAAAAAGAACAGCTTCTGAAAAGAGACACCGAACACCTTCTCAGTGCAAGGAGCAGAATTTACAAGATCCTGTGCCAAAGGAATCACCAAAATCTCGGTTTTTTGACAGCCGGTCGAAGTCCTTTCCAGTACCCCATCCAGTTCGCTATTTTGATAACTCAGGTTTAGGCCTTTGTCCAGGTGGGTAAATATGTACTGGTTCCTTGGGAGTCAGGGGTAACAGTTGGGACTTAACTGTACTATGTGGCCCCATAGGGCAAGTTTTGACGAGAAGGAGGTGAGCCGGTGATGTGCACAGCCTTCATTTGCTGCCTTTGTGAGAGTTTCTCCAAAGCCCAGCACTGAGGTCCAGTCACTCCAAGTGAAGACTTTATTCTGCCTCTTAAACCCTCAAGCTTTTCCCAAAGATAGACAAAGCAACTCTCTCAAGGACATAAAGACACTACCCTATATACAGAACTTACTGAAAAAGACTTTCTCATTTATTCAGTGGGCCAGTAGTCCCAATAGCATTATATTCATTGGCTTGTATCATTTACTTATTAAGTCATTCAGTAAACAATATTTTGACCAACTATGTGCCACACATTAGACCCCGATGGTACGTAGATGAGCAAAGCCAGACATGGTCCCTGCCCACTGGAGTTTGCAGTCTAATAGGAGGTATAGTTGGGAATCAAGTAACCCACAAAGGGTGAAATTCTAAGAGTGCACCAGACTCTAAGGCTTATCATAGGTTTTTGTTCCATGAATGTTAAGGCAGTCTTCCTTGAAGAAGGGAACTGAAATCTAAGAGGTTAATGTGAGTTAGCTTAACAAAGAGGAGAAGGAAAAGCATTCAGGCAGATGGAACAGTGACAGCCCCAGGGTAGTGTTACCAGGAAACCCCAGTTGGGCTTGGGCTGCCTGTCCCTGTGTCAGATAACGAAGGCAGGGTTGAATCATATTAGGCGTTTATTGAAAAGGCCAGCCAACCAAGAAGACAGGGCCCTTACAAGCATCAAATCCTGCCTTCCCAGCAAGGTACAGGGGACAGGATTATAAAGGGGAAGGGGCTAGTGCTACCTGCAGCCCTGGGGGTCCACAGACATCAGCTATTGTAGACATCAGGCGATGAGATGATGTTGCTGAGATGATGTTTTTTTTTTTTTTAAATTAAATCTTTATTGTTCAGATTATTACATTTGTTCCTTTTTTTTCCCCCCCATAACTCCCCTCCTCCCAGTTCCCGCCCTACCCTCCGCCCTCACTCCCCACCCACTGTCCTCATCCATAGGTGCACGATTTTTGTCCAGTCTCTTCCCACATCTCCCACACCCCTTCCCCCCCCCAAGAATAGTCAGTCCATTCCCTTTCTATGTCCCTGATTCTATTATAATCAACAGTTTATTCTGTTCATCAGATTATTTATTCACTTGATTCTTAGATTCACTTGTTGATAGATGCATATTTGTTGTTCATAATTTGTATCTTTACCTTTTTTCTTCCTCTTCCTCTTCTTAAAGGATACCTTTCAGCATTTCATATAATCCTGGTTTGGTGGTGATGAACTCCTTTAGCTTTTCCTTATCTGTGAAGCTCTTTATCTGACCTTCAATTCTGAATGATAGCTTTGCTGGATAAAGTAATCTTGGTTGTAGGTTCTTGGTATTCATCACTTTGAATATTTCTTGGCACTCCCTTCTGGCCTGCAAAGTTTCTGTTGAGAAATCAGCTGACAGTCGTATGGGTATTCCCTTGTAGGTAACTGAGTTTCTTCCTCTTGCTGTTTTTAAGATTCTCTCTTTATCTTTTGCTCTTGGCATTTTAATTATGATGTGTCTTGGTGTGGTCCTCTTTGGATTCCTTTTGTTTGGGGTTCTCCGCGCTTCTTGGACCTGTAAGTCCATTTCTTTCACCAGGTGGGGGAAGTTTTCTGTCATTATTTCTTCAAATAGGTTTTCAATATCTTGCTCTCTCTCATCTTCTGGCACCCCTATAATTCTGATGTTGGTACGCTTGAAGCTGTCCCAGAGGCTCCTTACACTATCCTCGCATTTTTGGATTCTTTTTTCATTTTGCTTTTCCGGTTGGATGTTTTTTGCTTCCTCGCATTTCAAATCATTGACTTGATTCTTGCGCTCCTCTGGTCTGCTGTCGGGCGTCTGTATAATATTCGTTATTTCAGTCCGTGTGTGCTTAATTTCTAGTTGGTTCCCCAATATAAGATCGAGGGTCTTATTAGTTTTTGTGTAGATCTCATTAAGTTTATCGGCAGCTTCTAAACAGTTCTTGAGAGACCTTAAAAGTGTGGTTCTGAACTCTATTTCTTCCATTGACAATTTTGTCCTGTTTCTTTGTCTCCGCATTTTGTTATGCTTCCTTGGTGCACCCCCTAGTGGTCTTTGTTCGCAGTCCTATAGATAAATCTTGATTGTTGTAGCTAATTCCAGGGAGGGTTTGACCTCCAGGCCAAGTGGCTATGAGATTCAGCTGTGTCAGTGGTGAGAGAACTTCTGTCCTCTAGGGAGGTGCTAATCTAGCCTTTGCCTGAGGCTATCCGGCAAATGCCTCTGTGCAGGGCTTGGGCAGGGCGGGTCGAACAGGATCAACAGCGTGGGCCGGAGAGAGCAGTTATGGCGGATCTCAGTCCTGTCCCAAGGGGCTCTGCCTCTCTGAGTCCCAGCACCCGCTGCAAAGCTCGGAGAGAAAGCTGCACTCGCTCTGACCGAAGCCAGACAGTCCAGCTTCTCCCGCCTGAGTCTGGGTCCCTAAAGACTCGCCCGGATCTGGAGCTCAGAGTCTACACTCCCTCCCGATTGAAAACAACAACCGCGCCCTCCACCGCCAGCCCGCTCCGCGCACTCCGCACCTCAGAATTTGACTTCAGCACTGCGCCTCCTCTGAGTGTCCGTATGCGTTTCTCTTTCCTCCTAGTTGTAGGACTTCCACTCAGCCAGCGCCCCTGTGGTTCTGGGTGATGTCCCTTCCGTTTTTTGGTTTCACTTTTGAAGTAGTTGTTCAAAGCAGCAAACTCCAGCGTTAACCTATGCCGCCATCTTGGTTCTCCTCGATTTTTCGAGATGATGTTTTGACTCCTGGTCTGACCATGCTTATTGGTTCTGCTTGCTGGATTCACAGCTGAGTCACCTCCTCAATCGCTTCGCACAGGCTTTGGAAAGGAAAAGGTAATGCCCTATTCACATAAATATATGTGTCCTAAGATTTAAAATAATGTGATTATTTTTCAGATTAATTCAGGTGCTCTATCAGATATGGGTCCCCTATCAGTAGGAGGGACCACAACAGGGAAGGTTGGAAAGACACTGGTGGCCAGAGCACAGTGAGCACTGGCCTGTGGGGATGAAGTCAGGGAAGTGGGAGAGAGAAGAGCCAAGCTGTGGGCTTTTTAGAGCACCCAGAGGGGGTTTTACTCCCTCCTGAAAGCATGTGGAGAAAGCCTCTGAAAGATTTTAAATAATGGCAGGGAACATAATGAATTACACATTTTGAAAACATTACCTCTGCTGTGAGGTAACCAGCAAAGAATAAGAGCAGGACTCTGACAGTTGCCTCAGCAAGAGTGACAGTAGTGTGGACTTGGGCAAGTGCCCCAGCGGTGGAGAGAAGTAGGCATCTGGAAGTAAAGTCAGCAGTGCTGGGGGCCTGGTGGGAGGGAGTGGGGCGGTGTCAAGGGTCACTCCCAGGGTGCTGCACTAGGTGGGTCATGGCAAGGGAAGCTCTGTAATGTGTTGCTTGTAGTGTTTCTCACCACATGGCATTCAGCGTGCCCAGGTGTGCGGGGCTAAGCCCTGTGTGACAGTGTGTCTGCCTGTCTGAAATACCCTATTACACAGCTGTAGACAACTAAAGCAACAAAATCGCACACTAAGAAAGGCACCTGCCAAATCATCTTAAAGCCCTGACTAAAGGTTGTCAGGGTTTATGAGAGCTCTGCTTTGTGATGAAGAAATCTTACCTATTCTAAGAAACCTATTCTCATCAACCACACATCCAAATTCTGTCAGCAGCAGTCTGAACATGCTCTTGGGAGTATTGTAAGACACAGAACGTTCTGAATTTTTTAAAAAACTATTCACTTCGCCAAAACCGGTTTGGCTCAGTGGATAGAGCATCGGCCTGCGGACTGAAGGGTCCCAGGTTTGATTCCGGTCAAGGGCATGTACCTGGGTTGCAGGCACATCCCCAGTGGGAGATGTGCAGGAGGCGGCTGATCGATGTTTCTCTCTCATCGATGTTTCTAACTCTCTATCTCTCTCCCTTCCTCTCTGTGAAAAATCAATAAAATATATTTTAAAAAAATAAATAAAAAAAAATAAAAACTATTCACTTCATGGAGTAGTATTTAACAACCATTTAAGACCTTCCATTAGCTAACGCTTATATGGAACTTTTGCTGTATACATACACACTATTTTAGAAGAGTTTGGAAAAATAGAAATTTTTATAACCACCCTTCTCTCTTTATCTGACAGTGCCTGAAGCACAGGCATAGTAGGAATTAATCCAACTAGAGATTAATTTAATTAATTAATTAATTAAATCTGTTTCAGTCTATTCATCAATAACAGATCCCTCTGGTACTATTTTTCAGTGAAATTAACAAAAGAGTAGGCTGGAGGAATATACAAATCAAAAAAACTTACCGATTCAGAATTAAAAGACATAGTCCCACTTAAATTAGTAAAATGACAGTATAAAAAATTTTGACAGTTTTTTTTTTTTTTTTTTTGGGATTATTGTAAACTTTATTTAGGTCATGGGGATAACAAAATTAGAGATCGGAATTGCCACCGACTGTGGTTCTAAACATGTGGACAGAGAGAATGGAGAGGCTAATCAGCAGAGAGAGAAGAATGAAGCAGACACTCAGAAAGACCCAGCAATGAGGGATGGTGACTAGCTGTCCTGGTGTGCCTGCACAGAAGCATTTCCTAAGACACTGGACTTTCAGGGCTAAAACTGGGAAAATTTCAGGCAAACTGGGATGAATTGGTCACCTTACTAGGATTTCCTGGAACCTAGCTTTGTTTTTGAACTTGATTCTATGAGAGATTCCTCTCCTGGCTTATACTTTTTCTAATTGGGATTTCTGTCACTTGCAAACAAGTCTTATTAAAAAATAATTAGGTTTTGTCACTATATAAAGAATTTTTGTCTTATAACAACTTATTAAGACCAAGTAGACAACACCTCCATTGTAGAGAGGAGAGAATGGAATTGAAATCCTGGGAACATTTATCAGGATCATATGGCTAAGGGGTCAGGTAGCAAAGCTAGGTTCTCTGTCTCCTATCAAAGGAGCTTGTACTTCTAGGAAGGCTGCTTCTCAGTGTGCAGGGTTCAGCATCTTGCAGAAATGGATTTTGCAATCCATAGGCAATCCATCAGTCACACCTGCACTTTTAAAGAAACTCCCACCATCCCTCTGTGTTGCTAGGTATGGGGGTTGCAAACCGCCTACACTATTTTTTTTTTTTACCCCCCTACCTCCTGCCCCCCAACCCTCCCCGGCCTTCCCGCTGCAGCTCGACAATCTGTTTGAGGCAGCTCTGCCTCTGTATCTATTATTGTTCAAAAGTTTATAATGGTCTCTATTGTCCACGAATGAGTGAGATCATGTGGTATTTTTCCTTTATTGACTGGCTTATTTCACTTAGCATAATGCTCTCCAGTTCCATCCATGACGTTGCAGATGGTAAGAGTTCCTTCCTATTTACAGCAGCATAGTATTCCATCGTGTAGATGTACCACAGTTTTCTAATCCATTCATCTACTGATGGGCACTTAGGCTGTTTCCAGATCTTAGCTATGGTGAATTGTGCTGCTATGAACATAGGGGTGCATATATCCTTTCTGATTGGTGTTTCTGGTTTCTTGGGATATATTCCTAGAAGTGGGATCACAGGGTCAAATGGGAGTTCCATTTTCAGTTTTTTAAGGAAACTCCATACTGTCTTCCATAGTGGCTGCACCAGTCTGCATTCCCACCAGCAGTGCACAAGTGTTCCTTTTTCTCCACATCCTCTCCAGCACTTGTCGTTTGTTGATTTGTTGATGATAGCCAGTCTGACAGGTGTGAGATGGTACCTCATTGCTGTTTTGATTTGCATCTCTCGGATGATTAGTGACTTTGAGCATGTTTTCATATGTCTCTTGGCTTTCTGAATGTCCTCTTTTGGAAGGTGTCTATTTAGGTCCTTTGCCCATTTTTTGATTGGATTGTTTATCTTTCTTTTGTTAAGTTGTATGAGTTCCCTATAAATTTTGGAGATTAGGCCCTTATCAGATATGTCATTGGCAAATATGTTTTCCCACACAGTGGGTTTTCTCGTTGTTTTGTTGATGGTTTCTTTTGCTGTGCAGAAGCTTTTTATTTTGATGTAGTCCCATTTGTTCATTTTTTTCTTTAGTTTCAAGTGCCCTAGGAGCTGTATCAGTGAAGAAATTGCTTCGGCATATGTCTGAGATTTTCTTGCCTTTGGATTCTTCTAGAATTTTTATGGTATCCTGTCGTACATTTAAGTCCTTTATCCATTTTGAGTTTATTTTTGTGTATGGTGTAAGTTGGTGGTCTAGTTTCATTTTCTTGCATATATCTGTCCAATTTTCCCAGCACCATTTATTGAAGAGACTATCTTGGCTCCATTGTATGTTCTTGCCTCCTTTGAATTTTGACAGTTTTTAATTATAAAAGGGAATCTAAATTATCCCAAGAACTTGAGATGACTGGCCAAAGCAGTTAAGCTAGATTTACAGTCGATCCTTGAACAATGTGAGGGTTTAGGAGTGCTGACCATCCTGCACATTCGAAAATCCAAGTAACTTTTGACTCCTGTAGAAACAGCTACTAATAACCTAGTGTTAACTGGAAGGCTTACTGGTAACATAGTCAGTTATCACCTATTTTGTATGTTATATTTATTATATACTGTATTCTTACAATAACATAAGCTAGAAAAAATGAAATGTTAATAAACTCATAAAGAACAGAAAATAATTTATAGTTATTCACTGAAAAAAATCCACATGTAGCCCAGCCAGTAAGGCTCAGTGCCGAGTTGGGGTTTTGCTCCCCAGCAAGGGCGTACAGGAGGCAGCCAACTGATGATGTTTCTCTCTCATCGATGTTTCTATCCTCCCTTTCTCTCTCTCAAAAATAAAAAAAAACTTTTTTAAAAAATCTACGTATAAGTTTTCCTGCGCAGTTCAAACCTGTTCTTCAAGGGTCAGCTGTACTGTATACGGTTCATAAACAAATAGATGCAGCTGAAGTGCTTTTAAAGGCTCAGAGTTTTCCAAAGGTGTCTCGATATTCTCTACACTACTATTTTTTTTAAATATATTTTATTGAGTTTTTACAGAGAGGAAAGGAGAGAGATAGAGAGTTAGAAACATCGATGAGAGAGAAACATCAACCAGCTGCCTCCTGCACACCCCCCACTGGGGATGTGCCTGCAATCAAGGTACATGCCCTTGACCGGAATCGAACCTGGGACCTTTCAGTCCGCAGGCCGACGCTCTATCCACTGAGCCAAACCGGTTTCGGCTCTACACTACTATTTTAGCACACCATTTTTTTTCTAAAAATGGGAGAAAGGAAAATCAAACTTAATCCATGTTTGATTCACTTTTTATCTCAAATTTATGAAATCAAGTAAGACTTTATCACTCCTTGGTTTTATGTACAGCAAGGTTTTTCTCACAATTCATTGTATGAGAAAATGGAGAATAAACTTCTCTGTCTCTGATGAAGTGAAATATACCTTTTTCATGACCGGACATGAGGATGTTAATGATCATGTTGCCATGTTTCATTTTTCATATCTCCACTGTCTTGACATCCTTTGCATTTCCAGTTGTATTTGAGTTTTGTATTGTTAAGATTGCTTCTGTTTTTTATTTTCTTTCCTCAGAAGAGCCAGCTGCTGGAGGGGAGAATGTGGATCCTCAGTCAGGTGCTTGTCAGGCCTTCTCAGAAAAGGACCTGCCCGAGTGCAAGATGCAGTAGTCACCTGTCACTTTTCCGGGCCCCGCATTCCTCGGCTGTTACTTCATGTGTCTACGCCTGGCGATTATGTCGCAGTCCAACTTAATTTCAATTCTGTTTTAGTTTTGCCACTAGATTGAAAGGTGAAGGAACAGGAGATTGAGGCATTCTAGTAGTTTAGGTGATAGAAATGTCGTCGTCTTGAATGTCATACTAAGAAGTGGAACTGTCTTATTTATTTATATATTTTTAAAGAATAAAGTTATTGAAGGAAACATTTAATCTAAATTAATATCCATTTTTATTACTGTAGCATTATCCACATGGAACTTAACAAAATTATGAATTCTTTGTTTAGTGCCTTGAACATTCAGTCGGTATTTAATTAGTACTGAATCCAACTCCTATAATATTAACTAATGGTTTTCTGGTAGGATATTCAGGATATCTTTGGTTCTCCTGTCTCGTTTGTTAATATTTAGAATTTTGCTAATGGACAAAATGAATCGACCAACAAAATAAGATCCGAAGCAGGGAGGCATGGAACAGACTGACATGCCTCAGTGAGGGGGCAGGGGGACGAAGAGATGCACCAAGAACTGATATCCTGTGGGCACTGGCAATAGGGGAGTGAAGGCCTGGGTGGGGAGGGGCTGGCCGGAGGAAGGTAGAGGAGTGGAGGATGGGGGACATCTGTAATACTATCAATAATAAAAATTATTTTTTAAGAGATGTAATTGCTAGGGAAAAATGCACATGCTTTCTGGATTTAAATTGTTATGGTATAGTAAATGCTATGACCATTTTTTTTATTTTCTAATCTTAATCTTCCTTTTACTGTAGTAACTACAAAACTTTTCTGTTACCCACCCAGCCCATGTCCTATATAAGCACTCTAAATTGGTTGGTTGGTTCCTGAAATGTGTACTCTATTGCTCTTTACTCCCAGGTGAAGGGATTCCTATGTCATTCTACCCTTTATTTTAGAGACGAGGAAATGGCGCCAGAGTTTCTATCTAAATACCGTGTCCTAAACCCGAGACCCCACATATTCAAGGCATCTGTGAATGAGCTTCCTGCAGGCTGTATAGCCTGAAAAATGGTTAGCTTGTGTGCGGATTCATTTTCTAGGATACTTGGGTTTATACTTTCTTTTATCATCTTCTCAAAGGGCTCTACGACTTTCTAAGAGGTCAAGGACTATGATTTCATAGAGTATCTGATATTTTATATCACAGGACTGGAAAAGCACAAAACAAGTTACATAAAGTTCAGAACAGAGTTAGTCATTTCGAGGCATTCTTGGCCTTTTTAGTAAGATTCATTTCCAGGAAAGAAATTATGAAGTACATCATATCTGTTATTTTTAGTCAATGTATTGCATATTTTTGCTTAACATACTATCATAGCAATTTCTAGAGCTAAGGAGAAATTGTCCCTAAAATCCTCTCCCCTCCTCCAGCTCTGTACCTTGGAAGTGTTGTTTCTCCTTTCTACACTTACCCAAACAAGACACTATAACAGAGCTGCAGATTTGATTCTTTGCAATATCTGTTCCTCTACTGAATAAAAATAATGCAAATTAGTAGGTAAGCACACCTGGGTAATAAAACTACCTTGAGGCCATACTGTAAAAATACAGTCAGTCATCAGGTGTCCAGTCTAGTAGAATGTTGCTTTACTCTGAATTTGGATGTCCATTGCCTTCCTCAGATTTGGGGAGAGTTTTACCATTATTTTCTGGCAGTACCACTGTGCATATATTGGTCCACTTGCTGATGTCTCACAAGTACCTTAGGCTCTTCACTTATTTTTTTCTTTTTTGCTTCTCTGAATGGATAACTTCCAATGACCTGTCTTCAACTTTGTTGATTCTTCTGCTGCTTGATCAAGTCTGCTGTTGAGCCCCTCTAGTGTATTTTTCAATCTCCTCAGCTCCAGAATTTCTGTTTGGTTTTTATTGTTTCTCTCTCTTTGTTAATATTCTTATTTTAAAAAAATTTAAAGGACAATTTTTGCTATCCATTATTTAATTTCTAATAATAACATTGGCGGAGACCAGTTCCAGCATGTACAGCAGGGCTGCATCTGGGAATGGCTGAAGGCATTTCCCCAAACCTGAATAGGATACATTAAATTGATTTCTTGGCTGCCAGACAGCTAAAGGGCATCTTAATCTACATGTTATTGCCTCCTACTGGCCAAACACCTGAACAGCCTTAGGCTAATTCTTCCATTCTGACAATGGACTCTGTAGGAAACCTTGACCCTTTGAAGTGTATATCTCTGCCTCGCTTCAGGAAAAATTGTGTTAATAAAAAGCATGGGGTTCTGGGATGAGGAGCCTTAGACCTGAGAACTTAGATCTTGGATCTTAGCTCCTTTCACTAAGCTCCTCTGACCCCCAAATGCCTTTCAAAATTATATTTCGTCTCTGGACTATTTACGCACAGCCTTCTCCAGATTCCTGAACCCTTCTTGATGCTGGAACAAGAACCCCGGCATAACATTAAGTTCAAATGGAACACTTTGTGCTGGTTGTTTTATATGCTAAGTCCTTCCCTGAGGTAGGTGCTATAGTTACCTTCATTTCACAGGTTAGAAAACAGGTTTGGGAGTTAAGTGACTTAACCACTGAGGAAGAGATAGGAACCTACCTTCATCTTTCTGACTCCACAATGTTCTCAACCACTATGACTGTTATGAACACACTTAGCTCCAAGAACAATAAACCTAAAGGAAAACGGGAATCTAAAGTTTATTTTTCTCACATGAAAACTCCAGAGGAGTTAGTCTAGGGCTCTTACCTTGAGGCTGTCTTCAAGGAACCAGGTCCCTTTTCTTACCTGGCTGTCTTTAACGTGTGCCTCTGACCTCACACCAAGTCACAAAGTGGCTGCTGTGTCCCAAGGCATCATAGCTGCATTGCAGGAGAAAGGGGTAGGGGAGAGCAAAAGTCAAAAGCCTTTCAGAGAAGCCTCACCTCTCTAAGAGAGAAGCCCTCAGAAATTCCAGACTACATTTCATTGGCCAGCCAACTCTAGCAGGAATTGAGAGTTTTGCTTTCTGGCCTTTTGAAAGTAACAGGCATGGAAAAGTGAGGGGGGAGTGTTGAGTAAGCCAACTTCTATATTACATGCACAAATAACCAACACAGTCATTCTGCCCAACGAAATGCCAGATAAAATTCCAGTTATTAAGCCTAGTATAGAGGGCCCACATGACCTAGTCCCTTCTTTTTGATCTGATATCTGTTCTCTTCTGCCACACTTAATTTTTCTCACCCAATGTGTACTTCTACTGAAGATCCCCAGCCCCACTCCCTTAGTGTAGTCAGGATGGCTGCCTTCTGCCACTAAATGTATTAGTGATTAGGATAAACTGAGCATGACAGAATAACCACAACTATACCTTAACCACTATACAATTATTATTTCCTTCCCTCAAAACAATCTAGGGCCTGGCCGGCATGGCTCAGTGGTTGAGTATCAACCTATGAACCAGGAGGTCACGGTTTGATTCCCAGTCAGGGCACATACCTGGGGTGTGGGCTTGAGCTAGATCCCCAGTGTGGGGTGTGCAGGAGGCAGCCAATCAATGATTTTCTCTCATCATTGATGTTTCTATTTCTCCTCCCTTCTTCTGAAATCAATAAAAAATCAATCTACTTGGTGGGAGGCCACAGCATCTTCAATGGCCTGGACTCCTTCTATTTTGTTGCTGCTGTCTTCCACAGGCAATTTCTGGCTCAATAGTTTTGTTAATCCTCACTGAGGATATTTTTTCCATTGATTTTTAGATAGTGAAATGGAGGGAGGGAAGGGTGAGAAAAATATCAATGTGAGAGAGACACATCGATTGGTTGCTTCCCACGTAAGCCCTGACCCACCCGTGCATGGAACCTGCAACCCCTCTGCTACTCTTGACTGGGAATTGAACCCGAGACCCTTAGATGATTGGGCTGAGGCTCTAAACCACTGTGCACACTGTCCAGGGCCTGGCTTATTCAATCTTGTGAACCTCGGAACAGCAAATAGTAGGTGCAAACAAACGACAAGGACTTAGAGAGAGATTAAACTTTAAGTGAAGAAAATGGTTTCACATCCTAAGCAAGCTGTAAAATGCTTTCCACTTTTCACCTTCTACTTGGACTTAACAGTTCCAACCGAGCTCCACTAGGGGGCAGCACGTACACATATACAGTATGAACGTGACACTCCTCTTCAAAACGGAAGCGACCTGAACTACAAATCCCAGCATGCAGAGTTAAGCGCCTGACTTGCTTCTGCACAAAGGTCTTAGGTTTGTTAGTAGCTGAGTGATCCGAGATGCCATTCATTTGCTGCTCTAAAGTAAGATTTCCCAATGTATTTTAAATGAAACTTTGGAGTGGGAAGAGGGGAGGTGGAATTTTTAGATGTTGCTTTTTTTCTGCACATTACCTATTTCAGGATTAATTTTAGCAGTTAGATCAGGATAAGGGTGGGTTTTTTTTTAGCGAGTTTGAAACTCTGGTATTTTAGTTTTTCAAAATAGCCAAAGAAAAGAGCATTTTACGTGTTTTACGTGATCATTTTTCTTCCTGGCTCATGAAGATAGAGTTCGTCAAAATGCTCTGTTTGTGTCTGTGCTCGTCGGGAATTAACATTTTGATTCCGATGTTTTGAGTAAGAAAGACATCGTGTGTGGCTCTCACGTTGGACGTATTGAAAGTTGCCTTGTTTCAGGCCATGTTGGCACTCATTTTCCTTAATAAATCCGTTTTCGTTTGTTAGTCCAGGTGTATCTAATAGTAAACCTTTGGATCCAAAATCTGGCCCCAGAAAGGCAGGGGGGGGGGGGCAGCGAGGGGCAGGTACCCAGAGGGAGCAAACGGGCTGCTCTGTGCTTCAGCAGTTGTTCAGCCCCTGCTTCTCAGCGTGTCACAGGGGAACCTTTGGCTGCGCCTTCCAGTGCCACTTGTCAGATGTCACTAATGGCAAGAGTGTGAACTAACAGCTTTGTAATGCACCCTGCTCAGGGTTGGAGGAGGATACAGACTGTTGGAACCTCTGACCCCTTCACCTAAAGGTGTTATTTCAGGATTAATCTCAGATTGTTAGTACTTCTGGAAAGCCTCTAGTTTCATAAGTGTAATATTCCAGGATGTACTGCAGAAACTTGCTTCTTCAAAATAATTTGAAGTCTCTACTCCCTACTTCCCCAAATTCACACATCACGAGTCAATAACTCAGTGGCTATCCTTCCAACAATCTCTTTAATCTGATTATATCTGTATTCCTTCAATTTTTTTTTCTACCTCTCTCCTCAGCTGGTTCAAAGTTAGTGGATAGGTAGCAGAGAAATCATCAGAAGCCAGGTGTTAGGGGAAAACGTCCTTACCCTACTCAGCAGGTTCAGCACCAAGGACAGGGGCATCCGTGCAGTCAGAACTGACTTGTCCCATTCATATGCTTTTAGTCATGCCATGATTGTGTTCCCTAAGAGCTCCCCCTCATTGCTGAATTTATCTCAGTCATAGCTGTCATCTTATATTAAAATTGTTTCTTATTTATCGTCCCTAATACACTTAAGGTACCTTCCTTAGCCTCACTTAGTACAATTCCTGGGACTTAGTAGACTCAGTAAATTATACATGAACTAATAAATGAATCAATGACTCAATAAATAAACAAATACATTTCAGGAAAAGAAACAGTAAAATCTTAGGACACACTTAGAAAAAACAAGTATGCAAGGATTCAAAAATCATATAATTGTTACTAGCCCTTCAGACATCAGTTCTCAACCCTGGCTGTTCATCAGAATGATCTGTAGAGATTATTAAAAATGCAAAATCCGAGTTGCTGCCTCAGAAATGTAGAATACGAATCCCGAGAGTGGGGGTGTGGCATGTGTAAGGGAGTGGGGGACAGGTGATATCTGCGGGCATGAAGTAATTATTCCATATATAGCTTTAAGTGCTGCTATCCTAGAGGGGGAAGTAGGCATTTTGGAGGGAGGAAGCTCCAGCTGTGTTTCTATGGGCGACAGGCAGGACCCAATCTTTTCCGCTAGGTTAAAGGGAACTCAAGAAAAAGTATGCCTTTATGCTGACATCTGCTGATCTCCCACTCCTGCTGGTAGAGTTATTCTTTCTGGTCCTCCTCTTCCTATCTGCAACCTACAGGTACACAGTCCTCAGAACCACTTCGCTTCCCAGCTGGTGCCAGTAGCACAGGGCAGGTCCACCCTGCTTCAAAGAAATGCCCAAACCAGCACAGTGGACATGAGAGAAAATCCCTTTCAGCTTTTGATTTCCTTTCTTTTATCAAACGTCACTGTTCAGGCTATCTTTGTAGAATTTGCTGCAAAAAGTTCTTATTAAAATGTGAGTGCTAAACATTTTTTATTAAAACTTGAAAGCTCCTATATCTGTAAGTAATTTGAGCTGACATGCACATTTCAATTATTTCAATTAAGGTGATCTGTTGTGTTTTTCTTTTTGTGCAGAAAGAGTAAATTTTAATTTTAAACACTTATGTAAAAGGATTTCTGCCAGATTTTTCACAGATCTGAAGGCATTTATTAACTGGACTTCATTATTCAATGCAATTCAGAAGTATCATTCCTGGGTCTTTAATTGTGCCCATTGTTATAACAATTGACCCAGTCCTTTCCTTAAGTAGCTTATGGTGTGGTTAAAGTATGCAGGGCTGGCCTCAAATGATGTGAATCCATCCTCTTCTTCATTCTTCTGAAAAACCTAGGAGCCTCATGACTTTTATGACATAACTATGCTGACCAAGAACAATTTACTTGACAAATCTACAAGGTGACATCATTTTTAAATCGAATTTTAAAACCTTGATTTATTAGCTCTGTTATTAAAAACTTGTGTTTTAATATTTCTAAATTCCATATTAATATGGTATGAGAGTTGTTCTTTTGCAGGAGAATATTCAAACTCTAAAAATTATAATCAGTTTTAAAAGATAACATTTGGCCCTACCCTGTTTGGCTCAGTGGATAGAGTGTCGCCCACGGACTGAAGGGTATCTGGTTTGATTCTGGTCAAAGGCACATACCTCAGGTGCGGACTTGATCCATGGCCCCAGTTGCGGTATATGCTGGAGACAACCAACAATTGTCTTTCTCACATTGATGTTTATCTCTCCATCTCTCCCACTCCCTTCCACTCTCTCTAAAAATCAATGGAAAAATATCCTCAGATGAGGATTAACAACAACAAAAAAAGATATTTGATGAAAGGTTGAACTCTTCAGTGTATTTGAAACCATTTAGAATTATATAAAAATGTATATCTCCTACAGTTAATATAATATGTATATATTATATAAATATATATGTATATATTTCCATTCTTTAAAATTAAAAAAATCTACATTCCTAATCTTTTCAGAAAGGCTAACTATTAAAATATAACAAAAACTTTGTTATGGTATTTCTGTTTGTCAAGGAAGGAAAAGCTTTCTTTAAGTACAACTAAAATCAATGTACTTATAGTTATACAGAGGCCTGGTGCATAAAATGTGTGAACTGGGTGATGGGGTCCCCTCAGCTGGCCTGTGCCCTCTCGCAGTCCAGGATCCTTGCTCCTTACCACCTGACTACTCACTGCTCTTTACTGCTTGGCTCACTGCTCCTTAGTGCTGTGATGGAGGTGGGAGAGGCTCCCGCACCACCTCTGTGCTCGCCAGCCATGAACCTTGCTTCTGGCTGAGTGGCACTCCCCCTTTGAGAGTGCACTGATCACCAGGGGGAAGCTCCAGCATTGATTGTCTACCTCCTGGTGGTCAGTGCACATCATAGTGACTGGTCATTCCGCCATTCAGCTGATTTGCATATTAGACTTTTATTATATAGGACTAGAGACCCAGTGCACAAAAATTTGTGCACTTGGGGGGTCCTTCAGCCCAGCCTGTGCCCTCTCAGAGTCTGGGACCCCTCGGGGGATGTTCAACTGCTGGGTGGGGGATTGGGCCTAAGCTAGCAGTCAGATATCCCTCTGGCAGCCTGGGAGCCCTTGGGGGATGTCCACTTGCCAGTGGGGAGCAGGCCTAAGCTGCAGTCGGACATCCTTAGCACTGCTGAGGAGGAGGGAGAGGCTCCCACCACCACCGCTGTACACACAGCCATCAGCCTGGCTTGTGGCTGAGCAGAGCTCCCCCTGTGGGAGTGCACTGACCACCAGGGGGCAGCTCCTGCTTTGAGTGTCTGCCCCCTGGTGGTCAGTGTGTGTCACAGTGACCAGTCATTCCCAGTCATTCTGCTGTTAGGGTCGATTTGCACATTACCCTTTTATTATATAGGATAGAGGCCTGGTGCATGGGTGTGGGCCGGCTGGTTTGCCCTGAAGGGTGTCCCGGATCAGGGTGGGGATCGCGCTGGGGTGCCTGGCCAGCCTGGATGAGGGGATGAGGACCATTTTCAGTCTGGCCACACCCCCTTCAGGGTGGGGGTCCCCACTGGGTGCCTGGCCAGCCTGAGTGAGTGGCTGATGGCCATTTTCAGGCTGGCGACAGCCCCTTCAGGGTGGGGGTCCTGCTGGGGTGCCTGGCCAGCCTGGGTGAGTGGCTGATGGCTGTTTTCAGGCTGTCCAAGCCCCCCAGTGGGGACCCTCACCTCATGACGGTGTGGCCAGCCTGGGTGAGCGGCTGATGGCTCTTTGCAGGCTGGCCACAGCCCCTTCAGGGTGGGGGTCCCCCTTGGGGTGCCTGGCCAGCCTGGGTGAGGGGCTGATGGCTGTATGCAGGCTGCCCACGACCCCCAGCCACCCAAACTCCCAGTGGAGGCTGGCTGGAAGCAAGTACCTGGGATTTATTTATCTTCTATAATTGAAACTTTGTTGCCTTGAGCGGAGGCTACAGCCGGCCAGGGCAGGCAGGAAGCTTGGCTTCCTCCATTGCCAGGGCAACCAAGCCTCCTGCTTGTTCCAGCTCCCTGGCTGCCGGCCGCCATCTTGGTTGGGTTAATTTGCATATAGTCGCTCTGATTGGCTGGCAGGCGTGGCTGGTGAGTGTAGCGGAGGGACGGTCAATTTGCATGTTTCTCTTTTATTAGATAAGATTACTATAGTACCTTCCACATGGCTTCCATCTCCTGATCTTGTCAAAATAGAAGTGATAGAAAGAGAAGAAGAAAGAGACAGTGCCAAAGATACAATGAAAATGAGGAAACCATTTAAATCACTACAGATGAACATAAACTTTATAACTAAATACTCTTGTGAATTGTCATACAGAGAAAGCTATTTAAAGCATGATTCAAAATTGTGCCTGTATTGATTTATGTTCTTGGAAGCTTAAAAAGTAAGATACTACAAGTGTTGTGCATTTAACAAATGTTTTGAAGAGTTCTGTCAAGATAGCAGCGTAGGTAAACACCATACTTAGAACCTCCAACAACTACATCAGAATTACAACTAAACTGCCTGAAAACTAGCTGAACACAAGTTCTATCACTAAGGATATACAGAAGAAGCACATTGACACTGGTAGGAGGGGTGAAGATACAAAATGGGCTGGTCTCACACCCATGTGTGATGAATAAAAATCAGGAGGGATATCTCGCCTGCAGTGGTCTCCCCTAAGAAGTGAGGGGTTCCCAGCCTCACATAAGGCCTGCCAGCTCAGGGTTCCAGTATCAGGAGGAGAAGTCCCCAAACCTCTGGCTGTGAAAATCAGCAGGGATTGTGGCTGAGTGAGACAGAGAGCTGCTGGAGTCTCAGGCAGTTCCTCTTAAAAGGCCCATGCACAGACTTATTCAGACTCACTCTCTCTGAGCTCCAGCACTGGGGCACTAGGCACACACAATGAGGAACTGTGTTATCTGGCATCAGGGCAAGAGCTGTAGGGGCAGCTTTCTGCCAGAAAAAAGTTCTTGAAAAGGCCATTGTTCCTTTGCTGAGCCCTCCCCACACAGAGCCTACAGGTGAGCTCCATAACTGAGTCAACCTGGCTAACATTGTTTGCCCCATACCTGTGATTCCCTGACACCCAGCCTCACCAAACTTGTGTGCCCAGCCAAGCTGTTTCCTAGGGACATTTCCATACAAATGGGCTGTCTCGGCTCATGCTTCAGACATTCCTAAAATTTCTCAAACAAGCAGCATCTGGCCTAGCAAACCCCATACATCTTGCTAAGTGGCTTCAGGCCTGGTACTAGCAACAGTCAGCCTCAGTTTAGAGCTTGGTCTCTCCCCAGCAGGGCATAGGCAGTGGCTCACCTTGTACCTCCTGGGAGGCCTTAGAGCCACTGAACATGGTGTTGAGCTTCAGACCATGCCAGGTTACAACCCAACCACCTCCACAAGCAACACACTCAAAGGGAAGACTTGGTAGGCACAAACCCTCACTGAACCAGGTCCTGCTGTGTGGGATCAGTGCTGCCCAGCAGATTCTAAGCTATAGCTGCAGCCAGTCCTCACAGCCAATTGCCCTGGGGGTCAGTCCTTCCCAGTGACTTGCCAACAACAATCAAGACTCAACTACAGTAGGACAGTGCACACAGCCCACACATAGGGTGCACACCAACTCAGTGACTGGGGAAGCTGCACCACTAGGTCCTATAGGAAACCTACTATATTAGGCCACTATACCAAGACCTAATACAGTGATGGTGAACCTATGACACGCGTGTCACCTCTGAACTCATTTTTTTATTTTTCTTTGTTAAATGGCATTTAAATATATAAAATAAATATCAAAAAACATAAATCTTTGTTTTACTATGGTTGTAAATATCAAAAAAAATTCTATATGTGACATGGCACCAGAGTTAAGTTAGGGTTTTTCAAAATGCTGACATGCCAAGCTCAAAAGGTTCACCATCACTGATCTAATACATGGAAACACACACGGGAAAGCAGCCAAAATGAGAAGACAAAGAAAGAGATCCCAAGTGAAAGAACAGAAGTCTTCATAAAAAAAGAACTAAATGAAAGAGAGGTAGCAGATACAGAGTTAAAAGCAATTGTTAAAAGGATGTTCAAAGAACTTATGAGAAATTCAACAGCATAAAAAAGTATGTGCAAAACTACAACCACAACAGCAACAACAACAAAGAAACAGAAATGAAGAATACATTTATTAAAATGAAGAGTACATTACAGGGAACCAACAGTAGAGTAGATAAAACTAAGAGTCAAACCAGCGATTTGGAATATCTGGAAGCAGAAAACAATCAGAATAGCAAAAAGAAAAAAAGAAAAAGAATGAAGGTAGTTTAAGATGTGCTGGGACAATCTCAAGTGGTTAAAATGTGACCAACTTTCACATCATGGGGTGCCTCAAGGAGAAGACAGAGGAAGGAAGGAAGGAAGGAAGGAAGGAAGGAAGGAAGGAAGGAAGGAAGGAAGGAAGGAAGGAAGGAAGGAAGAACCTATGGGAAAAAATGACAGAACAATTCCCTAATATGGTGAAGGAAATGGACATAAAAGTGCAATAACTGCAGAGAGCCCCAAACAAGATGAACCCAAAGAGGCCTACACCAGGACACATCATAATAAAAATGCCACAGGTTAAAAACAAAGAGAGAATCTTAAAAGCAGCAATAGAAAAGCAATTAGTTACCTACACCAGAGCACTCATAAGACTATTAGCCAATTTATCAACAAAAACTTTACATAATAGAAGGGACTGGCACAAAAAAATTTTCAATGTGATGAAAAACATGGACCTAGAACAAGATTATTTTGCCAAGCAAAGTTATCATTTAGAATTGAAGAACATAAAAGAGACTCCCAGGCAAGATAAAGCTAAAGGAGCTCATCACCACTAAACCAGCATTCCAAGAAAAGTTAAAGCATCTTCTTTAAGAAGAAGAAGGGGGGAGGAATAAAAATATGAATAATATAATGACAATAAGTACATATCTATCAACAATTGCTTTAAATGAAAATGGATTAAATGCTCCAATCAAAAGACATGTGGTGACTGAATGGATAACAAAACAAGACTCTTACTTATGATGTCTACAAGAGACTCATTTCAGATTGAAATGAACACACAGAGTTAAAGGGATGAGAAAAGATAGATCATGAAAATAGAAACAAAACAGAAAAGCTGGGATAGCAATAATTATACCAGACAAAATAGACTTTAAAACAAAGGCTATCTAACGAAAGACAAGGAAGGACCTGGCACTGCCACTTCTGGGTATTTATACAAATAAACATAAAAGGCTAAATCAAAAAGATATAAACATCCATATGTTCATCAAAGCATTATTTACAATAGCCAACTATGGAAGCAACCTATGTGTCCATGAATAGAGGAATGGATAAAGAAGTGGTGCATGGAATATGACTCAGCTATAATAAAGAATGAAATCTTCATATTACTCTGGGTGAAATAGGTCAGACAGGGAGAAATGCCAGTTGATTTCATTTATATGTGGAACCTAAAGAACAAAATAAATGAGCAAGCAGAACAGAAACAGGCTCATAGAGAACATTTTGAGGGTTGCCAGTATGGGGTGGCAGGGAGGAGATGAAGGATGGGTAAAAAAAGTTGAAGAGATTCAGAAGTACAAATTGGTAGTTACAAAATACTCCCAGGGATGTAAAATGCAACACAGGGAATGTAGTCAATAATCCTATATAATAAAAGCCTAAGCAACCATTCAACCCATTCGACTGTTTGACCAATCGACTAGTAGCTATGATGTGCACTGATCATCAGGGGGTAGACACTCCGACTGGTAGGTTAGCTTGCTGCTGGGGTCAGGCCAATGGGGACTGGGTGAGATGGGACGGACCTGCCCTGGATCCCTCCCACGGTCCCTCCCATGCCCTGATCATGCACCAGTTGGGTCCCTCCGCATGGTCTGTGCCCTCTTGCAATCCGGGACCCCTGGGGGATGTCCGCAGGCCAAGCCAAGGCACCCCATCAGTGCATGAATCCATGCACAGGGCCTCTATTATTGTAATAACTATGTATAGTGTCAGATGGGTACTAGATTCATTGGGTGGTCACTTCATAAGTTATACCAATGTCTAATAATGTGGTTGTACACCTGAAACAAATATAATGTTGTACCATCAACTGTAATTTAAAATATTAAAATTAAGAAAAACAAAATAGGATCTTTGAAAGATCTTTATTAAGCTATAATTCATATACCCTATAATACATCACTAAATTATACAATTTTTAAAAGGTTTTTTCTCTTGTATTGTGTTCCAAAGACCAATGTGGCCGCACATCTGAACCTCATCCTCCAATTCATTATGGCATGTTGGTAACCAAGCTAGTAATTTCACCTCCATCTGCCTGACTCCTAGGTTCTAATATCAGAAGGGAAAGAGGGCAGTCATTTGCCACCTACCCCACCACAGCTCCAACAAGAGGGATAACTACACAACACTTACAGAAATGTTTCTTCTTCCTTGATTTTATAATGATGTACATTGTCCAAAACAACCCCCACCATAAAGAGGGGGAAAGTTACATTTTAGAAAGAATTATAATGAAGCCAATACCAACAAAAGCACAACAAATACAAGTAGACGTTCATTCATTCAACACTAATTTATTGATAGGCTACCATTAAATTATATCTGAGATTATGGGTTAGAAAATAATGTTGCATTCTCTCGCTGAGACCAATTTGATAAACATATACAAACCAAACACATGTGCACATTTTCAAATTTAATATATTTTCAGTAACTGTTGATACTTTTAAGTTAAATTTTGATATCATTCTTATTTTAAATGGTATAGAAATAAATGTAATGTAAAATGTAATAAAATCAAGTCCATTTGCCCACTTAAAGTATTGCAATTCATTATCCAAATGTGAATAAATTAATGTGCAAAAGGAAATACACTGGGCAGTTTGTAAATATTAAAATCATTTATTTCGCTGCAAAAAAAATGAGGAAACATTTATTGACCAAGAACTAAAAAGTTCAGTACAGAGAAAATGAGTGAAAAGAAAAAAAAGAATAGGAATAAGTTGAGCAAATATCTGTATCCTTCAAAAGATAAATGACTGTGGGACAATTATCTAAGTGAGCAAAGTGAAGTGAGGTCATGAGCAGTTACATAGAGCAATATAAAAACAAGTTGATTAAACTCATCTCTGCCTTATGAGAAACTAGCATAACTACTGTGATAATAGAGTTAAAATTCAGAGGAGAAAGGCACTTCCTTGGTGACGTAAACGTGAGGCCTGCGTTTAGTCAGGAAGATATCTGACTCAACATTCTGTTGAGACACAATGTTCTGTCTGCCATGTACAAAGTTAAAGTCTTAGGAGTAGTAAATGTTTTAGCTTTCATATATTTGTATACAGAGTGGCTAAACTATTGAATACACATTTGAGGAATGGAAAAACTTTAATACATCATTAGCATTCTAATATTTTATGAAAGTGTCACAAATGGACCAAAAGTCTAAAACCAATCAATGTAAAATTGAGTCTCCCTATTTAACACAGATTTAAAGAGCAATGATTGAGGAACTGTCATGCCAGGAATTGTGTTAGGAACACAAATACTGAAAAACACTTGCACATAAAATATTTTGAAACCAGAGAAATTTCATCTGTTAAAAATTTTTCTGGAATAAATTGTTAAGTTTTCAGTTATTAGTAAAATATTTTAGGTGCAAGAAAATCTAACTAGTCCCTGGCAGGGTGGCTCAGCTGGTTAGAGTGTCATCCAGTACCCCAAAGGCTGCAGCTGCCATTACCAGCAGGGCACATACCTAGGTTGCTGATTTGATCAATTGCTGGGAAGCAACTGATCCATGATGCTCTCTCACATCGATGTCTCTCTCTCTCTCTCTGTCTCTCTCTCTCTCAAAAACAATTAGAAAAACATTCTTGGGTAAAGATTAAAGAAAAAAACATAAAGAAAACCTAACTAGTGATATATTTGTCCTACTTTAATCTTTTGTATTTTATAATATCATCAAATAACACTGAAATTACTTCTGATGTACAGAATAAACATCCCAGAATTAAACTAGAATGTAAATACTAAGGGTAAAAATCATCAAAACAGACAGGCCATCATCTATACCACTAAATGGAATCAAGTGGGCAAGGCTAACCTTCATGTTATGGTGAGAGAAGCAACACATCTAAATATTCTGAAAGTGGAGAAAACTGAAAGCACCGATTAGTGATACTTTATTATAATTATTGTGCTTAAAGTTGGAAAAACAAGGTAGGAATATTTCAAAATGTTAAAACCTTGCCAATAAATGGAATTGAAAAACAAATTCAATATTAAGGCGTTTTTAACATTTTACTCTACAGAATCACAGCTTAAAAATCTGTAGAAATATATTGTTTTGTAATGGACTATCCCACAACCCACCCCATTCTTTCAATTTAGACAGCATGTTAGCACCTCTCATAGTATTGCTTTGTTTTCCTACTGGCAATAATTAAATCCCTAGCAGCTCTAGAAGGCACCTCTGTCTGTAAGTCTCAGGACTCTGTAAACAACAGCTGTACAACAAGTCTTTCCAGGCATTCTGCAGGGATTTGTGACTGATCTCTGTATCTGGATAAAAGTGGCGCTTTTTTACTCTCTATAAAGTCTAGCATGATTTGGCGAACCAATACCCCACAAGGAAATTATTCATACCTTGGAACCAACATTAAGTTTAAACTATTTTATTTCAAATTATCTAGAAACTAGAGGCCCGGTGCACAAAAATTTGTGCACTCGGAGGGGAGGGGGGTCCTTCTGCCCGGCCTGTGCCCTCTCCCAGTCTGGGACCCCTCGGGAGATAACGACCTGCTGGCTTAGTCTCGCTCCCGGGAGGCAGAGGGCAGGCCCAATCCCTAGGTGCAGCCCCTGGTCGGGCTGAGAGCAGGGCCGATTGGGGAGTTGGAGTGCCGCCCCCTGTTCATGCACAGAGCAGGGCGGATCGGGAGGTTGCGATGCCACCCTCAGTCATGCTCAGGGTAAGGCCGATTGGGGGGTTGGGGCACCGCCCCCATCACACTCAAGGCAGGGTCAATGGGGAGGTTGCGGCATCACCCCCTGTCATGCACAGAGCAGGGCCAATCAAGGGGTTGGGGCGCTGCCCCGTCACTCACAGAGCAGGGCCCATCAGGGGGGTTGGGGCTCCGTACCCTGTCATGCACATAGCAGGGTCGATCAGGGGGTTGGGGAGCTCCCCCCTGTCACGCACAGAGCAGGGCCGATCAGGGAGGTGAGGAGCTCCCCCTGTCACTCACAGAATAGGGCCAATAGGGGAGTTGGAGCACTGCCCCCTGTCACACACAGAGCAGGGCGGATCAGGGGGTTGAGGCGCCGTCACTGTCACACTCAGGGCAGGGCTGATGGGGAGGTTATGGCTCTACCCCGTCACACACAGAGCAGGGCCCGTGGGAGGTGGTTGGGACGCCGCCCTCTATCACCCACAGAGCAGGGCCAATCAGGGGGTTGGGGCACCGCCACTGTTACACTCAGGGCAGGGCCAATGGGTAGGTTATGGCTCTACCCCAGGGGTGGGCAAACTTTTTGACTCGAGGGCCACAATGGGTTCTTAAACTGGACCAGAGGGCTGGAACAAAAGCATGAATGGAGTGTTTGTGTGAACTAATATAAATTCAAAGTAAACATCATTACATAAAAGGGTACAGTCTTTTTTTTTTTTTTTTTTAGTTTTATTCATTTCAAACAGGCCGGATCCGGCCCGCGGGCCGTAGTTTGCCCATGGCTGCCCTACCCCGTCACACACAGAGCAGGGCCAATCAGAGGGTTAGGGCACCACAGCCTGTCACAAACAGAGCCGCAGGGTGATCAGGGGGTTGGGGACCTCCCCCCTATCAGGCACAGAGCAGGGCTGATCAGGGGGTTGGGGCGCCTTCCCCTGTCAGGAACAGAGCAGGGCCAATAGGGAGGTTGTGGCCCCGCCCCCTGTCACACACAGAGCCTCAGGGCGATCAGAGGGTTTGGGCGCTGCCCCCTGTCACACTGAATCCGGTGCTGGGAGGCCTTGTGGCTCTGCTGATCCCGGTGCTGGGAGGCATATTACCCTTTTACTATATAGGATAGAGGCCTGGTGCACAGATGGGGCCCGGCTGGTTTGCCCTGAAGGGTGTCCTGAATCAGGGTGGGGGTCCCCACTGGTGTGCCTGGCCAGCCTGGGTGAGGGGATGATGGCTGTTTGCAGCTGGTCACCCACCCTTTAGGGTGGGGTCCCCACTGGGGTGCCTGGCTAGTCTGGGTGAGGGGCTGAGGGCTGTTTTCAGGCTGGCGGGTGACTGAAGCTCCCAACCTCTCCTTTTTTTCTTTTTTCTTTTTTTATTCTGGGCCAGCTTTAGCTCTGAGGCTTGGCTCCACACTTGGGCCTCCGCTTCTGAAAGCAGGTATCTGGTTTGTTTGGGTTCTATAATCGAAAGACTGTTTCAACTCCAGTTCTGAGATCCTGGCTGGCTGAAAGCAGGTTTTTGGGGTTTTGTTTCGCTTCTATATTTGTAACAATGTTTCAAACTGCAAGCTCAGAGGCCTGCAGCGGCAGGCGGGGAACGTTGGAGTCCTCCATCACTGAAGCAAGCAAGCCTCATGTTTGCTTCCTGCTGCCTGGCTGCCGGCTGCCATCTTGGCTAGCAGTTAATTTGCATATCACTCTGATTAGCCAATGGGAACGGTAGCGGAGTTACAGTTAATTACCATGTTTCTCTTTTATTAGATAGGATACTAAAAAAACAAAAACACTTTTTTTTTTCCAAAAAATTAAAGACTTTTTCACAAATATCTTCTCTTGTATTGCTTCTGCAGCTACACACTCTTTCATCTTCATCATCTAAAATGAGACATTATCTGATTTTCCTGGTGAGAATGAACAAGAACATTTTAGGTTTGCCTCATGCTTACCAATTTACAGAAGTATTTGCCATTCATTTTCTTTTTGTACCCAATAGTCCAGTTTCACAACTTTGAAGCACTTAGACCGTATTTGCCCAAAAGGTGATCTAAAAATCCTCAGCTTTGCTCTTCTATGATGTGATCCGATGAAGCCAAATGGAAAAACAAGATTGAAGCCTCAGTTAGCACAGGCCTATGCTGCTTTTCTCTGCATTAGGACCATAAAAGTACCATCAAAACCGTAAGCCAACGTGCACTGATTGAAATGGGTATTTTAGTGAGTGACAGCATCATGGTGATCGAGACCTCCTTTGCATGTCCCCTGAAATCCACAGCTAGTCAGATATCCAGAACCCAACAGAGGTTCCTGTGCGCCACACACTGAAAAGTCCATGGCCAGTATTTCCGAAGGTGGGCATATTGGAATGTGTAGGAGAGGCAGGATGAGAGGGGGAAGAGGGGACGACAGGGACAGACCCATCACTGCAGCAAGGCTGAACCTACAGGTCCAGCAAACACAGAAGCAGTGGTTCAGTCGGGGTGCAGCTCCCACACCACAAACCAGTGCAAGGCAACTGCCAGCAGCATTCCGAACTCTCCCTCCCCCCAAGTCCAGATCCCTCCCCAGTTGCAGCTGTGCTCACACTATTAGAGACCAGCAGCAGCAGCAGAGCAAAGCCTCCAGCCTCCAGGCCACAGTACCTTGCTGCCAGTGGCCATAGGGAATGAGGTAGCAGCTCAGTGGGCTCACACACTGGCTCCCCTCAACTGACCACATCCCCTGTTGGGGGGGGGTGCCCTGAGACCCAGGCCACCCGGATCCGACACCAGAACCCACTACCCTGGTCACCCCACCTCCACTCCCAGGTCCAAGGCAAAGCCTCCTACACCTTTACTCACAAGCATCCCCTGCCCCAAGCTTAAGTAGTACAGGTAAGAGAAAACAAGAACTGCGCTATCCTACCATCTACTGGATAACAAAAGCAAGACCTCAAATTATCAACCTGCTGAATTGTGGAAAGGAAAATGTTCCCAAATAAGAAAAGTGTTCACCACTTCAAATGTGCCCGCAGAGGAACGACCCATCAAACAGCACGGACCACCAAGGTAACAATTACACGGGAAGACAATGACCATTCTCCAGAAAGGAACTCAAAAGGTCTCAGCAAGACATTTTATAAAAACTGGAAAAAAATGCTGTAAGTAAAGTAGCAATTAAGAATGTTCTCTACATAAGATGACAAAAATTCACACTTAAACACAGAAATTAATCAATTTAGTATTACATGTTTATTTAATTCATAAGAAAAGATTCTCAGCGTAGGAATCACCAAGGTTTCTATTGCATGCAAAAGTACTATTAGGATTTCCAACACAAGGTGTCTCCAGGACTGGTCTCATATTAGTAGTGCTCAGTCATCTGTTTTGTTGTTTCTACAAGAAGGAGAACTTCAGTGCTGACCTCTGCTAGCTGCTTCTGAGCCCTGTAAAGATTGTAAACAATAGGTGCTTAGTATTTTATTTTTCCCTAAGTGACTTGCATTTTTATAAGTATCCAGGATAGTATATGGAATTTCGCATTAAATGGCATTTTAACAATGAAAATGTGTCAGAGCAGAGCTACTCTATTCAAGTATAGGTTCTAAACTGTTCTAAAAAGTACTTATGTTTTTAGGGAGTGGGGAGAGGGGGTCCCAGCTAAGTAATCCAAAATAGGGAGATGATTCAGACGGCTTATCAGGTAATACTTGCTGCCTCTGGAAGGGCTATACTTACAAGATCCTTAAAGATGCCCTTGGACATATTTAGCAGCCACTTTAGAGATTTTTTAAAAAAATCCCTCAAAGATATTGTCAAGCATTTGCGTTCACCACCCTTATACAGTACACTCCTTACCTTAGAGATATTAATAATTTGACACCCAGGCGTAATTTAGAGCAACAACCTCTAAGGGAGAACAGGATAGCCTGGCTGGTGATCAAATGAACGAAAACAGCTCCAGAGGCCATTGCTTATAACATTGTTACCAAGGCGTTGGAGGTGGCATCTGCCCTTTCTGTCTTCCCCACACCCTCCTCCTGCAGATCACATTATTTTTAGCCACTTTGTCAATTATACTGCCCCTCACCCCTATGTTCATCTTTGCCTATTTAACACGTATGGCTCTCTGTGGAGTAGAAAAACTACAAAGGATAGTTTGTCTAAAGGCGCCCTCTAGTGATAATAAAAAAATATCACAATAAAGAAAGTAAATTTACCAAGTACCAGATTGTGTTGGAGGACCTTAACCCTTTGTGTTTAAGTTGTCTTAAATGTTTCTATTTAGGGGAATTCTGAAATGCGATTTTATAATAATATTGATAAATTTTAGAGCTTCAAGACATTCAGCTTAGAGACTAGTAGATCAGGTTAACGACATGGAAATATTAAGGGGGAAAAAACTAAAGACACTTAAAACCAAAAAAGGAGGAGAGATGAAACTGTCTTGAAGGAACATTTGAAAGGTAAGTTTATTTACTAACATCATTTGCAAAAGTTATATTATTTAGTTAGCTTTCATGCCCTACTAATCTCATGAACCTGGCACAAAAGTAATTATGTTTTAAGTTTAGAGGCTAATTGACGAGTTAAATTTATTTTCTCTGATTCTGCATTTGACGTATAAAGTTCATTTCTTTTCCAATAATTTTCTGGGTTCCAATTCTTCTTGATAGAGTTGCACATATTTTTCCAATTCTCTTTCTGCTGTCATCTTGAGAAGTTTGCAAAAACAGGAGTTCTGAGTTCCAAATGACTTCTTATTGAAGCATTATGAGTACATATTAACTCCTCTGAGGTTTCTTGAGATGCTCTGTGTCTAAAGCAAATAAAAGGATACATTTTCAAAGTAAGTATAACCTGAACAGTTTATAATTGTTTTCTTTAGTTTTGAGTCAACGACTCAGAGATCAGCTTTAAGTGTGAAAAAAAAGCTGACATTTAAAATATTTTTCATCAATGTCCACTGAATTAAATCTGAGTTATAAAGTTAATCATTCTTCTATTAGTACTCATGTAATCTGATAATTCAAAGAATAATAGAATCAGTTTAAACATTTTAAAGTAGAATGACATAACTTAATTCAAGAGTATGGAACAATCTTTAAATCACATTTTTCCCTTTTCTTTCAAATAGTCTTGTTTAACATCAACTGGTCTTAAAAATAAAATGATCCACTAATTAGAATCATTTGGAAAGATGAATTCAGTGATAATAATGATGGAAACTGAAATACTAAGAAGGAAAAACAAATGCCACCTTCCTTCCAGAAATCTACAAAATAAATTGATATTAAAGGAAGTAGAAGAAAGGCAAAACACGATCCAAAATGTAATTTGCAGTGAAGTGAATTAAAGCCCATTAAATAAATAAATTAACCTGTAAAAATAAATCGAGTTGTGTCACTTTGTCTGCTAGATCCTTTAGAGTTTCTTCAATCTTTACTTTATACTTTTCTCCTACACAGTCTTCTGCCCTGCGCATATCCATTCGTGTTCTGAGTCTTACTGCTCTTTGTTTCCACGTGTCTTGTTTAGGCTTTAGTTCTTCATGTCTCTTTAGAAGCGCTTCCATTGCTAACTCCTGTTGAGGTGTCTTTTCTTCATCCAGACGTACACATTTTGAAGATGATGGTTGCAGTTTTGCTGTAAGATCATCATTCTGCATGAATAAAAGGATATAGTTTGATTATGAAGGTGTGGACACCAGTATGAAATTTTGAAATGAGATCAGTTGCAATAAAATGTTATCTGTACAGTGGTAGAGTCTTCGGATGTGGAACCTTGAATTACTCAGAATCAAAACCAAAGTTAAAACGACCAGGAGACAAAAATATATTTACTGTTGTTGTCTTTGCCACACGTCTGCAATTGACTTTATACTCCTTTTCCTATGACTGTTTCATGTCTATCATCCACAAAATGACTACATGTTGCCCCTTAGTAGAAAGTCTCTTACTTCTTCCCCCATGTTAACTCTTCATAATCTTTAAAAAAGTTTTAGAGATATCATATTGTGGTATTCAGAATTGTCAACAAATGCTTCCCAAGATAAGACTTTCAAAATGAGACTAATTAATTAATCTTATGAATATGGATTCTAATGGCATAGGTCTTTTACTGAACCAGAAACATTTGATGCTAATTTGAATTGCATTCCAAGAAGAAATGATTCCCTGGATTACAGAGAAATTAAAACTCTTACTGTTAAAGTTTAGTGACATAAGCCCTACATTTTTTAGAACCAAAAAAAGTGGGGGTGGGAGGCTGAATTCAATAATGCTATCTTGAAATTCTTTTACTTCCCACAAAGTAAGGGAAGATACTAAACAAAACAAGGTCATCATCACCAATAACAGACTTCCTGGAATGTCAGTGATAATGGTGACTGCTGTGTGACTGCGCTGTCTGGTGCCCTCTGACTCTCTCCCCAGGGAGCTCACTCTGGGAACCCACCACCGTGTTGTGAAGAACAAAGCAGCCCAGGCCACATGGTCAGTCCTCACACAGGTGTCCAGCTGAGACTGCCCCAGGGAGCGTCCCAGCCAAAAGCCCGCTGCACCTGACAAACCCATGAACAAACAAGCTTTTAGATCAGCGGTTCTCAACCTGTGGGTCGCGACCCCTTTGGGGGTCAAACGACCCTTTCACAGGGGTCACTTAAGACCATCGGAAAACACATATATAATTACATATTGTTTTTGTGATTAATCACTATGCTTTAATTATGCTCAATTTGTAACAATGAAAATACATCCTGCATAGCAGATATTTACATTACAATTCATAACAGTAGCAAAATTACAGTTATGAAGTAGCAATGAAAATAATTTTATGGTTGGGAGTTTCCCCAACATGAGGAACTTTATTAAATGGTCGCAGCATTAGGAAGGTTGAGAACCACTGCCTTAAGACCTCAGAAGCATTTACGTGGTGCCTCAAAGGATTTTCAGAATGTAAGAGTTTTAAAGGCACTGTCCTACAACACCTCCAGAAAGCCCAAGGTGAAGAGCTTATCTGAAAACAATTTGTGAGGTTGCTTTTCTAATGGCATGAACTGCAATGTTATTTACTAGAAAACAAAGCCTCTTGACTTCTATGAAGAATGATGCACAATTCTCAACTTTCCTAAGGGTAAATATTAAAAAATATATACAAATGGCAGAATAAAAACCAGGGTTTAAGTTATAAGTACACTGTAAAGATAATACAATTATAATACAGTGGGGACTTGACTTACAAGTTTAATTCATTCCGTGAAGGAGGTTGTAACTCAAATTACTTGTATGTCTAATCAATTTTCACCGTTACAATGAATTGAAATGCCATTAATATGTTGTGGTGTTCACTGTGACGTTCACTACACCAACTAGTGGTGGGTTATCTGAAGCTGGCTCATAACCCGAATTTTAGCTCGCAACTCAAAGCAAAAAATCGGCCGAGAGACGGCTCATATCTCGAAAAACTCCTTAGTCGGGACACTCGTAAGTCAAGGCCCCACTATAAATAAATCACAATGAAATACATAAGAAAAGTAGTATCCTAAAATACTTTGTATTATTTAACCAGCTATAGTTTAACTGATGACAGGTTAAATTTCATACATACTTGACTTCTGCTTTGATCTAGTTTGTTCTTGAAATCTTGTTTCTTATCTTCTAAATGCATACCATGACCTGATTCAACCTCCAGAGAAACCTCTATCGTAGATAGTTTTTTTTTGGTATCAGCTAGTTGTTGTTGAAGTTGTCTCACAATGGCCTAGTAAGATATTTCTGTTACTCATTTTATAAATCACATTATTATGAAATTATATTAATAATACATAACTTCACATAAAGGATGGGGCAAAAGGTTTACAGTTGGAGTACACAAAACACAGAGTTTACTCTTGTATAATTATTGACTAATTATTGTATTGTTCTCCATACAAACAACTATAAAAAGTATAAACCTACTTTTGTCCCACCCTGGATGTACCTTGTTATAGTCATATATTATTATCATAATGTTATTACAACAATCTATGACTGGAAAAATATCACCAGCTACATCAATTCACCTTCTTTTCCTCATATGGACATGTTCCTGTTTGCTTAATCAGGTTAAAGTCACAGAAAATGTAACACTCCTGCCAAATCAAACAGCTGATTCAGCCTCACTCTCATCCCTCTCCCCCATAAATCTCAAAGCTATACAATCTTCTGACATCTCAAAGAGAAATGGTGGATCAAGTGGTAGTAAAATCAATATGATGGAAAATTTTCTCTTTTTATTTATTTTTGTAACCAGAGGCTTCAATTAACTTCAGAATTCCTCACACATTCAATCCCCTGATCAAATCCTCCCACTAGGTTTCTAACTTAGAAGAAAAGTGAAGTCATTCCAATGGCCTTCAAGGCCCTAGCTAACTGGGTCTTCACCTCCCTCTCTGCTACACATAAATCCTGCCACCCCTCACTAATCTGAAATGGAGATCCAATGCCAAGTTAATAAATCACAGAGAGCTACAATTCTCTCTGTCTTGGACAAACTTATTTCCAAATGATAGTAATTAGGCCTCAAAATGAGAAACATGAGCACATTACTTGTAAAAATATTCAAATAAAATTGTAAATGGTAGTGGAAAGATTAAATCAAATATATGTTTGCTAAAACGCATCATATTTGTCCCAAATTATGATTTAATGAGAAGTAGATGCCTTTAAAAGAGTTGAGAGGTCATATGACTTTATTACTCGAGACTAAAATATTTCCAAATTTAATTCAAATTGGCATAAGAATAACATTATACCAACTAAAATGTATAAGAAACTATTGAAGGAAAGGTAGTATATGATACAGCATCTACATTTCAGTTCATCTGGGAAATCTGAACTTAGCTGTCAAATTAATCCACTTAATTGAATCTTAATTTCAAAATATTCATTCTAGGTAGAGCATTTCCATTTAGCTATTTCATAATGGTTTTAAATTTGGTGACAGAAAGATTAAAATCATTATTTTATTAATATAAGACTAAATATAAATCTACATCTATTAATAACCTATAAAAAAACCAAGATGGCGGCAAAGGTAAACACTGGAAATTGCTGCCTCGCAAAACCACTTCAAAAATACAACTAAAAGACAAAACGGACATCATCCAGAACCACAGGAAGGCTGGCTGAGTGGAAATTCTACAACTAGAAGGAAAGAGAAAAGCACACTGAGACTCAGAGGAGGTGCAGAAGTGCAGAGGTACGGAGGCGCATTCGGAAAGTGCTGGCAACTGAGGATGCAGTTGTCTTTTTCAAACGGGAGGGAGACACAAGCTCCCGACTGCTCTGAACTCCAGTTCCAGGCAAATCTCTGGGGACCCAGACTCACTTGGAGAGAAACTGGATTGTCTGGCAGTGGGCGGAACTCGACGGCTGCTTTCTCTCAGAGGTGCTTGCAGCGATTACCACGGGCCACTGAGACCCGGGGCCTCTTAGGGCAAGGCTGAGGATCAGCCATAGCTGTTTGCTCTGCCTTGTTGATTCCATGAGACCCCGCCTCACCTAAGCTGTGCACAGAGGCTTTTGCATATGAATGACCTGGCCCCTTGCAATCTAAAATTACCTAACAAACTGCAGCTGGGTCAGAGAGCCCCAGAACATCCAAAAGAAGGCCCAGGGCCCCACAGCAGATTGCATTGCTTCACAGCTGTGCCTCATCTGGGCACCTCCAAATCCCAAACAAAGAAGAGGACGCTGCAGATCTCTCTGTAGCTCCTGCTAGGTAGCCTCAGGCAGAAGCTAAATTAGCACCTCCATAGAGATTCAAGTGCCAGTGTACCCAGTGGTCAGAGTGGGACCATCCAGATTACTATTCCTCAGATCCATAAGGGACATATTCAGGGGGCAGACTCAGTGAGCACCAAAGCCCTACTGAAGCAACTCTTGCCCCATAAGGGTGTCTCCAGCAGAGAAGTTCTCCCACTGTAGACACAGCTGACTCTCACAGCCAATTGGCCTGGAGGTCAATTCCTCCCAGTGATACCAACTACAATCAAGGCTTAACTACAACAAGACTGTTCACACAGCCCACAAAGGGTGCACCGAGAGTGTCCACCTCAGGTAATTGGGGAGGCTGAGGCACTGGGCCCTATGGAACACCTAGCACAGAAAACCACTCTATCAACACAGGAAAGCAGCCAAAATATGGAGACAAAGAAACAGGTAACAAATGACAGAAATGGAGGAAAGCAAACTACTGGATATAGAGTTCAAAACCATGGTTATAAGGTTTTTCAAGAATTTTCTAGAAACTGCCGATAAATTTAGTAAGACCCTCAATAAGTCTAGTGAGACCCTCAAGGATATGAACAAGGACCAACTAGAAAATAAGCATACACTGACTGAAATAAAGAATATTATACAGAGGTCCAACAGCTGACTAGAGGATCGCAAGAATCAAGTCAAAGATTTGAAGTACAAAAAAGTAAAAAACACCCAACTGGAAAAGCAAAAAGAAAAAAGAATCCAAAAATATCAAGATAGTGTAAGGAGCCTCTAGGACAACTTCAAGGGTACCGACATCTGAATTATGGGGGTGCCAGAAGAAGAGAGAGAGCAAGATACTGAAAACCGATTTGAAGAAATAATGACAGAAAACTTCCCCTACCTGGTGAAAGAAATAGACTTACAAGTCCAGGAAGTGCAGAGAACCCCAAACAAAAGGAATCCAAAGAGGACCACACCAAGACACATCATAATTAAAATGCCAAGAGCAAAAGACAAAGAATCTTAACAGCAGCAAGAGAAAAAAAGTCAGTTATCTACAAGGGAGCACCCATACGATTGTCAGCTGATTTCTCAACAGAAACTATGCAGGCCAGAAGGGAGTGGCAAGAAATATTCAAAGTGATGAATGCCAAGAACCTACAACCAAGATTAGTCTACTCAGCAAAGCTATCATTCAGAATTGAAGGTCAGATAAAGAGCTTCACAGATAAGAAAAAGCTAAAGGAGTTCATCACCAGAAAACCAGTATTATATGAAATGCTGAAAGGTATCCTTTAAGAAGAGGAAGAAGAAAAAGGTAAAGATAAAAATTATGAACAACAAATACATATCTATCAACAAGTGAATCTAAAAATCAAATGAATAAAAAATCTGATGAACAGACTAAACTGGTGAATATAATAGAATCAGGGGCATAGAAAGGGAGTGGACTGACAATTCTTGCGGGGGGGGGAAGAGGTGTGGGGGTGCAGATAGAGACTGGACAAAAATCGTACACCTATGAATGAGGAAAGTCGGGGGGGGGGAGGTAAAGGCAGATGGTGGGGTGGGAACCTGGTGGAGGGGAGCTATGAGGGGAAGAAAGTGGAACAACTAAAATATTCTGAAAAATAAAAATTTTAAAAAAATAAACATTAAAAAATAATAATCTATAACATAACCTCTTAAAATTTCATGGGCAGCGCAATGTCTTTACACAAAACAAGCTACTCTCAGGTTTAATGTTCATCTATGGGATACAACATCTGCTTTAAAGCTGATAGAGCAAACACATTTATAAACTGAATATATATATATATATATATATATATATATATATATATATATATATAATATATATTATTGATTTCAGAGAAGAAGGGAGAGGGAGAGAGAGATAGAAGCATCAATGATGAGAGAGAATTATTGATTGACTGTCCCCTGCACACTTCTACTGGGGACGGAGGCTGCAACCGGGCATGTGCCCTTGACCGGAATTGAACCTGGGACCATTCAGTCCTCAGACCAATGTTCTATACACTGAGCCAAACCAGTGAGGACCATAATCTCTACATTTTTAATATTCAACTAGATTCAACATTTAGCCATCATCAAATATTACTCTGAATTTTCTCTTAGAAAATTTGAAAAACACTTATCTGTCTGGATACTTACATCTTTTTCTACACGATCATTTTCATATCGTTGTATTCTTTCTTTAAAATGATGCCATTCATTGGTTAACTCCTTAATTATTTCATTCAGCATAAGAACATAATTTCCATTTTCACCATCAGATATTTTTATGATAGCTGGAATCTGATCTTGGATGTTAATTACTCTGTCAACTTTGTTGTGAGCCTGACCCAGTTGCTGTTGAAGCAACATAATTTCACTCTGTAGGTGAGAAAACTTCTCCTGTAAGGATTCCTGCTTTCCAATGTCTTTATCCACTTTACCTTGTTCCTTCTGATACATGTGTTCTGTTTCCTCCTTTTGACACTGTTTTTGACTGAGGTCTCTTTCTAAAACCAATGTCCTTTCATTGAGAGCATCTCTTGTGTGATGAAGCTCAATTTCTAAGCTATTGGTTTTACTTTCTGCTTTAGAAAGTCGTTGAGAAAGAATCTCATTGCTATGTTTTAGGTTAGACATATCAGAATTCATTTTGTCCCATAAACAAAACCATTCATCTCTTGCTCTCTGGAAAGTAAGTTGTAGGTCTCTTTTTGATGTCTGACAATGCTCATGATCCTGTACAGCAGTAGCCAGTCTAGACCAGTATGATTCAACTTCTGCTTCCAGTCTTCTTCTGTTTCGTTGTTCATCCTCCAGTTTACTGTTTAGCATTATAAGCTCAGCTCTCAGGACTTCAAGCTGTGCATTGTGTTCAAATACTGTTTCTCTTATTGGCTTTTGAAGACGGTCATCCTTTTCTCTGACAATTGCAATATCCTTAAAATATTCTTTTCCCATTTCCTGGGTCTTTTTTATCGTGCCCATTTCCAGTCTTAGCTTGGCAATTTCATCCCACGTCATGCGATATTCATGCAATAGACTTTTTTCTTTTTCAGAACTCTCAGAAACCTAAATAACATAAAGGAGAGTTTTAGCTAAAACATTGAAATGACATGTCATGATAGCCTCTGAAATTAAAGAATAATCTATGTTTATAATAAAAAGTTGCAATAAGTGGATATCCCACTAGAAAAAAAATAGAGTTGGATCCAAACCTCTAACTTTATACAAGCATAAATTCTCCAAAGTTCAAAAATGTAATATAGTATGATGAATTTTTTAAGTGAAAAAAATCACAACAGAATTTTAAGAGTCTCAGAATTAGAAAGGGTTTTTTTTTAAATCATCACAAGCCCAGAATGCATTTAACTAAAAGGCTAATAACTAACTCTACACTTACAAGTTGATATTATTGTCTGAACATATAGCTACCCCACAATAAGAGTATTAACCACGCATATATTAGGACACACTAAATTTCCTAAAATTCTTCTTTCCCCAATATTATCCCATAGATATTCTACTTTTCTAATACTTTCATAGTCAGTTATAAAAACTACCTCTACTAATAACTGATAATCAAGCATTTTGCTAAGCCCTTCTACATCCATCAATGAACTCAATTCAGTTATCACAATCTGGAATGGAGGGGTTAAAAAGATAAGCAAGTTCAGGATTTCCCCCAGGTTTTCAGACTCCACAATTCGTGTTCTTGCACCAATCCATAGTTCTTCTCCAGTGTGGATACAGAAACACAAAAGAAGCCTATGTTTCAAAAAACAAATGGTGACTAAGATAAAATTTACAGAGTCTTCTTAGAAAATCATGAGATTATTTGTTGCGTCAATAACTTTTATTTCTTGTTCATGATGTTTAAACTACTATTAAATGTGAAATTGGGGGAAATACACTAAAATACTTACCAATAAATTATCACTAAGTATATATTATGGCTTACATTCTCTTCAGAAGTCCCTTGTATTAAAATGGGATACTACTTAGAACCAATTGTTACTTTTCTCAAAAGTAGAAGAATGACATCTAAAATGTGATGTCTGAACCTGCTATACTTTGCTCCATAACATCACTGGAAGTGAAAACTAACCTACCTCTATATTAATATATCAAGGAAATGAAATCACTGCCAAAATCTGAAACATCTGTTGTTAGTAGCAATACCTTTGAGATCATGGACAACACATCAGTTCTTATGGAAAGTATTAAAAACCTTCTCTTTGGATGAAGCCATTGTGAATGTCACTACTTGAGACAAATGGATTTGAATTAACAATATCATTTTATCCCATGGACCCAAAAGCCATCTCTCTCTCTCTCTCTCTCTCTCTCTCTCTCTCTCTCTCTCTCTCTGATGCTTTTTAAATCCTCCACAGTTTCCATTGTACAGTATTGGTTTTTTAAATATATACAAACTTATACATATTCACATGCTGATACATTTGAAAATGACTAAATAAACTACCTCAGAATTCATTTTCTTATGAGCTATTTCTATCAACTTTGGTTTGCAAAAGTGTTTGGTCAGAATTCCATCTTGTAATATTCTGGTGTTCTGTTCTGAAGAAGGTTGCCTATGAGTGTAATTTTGCTCTTTTATAACCTAGGGACACATTTCATTTTCTTTTTTGGTCTCATTCCATTAAAAAAAAGTCCAAAGCTTAAGAGCAGTATCTTAAACAAACTGTGAAAAGGAAGTAGCCTGTTTAAGCACAAGCGATCATAATAGAATTCTAAGTTCCAAGGTTTTGAGTAAACCGTAGAAGATAGCACACAATATAGCACAAAATAGATGAGTTTAGCTGGGGATATTTGTTTATATCCTTTCTCCCACTCATAGCTTCCTTCCATTTTATTGTTTCTGGGATGCAATTTATGGTTTTTTAAATTGATTTTAGGAAGAGAGCATGGGAGTGGGATAGTTAAAAACACTGATGAGAGAGAAACATGGATTGGATTCCTCCTGCACATCCCCTGCTATAGCTCCAGCCACAACACTGTGCCCTGACCCTGAATCCAATCAGGGACATCTTGGTTTATGGGTCAATGCTCCACCACTGAGCCACACTCCCTGAGCTGTAAGATGTAATGTCAATTTAAGCCAATGGACTTAAAAAGCAACAGCATAGTACTTGTTACATATTTTAAACAATTTCCTTCATACTTTTCACTGGTTCATAGTACATAGGTCACATGGTACCTAGCTAAATTAGTTGCCCAATTCAGAGGGAAGACTGACAGAGAGACTTAAGTCAATTAAAGAACAGAAGAATATTTTCCTAAAATATTATTTAGTTGACAGATTCTAATTATACACACAATAACATATTTAAACAACCTAATTTTATGTACAATATATTTTTCAGAAGTGGTAAATCAGAATGGGTCAGAGAATTAATAAAGAGAAAAAACAAAGAGTAGCAGCGAGTGAAATTCTACCTCTATTTGAAGTTGAATTTTCTTTGTTTTCCAAGCCAGGCCCTCTACTTTTAACATGTCTACATCATTCTTAAGCCTTTGTACATCTTGCCGTAGTTCTTCAATTACATGTACTCCAGGTGTTCTGTCATTGTGCAGTGCAGAGGAACGCTCATCTTTTAATTTAGAGTCCACGCTTTTACAATAATTAGTACTGCAATGATCTGCACATAATGGCTTCTGGAACAAGTCCTGATTTGGCTTTGTTTCCTTATAAGTATTTGAAACAGCAGGCATATCGTGGCTTTTTATTTCAATGATGAGTCTGTTTTCATTGCAGCAGGGACGCTGCAATTCAAGATGGCTTTTCGGATCACGGGACTGAGGTGTAGGTCCGATGCCTAATTTCCAATCCGTGGTATTTGGGTTCATATTTTTTGTCATCTGCATAGCAAACTCTTGGTCTTCTTTCACTTCAGACGTAACTACTGGGTGTCTTACTTTTTTATTTTCTGTATCATTATAAAAACTCTCCTCATTTTTGTTCAAAACGTGCTCAGCGTCAGGTTTGTGATCATTTTCAGGGTGTAATTCCTTTTCTCTTAAACAAAGCTCAGAAGAAGATGACCAGGGAGAGTGTATCGGAGACCCAGGGTCTGCATGAGATGGAGAAACTATTTTGAGAGTTGGTTCCTGTCGTCCAGGAAATGTTTGTAATGCTGCAGAGACAGACTTTCCAAATGCATCTTTTCCCTCACAATCAAGCATTTTACTTGTCAAATTAGAAGGCATTTGTCTTAAGCTTGCTCCTTCTTTAGAGTGATTACGTCGTGGCTCTTCCTCAGGATAATCAGTCATTTTGAATTTTACAGAAAATTCATGTGACTTCTGCTTTGACTTGTCTTTGGGAAGTTGTAAAGTCTTCCTCTGTTCTAATGTGCCTTGTTTGATGCACATTTGCTCCTTCTTTTGCATAGAAGGGTGTCCTGAATGTGCAGGTGTATCCTCTTTGTCACTTGCCCTATTTATTTGTGATTCTTGAGTCATTTTTTCCAGATGCAAAAGTGGAAGACGAGTATGCTCGCTTTGATTTTTAGATGTCTTTGCTGTCGGGGTATGTGTTTCTGAAATAACTTTATCCTTAAGTAATCAAGTATGAACAAAGAAAAATTAGAATATAATTAAAAATTAACTGTTAGAATTCTTAATCTATGACTACCTATTCCCAAAATCAATGAATTGTAACTGAGAAGTAATAAAAAAGAAAGAAAAACTTGCCTTGTTCTAAATTAAAATAAAAACATGTGCCCTCAAACCTAATTGTAATACTATTGGAACCAATGAATTCATTAGATGTTAAATCTATCAGAAATAAATTAATAGCTGAATTTTAACATTATAAAGCCTTCCTCACTTAAAATATTTCACCTCACCACATCCTAAATAGTGAGCCCCTGCAGTGCATTTCAGAATTTTTTAGGGTGATTCAAGATGGAGGCAAAGGAGGTGAAAGTTACACTTACTTCCTCCATGGACCAGATTGGAATTACAACTCAATTATATAACTACTAATCTGAATAACCAACTGAAGACTAGCTGAATATCATTCTTATACCCAAGGAGCTATAGAAGCAGCCTCAGCTACACTGGTAGGAAGGACAGAGATTCCAAAAGGCTGTCCCTGCATCCACTTGTGGTGGCTGGGAAGCAGAGGCATATCTCAGTGTAATGGTCCCCCTGAGGAGCATGTTGTCTCAACCCCACGCTGGGCTCCCAGCCCTGAGAACCAGAGCCTGGAGGAGGAGCCCACAGGACATCTGGCTGTGAGAATCAGCAGGGATTCTGCCCTCCAGGAAGAGGTGGGAGTCTGCTAGAAAAACAGGAGCCCTCATAAAGGGCCAGCACACAAGTATCCTTCCCACCACCCACCCTGAGCCTATGAAGAAAGGGTGGCTCAGAGTGGCCTGGGAGTCCTGTGAGGAGACTGTTTTGTGTGGCTCTGGGAGAGAGCTGAGGGGATGGCCTCTGGGTGCCCTCCCTGTGCTGAGTCCCTCTCCCATGATGCCCACAGATGCCATCACCCCTGGGTCAAGCCCTCCCCTTTCTTATGGCCTCAGCCTGGGGAATGTACTAGCCCATCGTCCTGAATCCTTGTCCCCAGCCCTGTGGAGCTACACACTGCAAAGGAGTGTGGGCCCGTGGTGTTTCATGGAGGTCTCTGAAGCAGGTCTGGGTGGACTCAGGGGGTGTCAGAGACTGAGTTGTGCGACTTTGGGTTGTGGGTCTTTATTCCCTTGCTGGCCCAACCAAAGCCACCATTCCAGTGCTGAGCTGTCTCTTCACACAGCCAAATCTTGGTCTTTGGGCCCTGATGAATTTTGATGGCCTCTCCTAATGTCTCCCTGAGGCCCCACCCAACCACAACAGTCCACGGGTACCTGGTGGGTGATAAGTGGCATTTGTGTACCCTGGGACTTGTACTGAGTGGCCTCACACCCAGAAATGAAACTGAGTTTGAATCTGTATCAACATGGTAAACACCACTTGCACCTACCTGATGACTCACTTACCTCATGCAACTCACATACCAATGGGAACTCTTTCAGTGACTGACCCCAACAGAAAGCTGGTAGGTGGAGGTAGCCCAAGTGTCCAAGTGACTTGGGCTTTTTGCTCAGCTGTCCCACGGGCTTGGTGCTGGTGGAAAGAGGCACCTCCCAGGCGCACCCAGGCCCAGCAGAGGCAGTCACACATACTGGATCTCTTTATAGCTCCACACAGGTAGCCCAAGGGAAACCACAGGCAGAGACTGACATTGCCTTTCAGCAGAGTCCCTTCCACAGGCCCCAGAACCAACACACGCAGGTTTGGGTGTGGGGACTTCAGAGCATGACCCAGTTAGATCCACAAGCAAATGAAGATCTAGACAGACAGCAAACCAATCTGGCATGAATTACTCAACATGGGGTCAGTCTTTGCACAGCAGCTTGTATACTGTGTGTAGTCAGCCAGCCTGAAGATCAACCCCATCCACAAACAGGCCCAAAACAATCAAGACTTTACAAAAGGCGGGTTCACAGAACACACATAGTGACATTCCAGGAGCACCTAACTGAGGTGAATCAGAAAGATTGTGCCAATGAGATTCAAAGAAACCTAATACATAAGGCTATTATACCAAGACTAGGATGCAAAGCAGATCTACCTAATATATAGAAAACAAATAGTAAGAGGCAGCTAAAATGGGGGAGTCAAACAATGCCCCAAATGAAAGAACAGAAGTAATTCCAAGAAAAAAAGAACTAAAGGAAATGGAGGGAAGATATATGCTTAAGATACAGAGTTCAAGAACATGGTTACAAAGATGCTCAAGGAACATAGTAATAACTTCAACAAAAGAGATAGCAAAGTATAAAAAAAGGACAAAGAAACCACATAAAATAACCACTCTGTAATGAAGAATACACTAGAAGGAAATCAACAGCAGATTCAATGAAGCAAAGAATAGGATATTTGATTTAGAAGACAAGGTAGCAGGAAGCACCCAATTAGAACATATATATATATATAATTATATATATATATATATATATATAGTTATATATATATATATATCATAGTAACATTCACATTGTAGGGGTATGAGAAAAGAAGAGAGAGAGTATGAGAAATTGAGAACCTATTTGAAGAAATAATGACTGAAAACTTCCCTGACCTGGTAAACCAAAGACCACAAGTGCAGGACACAGAGTCCCATACAAGAGGAATTCAAAGAGGCCCATTCCAAGACACTTCATAATTAAAACAGCAATGGTTAAAGACAAAGAGTGGATCTTAAAGGCTAAAAGAGAAAAAAATAGATAGTTAACTACAAAGGGAGCCTCCAAAAGACTGTCAGATGCTTTCTCAGCAGAAACATTTCAGGCCAGTAGGGATTGGCATAAAATATTCAAAATGTTGAAAAAGAAGGACCTACAATCAATACCACTCTACCCAGCAGGGCTATTATTAAAAATTGAAGGAGAAATAAAGAGCTTCCCTGGTAAGCTAGAGGAGTTCATCGTCAAAAAACCAGTATTAAAGGGAATATTAAAGGGTCTTCTACAGAAAAGAAAAAGAAAAAAAAAGGGTGGGAACATAATTATAAAGAATACAATGGTAAAAAAGTATGTGCCTATCAATAATTACTTTAATTGTAAATGGAATAAAAGCTCCAATCAAAAGACATAGAATAGATTAATGGATAAGAAAATAAGACCCCTACATGTGCTATCTACAACAGACCAACCTTAGTGAAAGATACACACAGACTGAAAGCAAAGGAATGGAAAAATATGTTTCTTGATAATGCAAACTAAAAAGGCCCTGGCATGGTAACTCAGTTGGTTAGAGCATTGTCCCAATACACGAAGTTTGGAAATTCAATCTCTCCTCAAGGCATATATAAGCAGCAACCAACAAATGCATAATTAAGAGGAACAACAAATCAATGTTTCTCTCTCTCACTCTCTCTCTCTCTCTCTCTCTCTCTCTCTCTCTTAAATCAGTAAGTAGTAAAAAATAAATTAAATTTTTTTCAAATGTAAACTAAAAAAAAAGAGCCAGGATAGCAATAATTATATCAGATAAAATGGAAATTAAACTAAGGCTACAACAAGAGACAAAGAAGGCCATTATATAATGGTAATGGGATCAATCCAAAAAACAAGAAATAACTTTTCTAAACACAAGAGCACCTAATTACATACAGCAAATATTGATATAATCATAGTTGGGAGTTCAATACCCCTTTGACACCAATGCATAGATCTTCCAAAAGAAATAAAAAAGATAACAGTACCTGAAAGGACACATTTTACCAAACAAATTTCAGTTATTTTTTCAGAGAATTACACTGTAACACTGCAGAGTATACATTTTCTTCAGGTACAAATGGAACATTTTCCAGGATAGACCACATGTTAGACCATAAAAAAAGCCTTAGAAAATTTAAAAAGATTAAAATCATTTCACACATCTTCCCCATCCAAATTTGTAGTGTTATCAAACTACAAATCAATCACACACACACACACACACACACACACACACACACACACACACACACCTGAAAACATGCAAACACATGGAGGCTAAATAACCTATTACTAAACAGTGAATGGATAACAATGAGATCAAGGAAGAATTCAAAAGATACCTACAGACAAATGAAATGAGAACATGACAACCCAAAATCTATGGAACAGTGAAAGCAGTCCTAAGAGGGAAATTCACAGCAATGCAGGCCTACCTCAAGAAACAAGAAAAGTCTCAAATTAACAGTGTAACCTTTCACCAGAAGACCTGTTTTAAATGAGCCTATTGGATAGTTTCTAAAAGTGTAACATGATCTTAATTCGATCAATTGATTAATTATTATTATGAGAGAATTTGTTTTTTAGTGAGTATAGTTAAGCAAACATAAAATAAACCATTTTAAACTGAAAAATTCAGTAGCATTTGGTACATTTACAATATTGTGCAATGATGACCTCTATCTAGTTCCAAAACATTTCATCAGTCCAGAAGGGAACCTCATTCCCATGAAATTGAGACTCCCCATGTCCCCTACCCCAGTCTCTGGCAAGCACTTGTCTGATTTTTGTCTCTGGACTCACTTATTGTGGAAATTACATATAAAAGGAATCACACAATGAAATGAACATATGTTCTGGCCTGGCCCGTGTGGCTGAGTTGGTTGGAGGGTCGTCCCAAGCACCAAAGGGTTCAGTTCTCAGTCAGGGCACACACACAGGTTGTCAGTTCAATCCCAGTTGGGGCTTATGGGGAAGGAGACCAATCCATGTTTCTCTCTCATGTCAATGATTCATTCTCTCTCTCTCTCTCTCTCTCTCTCTCTCTCTCTCTCTCTTTCCTGTAACCGTTCTTCTCTCTAATATCAGTTTTTAAAAAGGCATATTTCTGTGGAGAATGTAACAATAAAAAGACTAATTTTGCATTACAAACATAAATCAATGATAGGTCAGCCGCTACAAAATTATAATAGTAAGTGCCACACGAAATTAAATTGATAGCAGGAAAATTAATTTCACAAGGGAACACTTTACCTTCAGGTCTTCATTGTGTGATGTAGGCCTTGAATCATCAATGCCAAGTTTGCTGCAAAGTCTTTAGAGTAAAATATACAAGAAAAATGAGTGAGTTCATTTCTTTAGAACAAGCAACAAAAAATTTAAGTGAAAGGTAAGCTATCTGCATATCAAATAATGATTCTTGATATAATTAACGGTGGGGTTCTACTTACATAAAGGTTTTTGTGTTACCCAACTCCATTTCTGATTTGACATCTAGTCCTGCTGTTGGCCCACCCTTCATGTATATCGGAAGCACATCAGCTAATTGGGAAACCAGATGAAGGGGAGAAAACTTCTGCCTTGGGCCATGGATCTATGTGGTTCATCAGTCTCCATTCCCTAGGACTCAAGGGGACCTAAGCCCCACTCTGTGAGCCAGAGTTCATGTAGATGAGACCATAGTCCTTTATGTGATCAAAAGAATCTTTCCAGTGGCTCAAAATATTTTCGTATTTTTCTAAAGAAACCTTGAATGCTGCTAATTCCTACAATTAAACAACCACGCAAAAGAGCAGCAACCTCTTCAAGACATCCTGAGCCCCATATTTTAATCTGCCATTCTGGAGAAGAACCCACATTCGTGTCCTTCTTCTTAAAATTTATCTTTAACTTCTCATAAACTTCAATATTTTCCTCACTTTTCCAAAACTCTTATTTCAAACCCAGCCCAGTTAAAATGGAACTGCTAGTTCCATTGTTATCCTCTATTAACTGTGTTCACAACCCACTCCCTATATTTCTATTATGAAAACTCACCTACAGAATGAAAAAAAAGGGAAGAGCATTGCATTTAGCAACCTGAATTTACATCTCTGTTACGGCACTTGGCACTTATTATCTCAATGGGTCACTTTAATGTGCTTCCAATACTCCATGTGAACAACTACTTGGCCAGGATGTCAAACACAGGTTGAAGTACTAGAGAAGGTTTTGTTTAATTAATTGCTAGGCTTCCTTAAAATTATAATTTTCAATGTGTCTTTAATTCTGTCTATAGAAAAATGGAGAACACCATAGCTGGCAGAATTGGAAAAAATAAAACACAGAGAGCAAACACCAATAAAATCAGAGAATAAACTAATATAAATCAAAAACTCATGCAAGAGGGAAAAAAGACTATAGGAACAAAGAAAAAACCTCAAACAACTAGGCAAATGTACTATCCTAAAGAGAAAACCAGACTCTGAAGTCAGTAAATAGAGAAATGTATTAGAAATATACTCTAAACATATGCTTAATTTAATTAAGATAACATGGTCTACACATAGATATTCTTTACTTAGAGATAAATAATTCATTCCAAGAAGAACAGATAGCATTTTACCTAAAACCCTTGCCTGAGTGGGCCTTGCTAAGGTAAAACCTTTATTTCTGTGGCCATAGAGAACCGAGATCACCCCTAAAAGCTTAGGTGGGAAAAACAAGGTTCTATTTACCACTTCAGTTGTCAAGGAGAGTAAGATAAATGCTTAGACTCACTGGCCCTCTTAGAAAACTCTAAATCAGAGTTCACACACAATCAGATTTGATTTTCTGAGATGATCTTGTTTGCGACTTTATCTCCACAGCAGAGCTACAAGGGAACTTATCAGTTTATGTTGAGGGGCAACAGAACAATTTGGGAGCCAAGCTGTTTGACAGTCACATCAGGGCCCAGCCCCTTGCCTCCTATGGAATCCTGGGTCAATTCATCCATCTCCCTGAATCACAGTTGCCTCATTAATAAAAAGTGGGTTACATTAGAGCAGCTACTTTGCCAAGCTATTGTGATGACTATATAACACAGGTTAATTATATAAATAGGCTCTAGCCCACAGTAGAACACTCTAGAAATGTTATTTTATTTCCTCTGAATTCCCTTAATTAACATATAATTTTGAAAAATCCATGAAGTCCTACCTGCTTAAAGAGTCTTCTTCAGAGGTATCAAGCACTGTTTTTTTAAAAAAAGTAAAATACATATTAAAGCAATAATAACACCGGATTTTAAAACTACTGGACAAATACATTGTTAGAAAGTATAGCTTTGGGGCCACATCTAAAGACTACACTGGAGTGAACATTAATCATATTATTGGTAACCATTAATACGTTAGAACACTTTCTCTTTTTAAATATCTCAAACACACACACACATAGGAAAATGGGATACATCAGAGTTTGATACCTTCCCATAAACTGCGATGTACAATGAGCATAATCCTAACCAAAAAACCATCAGACTGACAGAAAATTATGCCATTGCTGGAAGCAGAATCATGGAATAACCAAGTCAAACTTAAATAGCTTGAGTTTTCTGGACTCCACCTATTAGCAGCAGTCAGAAGAGAGCATACTTATTTTGCCATAACACAATACAAACTGTCTAGCTCTTCAGTGAAGACTAGCTAATTTAAGATGAAACACTCTATCACAAGGAAGCTTAATCATCAGACACCATACTTTGCAGCACAGCTACACGTAGGAGACAGACTCTTACTGGCCCCATTTCATATTGCAAGATGAGTAGGAAAAGCTTTGTGATTCCAGTTGTATAAAGTAGATTCCCTTGAGACTGTCTCCTTGCATTACTAGAGTGTGTCTGTTCCCACCGCATAGAGCAGGGTGGTCCAGACAGTTACTGCTCTGCAGCAGTGCATAGGTTATTTTTCTCAACCCTCTCCCTTAGGTGATAAATGCCTATAGATATTGTTCACTTTCAGCTTGTATGGGACATGTCATCAGATCCGATGCTGATGAAAAACAACAACAAATAATTAAGATCAAAAACACCTTGGATAACTACATCCATTTACCTTGGAATTTTCATTTGTTAAACATGCAAAAAGATGCCCGCTGTATGAATCCAACCATACAATATTCAGGAAAAGGCAGATCTATGGAGACTAAGAAAGATCAGTGTTTCCCAGGGATTAGGGAGAAGGGAGGGATGAATAAGCAAATCACAGAGGAGTTCTAGGATAGTGAAATGATTCTGTATGACACTGTAATGGTGGGTATGTGCCATCATACACTTTCAGTGCACATCCATCCATTGCTATAAATGTCCCTCTCTGGTGCAGGGTGTAAAAAATGAGCAAGGCTGTGTGTCTGGGGCTGTGTGGTTTATGGGCGCACACTGTACCTTCCGCTCAATCTGACTGTGCACTTAACACTGCTCTAAAAAATAAATCTTCGTAATTTTCTTCAAAATAATGTATCCCCTGAATCGTCTATTAGCATATATCAACATATTTATGCTGTTTTCAAGACACAGTCACCTTAAAAATTAAGATAGAGATCCAAGTATAAGAAAATGGGGATTATCCTCACAATGGCATGTAGCATATGGAAAGACATAAATTAAGCAAATAGTGTTAAATGCATACATACTGAGATAAGAAAATAGCTAATAAATAGTATTGAATAACTTGCTTTGTAATCATAAACAGGAATTTAGTGAAATATAAATAAAAATGAATCATGCATATAATTAAAGGACACTCTTTATTCTATTAAATCAGAAATCATTATACTGATTTTATGTAAAAATTATCTTGAAATATTAATTGGATAAAAAGGAAAGCTGATCATTGCCTACTATTGCCCTAGGAATTTATGTACAAATACCTGTGATATACTCACCAAGAGTCACAAAATTGCAAGCAATTATAGATGATGCGACTGAAAGCAGTACCATGTTATATTATCATATTACTTGCTTTAAAAACAAAATCATAGGCCAAAGCCAAGAATCCAGTCAGGGCTATACCTGCTGTGCAGAAACATTTCATACAGCAGGCCAGAGTCGGCTATCCTTAGAAAGTACTGCTTAAATTGCTACCCTTCAGTTGCTCTTCACTAAATGGTATTGGGAAAATTGGACAGATACATGCACAAAAATGAAACGAGACCACCAACTTACACCATACACAAAAATAAACTCAAAATGGATAAAGGACTTAAATATAAGATGGGAAACCATAAAAACACTAGAGGAATCCAAAGGCAACAAAATCTCAGACATATGCCGAAGCAATTTCTTCACTGATAGTGCTCCTAGGGCATTGGAAACTAAAGAGAAAAAAAACAAGTGGGACTACATCAAAATACAAAGCTTCTGCCAATGTTATCTCTGGTAAGGTTTTTATCACCAACATTTATAGGGAACTCACACAACTTAACAAAAGTTAGATAAACAATCCAATGAAAAAAATGGGCAAAGGACATACATAGACACTTTGGAAAAGAGGACATTCAGAAAGCCAAGAGACATATGAAAACATGCTCAAAGTCACTAATCATTGGAGTGATGCAAATCAAAACAACAATGAGGTACCATCTCACACCTGTCAGAATGTCTCTCATCAACAAATCAACAAATGACAAGTGCTGGAGAGGAAGCGGAGAAAAAGGAACCCTCCTGCATTGCTGGTGGGAATGCAGACTGGTGCAACCACTGTGGAAAACAGTATGGAGTTTCCTCAAAAAGCTAAAATGAAACTCCCATTTGACCCAGTGGTCCCCCTTCTAGGAATATATCTCAAGGTAACAGAAACACCAATCAGAAAGGATATATGCACCCCTCTGTTCATAGCAGTACAATTCACCATAGCTAAGATTTGGAAACAGCCTAAGTGCCCATCAGCAGATGAATGGATTAGAAAACTGTAATACATCTACATGATGGAATACTATGCTGCTGTGAAAAAGAAGGAGCTCTTACCATTGCCAACAGCCTGGATGGAACTGGAGAGCATTATGCTAAGTGAAATAAGCCAGTCAATGAAAGAAAAATACCACATGAACTCACTCATTTATGGATAATTAAGACCATTATAAACTGATGAACAAAAGTAGATACAGAGACACAGCAACATCAAACAGACTGTCAAACTACAGTGGGAAGGCCGGGGAGGGTTGGGAGGATGGGCAAGAGATCAACTGAAGGACTTATATGCATGCATAGAAGCATAACCAATGGATACAAGACACTGGGGGGTATGGGATGCCAGGGGAAACTCAAGGGGAGAAAAAAAAAGTAGACATATATAATACTTTTTGTAATTTTATCAGCAATAAAATGAAATTAAAAAAAAATTGTTGACTCCCAGATTGAACTGTTTGAATATTTATTATCAATATCATTACCAGTGACAACAGAGCATCTGGTTCTAAAGAAATCCCAGTGTCCTGACAATTATCCAGCTAATGAAGTCAACATATCTCATTCTGTTCTGACTTCGGATGAATGAAGTTGATAATAGTGAGACTTTGTTGGTATAATATGAAAAATTTGCTGTGCTTCTCAACAAGCATTGCCTTTCTGACTTCAGTACTATGGGTAGATATCTTTAAAAAAACAAATCTCATTGGTTTTCTTGCACATGGGTTAAGTGTTGTAGCTCTTATACTTTGCTATTTGTTTGTGCTGCCAGAAAAGTATTGCTGAGTTTCTAGTTTTAGTTATTTTAGTGAGACAAATCACTATGTAATAATAAGTATTCATTTGCTAAATGTAATTCATTCACATTTAAAACTAAACAAAAGACCTGTTTTTAGAACAAGCACAATTTGGTATAACGTGCATATAGAGGATACATACACAATCCTAACTTAAAATCTTTTTTCTTTTTTACATAAAGATACCATATGGGATTTTAGAGGTCATGACTAAATAAATGAACTTCCTTTCAAATCATATATCCCCCGATGTTAAATTGCCTACAATTAACTTTGTTAATAATACCGATTACTATTCTATTAAGAAAGAGATTAAGAAAAACTATACATGTAACTTAAACACTGTCTGGTATTTTTTCCCTGCTCTTTCATTATTAAAACTTCCTTACCCCTACTGCATCTACGGTAGGACCACCAAGAGTAATTCACTATTTGAAGTCTTACCAGCAATGCAACCTTCAGGTTTTTGGGGTCTCCTTTCTTCTTTATATTTACCAGTAGAAGTTAGTGGTTGTTTACTGTGTACAAAAAACGGTGTGAAATAATATTACTTTCTAATATTTATATAAAAATATTTTCCAAATGTAATAAGTTCTTAGAATATTTCAGATAATGTCAGAACTAATAGTAAAACTTTAATTATCCCATACACTTTAAATTTGTAAGTTATATAACTGTTTTATGAAGTATGTAATGAAAAAAAAAACATATCACAGTCATGATTTGAGGAAAGTATAGCTCAGTGAATTAATTAGAGTCAGCTTAACATAATGGCAAATGTCACAGATCCTAGTGCTATAATGACCAGCTCTTTGTTATCAAAAAGGTCACATTTTTGGCTCAAGGTCCTCCTCTACAAAATATGAATATTACTACCTTAAATCAGAGAGGAAGATTAAATGAGATAATAGAGCAAAAACATATGCTAAGAAAACAGTGAAGAAAAGAAAAAAGAGTTATGAACTTCATTTGTTGAAACTATTTTTGGTTCCCAAATAAACCCCAATGTGGGACTTTCATGGTTTCTAACATTCAAATGTGGCAGTTTTCAGAAAATGTTATGAATTTTCGTAATTACCTGTACTTACGTTGTGGTTTGAGATTCAGGGCATCTCAGCTATTATGTAACTGGCAATTAAATTTATGTACAAATAGATTACAGTGGTCACTTCGCCCTGAGCATATTCTATTGTCATTCAATATAACATAATGAAGTCAGAGAGCACTATGCTCCCTTCTATATGTAACAAATCATACAAACCAAAGAAAACCAATGGAAGCCAGGACCTGGCCTGGGCTAATACTGTCCCTTCTCTACCTACTCAAACTGTGAGCCAGCAGATCTTTATGAGAATGATGCATAATCTCCCTGTTCACCCCCAATTGACTTGGAAGGTACAATCCTACTGGCACCCATGGATACTGATGAGTTAGCCTGGGGCTTTAGCAATTGTAAGAACCACTAACCTACTTATGATTCAGAGCTTCCTGTTGACTGGCTTTCATGTGAGGCATAACTTAAATATTTTAAAACCTGAGGCAAATTCCAGTCACCTGGGAAATTTCATTGTTATGGCAAAGAGATCACTTGCAGGTCCAATCTAAAGTATGGAACCTCAGGCAAGCTGGTGCTTACTACACTTGGTGATGAGATATGGGACCTCCCACTACCTAAACAAAGATGCTTCATAGGACATAAAGTGCCCTTAAGGTATAGATATGGTAAAATGAATGAAAGAATAAATAAATAAATAAATAAATAAATAAATAAATAAATAAATAAGATGGAGAGATAGAGATAGATAGATTGATAGATAGATAGATAGATAGATAGATAGATAAGTAAATAAGAAAGGAACACCTGGTCTTTTCCTGCAGCATTATTTGAATCTTTCTGTCAGTTTAGAATTGTTCTAAGTAACACCTGCTAGCAGAAAAAAACAAACATGAAGCTCAAAGGATAACTCATCCCCAAAGATACGGGGCTAAGACGTGAGCTCCCCATAAGCTTTCCAGTGTGTGAGGGAGGCTGTGGGTGGCTAGAGGTAGGAGGCCCAGCTGTCAGAATAGGGTGCTGGTAATTGGCATAGTGGCTAAGCATACAAGCATATGTATGTAAAGTAAATATAGGTGTGACCCTGAAGTCCAAATGTGAGTCAACATGAAGACTCAGGAATCTGGATCAGCAAGGCCAACCCGGGAGTAAAGATCAAGTGTGACTATAGGAAGGGTTTAGATGGAAACGCAACAGCAATAGAACCAATGGATTCAACAGAAAATTTAGAATGTACTTTTTGACAACTTCATATGACTTATGAAAGAAGATATTCTCCCTTGGCCTTAGGGAATCCTTTCTGTTCCTGAAAAATTCAAGGGGGAGGGTATATACAGGAGATAGCCCCCAGAAACGACAGATGTTTCTAGTACAGTGAACACTTCAAGACCCCAAATAACTAGTTAGAAAAATCAGAGCTGAGAATTTATTTGTGACCCCAAATTATTTATTTATCTAAGATGCACCTGCACTGAATTTATCTGAAAAATAAAGAAGTTGATATTAAGAAAAAAATTGTAAATGGAAGATTATAAGTGAGGGTTTCTCATGCCAGCAAAAGTTTCTTGCGTGCCATGTTTGGCATTCATGCCAGGGGTTGCCTACCCTGGTACAGATAGTTCTTTTAAGGACTTTGTAGCTAAATGGTATGGGCTTGGATAATCTAATCTTCTTCATGTTTAGCTGTAGCTTTTAGTCCTTACATAATGACTCTAAAGAATTTTTGTAATACTTAAAAATCTTTTCATTACATACCTGTAATATTACATGGTTTAAAACATGCCAGACTAGGTATTTCATAATAAATTCACAAATTATACAAAAAAGACCCCATGAAATTTTTCTAGATCTATAAGCTTTTAGTATCAGATTGTGATGTTTCTCATGCCTAAAAAGATGACAGGAATTCTTACTGGATGAAAGTCATCCAATCCTAGAATATGTTACACTACTCAGATGTACAAAGCACACTGTAATTAGTCATATTAAAATTGTATAATAGAAATAAAGGGGGAAGCATGCAGGTAATATTCTTACTTTATAAACTATTTTTGTTAATTGTGTAATAGGAAGCCCCTGTTGAAAATTGTGTGTGGTGCATACGGAAATGTATTCTCCCAAAAAAGGAAGGATAAAGGCATGCATGCAGTGTACTCTTCACAAAGAAGATTCACTCGCTAGGAGCACCTTGCTTTATAATGCAAGGTCAACAAATGAATGCTGCAGGCCAAATCCAGCCCAGAGCCTGTTTTTGTAAATAAAGATTTATTGGAACACAGCCACACCCACTCCTTTACCTAGTGTCTATGACAGATTTCAGAGACCGGATGGTTCACAGAGCCCACAATACTGACTATCTGGCACTCTAGAGAAAAGGTCTGTCAGCCCCTCACCTCGCAGAGTAATCCCCTGATGCTTTTCAGTAGGTTTTACCCAATATACTGAAATTTGTGTATAAGATATGGAATAAATTACCTTGCGAAATCCCTCAGTTTTCTGATTAATTTTAGTGCCCAATATTTGAGTGCTCAGGCATTAGGAACAAAACACACAAATCTAGTAACTAGCAAATAGGTGGAAACAAAGTAGAGTGACAGTATAGCATATACCTTCCTTTTATAACTGAATGGCTAGTAAAAGTATTCTCACCAAATTTCCTTAAGGCATGACACTAAACCCAATGCTTTAACTACAAGGGTAACAATCAGTATTCTGTAGACCAGAACTTCCCCCATTTGATCCAGTGTCTGCATACTACATTATTTTATGGGTATAATAATGTATTTCCTTACAGATAGGTATTTACACTACCTATAACTTTTTTGTAATGTTGTAATAAATATCCTTATATATGTATATAAGTAACATTTGTATAAATATCCTTAATGTATATACACTATACAATATATACAATATGTACATAAGCAGTCATATTATATATAAACACATAACATGACCTACTGTATATTTTATACACTTCCTATATAATAAAGAGCTAATATGCAAATGGCCACCACACCCTCACATCATCACGCCCTTGCACCATCATGCCTAACTGCTCAGACACTAAACACTGTGGAGAGAGGAATGGGGAACAGCCAGGCTGCGGCCTGGGAGAGGGACAAGCCGCCTGCCCGCAGTTCTGGGCACCTGTGCAAGTGGCTGCCGCCCAGGAGAGGGACAAGCCACCCACTCTGCGGGCCCAGGCACCTGAGGTAGTGAGTTGTGCCAAGCCGCCTGCCTACGGTCCCCTGGAGCTGTGCAGGGCCTGGGTGAAGCCCGACCATGTCCTGGTGCCTGAGGCCAGCCAGAGGGAGGGAAGCCCAGATTCCAGGGGCCTGCGACCAGCCAGAGGAGGGAATCCTGGGTCCAGGGTGCCTGGCGGGGCAGAGGCAGTTAGTGGTGATCAGACCAGCAGGGGAGCAATTAGGGGCAATCAGACAGGCAGGCAGAGGTGGTTAGCGGTGATCAGGCAGGCAGATAGAGTGGTAAGGGGTGATTAGGCAGGTAGGCAGGCAGGCGAGCTGTTAGGAGCCAGCAGTCCCAGAATGTGAGAGGCTGTCCGACATCCCCCAAGGGTTCCTGGATTGGAAAGGGTGCAGGCTTGGTTGAGGGACTCGGGAGAGGAACAAGCCACCTGCCAGCAGTCCAGGGTGCCAGTGGCTGGGGCTGTGGCCCAGGTGAGAGAAAATCAGGCCACCCCATGTCCCTGGGCACCAGTGGCTGTGCATGCGGCCCGGGAGAGGGACAAGCCGCATGCCCCGTGGTCCCAGGTGCTAGCACTGAATTTCATGCACCAGGCCTCTAGTAATAATATATAATTAATGTCCTTACAATCTGTATGTGTGTATGCATCCAAGTCATGTTTTCGTGTAGGATGTAGATCTAGAAGTGAAGCTATTGGGATAAAGGGATGACATACTTGAAATTTTGAAACTAGTTCAATTACCCTTTGAAAAAGCTATGCCAATTTCATGTACCATTAGTGCATGGGAGTGCCTTTTCCTCCCATGTGTCAATTCTGGTTGTTATTTTTTAAATAAAATCTTTATCATTTTATATTTTTAAAATGGTATCTCATTGTTTGTTGATTTTCATTTTTCTGATTACCAGGCAAGGATCAATCTCCGTAGTAAAAATATAAAATTTGTTAATCATGAATATTTGCTCAAATTGGAATTTGTTTTATAGGAAAAGAGTAATTACCTACTATTAAATACTGCTGTCGGCTTACCTATCAGAGTCTTCACTCTCCATAATAGGAAGTTGCTGCTTATCAGTTTGTTCAACTTTGCTTTTCTGACTCCATCCACCACTGTCCGCAGCAGCAGCAGCAGCATGATCCCTGTTTCCTGACACTTTCCTTTCACTGCTTTTCTGCTTTTTTTCTTCTTTAACCTTTGATAAAAGTTTGATATTAAGGAGATTGTTATTACCTTATTCATTAAAAAGACTGTGTTTTCATTAATGTTATCATTTGACTCTTAGTCGCATTGACATGACTTTAATCAATAAAAATATTTTGTGTGTTTTTCATTATAGGTCATTGAAGCTGTCAATTCTTCTTCATTTCTGTTTCAGTAAAGGAGCAGAATTTTCCAAGATTTGTAAAAGAGCTGCCTTAATTTTGTACTCCTATTCACATCACATCCACACTCTGTTACCTAACATTCCCCTTACCCCGCCCCCCACCCCATTTGTCTAGCAGAGACAGAGCAATGATAGGACAAAAACGCAAAATGTGTCCTCTTCTGCCTGTCCCACCTGGGTCTTGCATTACAGTCAGATTTAGAGGGTGTGACATTGTCCCTCAGAAACAAATAGGAAGCTTTCCTGTGTTTGCATGAAGCTATTCCTTCCCCCTTTTCCTTTTACAATTCTTTTTTCCTTAAGATCTTTGAGGGCATCAAAAGAGTGGTGGCATTCATAAAATATATGAACCACAGTTCACCACAGCACTGGAGCAGAGTGAAACCAATGGATTGTTGGTTAATGGACAATTCTGGAAAATGAGTAATGCAATCATTACACAGTTTTATCACTAGAGGACACAGAAGTAGTTATCTACTTACTTTAGCCCCATATTTACTGATAACAGAAACAAAAGCAAGGTTAAGTGACCTATCCAACCTTCGTATGGATGCAGTTCCTTGCATTTTTTGGCACCAAAAGAAAGGATATAATTCTATAATGCTGAATCAGATAAATAAACAGAAAATTCCATCAAATTAAGCAGGCAAATTAAGCATGACTTTTAAAAAGTAATTTAATGCCTTAGTGTAATGAGAGGGCTCATCTGCTTTTTCTTATGAAGGAGCATCATATCTCAATCTTTTTCCATTTTAAAAGTCAATGCACCTCAAAACTCAGTTTTCTCTTTTAGAAACAAATACTGATCTTATTGCAAACTAGGGGCCCGGTGCACGAAATTCGTGCACTGGGTGTGTTTGGGGAGGGGAGTGTCCCTCAGCCCAGCCTGCCCCCTCTCACATACTGGGAGCCCTCAGGCGTTGACTCCCATCACCCTCCAATTGCAGGATCAGCCCCTTGCCCAGGCCTGATGCCTTGGCCAGAGGCATAGACCCCCATCACCCTCCTATCGCCTGATCGGCCCCTTGCCCAGGCCTGACGCCTCCACCAGAGGTGTCAGGCTTGGACAGGGGACCCCCATCTTCCCCTGATCACTGGCTCTGGCCCCCTCCCAGGCCTGAGGCCTCTGGCCCAGGAATCATGCCTGGGCTGGGGACCCCCATCTCTCTCTGATTGCTTGTTCCACCCCTGCCCAAGCCTGATGCCTCTTACCCAGGCTTTAGGCCTGAGCAAGGGGACCATCATATCCCCCCATTCCCTGGCTCCGCCCCCCGCCCAGACCTGATGCCTCGGCCAAAGGAGTTGACCCTCATCACCCTCCGATCACCGATCACCGGATCGGCCCCTTGACCAGGCCTGAGGCCTCCGGCAGAGGTGTCAGGCCTGGGCAAGGGACCCCCAGCTCCCCGCAGTTGCAGGCTCCGCCCCTGCCCAGACCTAACGCCTCTGGCCTAGGCGTCCGGCCTGGGCAGCGGTGACCCGCAGCTGCAGCGGCCCCGCGATCGTGGGCTCCGCTATAGGCCCAGGCAAGGGACCCCTAGCTCCCGGGACTGCCAGCTTCGACCGTGTCCAGCTCCCATCGCTGGCTCCACCCCTACTTCCTGCTATCACTGGCCAGGGCGGAAAAGGCACCTGATTCTCCGATCATGGCTGGGGGGCAGGGCAAAGGCGGCCCCAGGGCTGCCTTTGCCCTGCCCCCCAGCTCTTAGCTCCCCACTGGGTTTCCGATCACTGTCAGTGGCAGGGGGCTTCTTCCTGCTTTCCCTTTCGCCTCCCTGCATTGTGCCTACATATGCAAATTAACCGCCATCTTGTTGGCAGTTAACTGCCAATCTTAGTTGGCAGTTAACTGCCAATCATAGTTGGCAGTTAACTGCCAATCATAGTTGGCAGTTAATTTGCATATAGCCCTGATTAGCCAATGAAAAGGGTATCGTCGTACGCCAATTACCATTTTTCTCTTTTATTAGATAGGATAATTTATGTGACCTACATGATTACATCATACATGTCAAAATGACAATCACTGTGCTTTTTATTTGACGGGAATTCTACAGCTTTTTATGGTTTTTAATCTTTCCATTACAGTTCACAATATTATTTATATTGGTTTCAGTTGTGCCGCATAGTGGTCAGATAATCAAATACTTTACAAAGTGATCCCCTGATATCGTAATACCCACCTGACTCCATTCATACTTATTGCAATATGACTGAATACATCCTCTATGCCTTACTTGACATTCTGTGACTATTCTATAACTATGAATTGGTACTTGTTCAACCCTTTACTTTTGACCCAATCTACTGACCCCCTTCCCTCTGGCATCCATCAGTCAGATCTCTGTCATCTATGAATCTCAAAATTATTAGTTCACCTATTTTGCTCTTTACATTCCACATATAAATGAGATCAGATGTGACTTATCTTCCTCTGTGTGATGTATTTCACTTAGCATAATTCCCTCTAGGTCCATCCATGCTGTCACAAACAGCAAGGATTCATTTTTTTTTCATGGCAGTACCATTCTTTATGAAACAACGTAATGTCAAGCTTTGACTCAACAAACACACCTGAGAGTGGTGATAAAAAACGTACATGGAAGTATATATGTTTGTTATTAAAATATCTCAATAAAATTGCAATGATAATGTACAGTGCAGGTGGGTAATTGAAATATTGGGGAGACCAATTTGTAAAGTATATGATTATCTAACCACTATGCTGGACATGTAAAACTAATACAAAGTAAACTGTAATGTAAACTGTAACTAAAAATAAACTAAAATAAAAATACCTGGGTGGTATGAGATCAACAGAAGGACTTGTATGCATGCATATAAGGATAACCAATGAACACAGACAGTGGGGAGGGGGGGTAGAGGGGAGGGCTTGTGAGGGGTCGGGGGAGGAGTGGCTGGGGTGAGGTCAATGGGGAGGAAAAGGAGACATATGTACTACTATTTGTAATACTTTAAACAAGAAATAAATAAAATAAATAAATAAATAAATATCTGGATACAGTCACATTGGAATTCTAAGTTCCAAGGTTTTGAGTAAACCATAGAAGATGGCACACAGTATAGTCCAAAAATAGATGAGTTTAGCTGGGTATTTTGTTTATATCCATTCTCTCATATTTTCCTTCCATTTTATTGTTTCTGGGATGCAACCTATGGGTATTTTTAAAATTGATTTCAGAGAGACAGGGAGAGAGAAGGACAGAGAGGGACGTTGATGAGGCGAGGCTCACCTGCACACCCGCACCTGGGGATCCAGTCGCAACTAGGGCATGTGCCTGACTCTGAATTCAACCAGGGACCTCTTGTTCCATGGGTCAACCACTGATCCACATTGGTTGGGCCTTTAGATGTAACTTATATTAAAGCTACGGGACTTAAAATATATATACCTAGTGCTTATTACATCAATGGATAGACCTACCAAATACAATCAAGAAGATAACAGCATCCTTGAAGGACATATTTTACCAAATAAAGTTCATTGATATTTTCACAGTATTACATCCTAAAACTGTAAAAAGTGCACAAGGAACATTATCCAGGATAGACCATGTGTTAGACCATAAGGACAGCCTCAGTACATTTAAAAAGATTGCAATCATTTCACACATCTTCTCCAACAATAATGGTATCAAACCACAAATCAATTCCAAAAAAATAACAACAAAACACTAAAATCACACAAACACATGGAGGCTAAATAACCTGTTAGTAAACTGTGAATGGGTTGGCAGGGATATCAAGGTAGAAATCAAAAGATACCTTGAGACAAATGAAATGAGAACATGACAACTTAGAATCTATGGGACATAGGGAGCACAGTCCTAAGAGGCAAATTCACAGCAATGCAGGCCGACCTCAAGAAACAAGAATAATCTCAAAATAACAATGTAACCTTTCACCAGAATACCTGTTTTAAATGAGACTATTGGATCTTTTTAAACGTGAAACATTATCTCAATTTGATCGGTTGATTAATTATTAATATGGGAGTATTATTTTTGTAGTGAATAAAGTTAAAAAAAAACAAAATAAACCATTTTTAAGTGAAAAATTAGATACATTTACAATGTTTTACAATGATGACCTCTATCTAGTTCCAAAATTTGTCATCACTCCAGAAGGGGAACTTCATTCCCATGAAATGGTAACTCCCCCTTCCCCCTATCACAGACTCTGATTTCTGTCTCCACTTAGTCACTTACTGGGGAAATTACATATAAAAGGAATCACGCAATAACATAAACATATTTTCTTCCCTGGGCTGTGTTGTTCAGTTGGTTGGAGTGATGCCCCATGTACTAAAGGGTTACAAATTCAATTCTCAGTCAGGGCACATACACAGGTTGTCAGTTCAATTCCAGTTGCGGCTTATGGGGGAAGGAAACCAATGCATCCATGTTTCTTTCTCATATCAATGATTCTCTCTCTCTCTCTCTCTCTCTCTCTCTCTCTCTCTCACTGTCTCCGTCCCCTGTGTAACCCTTCCTCTTTCTCTAAAGTCAGTTTTTAAAAAGGCATATCTCTATTGAGAATTTAACAATAAAAAGACTAATTTTGCATTACAAACATAAATAAATGATAGTTAATAGTTAGGCTGCCACAACATTATAAGAGTAAGTGCCACACAAAATAAAATTGACAGCAGGGCCGAAACCGGTTTGGCTCAGTGGATGGAGAGACGGCCTGTGGACTGAAAGGCCCCCGGTTCGATTCCGGTCAAGGCATGTAGCTTTGTTGTGGGCACATCCCCAGTGTGAGGTATGCAGGAGGAAGCTGATCGATGTTTCTCTCTCATCGATGTTTCTAATTCTCTATCTCTCTCCCTTCCTCTCTGTAAAAAAGTCAATAAAATATATTTTTAAAAAACTGATAGCAGGAAAATTAATTTCACAAGGGAGCACTTTACCTTCAAGTCTTCATTGTGTGATGTAGGCCTTGAATCATCAATGCCAAGTTTGCTGCAAAGTCTTTATAGTAAAATATACAAGAAAAATGAGTAAGTCCATTTCTTTAGAACAAGCAACAAAAAATTTAAGTGAAAGGTAAGCTATCTGCATATCAAATAATGATTCTTGATAAAATTAACGGTAGGGCTCTACTTACATAAAGGTTTTAGTGTTACCCAACTCCATTTCTGATTTGATATCTAGTCCTGCCCCTGGCCAACCCTCCATGTATATCAGAAGCACATCAGCTAATTGGGAAACCAGATGAAGGGGAGAAAACTTCTGCCTTGGGCCATGGATCTATGTGGTTCATCAATCTCCATTGCCTAGGACTCAAGGGGACCTAAGCCCCACTCTGTGAGCCAGAGTTCACATAGATGAGACCATAGTCCTTTATGCGATCAAAAGAATCTTCCCAGTGGCTCAAAATCTTTGCATATTTTTCTAAAGAAACCTTGAATACCGCTAATTCCTCCAATTAAACAACCAAGCAAAAGAGCAGCAACCTCTTCAGGACATCCTGAGCCCCATATTTTAATCTGCCTTTCTGGAGAAGAACCACATTCAGTGTCCTTCTTCTTAAAACATAACTTTAACTTCTCATAAACTTCAATATTTTCCTCTCTTTTCCAAAACTCTTATTTCAAACCGAACCCAGTGAAAATGGAACTGCTAGTTCCATTGTTATCCTCTATTAACTGTGTTCGCAACCCACTCTATATATTTCTATTATGAAAACTCACCTACAGAATGAAAAAAAAGGGAAGAGCATTGCATTTAGCAACCTGAATTTACATCTCTGTTCCACCACTTATTATTTCAATGGGTCACTTTAATGGGCTTCCAATACTCCATGTGAACAACTACTTGGCCACGATGTCAAACACAGGTTGAAGTACTAGAGAAGGTTTTGTTTAATTAATTGCTAGGCTTCCTTAAAATTATAATTTTCAATGTGTCTTTAATTCTGTCTATAGAAAAATGGAGAACACCATAGCTGGCAGAATTGGAAAGAATAACCCAGAGAAAGAAACACAATAAAATCAGAGAATTAACTAATATAAATCAAAAACTCATGCAAGAGGGAAAAAAGACTAGAGGAACAAAGAAAAAACCTCAAACAACTTGGCAAATGTACTACCCTAAAGAGAAAACCAGACTCTGAAGTCAGTAAATAGAGGAATCTATTAGAAATATACTCTAAACATATGCTTAATTAAGATAACATGATCTACACATATTCTTTACTTAGGGATAAATAATTCGTTCCAAGAAATATAGATAGCATTTTACCTAAAAACCCTTGCCTGAGTGGGCCTTGCTTAGGTAAGACCTTTAGTTCTGTGGCCATAGTGAACCGAGATGGGCCCTAAAAGCTTTGGTGGGAAAAACAAGGTCCTATTTACCACTTCAGTTGTCAAGGAGAGTAAGATAAATGCTTGGACTCACTGGGCCTCTTAGAAACACTCTAAATCAGAGTTCATACACAATCAGATTTGATTTTCGGAGATGATCTTATTTGCAACTTTATCTCCATAGCAGAGCTACACGGGAACTTATCAGTGTATGTTGAGGGACAACAGAACAATTTGGGAGCCAAGCTGTTTGACAGTCACATCAGGGCCCAGCCCCTTGCCTCCTATGGAATCCTGGGTCAATTCATCCATCTCCCTGAATCACAGTTGCCTCATTAATAAAAAGTGGGTTACATTAGAGCAGCTACTTTGCCAAGCTATTGTGATGACTATATAACACAGGTTAATTATATAAATAGGCTCTAGCCCACAGTAGAACACTCTAGAAATGTTATTTTATTTCCTCTGAATTCCCTTAATTAACATATAATTTTGAAAAATCCATGAAGTCCTACCTGCTTAAAGAGTCTTCTTCAGAGGTATCAAGCACTGTTTTTTTAAAAAAAGTAAAATACATATTAAAGCAATAATAACACCGGATTTTAAAACTACTGGACAAATACATTGTTAGAAAGTATAGCTTTGGGGCCACATCTAAAGACTACACTGGAGTGAACATTAATCATATTATTGGTAACCATTAATACGTTAGAACACTTTCTCTTTTTAAATATCTCAAACACACACACACATAGGAAAATGGGATACATCAGAGTTTGATACCTTCCCATAAACTGCGATGTACAATGAGCATAATCCTAACCAAAAAACCATCAGACTGACAGAAAATTATGCCATTGCTGGAAGCAGAATCATGGAATAACCAAGTCAAACTTAAATAGCTTGAGTTTTCTGGACTCCACCTATTAGCAGCAGTCAGAAGAGAGCATACTTATTTTGCCATAACACAATACAAACTGTCTAGCTCTTCAGTGAAGACTAGCTAATTTAAGATGAAACACTCTATCACAAGGAAGCTTAATCATCAGACACCATACTTTGCAGCACAGCTACACGTAGGAGACAGACTCTTACTGGCCCCATTTCATATTGCAAGATGAGTAGGAAAAGCTTTGTGATTCCAGTTGTATAAAGTAGATTCCCTTGAGACTGTCTCCTTGCATTACTAGAGTGTGTCTGTTCCCACCGCATAGAGCAGGGTGGTCCAGACAGTTACTGCTCTGCAGCAGTGCATAGGTTATTTTTCTCAACCCTCTCCCTTAGGTGATAAATGCCTATAGATATTGTTCACTTTCAGCTTGTATGGGACATGTCATCAGATCCGATGCTGATGAAAAACAACAACAAATAATTAAGATCAAAAACACCTTGGATAACTACATCCATTTACCTTGGAATTTTCATTTGTTAAACATGCAAAAAGATGCCCGCTGTATGAATCCAACCATACAATATTCAGGAAAAGGCAGATCTATGGAGACTAAGAAAGATCAGTGTTTCCCAGGGATTAGGGAGAAGGGAGGGATGAATAAGCAAATCACAGAGGAGTTCTAGGATAGTGAAATGATTCTGTATGACACTGTAATGGTGGGTATGTGCCATCATACACTTTCAGTGCACATCCATCCATTGCTATAAATGTCCCTCTCTGGTGCAGGGTGTAAAAAATGAGCAAGGCTGTGTGTCTGGGGCTGTGTGGTTTATGGGCGCACACTGTACCTTCCGCTCAATCTGACTGTGCACTTAACACTGCTCTAAAAAATAAATCTTCGTAATTTTCTTCAAAATAATGTATCCCCTGAATCGTCTATTAGCATATATCAACATATTTATGCTGTTTTCAAGAAACAGTCACCTTAAAAATTAAGATAGAGATCCAAGTATAAGAAAATGGGGATTATCCTCACAATGGCATGTAGCATATGGAAAGACATAAATTAAGCAAATAGTGTTAAATGCATACATACTGAGATAAGAAAATAGCTAATAAATAGTATTGAATAACTTGCTTTGTAATCATAAACAGGAATTTAGTGAAATATAAATAAAAATGAATCATGCATATAATTAAAGGACACTCTTTATTCTATTAAATCAGAAATCATTATACTGATTTTATGTAAAAATTATCTTGAAATATTAATTGGATAAAAAGGAAAGCTGATCATTGCCTACTATTGCCCTAGGAATTTATGTACAAATACCTGTGATATACTCACCAAGAGTCACAAAATTGCAAGCAATTATAGATGATGCGACTGAAAGCAGTACCATGTTATATTATCATATTACTTGCTTTAAAAACAAAATCATAGGCCAAAGCCAAGAATCCAGTCAGGGCTATACCTGCTGTGCAGAAACATTTCATACAGCAGGCCAGAGTCGGCTATCCTTAGAAAGTACTGCTTAAATTGCTACCCTTCAGTTGCTCTTCACTAAATGGTATTGGGAAAATTGGACAGATACATGCACAAAAATGAAACGAGACCACCAACTTACACCATACACAAAAATAAACTCAAAATGGATAAAGGACTTAAATATAAGATGGGAAACCATAAAAACACTAGAGGAATCCAAAGGCAACAAAATCTCAGACATATGCCGAAGCAATTTCTTCACTGATAGTGCTCCTAGGGCATTGGAAACTAAAGAGAAAAAAAACAAGTGGGACTACATCAAAATACAAAGCTTCTGCCAATGTTATCTCTGGTAAGGTTTTTATCACCAACATTTATAGGGAACTCACACAACTTAACAAAAGTTAGATAAACAATCCAATGAAAAAAATGGGCAAAGGACATACATAGACACTTTGGAAAAGAGGACATTCAGAAAGCCAAGAGACATATGAAAACATGCTCAAAGTCACTAATCATTGGAGTGATGCAAATCAAAACAACAATGAGGTACCATCTCACACCTGTCAGAATGTCTCTCATCAACAAATCAACAAATGACAAGTGCTGGAGAGGAAGCGGAGAAAAAGGAACCCTCCTGCATTGCTGGTGGGAATGCAGACTGGTGCAACCACTGTGGAAAACAGTATGGAGTTTCCTCAAAAAGCTAAAATGAAACTCCCATTTGACCCAGTGGTCCCCCTTCTAGGAATATATCTCAAGGTAACAGAAACACCAATCAGAAAGGATATATGCACCCCTCTGTTCATAGCAGTACAATTCACCATAGCTAAGATTTGGAAACAGCCTAAGTGCCCATCAGCAGATGAATGGATTAGAAAACTGTAATACATCTACATGATGGAATACTATGCTGCTGTGAAAAAGAAGGAGCTCTTACCATTGCCAACAGCCTGGATGGAACTGGAGAGCATTATGCTAAGTGAAATAAGCCAGTCAATGAAAGAAAAATACCACATGAACTCACTCATTTATGGATAATTAAGACCATTATAAACTGATGAACAAAAGTAGATACAGAGACACAGCAACATCAAACAGACTGTCAAACTACAGTGGGAAGGCCGGGGAGGGTTGGGAGGATGGGCAAGAGATCAACTGAAGGACTTATATGCATGCATAGAAGCATAACCAATGGATACAAGACACTGGGGGGTATGGGATGCCAGGGGAAACTCAAGGGGAGAAAAAAAAAGTAGACATATATAATACTTTTTGTAATTTTATCAGCAATAAAATGAAATTAAAAAAAAATTGTTGACTCCCAGATTGAACTGTTTGAATATTTATTATCAATATCATTACCAGTGACAACAGAGCATCTGGTTCTAAAGAAATCCCAGTGTCCTGACAATTATCCAGCTAATGAAGTCAACATATCTCATTCTGTTCTGACTTCGGATGAATGAAGTTGATAATAGTGAGACTTTGTTGGTATAATATGAAAAATTTGCTGTGCTTCTCAACAAGCATTGCCTTTCTGACTTCAGTACTATGGGTAGATATCTTTAAAAAAACAAATCTCATTGGTTTTCTTGCACATGGGTTAAGTGTTGTAGCTCTTATACTTTGCTATTTGTTTGTGCTGCCAGAAAAGTATTGCTGAGTTTCTAGTTTTAGTTATTTTAGTGAGACAAATCACTATGTAATAATAAGTATTCATTTGCTAAATGTAATTCATTCACATTTAAAACTAAACAAAAGACCTGTTTTTAGAACAAGCACAATTTGGTATAACGTGCATATAGAGGATACATACACAATCCTAACTTAAAATCTTTTTTCTTTTTTACATAAAGATACCATATGGGATTTTAGAGGTCATGACTAAATAAATGAACTTCCTTTCAAATCATATATCCCCCGATGTTAAATTGCCTACAATTAACTTTGTTAATAATACCGATTACTATTCTATTAAGAAAGAGATTAAGAAAAACTATACATGTAACTTAAACACTGTCTGGTATTTTTTCCCTGCTCTTTCATTATTAAAACTTCCTTACCCCTACTGCATCTACGGTAGGACCACCAAGAGTAATTCACTATTTGAAGTCTTACCAGCAATGCAACCTTCAGGTTTTTGGGGTCTCCTTTCTTCTTTATATTTACCAGTAGAAGTTAGTGGTTGTTTACTGTGTACAAAAAACGGTGTGAAATAATATTACTTTCTAATATTTATATAAAAATATTTTCCAAATGTAATAAGTTCTTAGAATATTTCAGATAATGTCAGAACTAATAGTAAAACTTTAATTATCCCATACACTTTAAATTTGTAAGTTATATAACTGTTTTATGAAGTATGTAATGAAAAAAAAAACATATCACAGTCATGATTTGAGGAAAGTATAGCTCAGTGAATTAATTAGAGTCAGCTTAACATAATGGCAAATGTCACAGATCCTAGTGCTATAATGACCAGCTCTTTGTTATCAAAAAGGTCACATTTTTGGCTCAAGGTCCTCCTCTACAAAATATGAATATTACTACCTTAAATCAGAGAGGAAGATTAAATGAGATAATAGAGCAAAAACATATGCTAAGAAAACAGTGAAGAAAAGAAAAAAGAGTTATGAACTTCATTTGTTGAAACTATTTTTGGTTCCCAAATAAACCCCAATGTGGGACTTTCATGGTTTCTAACATTCAAATGTGGCAGTTTTCAGAAAATGTTATGAATTTTCGTAATTACCTGTACTTACGTTGTGGTTTGAGATTCAGGGCATCTCAGCTATTATGTAACTGGCAATTAAATTTATGTACAAATAGATTACAGTGGTCACTTCGCCCTGAGCATATTCTATTGTCATTCAATATAACATAATGAAGTCAGAGAGCACTATGCTCCCTTCTATATGTAACAAATCATACAAACCAAAGAAAACCAATGGAAGCCAGGACCTGGCCTGGGCTAATACTGTCCCTTCTCTACCTACTCAAACTGTGAGCCAGCAGATCTTTATGAGAATGATGCATAATCTCCCTGTTCACCCCCAATTGACTTGGAAGGTACAATCCTACTGGCACCCATGGATACTGATGAGTTAGCCTGGGGCTTTAGCAATTGTAAGAACCACTAACCTACTTATGATTCAGAGCTTCCTGTTGACTGGCTTTCATGTGAGGCATAACTTAAATATTTTAAAACCTGAGGCAAATTCCAGTCACCTGGGAAATTTCATTGTTATGGCAAAGAGATCACTTGCAGGTCCAATCTAAAGTATGGAACCTCAGGCAAGCTGGTGCTTACTACACTTGGTGATGAGATATGGGACCTCCCACTACCTAAACAAAGATGCTTCATAGGACATAAAGTGCCCTTAAGGTATAGATATGGTAAAATGAATGAAAGAATAAATAAATAAATAAATAAATAAATAAATAAATAAATAAATAAGATGGAGAGATAGAGATAGATAGATTGATAGATAGATAGATAGATAGATAGATAGATAAGTAAATAAGAAAGGAACACCTGGTCTTTTCCTGCAGCATTATTTGAATCTTTCTGTCAGTTTAGAATTGTTCTAAGTAACACCTGCTAGCAGAAAAAAACAAACATGAAGCTCAAAGGATAACTCATCCCCAAAGATACGGGGCTAAGACGTGAGCTCCCCATAAGCTTTCCAGTGTGTGAGGGAGGCTGTGGGTGGCTAGAGGTAGGAGGCCCAGCTGTCAGAATAGGGTGCTGGTAATTGGCATAGTGGCTAAGCATACAAGCATATGTATGTAAAGTAAATATAGGTGTGACCCTGAAGTCCAAATGTGAGTCAACATGAAGACTCAGGAATCTGGATCAGCAAGGCCAACCCGGGAGTAAAGATCAAGTGTGACTATAGGAAGGGTTTAGATGGAAACGCAACAGCAATAGAACCAATGGATTCAACAGAAAATTTAGAATGTACTTTTTGACAACTTCATATGACTTATGAAAGAAGATATTCTCCCTTGGCCTTAGGGAATCCTTTCTGTTCCTGAAAAATTCAAGGGGGAGGGTATATACAGGAGATAGCCCCCAGAAACGACAGATGTTTCTAGTACAGTGAACACTTCAAGACCCCAAATAACTAGTTAGAAAAATCAGAGCTGAGAATTTATTTGTGACCCCAAATTATTTATTTATCTAAGATGCACCTGCACTGAATTTATCTGAAAAATAAAGAAGTTGATATTAAGAAAAAAATTGTAAATGGAAGATTATAAGTGAGGGTTTCTCATGCCAGCAAAAGTTTCTTGCGTGCCATGTTTGGCATTCATGCCAGGGGTTGCCTACCCTGGTACAGATAGTTCTTTTAAGGACTTTGTAGCTAAATGGTATGGGCTTGGATAATCTAATCTTCTTCATGTTTAGCTGTAGCTTTTAGTCCTTACATAATGACTCTAAAGAATTTTTGTAATACTTAAAAATCTTTTCATTACATACCTGTAATATTACATGGTTTAAAACATGCCAGACTAGGTATTTCATAATAAATTCACAAATTATACAAAAAAGACCCCATGAAATTTTTCTAGATCTATAAGCTTTTAGTATCAGATTGTGATGTTTCTCATGCCTAAAAAGATGACAGGAATTCTTACTGGATGAAAGTCATCCAATCCTAGAATATGTTACACTACTCAGATGTACAAAGCACACTGTAATTAGTCATATTAAAATTGTATAATAGAAATAAAGGGGGAAGCATGCAGGTAATATTCTTACTTTATAAACTATTTTTGTTAATTGTGTAATAGGAAGCCCCTGTTGAAAATTGTGTGTGGTGCATACGGAAATGTATTCTCCCAAAAAAGGAAGGATAAAGGCATGCATGCAGTGTACTCTTCACAAAGAAGATTCACTCGCTAGGAGCACCTTGCTTTATAATGCAAGGTCAACAAATGAATGCTGCAGGCCAAATCCAGCCCAGAGCCTGTTTTTGTAAATAAAGATTTATTGGAACACAGCCACACCCACTCCTTTACCTAGTGTCTATGACAGATTTCAGAGACCGGATGGTTCACAGAGCCCACAATACTGACTATCTGGCACTCTAGAGAAAAGGTCTGTCAGCCCCTCACCTCGCAGAGTAATCCCCTGATGCTTTTCAGTAGGTTTTACCCAATATACTGAAATTTGTGTATAAGATATGGAATAAATTACCTTGCGAAATCCCTCAGTTTTCTGATTAATTTTAGTGCCCAATATTTGAGTGCTCAGGCATTAGGAACAAAACACACAAATCTAGTAACTAGCAAATAGGTGGAAACAAAGTAGAGTGACAGTATAGCATATACCTTCCTTTTATAACTGAATGGCTAGTAAAAGTATTCTCACCAAATTTCCTTAAGGCATGACACTAAACCCAATGCTTTAACTACAAGGGTAACAATCAGTATTCTGTAGACCAGAACTTCCCCCATTTGATCCAGTGTCTGCATACTACATTATTTTATGGGTATAATAATGTATTTCCTTACAGATAGGTATTTACACTACCTATAACTTTTTTGTAATGTTGTAATAAATATCCTTATATATGTATATAAGTAACATTTGTATAAATATCCTTAATGTATATACACTATACAATATATACAATATGTACATAAGCAGTCATATTATATATAAACACATAACATGACCTACTGTATATTTTATACACTTCCTATATAATAAAGAGCTAATATGCAAATGGCCACCACACCCTCACATCATCACGCCCTTGCACCATCATGCCTAACTGCTCAGACACTAAACACTGTGGAGAGAGGAATGGGGAACAGCCAGGCTGCGGCCTGGGAGAGGGACAAGCCGCCTGCCCGCAGTTCTGGGCACCTGTGCAAGTGGCTGCCGCCCAGGAGAGGGACAAGCCACCCACTCTGCGGGCCCAGGCACCTGAGGTAGTGAGTTGTGCCAAGCCGCCTGCCTACGGTCCCCTGGAGCTGTGCAGGGCCTGGGTGAAGCCCGACCATGTCCTGGTGCCTGAGGCCAGCCAGAGGGAGGGAAGCCCAGATTCCAGGGGCCTGCGACCAGCCAGAGGAGGGAATCCTGGGTCCAGGGTGCCTGGCGGGGCAGAGGCAGTTAGTGGTGATCAGACCAGCAGGGGAGCAATTAGGGGCAATCAGACAGGCAGGCAGAGGTGGTTAGCGGTGATCAGGCAGGCAGATAGAGTGGTAAGGGGTGATTAGGCAGGTAGGCAGGCAGGCGAGCTGTTAGGAGCCAGCAGTCCCAGAATGTGAGAGGCTGTCCGACATCCCCCAAGGGTTCCTGGATTGGAAAGGGTGCAGGCTTGGTTGAGGGACTCGGGAGAGGAACAAGCCACCTGCCAGCAGTCCAGGGTGCCAGTGGCTGGGGCTGTGGCCCAGGTGAGAGAAAATCAGGCCACCCCATGTCCCTGGGCACCAGTGGCTGTGCATGCGGCCCGGGAGAGGGACAAGCCGCATGCCCCGTGGTCCCAGGTGCTAGCACTGAATTTCATGCACCAGGCCTCTAGTAATAATATATAATTAATGTCCTTACAATCTGTATGTGTGTATGCATCCAAGTCATGTTTTCGTGTAGGATGTAGATCTAGAAGTGAAGCTATTGGGATAAAGGGATGACATACTTGAAATTTTGAAACTAGTTCAATTACCCTTTGAAAAAGCTATGCCAATTTCATGTACCATTAGTGCATGGGAGTGCCTTTTCCTCCCATGTGTCAATTCTGGTTGTTATTTTTTAAATAAAATCTTTATCATTTTATATTTTTAAAATGGTATCTCATTGTTTGTTGATTTTCATTTTTCTGATTACCAGGCAAGGATCAATCTCCGTAGTAAAAATATAAAATTTGTTAATCATGAATATTTGCTCAAATTGGAATTTGTTTTATAGGAAAAGAGTAATTACCTACTATTAAATACTGCTGTCGGCTTACCTATCAGAGTCTTCACTCTCCATAATAGGAAGTTGCTGCTTATCAGTTTGTTCAACTTTGCTTTTCTGACTCCATCCACCACTGTCCGCAGCAGCAGCAGCAGCATGATCCCTGTTTCCTGACACTTTCCTTTCACTGCTTTTCTGCTTTTTTTCTTCTTTAACCTTTGATAAAAGTTTGATATTAAGGAGATTGTTATTACCTTATTCATTAAAAAGACTGTGTTTTCATTAATGTTATCATTTGACTCTTAGTCGCATTGACATGACTTTAATCAATAAAAATATTTTGTGTGTTTTTCATTATAGGTCATTGAAGCTGTCAATTCTTCTTCATTTCTGTTTCAGTAAAGGAGCAGAATTTTCCAAGATTTGTAAAAGAGCTGCCTTAATTTTGTACTCCTATTCACATCACATCCACACTCTGTTACCTAACATTCCCCTTACCCCGCCCCCCACCCCATTTGTCTAGCAGAGACAGAGCAATGATAGGACAAAAACGCAAAATGTGTCCTCTTCTGCCTGTCCCACCTGGGTCTTGCATTACAGTCAGATTTAGAGGGTGTGACATTGTCCCTCAGAAACAAATAGGAAGCTTTCCTGTGTTTGCATGAAGCTATTCCTTCCCCCTTTTCCTTTTACAATTCTTTTTTCCTTAAGATCTTTGAGGGCATCAAAAGAGTGGTGGCATTCATAAAATATATGAACCACAGTTCACCACAGCACTGGAGCAGAGTGAAACCAATGGATTGTTGGTTAATGGACAATTCTGGAAAATGAGTAATGCAATCATTACACAGTTTTATCACTAGAGGACACAGAAGTAGTTATCTACTTACTTTAGCCCCATATTTACTGATAACAGAAACAAAAGCAAGGTTAAGTGACCTATCCAACCTTCGTATGGATGCAGTTCCTTGCATTTTTTGGCACCAAAAGAAAGGATATAATTCTATAATGCTGAATCAGATAAATAAACAGAAAATTCCATCAAATTAAGCAGGCAAATTAAGCATGACTTTTAAAAAGTAATTTAATGCCTTAGTGTAATGAGAGGGCTCATCTGCTTTTTCTTATGAAGGAGCATCATATCTCAATCTTTTTCCATTTTAAAAGTCAATGCACCTCAAAACTCAGTTTTCTCTTTTAGAAACAAATACTGATCTTATTGCAAACTAGGGGCCCGGTGCACGAAATTCGTGCACTGGGTGTGTTTGGGGAGGGGAGTGTCCCTCAGCCCAGCCTGCCCCCTCTCACATACTGGGAGCCCTCAGGCGTTGACTCCCATCACCCTCCAATTGCAGGATCAGCCCCTTGCCCAGGCCTGATGCCTTGGCCAGAGGCATAGACCCCCATCACCCTCCTATCGCCTGATCGGCCCCTTGCCCAGGCCTGACGCCTCCACCAGAGGTGTCAGGCTTGGACAGGGGACCCCCATCTTCCCCTGATCACTGGCTCTGGCCCCCTCCCAGGCCTGAGGCCTCTGGCCCAGGAATCATGCCTGGGCTGGGGACCCCCATCTCTCTCTGATTGCTTGTTCCACCCCTGCCCAAGCCTGATGCCTCTTACCCAGGCTTTAGGCCTGAGCAAGGGGACCATCATATCCCCCCATTCCCTGGCTCCGCCCCCCGCCCAGACCTGATGCCTCGGCCAAAGGAGTTGACCCTCATCACCCTCCGATCACCGATCACCGGATCGGCCCCTTGACCAGGCCTGAGGCCTCCGGCAGAGGTGTCAGGCCTGGGCAAGGGACCCCCAGCTCCCCGCAGTTGCAGGCTCCGCCCCTGCCCAGACCTAACGCCTCTGGCCTAGGCGTCCGGCCTGGGCAGCGGTGACCCGCAGCTGCAGCGGCCCCGCGATCGTGGGCTCCGCTATAGGCCCAGGCAAGGGACCCCTAGCTCCCGGGACTGCCAGCTTCGACCGTGTCCAGCTCCCATCGCTGGCTCCACCCCTACTTCCTGCTATCACTGGCCAGGGCGGAAAAGGCACCTGATTCTCCGATCATGGCTGGGGGGCAGGGCAAAGGCGGCCCCAGGGCTGCCTTTGCCCTGCCCCCCAGCTCTTAGCTCCCCACTGGGTTTCCGATCACTGTCAGTGGCAGGGGGCTTCTTCCTGCTTTCCCTTTCGCCTCCCTGCATTGTGCCTACATATGCAAATTAACCGCCATCTTGTTGGCAGTTAACTGCCAATCTTAGTTGGCAGTTAACTGCCAATCATAGTTGGCAGTTAACTGCCAATCATAGTTGGCAGTTAATTTGCATATAGCCCTGATTAGCCAATGAAAAGGGTATCGTCGTACGCCAATTACCATTTTTCTCTTTTATTAGATAGGATAATTTATGTGACCTACATGATTACATCATACATGTCAAAATGACAATCACTGTGCTTTTTATTTGACGGGAATTCTACAGCTTTTTATGGTTTTTAATCTTTCCATTACAGTTCACAATATTATTTATATTGGTTTCAGTTGTGCCGCATAGTGGTCAGATAATCAAATACTTTACAAAGTGATCCCCTGATATCGTAATACCCACCTGACTCCATTCATACTTATTGCAATATGACTGAATACATCCTCTATGCCTTACTTGACATTCTGTGACTATTCTATAACTATGAATTGGTACTTGTTCAACCCTTTACTTTTGACCCAATCTACTGACCCCCTTCCCTCTGGCATCCATCAGTCAGATCTCTGTCATCTATGAATCTCAAAATTATTAGTTCACCTATTTTGCTCTTTACATTCCACATATAAATGAGATCAGATGTGACTTATCTTCCTCTGTGTGATGTATTTCACTTAGCATAATTCCCTCTAGGTCCATCCATGCTGTCACAAACAGCAAGGATTCATTTTTTTTTCATGGCAGTACCATTCTTTATGAAACAACGTAATGTCAAGCTTTGACTCAACAAACACACCTGAGAGTGGTGATAAAAAACGTACATGGAAGTATATATGTTTGTTATTAAAATATCTCAATAAAATTGCAATGATAATGTACAGTGCAGGTGGGTAATTGAAATATTGGGGAGACCAATTTGTAAAGTATATGATTATCTAACCACTATGCTGGACATGTAAAACTAATACAAAGTAAACTGTAATGTAAACTGTAACTAAAAATAAACTAAAATAAAAATACCTGGGTGGTATGAGATCAACAGAAGGACTTGTATGCATGCATATAAGGATAACCAATGAACACAGACAGTGGGGAGGGGGGGTAGAGGGGAGGGCTTGTGAGGGGTCGGGGGAGGAGTGGCTGGGGTGAGGTCAATGGGGAGGAAAAGGAGACATATGTACTACTATTTGTAATACTTTAAACAAGAAATAAATAAAATAAATAAATAAATAAATATCTGGATACAGTCACATTGGAATTCTAAGTTCCAAGGTTTTGAGTAAACCATAGAAGATGGCACACAGTATAGTCCAAAAATAGATGAGTTTAGCTGGGTATTTTGTTTATATCCATTCTCTCATATTTTCCTTCCATTTTATTGTTTCTGGGATGCAACCTATGGGTATTTTTAAAATTGATTTCAGAGAGACAGGGAGAGAGAAGGACAGAGAGGGACGTTGATGAGGCGAGGCTCACCTGCACACCCGCACCTGGGGATCCAGTCGCAACTAGGGCATGTGCCTGACTCTGAATTCAACCAGGGACCTCTTGTTCCATGGGTCAACCACTGATCCACATTGGTTGGGCCTTTAGATGTAACTTATATTAAAGCTACGGGACTTAAAATATATATACCTAGTGCTTATTACATCAATGGATAGACCTACCAAATACAATCAAGAAGATAACAGCATCCTTGAAGGACATATTTTACCAAATAAAGTTCATTGATATTTTCACAGTATTACATCCTAAAACTGTAAAAAGTGCACAAGGAACATTATCCAGGATAGACCATGTGTTAGACCATAAGGACAGCCTCAGTACATTTAAAAAGATTGCAATCATTTCACACATCTTCTCCAACAATAATGGTATCAAACCACAAATCAATTCCAAAAAAATAACAACAAAACACTAAAATCACACAAACACATGGAGGCTAAATAACCTGTTAGTAAACTGTGAATGGGTTGGCAGGGATATCAAGGTAGAAATCAAAAGATACCTTGAGACAAATGAAATGAGAACATGACAACTTAGAATCTATGGGACATAGGGAGCACAGTCCTAAGAGGCAAATTCACAGCAATGCAGGCCGACCTCAAGAAACAAGAATAATCTCAAAATAACAATGTAACCTTTCACCAGAATACCTGTTTTAAATGAGACTATTGGATCTTTTTAAACGTGAAACATTATCTCAATTTGATCGGTTGATTAATTATTAATATGGGAGTATTATTTTTGTAGTGAATAAAGTTAAAAAAAAACAAAATAAACCATTTTTAAGTGAAAAATTAGATACATTTACAATGTTTTACAATGATGACCTCTATCTAGTTCCAAAATTTGTCATCACTCCAGAAGGGGAACTTCATTCCCATGAAATGGTAACTCCCCCTTCCCCCTATCACAGACTCTGATTTCTGTCTCCACTTAGTCACTTACTGGGGAAATTACATATAAAAGGAATCACGCAATAACATAAACATATTTTCTCCCCTGGCCTGTGTTGTTCAGTTGGTTGGAGTGATGTCCCATGTACTAAAGGGTTACAAATTCAATTCTCAGTCAGGGCACATACACAGGTTGTCAGTTCAATTCCAGTTGCGGCTTATGGGGGAAGGAAACCAATGCATCCATGTTTCTTTCTCATATCAATGATTCTCTCTCTCTCTCTCTCTCTCTCTCTCTCTCTCTCTCTCTCTCTAACTGTCTCCGCCCCCTGTCTAACCCTTCCTCTTTCTCTAAAGTCAGTTTTTAAAAAGGCATATCTCTGTTTAGAATTTAACAATAAAAAGAATAATTTTGCATTAAAAACATAAATCAATGATAGTTAGGCTGTTACAACATTATAAGAGTAAGTGACACACAAAATTAAATTGATAGCAGGGCCGAAACCGGTTTGACTCAGTGGATGGAGAGACGGCCTGTGGACTGAAAGGTCCCAGGTTCAATTCCGGTCAAGGGCATGTAGCTTGGTTGTGGGCACATCCCCAGTGTGAGGTGTGCAGGAAGCAGCTGATCGATGTTTCTCTCTGATCGATGTTTCTAATTCTCTATCTCTCTCCCTTCTTCTCTGTAAAAAAGGCAATAAAATATATTTTTAAAAATTTGATAGCAGGAAAATTAATTTCACAAGGGAGCAATTTACCTTCAAGTCTTCATTGTGTGATGTAGGCCTTGAATCATCAATGCCAAGTTTGCTGCAAAATCTTTATAGTAAAATATACAAGAAAAACGAGTGAGTTCATTTCTTTAGAACAAGCAACAAAAAATTTAAGTGAAAGGTAAGCTATCTGCATATCAAATAATGATTCTTGATATAATTAACGGTGGGGCTCTACTTACATAAAGGTTTTAGTGTTACCCAACTACATTTCTGATTTGATAACTAGTCCTGCCCCTGGCCAACCCTCCATGTATATCGGAAGCATATCAGCTAATTGGGAAACCAGATGAAGGGGAGAAAACTTCTGCCTTGGGCCATGGATCTATGTGGTTCATCAATCTCCATTGCCTAGGACTCAAGGGGACCTAAGCCCCACTCTGTGAGCCAGAGTTCACATAGATGAGACCATAGTCCTTTATGCGATCAAAAGAATCTTCCCAGTGGCTCACAATCTTTGCATATTTTTCTAAAGAAACCTTGAATGCTGCTAATTCCTCCAATTAAACAACCAGGCAAAAGAGCAGCAACCTCTTCAGGACATCCTGAGCCCCATATTTTAATCTGCCTTTCTGGAGAAGAACCACATTCAGTGTCCTTCTTCTTAAAACATAACTTTAACTTTTCATAAACTTCAATATTTTCCTCTCTTTTCCAAAACTCTTATTTCAAACCCAAACCAGTGATATTGGAACTGCTAGTTCCATTGTTATCCTCGATTAACTGTGTTCGCAACCCACTCTCTATATTTCTATTATGAAAACTCACCTACAGAATGAAAAAAAAAAGGGAAGAGCATTGCATTTAGCAACCTGAATTTACATCTCTGTTCCACCACTTATTATCTCAATGGGTCACTTTAATGGGCTTCCAATACTCCATGTGAACAATTACTTGGCCAGGATGTCAAACACAGGTTGAAGTACTAAAGAAGGTTTTGTTTAATTAATAACTAGGCTTCCTTAAAATTATAATTTTCAATGTGTCTTTAATTCTGTCTATAGAAAAATGGAGAACACCATAGCTGGCAGACTTGGAAAAACTAAAACACAGAGAGGAATCACCAATAAAAGCAGAGAATAAACTAATATAAATCAAAAACTCACGCAAGAGGGAAAAAAGACTATAGAAACAAAGAAAAAACCTCAAACAACTAGGCAAATGTACTATCCTAAAGAGAAAACCAGAATCTGAAGTCAGTAAATAGAGGAATCTATTAGAAATATACTCTAAACATATTCTTAATTAAGATAACATGATCTACATATATACTTTACTTAGAGATAAATAATTCGTTCCAAGAAAAATAGATAGCATTTTAGCTAAAAACCCTTGCCTGAGTGGGCCTTGCTTAGGTAAGACCTTTAGTTCTGTTGCCATAGTGAACCGAGATGGGCCCTAAAAGCTTTGGTGGGAAAAACAAGGTGCTATTTACAACTTCAGTTGTCAAGGAGAGTAAGATAAATGCTTAGACTCACTGGGCCTCTTAGAAACACTCTAAATCAGAGTTCATACACAATCAGATTTGATTTTCTGAGATGATCTTGTTTGCGACTTTATCTCCATAGCAGAGCTACACGGGAACTTATCAGTGTATGTTGAGGGACAACAGAACAATTTGGGAGCCAAGCTGTTTGACAGTCACATCAGGGCCCAACCCCTTACCGCCTATGGAATCCTGGGTCAATTCATCCATCTCCCTGAATCACAGTTGCCTCATTAATAAAAAGTGGGTTACATTAGCCCAGCTACTTTGCCAAGCTATTGTGATGACTATATAACACAGGTTAATTATATAAATAGGCTCTAGCCCACAGTAGAACACCCTAGAAATGTTATTTTATTTCCTCTGAATTCCCTTAATTAACATATAATTCTGAAAAATCCATAAAATCCTACCTGATTAAAGATTCTTCTTCAGAGGTATCAAGCACTGTTTTTTAAAAAAAGTAAAATACATTTTAAAGCAATAAAAATACAGAACCTTAAAAGTGCTGGACTAATACATTGCTAGAAAGTATAACTTTGGAGCCACCCCTGAAGATTATACTAGAGTGTACACTAATCATATTATTGGTAACCATTAATACATAAGAACATTTACTTTTTCTTTTTAAATATATCAAACACACACACACACACACACACACACACACACACACACACACACACACAGGAAAATGGGATGTATCAGAGTTTGATACCTTCCCGTAAACTGCGATGTACAATGAGCATAATCCTAACCAAAAAACCATCAGACTGACAGAAAATTATGTCATTACTGGAAGCAGAATCATAGACTAACCAAGTCAAACTTAAATAGCTTGAGTTTTTTGGACTCCTCCTATTAGCAGCAGTCAGAAGAGAGCATACTTATTTTGCTGTAACACAATACAAACTGTCTAACTCTTCAGTGAAGACTAGCTAATTTAAGATGAAACACTCTATCACAAGGAAGCTTAATCATCAGACACCAGATTTTGCAGCACAGCTACACATAGGAGAGAGACTCTTTCTGTCCCCATTTCATATTGCAAGATGAGTAGGCAAAACTTTGTGATTCCAGTTGTATAAAGTAGATCCGCTTGAGACTGTCTCCTTGCATTACTAGAGTGTGTCTGTTCCCACCGCATAGAGCAGGGTGGTCCAGACAGTTAGTGCTCTGCAGCAGTGCATAGGTTATTTTTCTCAAACCTCCCCCTTAGGTGACAAATGCCTATAGATATTGTTCACTTTCAGCTTGTATGGGACATGTCATCAGATCCGATGCTGATGAACAACAACAAATAATTACGATCAAAAACACCTTGGATAACTACATCCATTTACCTTGGAATTTTCATTTGTTAAACATGCAAAAAGATGCCCACTGTATGAATCCAACCATACAATATTCAGGAAAAGGCAGATCTATGGAGACTAAGAAAGGTCAGTGTTTCCCAGGGATTAGGGAGAAGGGAGGGATGAATAAGCAAAGCACAGAGGAGTTCTAGGTTAGTGAAATGATTCTGTATGACACTGTAATGGTGGGAATGTGCCATCATACACTTTCAGTGCACATCCATCCATTGTTATAAATGTCCCTCTCTGGTGCAGGGTGTAAAAAATGAGCAAGGCCGTGTGTTTGGGGCTGTGTGGTTTATGGGAGCACACTGTACCTTCAGATCAATCTGACTGTGCACCTAACACTGCTCTAAAAAATAAGTCTTAGTAATTTTCTTCAAAATAATGTATCCCCTGAATCGTCTATTAGCATATATCAACATATTTATGCTGTTTTCAAGACACAGTCACCTTAAAAATTAAGATAGAGATCCAAGTATAAGAAAATGGGGATTATCCTCACAATGGCGTGTAGCATATGGAAAGACATAAATTAAGCAAATAGTGTTAAATGTATACATACTGAGACAAGAAAATAGCTAATAAATAGTATTGAATAACTTGCTTTGTAATCATAAACAGGAATTTAGTGAAATATAAATAAAAATTAATCATGCATATAATTAAAGGACACTCTTTATTCTATTAAATCAGAAATCATTTTACTGATTTTATGTAAAAATTATCTTGAAATATTCATTGGAAAGAAAGGAAAGCTGATCATTGCCTAATATTGCCCTAGGAATTTATGTACAAATACCTGTGAAATACTCGCCAAGAGTCACAAAAGTGGCCAGCATTGCAAGCAATTATAGATGATGCGACTGAAAGCAGTACCATGTTATATTATCATATTACTTGCTTTAAAACAAAATCATAGGCCAAAGCCAAAAATCCAGTCAGGGCTATACCTGCTGTGCAGAAACATTTCATACAGCAGGCCAGATTCGGCTATACTTAGAAAGTCCTGCTTAAATGGCTACCCTTCAGTTGCTGTCTGAAAACCTGAATCTGGGGAGGGTTTCCACCTTTCCCTAACTGAGAAGAGTGGCTCCCTGAGCCAAAATACTTTGTACAACCAATGCGGTCCATGCTGAACACTTGCTTTCCTTCTGGGAATCTAGAATTTTGGGACATGTGATGGGGAAGATGCCTATGTGAGTAGTATGCTATAGAAACATTGGTACTGAAGCTAACAAGACCGGTATATGATATATTTCATGTGTGTGGTCTAAACTTGACACTTCGCCCAAACCGGTTTGGCTAAGTGGATAGAGCGTCGGCCTGTGGACTGAGGGGTCCCAGGTTCAATTCCAGTCAAGGGCATGTACCTGGGTTGTGGGCACATCCCCAGTAGTACATGTGCAGGAGGCGGCTGGTCGATGTTTCTCTCTCATCAATGTTTCTAACTCTCTATCTCTCTCCCTTTCTCTCTGTAAAAAATCAATAAATTATACTTAAAAAAAAGAAAATAACTTGACACTTGAATAACTAAGCACATCCTGGAAACTCCACAGGTTGAGGACTCTTGGAAGATTGTACCAGATGTCTGCCAACTTTGTCACGTGCACCTTTTCTCTTTGATGATTTTGCTTTAAACCTTTCACTGTAATAAAATTCCTGTATGAGCACACCTATATGATGAGTCCTGTAAATTTTTTAGTGAATAAGCAAACCTAGGGGTGGGTTTAGAAACATCTAACAAAATTACATTATGTGAAAATATCATTTGGATTGATGTGTTATACATGATTAAAATATAAAAGTTGATTTCACTGAATACCTGTCCTTGATTTTCTTTCGGTCGGTGCTTGTTTTCGAGTTTTCTGTAGACCTATAACAGTTAGAATAAAGACATGAAAGGGATAAGTGAATCAATGATGTCAGAAAATTATGTGACACTACAACATTCCTATTTAGTCAGAATAAGAAATACAGAATCCTAATAATTGACATGTTCTATAGTATCAAAGTTCCAATAAAGGAAAGGAAAGGAAGACATCTCACTGACAAATTCCTGTAACTGAACAGGGTTTAATTTCCTTTTAATACAGTTATGAATCAACCATCTTACTGGGCTAACTGAAAAAAAAATATTATCCATAATATATAAAAGTCCAGTGACCATTAGGGCAGAACAACCAGATTGACCAGAATGGCCAGTGGCTATGATGCACACCATAGCACCCAACCAGCCTGATCTGGGCCGAGTTCACACTCCCCCCCTCCATGCCCCCTTAGCTGGCCCAGCCCCCAATCTGCCCCCAACTCCCTGATCTGGGGCTTGGCCGGCCCCCAACCACCCACGGCCACTCCCTATAGTTGGCCCCCACCCCAATCGGAACCCATCACCCCTGATCACTGCCTAGCTCTCTGGTGCATGTACATTTCGTGCAAGCACAACAAAATAATTATCACTCCCTTCTAACCCCGACCAGAGTCTTCAGAGGGTTCTGCTAATATTGCAGTCAAGGTGTGTAATTCTCCTTCCAGGGAAGGCAGCACCAGGAGACCTTCCAAGTTAGCTAAAAAGGCGACCTAAGCATTAACGGGATGGTGGCCCTTTGCAGAGGAATGTAGTGAGGCTGCATGGGGATTTTGTGACATTGCAGTGTCTTGCAGATTAGGTGAGCTTTCAATCTCTCTTTAAATGGGGTGGCAAAGAAGACCTGCAGGCTGCCAGGAGCAACAGCGAAGGGTAGGCACATTCACAAACAGAAATACTTTTAAACAAACAGACAGGAAGATCATATTGGGAAACAGAGTAGAGTCCCGGGAGGAACGCAAAGATCATTAAAGGGCCATCTTCCATCTTGATATACCTTTGCAAACAATACATAAACAACTTCACGTGAAACGCAAAACAGTTCTGTTGTGGGTTTTCTTTTGGCCATCTTTAAAGTATAATGAGATCCAGCTGGAGGAAAGCTATAGCTTCCAACATTTGACCCCTCGACAGGCCCTGCCTCTGATCCACCCTCATCGGGGAGGGCTGGTGGAACGCCACATGTGCACAAATTCGTGCACTAGGCCTCTAGTATAAAATAAAAAAAGTTCGAATGATTACAGATTTCTTTTTGTTCATTACTAGTCCTTTTAAAATTTCTTATTAAACTAATATCATGGCTCATCTATCAAAGGCAGTTGTTGACAGGACAAAAAGTGAAAGAAATTGTATCCAACATGTAGAGATATCCATGGGCATACCATCACATTAAACATATATGGAAAAATACTGGTCTTTCTTGATGAACTGTTTTTTCCTGCTATTCAGTAAAGTCCTAGTCTTTGTGTCCTATCCAAATGCCAGTGCAGGCTCTACCTGGTTTTGCTCAGTGGATAGAGCTTTGGCCCACAGACTGAAATTTCCCAGGTGTGATTGCAGTCAAGGACAAGTACCTTGGTTGCAGGTACTTTGTCCCTGGTCAGGGTGCATGCAGGAGGCAACCAATCAATGTGTCCCTCTCACGTCAATGTTTCTCTCTGTCTCTCCCTCTCCCTTCCACTCTCTCTAAAAATCAATGGAAAAATGCCTTCCTGTGAGGATTAACAACAACAACTGAAAACATGCCAGTGCACTACCTGGAAAACTATGAGTCACCTTAGATTTCTCTCTCCCCACTAACTCTTACATGCAATCATCACAAAACCTATGGTCTCTGCTTTATTTTGCTACTGTCAACTGCCCTAACCAAACATGAACTCTTACAGATGGCTCTCACAGGGGGGAAAATGCTACCAACTATTATTGTTCTTTCTTAAATTAGTAAGATTTGTTAAAGCAAAACAAATGAGAAAGACATAAGCCTAGAAAAACACTAACATTTTTATTAATTAATTAATTAATTAATTAATTAATTTATAGCCATATCAATTGATGCAGAAAAAGCACTTGACAAAATTCAACAGCCATTTTTGATAAAAACTCTCAGCAAGGTGGGAATTGAAGTATCATACCTCAACATAATAAAAGCTATATATGACAAACCCACAGCCAACATCATACTCAATGTACAACAACTAACATCATTTCCCCTAAGAAAAGGAGCAAGACACGGATACCCAGTCTCACCATTCCTGTTCAACATAGTAACGGAATTATTAGCCATTGCGATTAGACAAGAAGAAATAAAAGGCATCCAAATTGAGAAAGAAGGAGTAAAACTGTCCTTATTTGCAGTTGACATGATATTGTACATAAAAAACCGTAAAGACTCCATCAAAAACCTATAAGACGTAATAAATGAATTCGGCAATGTAGCAGGATAGAAAATTAAGGCCAAGAAATCTATGGCATTTCTAAACAACCATAGTGAACTTGCAGAAAGAGAGACTAAAAAAGCAATCCCTTTTACCATCACACCTAAAAACTTAAGATTTCAAGGAATAAACTTAACTAAAGAGGTAAAACACCTCTACTCAAAAAACTACAGAACATTGAAAAAAGAGATAGAAGAAGGCAAACAGATGGAAGAACATACCACGTTCATGGACTGGTAGAATCAACATCATTTAAATGTCCATACTACCCAAAGCAATCTATAAATTCAATGCACTTCCCATTAAAATACCAACAGCATATTTCACAGACCTAAAACGAACTCTCCAAAAATTCATCTGGAGTAAAAAAAGACCCCGAACAGCTGCAGCAATTCTGAGAAAGAAGAACAAAGTAGGTGGGATCTCAATACCAGATATCAAGCTGTATTACAAAGCCACAGTTCTCAAAACTGCCTGGTACTGCCACAAGAACAGAAATGTAGATCAATGGAATAGAATAGAAAAGACAGAAATCAACCCGAACCAATATGCTCAATTAATATTTGACAATGGAGGCAAGAACATACAATGGAGTCAAGACAGTCTCTTCAATAAATGGTGTTGGGAAAACTGGACAGATACATGCACAAAAATGAAACGAGACCACCAACATACACCATACACAAAAATAAACTCAAAATGCTAAAAGAACTTAAATATAAGATGGGAAACCATAAAAATACTAGAGGAATCCAAAGGCAACAAAATCTCAGACATATGCCAAAGCAATTTCTTCACTGATACTGCTCCTAGGGCATTGGAAACTAAAGAGAAAATAAACAAGTGGGACTACATCAAAATACAAAGCTTCTGCACAGCAAAAGAAACCATCAACAAAACAACAAGAAAGCCCACTGCATGGGAGAACATATTTGCCAATGTTATCTCTGGTAAGGTTTTTATCACCAACATTTATAGGGAACTCACACAACTTAACAAAAGGAAGATAAACAACCTAATGAAAAAAATGGGCAAAGGACCTACATAGACACTTTTGAAAAGAGGACATTCAGAAAGCCAAGAGACATATGAAAACATGCTCAAAGTCATTAAGCATCCAAGTGATGCAAATCAAAACAACAATGAGTTACCATCTCACACCTGTCAGAATGGCTCTCATCAACAAATCAACAGATGACAAGTGCTGGAGAGGATGTCGAGAAAAAGGAACCCTCCTGCATTGCTGATGGGAATGCAGACTGGTGCAACCACTGTGGAAAACAGTATGGAGTTTCCTCAAAAAGCTAAAAATGAAACTCCCATTTGACCCAGTGGTCCCCCTTCTAGGAATATATCTCAAGGTAACAGAAACACCAATCAGAAAGGATATATGCACCCCTAAGTTCATAGCAGCACAATTCACCATAACTAAGATTTGGAAACAGCCTAAGTGCCCATAAGCAGATGAATGGATTAGAAAACTGTAATACATCTACATGATGGAATACTATGCTGCTGTGAAAAAGAAGGAACTCTTACCATTTCCAACAGCCTGGATGGAACTGGAGAGCATTATGCTAAGTGAAATAAGCCAGTCAATGAAAGAAAAATACCACATGAACTCACTCATTTATGGATAATTAAGACCATTATAAACTGATGAACAAAAGTAGATACAGAGACACAGCAACATCAAACAGACTGTCAAACTACAGTTGGAAGGCCGGGGAGGGTTGGGAGGATGGGCAAGAGATCAACTGAAGGACTTATATGCATGCATAGAAGCATAACCAATGGACACAAGACACTGGGGGTTATGGGATGCCAGGGGAAACTCAAGGGGAGATAAAAAAGTAGACATATATAATACTCTTTGTAATTTTATCAGCAATAAAACAAAATTAAAAAAAAATTAACTCCCAGATTGAACTGTTTGAATATTTATTATCATTATCGTTACCAGTAACAACAGAGCTACTTCTTCTAAAGAAATCCCAGTGTCCTGACAATTATCCAGCTAATGAAGTCAACATATCACATTCTGTTCTGACTTCGGATGAATGAAGTTGATTATAGTGAGACTTTGTTGGTATAATATGAAAAATTTGCTGTGCTTCTCAACAAGCATTGCCTTTCTGACTTCAGTACTATGGGTAGATATCTTTAAAAAAACAAATCTCATTGGGTTTCTTGCACATGGGTTAAGTGTTGTAGCTCTTACACTTTGCCATTTGTTTGTGCTGCCAGAAAAGTATTGCTGAGTTTCTAGTTTTAGTTATTTTAGTGAGACAAATCACTATGTAATAATAAGTATTCATTTGCTAAATGTAATTCATTCACATTTAAAACTAAACAAAGGAACTGTTTTTAGAACAAGCACAGTTTGGTGTAATGTGCATATAGAGGAAACATACACCATCCTTACTTAAAATCTTTTTTCTTTTTTACATAAAGATACCATATGTGATTTTAGGGGTCAGGACTAAATAAATGAACTTCCTTTCAAATGATATTTCCCCCGATATTAAATTGCTTACAATTAACTTTGTTAATAATACTGATTACTATTCTATTAAGAAAGAGATTAAGAAAAATTATACATGCAACTTAAACACTGTTTGGTATTTTTTCCCTGCTCTTTCATTATTAAAACTTCCTTACCCCTACTGCATCTATGGTAGGACCACCAAGAGTAATTCACTATTTGAAGTCTTACCAGCAATGTAACCTTCAGATTTTTGAGGTCTCCTTTCTTCTTTATATTTACCAGTAGAAGTTAGTGGTTGTTTACTGTGTACAAAAAAAGGTGTGAAATAATATTACTTCTTAATATTTATATAAAAATATTTTTCAAATGTAATAAGTTCTTAGAATATTTCAGATAATGTCAGAACTAATAGTAAAACTTTAATTATCCCATACACTTTAAATTTGTAAGTTATGTAACTGTATTATGAAGTATGTAATGAAAAAAAAAAGATATCACAGTCATGATTTGAGGAAAGTATAGCTCAGTGAATTAATTAGAGTCAGCTTAACATAATGGCAAATGTCACAGATCCTAGTGCTATAATGACCAGCTCTTTGTTATCAAAAAGGTCACATTTTTGGCTCAAGGTCCTCCTCTACAAAATATGAATATTACTACCTTAAATCAGAGAGGAAGATTAAATGAGATAATAGAGCAAAAACATATGCTAAGAAAACAGTGAAGAAAAGAAAAAAGAGTTATGAACTTCATTTGTTGAAACTATTTTTGGTTCCCAAATAAACCCCAATGTGGGACTTTCATGGTTTCTAACATTCAAATGTGGCAGTTTTCAGAAAATGTTATGAATTTTGGTTATTACCTGTACTTACGTTGTGGTTTGAGATTCAGGGCATCTCAGCTATTATGTAACTGGCTATTAAATTTATGTACAAATAGATTACAGAGTTCACTTCACCCTGAGCATATTCTATTGTCATTCAATATAACATAACGAAGTCAGAGAGCACTATGCTCCCTTCTATATGTAACAAATCATACAAACCAAAGAAAACCAATGGAACCCAGGACCTGGCCTGGGCTAATTATGTCCCTTCTCTACCTACTCAAACTGTGAGCCAGCAGATCTTTATGAGAATGATGCTTAATCTCCCTGTTCACCCCCAATTGACTTGGAAGGCACAATCCTACTGGCACCCATGGATACTGATGAGTTAGCCTGGGGCTTTAGCAATTGTAAGAACCACTAACCTACTTATGATTCAGAGCTTCCTGTTTACTGGCTTCCATGTGAGGCAAAACTTAAATATTTTAAAAACTGGGGCTAATTCCAGTCACCTGGGAAATTTCATTGTTATGGTAAAGAGATCACTTGCAGGTCCAATCTAAATTATGGAACCTCAAGCAAGCTGCTGCTTACTACACTTGATGAGGAGATATGGGACCTCCCACTACCTAAACAAAGATGCTTCATAGGACATAAAGTGCCCTTAGGGTATAGATATGGTAAAATGAATGAAAGAATAAATAAATAAATAAATAAATAAATAAATAAATAAATAAGATGGAGAGATAGAGATAGATAGATAGATAGATAGATAGATAGATAGATAAGTAAATAAGAAAGGATCATCTGGTCTTTTCCTGCAGCATTATTTGAATCTTTCTGTCAGTTTAGAATTGTTCTAAGTAACTCCTGCTAGCAGAAAAAAACAAACATGAAGCTCAAAGGATAACTCATCCCCAAAGTTACGGGCTAAGACGTGAGCTCCCTATAAGCCTTCCAGTGTGTGAGGGAGGCTGTGGGTGGCTAGAGATAAGTGGCCCAGCTGTCAGAATAGGGTGCTGGTAATTGTCATAGTGGCTAAGCATGCAAGCATATGTATGTAACGTAAATATAGGTGTGACCCTGAAGTCCAAATGTGAGTCAACATGAAGACTCAGGAATCTGGATCAGCAAGGTCAACCCGGGAGTAAAGATCAAGTGTGACTATAGGAAGGGTTTAGATGGCAACGCAACAGCAATAGAACCAATGGACTCAACAGAAAATTCAGAATGTACTTTTTGACATCTTCATCTGACTTATGAAAGAAGATTGTCTCCCTTGGCCTTAGGGAATCCTTTATGTTCCTGAAAAATTCAAGGGGGGGGGGGTGTATATATAGGAGATAGCCCCCAGAAACTACAGATTTTTCTGCTACAGTGAACACTTCAAGACCCCAAATAACTAGTTAGAAAAATCAGAGCTGAGAATTTATTTGTGACCCCAAATTATTTATTTATCTAAGATGCACCTACACTGAATTTATTTGAAAAATAAAGAAGTCTATATTAAGAAAAAAATTGTAAATGGAAGATTATAAGTGAGGGTTTCTCATGCCAGCAAAAGTTACTTGCGTGCCATGTTTGGCATGCGTGCCAGGGGTTGCCTACTCTGGTACAGATAGTTCTTTTAAGGACTTTGTAGCTAAATGGTATGGGCTTGGATAATCTCATCTTTTTCATGTTTAGCTGTAGCTTTTAGTCCTTACATAATGACTCTAAAGAATTTTTGTAATACTTAAAAGTCTTTTCATTACATACCTGTAATATTACATGGTTTAAAACATGCCAGACTAGGTATTTCATAATAAATTCACAAATCATACAAATAAAGACCCCATGAAATTTTTCTAGATCTATAAGATTATATTATCAGATTGTGATGTTTCTCATGCCTAAAAAGATGACAGGAATTCTTACTGGATGAAAGTCATCCAATCCTAGAATATGTTACACTACTTAGATGTACAAAGCACACTGTAATTACTCATATTAAAGTTGTGTAATAGAAATAATGGGGGAAGCATGCAGGTAATATTCTTACTTTATAAACTATTTTCGTTAATTGTGTAATAGGAAGCCCCTGTTGAAAATTTGTGTGGTGCATACTGAAATGTATTCTCCCTAAAAAGGAAGGATAAAGGCATGCATGCAGTGTACCCTTCACAAAGAAGATTCACTCACTAGGAGCACCTTGGTTTATAATGCAAGGTCAACAAATGAATGCTGCAGGCCAAATCCAGCCCAGAGCCTGTTTTTGTAAATAAAGATTTATTGGAACACAGCCACACCCACTCCTTTACCTAGTGTCTATGACAGATTTCAGAGACCGGATGGTTCACAGAGCCCACAATACTGACTATTTGGCACTCTAGAGAAAAGCTCTGTCGGCCCCTCACCTCGCAGAGTAATCCCCTGATGCTTTTTAGTAGGTTTTACCCAATAAACTGAAATTTGTGTATAAGATTGGAATAAATTACCTTGTGAAATCCCTCAGTTTTCTGATTAATTTTAGTGCCCAATATTTGAGTGCTCAGGCATGAGGAATAAAACACAAAAATCTAGTAACTATCAAATAGGTGGAAACAAAGTAGAGTGACAGTATAGCATATACCTTCCTTTTATAACTAAATGGATAATAAAAGTATTCTCACCAAATTTCCTTAAGGCATGACACTAAACCCAATGCTTTAACTACAAGGATAGCAATCAGTATTCTGTAGACCAGAACTTCCACCATTTGTTCCAGTGTCTGCATACTACATTATTTTATGGGTATAATAATGTATTTCCTTATAGATAGGTATTTACACTACCTATAACTTTTTTGTAATGTTGTAATAAATATCCTTATATATGTATATAAGTAACATTTGTATAAATATCCTTAAAGTATATACATTATACAATATATACAATATGTACGTAAGCAGTCATATTATATATAAACACATAACATGACCTACTGTATATTTTATACACTTCCTATATAATAAAGAGCTAATATGCAAATGGCCACCACACCCTCACATCATCACGCCCTTGCACCATCATGCCTAACTGCTCAGACACTCAACACTGGGGAGAGAGGAATAGGGCCCAGCCAGGCTGCGGCCTGGGAGAGGGACAAGCCGCCTGCCCGCAGTTCTTGGCACCTGTGCCTGTGGCTGCCGCCCAGGAGAGGGACAAGCCACCCACCCTGCGGGCCCAGGCACCTGAGGTTGCGACCTGGGCGAAGGCGCCTGCCCACGGTCCCCTGGAGCTGTGCAGGGCCTGGGTGAAGCCGGCCCATGTCCTGGGTACCTTAGGCCAGCCAGAGGGAGGGAAGCCCAGATTCTAGGGGCCGCCAACCAGCCAGAGGACAGAATCCTGGGTCCCGGGTGCCGGGCGAGGCAGAGGCAGTTAGGGGTGATCAGACCAGCATGGGAGCAATTAGGGGCGATCAGACAGGCAGCTAGAGGTGGTTAGGGGTGATCAGGCAGGCAGATAGAGTGGTAAGGGGTGATTAGGCAGGTAGGCAGGCAGGCGAGCTGTTAGGAGCCAGCAGTCCCAGAATGTGAGAGGCAATCCGACATCCCCCAAGGGGTCCCGGATTGGAGAGGCTGCAGGCTGGGTTGAGGGACTCGGGAGAGGAACAAGCCACCTGCCCACCAGTCCAGGGTGCCCGTGGTTGGGGCTGTGGCCCAGGAGAGAGAAAATCAGACAACCCCACGGCCCTGGGCACCAGTGGCTGTGCATGCGGCCCGGGAGAGGGACAAGCCGCATGCCCCGTGGTCCCAGGTGCCAGCACTGAATTTCATGCACCAGGCCTCTAGTAATAATATATAATTAATGTCCTTACAATCTGTATGTGTGTATGCCTCCAAGTCATGTTTTCGTGTAAGATGTAGATCTGGAAGTGAACCTATTGTGATAAAGGGATGACATACTTGAAATTAGGAAACTAGTTCAATTACCCTTTGAAAAAGCTGTGCCAATTTCATGTACCATTAGTGCATGGGAGTGCTTTTTCCTCCTATGTGCCAATTCTGGTTGTTATTTTTTAAATAAAATCTTTATCATTTTATATTTTTAAAATGGTATCTCATTGTTTGTTGATTTTCATTTTTCTGATTACCAAGCAAGGATCAATCTCCGTAGTAAAAATATAAAATTTGTTAATCATGAATATTTGCTCAAATTGGAATTTGTTTTATAGGAAAAGAGTAATTACCTACTATTAAATACTGCTGTCGGCTTACCTATCAGAGTCTTCACTCTCCATAATAGGAAGCTGCTGCTTATCAGTTTGCTCAACTTTGCTTTTCTGACTCCATCCACCACTGGCCGCAGCAGCAGCATGATCCATGTTTCCTGACACTTTTCTTTCACTGCTTTTCTGCTTTTTTTCTTCTTTAACCTTTGATGAAAGTTTGATATTAAGCATATTGTTACAGGTCGGTAATTGAAATATTGGGGAGACCAATTTGTAAAGTATATGATTATCTAACCACTATGCTGGACATGTAAAACTAATACAATGTAAACTGTAATGTAAACTGTAACTAAAAATAAACTAAAATAAAAATACCTGGGTGGTACGAGATCAACAGAAGGACTTGTATGTATGCATATAAGGATAACCAATGAGCACAGACACTGGGGAGGGGGTAGAGGGGAGGACATGTGCAGGGTGGGGGGAGGAGTGGCTGGGGTCAGGTCAATGGGGAGGAAAAGGAGACATATGTACTACTATTTGTAATACTTTAAACAATAAATAAATAAATTTAATAAATAAATAAATATCTGGATGCGATCACATTGGAATTCTAAGTTCCAAGGTTTTGAGTAAACCATAGAAGATGGCACACACTATAGTCCAAAAGTAGATGAGTTTAGCTGGGTATTTTGTTTATATCCCTTCTCTCATATTTTCCTTCCATTTTATTGTTTCTGGGATGCAACCTATGGGTATTTTTAAAAATTGATTTCAGAGAGACAGGGAGAGAGAAGGACAGAGAGGAACTTTGATGAGGAGAGGCTCACCTGCACACCTCCGACTGGGGATCCAGTCACAACTAGGGCATGTGCCTGACTCTGAATTCAACCAGGGACCTCTTGTTTCATGGGTCAACCACTGATCCACATTGGTTGGGCCATGAGATGTAACTTATATTTAAACTACTGGACTTAAAAAGTATATACCTAGTGCTTATTACATCAATGGATAGACCTACCAAATACAATCAAGAAGATAACAGCATCCTTGAAGGACATATTTTACCAAATAAAGTTCATTGAGATTTTCACAGTATTACATCCTAAAACTGTAAAAAGTGCACAAGGAACATTATCCAGGATAGACCATAAGGAAAGCCTCAGTACACTTAAAAAGATTGCAATCATTTCACACATCTTCTCCAACAATAATGGTATCAAACCACAAATCAATTACCAAAAAATAACAACAAAACACTAAAATCACACAAACACATGGAGGCTAAATAACCTGTTAGTAAACTGTGAATTGTTCGGCAGGGATATCAAGGTAGAAATCAAAAGATACCTGGAGACAAAAGAAATGAGAACATGAAGACTCAAAATCTAAAAGCTTCTACATAGCAAAAGAAACCATCAACAAAACAACGAGAAAACCCACTGTGTGGGAAAACATATTTGCCAATGACATATCTGATAAGGGCCTAATCTCCAAAATTTATAGGGAACTCATACGACATAACAAAAGAAAGATAAACAATCCAATCAAAAAATGGGCAAAGGACCTAAATAGACACCTTTCAAAAGAGGACATCCAGAAAGCCAAGAGACATATGAAAACATGCTCAAAGTCACTAATCATCCGAGAGATGCAAATCAAAACAGCAATGAGGTACCATCTCACACCTGTCAGACTGGCTATCATCAACAAATCAACAAACGACAAGTGCTGGAGAGGATGTGGAGAAAAAGGAACACTTGTGCACTGCTGGTGGGAATGCAGACTGGTGCAGCCACTATGGAAGACAGTATGGAGTTTCCTTAAAAAACTGAAAATGGAACTCCCATTTGACCCTGTAATCCCACTTCTAGGAATATATTCCAAGAAACCAGAAACACCAATCAGAAAGGATATATGCACCCCTATGTTCATAGCAGCACAATTCACCATAGCTAAGATCTGGAAACAGCCTAAGTGCCCATCAGTAGATGAATGGATTAGAAAACTGTGGTACATCTACACGATGGAATACTATGCTGCTGTAAAAAGGAAGGAACTCTAACCATTTGCAAAGGCATGGATGGAACTGGAGAGCATTATGCTAAGTGAAATAAGCCAGTCAATAAAGGAAAAATACCACATGATCTCACTCATTCATGGACAATAGAGACCATTATAAACTTTTGAACAATAATAGATACAGAGGCAGAGCTGCCTCAAACAGATTGTCAAACTGCAGCGGGAAGGCCGGGGAGGGTTGGGGGGCAGGAGGTAGGGGGGTAAGAGATCAATTAAAGGACTTGTATGCATGCATATAAGCATAACCAATGGACATAAGTCACTGGGGGATAGGGGAGGCTAGGGGACTGTCTAGGGCGGGGGGATAAAATGGATACATATGTAATACCCTTTGTAATACTTTAAGCAATAAAAAAAAATAAAAAAAATAAAACGTTAGAACATTTTGACCATTTAAAAAAATAAATATATAAATAAATAAATAAATAATAAAAAAAAGAAATAAGAATAATCTCAAATTAACAATGTAACCTTTCACCAGAATACCTGTTTTAAATGAGACTATTCGATCTTTTTAACCGTGAAACATGATCTCAATTTGATCGGTTGATTAATTATTATTATGAGAGTATTGTTTTTGTAGTGAGAAAAATTCACCAAAAATAAAATAAACCATTTTTAAGTGAAAAATTAGATACATTTATAATGTTGTACAATGATGACCTCTATCTAGTTCAAAAATTTGTCATCACCCCAGAAGGGGAACTTCATTCCCATGAAATGGTAACTCCTCCTTCCCCCTATCACAGTCTCTGATTTCTGTCTCCATGTAGTCACTTATTGTGGAAATTCCATATAAAAGGGATCAAGCAATAAAATAAACATATTTTCTTCCCTGGCCTGTGTTGTTCAGTTGGTTGGAGTGATGCCCCATGTACTAAAGGGTTACAAATTCAATTCTCAGTCAGGGCACATACACAGGTTGTCAGTTCAATTCCAGTTGGGGCTTATGGGGAAGGAAATCATTCCATCCATGTTTCTTTCTCATATCAATGATTCTCTCTCTCTCTCTCTCGCTCTCTCTCTCTCTCTCTCTCTCTCTCTCTCTCTGTCTTTCCCTGTCTCTTTCTCTCTCTCTAACTGTCTCTGCCCCCTGTCTAACCGTTCCTCTTTCTCTAAAGTCATTTTTAAAAAGGCATATCTCTGTTGAGAATTGAACAATAAAAAAAAGACTAATTTTGCATTACAAACATAAATCAATGATAGATAGGCTGTTACAACATTATAAGAGTAAGTGCCACACAAAATTAAATTGATAGCAGGGCTGCAACCGGTTTGGCTCAGTGGATGGAGAGAAGGCCTGTGGACTGAAAGGTCCCAGGTTCGATTCCGGTCAAGGCATGTAGCTTGGTTGTGGGCACATCCCCAGTGTGAGGTGTGCAGGAGGCAGCTGATCGATGTTTCTCTCTCATTGATGTTTCTAATTCTCTATCTCTCTCACTTCCTCTCTGTAAAAAAGTCAATAAAATATATTTTTAAAAAATTGATAGCAGGAAAATTAATTTCACAAGGGAGCACTTTACCTTCAAGTCTTCATTGTGTGATGTAGGCCTTGAATCATCAATGCCAAGTTTGCTGCAAAGTCTTTATAGTAAAATATACAAGAAAAATGAGTAAGTCCGTTTCTTTAGAACAAGCAACAAAAAATTTAAGTGAAAGGTAAGCTATCTGCATATCAAATAAATATTCTTGATAAAATTAACGGTAGGGCTCTACTTACATAAAGGTTTTAGTGTTACCCAACTCCATTTCTGATTTGATATCTAGTCCTGCCCCTGGCCAACCCTCCATGTATATCGGAAGCACATCAGCTAATTGGGAAACCAGATGAAGGGGAGAAAACTTCTGCCTTGGGCCATGGATCTATGTGGTTCATCAATCTCCATTGCCTAGGACTCAAGGGGACCTAAGCCCCACTCTGTGAGCCAGAGTTCATGTAGATGAGACCGTAGTCCTTTATGCGATCAAAAGAATCTTCCCAGTGGCTCAAAACCTTTGCATATTTTTCTAAAGAAACCTTGAATTCCGCTAATTCCTCCAATTAAACAACCAAGCAAAAGAGCAGCAACCTCTTCAGGACATCCTGAGCCCCATATTTTAATCTGCCTTTCTGGAGAAGAACCACATTCAGTGTCCTTCTTCTTAAAACTTAACTTTAACTTCTCATAAACTTCAATATTTTCCTCTCTTTTCCAAAACTTTTATTTCAAACCCAACCCAGTGGAAATGGAACTGCTAGTTCCATTGTTATCCTTTATTAACTGTGTTCGCAACCCACTCTCATTATTTCTATTATGAAAACTGATCTACAGAATGAAAAAAAAAGGAAGAGCATTGCATTTAGCAACCTGAATTTACATCTCTGTTCCACCACTTATTATCTCAATGGGTCACTTTAATGGGCTTCCAATACTCCATGTGAACAACTACTTGGCCACGATGTCAATCACAGGTTTAAGTACTAGAGAAGGTTTTGTTTAATTAATTCCCAGGCTTCCTTAAAATTATAATTTTCAATGTGTCTTTAATTCTGTCTATAGAAAAATGGAGAACACCATAACTGGCAGAATTGTAAAAAATAAAACTCAGAGAGGAAACACCAATAAAAGCAGAGAATAAACTAATATAAATCAAAAACTCATGCAAGAGGGAAAAAAGACTAGAGGAACAAAGAAAAAACCTCAAACAACAAGGCAAATGTACTACACTAAAGAGAAAACCAGACTCTGAAGTCAGTAAATAGAGGAATCTATTAGAAATATACTCTAAACATATGCTTAATTAAGATAACATGATCTACACATATTCTTTACTTAGAGATAAATAATTCGTTCCAAGAAATATAGATAGCATTTTACCTAAAAACCCTTGCCTGAGTGGGCCTTGCTTAGGTAAGACCTTTAGTTCTGTTGCCATAGTGAACCGAGATGGGCCCTAAAAGCTTTGGTGGGAAAAACAAGGTCCTATTTACCACTTCAGTTGTCAAGGAGAGTAAGATAAATGCTTGGACTCACTGGGTCTCTTAGAAAAATTCAAAACCAGAGTTCACACACAATCAGATTTGGTTTTCTGAGATGATCTTATTTGCAAATTTATCTCCATAGCAGAGCTACACGGGAACTTATCAGTGTATGTTGAGGGACAACAGAACAATTTGGGGGCCAAGCTGTTTGACAGTCACAGCAGGGCCCAGCCCCTTGCCTCCTATGTAATCCTGGGTCAATTCATCCATCTCCCTGAATCACAGTTGCATCATTAATAAAAAGTGGGTTACATTCGCCCAGCTACTTTGCCAAGCTATTGTGATGACTATATAACACAGGTTAATTATATAAATAGGCTCTAGCCCACAGTAGAACACTCTAGAAATGTTATTTTATTTCCTCTGAATTCCCTTAATTAACATATAATTCTGAAAAATCCATAAAGTCCTACCTGCTTAAAGATTCTTCTTCAGAGGTATCAAGCACTGTTTTTTAAAAAAAGTAAAATACATTTTAAAGCAATAAAAATACAGAACCTTAAAAGTGCTGGACTAATACATTGCTAGAAAGTATACTTTGTGGCCACCCCTGAAGATTATACTGGAGTGAACACTAATCATATTATTGGTAACCATTAATACATAAGAACATTTACTTTTTCTTTTTAAATATATCAAACACACACACACACACAGGAAAATGGGATGTATCAGAGTTTGATACCTTACCGTAAACTGCGATGTACAATGAGCATAATCCTAACCAAAAAACCATCAGACTGACAGAAAATTATGTCATTACTGGAAGCAGAACCATCGACTAACCAAGTCAAACTTAAATAGCTTGAGTTTTTTGCACTCCTCCTATTAGCAACAGTAAGAAGAGAGCATACTTATTTTGCCGTAACACAATACAAACTGTTTAACTCTTCAGTAAAGACTAGCTAATTTAAGATGAAACACTCTATCACAAGGAAGCTTAATCATCAGACCCCAGACTTTGCAGCACAGCTACACATAGGAGAGAGACTCTTTCTGGCCCCATTTCATATTGCAAGATGAGTAGGAAAGACTTTGTGTTTCCAGTTCTATAAAGTAGATCCGCTTGAGACTGTCGCCTTGCATTACTAGAGTGTGTCTGTTCCCACCGCATAGAGCAGGGTGGTCCAGACAGGTAGTGCTCTGCAGCAGTGCATAGGTCATTTTTCTGAACCCTCTCCCTTAGGTGACAAATGCCTATAGATATTGTTCACTTTCAGCTTGTATGGGACATGTCATCAGATCCGATGCTGATGAACAACAACAACAAATAATTAAGATCAAAAACACCTTGGATAACTACATCCATTTACCTTGGAATTTTCATTTGTTAAACATGCAAAAAGATGCCCACTGTATGAATCCAACCATACAATATTCGGGAAAAGGCAGATCTATGGAGACTAAGAAAGATCAGTGTTTCCCAGGGATTAGGGAGAATGGAGGGATGAATATGCAAAGCACAGAGGAGATCTAGGATAGTGAAATGATTCTGTATGACACTGTATGGTGGGAATGTGCCATCATACACTTTCAGTGCACATCCATCCATTGTTATAAATGTCCCTCTCTGGTGCAGGATGTAAAAAATGAGCAAGGCCGTGTGTTTGGGGCTTTGTGGTTTATGGGCGCACACTGTACCTTCCGCTCAATCTGACTGTGCACCTAACACTGCTCTAAAGAATAAGTCTTAGTAATTTTCTTCAAAATAATGTATCCCCTGAAACGTCTATTAGCATATATCAACATATTTATTCTGTTTTCAAGAAACAGTCACCTTAAATTTAAGATAGAGATCCAAATATAAGAAAATGGGGATTATCCTCACAATGGCATGTAGCATATGGAAAGACATAAATAAAACAAATAGTGTTAAATGTATACATACTGGGACAAGAAATATCTAATAAATAGTATTGAATAGCTTGCTTTGTAATCATAAACAAGAATTTAGTGAAATATAAATAAAAATTAATCATGCATATAATTAAAGGACACTTTTTATTCTATTAAATCAGAAATCATTATACTGATTTTATGTAAAAATTATCTTGAAATATTAATTGGATAAAAAGGAAAGCTGATCATTGCCTAATATTGCCCTAGGAATTTATGTACAAATACCTGTGAAATACTCACCAAGAGTCACAAAAGTGGCCAGCATTGCAAGCAATTATAGATGCTGCTACTGAAAGCAGTACCATGTTATATTATCATATTACTTGCTTTAAAAATAAAATTATAGGTCAAAGCCAAAAATCCAGTCAGGGCTATACCTGCTGTGCAGAAACATTTCATACAGCAGGCCAGAGTCGGCTATCCTTAGAAAGTCCTGCTTAAATGGCTACCCTTCAGTTGCTCTCTGAAAACCTGAATCTGGGGAGTGTTTCCCCCTTTCCTTAACTGAGACGAGTGGCTCCCTGAGCCTAAATACTTTGTACAACCAATGTGGTCCATGCTGAACACTTACTTTCCTTCTGGGAATCTAGAATTTTGGGACATGTGATTGGGAATATGCCTATGTGACTAGTATGCCATAGAACCTTTGGTACTGAAGCTATCAAGACCGGTATATAATATATTTCCTGTGTGTGGTCTAAACTTGACACTTCGCCCGAACCATTTTGGCTCAGTGGATAGAGCATCGGCCTGTGGACTGAGGGGTCCCAGGTTCAATTCTGGTCAATGGCATGTACCTGGGTTGCGGGCACGTCCCCAGTAGGAGATGTGCAGGAGGAGGCTTGTCGATGTTTCTCTCTCATCAATGTTTCTAACTCTCTATCTCTCTCCCTTACTCTCTGTAAAGAATCAATAAATTATACTCAAAAAAAAAAAAAAGAAAAGAACTTGACACTTGAATAACTAAGCACATCCTGGAAACTCCACAGGTTGAGGACTCTTGGAAACTTGTACCAGATGTCTGCCAACTTTGTCACGTGCACCTTTTCTCTTTGCTGATTTTGCTTTAAACCTTTCACTGTAATAAAACTCCTGTATGAGCACACCTATATGATGAGTCCTGTAAATTTTTAGTGCATAAACAAACCTAGGGGTGCGTTTAGAAACATCTAACAAAATTACATTATGTGAAAATATCATTTGGATTGATGTGTTATACATGATAACAATATAAAAGTTGATTTCACTGAATACCTGTCCTTGATTTTCTTTCGGTCGGTGCTTGTTTTCGAGTTTTCTGTAGACCTATAACAGTTAGAATAAAGACATGAAAGGGATAAGTGAATCAATGATGTCAGAAAATTATGTGACACTACAACATTCCTATTTAGTCAGAATAAGAAATACAGAATCCTAATAATTGACATGTTCTATAGTACCAAAGTTCCAATAAAGGAAAGGAAAGGAAGACATCTCACTGACAAATTTCTCTAACTGAACGGGGTTTAATTTCCTTTTAATACAGTTATGAATCAACCAACTAACTGGGCTAACTGAAAAAAAATATTTTCCATAATATATAAAAACCCAGTGACCTTTAGGGCAGAACGACCAGATTGACCAGAATGGCCAGTGGCTATGATGCACACCATAGCACCCAACCAGCGTGATCTGGGCCAAGTTCACACTCCCCCCCTCCATGCCCCCTTAGCTGGCCCAGCCCCCAATCTGCCCCCAACTCCCTGATCTGGGGCTTGGCCGGCCCCCAACCACCCACGGCCACTCCCTATAGTTGGCCCCCACCCCAATCGGCACCCATCACCCCTGATCACTGCCTAGCTCTCTGGTGCATGTACATTTCGTGCAAGCACAACGAAATAATTATCAGTCCCTTCTGACCCCGACCAGAGTCTCCAGAGGGTTCTGCTAATATTGCAGTCAAGGTGTGTAATTCTCCTTCCAGGGAAGGCAGCACCAGGAGACCTTCCAAGTTAGCTAAAAAGGCGACCTAAGCATTAACGGGATGGTGGCCCTTTGCAGAGGAATGTAGTGAGGCTGCATGGGGATTTTGTGACATTGCAGTGTCTTGCAGATTAGGTGAGCTTTCAATCTCTCTTTAAATGGGGTGGCAAAGAAGACCTGCAGGCTGCCAGGAGCAACAGCGAAGGGTAGGCACATTCACAAACAGAAATACTTTTAAACAAACAGACAGGAAGATCATATTGGGAAACAGAGTAGGTTCCCGGAGGAACGCAAAGATCATTAAAGGGCCATCTTCCATCTTGATATACCTTTGCAAACAATACATAAACAACTTCACGTGAAATGCAAAACAGTTCTGTTGTGGGTTTTCTTTTGGCCATCTTTAAAGTATAATTAGATCCAGCTGGAGGAAAGCTATAGCTTCCAACATTTGACCCCTCGACAGGCCCTGCCTCTGATCCACCCTCATCGGGTAGGGCTGGGGGAACCCCACCTGTGCACAAATTCGTGCCCTAGACCTCTAGTATATAATAAAAAAAGTTCGAATGATTACAGATTTCTTTTTGTTCATTACTAGTCCTTTTAAAATTTCTCATTAAACTAATATCATGGCTCATCTATCATAGGCAGTTGTTGACAGGAAAAAAAGTGAAAGGAATTGTAACCAAAATGTAGGGATATCCATGGGTATACCATCACATTAAACATATATGGAAAAATACTGGTCTTTCTTGATGAAATGTTCTTTCCTACTATTCAGTAAAGTCCTAGTCTTTGTGTCCTATCCAAATGCCAGTGCAGGCTCTACCTGGTTTTGCTCAGTGGATAGAGCTTTGGCCCACAGACTGAAATTTCCCAGGTGTGATTGCAGTCAAGGACAAGTACCTTGGTTGCAGGTACTTTGTCCCTGGTCAGGGTGCATGCAGGAGGCAACCAATCAATGTGTCCCTCTCACGTCAATGTTTCTCTCTGTCTCTCCCTCTCCCTTCCACTCTCTCTAAAAATCAATGGAAAAATGCCTTCCTGTGAGGATTAACAACAACAACTGAAAACATGCCAGCGCACTACCTGGAAAACTATGAGTCACCTTAGATTTCTCTCTCCCCACTAACTCTTACATGCAATCATCACAAAACCTATGGTCTCTGCTTTATTTTGCTACTGTCAACTGCCCTAACCAAACATAAACTCTTACAGATGGCTCTCACAGGGGGGAAAATACTACCAACTATTATTGTTCTTTCTTAAATTAGTAAGATTTGTTAAAGCAAAACAAATTAGAAAGACATAAACCTAGAAAAACACTAACATTTTTATTTATTTATTTATTTATTTATTTATTTATTTATTTATTTATTTATAGCCATATCAATTGATGCAGAAAAAGCACTTGACAAAATTCAACAGCCATTTTTGATAAAAACTCTCAGCAAGGTGGGAATTGAAGGATCATACCTCAACATAATAAAAGCTATATATGACAAACCCGCAGCCAACATCATACTCCATGGACAACAACTAACACCATTTCCCCTAAGAACAGGAACAAGACAAGGATACCCACTCTCACCACTCCTGTTCAACATAGTAACGTAATTATTAGCCATTGCGATTAGACAAGAAGAAATGAAACGCATCCAAATTGAGAAAGAAGGAGTAAAACTGTCCTTATTTGCAGTTGACATGATATTGTACATAAAAAACCCTAAAGACTCCATCAAAAAAACTATTAGACTTAATAAATGAATTCGGAAATGTAGCAGGATAGAAAATTAAGGCCAAGAAATCGATGGCATTTCTAAACACCCATAGTGAACTTGCAGAAAGAGAGACTAAAAAAGCAATCCCTTTTACCATCACACCTAAAAAATTAAGATACCTAGGAATAAACTTAATTAAAGAGGTAAAAGACCTCTACTCAAAAAAACTACAAAACATTGAAAAAAGAGATAGAAGAAGGCAAACAGATTGAAGAACATACCACGTTCTTGGACTGGTAGAATCAACATCATTTAAATGTCCATACTACCCAAAGCAATCTATAAATTCAATGCAGTTCCCATTAAAATACCAACGGCATATTTCATAGATCTAGAACAAACTCTCCAAAAATTCATCTGGAGTAAAAAAAGACCCCGAACAGCTGCAGCAATTCTGAGAAAGAAGAACAAAGTAGGTGGGATCTCAATACCAGATATCAAGCTGTATTACAAAGCCACAGTTCTCAAAACTGCCTGGTACTGCCACAAGAACAAAACTATAGATCAACGGAATAGAATAGAAAACCCAGAAATCAACCCAAACCAATATGCTCAGTTAATATGTGACAATGGAGGCAAGAACATACAATGGAGTCAAGACAGTCTCTTCAATATATGGTGTTGGGAAAATTGGACAGATACATGCACAAAAATGAAATGAGACCACCAACTTACACCATACACAAAAATAAACTCAAAATGGATAAAGGACTTAAATATAAGATGGGAAACCATAAAAATACTAGAGGAATCCAAAGGCAACAAAATCTCAGACATATGCCAAAGCAATTTCTTCACTGATACTGCTCCTAGGGCATTAGAAACTAAAGAGAAAATAAACAAGTGGGACTACATCAAAATACAAAGCTTCTGCACAGCAAAAGAAACCATCAACAAAACAACAAGAAAGCCCACTGCATGGGAGAACATATTTGCCAATGTTATCTCTGGTAAGGTTTTTATCACCAACATTTATAGGGAACTCACACAACTTAACAAAAGGAAGATAAACAACCCAATGAAAAAAATGGGCAAAGGACCTACATAGACACTTTTGAAAAGAGGACATTCAGAAAGCCAAGAGACATATGAAAACATGCTCAAAGTCACTAATCATCCGAGTGATGCAAATCAAAACAACAATGAGGTACCATCTCACACCTGTCAGAATGGCTCTCATCAACAAATCAACAAATGACAAGTGCTGGAGAGGATGCGGAGAAAAAGGAACCCTCCTGCATTGCTGGTGGGAATGCAGACTGGTGCAACCACTGTGGAAAACAGTATGGAGTTTCCTCAAAAAGCTAAAAATGAAACTCCCATTTGACCCAGTGTTCCCCCTTCTAGGAATATATCTCAAGGTAACAGAAACACCAATCAGAAAGGATATATGCACCGCTCTGTTCATAGCAGCACAATTCACCATAGCTAAGATTTGGAAACAGCCTAAGTGCCCATCAGCAGATGAATGGATTAGAAAACTGTAATACATCTACATGATGGAATACTATGCTGCTGTGAAAAAGAAGGAGCTCTTACCATTCCCAACAGCCTGGATGGAACTGGAGAGCATTATGCTAAGTGAAATAAGCCAGTCAATGAAATAAAGATACCACATGAACTCACTCATTTATGGATAATTAACACCATTATAAACTGATGAACAAAAGTAGATACAGAGACACAGCAACATCAAACAGACTGTCAAACTACAGTGAGAAGGCCGGGGAGGGTTGGGAGGATGGGCAAGAGATCAACTGAAGGACTAATATGCATGCATAGAAGCATAACCAATGGACACAAGACACTGGGGGGTATGGGATGCCAGGGGAAAATCAAGGGGAGAAAAAAAAAAGTAGACATATATAATACTCTTTGTAATTTTATCAGCAATAAAACAAAATTTAAAAAGTATTGTTGACACCCAGATTGAATTGTTTGAATATTTATTATCATTATCATTACCAGAGACAACAGAGCATTTGTTCTAAAAAATCCCAGTGTCCTGACAATTATCCAGCTAATGAAGTCAACATATCTCATTCTGTTCTGACTTCTGATGAATCAAGTTGATTATAGTTAGACTTTGTTGGTATAATATGAAAAATTTGCTGTGCTTCTCAACAAGCATTGCCTTTCTGACTTCAGTACTATGGGTAGATATCTTTAAAAAAACAAATCTCATTGGGTTTCTTGCACATGGGTTAAGTGTTGTAGCTCTTATACTTTGCCATTTGTTTGTGCTGCCTGAAAAGTACTGCTGAGTTTCTAGTTTTAGTTATTTTAGTGAGACAAATCACTATGTAATAATAAGTATTCATTTGCTAAATGTAATTCATTCACATTTAAAACTAAACAAAAGACCTGTTTTTAGAACAAGCACAATTTGGTATAATGTGCATATAGAGGAAACATACACCATCCTAACTTAAAATCTTTTTTCTTTTTTACATAAAGATACCATATGGGATTTTAGGGGTCAGGACTAAATAAATGAACTTCCTTTCAAATGATATTTCCCCCGATGTTAAATTGCCTACAATTAACTTTGTTAATAACACTGATTACTATTCTATTAAGAAAGAGATTAAGAAAAACTATACATGCAACTTAAACACTGTTTGGTATTTTTTCCTGCTCTTTCATTATTAAAACTTCCTTACCCCTACTGCATCTATGGTAGGACCACCAAGAGTAATTCACTATTTGAAGTCTTACCAGCAATGCAACCTTCAGATTTTTGGGGTCTCCTTTCTTCTTTATATTTACCAGTAGAAGTTAGTGGTTGTTTACTGGGTACAAAAGAAGGTGTGAAATAATATTACTTTTTAATATTTATATAAAAATATTTTCCAAATGTAATAAGTTCTTAGAATATTTCAGATAATGTCAGAACTGATAGTAAAACTTTAATTATCCCATACAATTTAAAATTGTAAGTTATATAACTGCTTTATGAAGTATGTAATGAAAAAAAAAGATATCACAGTCATGAGTTGAGGAAAGTATAGCTCAGTGAATTTATTAGAATCAGCTTAACATAATGGCAAATGTCACAGATCCTAGTGCTATAATGACCAGCTCTTTGTTATCAAAAAGGTCACATTTTTGGCTCAAGTTCCTCCTCTACAAAATATGAATATTACTACCTTAATTCAGAGAGGAAGATTAAATGAGATAATAGAGCAAAAACATATGCTAAGAAAACAGTGAAGAAAAGAAAAAAGAGTTATGAACTTCATTTGTTGTAACTCATTTTGGTTCCCAAAAAAAACCCCAATGTGGGAATTTCCTCCTATTTGTCAATTCTGGTTGTTATCTTTTAAATAAAATCTTTATCATTTTATATTTTTAAAATGGTATCTCATTATTTGTTGATTTTCATTTTTCTGATTACCAGGCAAGGATCAATCTCCGTAGTAAAAATTTAAAATTTGTTAATCATGAATATTTGCTCAAATTGGAATTTGTTTTATAGGAAAAGAGTAATTACCTACTATTAAATACTGCTGTCGGCTTACCTATCAGAGTCTTCACTCTCCATAATAGGAAGCTGCTGCTTATCAGTCTGTTCAACTTTGCTTTTCTGACTCCATCCACCACTGTCCGCAGCAGCAGCAGCAGCATGATCCCTTTTTCCTGACACTTTCCTTTCACTGCTTTTCTGCTTTTTTTCTTCTTTAACCTTTGATGAAAGTTTGATATTAAGGATATTGTTACTACCTTATTCATTAAAAAGACTGTGTTTTCATTAATGTTATCATTTGACTCTTAGTCGCATTGACATGACTTTAATCAATAAAAATATTTTGTGTGTTTTTCATTATAGGCCATTGAAGCTTTCAATTCTTCTTCATTTCTGTTTCAGTAAAGGAGCAGAATTTTCCAAGATTTGTAAAATTGCTGCCTGAATTTTGTGCTCCTATTCATATCACATCCACACTCTGTTACCTAACACCCCCCTTACCCTCCCCCCACCCAATTTGTCTAGCAGAGACAGAGCAATAATAGGACAAAAACGCAAAATGTGTCCTCTTCTGTCTGTCCCACCTGGGTCTTGCATTACAGTCAGTTTTAGAGGGTGTGACATTGTCCCTCACAAACAAATAGGAAGCTTTCCTGTGTTTGCACGAAGCTATTCCTTCCCCCTTAGACTTTTCCAATTCTTTTTTCCTTAAGATCTTTGAGGGCATGAAAGGAGTGGTGGTATTCATAAAATATATGAACCAAAGTTCACCACAGCACTGGAGCAGAGTGAAACCAATGGATTGTTGGTTAATGGACAATTCTGGAAAATGAGTAATACAATCACTATACAGTTTTATCGCTAGAGGACACAGAAGTAGTTATCTACTTACTTTAGCCCCATATTTACTGATAACAGAAATAAAACCAAGGTTAAGTGACCTATCCAACCTTCGTATGGATGCAGTTCCTTGCATTTTATGGCACCAAAAGAAAGGGTATCTATACTAATAATAGCCTAGGGCCTTCACGACCTAAATGACCAGATGGATGACCGGTCACCAGGAAGTGCATGGAGCACCTCTCAGTCCCTCCCCCGCGGTCCACAGGCTTCTATCAAAGCAAGGCTGGTGGCAGGCGGGTGGGTGGGGCGGTGGGGGGTGAGCCCGGGGAGCTGGGGATCAGGCCTGAATATAGGCCTGGAGAGAGAGGCAGGTCCTGATCAGCAACTGCTGTGGAGGCTATGGATCAGGCCCGGAGATAGGCCTGGAGAGAAAGGCAGGGCCTGATCAGCAGCCATTGAGGAGGCTGTAGATCAGGCCTGGAGATAGGTCCAGAGAGAGAGAGAGAGACAGCTGGAATTCCCAGAAGAGTCAATGGCTGCCTAGGAGGCGGAGCTTTTGATGCTGACTGGCATAGAAACTGACCAATCAGAACCTAATCTGGGTGAACTGCAAAGGCAGGACCTAAGGTGGGGGCTGAGGAGGGGTTTATGGGCAACAGCTATTTGGTGTAAGGGGTAAGAAAGTGGTTCAATTTTTTAATAACTGGTTTGGCAGTATAGTGCATATGTCTGGCTATCAGTCCAGATATAGGGATTATGTATTTTTGTCTGCAAAGAGCATCTCCTCCTGCTGAAAAAGCTCCCCCCCGCCACCCATTTAAGCAATCCTATCCTATATAGTGTATCTATACTAATAAAAGGGTAATATGCTAATTAGACTGGGTCAACTGGCCATCTTCCAGATGTCCGACTTCCTTCCGCACAAAGCCATGGTGGTGAGGGCCAAGGCAGAGGCAGTTAGGGGGGATCAGGCCGGTAGGGAAGGGCAGTTGGGGGTGAGATCAGGCCAGGAAGGGGAGGGTAGTTGGGGGTGAGATCAGGCCAGCAGGGGAGGGCAGTTGGGATTGAGATCAGGCCAGCAGGGGAGAGCAGTTAGGGGCGACCAGGCTGGTGGGGGGGCAGTGAGGGGCAACCAGGCAGGCAGGGGACAGCAGTTGGGGGCAATCAGGCAGGCTGACAGAGAGGTTAGGGGCGATCAGGCAGGCAGGCAGAAGGGTTAGGGGCAATCAGGCAGGCAGGCAGAGTGGTTAGGAATGATCAGGCAGGCAGGCAGGCAGGCAGGTGAGCGGTTCGGAGCCAGTGGTCCCAGATTGTGAGAGGAATGTCCGATTGGAGGGGGTGCAGGCTGGACTGAGGGACCCCCACCCTCACCCCCGTGCATGAATTTCATGCACCGGGCCTCTAGTAATTCTATAATGCTGAATCAGATAAATAAACAGAAAATTTCACCAAATTAAGCAGGCAAATTAAGCATGACTTTTAAAAAGTAATTTAATGCCTTATTGTACTGAGAGGGCTCATCTGCTTTTTCTTATGAAGGAGCATCATATCTCAATCTTTTTCCATTTTAAAAGTCAATGCACCTCAAAACTCAGTTTTCTCCTTTAGAAACAAATACTGATCTTATTGCAAATAATTTATGTGATCTACATGATTACATCATACATGTCAAAATGACAATCACCGTGCTTTTATATTTGACAGGTATTCTACAGCTTTTTATGGTTTTTAATCTTTCCATTACAGTTCACAATATTATTTATATTGGTTTCAGTTGTGCCGCATAGTGGTTAGATAATCAAATACTTTACAAAGTGATCACCTGATATCTTAATACCCACCTGACTCCATTCATACTTATTGCAATATGACTGAATACATTCTCTATGCCGTACTTGACATTCTGTGACTATTCTATAACTATGAATTGGTACTTGTTGAACCCTTTACTTTTGACCCAATCCACCAACCCTCTTCCCTCTGGCATCCATCAGTCAGATCTCTGTCATCTATGAATCTCAAAATTATTAGTTCATCTATTTTGCTCTTTACATTCCACATATGAATGAGATCAGATGTGACTTATCTTCCTCTGTGTGATGTATTTCACTCAGCATAATACCCTCTAGGTCCATCCATGCTGTCACAAACAGCAAGGATTCATTTTTTTTCATGGCAGTACCATACTTTATTAAACAACGTAATGTAAAGCTTTGAGTCACCAGAAACACCTGAGAGTGGTGATAAAAAACATGCATGGAAGTATATATGTTTGTTATTAAAATATCTCAATAAAATTGCAATGTTGATGTACAGTGCAGGTGGGTAATTGAAATATTGGGGAGACCAATTTGTAAAGTATGTGATTATCTAACCACTATGCTGGACATGTAAAACTAATACAATGTAAACTGTAATGTAAACTGTAACTAAAAATAAACTAAAATAAAAATACCTGGGTGGTACGACATAAACAGAAGGACTTGTATGCATGCATATATAAGGATAACCAATGAACACAGACATTGGGGGGGGGTAGAGGGGAGGGCATGTGCGGGGTGGGGGGGAGGAGTGGCTGGGGTCAGGTCAATGGGGAGGAAAAGGAGACATATGTACTACTATTTGTAATACTTTAAACAATAAATAAATACATTTAATAAATAAATAAATATCAGGATGCGATCACATTGGAATTCTAAGTTCCAAGGTTTTGAGTAAACCATAGAAGATGGCACACAGTATAGTCCAAAAATAGATGAGTTTAGCTGGGTATTTTGTTTATATCCATTCTCTCATATTTTCCTTCCATTTTATTGTTTCTGGGATTCAACCTATGGGTATTTTTAAAATTCATTTCAGAGAGACAGGGAGAGAGAAGGACAGAGAGGAAGGTTGATGAGGCGAGGCTCACCTGCACACCGGCACCAGGGGATCCAGTCGCAACTAGGGCATGTGCCTGACTCTGAATTCAACCAGGGACCTCTTGTTTCATGGGTCAACCACTGATCCACATTGGTTGGGCCATTAGATATAACTTATATTTAAGCTACTGGACTTAAAAATTATATACCTAGTGCTTATTACATCAATGGATAGACCTACCAAATACAATCAAGAAGATAACAGCATCCTTGAAGGACATATTTTACCAAATAAAGTTCATTGATATTTTCACAGTATTACATCCTAAAACTGTAAAAAGTGCACAAGGAACATTATCCAGGATAGACCATGAGTTAGACCATAAGGACAGCCTCAGTACATTTAAAAAGATTGCAATCATTTCACACATCTTCTCCAACAATAATGGTATCAAACCACAAATCAATTCCAAAAAAATAACAACAAAACACTAAAATCACACAAACACATGGAGGCTAAATAACCTGTTAGTAAACTGTGAATGGGTTGGCAGGGATATTAAGGTAGAAATCAAAAGATACCTTGAGACAAATGAAATGAGAACATGACAACTCAAAATCTATGGGACATAGTGAGCACAGTCCTAAGAGGCAAATTCACAGCAATGCAGGCCGACCTCAAGAAACAGGAGTAATCTCAAATTAACAATGTAACCTTTCACCAGAATACCTGTTTTAAATGAGACTATTGGATCTTTTTAAACGTGTAACATGATCTCAATTTGATCGGTTGATTAATTATTAATATGAGAGTATTCTTTTTGTAGTGAGTAAAGTTCACCAAAAATAAAATAAACCATTTTTAAGTGAAAAATTAGATACATTTACAATGTTGTACAATGATGACCTCTATCTAGTTCCAAAATTTGTCATCACTCCAGAAGGGGGACTTCTATCCCATGAAATGATAACTCCCCCTTCCCCCTATCACAGTCTCTGATTTCTGTCTCCATGTAGTCACTTATTGTGGAAATTACATATAAAAGGAATCATGCAATAACATAAACATATTTTCTCCCCTGGCCTGTGTTGTTCAGTTGGTTGGAGTGATGTCCCATGTACTAAAGGGTTACAAATTCAATTCTCAGTCAGGGCACATACACAGGTTGTCAGTTCAATTCCAGTTGGGGCTTATGGGGAAGGAAACCAATCCATTCACGTTTCTTTCTCATATCAATGATTCTCTCTCTCTCTCTCTCTCTCTCTCTCTCTCTCTCTCTCTCTCTCACTGTCTCCGTCCCCTGTGTAACCCTTCCTCTTTCTCTAAAGTCAGTTTTTAAAAAGGCATATCTCTATTGAGAATTTAACAATAAAAAGACTAATTTTGCATTACAAACATAAATAAATGATAGTTAATAGTTAGGCTGCCACAACATTATAAGAGTAAGTGCCACACAAAATAAAATTGACAGCAGGGCCGAAACCGGTTTGGCTCAGTGGATGGAGAGACGGCCTGTGGACTGAAAGGCCCCCGGTTCGATTCCGGTCAAGGCATGTAGCTTTGTTGTGGGCACATCCCCAGTGTGAGGTATGCAGGAGGAAGCTGATCGATGTTTCTCTCTCATCGATGTTTCTAATTCTCTATCTCTCTCCCTTCCTCTCTGTAAAAAAGTCAATAAAATATATTTTTAAAAAACTGATAGCAGGAAAATTAATTTCACAAGGGAGCACTTTACCTTCAAGTCTTCATTGTGTGATGTAGGCCTTGAATCATCAATGCCAAGTTTGCTGCAAAGTCTTTATAGTAAAATATACAAGAAAAATGAGTAAGTCCATTTCTTTAGAACAAGCAACAAAAAATTTAAGTGAAAGGTAAGCTATCTGCATATCAAATAATGATTCTTGATAAAATTAACGGTAGGGCTCTACTTACATAAAGGTTTTAGTGTTACCCAACTCCATTTCTGATTTGATATCTAGTCCTGCCCCTGGCCAACCCTCCATGTATATCAGAAGCACATCAGCTAATTGGGAAACCAGATGAAGGGGAGAAAACTTCTGCCTTGGGCCATGGATCTATGTGGTTCATCAATCTCCATTGCCTAGGACTCAAGGGGACCTAAGCCCCACTCTGTGAGCCAGAGTTCACATAGATGAGACCATAGTCCTTTATGCGATCAAAAGAATCTTCCCAGTGGCTCAAAATCTTTGCATATTTTTCTAAAGAAACCTTGAATACCGCTAATTCCTCCAATTAAACAACCAAGCAAAAGAGCAGCAACCTCTTCAGGACATCCTGAGCCCCATATTTTAATCTGCCTTTCTGGAGAAGAACCACATTCAGTGTCCTTCTTCTTAAAACATAACTTTAACTTCTCATAAACTTCAATATTTTCCTCTCTTTTCCAAAACTCTTATTTCAAACCGAACCCAGTGAAAATGGAACTGCTAGTTCCATTGTTATCCTCTATTAACTGTGTTCGCAACCCACTCTATATATTTCTATTATGAAAACTCACCTACAGAATGAAAAAAAAGGGAAGAGCATTGCATTTAGCAACCTGAATTTACATCTCTGTTCCACCACTTATTATTTCAATGGGTCACTTTAATGGGCTTCCAATACTCCATGTGAACAACTACTTGGCCACGATGTCAAACACAGGTTGAAGTACTAGAGAAGGTTTTGTTTAATTAATTGCTAGGCTTCCTTAAAATTATAATTTTCAATGTGTCTTTAATTCTGTCTATAGAAAAATGGAGAACACCATAGCTGGCAGAATTGGAAAGAATAACCCAGAGAAAGAAACACAATAAAATCAGAGAATTAACTAATATAAATCAAAAACTCATGCAAGAGGGAAAAAAGACTAGAGGAACAAAGAAAAAACCTCAAACAACTTGGCAAATGTACTACCCTAAAGAGAAAACCAGACTCTGAAGTCAGTAAATAGAGGAATCTATTAGAAATATACTCTAAACATATGCTTAATTAAGATAACATGATCTACACATATTCTTTACTTAGGGATAAATAATTCGTTCCAAGAAATATAGATAGCATTTTACCTAAAAACCCTTGCCTGAGTGGGCCTTGCTTAGGTAAGACCTTTAGTTCTGTGGCCATAGTGAACCGAGATGGGCCCTAAAAGCTTTGGTGGGAAAAACAAGGTCCTATTTACCACTTCAGTTGTCAAGGAGAGTAAGATAAATGCTTGGACTCACTGGGCCTCTTAGAAACACTCTAAATCAGAGTTCATACACAATCAGATTTGATTTTCGGAGATGATCTTATTTGCAACTTTATCTCCATAGCAGAGCTACACGGGAACTTATCAGTGTATGTTGAGGGACAACAGAACAATTTGGGAGCCAAGCTGTTTGACAGTCACATCAGGGCCCAGCCCCTTGCCTCCTATGGAATCCTGGGTCAATTCATCCATCTCCCTGAATCACAGTTGCCTCATTAATAAAAAGTGGGTTACATTAGCCCAGCTACTTTGCCAAGCTATTGTGATGACTATATAACACAGGTTAATTATATAAATAGGCTCTAGCCCACAGTAGAACACTCTAGAAATGTTATTTTATTTCCTCTGAATTCCCTTAATTAACATATAATTCTGAAAAATCCATAAAATCCTACCTGCTTAAAGAGTCTTCTTCAGAGGTATCAAGCACTGTTTTTTAAAAAAAGTAAAATACATTTTAAAGCAATAAAAATACAGAACCTTCAAAGTGCTGGACTAATACATTGCTAGAAAGTATACCTTTGGGGCCTCCCCTGAAGATTATACTGGAGTGAACACTAATCATATTATTGGTAACCATTAATACATAAGAACATTTACTTTTTCTTTTTAAATATATCAAACACACACACACACACAGGAAAATGGGATGTATCAGAGTTTGATACCTTCCCGTAAACTGCGATGTACAATGAGCATAATCCTAACCAAAAAACCATCAGACTGACAGAAAATTATGTCATTACTGGAAGCAGAACCATCGACTAACCAAGTCAAACTTAAATAGCTTGAGTTTTTTGCACTCCTCCTATTAGCAGCAGTCAGAAGAGAGCATACTGATTTTGCCGTAACACAATACAAACTGTCTAGCTCTTCAGTAAAGACTAGCTAATTTAAGATGAAACACTCTATCACAAGGAAGCTTAATCATCAGACACCATACTTTGCAGCACAGCTACACATAGGACAGAGACTCTTTCTGGCCGCATTTCATATTGCAAGATTAGTAGGTAAAACTTTGTGATTCCAGTTGTATAAAGTAGATTCCCTTGCGACTGTCTCCTTGCATTACTAGAGTGTGTCTGTTCCCACCGCATAGAGCAGGGTGGTCCAGACAGTTAGTGCTCTGAATCAGTGCATAGGTCATTTTTCTCAACCCTCTCCCTTAGGTGACAAGTGCCTATAGATATTGTTCACTTTCAGCTTGTATGGGACATGTCATCAGATCCGATGCTGATGAACAACAACAACAAATAATTAAGATCAAAAACACCTTGGATAACCAGATCCATTTACCTTGGAATTTTCATTTGTTAAACATGCAAAAAGATGCCCACTGTATGAATCCAACCATACAATATTCAGGAAAAGGCAGATCTATGGAGACTAAGAAAGATCAGTGTTTCCCAGGGATTAGGGAGAAGGGAGGGATGAATAAGCAAAGCACAGAGGAGTTCTAGGATAGTGAAATGATTCTGTATGACACTGTAATGGTGGGTATGTGCCATCATACACTTTCAGTGCACATCCATCCATTGCTATAAATGTCCCTCTCTGGTGCAGGATGTAAAAAATGAGCAAGGCTGTGTGTTTGGGGCTGTGTGGTTTATGGGCGCACACTGTACCTTCCGCTCAATCTGACTGTGCACCTAACACTGCTCTAAAGAATAAGTCTTAGTAATTTTCTTCAAAATAATGTATCCCCTGAATCGTCTATTAGCATATATCAACATATTTATTCTGTTTTCAAGAAACAGTCACCTTAAAAATTAAGATAGAGATCCAAATATAAGAAAATGGGGATTATCCTCACAATGGCATGTAGCATATGGAAAGATATAAATAAAACAAATAGTGTTAAATGTATACATATTGGGACAAGAAAATAGCTAATAAATAGTATTGAATAGCTTGCTTTGTAATCATAAACAGGAATTTAGTGAAATATAAATAAAAATTAATCATGCATATAATTAAAGGACACTTTTTATTCTATTAAATCAGAAATCATTATACTGATTTTATGTAAAAATTATCTTGAAATATTAATTGGATAAAAAGGAAAGCTGATCATTGCCTAATATTGCCCTAGGAATTTATGTACAAATACCTGTGAAATACTCACCAAGAGTCACAAAAGTGGCCAGCATTGCAAGCAATTATAGATGATGCGACTGAAAGCAGTACCATGTTATATTATCATATTACTTGCTTTAAAAACAAAATTATAGGCCAAAGCCAAAAATCCAGTCAGGGCTATACCTGCTGTGCAGAAACATTTCATGCAGCAGGCCAGAGTCGGCTATCCTTAGAAAGTCCTGCTTAAATGGCTACCCTTCAGTTGCTCTCTGAAAACCTGCATCTGGGGAGGGTTTCCCCCTTTCCTTAACTGAGACGAGTGGCTCCCTGAGCCTAAATATTTTGTATAACCAATGTGGTCCATGCTGAACACTTACTTTCCTTCTTGGAATCTAGAATTTTGGAGCATGTGATTGGGAAGATGCCTATGTGACTAGTATGCCATAGAAACCTTGGTACTGAGGGTAACAAGACTGGTATATAATATATTTCATGTGTGTGGTCTAAATTTGACACTTCGCCCGAACCATTTTGGCTCAGTGGATAGAGCATCGGCCTGCGGACTGAGGGGTCCCAGGTTCAATTCTGGTCAATGGCATGTACCTGGGTTGCGGGCACGTCCCCAGTAGGAGATGTGCAGGAGGAGGCTTGTCGATGTTTCTCTCTCATCAATGTTTCTAACTCTCTATCTCTCTCCCTTACTCTCTGTAAAGAATCAATAAATTATACTCAAAAAAAAAAAGAAAAGAACTTGACACTTGAATAACTAAGCACATCCTGGAAACTCCACAGGTTGAGGACTCTTGGAAACTTGTACCAGATGTCTGCCAACTTTGTCACGTGCACCTTTTCTCTTTGCTGATTTTGCTTTAAACCTTTCACTGTAATAAAACTCCTGTATGAGCACACCTATATGATGAGTCCTGTAAATTTTTAGTGCATAAACAAACCTAGGGGTGCGTTTAGAAACATCTAACAAAATTACATTATGTGAAAATATCATTTGGATTGATGTGTTATACATGATTACAATATAAAAGTTGATTTCACTGAATACCTGTCCTTGATTTTCTTTCGGTCGGTGCATGTTTTCGAGTTTTCTGTAGACCTATAACAGTTAGAATAAAGACATGAAAGGGATAAGTGAATCAATGATGTCAGAAAATTATGTGACACTACAACATTCCTATTTAGTCAGAATAAGAAATACAGAATCCTAATAATTGACATGTTCTATAGTATCAAAGTTCCAATAAAGGAAAGGAAAGGAAGACATCTCACTGACAAATTTCTCTAACTGAACAGGGTTTAATTTCCTTTTAATACAGTTATGAATCAACCAACTAACTGGGCTAACTGAAAAAAAATATTTTCCATAATATATAAAAACCCAGTGACCTTTAGGGCAGAACGACCAGATTGACCAGAATGGCCAGTGGCTATGATGCACACCATAGCACCCAACCAGCGTGATCTGGGCCGAGTTCACACTCCCCCCCTCCATGCCCCCTTAGCTGGCCCAGCCCCCAATCTGCCCCCAACTCCCTGATCTGGGGCTTGGCCGGCCCCCAACCACCCACGGCCACTCCCTATAGTTGGCCCCCACCCCAATCGGCCCCCATCACCCCTGATCACTGCCTAGCTCTCTGGTGCATGTACATTTCGTGCAAGCACAACGAAATAATTATCAGTCCCTTCTGACCCCGACCAGAGTCTCCAGAGTGCTCTACTAATATTGCAGTCAAGGTGTGTAATTCTCCCTCCAGGGAAGGCAGCACCAGGAGACCTTCCAAGTTAGCTAAAATGCGACCTAAGCATTAACGGGATGGTGGCCCTTTGCAGAGGAATGTAGTGAGGCTGCATGGGGATTTTGTCACATTGCAGTGTCTTGCAGATTAGGTGAGCTTTCAATCTCTCTTTAAATGGGGTGGCAAAGAAGACCTGCAGGCTGCCAGGAGCAACAGCGAAGGGTAGGCACATTCACAAACAGAAATACTTTTAAACAAACAGACAGGAAGATCATATTGGGCAACAGAGTAGAGTCCCGGGAAGAACGCAAAAATCATTAAAGGGCCATCTTCCATCTTGATATACCTTTGCAAACAATACATAAACAACTTCACGTGAAATGCAAAACAGTTCTGTTGTGGGTTTTCTTTTGGCCATCTTTAAAGTATAATGAGATCCAGCTGGAGGAAAGCTATAGCTTCCAACATTTGACCCCTCGACAGGCCCTGCCTCTGATCCACCCTCATCGGGGAGGGCTGGGGGAACCCCACCTGTGCACAAATTCGTGCACTAGGCCTCTAGTATATAATAAAAAAAGTTCGAATGATTACAGATTTCTTTTTGTTCATTACTAATCCTTTTAAAATATCTCATTAAACTAATATCATGGCTCATCTATCATAGGCAGTTGTTGACAGGAAAAAAAAGTGAAAGGAATTGTAACCAAAATGTAGGGATATCCATGGGTATACCATCACATTAAACATATATGGAAAAATACTGGTCTTTCTTGATGAAATGTTCTTTCCTACTATTCAGCAAAGTCCTAGTCTTTGTGTCCTATCCAAATGCCAGTGCAGGCTCTACCTGGTTTTGCTCAGTGGATAGAGCTTTGGCCCACAGACTGAAATTTCCCAGGTGTGATTGCAGTCAAGGACAAGTACCTTGGTTGCAGGTACTTTGTCCCTGGTCAGGGTGCATGCAGGAGGCAACCAATCAATGTGTCCCTCTCACGTCAATGTTTCTCTCTGTCTCTCCCTCTCCCTTCCACTCTCTCTAAAAATCAATGGAAAAATACCTTCCTGTGAGGATTAACAACAACAACTGAAAACATGCCAGTGCACTACCTGGAAAACTATGAGTCACCTTAGATTTCTCTCTCCCCACTTACTCTTACATGCAATCATCACAAAACCTATGGTCTCTGCTTTATTTTGCTACTGTCAACTGCCCTAACCAAACATAAACTCTTACAGATGGCTCTCACAGGGGGGAAAATACTACCAACTATTATTGTTCTTTCTTAAATTAGTAAGATTTGTTAAAGCAAAACAAATTAGAAAGACATAAACCTAGAAAAACACTAACATTTTTATTTATTTATTTATTTATTTATTTATTTATTTATTTATTTATAGCCATATCAATTGATGCAGAAAAAGCACTTGACAAAATTCAACAGCCATTTTTGATAAAAACTCTCAGCAAGGTGGGAATTGAAGGATCATACCTCAACATAATAAAAGCTATATATGACAAACCCGCAGCCAACATCATACTCCATGGACAACAACTAACACCATTTCCCCTAAGAACAGGAACAAGACAAGGATACCCACTCTCACCACTCCTGTTCAACATAGTAACGTAATTATTAGCCATTGCGATTAGACAAGAAGAAATGAAACGCATCCAAATTGAGAAAGAAGGAGTAAAACTGTCCTTATTTGCAGTTGACATGATATTGTACATAAAAAACCCTAAAGACTCCATCAAAAAAACTATTAGACTTAATAAATGAATTCGGAAATGTAGCAGGATAGAAAATTAAGGCCAAGAAATCGATGGCATTTCTAAACACCCATAGTGAACTTGCAGAAAGAGAGACTAAAAAAGCAATCCCTTTTACCATCACACCTAAAAAATTAAGATACCTAGGAATAAACTTAATTAAAGAGGTAAAAGACCTCTACTCAAAAAAACTACAAAACATTGAAAAAAGAGATAGAAGAAGGCAAACAGATTGAAGAACATACCACGTTCTTGGACTGGTAGAATCAACATCATTTAAATGTCCATACTACCCAAAGCAATCTATAAATTCAATGCAGTTCCCATTAAAATACCAACGGCATATTTCATAGATCTAGAACAAACTCTCCAAAAATTCATCTGGAGTAAAAAAAGACCCCGAACAGCTGCAGCAATTCTGAGAAAGAAGAACAAAGTAGGTGGGATCTCAATACCAGATATCAAGCTGTATTACAAAGCCACAGTTCTCAAAACTGCCTGGTACTGCCACAAGAACAAAACTATAGATCAACGGAATAGAATAGAAAACCCAGAAATCAACCCAAACCAATATGCTCAGTTAATATGTGACAATGGAGGCAAGAACATACAATGGAGTCAAGACAGTCTCTTCAATATATGGTGTTGGGAAAATTGGACAGATACATGCACAAAAATGAAATGAGACCACCAACTTACACCATACACAAAAATAAACTCAAAATGGATAAAGGACTTAAATATAAGATGGGAAACCATAAAAATACTAGAGGAATCCAAAGGCAACAAAATCTCAGACATATGCCAAAGCAATTTCTTCACTGATACTGCTCCTAGGGCATTAGAAACTAAAGAGAAAATAAACAAGTGGGACTACATCAAAATACAAAGCTTCTGCACAGCAAAAGAAACCATCAACAAAACAACAAGAAAGCCCACTGCATGGGAGAACATATTTGCCAATGTTATCTCTGGTAAGGTTTTTATCACCAACATTTATAGGGAACTCACACAACTTAACAAAAGGAAGATAAACAACCCAATGAAAAAAATGGGCAAAGGACCTACATAGACACTTTTGAAAAGAGGACATTCAGAAAGCCAAGAGACATATGAAAACATGCTCAAAGTCACTAATCATCCGAGTGATGCAAATCAAAACAACAATGAGGTACCATCTCACACCTGTCAGAATGGCTCTCATCAACAAATCAACAAATGACAAGTGCTGGAGAGGATGCGGAGAAAAAGGAACCCTCCTGCATTGCTGGTGGGAATGCAGACTGGTGCAACCACTGTGGAAAACAGTATGGAGTTTCCTCAAAAAGCTAAAAATGAAACTCCCATTTGACCCAGTGTTCCCCCTTCTAGGAATATATCTCAAGGTAACAGAAACACCAATCAGAAAGGATATATGCACCGCTCTGTTCATAGCAGCACAATTCACCATAGCTAAGATTTGGAAACAGCCTAAGTGCCCATCAGCAGATGAATGGATTAGAAAACTGTAATACATCTACATGATGGAATACTATGCTGCTGTGAAAAAGAAGGAGCTCTTACCATTCCCAACAGCCTGGATGGAACTGGAGAGCATTATGCTAAGTGAAATAAGCCAGTCAATGAAATAAAGATACCACATGAACTCACTCATTTATGGATAATTAACACCATTATAAACTGATGAACAAAAGTAGATACAGAGACACAGCAACATCAAACAGACTGTCAAACTACAGTGAGAAGGCCGGGGAGGGTTGGGAGGATGGGCAAGAGATCAACTGAAGGACTAATATGCATGCATAGAAGCATAACCAATGGACACAAGACACTGGGGGGTATGGGATGCCAGGGGAAAATCAAGGGGAGAAAAAAAAAAGTAGACATATATAATACTCTTTGTAATTTTATCAGCAATAAAACAAAATTTAAAAAGTATTGTTGACACCCAGATTGAATTGTTTGAATATTTATTATCATTATCATTACCAGAGACAACAGAGCATTTGTTCTAAAAAATCCCAGTGTCCTGACAATTATCCAGCTAATGAAGTCAACATATCTCATTCTGTTCTGACTTCTGATGAATCAAGTTGATTATAGTTAGACTTTGTTGGTATAATATGAAAAATTTGCTGTGCTTCTCAACAAGCATTGCCTTTCTGACTTCAGTACTATGGGTAGATATCTTTAAAAAAACAAATCTCATTGGGTTTCTTGCACATGGGTTAAGTGTTGTAGCTCTTATACTTTGCCATTTGTTTGTGCTGCCTGAAAAGTACTGCTGAGTTTCTAGTTTTAGTTATTTTAGTGAGACAAATCACTATGTAATAATAAGTATTCATTTGCTAAATGTAATTCATTCACATTTAAAACTAAACAAAAGACCTGTTTTTAGAACAAGCACAATTTGGTATAATGTGCATATAGAGGAAACATACACCATCCTAACTTAAAATCTTTTTTATTTTTTACATAAAGATACCATATGGGATTTTAGGGGTCAGGACTAAATAAATGAACTTCCTTTCAAATGATATTTCCCCCGATGTTAAATTGCCTACAATTAACTTTGTTAATAACACTGATTACTATTCTATTAAGAAAGAGATTAAGAAAAACTATACATGCAACTTAAACACTGTTTGGTATTTTTTCCTGCTCTTTCATTATTAAAACTTCCTTACCCCTACTGCATCTATGGTAGGACCACCAAGAGTAATTCACTATTTGAAGTCTTACCAGCAATGCAACCTTCAGATTTTTGGGGTCTCCTTTCTTCTTTATATTTACCAGTAGAAGTTAGTGGTTGTTTACTGGGTACAAAAGAAGGTGTGAAATAATATTACTTTTTAATATTTATATAAAAATATTTTCCAAATGTAATAAGTTCTTAGAATATTTCAGATAATGTCAGAACTGATAGTAAAACTTTAATTATCCCATACAATTTAAAATTGTAAGTTATATAACTGCTTTATGAAGTATGTAATGAAAAAAAAAGATATCACAGTCATGAGTTGAGGAAAGTATAGCTCAGTGAATTAATTAGAGTCAGCTTAACATAATGGCAAATGTCACAGATCCTAGTGCTATAATGACCAGCTCTTTGTTATCAAAAAGGTCACATTTTTGGCTCAAGTTCCTCCTCTACAAAATATGAATATTACTACCTTAATTCAGAGAGGAAGATTAAATGAGATAATAGAGCAAAAACATATGCTAAGAAAACAGTGAAGAAAAGAAAAAAGAGTTATGAACTTCATTTGTTGTAACTCATTTTGGTTCCCAAAAAAAACCCCAATGTGGGAATTTCCTCCTATTTGTCAATTCTGGTTGTTATCTTTTAAATAAAATCTTTATCATTTTATATTTTTAAAATGGTATCTCATTATTTGTTGATTTTCATTTTTCTGATTACCAGGCAAGGATCAATCTCCGTAGTAAAAATTTAAAATTTGTTAATCATGAATATTTGCTCAAATTGGAATTTGTTTTATAGGAAAAGAGTAATTACCTACTATTAAATACTGCTGTCGGCTTACCTATCAGAGTCTTCACTCTCCATAATAGGAAGCTGCTGCTTATCAGTCTGTTCAACTTTGCTTTTCTGACTCCATCCACCACTGTCCGCAGCAGCAGCAGCAGCATGATCCCTTTTTCCTGACACTTTCCTTTCACTGCTTTTCTGCTTTTTTTCTTCTTTAACCTTTGATGAAAGTTTGATATTAAGGATATTGTTACTACCTTATTCATTAAAAAGACTGTGTTTTCATTAATGTTATCATTTGACTCTTAGTCGCATTGACATGACTTTAATCAATAAAAATATTTTGTGTGTTTTTCATTATAGGCCATTGAAGCTTTCAATTCTTCTTCATTTCTGTTTCAGTAAAGGAGCAGAATTTTCCAAGATTTGTAAAATTGCTGCCTGAATTTTGTGCTCCTATTCATATCACATCCACACTCTGTTACCTAACACCCCCCTTACCCTCCCCCCACCCAATTTGTCTAGCAGAGACAGAGCAATAATAGGACAAAAACGCAAAATGTGTCCTCTTCTGTCTGTCCCACCTGGGTCTTGCATTACAGTCAGTTTTAGAGGGTGTGACATTGTCCCTCACAAACAAATAGGAAGCTTTCCTGTGTTTGCACGAAGCTATTCCTTCCCCCTTAGACTTTTCCAATTCTTTTTTCCTTAAGATCTTTGAGGGCATGAAAGGAGTGGTGGTATTCATAAAATATATGAACCAAAGTTCACCACAGCACTGGAGCAGAGTGAAACCAATGGATTGTTGGTTAATGGACAATTCTGGAAAATGAGTAATACAATCACTATACAGTTTTATCGCTAGAGGACACAGAAGTAGTTATCTACTTACTTTAGCCCCATATTTACTGATAACAGAAATAAAACCAAGGTTAAGTGACCTATCCAACCTTCGTATGGATGCAGTTCCTTGCATTTTATGGCACCAAAAGAAAGGGTATCTATACTAATAATAGCCTAGGGCCTTCACGACCTAAATGACCAGATGGATGACCGGTCACCAGGAAGTGCATGGAGCACCTCTCAGTCCCTCCCCCGCGGTCCACAGGCTTCTATCAAAGCAAGGCTGGTGGCAGGCGGGTGGGTGGGGCGGTGGGGGGTGAGCCCGGGGAGCTGGGGATCAGGCCTGAATATAGGCCTGGAGAGAGAGGCAGGTCCTGATCAGCAACTGCTGTGGAGGCTATGGATCAGGCCCGGAGATAGGCCTGGAGAGAAAGGCAGGGCCTGATCAGCAGCCATTGAGGAGGCTGTAGATCAGGCCTGGAGATAGGTCCAGAGAGAGAGAGAGAGACAGCTGGAATTCCCAGAAGAGTCAATGGCTGCCTAGGAGGCGGAGCTTTTGATGCTGACTGGCATAGAAACTGACCAATCAGAACCTAATCTGGGTGAACTGCAAAGGCAGGACCTAAGGTGGGGGCTGAGGAGGGGTTTATGGGCAACAGCTATTTGGTGTAAGGGGTAAGAAAGTGGTTCAATTTTTTAATAACTGGTTTGGCAGTATAGTGCATATGTCTGGCTATCAGTCCAGATATAGGGATTATGTATTTTTGTCTGCAAAGAGCATCTCCTCCTGCTGAAAAAGCTCCCCCCCGCCACCCATTTAAGCAATCCTATCCTATATAGTGTATCTATACTAATAAAAGGGTAATATGCTAATTAGACTGGGTCAACTGGCCATCTTCCAGATGTCCGACTTCCTTCCGCACAAAGCCATGGTGGTGAGGGCCAAGGCAGAGGCAGTTAGGGGGGATCAGGCCGGTAGGGAAGGGCAGTTGGGGGTGAGATCAGGCCAGGAAGGGGAGGGTAGTTGGGGGTGAGATCAGGCCAGCAGGGGAGGGCAGTTGGGATTGAGATCAGGCCAGCAGGGGAGAGCAGTTAGGGGCGACCAGGCTGGTGGGGGGGCAGTGAGGGGCAACCAGGCAGGCAGGGGACAGCAGTTGGGGGCAATCAGGCAGGCTGACAGAGAGGTTAGGGGCGATCAGGCAGGCAGGCAGAAGGGTTAGGGGCAATCAGGCAGGCAGGCAGAGTGGTTAGGAATGATCAGGCAGGCAGGCAGGCAGGCAGGTGAGCGGTTCGGAGCCAGTGGTCCCAGATTGTGAGAGGAATGTCCGATTGGAGGGGGTGCAGGCTGGACTGAGGGACCCCCACCCTCACCCCCGTGCATGAATTTCATGCACCGGGCCTCTAGTAATTCTATAATGCTGAATCAGATAAATAAACAGAAAATTTCACCAAATTAAGCAGGCAAATTAAGCATGACTTTTAAAAAGTAATTTAATGCCTTATTGTACTGAGAGGGCTCATCTGCTTTTTCTTATGAAGGAGCATCATATCTCAATCTTTTTCCATTTTAAAAGTCAATGCACCTCAAAACTCAGTTTTCTCCTTTAGAAACAAATACTGATCTTATTGCAAATAATTTATGTGATCTACATGATTACATCATACATGTCAAAATGACAATCACCGTGCTTTTATATTTGACAGGTATTCTACAGCTTTTTATGGTTTTTAATCTTTCCATTACAGTTCACAATATTATTTATATTGGTTTCAGTTGTGCCGCATAGTGGTTAGATAATCAAATACTTTACAAAGTGATCACCTGATATCTTAATACCCACCTGACTCCATTCATACTTATTGCAATATGACTGAATACATTCTCTATGCCGTACTTGACATTCTGTGACTATTCTATAACTATGAATTGGTACTTGTTGAACCCTTTACTTTTGACCCAATCCACCAACCCTCTTCCCTCTGGCATCCATCAGTCAGATCTCTGTCATCTATGAATCTCAAAATTATTAGTTCATCTATTTTGCTCTTTACATTCCACATATGAATGAGATCAGATGTGACTTATCTTCCTCTGTGTGATGTATTTCACTCAGCATAATACCCTCTAGGTCCATCCATGCTGTCACAAACAGCAAGGATTCATTTTTTTTCATGGCAGTACCATACTTTATTAAACAACGTAATGTAAAGCTTTGAGTCACCAGAAACACCTGAGAGTGGTGATAAAAAACATGCATGGAAGTATATATGTTTGTTATTAAAATATCTCAATAAAATTGCAATGTTGATGTACAGTGCAGGTGGGTAATTGAAATATTGGGGAGACCAATTTGTAAAGTATGTGATTATCTAACCACTATGCTGGACATGTAAAACTAATACAATGTAAACTGTAATGTAAACTGTAACTAAAAATAAACTAAAATAAAAATACCTGGGTGGTACGACATAAACAGAAGGACTTGTATGCATGCATATATAAGGATAACCAATGAACACAGACATTGGGGGGGGGTAGAGGGGAGGGCATGTGCAGGGTGGGGGGGAGGAGTGGCTGGGGTCAGGTCAATGGGGAGGAAAAGGAGACATATGTACTACTATTTGTAATACTTTAAACAATAAATAAATACATTTAATAAATAAATAAATATCAGGATGCGATCACATTGGAATTCTAAGTTCCAAGGTTTTGAGTAAACCATAGAAGATGGCACACAGTATAGTCCAAAAATAGATGAGTTTAGCTGGGTATTTTGTTTATATCCATTCTCTCATATTTTCCTTCCATTTTATTGTTTCTGGGATTCAACCTATGGGTATTTTTAAAATTCATTTCAGAGAGACAGGGAGAGAGAAGGACAGAGAGGAAGGTTGATGAGGCGAGGCTCACCTGCACACCGGCACCAGGGGATCCAGTCGCAACTAGGGCATGTGCCTGACTCTGAATTCAACCAGGGACCTCTTGTTTCATGGGTCAACCACTGATCCACATTGGTTGGGCCATTAGATATAACTTATATTTAAGCTACTGGACTTAAAAATTATATACCTAGTGCTTATTACATCAATGGATAGACCTACCAAATACAATCAAGAAGATAACAGCATCCTTGAAGGACATATTTTACCAAATAAAGTTCATTGATATTTTCACAGTATTACATCCTAAAACTGTAAAAAGTGCACAAGGAACATTATCCAGGATAGACCATGAGTTAGACCATAAGGACAGCCTCAGTACATTTAAAAAGATTGCAATCATTTCACACATCTTCTCCAACAATAATGGTATCAAACCACAAATCAATTCCAAAAAAATAACAACAAAACACTAAAATCACACAAACACATGGAGGCTAAATAACCTGTTAGTAAACTGTGAATGGGTTGGCAGGGATATTAAGGTAGAAATCAAAAGATACCTTGAGACAAATGAAATGAGAACATGACAACTCAAAATCTATGGGACATAGTGAGCACAGTCCTAAGAGGCAAATTCACAGCAATGCAGGCCGACCTCAAGAAACAGGAGTAATCTCAAATTAACAATGTAACCTTTCACCAGAATACCTGTTTTAAATGAGACTATTGGATCTTTTTAAACGTGTAACGTGATCTCAATTTGATCGGTTGATTAATTATTAATATGAGAGTATTCTTTTTGTAGTGAGTAAAGTTCACCAAAAATAAAATAAACCATTTTTAAGTGAAAAATTAGATACATTTACAATGTTGTACAATGATGACCTCTATCTAGTTCCAAAATTTGTCATCACTCCAGAAGGGGGACTTCTATCCCATGAAATGATAACTCCCCCTTCCCCCTATCACAGTCTCTGATTTCTGTCTCCATGTAGTCACTTATTGTGGAAATTACATATAAAAGGAATCATGCAATAACATAAACATATTTTCTCCCCTGGCCTGTGTTGTTCAGTTGGTTGGAGTGATGTCCCATGTACTAAAGGGTTACAAATTCAATTCTCAGTCAGGGCACATACACAGGTTGTCAGTTCAATTCCAGTTGGGGCTTATGGGGAAGGAAACCAATCCATTCACGTTTCTTTCTCATATCAATGATTCTCTCTCTCTCTCTCTCTCTCTCTCTCTCTCTCTCTCTCTCTCTCTCTCACTGTCTCCGTCCCCTGTGTAACCCTTCCTCTTTCTCTAAAGTCAGTTTTTAAAAAGGCATATCTCTATTGAGAATTTAACAATAAAAAGACTAATTTTGCATTACAAACATAAATAAATGATAGTTAATAGTTAGGCTGCCACAACATTATAAGAGTAAGTGCCACACAAAATAAAATTGACAGCAGGGCCGAAACCGGTTTGGCTCAGTGGATGGAGAGACGGCCTGTGGACTGAAAGGCCCCCGGTTCGATTCCGGTCAAGGCATGTAGCTTTGTTGTGGGCACATCCCCAGTGTGAGGTATGCAGGAGGAAGCTGATCGATGTTTCTCTCTCATCGATGTTTCTAATTCTCTATCTCTCTCCCTTCCTCTCTGTAAAAAAGTCAATAAAATATATTTTTAAAAAACTGATAGCAGGAAAATTAATTTCACAAGGGAGCACTTTACCTTCAAGTCTTCATTGTGTGATGTAGGCCTTGAATCATCAATGCCAAGTTTGCTGCAAAGTCTTTATAGTAAAATATACAAGAAAAATGAGTAAGTCCATTTCTTTAGAACAAGCAACAAAAAATTTAAGTGAAAGGTAAGCTATCTGCATATCAAATAATGATTCTTGATAAAATTAACGGTAGGGCTCTACTTACATAAAGGTTTTAGTGTTACCCAACTCCATTTCTGATTTGATATCTAGTCCTGCCCCTGGCCAACCCTCCATGTATATCAGAAGCACATCAGCTAATTGGGAAACCAGATGAAGGGGAGAAAACTTCTGCCTTGGGCCATGGATCTATGTGGTTCATCAATCTCCATTGCCTAGGACTCAAGGGGACCTAAGCCCCACTCTGTGAGCCAGAGTTCACATAGATGAGACCATAGTCCTTTATGCGATCAAAAGAATCTTCCCAGTGGCTCAAAATCTTTGCATATTTTTCTAAAGAAACCTTGAATACCGCTAATTCCTCCAATTAAACAACCAAGCAAAAGAGCAGCAACCTCTTCAGGACATCCTGAGCCCCATATTTTAATCTGCCTTTCTGGAGAAGAACCACATTCAGTGTCCTTCTTCTTAAAACATAACTTTAACTTCTCATAAACTTCAATATTTTCCTCTCTTTTCCAAAACTCTTATTTCAAACCGAACCCAGTGAAAATGGAACTGCTAGTTCCATTGTTATCCTCTATTAACTGTGTTCGCAACCCACTCTATATATTTCTATTATGAAAACTCACCTACAGAATGAAAAAAAAGGGAAGAGCATTGCATTTAGCAACCTGAATTTACATCTCTGTTCCACCACTTATTATTTCAATGGGTCACTTTAATGGGCTTCCAATACTCCATGTGAACAACTACTTGGCCACGATGTCAAACACAGGTTGAAGTACTAGAGAAGGTTTTGTTTAATTAATTGCTAGGCTTCCTTAAAATTATAATTTTCAATGTGTCTTTAATTCTGTCTATAGAAAAATGGAGAACACCATAGCTGGCAGAATTGGAAAGAATAACCCAGAGAAAGAAACACAATAAAATCAGAGAATTAACTAATATAAATCAAAAACTCATGCAAGAGGGAAAAAAGACTAGAGGAACAAAGAAAAAACCTCAAACAACTTGGCAAATGTACTACCCTAAAGAGAAAACCAGACTCTGAAGTCAGTAAATAGAGGAATCTATTAGAAATATACTCTAAACATATGCTTAATTAAGATAACATGATCTACACATATTCTTTACTTAGGGATAAATAATTCGTTCCAAGAAATATAGATAGCATTTTACCTAAAAACCCTTGCCTGAGTGGGCCTTGCTTAGGTAAGACCTTTAGTTCTGTGGCCATAGTGAACCGAGATGGGCCCTAAAAGCTTTGGTGGGAAAAACAAGGTCCTATTTACCACTTCAGTTGTCAAGGAGAGTAAGATAAATGCTTGGACTCACTGGGCCTCTTAGAAACACTCTAAATCAGAGTTCATACACAATCAGATTTGATTTTCGGAGATGATCTTATTTGCAACTTTATCTCCATAGCAGAGCTACACGGGAACTTATCAGTGTATGTTGAGGGACAACAGAACAATTTGGGAGCCAAGCTGTTTGACAGTCACATCAGGGCCCAGCCCCTTGCCTCCTATGGAATCCTGGGTCAATTCATCCATCTCCCTGAATCACAGTTGCCTCATTAATAAAAAGTGGGTTACATTAGCCCAGCTACTTTGCCAAGCTATTGTGATGACTATATAACACAGGTTAATTATATAAATAGGCTCTAGCCCACAGTAGAACACTCTAGAAATGTTATTTTATTTCCTCTGAATTCCCTTAATTAACATATAATTCTGAAAAATCCATAAAATCCTACCTGCTTAAAGAGTCTTCTTCAGAGGTATCAAGCACTGTTTTTTAAAAAAAGTAAAATACATTTTAAAGCAATAAAAATACAGAACCTTCAAAGTGCTGGACTAATACATTGCTAGAAAGTATACCTTTGGGGCCTCCCCTGAAGATTATACTGGAGTGAACACTAATCATATTATTGGTAACCATTAATACATAAGAACATTTACTTTTTCTTTTTAAATATATCAAACACACACACACACACAGGAAAATGGGATGTATCAGAGTTTGATACCTTCCCGTAAACTGCGATGTACAATGAGCATAATCCTAACCAAAAAACCATCAGACTGACAGAAAATTATGTCATTACTGGAAGCAGAACCATCGACTAACCAAGTCAAACTTAAATAGCTTGAGTTTTTTGCACTCCTCCTATTAGCAGCAGTCAGAAGAGAGCATACTGATTTTGCCGTAACACAATACAAACTGTCTAACTCTTCAGTAAAGACTAGCTAATTTAAGATGAAACACTCTATCACAAGGAAGCTTAATCATCAGACACCATACTTTGCAGCACAGCTACACATAGGACAGAGACTCTTTCTGGCCGCATTTCATATTGCAAGATTAGTAGGTAAAACTTTGTGATTCCAGTTGTATAAAGTAGATTCCCTTGCGACTGTCTCCTTGCATTACTAGAGTGTGTCTGTTCCCACCGCATAGAGCAGGGTGGTCCAGACAGTTAGTGCTCTGAATCAGTGCATAGGTCATTTTTCTCAACCCTCTCCCTTAGGTGACAAGTGCCTATAGATATTGTTCACTTTCAGCTTGTATGGGACATGTCATCAGATCCGATGCTGATGAACAACAACAACAAATAATTAAGATCAAAAACACCTTGGATAACCAGATCCATTTACCTTGGAATTTTCATTTGTTAAACATGCAAAAAGATGCCCACTGTATGAATCCAACCATACAATATTCAGGAAAAGGCAGATCTATGGAGACTAAGAAAGATCAGTGTTTCCCAGGGATTAGGGAGAAGGGAGGGATGAATAAGCAAAGCACAGAGGAGTTCTAGGATAGTGAAATGATTCTGTATGACACTGTAATGGTGGGTATGTGCCATCATACACTTTCAGTGCACATCCATCCATTGCTATAAATGTCCCTCTCTGGTGCAGGATGTAAAAAATGAGCAAGGCTGTGTGTTTGGGGCTGTGTGGTTTATGGGCGCACACTGTACCTTCCGCTCAATCTGACTGTGCACCTAACACTGCTCTAAAGAATAAGTCTTAGTAATTTTCTTCAAAATAATGTATCCCCTGAATCGTCTATTAGCATATATCAACATATTTATTCTGTTTTCAAGAAACAGTCACCTTAAAAATTAAGATAGAGATCCAAATATAAGAAAATGGGGATTATCCTCACAATGGCATGTAGCATATGGAAAGATATAAATAAAACAAATAGTGTTAAATGTATACATATTGGGACAAGAAAATAGCTAATAAATAGTATTGAATAGCTTGCTTTGTAATCATAAACAGGAATTTAGTGAAATATAAATAAAAATTAATCATGCATATAATTAAAGGACACTTTTTATTCTATTAAATCAGAAATCATTATACTGATTTTATGTAAAAATTATCTTGAAATATTAATTGGATAAAAAGGAAAGCTGATCATTGCCTAATATTGCCCTAGGAATTTATGTACAAATACCTGTGAAATACTCACCAAGAGTCACAAAAGTGGCCAGCATTGCAAGCAATTATAGATGATGCGACTGAAAGCAGTACCATGTTATATTATCATATTACTTGCTTTAAAAACAAAATTATAGGCCAAAGCCAAAAATCCAGTCAGGGCTATACCTGCTGTGCAGAAACATTTCATGCAGCAGGCCAGAGTCGGCTATCCTTAGAAAGTCCTGCTTAAATGGCTACCCTTCAGTTGCTCTCTGAAAACCTGCATCTGGGGAGGGTTTCCCCCTTTCCTTAACTGAGACGAGTGGCTCCCTGAGCCTAAATATTTTGTATAACCAATGTGGTCCATGCTGAACACTTACTTTCCTTCTTGGAATCTAGAATTTTGGAGCATGTGATTGGGAAGATGCCTATGTGACTAGTATGCCATAGAAACCTTGGTACTGAGGGTAACAAGACTGGTATATAATATATTTCATGTGTGTGGTCTAAATTTGACACTTCGCCCGAACCATTTTGGCTCAGTGGATAGAGCATCGGCCTGCGGACTGAGGGGTCCCAGGTTCAATTCTGGTCAATGGCATGTACCTGGGTTGCGGGCACGTCCCCAGTAGGAGATGTGCAGGAGGAGGCTTGTCGATGTTTCTCTCTCATCAATGTTTCTAACTCTCTATCTCTCTCCCTTACTCTCTGTAAAGAATCAATAAATTATACTCAAAAAAAAAAAAGAAAAGAACTTGACACTTGAATAACTAAGCACATCCTGGAAACTCCACAGGTTGAGGACTCTTGGAAACTTGTACCAGATGTCTGCCAACTTTGTCACGTGCACCTTTTCTCTTTGCTGATTTTGCTTTAAACCTTTCACTGTAATAAAACTCCTGTATGAGCACACCTATATGATGAGTCCTGTAAATTTTTAGTGCATAAACAAACCTAGGGGTGCGTTTAGAAACATCTAACAAAATTACATTATGTGAAAATATCATTTGGATTGATGTGTTATACATGATTACAATATAAAAGTTGATTTCACTGAATACCTGTCCTTGATTTTCTTTCGGTCGGTGCATGTTTTCGAGTTTTCTGTAGACCTATAACAGTTAGAATAAAGACATGAAAGGGATAAGTGAATCAATGATGTCAGAAAATTATGTGACACTACAACATTCCTATTTAGTCAGAATAAGAAATACAGAATCCTAATAATTGACATGTTGTATAGTATAAAAATTCCAATAAAGGAAAGGAAAGGAAGACATCTCACTGACAAATTTCTCTAACTGAACAGGGTTTAATTTCCTTTTAATACAGTTATGAATCAACCAACTAACTGGGCTAACTGAAAAAAAATATTTTCCATAATATATAAAAACCCAGTGACCTTTAGGGCAGAACGACCAGATTGACCAGAATGGCCAGTGGCTATGATGCACACCATAGCACCCAACCAGCGTGATCTGGGCCGAGTTCACACTCCCCCCCTCCATGCCCCCTTAGCTGGCCCAGCCCCCAATCTGCCCCCAACTCCCTGATCTGGGGCTTGGCCGGCCCCCAACCACCCACGGCCACTCCCTATAGTTGGCCCCCACCCCAATCGGCCCCCATCACCCCTGATCACTGCCTAGCTCTCTGGTGCATGTACATTTCGTGCAAGCACAACGAAATAATTATCAGTCCCTTCTGACCCCGACCAGAGTCTCCAGAGTGCTCTACTAATATTGCAGTCAAGGTGTGTAATTCTCCCTCCAGGGAAGGCAGCACCAGGAGACCTTCCAAGTTAGCTAAAATGCGACCTAAGCATTAACGGGATGGTGGCCCTTTGCAGAGGAATGTAGTGAGGCTGCATGGGGATTTTGTCACATTGCAGTGTCTTGCAGATTAGGTGAGCTTTCAATCTCTCTTTAAATGGGGTGGCAAAGAAGACCTGCAGGCTGCCAGGAGCAACAGCGAAGGGTAGGCACATTCACAAACAGAAATACTTTTAAACAAACAGACAGGAAGATCATATTGGGCAACAGAGTAGAGTCCCGGGAGGAACGCAAAAATCATTAAAGGGCCATCTTCCATCTTGATATACCTTTGCAAACAATACATAAACAACTTCACGTGAAATGCAAAACAGTTCTGTTGTGGGTTTTCTTTTGGCCATCTTTAAAGTATAATGAGATCCAGCTGGAGGAAAGCTATAGCTTCCAACATTTGACCCCTCGACAGGCCCTGCCTCTGATCCACCCTCATCGGGGAGGGCTGGGGGAACCCCACCTGTGCACAAATTCGTGCACTAGGCCTCTAGTATATAATAAAAAAAGTTCGAATGATTACAGATTTCTTTTTGTTCATTACTAATCCTTTTAAAATATCTCATTAAACTAATATCATGGCTCATCTATCATAGGCAGTTGTTGACAGGAAAAAAAAGTGAAAGGAATTGTAACCAAAATGTAGGGATATCCATGGGTATACCATCACATTAAACATATATGGAAAAATACTGGTCTTTCTTGATGAAATGTTCTTTCCTACTATTCAGCAAAGTCCTAGTCTTTGTGTCCTATCCAAATGCCAGTGCAGGCTCTACCTGGTTTTGCTCAGTGGATAGAGCTTTGGCCCACAGACTGAAATTTCCCAGGTGTGATTGCAGTCAAGGACAAGTACCTTGGTTGCAGGTACTTTGTCCCTGGTCAGGGTGCATGCAGGAGGCAACCAATCAATGTGTCCCTCTCACGTCAATGTTTCTCTCTGTCTCTCCCTCTCCCTTCCACTCTCTCTAAAAATCAATGGAAAAATGCCTTCCTGTGAGGATTAACAACAACAACTGAAAACATGCCAGTGCACTACCTGGAAAACTATGAGTCGCCTTAGATTTCTCTCTCCCCACTAACTCTTACATGCAATCATCACAAAACCTATGGTCTCTGCTTTATTTTGCTACTGTCAACTGCCCTAACCAAACATAAACTCTTACAGATGGCTCTCACAGGGGGGAAAATACTACCAACTATTATTGTTCTTTCTTATATTAGTAAGATTTGTTAAAGCAAAACAAATTAGAAAGACATAAACCTAGAAAAACACTAACATTTTTATTTATTTATTTATTTATTTATTTATTTATTTATTTATTTATTTATAGCCATATCAATTGATGCAGAAAAAGCACTTGACAAAATTCAACAGCCATTTTTGATAAAAACTCTCAGCAAGGTGGGAATTGAAGGATCATACCTCAACATAATAAAAGCTATATATGACAAACCCGCAGCCAACATCATACTCCATGGACAACAACTAACACCATTTCCCCTAAGAACAGGAACAAGACAAGGATACCCACTCTCACCACTCCTGTTCAACATAGTAACGTAATTATTAGCCATTGCGATTAGACAAGAAGAAATGAAACGCATCCAAATTGAGAAAGAAGGAGTAAAACTGTCCTTATTTGCAGTTGACATGATATTGTACATAAAAAACCCTAAAGACTCCATCAAAAAAACTATTAGACTTAATAAATGAATTCGGAAATGTAGCAGGATAGAAAATTAAGGCCAAGAAATCGATGGCATTTCTAAACACCCATAGTGAACTTGCAGAAAGAGAGACTAAAAAAGCAATCCCTTTTACCATCACACCTAAAAAATTAAGATACCTAGGAATAAACTTAATTAAAGAGGTAAAAGACCTCTACTCAAAAAAACTACAAAACATTGAAAAAAGAGATAGAAGAAGGCAAACAGATTGAAGAACATACCACGTTCTTGGACTGGTAGAATCAACATCATTTAAATGTCCATACTACCCAAAGCAATCTATAAATTCAATGCAGTTCCCATTAAAATACCAACGGCATATTTCATAGATCTAGAACAAACTCTCCAAAAATTCATCTGGAGTAAAAAAAGACCCCGAACAGCTGCAGCAATTCTGAGAAAGAAGAACAAAGTAGGTGGGATCTCAATACCAGATATCAAGCTGTATTACAAAGCCACAGTTCTCAAAACTGCCTGGTACTGCCACAAGAACAAAACTATAGATCAACGGAATAGAATAGAAAACCCAGAAATCAACCCAAACCAATATGCTCAGTTAATATGTGACAATGGAGGCAAGAACATACAATGGAGTCAAGACAGTCTCTTCAATATATGGTGTTGGGAAAATTGGACAGATACATGCACAAAAATGAAATGAGACCACCAACTTACACCATACACAAAAATAAACTCAAAATGGATAAAGGACTTAAATATAAGATGGGAAACCATAAAAATACTAGAGGAATCCAAAGGCAACAAAATCTCAGACATATGCCAAAGCAATTTCTTCACTGATACTGCTCCTAGGGCATTAGAAACTAAAGAGAAAATAAACAAGTGGGACTACATCAAAATACAAAGCTTCTGCACAGCAAAAGAAACCATCAACAAAACAACAAGAAAGCCCACTGCATGGGAGAACATATTTGCCAATGTTATCTCTGGTAAGGTTTTTATCACCAACATTTATAGGGAACTCACACAACTTAACAAAAGGAAGATAAACAACCCAATGAAAAAAATGGGCAAAGGACCTACATAGACACTTTTGAAAAGAGGACATTCAGAAAGCCAAGAGACATATGAAAACATGCTCAAAGTCACTAATCATCCGAGTGATGCAAATCAAAACAACAATGAGGTACCATCTCACACCTGTCAGAATGGCTCTCATCAACAAATCAACAAATGACAAGTGCTGGAGAGGATGCGGAGAAAAAGGAACCCTCCTGCATTGCTGGTGGGAATGCAGACTGGTGCAACCACTGTGGAAAACAGTATGGAGTTTCCTCAAAAAGCTAAAAATGAAACTCCCATTTGACCCAGTGTTCCCCCTTCTAGGAATATATCTCAAGGTAACAGAAACACCAATCAGAAAGGATATATGCACCGCTCTGTTCATAGCAGCACAATTCACCATAGCTAAGATTTGGAAACAGCCTAAGTGCCCATCAGCAGATGAATGGATTAGAAAACTGTAATACATCTACATGATGGAATACTATGCTGCTGTGAAAAAGAAGGAGCTCTTACCATTCCCAACAGCCTGGATGGAACTGGAGAGCATTATGCTAAGTGAAATAAGCCAGTCAATGAAATAAAGATACCACATGAACTCACTCATTTATGGATAATTAACACCATTATAAACTGATGAACAAAAGTAGATACAGAGACACAGCAACATCAAACAGACTGTCAAACTACAGTGAGAAGGCCGGGGAGGGTTGGGAGGATGGGCAAGAGATCAACTGAAGGACTAATATGCATGCATAGAAGCATAACCAATGGACACAAGACACTGGGGGGTATGGGATGCCAGGGGAAAATCAAGGGGAGAAAAAAAAAAGTAGACATATATAATACTCTTTGTAATTTTATCAGCAATAAAACAAAATTTAAAAAGTATTGTTGACACCCAGATTGAATTGTTTGAATATTTATTATCATTATCATTACCAGAGACAACAGAGCATTTGTTCTAAAAAATCCCAGTGTCCTGACAATTATCCAGCTAATGAAGTCAACATATCTCATTCTGTTCTGACTTCTGATGAATCAAGTTGATTATAGTTAGACTTTGTTGGTATAATATGAAAAATTTGCTGTGCTTCTCAACAAGCATTGCCTTTCTGACTTCAGTACTATGGGTAGATATCTTTAAAAAAACAAATCTCATTGGGTTTCTTGCACATGGGTTAAGTGTTGTAGCTCTTATACTTTGCCATTTGTTTGTGCTGCCTGAAAAGTACTGCTGAGTTTCTAGTTTTAGTTATTTTAGTGAGACAAATCACTATGTAATAATAAGTATTCATTTGCTAAATGTAATTCATTCACATTTAAAACTAAACAAAAGACCTGTTTTTAGAACAAGCACAATTTGGTATAATGTGCATATAGAGGAAACATACACCATCCTAACTTAAAATCTTTTTTATTTTTTACATAAAGATACCATATGGGATTTTAGGGGTCAGGACTAAATAAATGAACTTCCTTTCAAATGATATTTCCCCCGATGTTAAATTGCCTACAATTAACTTTGTTAATAACACTGATTACTATTCTATTAAGAAAGAGATTAAGAAAAACTATACATGCAACTTAAACACTGTTTGGTATTTTTTCCTGCTCTTTCATTATTAAAACTTCCTTACCCCTACTGCATCTATGGTAGGACCACCAAGAGTAATTCACTATTTGAAGTCTTACCAGCAATGCAACCTTCAGATTTTTGGGGTCTCCTTTCTTCTTTATATTTACCAGTAGAAGTTAGTGGTTGTTTACTGGGTACAAAAGAAGGTGTGAAATAATATTACTTTTTAATATTTATATAAAAATATTTTCCAAATGTAATAAGTTCTTAGAATATTTCAGATAATGTCAGAACTGATAGTAAAACTTTAATTATCCCATACAATTTAAAATTGTAAGTTATATAACTGCTTTATGAAGTATGTAATGAAAAAAAAAGATATCACAGTCATGAGTTGAGGAAAGTATAGCTCAGTGAATTAATTAGAGTCAGCTTAACATAATGGCAAATGTCACAGATCCTAGTGCTATAATGACCAGCTCTTTGTTATCAAAAAGGTCACATTTTTGGCTCAAGTTCCTCCTCTACAAAATATGAATATTACTACCTTAATTCAGAGAGGAAGATTAAATGAGATAATAGAGCAAAAACATATGCTAAGAAAACAGTGAAGAAAAGAAAAAAGAGTTATGAACTTCATTTGTTGTAACTCATTTTGGTTCCCAAAAAAAACCCCAATGTGGGAATTTCCTCCTATTTGTCAATTCTGGTTGTTATCTTTTAAATAAAATCTTTATCATTTTATATTTTTAAAATGGTATCTCATTATTTGTTGATTTTCATTTTTCTGATTACCAGGCAAGGATCAATCTCCGTAGTAAAAATTTAAAATTTGTTAATCATGAATATTTGCTCAAATTGGAATTTGTTTTATAGGAAAAGAGTAATTACCTACTATTAAATACTGCTGTCGGCTTACCTATCAGAGTCTTCACTCTCCATAATAGGAAGCTGCTGCTTATCAGTCTGTTCAACTTTGCTTTTCTGACTCCATCCACCACTGTCCGCAGCAGCAGCAGCAGCATGATCCCTTTTTCCTGACACTTTCCTTTCACTGCTTTTCTGCTTTTTTTCTTCTTTAACCTTTGATGAAAGTTTGATATTAAGGATATTGTTACTACCTTATTCATTAAAAAGACTGTGTTTTCATTAATGTTATCATTTGACTCTTAGTCGCATTGACATGACTTTAATCAATAAAAATATTTTGTGTGTTTTTCATTATAGGCCATTGAAGCTTTCAATTCTTCTTCATTTCTGTTTCAGTAAAGGAGCAGAATTTTCCAAGATTTGTAAAATTGCTGCCTGAATTTTGTGCTCCTATTCATATCACATCCACACTCTGTTACCTAACACCCCCCTTACCCTCCCCCCACCCAATTTGTCTAGCAGAGACAGAGCAATAATAGGACAAAAACGCAAAATGTGTCCTCTTCTGTCTGTCCCACCTGGGTCTTGCATTACAGTCAGTTTTAGAGGGTGTGACATTGTCCCTCACAAACAAATAGGAAGCTTTCCTGTGTTTGCACGAAGCTATTCCTTCCCCCTTAGACTTTTCCAATTCTTTTTTCCTTAAGATCTTTGAGGGCATGAAAGGAGTGGTGGTATTCATAAAATATATGAACCAAAGTTCACCACAGCACTGGAGCAGAGTGAAACCAATGGATTGTTGGTTAATGGACAATTCTGGAAAATGAGTAATACAATCACTATACAGTTTTATCGCTAGAGGACACAGAAGTAGTTATCTACTTACTTTAGCCCCATATTTACTGATAACAGAAATAAAACCAAGGTTAAGTGACCTATCCAACCTTCGTATGGATGCAGTTCCTTGCATTTTATGGCACCAAAAGAAAGGGTATCTATACTAATAATAGCCTAGGGCCTTCACGACCTAAATGACCAGATGGATGACCGGTCACCAGGAAGTGCATGGAGCACCTCTCAGTCCCTCCCCCGCGGTCCACAGGCTTCTATCAAAGCAAGGCTGGTGGCAGGCGGGTGGGTGGGGCGGTGGGGGGTGAGCCCGGGGAGCTGGGGATCAGGCCTGAATATAGGCCTGGAGAGAGAGGCAGGTCCTGATCAGCAACTGCTGTGGAGGCTATGGATCAGGCCCGGAGATAGGCCTGGAGAGAAAGGCAGGGCCTGATCAGCAGCCATTGAGGAGGCTGTAGATCAGGCCTGGAGATAGGTCCAGAGAGAGAGAGAGAGACAGCTGGAATTCCCAGAAGAGTCAATGGCTGCCTAGGAGGCGGAGCTTTTGATGCTGACTGGCATAGAAACTGACCAATCAGAACCTAATCTGGGTGAACTGCAAAGGCAGGACCTAAGGTGGGGGCTGAGGAGGGGTTTATGGGCAACAGCTATTTGGTGTAAGGGGTAAGAAAGTGGTTCAATTTTTTAATAACTGGTTTGGCAGTATAGTGCATATGTCTGGCTATCAGTCCAGATATAGGGATTATGTATTTTTGTCTGCAAAGAGCATCTCCTCCTGCTGAAAAAGCTCCCCCCCGCCACCCATTTAAGCAATCCTATCCTATATAGTGTATCTATACTAATAAAAGGGTAATATGCTAATTAGACTGGGTCAACTGGCCATCTTCCAGATGTCCGACTTCCTTCCGCACAAAGCCATGGTGGTGAGGGCCAAGGCAGAGGCAGTTAGGGGGGATCAGGCCGGTAGGGAAGGGCAGTTGGGGGTGAGATCAGGCCAGGAAGGGGAGGGTAGTTGGGGGTGAGATCAGGCCAGCAGGGGAGGGCAGTTGGGATTGAGATCAGGCCAGCAGGGGAGAGCAGTTAGGGGCGACCAGGCTGGTGGGGGGGCAGTGAGGGGCAACCAGGCAGGCAGGGGACAGCAGTTGGGGGCAATCAGGCAGGCTGACAGAGAGGTTAGGGGCGATCAGGCAGGCAGGCAGAAGGGTTAGGGGCAATCAGGCAGGCAGGCAGAGTGGTTAGGAATGATCAGGCAGGCAGGCAGGCAGGCAGGTGAGCGGTTCGGAGCCAGTGGTCCCAGATTGTGAGAGGAATGTCCGATTGGAGGGGGTGCAGGCTGGACTGAGGGACCCCCACCCTCACCCCCGTGCATGAATTTCATGCACCGGGCCTCTAGTAATTCTATAATGCTGAATCAGATAAATAAACAGAAAATTTCACCAAATTAAGCAGGCAAATTAAGCATGACTTTTAAAAAGTAATTTAATGCCTTATTGTACTGAGAGGGCTCATCTGCTTTTTCTTATGAAGGAGCATCATATCTCAATCTTTTTCCATTTTAAAAGTCAATGCACCTCAAAACTCAGTTTTCTCCTTTAGAAACAAATACTGATCTTATTGCAAATAATTTATGTGATCTACATGATTACATCATACATGTCAAAATGACAATCACCGTGCTTTTATATTTGACAGGTATTCTACAGCTTTTTATGGTTTTTAATCTTTCCATTACAGTTCACAATATTATTTATATTGGTTTCAGTTGTGCCGCATAGTGGTTAGATAATCAAATACTTTACAAAGTGATCACCTGATATCTTAATACCCACCTGACTCCATTCATACTTATTGCAATATGACTGAATACATTCTCTATGCCGTACTTGACATTCTGTGACTATTCTATAACTATGAATTGGTACTTGTTGAACCCTTTACTTTTGACCCAATCCACCAACCCTCTTCCCTCTGGCATCCATCAGTCAGATCTCTGTCATCTATGAATCTCAAAATTATTAGTTCATCTATTTTGCTCTTTACATTCCACATATGAATGAGATCAGATGTGACTTATCTTCCTCTGTGTGATGTATTTCACTCAGCATAATACCCTCTAGGTCCATCCATGCTGTCACAAACAGCAAGGATTCATTTTTTTTCATGGCAGTACCATACTTTATTAAACAACGTAATGTAAAGCTTTGAGTCACCAGAAACACCTGAGAGTGGTGATAAAAAACATGCATGGAAGTATATATGTTTGTTATTAAAATATCTCAATAAAATTGCAATGTTGATGTACAGTGCAGGTGGGTAATTGAAATATTGGGGAGACCAATTTGTAAAGTATGTGATTATCTAACCACTATGCTGGACATGTAAAACTAATACAATGTAAACTGTAATGTAAACTGTAACTAAAAATAAACTAAAATAAAAATACCTGGGTGGTACGACATAAACAGAAGGACTTGTATGCATGCATATATAAGGATAACCAATGAACACAGACATTGGGGGGGGGTAGAGGGGAGGGCATGTGCGGGGTGGGGGGGAGGAGTGGCTGGGGTCAGGTCAATGGGGAGGAAAAGGAGACATATGTACTACTATTTGTAATACTTTAAACAATAAATAAATACATTTAATAAATAAATAAATATCAGGATGCGATCACATTGGAATTCTAAGTTCCAAGGTTTTGAGTAAACCATAGAAGATGGCACACAGTATAGTCCAAAAATAGATGAGTTTAGCTGGGTATTTTGTTTATATCCATTCTCTCATATTTTCCTTCCATTTTATTGTTTCTGGGATTCAACCTATGGGTATTTTTAAAATTCATTTCAGAGAGACAGGGAGAGAGAAGGACAGAGAGGAAGGTTGATGAGGCGAGGCTCACCTGCACACCGGCACCAGGGGATCCAGTCGCAACTAGGGCATGTGCCTGACTCTGAATTCAACCAGGGACCTCTTGTTTCATGGGTCAACCACTGATCCACATTGGTTGGGCCATTAGATATAACTTATATTTAAGCTACTGGACTTAAAAATTATATACCTAGTGCTTATTACATCAATGGATAGACCTACCAAATACAATCAAGAAGATAACAGCATCCTTGAAGGACATATTTTACCAAATAAAGTTCATTGATATTTTCACAGTATTACATCCTAAAACTGTAAAAAGTGCACAAGGAACATTATCCAGGATAGACCATGAGTTAGACCATAAGGACAGCCTCAGTACATTTAAAAAGATTGCAATCATTTCACACATCTTCTCCAACAATAATGGTATCAAACCACAAATCAATTCCAAAAAAATAACAACAAAACACTAAAATCACACAAACACATGGAGGCTAAATAACCTGTTAGTAAACTGTGAATGGGTTGGCAGGGATATTAAGGTAGAAATCAAAAGATACCTTGAGACAAATGAAATGAGAACATGACAACTCAAAATCTATGGGACATAGTGAGCACAGTCCTAAGAGGCAAATTCACAGCAATGCAGGCCGACCTCAAGAAACAGGAGTAATCTCAAATTAACAATGTAACCTTTCACCAGAATACCTGTTTTAAATGAGACTATTGGATCTTTTTAAACGTGTAACGTGATCTCAATTTGATCGGTTGATTAATTATTAATATGAGAGTATTCTTTTTGTAGTGAGTAAAGTTCACCAAAAATAAAATAAACCATTTTTAAGTGAAAAATTAGATACATTTACAATGTTGTACAATGATGACCTCTATCTAGTTCCAAAATTTGTCATCACTCCAGAAGGGGGACTTCTATCCCATGAAATGATAACTCCCCCTTCCCCCTATCACAGTCTCTGATTTCTGTCTCCATGTAGTCACTTATTGTGGAAATTACATATAAAAGGAATCATGCAATAACATAAACATATTTTCTCCCCTGGCCTGTGTTGTTCAGTTGGTTGGAGTGATGTCCCATGTACTAAAGGGTTACAAATTCAATTCTCAGTCAGGGCACATACACAGGTTGTCAGTTCAATTCCAGTTGGGGCTTATGGGGAAGGAAACCAATCCATTCACGTTTCTTTCTCATATCAATGATTCTCTCTCTCTCTCTCTCTCTCTCTCTCTCTCTCTCTCTCTCTCTCACTGTCTCCGTCCCCTGTGTAACCCTTCCTCTTTCTCTAAAGTCAGTTTTTAAAAAGGCATATCTCTATTGAGAATTTAACAATAAAAAGACTAATTTTGCATTACAAACATAAATAAATGATAGTTAATAGTTAGGCTGCCACAACATTATAAGAGTAAGTGCCACACAAAATAAAATTGACAGCAGGGCCGAAACCGGTTTGGCTCAGTGGATGGAGAGACGGCCTGTGGACTGAAAGGCCCCCGGTTCGATTCCGGTCAAGGCATGTAGCTTTGTTGTGGGCACATCCCCAGTGTGAGGTATGCAGGAGGAAGCTGATCGATGTTTCTCTCTCATCGATGTTTCTAATTCTCTATCTCTCTCCCTTCCTCTCTGTAAAAAAGTCAATAAAATATATTTTTAAAAAACTGATAGCAGGAAAATTAATTTCACAAGGGAGCACTTTACCTTCAAGTCTTCATTGTGTGATGTAGGCCTTGAATCATCAATGCCAAGTTTGCTGCAAAGTCTTTATAGTAAAATATACAAGAAAAATGAGTAAGTCCATTTCTTTAGAACAAGCAACAAAAAATTTAAGTGAAAGGTAAGCTATCTGCATATCAAATAATGATTCTTGATAAAATTAACGGTAGGGCTCTACTTACATAAAGGTTTTAGTGTTACCCAACTCCATTTCTGATTTGATATCTAGTCCTGCCCCTGGCCAACCCTCCATGTATATCAGAAGCACATCAGCTAATTGGGAAACCAGATGAAGGGGAGAAAACTTCTGCCTTGGGCCATGGATCTATGTGGTTCATCAATCTCCATTGCCTAGGACTCAAGGGGACCTAAGCCCCACTCTGTGAGCCAGAGTTCACATAGATGAGACCATAGTCCTTTATGCGATCAAAAGAATCTTCCCAGTGGCTCAAAATCTTTGCATATTTTTCTAAAGAAACCTTGAATACCGCTAATTCCTCCAATTAAACAACCAAGCAAAAGAGCAGCAACCTCTTCAGGACATCCTGAGCCCCATATTTTAATCTGCCTTTCTGGAGAAGAACCACATTCAGTGTCCTTCTTCTTAAAACATAACTTTAACTTCTCATAAACTTCAATATTTTCCTCTCTTTTCCAAAACTCTTATTTCAAACCGAACCCAGTGAAAATGGAACTGCTAGTTCCATTGTTATCCTCTATTAACTGTGTTCGCAACCCACTCTATATATTTCTATTATGAAAACTCACCTACAGAATGAAAAAAAAGGGAAGAGCATTGCATTTAGCAACCTGAATTTACATCTCTGTTCCACCACTTATTATTTCAATGGGTCACTTTAATGGGCTTCCAATACTCCATGTGAACAACTACTTGGCCACGATGTCAAACACAGGTTGAAGTACTAGAGAAGGTTTTGTTTAATTAATTGCTAGGCTTCCTTAAAATTATAATTTTCAATGTGTCTTTAATTCTGTCTATAGAAAAATGGAGAACACCATAGCTGGCAGAATTGGAAAGAATAACCCAGAGAAAGAAACACAATAAAATCAGAGAATTAACTAATATAAATCAAAAACTCATGCAAGAGGGAAAAAAGACTAGAGGAACAAAGAAAAAACCTCAAACAACTTGGCAAATGTACTACCCTAAAGAGAAAACCAGACTCTGAAGTCAGTAAATAGAGGAATCTATTAGAAATATACTCTAAACATATGCTTAATTAAGATAACATGATCTACACATATTCTTTACTTAGGGATAAATAATTCGTTCCAAGAAATATAGATAGCATTTTACCTAAAAACCCTTGCCTGAGTGGGCCTTGCTTAGGTAAGACCTTTAGTTCTGTGGCCATAGTGAACCGAGATGGGCCCTAAAAGCTTTGGTGGGAAAAACAAGGTCCTATTTACCACTTCAGTTGTCAAGGAGAGTAAGATAAATGCTTGGACTCACTGGGCCTCTTAGAAACACTCTAAATCAGAGTTCATACACAATCAGATTTGATTTTCGGAGATGATCTTATTTGCAACTTTATCTCCATAGCAGAGCTACACGGGAACTTATCAGTGTATGTTGAGGGACAACAGAACAATTTGGGAGCCAAGCTGTTTGACAGTCACATCAGGGCCCAGCCCCTTGCCTCCTATGGAATCCTGGGTCAATTCATCCATCTCCCTGAATCACAGTTGCCTCATTAATAAAAAGTGGGTTACATTAGCCCAGCTACTTTGCCAAGCTATTGTGATGACTATATAACACAGGTTAATTATATAAATAGGCTCTAGCCCACAGTAGAACACTCTAGAAATGTTATTTTATTTCCTCTGAATTCCCTTAATTAACATATAATTCTGAAAAATCCATAAAATCCTACCTGCTTAAAGAGTCTTCTTCAGAGGTATCAAGCACTGTTTTTTAAAAAAAGTAAAATACATTTTAAAGCAATAAAAATACAGAACCTTCAAAGTGCTGGACTAATACATTGCTAGAAAGTATACCTTTGGGGCCTCCCCTGAAGATTATACTGGAGTGAACACTAATCATATTATTGGTAACCATTAATACATAAGAACATTTACTTTTTCTTTTTAAATATATCAAACACACACACACACACAGGAAAATGGGATGTATCAGAGTTTGATACCTTCCCGTAAACTGCGATGTACAATGAGCATAATCCTAACCAAAAAACCATCAGACTGACAGAAAATTATGTCATTACTGGAAGCAGAACCATCGACTAACCAAGTCAAACTTAAATAGCTTGAGTTTTTTGCACTCCTCCTATTAGCAGCAGTCAGAAGAGAGCATACTGATTTTGCCGTAACACAATACAAACTGTCTAACTCTTCAGTAAAGACTAGCTAATTTAAGATGAAACACTCTATCACAAGGAAGCTTAATCATCAGACACCATACTTTGCAGCACAGCTACACATAGGACAGAGACTCTTTCTGGCCGCATTTCATATTGCAAGATTAGTAGGTAAAACTTTGTGATTCCAGTTGTATAAAGTAGATTCCCTTGCGACTGTCTCCTTGCATTACTAGAGTGTGTCTGTTCCCACCGCATAGAGCAGGGTGGTCCAGACAGTTAGTGCTCTGAATCAGTGCATAGGTCATTTTTCTCAACCCTCTCCCTTAGGTGACAAGTGCCTATAGATATTGTTCACTTTCAGCTTGTATGGGACATGTCATCAGATCCGATGCTGATGAACAACAACAACAAATAATTAAGATCAAAAACACCTTGGATAACCAGATCCATTTACCTTGGAATTTTCATTTGTTAAACATGCAAAAAGATGCCCACTGTATGAATCCAACCATACAATATTCAGGAAAAGGCAGATCTATGGAGACTAAGAAAGATCAGTGTTTCCCAGGGATTAGGGAGAAGGGAGGGATGAATAAGCAAAGCACAGAGGAGTTCTAGGATAGTGAAATGATTCTGTATGACACTGTAATGGTGGGTATGTGCCATCATACACTTTCAGTGCACATCCATCCATTGCTATAAATGTCCCTCTCTGGTGCAGGATGTAAAAAATGAGCAAGGCTGTGTGTTTGGGGCTGTGTGGTTTATGGGCGCACACTGTACCTTCCGCTCAATCTGACTGTGCACCTAACACTGCTCTAAAGAATAAGTCTTAGTAATTTTCTTCAAAATAATGTATCCCCTGAATCGTCTATTAGCATATATCAACATATTTATTCTGTTTTCAAGAAACAGTCACCTTAAAAATTAAGATAGAGATCCAAATATAAGAAAATGGGGATTATCCTCACAATGGCATGTAGCATATGGAAAGATATAAATAAAACAAATAGTGTTAAATGTATACATATTGGGACAAGAAAATAGCTAATAAATAGTATTGAATAGCTTGCTTTGTAATCATAAACAGGAATTTAGTGAAATATAAATAAAAATTAATCATGCATATAATTAAAGGACACTTTTTATTCTATTAAATCAGAAATCATTATACTGATTTTATGTAAAAATTATCTTGAAATATTAATTGGATAAAAAGGAAAGCTGATCATTGCCTAATATTGCCCTAGGAATTTATGTACAAATACCTGTGAAATACTCACCAAGAGTCACAAAAGTGGCCAGCATTGCAAGCAATTATAGATGATGCGACTGAAAGCAGTACCATGTTATATTATCATATTACTTGCTTTAAAAACAAAATTATAGGCCAAAGCCAAAAATCCAGTCAGGGCTATACCTGCTGTGCAGAAACATTTCATGCAGCAGGCCAGAGTCGGCTATCCTTAGAAAGTCCTGCTTAAATGGCTACCCTTCAGTTGCTCTCTGAAAACCTGCATCTGGGGAGGGTTTCCCCCTTTCCTTAACTGAGACGAGTGGCTCCCTGAGCCTAAATATTTTGTATAACCAATGTGGTCCATGCTGAACACTTACTTTCCTTCTTGGAATCTAGAATTTTGGAGCATGTGATTGGGAAGATGCCTATGTGACTAGTATGCCATAGAAACCTTGGTACTGAGGGTAACAAGACTGGTATATAATATATTTCATGTGTGTGGTCTAAATTTGACACTTCGCCCGAACCATTTTGGCTCAGTGGATAGAGCATCGGCCTGCGGACTGAGGGGTCCCAGGTTCAATTCTGGTCAATGGCATGTACCTGGGTTGCGGGCACGTCCCCAGTAGGAGATGTGCAGGAGGAGGCTTGTCGATGTTTCTCTCTCATCAATGTTTCTAACTCTCTATCTCTCTCCCTTACTCTCTGTAAAGAATCAATAAATTATACTCAAAAAAAAAAAAGAAAAGAACTTGACACTTGAATAACTAAGCACATCCTGGAAACTCCACAGGTTGAGGACTCTTGGAAACTTGTACCAGATGTCTGCCAACTTTGTCACGTGCACCTTTTCTCTTTGCTGATTTTGCTTTAAACCTTTCACTGTAATAAAACTCCTGTATGAGCACACCTATATGATGAGTCCTGTAAATTTTTAGTGCATAAACAAACCTAGGGGTGCGTTTAGAAACATCTAACAAAATTACATTATGTGAAAATATCATTTGGATTGATGTGTTATACATGATTACAATATAAAAGTTGATTTCACTGAATACCTGTCCTTGATTTTCTTTCGGTCGGTGCATGTTTTCGAGTTTTCTGTAGACCTATAACAGTTAGAATAAAGACATGAAAGGGATAAGTGAATCAATGATGTCAGAAAATTATGTGACACTACAACATTCCTATTTAGTCAGAATAAGAAATACAGAATCCTAATAATTGACATGTTGTATAGTATAAAAATTCCAATAAAGGAAAGGAAAGGAAGACATCTCACTGACAAATTTCTCTAACTGAACAGGGTTTAATTTCCTTTTAATACAGTTATGAATCAACCAACTAACTGGGCTAACTGAAAAAAAATATTTTCCATAATATATAAAAACCCAGTGACCTTTAGGGCAGAACGACCAGATTGACCAGAATGGCCAGTGGCTATGATGCACACCATAGCACCCAACCAGCGTGATCTGGGCCGAGTTCACACTCCCCCCCTCCATGCCCCCTTAGCTGGCCCAGCCCCCAATCTGCCCCCAACTCCCTGATCTGGGGCTTGGCCGGCCCCCAACCACCCACGGCCACTCCCTATAGTTGGCCCCCACCCCAATCGGCCCCCATCACCCCTGATCACTGCCTAGCTCTCTGGTGCATGTACATTTCGTGCAAGCACAACGAAATAATTATCAGTCCCTTCTGACCCCGACCAGAGTCTCCAGAGTGCTCTACTAATATTGCAGTCAAGGTGTGTAATTCTCCCTCCAGGGAAGGCAGCACCAGGAGACCTTCCAAGTTAGCTAAAATGCGACCTAAGCATTAACGGGATGGTGGCCCTTTGCAGAGGAATGTAGTGAGGCTGCATGGGGATTTTGTCACATTGCAGTGTCTTGCAGATTAGGTGAGCTTTCAATCTCTCTTTAAATGGGGTGGCAAAGAAGACCTGCAGGCTGCCAGGAGCAACAGCGAAGGGTAGGCACATTCACAAACAGAAATACTTTTAAACAAACAGACAGGAAGATCATATTGGGCAACAGAGTAGAGTCCCGGGAGGAACGCAAAAATCATTAAAGGGCCATCTTCCATCTTGATATACCTTTGCAAACAATACATAAACAACTTCACGTGAAATGCAAAACAGTTCTGTTGTGGGTTTTCTTTTGGCCATCTTTAAAGTATAATGAGATCCAGCTGGAGGAAAGCTATAGCTTCCAACATTTGACCCCTCGACAGGCCCTGCCTCTGATCCACCCTCATCGGGGAGGGCTGGGGGAACCCCACCTGTGCACAAATTCGTGCACTAGGCCTCTAGTATATAATAAAAAAAGTTCGAATGATTACAGATTTCTTTTTGTTCATTACTAATCCTTTTAAAATATCTCATTAAACTAATATCATGGCTCATCTATCATAGGCAGTTGTTGACAGGAAAAAAAAGTGAAAGGAATTGTAACCAAAATGTAGGGATATCCATGGGTATACCATCACATTAAACATATATGGAAAAATACTGGTCTTTCTTGATGAAATGTTCTTTCCTACTATTCAGCAAAGTCCTAGTCTTTGTGTCCTATCCAAATGCCAGTGCAGGCTCTACCTGGTTTTGCTCAGTGGATAGAGCTTTGGCCCACAGACTGAAATTTCCCAGGTGTGATTGCAGTCAAGGACAAGTACCTTGGTTGCAGGTACTTTGTCCCTGGTCAGGGTGCATGCAGGAGGCAACCAATCAATGTGTCCCTCTCACGTCAATGTTTCTCTCTGTCTCTCCCTCTCCCTTCCACTCTCTCTAAAAATCAATGGAAAAATGCCTTCCTGTGAGGATTAACAACAACAACTGAAAACATGCCAGTGCACTACCTGGAAAACTATGAGTCGCCTTAGATTTCTCTCTCCCCACTAACTCTTACATGCAATCATCACAAAACCTATGGTCTCTGCTTTATTTTGCTACTGTCAACTGCCCTAACCAAACATAAACTCTTACAGATGGCTCTCACAGGGGGGAAAATACTACCAACTATTATTGTTCTTTCTTATATTAGTAAGATTTGTTAAAGCAAAACAAATTAGAAAGACATAAACCTAGAAAAACACTAACATTTTTATTTATTTATTTATTTATTTATTTATTTATTTATTTATTTATTTATAGCCATATCAATTGATGCAGAAAAAGCACTTGACAAAATTCAACAGCCATTTTTGATAAAAACTCTCAGCAAGGTGGGAATTGAAGGATCATACCTCAACATAATAAAAGCTATATATGACAAACCCGCAGCCAACATCATACTCCATGGACAACAACTAACACCATTTCCCCTAAGAACAGGAACAAGACAAGGATACCCACTCTCACCACTCCTGTTCAACATAGTAACGTAATTATTAGCCATTGCGATTAGACAAGAAGAAATGAAACGCATCCAAATTGAGAAAGAAGGAGTAAAACTGTCCTTATTTGCAGTTGACATGATATTGTACATAAAAAACCCTAAAGACTCCATCAAAAAAACTATTAGACTTAATAAATGAATTCGGAAATGTAGCAGGATAGAAAATTAAGGCCAAGAAATCGATGGCATTTCTAAACACCCATAGTGAACTTGCAGAAAGAGAGACTAAAAAAGCAATCCCTTTTACCATCACACCTAAAAAATTAAGATACCTAGGAATAAACTTAATTAAAGAGGTAAAAGACCTCTACTCAAAAAAACTACAAAACATTGAAAAAAGAGATAGAAGAAGGCAAACAGATTGAAGAACATACCACGTTCTTGGACTGGTAGAATCAACATCATTTAAATGTCCATACTACCCAAAGCAATCTATAAATTCAATGCAGTTCCCATTAAAATACCAACGGCATATTTCATAGATCTAGAACAAACTCTCCAAAAATTCATCTGGAGTAAAAAAAGACCCCGAACAGCTGCAGCAATTCTGAGAAAGAAGAACAAAGTAGGTGGGATCTCAATACCAGATATCAAGCTGTATTACAAAGCCACAGTTCTCAAAACTGCCTGGTACTGCCACAAGAACAAAACTATAGATCAACGGAATAGAATAGAAAACCCAGAAATCAACCCAAACCAATATGCTCAGTTAATATGTGACAATGGAGGCAAGAACATACAATGGAGTCAAGACAGTCTCTTCAATATATGGTGTTGGGAAAATTGGACAGATACATGCACAAAAATGAAATGAGACCACCAACTTACACCATACACAAAAATAAACTCAAAATGGATAAAGGACTTAAATATAAGATGGGAAACCATAAAAATACTAGAGGAATCCAAAGGCAACAAAATCTCAGACATATGCCAAAGCAATTTCTTCACTGATACTGCTCCTAGGGCATTAGAAACTAAAGAGAAAATAAACAAGTGGGACTACATCAAAATACAAAGCTTCTGCACAGCAAAAGAAACCATCAACAAAACAACAAGAAAGCCCACTGCATGGGAGAACATATTTGCCAATGTTATCTCTGGTAAGGTTTTTATCACCAACATTTATAGGGAACTCACACAACTTAACAAAAGGAAGATAAACAACCCAATGAAAAAAATGGGCAAAGGACCTACATAGACACTTTTGAAAAGAGGACATTCAGAAAGCCAAGAGACATATGAAAACATGCTCAAAGTCACTAATCATCCGAGTGATGCAAATCAAAACAACAATGAGGTACCATCTCACACCTGTCAGAATGGCTCTCATCAACAAATCAACAAATGACAAGTGCTGGAGAGGATGCGGAGAAAAAGGAACCCTCCTGCATTGCTGGTGGGAATGCAGACTGGTGCAACCACTGTGGAAAACAGTATGGAGTTTCCTCAAAAAGCTAAAAATGAAACTCCCATTTGACCCAGTGTTCCCCCTTCTAGGAATATATCTCAAGGTAACAGAAACACCAATCAGAAAGGATATATGCACCGCTCTGTTCATAGCAGCACAATTCACCATAGCTAAGATTTGGAAACAGCCTAAGTGCCCATCAGCAGATGAATGGATTAGAAAACTGTAATACATCTACATGATGGAATACTATGCTGCTGTGAAAAAGAAGGAGCTCTTACCATTCCCAACAGCCTGGATGGAACTGGAGAGCATTATGCTAAGTGAAATAAGCCAGTCAATGAAATAAAGATACCACATGAACTCACTCATTTATGGATAATTAACACCATTATAAACTGATGAACAAAAGTAGATACAGAGACACAGCAACATCAAACAGACTGTCAAACTACAGTGAGAAGGCCGGGGAGGGTTGGGAGGATGGGCAAGAGATCAACTGAAGGACTAATATGCATGCATAGAAGCATAACCAATGGACACAAGACACTGGGGGGTATGGGATGCCAGGGGAAAATCAAGGGGAGAAAAAAAAAAGTAGACATATATAATACTCTTTGTAATTTTATCAGCAATAAAACAAAATTTAAAAAGTATTGTTGACACCCAGATTGAATTGTTTGAATATTTATTATCATTATCATTACCAGAGACAACAGAGCATTTGTTCTAAAAAATCCCAGTGTCCTGACAATTATCCAGCTAATGAAGTCAACATATCTCATTCTGTTCTGACTTCTGATGAATCAAGTTGATTATAGTTAGACTTTGTTGGTATAATATGAAAAATTTGCTGTGCTTCTCAACAAGCATTGCCTTTCTGACTTCAGTACTATGGGTAGATATCTTTAAAAAAACAAATCTCATTGGGTTTCTTGCACATGGGTTAAGTGTTGTAGCTCTTATACTTTGCCATTTGTTTGTGCTGCCTGAAAAGTACTGCTGAGTTTCTAGTTTTAGTTATTTTAGTGAGACAAATCACTATGTAATAATAAGTATTCATTTGCTAAATGTAATTCATTCACATTTAAAACTAAACAAAAGACCTGTTTTTAGAACAAGCACAATTTGGTATAATGTGCATATAGAGGAAACATACACCATCCTAACTTAAAATCTTTTTTATTTTTTACATAAAGATACCATATGGGATTTTAGGGGTCAGGACTAAATAAATGAACTTCCTTTCAAATGATATTTCCCCCGATGTTAAATTGCCTACAATTAACTTTGTTAATAACACTGATTACTATTCTATTAAGAAAGAGATTAAGAAAAACTATACATGCAACTTAAACACTGTTTGGTATTTTTTCCTGCTCTTTCATTATTAAAACTTCCTTACCCCTACTGCATCTATGGTAGGACCACCAAGAGTAATTCACTATTTGAAGTCTTACCAGCAATGCAACCTTCAGATTTTTGGGGTCTCCTTTCTTCTTTATATTTACCAGTAGAAGTTAGTGGTTGTTTACTGGGTACAAAAGAAGGTGTGAAATAATATTACTTTTTAATATTTATATAAAAATATTTTCCAAATGTAATAAGTTCTTAGAATATTTCAGATAATGTCAGAACTGATAGTAAAACTTTAATTATCCCATACAATTTAAAATTGTAAGTTATATAACTGCTTTATGAAGTATGTAATGAAAAAAAAAGATATCACAGTCATGAGTTGAGGAAAGTATAGCTCAGTGAATTTATTAGAATCAGCTTAACATAATGGCAAATGTCACAGATCCTAGTGCTATAATGACCAGCTCTTTGTTATCAAAAAGGTCACATTTTTGGCTCAAGTTCCTCCTCTACAAAATATGAATATTACTACCTTAATTCAGAGAGGAAGATTAAATGAGATAATAGAGCAAAAACATATGCTAAGAAAACAGTGAAGAAAAGAAAAAAGAGTTATGAACTTCATTTGTTGTAACTCATTTTGGTTCCCAAAAAAAACCCCAATGTGGGAATTTCCTCCTATTTGTCAATTCTGGTTGTTATCTTTTAAATAAAATCTTTATCATTTTATATTTTTAAAATGGTATCTCATTATTTGTTGATTTTCATTTTTCTGATTACCAGGCAAGGATCAATCTCCGTAGTAAAAATTTAAAATTTGTTAATCATGAATATTTGCTCAAATTGGAATTTGTTTTATAGGAAAAGAGTAATTACCTACTATTAAATACTGCTGTCGGCTTACCTATCAGAGTCTTCACTCTCCATAATAGGAAGCTGCTGCTTATCAGTCTGTTCAACTTTGCTTTTCTGACTCCATCCACCACTGTCCGCAGCAGCAGCAGCAGCATGATCCCTTTTTCCTGACACTTTCCTTTCACTGCTTTTCTGCTTTTTTTCTTCTTTAACCTTTGATGAAAGTTTGATATTAAGGATATTGTTACTACCTTATTCATTAAAAAGACTGTGTTTTCATTAATGTTATCATTTGACTCTTAGTCGCATTGACATGACTTTAATCAATAAAAATATTTTGTGTGTTTTTCATTATAGGCCATTGAAGCTTTCAATTCTTCTTCATTTCTGTTTCAGTAAAGGAGCAGAATTTTCCAAGATTTGTAAAATTGCTGCCTGAATTTTGTGCTCCTATTCATATCACATCCACACTCTGTTACCTAACACCCCCCTTACCCTCCCCCCACCCAATTTGTCTAGCAGAGACAGAGCAATAATAGGACAAAAACGCAAAATGTGTCCTCTTCTGTCTGTCCCACCTGGGTCTTGCATTACAGTCAGTTTTAGAGGGTGTGACATTGTCCCTCACAAACAAATAGGAAGCTTTCCTGTGTTTGCACGAAGCTATTCCTTCCCCCTTAGACTTTTCCAATTCTTTTTTCCTTAAGATCTTTGAGGGCATGAAAGGAGTGGTGGTATTCATAAAATATATGAACCAAAGTTCACCACAGCACTGGAGCAGAGTGAAACCAATGGATTGTTGGTTAATGGACAATTCTGGAAAATGAGTAATACAATCACTATACAGTTTTATCGCTAGAGGACACAGAAGTAGTTATCTACTTACTTTAGCCCCATATTTACTGATAACAGAAATAAAACCAAGGTTAAGTGACCTATCCAACCTTCGTATGGATGCAGTTCCTTGCATTTTATGGCACCAAAAGAAAGGGTATCTATACTAATAATAGCCTAGGGCCTTCACGACCTAAATGACCAGATGGATGACCGGTCACCAGGAAGTGCATGGAGCACCTCTCAGTCCCTCCCCCGCGGTCCACAGGCTTCTATCAAAGCAAGGCTGGTGGCAGGCGGGTGGGTGGGGCGGTGGGGGGTGAGCCCGGGGAGCTGGGGATCAGGCCTGAATATAGGCCTGGAGAGAGAGGCAGGTCCTGATCAGCAACTGCTGTGGAGGCTATGGATCAGGCCCGGAGATAGGCCTGGAGAGAAAGGCAGGGCCTGATCAGCAGCCATTGAGGAGGCTGTAGATCAGGCCTGGAGATAGGTCCAGAGAGAGAGAGAGAGACAGCTGGAATTCCCAGAAGAGTCAATGGCTGCCTAGGAGGCGGAGCTTTTGATGCTGACTGGCATAGAAACTGACCAATCAGAACCTAATCTGGGTGAACTGCAAAGGCAGGACCTAAGGTGGGGGCTGAGGAGGGGTTTATGGGCAACAGCTATTTGGTGTAAGGGGTAAGAAAGTGGTTCAATTTTTTAATAACTGGTTTGGCAGTATAGTGCATATGTCTGGCTATCAGTCCAGATATAGGGATTATGTATTTTTGTCTGCAAAGAGCATCTCCTCCTGCTGAAAAAGCTCCCCCCCGCCACCCATTTAAGCAATCCTATCCTATATAGTGTATCTATACTAATAAAAGGGTAATATGCTAATTAGACTGGGTCAACTGGCCATCTTCCAGATGTCCGACTTCCTTCCGCACAAAGCCATGGTGGTGAGGGCCAAGGCAGAGGCAGTTAGGGGGGATCAGGCCGGTAGGGAAGGGCAGTTGGGGGTGAGATCAGGCCAGGAAGGGGAGGGTAGTTGGGGGTGAGATCAGGCCAGCAGGGGAGGGCAGTTGGGATTGAGATCAGGCCAGCAGGGGAGAGCAGTTAGGGGCGACCAGGCTGGTGGGGGGGCAGTGAGGGGCAACCAGGCAGGCAGGGGACAGCAGTTGGGGGCAATCAGGCAGGCTGACAGAGAGGTTAGGGGCGATCAGGCAGGCAGGCAGAAGGGTTAGGGGCAATCAGGCAGGCAGGCAGAGTGGTTAGGAATGATCAGGCAGGCAGGCAGGCAGGCAGGTGAGCGGTTCGGAGCCAGTGGTCCCAGATTGTGAGAGGAATGTCCGATTGGAGGGGGTGCAGGCTGGACTGAGGGACCCCCACCCTCACCCCCGTGCATGAATTTCATGCACCGGGCCTCTAGTAATTCTATAATGCTGAATCAGATAAATAAACAGAAAATTTCACCAAATTAAGCAGGCAAATTAAGCATGACTTTTAAAAAGTAATTTAATGCCTTATTGTACTGAGAGGGCTCATCTGCTTTTTCTTATGAAGGAGCATCATATCTCAATCTTTTTCCATTTTAAAAGTCAATGCACCTCAAAACTCAGTTTTCTCCTTTAGAAACAAATACTGATCTTATTGCAAATAATTTATGTGATCTACATGATTACATCATACATGTCAAAATGACAATCACCGTGCTTTTATATTTGACAGGTATTCTACAGCTTTTTATGGTTTTTAATCTTTCCATTACAGTTCACAATATTATTTATATTGGTTTCAGTTGTGCCGCATAGTGGTTAGATAATCAAATACTTTACAAAGTGATCACCTGATATCTTAATACCCACCTGACTCCATTCATACTTATTGCAATATGACTGAATACATTCTCTATGCCGTACTTGACATTCTGTGACTATTCTATAACTATGAATTGGTACTTGTTGAACCCTTTACTTTTGACCCAATCCACCAACCCTCTTCCCTCTGGCATCCATCAGTCAGATCTCTGTCATCTATGAATCTCAAAATTATTAGTTCATCTATTTTGCTCTTTACATTCCACATATGAATGAGATCAGATGTGACTTATCTTCCTCTGTGTGATGTATTTCACTCAGCATAATACCCTCTAGGTCCATCCATGCTGTCACAAACAGCAAGGATTCATTTTTTTTCATGGCAGTACCATACTTTATTAAACAACGTAATGTAAAGCTTTGAGTCACCAGAAACACCTGAGAGTGGTGATAAAAAACATGCATGGAAGTATATATGTTTGTTATTAAAATATCTCAATAAAATTGCAATGTTGATGTACAGTGCAGGTGGGTAATTGAAATATTGGGGAGACCAATTTGTAAAGTATGTGATTATCTAACCACTATGCTGGACATGTAAAACTAATACAATGTAAACTGTAATGTAAACTGTAACTAAAAATAAACTAAAATAAAAATACCTGGGTGGTACGACATAAACAGAAGGACTTGTATGCATGCATATATAAGGATAACCAATGAACACAGACATTGGGGGGGGGTAGAGGGGAGGGCATGTGCAGGGTGGGGGGGAGGAGTGGCTGGGGTCAGGTCAATGGGGAGGAAAAGGAGACATATGTACTACTATTTGTAATACTTTAAACAATAAATAAATACATTTAATAAATAAATAAATATCAGGATGCGATCACATTGGAATTCTAAGTTCCAAGGTTTTGAGTAAACCATAGAAGATGGCACACAGTATAGTCCAAAAATAGATGAGTTTAGCTGGGTATTTTGTTTATATCCATTCTCTCATATTTTCCTTCCATTTTATTGTTTCTGGGATTCAACCTATGGGTATTTTTAAAATTCATTTCAGAGAGACAGGGAGAGAGAAGGACAGAGAGGAAGGTTGATGAGGCGAGGCTCACCTGCACACCGGCACCAGGGGATCCAGTCGCAACTAGGGCATGTGCCTGACTCTGAATTCAACCAGGGACCTCTTGTTTCATGGGTCAACCACTGATCCACATTGGTTGGGCCATTAGATATAACTTATATTTAAGCTACTGGACTTAAAAATTATATACCTAGTGCTTATTACATCAATGGATAGACCTACCAAATACAATCAAGAAGATAACAGCATCCTTGAAGGACATATTTTACCAAATAAAGTTCATTGATATTTTCACAGTATTACATCCTAAAACTGTAAAAAGTGCACAAGGAACATTATCCAGGATAGACCATGAGTTAGACCATAAGGACAGCCTCAGTACATTTAAAAAGATTGCAATCATTTCACACATCTTCTCCAACAATAATGGTATCAAACCACAAATCAATTCCAAAAAAATAACAACAAAACACTAAAATCACACAAACACATGGAGGCTAAATAACCTGTTAGTAAACTGTGAATGGGTTGGCAGGGATATTAAGGTAGAAATCAAAAGATACCTTGAGACAAATGAAATGAGAACATGACAACTCAAAATCTATGGGACATAGTGAGCACAGTCCTAAGAGGCAAATTCACAGCAATGCAGGCCGACCTCAAGAAACAGGAGTAATCTCAAATTAACAATGTAACCTTTCACCAGAATACCTGTTTTAAATGAGACTATTGGATCTTTTTAAACGTGTAACGTGATCTCAATTTGATCGGTTGATTAATTATTAATATGAGAGTATTCTTTTTGTAGTGAGTAAAGTTCACCAAAAATAAAATAAACCATTTTTAAGTGAAAAATTAGATACATTTACAATGTTGTACAATGATGACCTCTATCTAGTTCCAAAATTTGTCATCACTCCAGAAGGGGGACTTCTATCCCATGAAATGATAACTCCCCCTTCCCCCTATCACAGTCTCTGATTTCTGTCTCCATGTAGTCACTTATTGTGGAAATTACATATAAAAGGAATCATGCAATAACATAAACATATTTTCTCCCCTGGCCTGTGTTGTTCAGTTGGTTGGAGTGATGTCCCATGTACTAAAGGGTTACAAATTCAATTCTCAGTCAGGGCACATACACAGGTTGTCAGTTCAATTCCAGTTGGGGCTTATGGGGAAGGAAACCAATCCATTCACGTTTCTTTCTCATATCAATGATTCTCTCTCTCTCTCTCTCTCTCTCTCTCTCTCTCTCTCTCTCTCTCTCTCACTGTCTCCGTCCCCTGTGTAACCCTTCCTCTTTCTCTAAAGTCAGTTTTTAAAAAGGCATATCTCTATTGAGAATTTAACAATAAAAAGACTAATTTTGCATTACAAACATAAATAAATGATAGTTAATAGTTAGGCTGCCACAACATTATAAGAGTAAGTGCCACACAAAATAAAATTGACAGCAGGGCCGAAACCGGTTTGGCTCAGTGGATGGAGAGACGGCCTGTGGACTGAAAGGCCCCCGGTTCGATTCCGGTCAAGGCATGTAGCTTTGTTGTGGGCACATCCCCAGTGTGAGGTATGCAGGAGGAAGCTGATCGATGTTTCTCTCTCATCGATGTTTCTAATTCTCTATCTCTCTCCCTTCCTCTCTGTAAAAAAGTCAATAAAATATATTTTTAAAAAACTGATAGCAGGAAAATTAATTTCACAAGGGAGCACTTTACCTTCAAGTCTTCATTGTGTGATGTAGGCCTTGAATCATCAATGCCAAGTTTGCTGCAAAGTCTTTATAGTAAAATATACAAGAAAAATGAGTAAGTCCATTTCTTTAGAACAAGCAACAAAAAATTTAAGTGAAAGGTAAGCTATCTGCATATCAAATAATGATTCTTGATAAAATTAACGGTAGGGCTCTACTTACATAAAGGTTTTAGTGTTACCCAACTCCATTTCTGATTTGATATCTAGTCCTGCCCCTGGCCAACCCTCCATGTATATCAGAAGCACATCAGCTAATTGGGAAACCAGATGAAGGGGAGAAAACTTCTGCCTTGGGCCATGGATCTATGTGGTTCATCAATCTCCATTGCCTAGGACTCAAGGGGACCTAAGCCCCACTCTGTGAGCCAGAGTTCACATAGATGAGACCATAGTCCTTTATGCGATCAAAAGAATCTTCCCAGTGGCTCAAAATCTTTGCATATTTTTCTAAAGAAACCTTGAATACCGCTAATTCCTCCAATTAAACAACCAAGCAAAAGAGCAGCAACCTCTTCAGGACATCCTGAGCCCCATATTTTAATCTGCCTTTCTGGAGAAGAACCACATTCAGTGTCCTTCTTCTTAAAACATAACTTTAACTTCTCATAAACTTCAATATTTTCCTCTCTTTTCCAAAACTCTTATTTCAAACCGAACCCAGTGAAAATGGAACTGCTAGTTCCATTGTTATCCTCTATTAACTGTGTTCGCAACCCACTCTATATATTTCTATTATGAAAACTCACCTACAGAATGAAAAAAAAGGGAAGAGCATTGCATTTAGCAACCTGAATTTACATCTCTGTTCCACCACTTATTATTTCAATGGGTCACTTTAATGGGCTTCCAATACTCCATGTGAACAACTACTTGGCCACGATGTCAAACACAGGTTGAAGTACTAGAGAAGGTTTTGTTTAATTAATTGCTAGGCTTCCTTAAAATTATAATTTTCAATGTGTCTTTAATTCTGTCTATAGAAAAATGGAGAACACCATAGCTGGCAGAATTGGAAAGAATAACCCAGAGAAAGAAACACAATAAAATCAGAGAATTAACTAATATAAATCAAAAACTCATGCAAGAGGGAAAAAAGACTAGAGGAACAAAGAAAAAACCTCAAACAACTTGGCAAATGTACTACCCTAAAGAGAAAACCAGACTCTGAAGTCAGTAAATAGAGGAATCTATTAGAAATATACTCTAAACATATGCTTAATTAAGATAACATGATCTACACATATTCTTTACTTAGGGATAAATAATTCGTTCCAAGAAATATAGATAGCATTTTACCTAAAAACCCTTGCCTGAGTGGGCCTTGCTTAGGTAAGACCTTTAGTTCTGTGGCCATAGTGAACCGAGATGGGCCCTAAAAGCTTTGGTGGGAAAAACAAGGTCCTATTTACCACTTCAGTTGTCAAGGAGAGTAAGATAAATGCTTGGACTCACTGGGCCTCTTAGAAACACTCTAAATCAGAGTTCATACACAATCAGATTTGATTTTCGGAGATGATCTTATTTGCAACTTTATCTCCATAGCAGAGCTACACGGGAACTTATCAGTGTATGTTGAGGGACAACAGAACAATTTGGGAGCCAAGCTGTTTGACAGTCACATCAGGGCCCAGCCCCTTGCCTCCTATGGAATCCTGGGTCAATTCATCCATCTCCCTGAATCACAGTTGCCTCATTAATAAAAAGTGGGTTACATTAGCCCAGCTACTTTGCCAAGCTATTGTGATGACTATATAACACAGGTTAATTATATAAATAGGCTCTAGCCCACAGTAGAACACTCTAGAAATGTTATTTTATTTCCTCTGAATTCCCTTAATTAACATATAATTCTGAAAAATCCATAAAATCCTACCTGCTTAAAGAGTCTTCTTCAGAGGTATCAAGCACTGTTTTTTAAAAAAAGTAAAATACATTTTAAAGCAATAAAAATACAGAACCTTCAAAGTGCTGGACTAATACATTGCTAGAAAGTATACCTTTGGGGCCTCCCCTGAAGATTATACTGGAGTGAACACTAATCATATTATTGGTAACCATTAATACATAAGAACATTTACTTTTTCTTTTTAAATATATCAAACACACACACACACACAGGAAAATGGGATGTATCAGAGTTTGATACCTTCCCGTAAACTGCGATGTACAATGAGCATAATCCTAACCAAAAAACCATCAGACTGACAGAAAATTATGTCATTACTGGAAGCAGAACCATCGACTAACCAAGTCAAACTTAAATAGCTTGAGTTTTTTGCACTCCTCCTATTAGCAGCAGTCAGAAGAGAGCATACTGATTTTGCCGTAACACAATACAAACTGTCTAACTCTTCAGTAAAGACTAGCTAATTTAAGATGAAACACTCTATCACAAGGAAGCTTAATCATCAGACACCATACTTTGCAGCACAGCTACACATAGGACAGAGACTCTTTCTGGCCGCATTTCATATTGCAAGATTAGTAGGTAAAACTTTGTGATTCCAGTTGTATAAAGTAGATTCCCTTGCGACTGTCTCCTTGCATTACTAGAGTGTGTCTGTTCCCACCGCATAGAGCAGGGTGGTCCAGACAGTTAGTGCTCTGAATCAGTGCATAGGTCATTTTTCTCAACCCTCTCCCTTAGGTGACAAGTGCCTATAGATATTGTTCACTTTCAGCTTGTATGGGACATGTCATCAGATCCGATGCTGATGAACAACAACAACAAATAATTAAGATCAAAAACACCTTGGATAACCAGATCCATTTACCTTGGAATTTTCATTTGTTAAACATGCAAAAAGATGCCCACTGTATGAATCCAACCATACAATATTCAGGAAAAGGCAGATCTATGGAGACTAAGAAAGATCAGTGTTTCCCAGGGATTAGGGAGAAGGGAGGGATGAATAAGCAAAGCACAGAGGAGTTCTAGGATAGTGAAATGATTCTGTATGACACTGTAATGGTGGGTATGTGCCATCATACACTTTCAGTGCACATCCATCCATTGCTATAAATGTCCCTCTCTGGTGCAGGATGTAAAAAATGAGCAAGGCTGTGTGTTTGGGGCTGTGTGGTTTATGGGCGCACACTGTACCTTCCGCTCAATCTGACTGTGCACCTAACACTGCTCTAAAGAATAAGTCTTAGTAATTTTCTTCAAAATAATGTATCCCCTGAATCGTCTATTAGCATATATCAACATATTTATTCTGTTTTCAAGAAACAGTCACCTTAAAAATTAAGATAGAGATCCAAATATAAGAAAATGGGGATTATCCTCACAATGGCATGTAGCATATGGAAAGATATAAATAAAACAAATAGTGTTAAATGTATACATATTGGGACAAGAAAATAGCTAATAAATAGTATTGAATAGCTTGCTTTGTAATCATAAACAGGAATTTAGTGAAATATAAATAAAAATTAATCATGCATATAATTAAAGGACACTTTTTATTCTATTAAATCAGAAATCATTATACTGATTTTATGTAAAAATTATCTTGAAATATTAATTGGATAAAAAGGAAAGCTGATCATTGCCTAATATTGCCCTAGGAATTTATGTACAAATACCTGTGAAATACTCACCAAGAGTCACAAAAGTGGCCAGCATTGCAAGCAATTATAGATGATGCGACTGAAAGCAGTACCATGTTATATTATCATATTACTTGCTTTAAAAACAAAATTATAGGCCAAAGCCAAAAATCCAGTCAGGGCTATACCTGCTGTGCAGAAACATTTCATGCAGCAGGCCAGAGTCGGCTATCCTTAGAAAGTCCTGCTTAAATGGCTACCCTTCAGTTGCTCTCTGAAAACCTGCATCTGGGGAGGGTTTCCCCCTTTCCTTAACTGAGACGAGTGGCTCCCTGAGCCTAAATATTTTGTATAACCAATGTGGTCCATGCTGAACACTTACTTTCCTTCTTGGAATCTAGAATTTTGGAGCATGTGATTGGGAAGATGCCTATGTGACTAGTATGCCATAGAAACCTTGGTACTGAGGGTAACAAGACTGGTATATAATATATTTCATGTGTGTGGTCTAAATTTGACACTTCGCCCGAACCATTTTGGCTCAGTGGATAGAGCATCGGCCTGCGGACTGAGGGGTCCCAGGTTCAATTCTGGTCAATGGCATGTACCTGGGTTGCGGGCACGTCCCCAGTAGGAGATGTGCAGGAGGAGGCTTGTCGATGTTTCTCTCTCATCAATGTTTCTAACTCTCTATCTCTCTCCCTTACTCTCTGTAAAGAATCAATAAATTATACTCAAAAAAAAAAAGAAAAGAACTTGACACTTGAATAACTAAGCACATCCTGGAAACTCCACAGGTTGAGGACTCTTGGAAACTTGTACCAGATGTCTGCCAACTTTGTCACGTGCACCTTTTCTCTTTGCTGATTTTGCTTTAAACCTTTCACTGTAATAAAACTCCTGTATGAGCACACCTATATGATGAGTCCTGTAAATTTTTAGTGCATAAACAAACCTAGGGGTGCGTTTAGAAACATCTAACAAAATTACATTATGTGAAAATATCATTTGGATTGATGTGTTATACATGATTACAATATAAAAGTTGATTTCACTGAATACCTGTCCTTGATTTTCTTTCGGTCGGTGCATGTTTTCGAGTTTTCTGTAGACCTATAACAGTTAGAATAAAGACATGAAAGGGATAAGTGAATCAATGATGTCAGAAAATTATGTGACACTACAACATTCCTATTTAGTCAGAATAAGAAATACAGAATCCTAATAATTGACATGTTGTATATTATAAAAATTCCAATAAAGGAAAGGAAAGGAAGACATCTCACTGACAAATTTCTCTAACTGAACAGGGTTTAATTTCCTTTTAATACAGTTATGAATCAACCAACTAACTGGGCTAACTGAAAAAAAATATTTTCCATAATATATAAAAACCCAGTGACCTTTAGGGCAGAACGACCAGATTGACCAGAATGGCCAGTGGCTATGATGCACACCATAGCACCCAACCAGCGTGATCTGGGCCGAGTTCACACTCCCCCCCTCCATGCCCCCTTAGCTGGCCCAGCCCCCAATCTGCCCCCAACTCCCTGATCTGGGGCTTGGCCGGCCCCCAACCACCCACGGCCACTCCCTATAGTTGGCCCCCACCCCAATCGGCCCCCATCACCCCTGATCACTGCCTAGCTCTCTGGTGCATGTACATTTCGTGCAAGCACAACGAAATAATTATCAGTCCCTTCTGACCCCGACCAGAGTCTCCAGAGTGCTCTACTAATATTGCAGTCAAGGTGTGTAATTCTCCCTCCAGGGAAGGCAGCACCAGGAGACCTTCCAAGTTAGCTAAAATGCGACCTAAGCATTAACGGGATGGTGGCCCTTTGCAGAGGAATGTAGTGAGGCTGCATGGGGATTTTGTCACATTGCAGTGTCTTGCAGATTAGGTGAGCTTTCAATCTCTCTTTAAATGGGGTGGCAAAGAAGACCTGCAGGCTGCCAGGAGCAACAGCGAAGGGTAGGCACATTCACAAACAGAAATACTTTTAAACAAACAGACAGGAAGATCATATTGGGCAACAGAGTAGAGTCCCGGGAGGAACGCAAAAATCATTAAAGGGCCATCTTCCATCTTGATATACCTTTGCAAACAATACATAAACAACTTCACGTGAAATGCAAAACAGTTCTGTTGTGGGTTTTCTTTTGGCCATCTTTAAAGTATAATGAGATCCAGCTGGAGGAAAGCTATAGCTTCCAACATTTGACCCCTCGACAGGCCCTGCCTCTGATCCACCCTCATCGGGGAGGGCTGGGGGAACCCCACCTGTGCACAAATTCGTGCACTAGGCCTCTAGTATATAATAAAAAAAGTTCGAATGATTACAGATTTCTTTTTGTTCATTACTAATCCTTTTAAAATATCTCATTAAACTAATATCATGGCTCATCTATCATAGGCAGTTGTTGACAGGAAAAAAAAGTGAAAGGAATTGTAACCAAAATGTAGGGATATCCATGGGTATACCATCACATTAAACATATATGGAAAAATACTGGTCTTTCTTGATGAAATGTTCTTTCCTACTATTCAGCAAAGTCCTAGTCTTTGTGTCCTATCCAAATGCCAGTGCAGGCTCTACCTGGTTTTGCTCAGTGGATAGAGCTTTGGCCCACAGACTGAAATTTCCCAGGTGTGATTGCAGTCAAGGACAAGTACCTTGGTTGCAGGTACTTTGTCCCTGGTCAGGGTGCATGCAGGAGGCAACCAATCAATGTGTCCCTCTCACGTCAATGTTTCTCTCTGTCTCTCCCTCTCCCTTCCACTCTCTCTAAAAATCAATGGAAAAATGCCTTCCTGTGAGGATTAACAACAACAACTGAAAACATGCCAGTGCACTACCTGGAAAACTATGAGTCGCCTTAGATTTCTCTCTCCCCACTAACTCTTACATGCAATCATCACAAAACCTATGGTCTCTGCTTTATTTTGCTACTGTCAACTGCCCTAACCAAACATAAACTCTTACAGATGGCTCTCACAGGGGGGAAAATACTACCAACTATTATTGTTCTTTCTTATATTAGTAAGATTTGTTAAAGCAAAACAAATTAGAAAGACATAAACCTAGAAAAACACTAACATTTTTATTTATTTATTTATTTATTTATTTATTTATTTATTTATTTATTTATTTATTTATTTATAGCCATATCAATTGATGCAGAAAAAGCACTTGACAAAATTCAACAGCCATTTTTGATAAAAACTCTCAGCAAGGTGGGAATTGAAGGATCATACCTCAACATAATAAAAGCTATATATGACAAACCCGCAGCCAACATCATACTCCATGGACAACAACTAACACCATTTCCCCTAAGAACAGGAACAAGACAAGGATACCCACTCTCACCACTCCTGTTCAACATAGTAACGTAATTATTAGCCATTGCGATTAGACAAGAAGAAATGAAACGCATCCAAATTGAGAAAGAAGGAGTAAAACTGTCCTTATTTGCAGTTGACATGATATTGTACATAAAAAACCCTAAAGACTCCATCAAAAAAACTATTAGACTTAATAAATGAATTCGGAAATGTAGCAGGATAGAAAATTAAGGCCAAGAAATCGATGGCATTTCTAAACACCCATAGTGAACTTGCAGAAAGAGAGACTAAAAAAGCAATCCCTTTTACCATCACACCTAAAAAATTAAGATACCTAGGAATAAACTTAATTAAAGAGGTAAAAGACCTCTACTCAAAAAAACTACAAAACATTGAAAAAAGAGATAGAAGAAGGCAAACAGATTGAAGAACATACCACGTTCTTGGACTGGTAGAATCAACATCATTTAAATGTCCATACTACCCAAAGCAATCTATAAATTCAATGCAGTTCCCATTAAAATACCAACGGCATATTTCATAGATCTAGAACAAACTCTCCAAAAATTCATCTGGAGTAAAAAAAGACCCCGAACAGCTGCAGCAATTCTGAGAAAGAAGAACAAAGTAGGTGGGATCTCAATACCAGATATCAAGCTGTATTACAAAGCCACAGTTCTCAAAACTGCCTGGTACTGCCACAAGAACAAAACTATAGATCAACGGAATAGAATAGAAAACCCAGAAATCAACCCAAACCAATATGCTCAGTTAATATGTGACAATGGAGGCAAGAACATACAATGGAGTCAAGACAGTCTCTTCAATATATGGTGTTGGGAAAATTGGACAGATACATGCACAAAAATGAAATGAGACCACCAACTTACACCATACACAAAAATAAACTCAAAATGGATAAAGGACTTAAATATAAGATGGGAAACCATAAAAATACTAGAGGAATCCAAAGGCAACAAAATCTCAGACATATGCCAAAGCAATTTCTTCACTGATACTGCTCCTAGGGCATTAGAAACTAAAGAGAAAATAAACATGTGGGACTACATCAAAATACAAAGCTTCTGCACAGCAAAAGAAACCATCAACAAAACAACAAGAAAGCCCACTGCATGGGAGAACATATTTGCCAATGTTATCTCTGGTAAGGTTTTTATCACCAACATTTATAGGGAACTCACACAACTTAACAAAAGGAAGATAAACAACCCAATGAAAAAAATGGGCAAAGGACCTACATAGACACTTTTGAAAAGAGGACATTCAGAAAGCCAAGAGACATATGAAAACATGCTCAAAGTCACTAATCATCCGAGTGATGCAAATCAAAACAACAATGAGGTACCATCTCACACCTGTCAGAATGGCTCTCATCAACAAATCAACAAATGACAAGTGCTGGAGAGGATGCGGAGAAAAAGGAACCCTCCTGCATTGCTGGTGGGAATGCAGACTGGTGCAACCACTGTGGAAAACAGTATGGAGTTTCCTCAAAAAGCTAAAAATGAAACTCCCATTTGACCCAGTGTTCCCCCTTCTAGGAATATATCTCAAGGTAACAGAAACACCAATCAGAAAGGATATATGCACCGCTCTGTTCATAGCAGCACAATTCACCATAGCTAAGATTTGGAAACAGCCTAAGTGCCCATCAGCAGATGAATGGATTAGAAAACTGTAATACATCTACATGATGGAATACTATGCTGCTGTGAAAAAGAAGGAGCTCTTACCATTCCCAACAGCCTGGATGGAACTGGAGAGCATTATGCTAAGTGAAATAAGCCAGTCAATGAAATAAAGATACCACATGAACTCACTCATTTATGGATAATTAACACCATTATAAACTGATGAACAAAAGTAGATACAGAGACACAGCAACATCAAACAGACTGTCAAACTACAGTGAGAAGGCCGGGGAGGGTTGGGAGGATGGGCAAGAGATCAACTGAAGGACTAATATGCATGCATAGAAGCATAACCAATGGACACAAGACACTGGGGGGTATGGGATGCCAGGGGAAAATCAAGGGGAGAAAAAAAAAAGTAGACATATATAATACTCTTTGTAATTTTATCAGCAATAAAACAAAATTTAAAAAGTATTGTTGACACCCAGATTGAATTGTTTGAATATTTATTATCATTATCATTACCAGAGACAACAGAGCATTTGTTCTAAAAAATCCCAGTGTCCTGACAATTATCCAGCTAATGAAGTCAACATATCTCATTCTGTTCTGACTTCTGATGAATCAAGTTGATTATAGTTAGACTTTGTTGGTATAATATGAAAAATTTGCTGTGCTTCTCAACAAGCATTGCCTTTCTGACTTCAGTACTATGGGTAGATATCTTTAAAAAAACAAATCTCATTGGGTTTCTTGCACATGGGTTAAGTGTTGTAGCTCTTATACTTTGCCATTTGTTTGTGCTGCCTGAAAAGTACTGCTGAGTTTCTAGTTTTAGTTATTTTAGTGAGACAAATCACTATGTAATAATAAGTATTCATTTGCTAAATGTAATTCATTCACATTTAAAACTAAACAAAAGACCTGTTTTTAGAACAAGCACAATTTGGTATAATGTGCATATAGAGGAAACATACACCATCCTAACTTAAAATCTTTTTTCTTTTTTACATAAAGATACCATATGGGATTTTAGGGGTCAGGACTAAATAAATGAACTTCCTTTCAAATGATATTTCCCCCGATGTTAAATTGCCTACAATTAACTTTGTTAATAACACTGATTACTATTCTATTAAGAAAGAGATTAAGAAAAACTATACATGCAACTTAAACACTGTTTGGTATTTTTTCCTGCTCTTTCATTATTAAAACTTCCTTACCCCTACTGCATCTATGGTAGGACCACCAAGAGTAATTCACTATTTGAAGTCTTACCAGCAATGCAACCTTCAGATTTTTGGGGTCTCCTTTCTTCTTTATATTTACCAGTAGAAGTTAGTGGTTGTTTACTGGGTACAAAAGAAGGTGTGAAATAATATTACTTTTTAATATTTATATAAAAATATTTTCCAAATGTAATAAGTTCTTAGAATATTTCAGATAATGTCAGAACTGATAGTAAAACTTTAATTATCCCATACAATTTAAAATTGTAAGTTATATAACTGCTTTATGAAGTATGTAATGAAAAAAAAAGATATCACAGTCATGATTTGAGGAAAGTATAGCTCAGTGAATTAATTAGAGTCAGCTTAACATAATGGCAAATGTCACAGATCCTAGTGCTATAATGACCAGCTCTTTGTTATCAAAAAGGTCACATTTTTGGCTCAAGTTCCTCCTCTACAAAATATGAATATTACTACCTTAATTCAGAGAGGAAGATTAAATGAGATAATAGAGCAAAAACATATGCTAAGAAAACAGTGAAGAAAAGAAAAAAGAGTTATGAACTTCATTTGTTGTAACTCATTTTGGTTCCCAAAAAAAACCCCAATGTGGGAATTTCCTCCTATTTGTCAATTCTGGTTGTTATCTTTTAAATAAAATCTTTATCATTTTATATTTTTAAAATGGTATCTCATTATTTGTTGATTTTCATTTTTCTGATTACCAGGCAAGGATCAATCTCCGTAGTAAAAATTTAAAATTTGTTAATCATGAATATTTGCTCAAATTGGAATTTGTTTTATAGGAAAAGAGTAATTACCTACTATTAAATACTGCTGTCGGCTTACCTATCAGAGTCTTCACTCTCCATAATAGGAAGCTGCTGCTTATCAGTCTGTTCAACTTTGCTTTTCTGACTCCATCCACCACTGTCCGCAGCAGCAGCAGCAGCATGATCCCTTTTTCCTGACACTTTCCTTTCACTGCTTTTCTGCTTTTTTTCTTCTTTAACCTTTGATGAAAGTTTGATATTAAGGATATTGTTACTACCTTATTCATTAAAAAGACTGTGTTTTCATTAATGTTATCATTTGACTCTTAGTCGCATTGACATGACTTTAATCAATAAAAATATTTTGTGTGTTTTTCATTATAGGCCATTGAAGCTTTCAATTCTTCTTCATTTCTGTTTCAGTAAAGGAGCAGAATTTTCCAAGATTTGTAAAATTGCTGCCTGAATTTTGTGCTCCTATTCATATCACATCCACACTCTGTTACCTAACACCCCCCTTACCCTCCCCCCACCCAATTTGTCTAGCAGAGACAGAGCAATAATAGGACAAAAACGCAAAATGTGTCCTCTTCTGTCTGTCCCACCTGGGTCTTGCATTACAGTCAGTTTTAGAGGGTGTGACATTGTCCCTCACAAACAAATAGGAAGCTTTCCTGTGTTTGCACGAAGCTATTCCTTCCCCCTTAGACTTTTCCAATTCTTTTTTCCTTAAGATCTTTGAGGGCATGAAAGGAGTGGTGGTATTCATAAAATATATGAACCAAAGTTCACCACAGCACTGGAGCAGAGTGAAACCAATGGATTGTTGGTTAATGGACAATTCTGGAAAATGAGTAATACAATCACTATACAGTTTTATCGCTAGAGGACACAGAAGTAGTTATCTACTTACTTTAGCCCCATATTTACTGATAACAGAAATAAAACCAAGGTTAAGTGACCTATCCAACCTTCGTATGGATGCAGTTCCTTGCATTTTATGGCACCAAAAGAAAGGGTATCTATACTAATAATAGCCTAGGGCCTTCACGACCTAAATGACCAGATGGATGACCGGTCACCAGGAAGTGCATGGAGCACCTCTCAGTCCCTCCCCCGCGGTCCACAGGCTTCTATCAAAGCAAGGCTGGTGGCAGGCGGGTGGGTGGGGCGGTGGGGGGTGAGCCCGGGGAGCTGGGGATCAGGCCTGAATATAGGCCTGGAGAGAGAGGCAGGTCCTGATCAGCAACTGCTGTGGAGGCTATGGATCAGGCCCGGAGATAGGCCTGGAGAGAAAGGCAGGGCCTGATCAGCAGCCATTGAGGAGGCTGTAGATCAGGCCTGGAGATAGGTCCAGAGAGAGAGAGAGAGACAGCTGGAATTCCCAGAAGAGTCAATGGCTGCCTAGGAGGCGGAGCTTTTGATGCTGACTGGCATAGAAACTGACCAATCAGAACCTAATCTGGGTGAACTGCAAAGGCAGGACCTAAGGTGGGGGCTGAGGAGGGGTTTATGGGCAACAGCTATTTGGTGTAAGGGGTAAGAAAGTGGTTCAATTTTTTAATAACTGGTTTGGCAGTATAGTGCATATGTCTGGCTATCAGTCCAGATATAGGGATTATGTATTTTTGTCTGCAAAGAGCATCTCCTCCTGCTGAAAAAGCTCCCCCCCGCCACCCATTTAAGCAATCCTATCCTATATAGTGTATCTATACTAATAAAAGGGTAATATGCTAATTAGACTGGGTCAACTGGCCATCTTCCAGATGTCCGACTTCCTTCCGCACAAAGCCATGGTGGTGAGGGCCAAGGCAGAGGCAGTTAGGGGGGATCAGGCCGGTAGGGAAGGGCAGTTGGGGGTGAGATCAGGCCAGGAAGGGGAGGGTAGTTGGGGGTGAGATCAGGCCAGCAGGGGAGGGCAGTTGGGATTGAGATCAGGCCAGCAGGGGAGAGCAGTTAGGGGCGACCAGGCTGGTGGGGGGGCAGTGAGGGGCAACCAGGCAGGCAGGGGACAGCAGTTGGGGGCAATCAGGCAGGCTGACAGAGAGGTTAGGGGCGATCAGGCAGGCAGGCAGAAGGGTTAGGGGCAATCAGGCAGGCAGGCAGAGTGGTTAGGAATGATCAGGCAGGCAGGCAGGCAGGCAGGTGAGCGGTTCGGAGCCAGTGGTCCCAGATTGTGAGAGGAATGTCCGATTGGAGGGGGTGCAGGCTGGACTGAGGGACCCCCACCCTCACCCCCGTGCATGAATTTCATGCACCGGGCCTCTAGTAATTCTATAATGCTGAATCAGATAAATAAACAGAAAATTTCACCAAATTAAGCAGGCAAATTAAGCATGACTTTTAAAAAGTAATTTAATGCCTTATTGTACTGAGAGGGCTCATCTGCTTTTTCTTACGAAGGAGCATCATATCTCAATCTTTTTCCATTTTAAAAGTCAATGCACCTCAAAACTCAGTTTTCTCCTTTAGAAACAAATACTGATCTTATTGCAAATAATTTATGTGATCTACATGATTACATCATACATGTCAAAATGACAATCACCGTGCTTTTATATTTGACAGGTATTCTACAGCTTTTTATGGTTTTTAATCTTTCCATTACAGTTCACAATATTATTTATATTGGTTTCAGTTGTGCCGCATAGTGGTTAGATAATCAAATACTTTACAAAGTGATCACCTGATATCTTAATACCCACCTGACTCCATTCATACTTATTGCAATATGACTGAATACATTCTCTATGCCGTACTTGACATTCTGTGACTATTCTATAACTATGAATTGGTACTTGTTGAACCCTTTACTTTTGACCCAATCCACCAACCCTCTTCCCTCTGGCATCCATCAGTCAGATCTCTGTCATCTATGAATCTCAAAATTATTAGTTCATCTATTTTGCTCTTTACATTCCACATATGAATGAGATCAGATGTGACTTATCTTCCTCTGTGTGATGTATTTCACTCAGCATAATACCCTCTAGGTCCATCCATGCTGTCACAAACAGCAAGGATTCATTTTTTTTCATGGCAGTACCATACTTTATTAAACAACGTAATGTAAAGCTTTGAGTCACCAGAAACACCTGAGAGTGGTGATAAAAAACATGCATGGAAGTATATATGTTTGTTATTAAAATATCTCAATAAAATTGCAATGTTGATGTACAGTGCAGGTGGGTAATTGAAATATTGGGGAGACCAATTTGTAAAGTATGTGATTATCTAACCACTATGCTGGACATGTAAAACTAATACAATGTAAACTGTAATGTAAACTGTAACTAAAAATAAACTAAAATAAAAATACCTGGGTGGTACGACATAAACAGAAGGACTTGTATGCATGCATATATAAGGATAACCAATGAACACAGACATTGGGGGGGGGTAGAGGGGAGGGCATGTGCGGGGTGGGGGGGAGGAGTGGCTGGGGTCAGGTCAATGGGGAGGAAAAGGAGACATATGTACTACTATTTGTAATACTTTAAACAATAAATAAATACATTTAATAAATAAATAAATATCAGGATGCGATCACATTGGAATTCTAAGTTCCAAGGTTTTGAGTAAACCATAGAAGATGGCACACAGTATAGTCCAAAAATAGATGAGTTTAGCTGGGTATTTTGTTTATATCCATTCTCTCATATTTTCCTTCCATTTTATTGTTTCTGGGATTCAACCTATGGGTATTTTTAAAATTCATTTCAGAGAGACAGGGAGAGAGAAGGACAGAGAGGAAGGTTGATGAGGCGAGGCTCACCTGCACACCGGCACCAGGGGATCCAGTCGCAACTAGGGCATGTGCCTGACTCTGAATTCAACCAGGGACCTCTTGTTTCATGGGTCAACCACTGATCCACATTGGTTGGGCCATTAGATATAACTTATATTTAAGCTACTGGACTTAAAAATTATATACCTAGTGCTTATTACATCAATGGATAGACCTACCAAATACAATCAAGAAGATAACAGCATCCTTGAAGGACATATTTTACCAAATAAAGTTCATTGATATTTTCACAGTATTACATCCTAAAACTGTAAAAAGTGCACAAGGAACATTATCCAGGATAGACCATGAGTTAGACCATAAGGACAGCCTCAGTACATTTAAAAAGATTGCAATCATTTCACACATCTTCTCCAACAATAATGGTATCAAACCACAAATCAATTCCAAAAAAATAACAACAAAACACTAAAATCACACAAACACATGGAGGCTAAATAACCTGTTAGTAAACTGTGAATGGGTTGGCAGGGATATCAAGGTAGAAATCAAAAGATACCTTGAGACAAATGAAATGAGAACATGACAACTCAAAATCTATGGGACATAGTGAGCACAGTCCTAAGAGGCAAATTCACCGCAATGGAGGCCGACCTCAAGAAACAGGAGTAATCTCAAATTAACAATGTAACCTCTCACGAGAATACCTGTTTTAAATGAGACTATTGGATCTTTTTAAACGTGTAACATGATCTCAATTTGATCGGTTGATTAATTATTAATATGAGAGTATTCTTTTTGTAGTGAGTAAAGTTCACCAAAAATAAAATAAACCATTTTTAAGTGAAAAATTAGATACATTTACAATGTTGTACAATGATGACCTCTATCTAGTTCCAAAATTTGTCATCACTCCAGAAGGGGGACTTCTATCCCATGAAATGATAACTCCCCCTTCCCCCTATCACAGTCTCTGATTTCTGTCTCCATGTAGTCACTTATTGTGGAAATTACATATAAAAGGAATCATGCAATAACATAAACATATTTTCTCCCCTGGCCTGTGTTGTTCAGTTGGTTGGAGTGATGTCCCATGTACTAAAGGGTTACAAATTCAATTCTCAGTCAGGGCACATACACAGGTTGTCAGTTCAATTCCAGTTGGGGCTTATGGGGAAGGAAACCAATCCATTCACGTTTCTTTCTCATATCAATGATTCTCTCTCTCTCTCTCTCTCTCTCTCTCTCTCTCTCTCTCTCTCTCTAACTGTCTCCGTCCCCTGTGTAACCCTTCCTCTTTCTCTAAAGTCAGTTTTTAAAAAGGCATATCTCTGTTGAGAATTTAATAATAAAAAGACTAATTTTTCATTACAAACATAAATAAATGATAGTTACGCTGGCACAACATTATAAGAGTAAGTGCCACACAAAATAAAATTGACAGCAGGGCTGAAACCGGTTTGGCTCAGTGGATGGAGAGAAGGCCTGTGGACTGAAAGGCCCCCGGTTCGATTCCGGTCAAGGCATGTAGCTTTGTTGTGGGCACATCCCCAGTGTGAGGTATGCAGGAGGAAGCTGATCAATGTTTCTCTCTCATCGATGTTTCTAATTCTCTATCTCTCTCCCTTCCTCTCTGTAAAAAAGTCAATAAAATATATTTTTAAAAAATTGATAGCAGGAAAATTAATTTCACAAGGGAGCACTTTACCTTCAAATCTTCATTGTGTGATGTAGGCCTTGAATCATCAATGCCAAGTTTGCTGCAAAGTCTTTATAGTAAAATATACAAGAAAAATGAGTAAGTCCATTTCTTTAGAACAAGCAACAAAAAATTTAAGTGAAAGGTAAGCTATCTGCATATCAAATAATGATTCTTGATAAAATTAACGGTAGGGCTCTACTTACATAAAGGTTTTAGGGTTACCCAACTCCATTTCTGATTTGATAACTAGTCCTGCCCCTGGCCAACCCTCCATGTATATCGGAAGCACATCAGCTAATTGGGAAACCAGATGAAGGGGAGAAAACTTCTGCCTTGGGCCATGGATCTATGTGGTTCATCAATCTCCATTGCCTAGGACTCAAGGGGACCTGAGCCCCACTCTGTGAGCCAGAGTTCACATAGATGAGACCATAGTCCTTTATGCGATCAAAAGAATCTTCCCAGTGGCTCAAAATGTTTGAATATGTTTCTAAAGAAACCTTGAATACCGCTAATTCCTCCAATTAAACAACCAAGCAAAAGAGCAGCAACCTCTTCAGGACATCCTGAGCCCCATATTTTAATCTGCCTTTCTGGAGAAGAACCACATTCAGTGTCCTTCTTCTTAAAACTTAACTTTAACTTCTCCTAAACTTCAATATTTTCCTCTCTTTCCAAAACTCTTATTTCAAACCGAACCCAGTGAAAATGGAACTGCTAGTTCCATTGTTATCCTCTATTAACTGTGTTCGCAACCCACTCTATATATTTCTATTATGAAAACTCACCTACAGAATGAAAAAAAAGGGAAGAGCATTGCATTTAGCAACCTGAATTTACATCTCTGTTCCACCACTTATTATCTCAATGGGTCACTTTAATGGGCTTCCAATACTCCATGTGAACAACTACTTGGCCAGGATGTCAAACACAGGTTGAAGTACTAGAGCAGGTTTTGTTTAATGAATTGCTAGGCTTCCTTAAAATTATAATTTTCAATGTGTCTTTAATTCTGTCTATAGAAAAATGGAGAACACCATAGCTGGCAGAATTGGATAGAATAACATAGAGAAAGAAACACAATAAAATCAGAGAATAAACTAATATAAATCAAAAACTCATGCAAGAGGGAAAAAAGACTAGAGGAACAAAGAAAAAACCTCAAACAACTTGGCAAATGTACTACCCTAAAGAGAAAACCAGACTCTGAAGTCAGTAAATAGAGGAATCTGTTAGAAATATACTCTAAACATATGCTTAATTAAGATAACATGATCTACACATATTCTTTACTTACGAGATAAATAATTCATTCCAAGAAATATAGATAGCATTTTACCTAAAAACCCTTGCCTGAGTGGGCCTTGCTTAGGTAAGACCTTTAGTTCTGTGGCCATAGTGAACCGAGTTGGGCTCTAAAAGCTTTGGTGGGAAAAACAAGGTCCTATTTACCACTTCAGTTGTCAAGGAGAATAAGATAAATGCTTGGACCCACTGGGCCTCTTAGAAACACTCTAAATCAGAGTTCATACACAATCAGATTTGATTTTCGGAGATGATCTTATTTGCAACTTTATCTCCATAGCAGAGCTACACGGGAACTTATCAGTGTATGTTGAGGGACAACAGAACAATTTGGGAGCCAAGCTGTTTGACAGTCACATCAGGGCCCAGCCCCTTGCCTCCTATGGAATCCTGGGTCAATTCATCCATCTCCCTGAATCACAGTTGCCTCATTAATAAAAAGTGGGTTACATTCGCCCAGCTACTTTGCCAAGCTATTGTGATGACTATATAACACAGGTTAATTATATAAATAGGCTCTAGCCCACAGTAGAACACTCTAGAAATGTTATTTTATTTCCTCTGAATTCCCTTAATTAACATATAATTCTGAAAAATCCATAAAATCCTACCTGCTTAAAGAGTCTTCTTCAGAGGTATCAAGCACTGTTTTTTAAAAAAAGTAAAATACATTTTAAAGCAATAAAATACAGAACCTTCAAAGTGCTGGACTAATACATTGCTAGAAAGTATACCTTTGGGGCCTCCCCTGAAGATTATACTGGAGTGAACACTAATCATATTATTGGTAACCATTAATACATAAGAACATTTACTTTTTCTTTTTAAATATATCAAACACACACACACACACAGGAAAATGGGATGTATCAGAGTTTGATACCTTCCCGTAAACTGCGATGTACAATGAGCATAATCCTAACCAAAAAACCATCAGACTGACAGAAAATTATGTCATTACTGGAAGCAGAATCATAGACTAACCAAGTCAAACTTAAATAGCTTGAGTTTTTTGCACTCCTCCTATTAGCAACAGTCAGAAGAGAGCATAGTTATTTTGCCGTAACACAATACAAACTGTCTAACTCTTCAGAAAAGACTAGCTAATTTAAGATGAAACACTCTATCACAAGGAAGCTTAATCATCAGACACCATACTTTGCAGCACAGCTACACATAGGAGACAGACTCTTTCTGGTCCCGTTTCATATTGCAAGATGAGTAGGTAAAACTTTGTGATTGCAGTTGTATAAAGTAGATTCCCTTGCGACTGTCTCCTTGCATTACTAGAGTGTGTCTGTTCCCACCGCATAGAGAAGGGTGGTCCAGACAGTTAGTGGTCTGCAGCAGTGCATAGGTCATTTTTCTCAACACTCTCCCTTAGTAGACAAATGCCTATAGATATTGTTCACTTTCAGCTTGTATGGGACATGTCATCAGATTCTATGCTGATGAACAACAACAACAAATAACGAAGATCAAAAACACCTTGGAATTTTCATTTATTAAACATGCAAAAAGATACCCACTGTATGAATCCAACCATACAATATTCAGAAAAAGGCAGATCTATGGAGACTCAGAAAGATCAGTGTTTCCCAGGGATTAGGGAGAAGGGAGGGATGAATAAGCAAGGCAAAGAGGAGATCTAGGATAGTGAAATGATTCTGTATGACACTGTAATGGAGGGTATGTGCCATCATACACTTTCAGTGAACATCCATCCATTGTTATAAATGTCCCTTTCTGGTGCAGGATGTAAAAAATGAGCAAGGCTGTGTGTTTGGGTCTGTGTGGTTTATGGGCGCACACTGTACCTTCCGCTCAATCTGACTGTGCACCTAACACTGCTCTAAAAAATAAGTCTTAGTAATTTTTCTCTTAGCACCTTTTTTCTTGGTTGATTTTGCTTTAAACCTTTCACTGTATTAATACTCATGTATGAGCAAACCTATATTATGAGTCCTGTAAATTTTTTAGTTAATAAACAAACCTAGGGGTTGGTTTAGAAACATCTAACAAAATTGCATTATGTAAAGATATCATTTGGATTCTCTTTGCTGATTTTGCTTTAAACATTTCACATTATTTCAAAATAATGTATCCCCTGAATCGTCTATTAGCATATATCAACATATTTACGCTGTTTTCAAGACACAGTCACCTTAAAAATTAAGATAGAGATCCAAGTATAAGAAAATGGGGATTATCCTCCCAATGGAGTGTAGCATATGGAAAGACATAAATTAAGCAAATAGTGTTAAATGTACACATACTAGGGCAAGAAAATAACTAATAAATATTACTGAATAACTTGCTTTGTAATTATAAACAGGAATTTAGTGAAATATACATAAAAATGAATCATGAATATAATTAAAGGACACTTTTTATTCTATTAAATCAGAAATCATTATACTGATTTTATGTAAAGATTATCTTGAAATATTAATTGGATAAAAAGGAAAGCTGATCATTGCCTAATATTGCCCTAGGGATTTATGTACAAACTAGGGGCCCGGTGCACGAAATTCGTGCACTGGGTGTGTGTGTGGGGGGGAGTGTCCCTCAGCCCAGCCTGCCCCCTCTCACATACTGGGAGCCTTCAGGCGTTGACCCCCATCACCCTCCAATCGCAGGATCGGCCCCTTGCCCAGGCCTGACGCCTCTGACAGAGGCGTCAGGCCTACGCAGGGGACCCACATTTCCCCCCATCACTGGTTCTGCCCCCAGCCCAGGCCTGATGCCTCGGCCAGAGGCATAGACCCCCATCACCCTCCAATTGCCTGATCGGCCCCTTGCCCAGGCCTGAGGTCTCTGCCAGAGGTGTCAGGCTTGGACAGGGGACCCCCATCTCCCCCTTATCACTGGCTCTGGTCCCCGCCCAGGCCTGAGGCCTCTGGCCCAGGAATCATGCCTGGGTAGGGGACCCCCATCTCCCTCTGATCGCTTGCTCCACCCCCCGCCCAAGCCTGACGCCTCTGACCCAGGCTTCATGCCTGGGCAAGGGGACCATCATATCCCTCCAATCCCCGGCTCTGCCCCCCACCCAGGCCTGATGCCTCGGCCAGAGGAGTTGACCCTCATCACCCTCCGATCACCAATCACCGGATCGGTCCCTTGACCAGGCCTGAGGCCTCCGGCAGAGGTGTCAGGCCTGGGCAGGGGACCCCCAGCTCCCCGTGGTTGCAGGCTCCGCCCCTGCCCAGGCCTAACACCTCTGGCCTAGGCGTCCGGCCTAGGCAGCATGGACCCGCAGCTGCAGTGGCCCCGCGATCATGGGCTCCGCTTTAGGTCCAGGCAAGGGACCCCTAGCTCCTGGGACTGCCAGCTTCGACCGTGCCCAGCTCCCATCGCTGGCTCCACCCCTACTTCCTGCTATCACTGGCCAGGGCAGCAAAGTCGCCTGATTCTCCTTGGCAGGGGGCTTCTTCATGCTTTCCCTTTTGCCTCCCTGCATTGCGCCTACATATGCAAATTAACCGCCATCTTGTTGGCAGTTAACTGCTGATCTTAGTTGGCAGTTAATTTGCATATAGCCCTGATTAGCCAATGAAAAGGGTATCATCGTACGCCAATTACCATTTTTCTCTTTTATTAGATAGGATACCTATGAAATACCCACCAAGAGTCACAAAAGTGGCCAGCATTGCAAGCAATTATAGATGATGCGACTGAAAGCAGTACCATGTTATATTATCATATTACTTGCTTTAAAAACAAATTTATAGGCCAAAGCCAAAAATTCAGTCAGGGCGATAGCTGCTGTGCAGAAACATTTCATACAGCTGGCCTTATGACTGCTATCCTTAGAAAGTCCTCCTTAAATGGCTACCCTTCTGTTGGTGTTTGAAAACCTGAATCCTGGGAGGGTTTCCCCCTTTCCGAACTGAGAAGAGTGGCTCCCTGAGCCTAAATACTTTGTACAACCAATGGGGTCCATGCTGAACACTTGCTTTCCTTCTGGGAATCTAGAATTTTAGGACATGTGATAGGGAAGATGCCTATGTGATTAGTATGCCATAGAAACCTTGGTACTGAAGCTAGCAAGACTGGTATATGATATATTTCATGTGTGTGGTCAAAACTTGACACTTGAATAACTAAGCACATCCTGGAAACTCCACAGGTTGAGGACTCTTGGAAGCTTGTACCAGATGTCTGCCAACTTTGTCACATGCACCTTTTCTCTTTGCTGATTTTGCTTTAAACCTTTCACTGTAATGAAACTCCTGTATGAGCACACCTATATGACGAGTCCTGTAAATTTTTTAGTGAATAAACAAACCTAGGGGTGGGTTTAGAAATATCTAACAAATTTGCATTATGTAAAGATATCGTTTGGATTGATGTGTTATACATGATTACAATACAAAAGTTGATTTCACTGAATACCTGTCCTTGATTTTCTTTCGGTCGGTGCTTGTTTTCGAGTTTTCTGTAGGTCTATAACAATTAGAATAAATACATGAAAGGGACAAATGAATCAATGATGTCAGAAAATTATGTGACACTACAACATTCCTATTTAGTCAGAATAAGAAATACAGAATCCTAATAATTGACATGTTCTATAGTATCAAAGTTCCAATAAAGGAAGGGAAAGGAAGACATCTCACTGACAAATTTCTCTAACTGAACAGGGTTTAATTCCCTTTTAATACAGTTGTGAATCAACCAACTAACTGGTCTAACTGAAAAAAAAGTAATTATTATCTATAATATATAAAAACCCAGCGACCATTAGGGCAGAACAACTAGAATGACCAGAATGACCAGTGGCTATGATGAACACCATAGCACCCAACCAGCCTGATCTGGGCCGAGATCACCACCACCCCCACCACCCCTTAGCTGGCCCTTCCCCGATCTGCCCCAAACTCCCCCATCTGGGGCTTGGCCGGCCCCCAACCACCCACGTACCCTCCCCACAGCTGGCCCCCACCCCTATCAATTAGCCCCAACTGTATTCCCCTTTCTGTTGTCTTTAATCCTTACCACCCCTCCTTCACCATTGGCCATGCTGGACACACTTCACACCCCTATGTTCACTACAGCATCATTCATAATAGCCAGGATATGGAAGCAACCTATGGTCTTTCCATAGTTAACTGAATAAAGAAGTTGTGTTATATACATGTTTTATGTATATATGTTATCTTTATGTATTATATATTATATATACATACATACAGATACATATATATAGAGAGAGAGAGATAGAGAATATATTACTCAGGCATAAGAAAGAATGGAATCTTGCCATTTACAACAACATGGATGGGAAGAGAGGGTGTTAGGCTAAATTAAATAAGTCAGAGAAAGTCAAATGTCATATGATCTCACTTACATGTGCAATTTAAAACAATGAAACAAAACAGAAACAGACTCCATAGCTACAGAGAACAAACTGATGGGTTCACAGAGGACAGTGACTTGGAGAGATGGATAAAATAGAAGAATATGAATAAGAAGTGCAAACTTCCAGGTATCAAATATATAATCTACATGAATCTTGTGTGCAAAACAGGCAATGACCCAATGTAGTACTAATGTTGCATGGTATAGATGGTTACTAGACTTATCATTGTGAACACATCATAAGGAATGTAGATGTCACATTATAATTTCACACACCAGAACGTAATATATTGTGTGTCAACTACATTTTAACAAAAAATTATAACAGAAAAAAAGATCTAGTCTCTTGTGTAGTGCTAAAGACTTTCATAAGCCTGCTGCTAGGCACTCACCTCATTCCCAAATAACCCCATAGCACACATTTTGCACCTTGGCAACTATACTGCTCATGAATCCCACAAAGTTCCCTTGTATATCCCAGCCCTTGCACTGCTGTTCGTCCTGCCAAACGTGTAATCTCAAAACATGTTCTTCTTGCCAAACATCACTGTCTGTCTCTTTACCTGGTAAACTTCTTCATACTCTGCATACTTACTTTAAATACTACACAATTTTTTTCAATTTTAATAAATTGATTAGAAAGTGAGTATGGGTAAGGGAGACACACAGAGAGAAAACATTGCTTTCTTGTTCCACATATTTATGCATTCACTGGGTTACTCTGGTATGTTCCCTGAACAGGCATCAAACTCACAACCTTGGCATATCTGGGACAAAGCTTGAAGCAAATGAGAAACCCAGCCAACGCCTCACCCACATTTTTAAAACTCTAATTCTCATCATGGATTTAAAGTGGCTGGAACACACTGTGACCCAATAAAAAGGAAAAAATAACTATATTTGAAAGCACCTAGTGCGATCTGGAGCCTAATAAGCACTGAATAAAGTATAGCAAACCACTATAATAATAAATGGCAATGATAATAACAAGCTCTTGGAGGCAGGGACAGTATTTGAATTCTGCAACATCACAGTAACAAGTGCCTAAAAGACGCCTGAGAGTCAAATGGCAGATCATGAACCCGAAAAATGAATCACTGAATTTTGATATTTTCTGTGAAAATTCTGTTTAAAAAAACAAAAGAGAAATAAACCCGGGAAAGCTCTCCCATATTATGCATACCTTCAAGGTCAAAACACTATTTCATCTCTGTGTTTCCTATAACCTGCAAAACCAACCTACACAAGTCCTCTGATAAACGTCTACCAAGTCCAAGGTGTCTTCACACAATTCGGATTGCACAATCAATAGGTAACATAGGTAGCATTTTTGTTATGGAGAAACATTCTTGTATGCTTATTGTAATTTATTGAGTCCCAGGTTGGGCTATTTGAATATTTATTACGATTATTTTTTCACCAATGGCAACATAGCGTCTTGTTCTATAGAGATTCCAGTGTCCTGATAATTATCAAATTAAAGAAGTCAACATATCTCCTTCTGTTTTGACTTCTGAAGATTGAAGTTGATATCATGAGACCTTGTTGGTATAATGTGAAAAATACACTATGCTTCTCAACAGGCATTGTTTTTCTGACTTCTGTACTATGGGTAGATACCTTTAAGACACAATGTCATTGAGATTCTTGCACCCTGGCTAAGTGGTGTAGTTCTTTTTGTTTGCCATATGCTTGTGCTACCAGGAAAGTAATGTTGAGTTCGTAGTTTTAGTTATTTCTTTTTTAGTGAAAGAAATCACTTTGCAATAACAAGTACTCACTTACTAAATATAATCCACTCACAGTTAAAACTAAAGATCCATTTTTAGAACAAGTACAATTTTTGTATAATGTGAACATAAAGGGAATGTACACAATCCTATCATAAAATCTTTTTTTTTTTACATAAAGATATCTTATGGGATTTTAGGGATCAGGACCAAATGAATGAATTTCCTATCAAATGATATTGTCTCAGATTTTAACTTTGTTATTAATACTGAATACTATGCTATTAAGAAAGAGATAATGAAAAACTATACATGCAACTTACACATTGTTTGGTATTTTTTTTACTGCTCTTTCATTATCAAACTTTCTTACTTTTACTTCATCTATGGTAGGAGAACCAAAAGGAATTCACTATCAGAAGTCTTACCAAGAGTGCTATTTTCAGATCTTTGGGGTCTCCTTTCTTCTTTATATTTAGAAGTTAGTTGTTGCTTGCTGTGTATAAAAATGGTGATAAATAGGATTACTCTCTTAATGTTAATATAAAAATTTTTCCAAATATAGTAAATTCTTAGGATATTTCAGATAATATCAGAGCTAATATTATAATGTTAATGATACCATACACTTCAAACTTTTGTAAGTTCCACAACTGTTTTAGGAAGTAAAAAAATTTAAAAAAATGTAACTTTCATGACTTGAGAGCAGTATAATTCAGTGAATTAATTCAAGTTAGCTTAACTAGACATAATCACACATTTCTAGAACTCAGACAACCTAGTTGTATAACCAACAGCTATTTGTTATCAGACAAGTCACATATCTTTTGCAGTTGTCCTCTACAAAATAAGAAACTTACTGCCTAATTTTAGAAGTTTTTTAGGAGGATTAAAAGAGATGAGACAACAAAAAGATATGCTCAGAAAACTGTGAACCAAAGAAAAAATGTAGTCATCACATTTATTTCTTGAGTATTCCCAAATAAATACCAATGTGGATTTTTCATAGTTTCTCATATTCAAATGTTGCAGTTTTTTGAAAATGTTATGAATTTTAGTTATTACCTTTACTTACATTGTGGTTTGTAATTCAGGGCATCTCGGCTATTATATAAGTGGCAACTAAATTTATGCACCAATAGATTACCCCATGAAGTCAGATAACACAATGCTCCCTTCTTTATATAGCAACTCATACAAACCACAGAAAACTAATAGAAGCCAGGACCTGGCCTGGGCTAATACTATCCCTTCTCTTCCTACTCAAACTGTGAACCAGCAGATCTTTATGAAAATGATGCTTAATCTCCCCGTCCACCTCCAAATGGCTTGGAATACAGAACCCTACTGTTCACCCATGGACACTTATGAGTCATGGATGCAGCCTAAGCAATTTTAAGTCCCAATAACGTACTTTTGATTCAGAGCTTTCTGTGGACTGTCTTCTATGTGAGGCATAATTAAAATACTCTGAAACCTAAGGTAAAGTTAAGTCACCTGGGAAACTGTCATTGTTATGGCAAAGAGATCACTTGAGGGACCAACTTCAATTATGGGACCTCAGGCAAGTTGGTGCTTACTGCTCTGGGGAGTATGTGGGACCTTCCACTACCTAAAGAAAGGTGCGCTGCAGGACAGAAAGTGACCTTGGGCTACAGATCTGGTAACAAAGGAGAAAGGAACATCTGGTCCTTTCCTGCAGCATTGTTTGAAATATCCCTGGCAGCTCAGAATGGTTCCAACTAACACTTTCTAGCAGGATAAAAAACAAGAAGCTCAAAGTGTAACTTGTCTGAAAAGATCTGGGCTAAGAAGTAAGCTCCACATAAGCTTTCCAGTGTGTCTGGTGGAGAGGGGGTGGGTAGAGGGGGGCTGTGGGTGGCTAGAGCTGGGAGGCCCAGCTGCCAGAATAGGGTGCTGGTAATTGTAATAGTGGCTAAGCATACAAAGCATATGTGTATAAGCTGGAATAAAAAAGCTGTAACTCTCAAGTGCAAGTGTGAATCAACATGAAGACTCAGGAATCTGAATCAGCAAGGCCAACCAGGGAGCAAAGATCAATCATGACTATATGATGCATTTCAATGGCAACTCAACAGCATGAGAATCAATGGAAACAACAGAAAATTTAGAATGTCCTTTTACACATCTCCATCTGACTTGTCTCCCTTGAACTCAGAGAATCCTTATATTCCTGAAGAATTCAAGGGGGAATGGATAGGAGATAGCCCCAGACACTACAGATTTTTCTGCTACAGTAAACACTTCAAGACCAAAAATAACTAGTTAGAAAAATCAGAGATGAGACTTTATTTATAATCTTATGCATAGGAGTTTTATTGGAATGAAATGGATAAAAATCCCAAAGGTTTTAGGATAAAGAATCTGGCCCATTGCTCCTTCTAACTAGTTGAGCCTTGGTTTCTGGCTGATGACCTAGATTGACTGGCATTCCCAAACTACCTGACCCAAACTATGAAATCTCACCTGTCACAAAAAAAGTAGCAGTGAAATGATTTTAAACCTCATTTAGTGATAACTAGTATTTCAAAACAAACACAAATTAAAACCACCAACAAAAGCATATTCTTCTGCAGTCCGCCCACAGTAAACTTGAGAAAAGTCATCAGTACCTTGGTAAAAGAGAACCCTGGCTGTATTTGTAGACTCATTATTTCCTGTAAGCATGCGGGCTATGCATATAACACAGAAGTCACTTCATCCTCGGCATCTTCTATTATGCTATTGAAACAGCTAACTTGATATACTTCCCAAGTTAATACCCTGTTTGTCTGTCTAGAATTTACCATTTGCATGCTGAAGTGTTCATCATGTAAATTACCTCCAAGGCAAAAATGAAGGGGGAAAAAGGCCACCTCTTATCCCACTTGGGTATTGCTAATTGAAAGTCTTCTAACAGATAAGAAACTATGCTGAGGTCACTAATCTGAAGCAGGGGAAGATTTAAGTGAGGAACCACCACTTGGCCAAGATGTAAACACAGGTTGAAGTTACTAGAGGATGTTTTGATTAATTAATTGCTAGGCTTCCTTAAACTCCTGAAATTCTACCTGCCTTTCATTCTGTCCACAGAAAAATGGAGAACACCAGAGTGGCCAGAAGAGCAAATAAATAACACAATGCAAGAAACACCAGAAAAATCTAGACAATAAATGAAAAGAATCAAGGAAAGTAATAGAAGATGAAAAAAGGACTCTAGGGAAAAAGAAAAAAACCTTCATACAACTAGGCAAAGGTACTAGCTTGAGGGCGAAAGCCAGACTGGGAAGTCAGTAAATAGAGAAATCTATTAGAAATATTCTCTAATTAGATGCTGAATGTAATGAATATAACATGGTCTATACATAGATATTCTTGACTCACAGATAATTCCTCCCAAGAAGGATAGATATCATTTTAACTAAAACCACTTGCCTGTATAGGCCTTGTTTAGGTAAAATCTTTGGTTCCGTCGCAATATCTAACTGAGATGTGCCCTAAAAGCATTGGTGGGAAGAACAAGATCCTATTTATCACAACATTTGTCAAGGAGAGTAAGATAAATGCTTAGACTAATTGGGCTTCTAAGGAAAAGTCTAAATCAGAGTTAACACACAATCCGATTTGACTTTCTGGGATGAACTTGTTTGCATCTTTATCTCCATGGCAGAGCTACAAGGGAAGTTATCAGTGTATGTTGAGGGACAGCAGAATAATTTGGAAGCCAAAATGGTTGACAGTCAAATCATGGCTCAGGCCCTTGCGACCTATGGAATCCTGGGTCAATTCATCCATCTCCCCGAATCACATTTGCCTCATTAATAAAACGTAGGCTATAATAGCACAGTTACTTTACAGAGTTATTGTGATGACTGTATAACACAGGTTAATTACATAGTATAGGCTCTAGCCCACAGTAGAACACTCTAGAAATGTTATTTTCTTTCCTCTGAATTCCTTTAATTAATATATAATTTTGAAAAATCCATGAAATCCTACCTGCTTAAAGAGTCTTCTTCAGAGGTATCAACCACTATTTTAAAAAAAGTAAAATACATTTTAAAGCAATACAAACACAGGACTTTAAAAGTACTGAACTAATACATTGTTAGAAAGTATACCTTTGCGACCACACCTGAAGACTACACTAGAGTTAATACTATTGGTAGACCATTAATGCATTAAGAACATTTACTTTCTCCTTTTAAATATATTAAATGCAAAAGAATGAATGGGATATATCACATTTTGATACTTACCTGTGAACTGCTATGTACAATGAACATAATCCTAACCAAACCCCATCAGACTGACAGAAAATTGTATTGTTAGTAGAAGCAGAATCATAGGCTAACCATGTCAAACTTAAATATCACGGGTTTTCTGGACTCCTTCCATTAACAGCAGTAAGAAGAGAGTTATTTTACCATTACACAATACATCTCCCACTCTTGAGTGAAGACTAGCCAGTTCAGGATGAAACACTCTACCACAAGGAAGCTTGATGCCTAGGCAACACATTTTCCTTTAAAGCAAACCATAGAAAACAGACACCTTCTGTCCCCATTTCCAATAGCAAATAAGTGAGATTCCAGTTGTATAAAGTAGAACCCCTTGAGACTGCTTCCTTCCATTGCTAGAGTGTATCAGTCCGCACCTCAGAGAGAAGGTGGAAGAAACACATAGTGCTCTGCAGACATGCATCAGCTCATTTTTCTCAACCCTCCCCATTAGGTGGCAAATGCCTAGAGAAACATTCTCTTTCAGCATGTATGGCATGTCATCAGATACCATGCTGATGAAGAACAACAACCAACCACTAAGGTCACAGAACATCTTGGATAACTACACCCAATTACTGTGAAATTGTCATTTGTTTAACATTCAAAAAGACACACATGCTATGATTCCTTCTATACAACATTCAGCAAAAGGTAAATCTATGGAATCTAAGAAATATCAATGGTTTCCAGAGGTTAGGGATAAGGAAGGGATAAGTAAGCAGAGCATGGAGGAATTTTAGGGGAGTGAAATGACACTATATGACACTGTAATGGTGGGTATGTGCCATCATACATTTGTCAAAGTCTATAGGATGTACAACACTAAGAGTGATCCTTAATGTAAACTTTGGACTTTGTTCGATAATGACGCGTCATTGCACGTCCTTCCGCTGTCATAGGTGCCCCTCTCTGGTGCAGGATGACAAAAAGAACAAGACTGTGTGTGTTTGGTCTGGGGGGTTAATGGGCACTCTCTGTATTTTGCACTCAATTTTAATGTGCACCTAAAACTGATTAAGGCTTATTAATTGTTCTTTATTTTTTTAGTATATTTTATTTATTTTTTACAGAGAGAGAGGGGGATAGAGAGCTAGAAACATCGATGAGAGAGAAACACCAATCAGCTGCCTCCTGCACACCCTTCCCCCCGGGGATGTGCCCGCAACCAAGGTACATGCCCTTGACAAGAATATCACCCTAGTAATTTATAAATACCTGTGAAATACCAAGAGTCACAAAAGTAATCAGTATTACAAGCAATTATAGATGATGTGACTGAAACCGGTACCATGTTATATTATCATATTACTTTCGTTTAAAGTAAATATTTAGGTCAATGCCGGAAATTCAGTCAGGGCTATACCTGCTGTGCAGAAACATTTCATACAGCAGGCCTGAGTCTGCTATACTTAGAAAGTCCAGCCTAAATGGCTACCCTTAAGTTGGTGTCTGAAAATCTGAACCTGGGGAGGGTTTCCCCCTTTCCCTAACTGATAAGTGTGGCTCCCTGAGCCTAAACACTTTGTACAACCAATGGGGTCCATGCTGAACACTTGCCTTCCTTCTGGAAATCTAGAATTTGGTACATGCGATGGGGAAGATGCCTATGAGACTAACATGCCTTAAAAACCTTGGCACTGAGGCTAACATGACTGGCAGATGACATATTTCACGTGTGTTCTCAGAATTTGACACTGGAGTAACCAAGCACCTCCTGGAAACTTCACAGGGTGAGGACTCTTGGAAGGTTGTGCCTGGTGTACTCCACACTTTGTCACACATACCTATACTCTTTGCTGATTTTTCTTCAGTGTTTTCACTGTAATAAATCTCAGGTATGAGCACAACTATATGCTGAGTCCTGTAAATTTTTAGTGCATAAACAAACCTAAGGATGGGTTTAGAAACATCTAACAAAATTGCATTATGTAAAAATATTATTTGGATTGATGTGTTATACATGATTACAATACAAAAGTTGATTTCACTTAATACCTGTCCTTGATTTTCTTTCGGTCCCTGCTTGTTTTTGAGTTTTCTGTAGACCTATAACAGTTAGAATAAAGACATAAAAGGGATAAGTGAATTAATGATGTCAGAAAATTATGTGAAACTAGCAACATTCCTATTTAGTCAGAATAAGAAATACAGAATCCTAATGATTGACATGTTCTATAGTATCAAAGTTCTTGTAAAAGAAAGGAAGACATCACACTGACAAACAGGGTTTATCTCCTTTTTACAATAGTTATGAATCAATCAATGAACTGGGATCAACTACAAAAAAAGTAATTATCATATATAATAAAACAGTGTTTTAACTGCCAGTGCACTACCTGCAGACCTATGAATCACCTTAGAATTCTCTCTCCCTGCTATCTCTTTCCCTGCAATCATCACCACAATCATGAACTAGACCTCTCTACTTTCTCTGCTTTATTTTACTACCGTCACAGCCCTAGTCAAACATGGGCTCTTGACAGATGGCTCTCACAGGAGGAGAAATACCAACAACTATTATTGGTCCTTTTTTTTAAAATATATTTTATTGATTTTTCACAGAGAGAAAGGGAGAGAGACAGAGAGCCAGAAACATCGATGAGAGAGAAACATCGATCAGCTGCCTCCTGCACATCTCCTACTGGGGATGTGCCCGCAACCCAGGTACATGCCCTTGACCGGAATCGAACCAGGGACCTTTCAGTCCGCAAGCCAAAGCTCTATCCACTGAGCCAAACCGGTTTCGGCTATTGGTCCTTTTTAAATTAGTAAGATTTGTTTAGGCAAAACAAATGAGAGAGATATAGACCTAGAAAAACACCAGCATGTTAAATGGAATAAATTGAGCTTTCTGACTCATTTCTGCACAGATGCATGAAAATTTCATAATGGACTGGGGCTAGTCCAAGGAGGCTAAATGTTCCTTTAGTCTCTCAGCATCTTTCTGTGGTTTGCTTCTATCTATCTTCTACATAAGGGGTAAGCAAACTAGGGCCCATAGGCTGATACAAGCTGCCAGCTGGTTTTGAAAATAAAGTCTCACTGGAACACCGCTATGCCTATTCACTTACAGATTTTCTAGGACTGCTCTCACATTACAATGGCAGACTTGAGTAGATATGACAGGCCACATGGACTAAAATCAGGCCCTTTACAGAAAAATCTTGCTGATGCCTGCTTCATACCATACCCACAGAGCTCTTATCAAACCTAATCTTATTCATCTTCTCAAAACTCCAATAAACCCTGCAGTATATATTGCTGGCTTCCAACCTTAGTCTTCATTTTTGCTAGAGAACCACAACTCTATTGGGACATTTACTGTCCTGATACAGAAAGAAGGTGGTACCTCCCCCACTCCAAAGACAAAGGATTATAGTAAACTCATCAGAGGCACTAGTTTACCACTAACTGGTTTAGGAATGTGCAGGTGATTAACCCAAGCCTATAAAAAGTTAGGGAAGTCAACGCAGGTCTCTCAGTTTCTTCCTATTTAAAACAAAGACATAGGCTCAGCCAGTGTGGTTCAGTAGATGGAGCCCATTGTCCCATGCACCAAGAGGTCGCTGGTGATATTCCAGGGCAGGGCAGATGCCAGGGTGGCAGGTTGATCCCCAGGAGGGGGTGTGCAGGAGGCAGCCCATGGATGTGATGGCTCTTCCTCATTGATGTTTCAATCTCCCTTTTCTTTCCTCTCTCTCTAAAGTCAATAAAAATGTGTTTTTTTAAAGTTAAGGACACATATAGCTCAACATCACTAATCTGGGAAATGCAAATGAAATTCATATGGAAGTTCCTCCTTATTCCTCTCAGAATGTCTGTCATCAAAATACAAATAAATAAGTGTGGGTGAGGACATGGAGAAAATAGAAAGCCTTGTGCACTGTTCATGTGATTGTAAATTGGTACAGCCACTGTGGCAAGCAGCATGGACATTTCTCAAAAAAATAAAAATAGACCTGCCATTCTACTGCTGGGTATTTATTCAACAGAAACATGAACACGAATTTGAAAAGATATCTGCAGCCCTATGTTCACTACAGCATTATTTACAATAGCCAAGATATGGAATTAAGGTAGGTGTCCTTCCATAGATAATAACACAGATAAGATTACTCAGACATAAATAAAGAATTTTTGCCATTAATGCAACATGGATGGACCGAGTGAGTCTTATACTCACATAAATAAGACAGAAAGACAAATACCATAGCGTCACACTTACAGGTGCAATCTAAAACAACAAAATAGAAACAGACCCCATAGCTACAGAGAACAAACTGATGGTTGCCAGAGGCTAAGCTGAGGAGATGAGTGAAATAAAAGAATATGAATAAGAAGTGCCAACTTCCAGTTATAAATTAGATAAGCCAAAGGGATGTAGTGTGCGGAACAGGGAATGTGTCAATATCATAATAACTTTGCTCGGTGATAAATGGATACTAGACATATTATTGTGAACAAATCATAAGGTATTTAAATATCAAACCACTGTGGTTGCACACCTGAAAGTAATATAATGTGTGCCAACTCTCCTTTAACAAAATGTTTTAAAAATGAAAAAGAAACCTCTCGGGAAAAGCAGTCCTTTTGACCTTCACATATTGACATGTGAGAATAAGAAGCTTTGGAGCCAAAACTAATAACTGACCTGGAAAACAGACATAAACACTGTCAACCTCACAGCTGAACAAAGCACAAAAACTGGAATCCTGATGACATCACGGAGTCACCAAAACAATCCTGGTTCCTATCGTTTTGGCCTCTGTGAATTAGGCCACCTATTATCTGAAGCTGAAAGCATTCTATCGGATAAATTTCCCAAGGCCTGGAGGATATGCTCCACACCTGTCTGTGGTAGTAAAGACTTTCATAAGCCTGCCTTAGCTAGGCACTCACCTCATTCCCAACCATTCCCACAGCACACATTTTGCACATTGAAACTGTATTGCTCATAATTCCCGCAACATTCACTTGTGCATCTTAGCCCTTGCCCTGCCCTTCCTGCTGCCAAATGTGTAATCATCTATATTATAAAAGGCCAGTGGCTGTAATGCTGTAACGACCAAATGACCAGTCACCAGGCGGTGCACTGATGGGTCTCACGGCACAGCGGGTCTGGGGTCTCACACGATTTCGTGCGTTGCTCCTCTAGTAATATATTTCACTCCTGCCTAACTTGACCATTCTGCCCCTTTTTCCTGGCAAACTTCTTTGTGGCCTGTATGCTTATTTTAAAAATGATCCAATTTTTTTTTTAAAACTTAAAAAAATGATTAAACAGAGAAACCCAGCCAAAGCCTCACCCACATTTGTAAAACTCTAATTCTCGCCATGGACGTAAGTGGCTGGCACATACTAAACACCAATAAAAAGAATAAACAAGGATAATTCTAAGCTTCTAATGCGATCTGGAACATGGTAAACAATAAATAAAGTAATGAAAAGAATAGAAATGACAATGATATTAACAAGCTCTTAGAGGGCACAGACTATCTTTAAAATGTTTCAATTCTGCATCATCTGAATAATACTTAGTACCTGAAAGACACCTGAAAGTTAAATGGAAGACCATTCGGCTGAAAAATGAATAACTGAATTTTGACATTTCCTTTGAAAATTGGTTTAAAAAAAGAAACAGAGAAATAAACCAAGGACAACTCTCTCATATCATTAGTACACTCAAGGTCAAAATGCTATTTCATCTTTGTGTTCACTATAAATGGCAAAACCAACGAACACAAGCCCTCTGATAATGGTGTCCAAACTCCAAGATGTCATCATACAATTCAGATTGCATAAAGAACTAGAGGACATATCTGGCATTTTTGTTTTGAGAAAAATCTTTATACTTTTATTAAAATTTGTTGAACAAGAGCTGGTTATTTGAAAGGATAAACAAGATTGATGAACCTCTAGCCAGGCACACAAAGAAGAAAAGAGAGAGGACTCAAATAAACAAAATCAGAAATGATAGAGGTGAAATAACAACAGACCGCAAAGAAATACAAATGGTTGTTAAAAAAAATACTATGAACAACTCTACTCAAACAAACTAGACAACCTGAAGAAATGGACATACTCCTAAAAAAATACAACCTTCCAAAACTCAATCAGGAAGAATCTAAAAATCTCAATAGGCCAATGACTATGGAAGAAATTGAAGCAGTAATCAAAAAGCTTCCAGCAAACAAAAGCCCAGGACCAGACAGCTTCACTGGGGAGTTTTACCAAATATTTGAGGAAGAACTAAAACCTATCCTCCTAAGACTATTCCAAAAATCCAAGAGGAAGGAACACTTCCAAGCTCATTCTATGAAGTCAGCATCACCCTAATACCAAAACCAGATAAAGACAACACAATGAAAGATAATTGCATGCCAATATCCCTCATGAACATAGATGCCAAACTCCTCAACAAATTCCTAACAAATCGGATCCAGCAGTACATCAGAAAGATCATACACCATTACCAAGTATGATTTATCCCAGGCATGCAAAGATGGTACAATATCCGCAAATCAATAAACGTGATACATCACATGAACAAACTGAGAGAAAAACAAAAACAAAAACACAGTCATATCAATTAATGCAGCAAAAGCATTTGACAAAATCCAACACCCATTTTTGACAAAAACTCTCAGCAAGGTGGGAATAGAAGGATCATACTTCAACATAATTAAAGCCATATATGACAAACCCACAGCCAACATCATACTCAATGGGCAAAAACTAAAACCATTTCACCTAAGAACAGGAACAAGACAGGGAAGACCAGTCTCACCACTCCTGTTCGACATAGTACTGGAAGTATTAGCCATTGCAATTAGACAAGAAGAAGAAATAAAAGGCATCCAAATTGGAAAAGAAGTAAAACTGTCCGTATTCGCAGATGACATGACATTGTACATAAAAAACCCTAAAGACTCCATCAAAAAACTATTAGACTTAATAAATGAATTCTGCAATGTAGCAGGATACAAAATTAACACCAAGAAATCTATGGCATTCCTATACACCCATAGTGAACTTGCAGAAAGAGAGACTAAAAAAGCAATCCCATTTACCATCACACCTAAGAAATTAAGATACCTAGGAATAAACTTAACTAAAGAGGTAAAAGACCTCTACTCAGGAAACTACAGGACATTGAAAAAAGAGATAGAAGAAGACAAACAGATGGAAGAACATACCATGTTCATGGACTGGTAGAATCAACATATTTAAATGTCCAGAGTACCCAAAGCAATCTCTAGTTTCAATGCAATGCGCTCCCCATTAAAATACCAACAGCATATTTCACAGACCTAGAACGAACTCTTTAAAATTCATCTGGAATAAAGAAAGACCCTGAAAAGCTGCAGCAATCCTGAAAAAGAAGAACAAAGTAGGTGGGATCTCAATACCAGATATCAAGCTGTATTACAAAGCCACAGTTCTCAAAACTGCCTGGTACTGGCACAAGAACAGACATACAAATCAATGGAATAGAATAGAAAAGACAGAAATCAACCCAAACCAATATGCTCAATTAATATTTGACAATGGAGGCAAGAATATACAATGGAGTCAAGACAGTCTCTTCAGTAAATGGTGTTGGGAAAATTGGACAGATACATGCAAGAAAATGAAGTGAGACCACCAACTTACACCATACACAAAAATAAACTCAAAATGGATAAAGGACTTAAATGTACAATGGGAAACCATAAAAATACTGGAGGAATCCAAAGGCAACAAAATCTCAGACATATGCCGAAGCAGTTTCTTCACTGATGCTTCTCCTAGGGCATTGGAAACTAAAGAGAAAATAAAAAAGTGGGACTACATCAAAATACAAAGCTTCTGCACAGCAAAAGAAACCATCAACAAAACAACAAGAAAGCCCACTGCATGGGAGAACATATTTGCCAATGTTATCACTGATAAGGGTTTAATCACAAACATTTATAGGGAAGTCACACAACTTAACAAAAGGAAGATAAACAATGCAATCAAAAAATGGGAAAAGGACCTAGATAGATACTTTTCAAAAGAGGACATTCAGAAAGCCAAGAGACATATGAAAACATGCTCAAAGTCACAAATCATCCAAGTATGCAAATCAAAACAACAATGAGGTACCATCTCACACATGTCAGAATGGCTATCATCAACAAATCAACAAAGGACAAGTGCTGGAGAGGATGCGGAGAAAAAGGAACCCTCGTGCACTGCCTGTGGGAATGCAGACTGGTGCAACCACTGTGGAGAACAGTATGGAGTTTCCTCAAAACAAGCTAAAAATGGAACTCCCATTTGACCCTGTGATCCCACTTCTAGGAATATATCCCAAGATAACAGAAACACCAATCAGAAAGGAAATATGCACCCCTATGTACATAGCAGCACATTTTACCATAGCTAAGATCTGGAAACAGCCTAAGTGCCCATCAGCAGATGAGTGGATTAGAAAACTGTAACACATCTACATGATGGAATACTATGCTGCTGTGAAAAAGAAACAATTCTTACCATTGCCAACAGCCTGGCTGGAACTGGAGAGCATTATGCTAAGTGAAATAAGCCAGTCAATGAAAGACAAATACCACATGATCTCACTCATTTATGGATAATTAAGACCATTATAAACTGATGAACAAAAATAGATACAGAGGCACAGCAACATCAAACAGACTGTCAACCTACAGTGGGAAGGCCAGGGAGGGTTGGGGGGACGGGGGGAGGGGTAAGAGATCAACTGAAGGACTTGTATGCATGCATAGAAGCATAACCAATGGACATAAGACACTGGGACGTATGGAGGCCAGGGGAAGGTCAAGGGGAGAAAAAAAGTTGACATATATAATACTCTTTGTAATTTTTAAGCAATAAAACAAAATTAAAAAAAATTTGTTGAATCCCAGGTTGGATTGTTTGAATATTTATTATCATTATCTTTACCAATGACAACAGAGCGTCTTGTTCTAAAGAAATCCCAGTGTCCTGACAATTATCCAGCTAATGAAGTCAACATATCTCATTCTGTTTTGACTTCTGATGAATGAAGTTGATAATAGTGAGACTTTGTTGGTATAATATGAAAAATTTGCTGTGCTTCTCAACAAGCATTGCCTTTCTGACTTCAGTACTATGGGTAGATATCTTTAAAAAATAAACAACAATCCCGTTGGGTTTCTTGCACATGGGTTAAGTGTTGTAGCTCTTATAGTTTGCCATTTGTTTGTGCTGCCAGAAAAGTATTGCTGAGTTTCTAGTTTTAGTTATTTTAGTGAGACAAATCACTATGTAATAATAAGTATTCATTTGCTAAATGTAATTCATTCACATTTAAAACTAAACAAAAGATCCGTTTTTAGAACAAGTACAATTTGGTATAATGTGCTTATAGAGGAAACATATACCATCCTAACTTAAATTTTTTTTTCTTTTTTACATAAAGATACCATATGGGATTTTAGGGGTCAGGACTAAATAAATGAACTTCCTTTCAAATGATATTTCCCCCAATGTTAAATTGATACAATTAACTTTGTTAATAACACTGATTACTATTCTATTAAGAAAGAGATTAAGAAAAATTATACATGCAACTTAAACATTGTTTGGTATTTTTTCCCTGCTCTTTCATTATTAAAACTTCCTTACCCTTACTTCATCTATGGTAGGACCACCAAGAGTAATTCACTATTTGAAGTCTTACCAGCAGTGCAACCTTCAGATTTTTGGGGTCCCCTTTCTTCTTTATATTTACCAGTAGAAGTTAGTGGTTGTTTACTGTGTACAAAAAAAGGTGTGAAATAATATTACTTTTAAAAATATATTTTATTGATTTTTTACAGAGAGGAAGGGAGAGGGATAGAGAGTTAGAAACATCGATGAGAGAGAAACATCAATCAGCTGCCTCCTGCACACTCCCTACTTGGTATGTGCCAGCAACCAAGGTACATGCCCTTGACCGGAATCGAACCTGGGACCCTTGAGTCCACAGGCAGACGCTCTATCCACTGAGCAAACCGGTTAGGGCAATAATATTACTTTTTAACATTTATATAAAGATATTTTCCAAATGTAATAACCTCTTAGAATATTTCCTATAATGTCAGAACTAATATTAAAACTTTAATTATCCTATACACTTTAAATTTGTAAGTTATATAACTGTTTTATGAAGTATGGTAATGAAAAAAAAAGATATCACAGTCATGATTGAGGTATAGCTCAGTGAATTAATTAGAGTCAGCTTAACATAATGGCAAATGTCACACATCCTAGTTCTATAACCAACAGTCCTTTGTTATCATAAAAGTAACATTTTTGGCTCAAGGTCCTCCTGTACAAAATATGAGTATTACTACCTTAATTCAGATAGGAAGATTAAATGAGATAATAGAGTAAAAACATTTGCTCAGAAAACAGTGAAGAAAAGAAATAATTGAGTTATGAACTTCACTTGTTGAAACTATTTTTGAATCCCAAATAAACCCCAATGTGGGCTTTTCATGGCTTCTAACATTCAAATGTTGCAGTTTTCAGAAAATGTTATGAATTTTGGTTATTACCTGTACTTATGTTGTGGTTTGTAATTCAGGGCATCTCAGCTATTATGTAACTGGCAACTAAATTTATGTTCAAATAGATTACAGAGGTCACTTCGCCCTGAGCATATTCTATTGTCATTTAATATAACATAATGAAGTCAGATAACACCATGCTCCCTTCTTTATGTAGCAAATCATACAAACCACAGAAAACTAATGGAAGCCATGACCTGGCCTGTGCTAATACTATCCCTTCTCTTCCTACTCAAACTGTGAACCCGCAGATCTTTATGAGAACGATGCTTAATCTCCCTGTTCACCCCCAATTGACTTGGAAGGTACAATCCTACTGGTCACCCATGGATACTGATGAGTTAGCCTGGGGCTTTAGCAATTGTAAGAACCACTAACCTACTTATGATTCAGAGCTTCCTGTTGACTGGCTTCCATGTGAGGCATAACTTAAATATTTTAAAACCTGAGGCAAATTCCAGTCACTTGGGAAATTTCATTGTTATGGCAAAGAGATCACTTGCAGGTCCAATCTAAATTATGGAACCTCAGGTAAGCTGCTGCTTACTTCACTTGGTGAGGAGATATGTGATCTCGCTCTACCTAAGCAAAGATGCTTCATAGGATATAAAGTGACCTTTGGGTATAGATATGGTAAAAGAAAGAAAGAAAGAAAGAAAGAAAGAAAGAAAGAAAGAAAGAAAGAAAGAAAGAAAGAAAGAAAGAAAGAAAGAAAGAAAGAAAGAAAGAGAGAGAGAAAGAGAGAGAGAGAGAGAGAAAGAAAGAGAGAAAGAGAGAGAGAGAGAGAGAGAGAGAGAGAGAGAGAGAGAGAAGAGAGAGAGAGAGAGAGAGAGAGAGAGAGAGAGAGATAGAGAGAGAGAGAGAAAGGGAGGAAGGGAGGAAGGGAGGAAGGAAGAAAGGAACATCTGGTGTTTTCCTGCAGCATTATTTGAATCTCTCTGCCAGTTTAGAACTGTTCTAAGTAACACCTGCTAGCAGAAAACAAACAAACATGCAGCTCAAAGGATAACTCATCCCCAAAGATACAGGCTTAGACGTGAGCTCCCTATAAGCTTTCCAGTGTGTGAGGGAGGCTGTGGGTGGCTAGAGCTATGAGGCCCAGCTGTCAGAATTGGATGCTGGTAATTGGCATAGTGGCTAAGCATACAAGCATACGTATGTAAAGTAAATATAAGTGTGACCCGGAAGTCCAAATGTGAGTCAACTTGAAAACTCAGGAATCTGGATCAGCAAGGCCAACCCGGGAGTAAAGATCAAGTGTGACTATAGGAAGGGTTTAGATGGCAACTCAACAGCAATAGAATCAATGGATTCAACAGAAAATTTAGAATGTACTTTTTGACATCTTCATCTGACTTATGAAAGAAGATTGTCTCCCTTGGCCTTAGGGAATCCTTTATGCTCCTGAAAAATTCAAGGGGAAGGGTGTATATATAGGAGATAGCCCCCAGAAACTACAGCTGTTTCTGCTACAGTGAACACTTCAAGACCCCGAATAACTAGTTAGAGAAATCAGAGTTGAGATTTATTTGTGACCCCATGCAGGGGAGTTTTACTTGGAGTGTAATGGATAAAAATCTTAAAAGTTCTGAGATAAGAAATATGTCTCATTGTTTCTCCAAAGTAGGTGAGCCTTTGCTTGTTTTGAGCTAATTAGCTATTCTAACTGACTGGCATTCCCAAAGTGCCAGAACCAAACTATGAAATCTCACCTGGTACATAAAAGGGAACAATAAAATTATTTTAAACCTCATTTTAGTGATAACTAGCTTTTTAAAACAAACACAAACTAAAACCACTCAAAAAGCGTATTCATCAGCAGCCCACCCATAGTTATCTTGAGAAAAGACATCAGTACCTTGCTGGAAAAGTAGCCAGATTATAGTTGTTGACACATCATTTCCAGCAAGCATGAGGGCTGTATATATAATACCGAGATCGCTTCACACTCAGCATCTTCTATTACGTTATTTAACTTGATATACTCCCCAAGTTAATAACCTGTTTGTGTGTCTCGAATTGACCATTTACATGCTGAAGTGTTCATCTGTGTAAATTACCTCCACGGCTAAAATGAATGGAAAAGAAGGGCTGCTCTTGTCCCACTTGGGTACTGATAACTTACAGTCCTCTCACAGATAAGAAACCATGCTGAAGTCACTAATTTGAATTAGGGGAAGGTTTAAATGGAGAACCGCCACTTGGCCAGGATGTTAAACTCAGCTTGAAGTACTAGAGTGTTTTGATTAATTAATTGCTAGGCTTACTTAAATCCTGAAATTTTACCTGCCTTTCATTCTGTCTATAGAAAAATGGAGAACACTGGAGATGGCAGAAATGGAGAAAAAATAACACAATGAAAGAAACACACAAAAAAGTAGAGAAGAAAGTAAAACAATCAAGAAAAATCATAGAAAAGGGGAAAATGACTCTAGGAAAAAAGACAAAACTTCATACTACTTGGCAAAAATACCAGCCTGGAGGGAAAACCAGACTGGGAAATCAGCAAATAGAGAAATCTATTAAGAATAGATACTGAATTTAATTAACATAACATGAACTACACATAGATATTCTTTTCTTACAGATAAGCAAATCATTTCAGGAAGATTTCATATGATTTAACCTAAAAACACTTGCCTGATTAAGACTTGCTGAGGTAAAACATTTTGTTCTTTGGCCATAGCTAACTGAGTGGTGCTCTAAAATCTTTTGTGGGAAAAACAAGGTCCTATTTACCACTACAATTGTCAAGGGTAGTAAGATAAATGTTAGGACTAACTGGACCTCTTAGCAAACTAGAAATCAGATTTAACACACAATCAGATTTGATTTTCTGAGTTGATCGGATTCCCATCTATAGCTAGTTGCCTGAGCTACCCAGGAACTTATCAGTGTATGTTGGGGGACAACAGAATAATTTGGAAGTCGGGCTGATTGAGAGTCAAATCATCAGTCAGTCCCTTGCTGACAATGGAATCATGAGTCAATTTATCCACCTCCCAGAACCACATTTGCCTCATTAATAAAAAAGTAGTTTACATCAGCACACCTACTTTACAAAACTATTATGAGTATGATGTAACACAGGTAATGACATATCATAGGGTCTAGCCCACAGTAGAACACTCTAGAAATGTTAGTTTCTTTTTTCTGCATTCCGGTAGTTACCGTAAAATTTTTAGAAATCCATAAAGTCCTACCTGCTTAAAGAGTCTTCTTCAGAGACAGCAATGACTATTTCTTAAAAAAAAGTAAAATACATTTTAAATCAGTAAGAATACAGGGCTTTAAAAGTGCCAGCTTAATGCATTGTTAGAAAGTATAACTTCAGGACCACATCTGAAGACTATATTAGAGTGAACAATAATCCTATTATTGGTAGGTTATTGATACATTAGGAACATTTACTTTCTCTTTTTAAACATATAAAATGCAAAAAAAAAGAATGGGTCTATCAAAATTTATACTTCCCTGTGAAATGCTATGTGCAATGAGCATAATCCTAACCAAACCCCAACAGATTGACAGAAAATTGCACTTTGGGTGGAAGCAGAATCATGCACTAACCATGTCAAACTTAAATAACATGAGTTTTCTGGCTTCTTCCGTTAAGAGCAGTTAGAAGAGAGTACACTTATTTATCTGTAACTCAATACAACATCTCCTGCTCTTGAGTAAAGACTAGATGGTTGAGGATTAAACACTCTTATCATAAGGAAGCTTGGGCGCTAGGCAAAGCAAAACATAGGAAACAGATTCCTTCTGACCCCATTTCCAACTGCAAGATAAGTAGGAAGGACTTTGTGATTCCAGTTGTATAAAGTAGAACCCACCCCTTGAGACTGTCTCCTTCCATTGCTAGAGTGTATCTGTTCCCACCTCAGAGAGCAGGGTGGTCCAGACAGTTAGTAGTGTGTGAGGTCATTTTTCTCAACTCTCTGCATTAGGTGTCAAATGCCTATAGAAATCATTCTCTTTCAGCTTGTACGGCATATGTCATCAGATCCTATGCTTAAGAAGAACGACAAATCTCTAAAGCCAAAGAACATCTTGGATAACTACATCCAATTAACTTGGAATTCATTTTTTAAACATACAAAATGATATCAACTGTATGATTCCAACTATACAACATTCCAGAAAAGACAAATCTCGGGAGACATAAAAAAGATCAGTGGTTTCCAGAGTTTAGGAGGAAGGGAAGGATTAATAAGCTGAACATGGAGGATTTTTAAGGTAGTGAATGGATTCTGTATGATACTGTAATAATAAGTATGTGCCATCATACATTTGTCAAAACCCATAGGGTGTTCAACACCACGGTGAACCTTAATGTAAAATATGGAATTTGGTTGATAATGATGATTCAATGCGCATCCATCCATTGTAAAAAAATATACTTCACTGTTACTGGGGGGTCAAAAATGAGCAAGGCACCAGACCTGCAAGGCTCAGTGGTTGAGAATCAAGTTAGAAACCAGAAGATCAATGTTTGATTTCCGGTGGGGGTACATACCCCGGTTGTGGGATTGATCCCTAATGTGAGGTGTGCAGGAGGCAGCAGAACAATGATTACCTCTCATCATTGATGTTTCTATCTCTGTCTCCCTATCCCTTCCTCTCTGAAACCAATAAAAAATAAATTTAAAAAATGAGTAAGGCTGTGTCTATCTGAGTTTATGTGGCTTATGGGAGATCTCTGTATTTTCCGTTCAATTTTACTGTGCACCAAAAACTGCTCTAAAAAATAAATCTTAAAAATGATAAAATAAAAAAAGGCTTATTAGTTTTTATTTAAAAAAGGTATTTCCTCCAGGGATGCAAGGCTGGTACAATATCCGAATATCAATAAACATGATACATCACATAAACAAATAGAAAGACAAAAATCACATAATCATATCAATTGATGCAGAAAAATCATTTGACAATATCCAACACCATTTTCTGATAAAAACTCTCAGGAAAGTGGGAATAGAAGGATCATACCTCAATATAATAAAAGCCTTATATGACAAACCTATAGCCAACATCATATTCAATGGGCAAAAAATAAAACCATTTTCCCTAAGAACGGGAACAACACGGGGATGCCCTCTTTCACCACTCCTGATCAACATAGTACTGGAAGTGCTAGCCATAGTGATCAGACAAGAAGAAGAAATAAAAGGTACCCAAATTGGAAAGGAAGAAGTAAAATTGTCTTTATTCGCTGATGACATGATATTGTACATCAAAAACCTTAAAGACTCCATAAAAAACTACTATACTTATTAAATGAATTTGGCAATGTAGCAAGATACAAAACTAACACCCAGAAACCTACAGCTTTTGTATACACCAATAATGAACTCACAGAAAGAGACACTAAAAAAACAATCCATTTACTATTGCAATAAAAAAATAAGATACTGAGGAATAAATTTAACCAAAGAGGTAAAAGACCTGTACTCAGAAAATTACAGGATGCTGAAAAAAGTGATAGAGGAAGACCTAAATAAATGGAAGAATATACCATGTTTATGGATTGGTAGAATCAAGATCATTAAAATGGCCATACCACTCAAAGCAATTTATAGTTTATAAGCAATCCCCACTAACATACCAACGGCATATTTCAAAGACCTAGAACAAATTCTCCAAAAATTCATCTGGAATAAAAAAAAGACCTCGATTAACTGCAGCAATATGAAGAAAGAAGAACAATGTTGGAGGGATGACAATACCAGATATCAAGCTATATTACAAAGCCACTGTTCTCAAAACTTCCTGGTACTGGCACAAGAATAGACATATAGACCAATGGAATAGAGCAGAGAACCCGAAGATCAACCAAAGCCATTATGCTCAATTAATATTTGACAAAGGAGGAAAGAGCATAAAATGGAGTCAAGACAGTCTCTTCAATAAATGGTGTTGGAAAAATTGGACAGATACTTGCAAAAAAATGAAACTATAACACCAACTTACACCATACACAAAAATAAACTCAAAATGGATAAAGGACTTAAACCTAAGACAGGAAACCATAAAAATCTTAGAAGACTCCATAGGCAGCAAAATAGCAGACATATTTTGTAGCAATATCTTTACCGCTACAACTCCTAGGGCAACGGAAACTAAGAAGAAAATAAACAAATGGGACTACCTCAAAATAAAAAGCTTCTGCACAGCAAAAGAAACCATCAACAAAACAGTTAGAAATCCACTGCATGGGAGAACATATTTTCCAATGTTACCTCTGATAACAATTTAATCTCCAACATTTACAGGGAACTCCAACAACTTAACAAAAGGAAGATAAACAATCCAATCAAAAAATGGGCAAAGGACCTAAATTGACACTTTTCGAAAGAGGACATACAGAAGGCCAAGAAACATATGAAAACACTAGAGGCTTGGTGCATGAGATTCGTGCACTCAGGGGGGGGGGGGGTCCCTCAGCCCGGCCTGCATGCTCTCGCAGTCTGGGAGACCTCAGGTGTTGTCCAACTGCCGGCTTAGGCCTGCTCTCCATGAGCCTAAGCTATCAGTGGACATTCTTTTTTTAAAAAAAAAATATTTTATTGTTTAAAGTATTACAAATAGTAGTACATATGTCTCGCTTTTTTTCCCAATTGACCTTCCCCCGGCCGCCCCTACCCCCTAGCACATGCCCTTACCTAACCCCCCAGTGCATTGTGTCCATTGGTTATGCTTATATGCATGCATATAAGTCCTTCAGTTGATCTCTTACCTTCCCCCTCTTAACCCTCCCCAGCCTTCCCACTGTAATTTGACAGTCTGTTTGATGCTTCTCTGCCTCAGTATCTATCTTTTTTTATCAAGTTATAATGTTCTTTATTGTCCCTAAATGAGTGAGATCATGTGGTATTTTTCTTTCACTGACTGGCTTATTACACTTAGCCGTGGAGGAGGGAGAGGTTCCTGCCACCGCCACTGTTCTCACCAGCTGTGAGCCCGGCCTCTAGCCAAGCAGTGCTCCCCCTGTGGGAGCGCACTGACTACCAGGGGGCAGCTCTTGTGTTGAGTGTGTTCCCCCTGGTGGTCAGTGCATGTCATAGCAACTGGTTGTTCCACTGTTTGGTGGATTTGCATTTTAGCCTTTTATTACATAGGATGCTCAAAGTCACTAATCATATGAGAGATGCAAATCAAAACAATGAGGTACCATCTCACACCTGTCAGAATGGCTACCATCAACAAATGACAAGTGCTGGCGAGATGTGGAGAAAAAGGAACCCTCGTGCATTGCTGGTGGGAATGCAGACTGGTGGAAAACAGTATAGTGTTTCCTCAAAAAATTAAAAATGGAACTCCTATTTGACATAGTGATCCCACTTTTAAGAATGTATCCGAAGAAAACAGAAACACCAATCAGAAAGGATATATGCACCCCTATGTTCATAGCAGCACAATTCACCATAGCTAAGATTTGAAAGAGCCTAAGTGCCCACCAGCAGACGAGTGGATTAGGAAACTGTGGTACATCTACACAATGGAATTCTATGACGCCGTAAAGGAGAAGGAATTCTTACCATTGGCAACAGCATGGGTGGAACTAGATAGCATTATGCTAAGAAAATAATCCAGTCAGAGAAAAATAAATATCAAATGATCTCACTCATTTATAGAATATAATGAGCAACATAAACTGATGAACACAAATAGAACCAGAGACATAGAAGCATCAAACAGATTGTATAACCTATGAGGGAAGGTGGGAGGTGAGGAGGTAAGAGATCAACCAAAGGACTTGTATGCATGCAGATGAGCATAACTAACAGACACACACAGTAAGGGGGGGATGGCTTGTAGGGAGGGGGTAGTGGGGGAGAAGTCAATGGGGAAAAAAGGAGACTCATGTAATACTTTAAACAATAAAGAATTTTAAAAAATGTATTTCCTGAATCTGCTATCCACATATTAATGCTATTTTCAAGAAACAGTCACCTTGGAAATTAAGATAAATATCCCAAGTATCAGAATATGGGTGTTATCCCCACTATTGAATGAAGCATATGGAAAGATAAATAAAGCAAATAATTTTCATTGTATACTAAGGCAAGAAAATAACTGATAAATATGATTGAAAACCTTGCTTTATAATTACGAACTGGGGCCTGGTGCATGAAATTCGTGCACTGCGTGTGTGTGTGGGGGGGGGGGAGTGTCCCTCAGCCCAGCCTGCCCCCTCTCACATACTGGGAGCCCTCAGGCGTTGACTCCCATCACCCTCCAATTGCAGGATCGGCCCCTTGCCCAGGCCTGACGCCTCTGACAGAGGCGTCAGGCCTGGGCAGGGGACCCTCATTTCCCCCAATCAAAGGTTCTGCCCCCAGCCCAGGCCTGATGCCAGAGGTGTCAGGCTTGGACAGGGGACCCCCATCTCCCCCTGATCACTGGGTCTGGCCCCTGCCCAGGCCTGAGGCCTCTGGCTCAGGAATCATGCCTGGGCAGGGGACCCCCATCTCCCTCTGATCGCTTGCTCCACCCCCCGCCCAAGCCTGACGCCTCTGACCCAGGCTTCAGGCCTGGGCAAGGGGACCATCATATCCCCCCAATCCGTGGCTCCGCCCCCCACCCAGGCCTGATGCCTCGGCCAGAGGAGTTGAGCCTCATCACCCTCTGATCACCAATCACCGGATTGGCCCCTTGACCAGGCCTGAGGCCTCTGGCAGAGGTGTCAGGCCTGGGCAGGGGACCCCCAGCTCCCCGTGGTTGCAGGCTCCGCCCCTGCCCAGGCCTAATGCCTCTGGCTGAGGCGTCCGGCTTGGGCAGCGGGGACCAGCAGCTGCAGCGGCCCCGCGATCGTGGGCTTCGCTTTAGGCCCAGGCAAGGGACCCCTAGCTCCCGGGACTGCCAGCTTTGACCGTGTCCAGCTCCCATCGCTGGCTCCACCCCTACATCCTGCTATCACTGGCCAGGGCAGCAAAGGCACCGGATTCTCTGATCATGGCTCTTAGCTACCCCTTGGGTTTCCGATCACTGTCAGTGGCAGGGGGCTTCTTCCTGCTTTCCCTTTCGCCTCCCTGCATTGTTCCTACATATGCAAATTTACCGCCATCTTGTTGGCAGTTAACTGCCAATCTTAGTTGGCAGTTAATTTGCATATAGCCCTGATTAGCCAATGAAAAGGGTATCGTCGTACGCCAATTACCATTTTTCTCTTTTATTAGATAGGATAGGGTTTAGTGCAATATAATTCAAAACTGAATCATCCATATAGTTAAAAGTCATGTTTTCTTCTAATTTTAAATCAGAAATCTATGCAAATTTTATCTAAATATTACCTTGAAGCATTAATTGGATGAAAAGGAAAGCTTATAATTGCCTAATATTGCCCTAGTAATTTATGCACAAATACGTGTGAAATACTTACCAAGAGTCACAAATGTAAGCAGCATAGCAAGCAATTATGGATGATGTGACTGAAACCAGTACTATGTTATGTTAAATATTACTTGCTCTTAAAATAAATTCTTAGATCAAGACTGAAAGGTCAGTCGGACTTCCAAAATGGCGACCAGCAGGAAGGTAGGGAGGGAGAGAGTGTGAGAGCGCAAGGAAGTGATAGAGGAGTGTGTGGATGTGTGTGGTGTGTGTGTATGAGCTAGGGACAGTTAGATTCTGCAGGTCTTCTAAGGGGCTGCTAAACTGGGCAGTCTTAGGCGGGGGAGTCCCGCTCCCTGCGTGGACACTCCTGGGCAGCCAGCACAGGCATGGCGACAACGCCATCTTGGGAAACAGAGCTGCTTGAGACTAGGATCCTGGCCTCAGCACCACCCAGTCTGATCTCAGACACATACCAGGACCCTGCAGCCACTGGGGACAGAGACCTGTGACCACAGCTACAGACCTGCAGACACCAAAAGTTCAGAAATCCCCGCAGCAGATTCATGAGTAACAGAGCCCATCCCCCATTCACACAGGCTTGCAGGCAGAGCCAGAGTAACTAACTGATAGACCCACCCCTTGCTAGGGCCTCTGTGCTCAAGGAACTTTAGCCTGGAAGTGCGAGAGCACCTTGGAACTGATCTTCCATGCACTGCCAGCTTCTGAGCCCTGAGCTGGGAACAAACGCGCGAACCCCAGAAACTGAGCCTAGGCACACTGCCAGCTTCTGAGCGCGAAAAATGGGAATTTGTCCCAAGTATCACAGGCCCAGGGACCCCGATTATCTGGGCAGGAGGCAGCACCAAGCACCAGTGACTTGACTGTGTTTCTTTTCACCTGCGCCTGAGATCCTGATTTCCTGTGCATTCATACTAAGAGCCAGTGACTCCAATTCCTGGTGCAAGGACACTCAGGGACCCTGATTCTCAAGGCAAGGGCGCGCAAAGCAACAGAGACTCTGATACTGGATTCTGGAGAACTCTGACTCCTGGTGCACGCTAGGGGGCTCTGGTATTCAACACCCTTCATGGAGGTCTCTGTTTCAGCATGGTGCAGGTAGGGTCCCTGATTCTAAGGGCGCGCACGAGGCCACATTGAGCACTGACAACACTGACTCTGAGCGAGCCTGGTTCCCACCAACCCACAACAACCACACATCTTAGTGTCAGAGCTCTTCAGTGACACTAGGGTGGTGGGAGGTTCCCACTGCACACGGCCCAGGCCCAAGCAACTCGACCTTTGAACCATCGGTAGATTATCAGAATGAAGAGATGAAACAACACCCAGAGGAAAGACAATGAGGAGTCACCAAGAAAGGACATTAATGAAGTTGAAGCATGCAACATGACAGAAAAAGAATTCAGAATAATGGTTGTACAATTCATTCACCGGATGGATGAGAAAATCGACAACCTATGCAAGAATCAGGAAGAAATGAAAAGTGATATAGCTACAATCAAAAACACCATGGAAAGTTTCAACAGCAAACTAGAAGAAGCTGAGGACCGAATTAGTGAATTAGAAGATAAGGCAGAGAAACAAGCTCAATCTGAACAGCAACTGGAGAAAAGAATTAAAAAGCAGGAGGAGAGCCTAAGGGAGCTTCGGGACAACATGAAACGAAGTATCATATGCATAATAGGGCTGCAAGAAGGACAAGAAGAGCAGCAAGGATTAGAAAATCTATTTGAAGAATTAATGTCAGAAAACTTCCCAGATATGGGGTAGAAAAAAGTTGCACAAGTACAGAGAGTCCCAGGCAAGATGAACCCCAAAAGACCCACACCAAGACACGTCATAATAACGATGGCAAATGTACAAAACAAAGAGAGAATCTTAAAGGCTGCAAGAGAGAAACAGAGAGATACCTACAAAGGATCCCCCATCAGATTATCAAATGATTTCTCAACAGAAACACATCAGGCCAGAAAAGAATGGACAGAAATTTACAAAGTGATGCAAAGCAAAGGACTGAATCCAAGAATACTCTATCCAGCAAGGCTATCATTCAAAATTGAAGGGGAAATAAGAAGCTTCACAGACAAAAAAAGACTAAGGGAGTTTATCACAACCAAGCCAGCAATGCAAGAAATGCTAAAGGTACTTGTGTAAAAAGAAGAACTAAAAAGCCCAGAAAGAAAACTGCCACAAAAAAAAATAGAAACGGCTACAAACAATTACCTTTCAATAATAACTTCAAATGTAAATGGACTAAATGGTCCAATCCAAAGACATCGAGTGGCTGAATGGATAAAAAAAACATGACCAATATATTTGCTGTCTACAAGAGACCCACCTCATTAGAAGGGACTCACACAGACTGAAAGTGAAGAGATGGAAAAATATCTTTCAGGCAAATGGAAACGAAAAAAAAGCTGGGGTAGCAATACTTATATCAGACAAAGGAGACCTCAAAGTGAAGTCCATAACAAGAGATAAGAAAGGCCACTTCATAATACTAAAGAGATCAATACAACAAGAGGATATAACCCTGATAAACATATATGCACCCAATGCAGGAGCACCCACATACATAAGAAAACTCCCGGAAGATGTCAGGGGAGAGATCAACAATAATACAATCATAGTAGGGGACTTTAATACACCACTGACATCATGGGCTAAATCCGCTAGACAAAAACTCAGCAAAGAAACAGGATTCCTAAATGACTCACTAGATCAGATGGACTTAATTGACATCTTCAGAACACTTCACCCCAAAGCCACAAAATATACGTTCTTCTCAAGTACTCATGGGACATCTTCAAAAATAGACCACATACTGGGTCACAAACAAAGTCTCCCCAAATTCAAGAAGATTGAAATCATACCAAGAATCTTCTCAGACCACAAGGCCATAATATTAGAAATAAACTACAACAAAAACAACTCAAAATACTCAAACACTTGGAAGCTGAATAGCACGTTATTAAATATTGATTGGGTTACCAATGAGATCAAAGAAGAAATTTAAAACATCATGGAAACTAATGACGATGAAAACACAACAATCCAAACCTTTGGGACACAATGAAAGCAGTCCTGAGAGGGAAGTTTATAGCTCTACAGGCCTATCTCAACAAATAAGAAAAAATGGTAGTAAATCATTTAAATCTACAGCTTATTGAATTAGAAAGAGAGCAACAAGAAAAGCCCAGAGTGAGCACAAGGAAGGAGATAATAAAGATTAGAGCAGAAATAAATGACATAGAGACCAAGAAAACAATACAGAAAATCAATGAAACAAAGAGCTGGTTCTTTGAAAGGATAAACAAGATTGACAAACCTCTAGCCAGGCTCACCAAGAAGCAAAGAGAAAGGACCCAAATCAACAAAATCAGAAATGATAGAGGTGAAATAACAACAGATCCCACAGAAATACAAATGATTGTTAAAAGATACTATAGACAACTCTACTCCAACAAACTAGACAACCTGGAGGAAATGGACATATTCCTAGAAAAATACAACATTCCAAAACTTGATCAGGAAGAATCTAAAAATCTCAATAGGCCAATAACTATGGAAGAAATTGAAGCCATCATCAGAAAGCTTCCAGCAAACAAAAGCCCAGGACCAGACGGCTTCCCAGGGGAGTTTTACCAAATATTCAAAGAAGAACTAAAACCTATCCTCCTCAGACTACTACAAAAAATCCAAGAGGAAGGAACACTTCCAAGCTCATTCTATGAAGCCAGCATCACCCTAATACCAAAACCAGTTAAAGATAACACAATGAAAGGGAATTACAGGCCAATATCCCTCATGAACACAGATGCCAAAGTCCTCAACAAAATCTTAGCAATTCGGATCCAGCAGCACATCAGAGAGATCATACAGTATGACCAAGTAAGATTTATTGCAGGGATGCAAGGATGGTACAATATCCGCAAATCAATAAACGTGATACATCACATAAACAAATTGAAAGAAAAAAACCACATAGTCATAACAATTGATGCAGAAAAAGCGTTTGACAAAATTCAACAACCATTTTTGATAAAAACTCTCAGCAATGTGGGAATTGAAGGATCAAACCTCAACATAATAAAAGCCGTATGTGACAGGCCTACAGCCAACATCATACTCAATGGACAAAAACTAACACCATTTCCACTAAGAACAGGAACAAGACAGGTATGTCCACTCTCACCACTCCTGTTCGACATAGTGCTGGAAGTATTAGCCATTGCAATTAGACAAGAAGAAGAAATAGAAGGCATCCAAATTGGAAAAGAAGAAGTATAACTGCCCTTATTTGCAGACGACATGATATTATACATAAAAAAACCCTAAAGACTCCATCAATAAACTATTAGACTTAATAAAAGAATTCGGCAATGTAGGAGGATACAAAATTAATGCCAAAAAATCTATGGCATTTCTATACACTGATAGTGAATGTGCAGAAAGAGAGACTAAAAAAGCAATCACATTTACCATCGCATCAAAAAAATTAAGATACCTAGGAAGAAACATAACTAAAGAGGTAAAAGACCTCTTCTCAGAAAACTACAGAACGTTGAAAAAAGAGACAGAGGAAGACATAAGCAGGTGGAAGAACATACCGTGTTCATGGATTGGTAGAATCAACATCATTAAAATGCCCATACTGCCCAAAGCAATCTACAAATTCAACGCACTTCCCATTAAAATATCAATGGCATATTTCACAGACCTAGAACGTACTCTCCAAAAATTCATCTGGAATAAAAAACGACCCTGAATAGCTGCAGCGATCCTGAGAAAGAACAAAGTAGGTGGGATCTCAATACCAGATATCAAGCTGTATTACAAAGCCACTGTTCTCAAAACTGCCTGGTACTGGCACAAGAACAGACATATAGATCAATGGAATAGAACAGAGAGCCCAGAAATCAGCCCCAACCAATATGCTCAATTAATATTTGACAAAGGAGGCAAGAACATACAATGGAGTCAAGATTGTCTCTTCAATAAAGGGTGTTGGGAAAATTGGACAGATACGTGCAAGAAAATGAAACTAGACCACCAACTTACACCATACACAAAAATAAACTCAAAATGGATAGAGGACTTAAATATACGACGGGAAACCATAGAAATTCTAGAAGAATCCAAAGGCAACAAAATCTCAGACATATGCCGAAGCAATTTCTTCACTGATACAGCTCCTAGGGCATTGGAAACTAAAGAGAAAATAAACAAATGGGACTACATCAAAATAAAAAGCTTCTGCACAGCAAAAGAACCCATCAACAAAACAACAAGAAAACCTACTGCGTAAGAAAACATATTTGCCAATGCCATATCTGATAAGGGCCTAATCTCCAAAATTTATAGGGAACTCATACAACTTAACAAAAGGAAGATAAACAATCCAATCAAAAAATGGGCAAAGGATCTAAATAGACACCTTTCAAAAGAGGACATTCAGAAAGCCAAGAGACATATGAAAACATGCTCAAAGTCACTAATCATCCGAGTGATGCAAATCAAAACAACAATGAGGTACCATCTCACACCTGTCAGAATGGCTCTCATCAACAAATCAACAAATGACAAGTGCTGGAGAGGATGCGGAGAAAAAGGAACCCTCCTGCATTGCTAGTGGGAATGCAGACTGGTGCAACCACTGTGGAAAACAGTATGGAGTTTCCTCAAAAAACTACAAATGGAACTCCCATTTGACCCTGTGATCCCACTTCTAGGAATATAACCCAGGAAACCAGAAACACCAATCAGAAAGGCTATATGCACCCCTATGTTCATAGCAGCACAATTCACCATAGCTAACATCTGGAAACAGCCTAAGTGCCCATCTGTAGATGAATGGATTAGAAAACTGTGGTACATCTACATGATGGAATACTATGCTGCTATAAAAAAGAAGGAACTCTTACCATTTGCAACAGCATGGATGGAACTGGAGAGCATTATGCTAAGTGAAATAAGCCAGTCAATGAAGGAAAAATACCACATGATGTAATTCATTTCTGGATAATAAACACCATTATAAACTTATGAACAAAAATAGATACAGAGGCAGAGCTGCCTTGAACAAACTGTCAAACTACAGCAGGAAGGCCGGGGAGGGTGGGAGGGCAGGAGGGGGGTGGGTAAGAGATCAACCAAAGGACTTGTATGCATGCATATAAGCATAACCAATGGACATAAGACACTGGGGGGTAGGGGAGGCCAGGGGATTGTCAAGGGCAGGGGGGAAAAAAAGGAGACATATGTAATACTCTTTGTAATACTTTAAGTAATAATAAAAAAAAAATTAAAAAAAGACTGAAAGGTCAGTCAGTTTTCCTGTGCAAAAGTATTTCATGCAGCAGACCTAAGACTGCTATCCTTAGAAAGTCCTGCTTAAATAGCTGCCCTTCAGTTGGTGTCTGAAAACCTGAATCTGGGGAGGGTTTCCCCCTTTCCCTATCTGAGAAGAGGGGCTCCCTGAGCCTAAACACTTTGCACAAACAATGGGGTTCATGCTGAACAGCTGCTTTCTTTCTGGGAATCTAGAATTTGGGTACATGCTATGGGGAAGATGTCTATGGGACTAGCATGCCATAAAAACCTCTCATTGAGAATAACAAGATTGGAAGATAACATATTTCACGTGTGTTGTCATAATTATACACTGAATAACCAAGCACCCCACGTAACCTCACAGGGAGAGGACTCTTGGAAGCTTGTGCCTGGTGTCCTCCACCCTTTATCACACACACCTCATCTCTTCGCTGATTTTACTGTGGTCTTTCACTGTAATAAATCTCAGGTATGAGCACAACTATATACTGAGTCCTATAAATTTTCTAGTGAATAAACAAACCTAGGGATGGTTTGTTTACCTCTAACAAAATTGCATTATGTGAAAACATTATTTGAATTGATTTCAAAAAGTACCTGTCATTGATTTTGTTTTGGTCCATGCTTCTTGAGTTTTCTGTAGATCTGTAACTATTGGAATAAAGACATGAAAGGGATAAATCAAACATTGATGTTAGAAAGTAATGTGAAATAAGCAACATTCCTATTTAGTTACAATAGAAAATTAGAATTCTAATGATTAACAACATGTTCTATAGTATCAACGTTTCTATAAAGGAAATGAAGACATCACACTGACAATTTTCTCCAACTAAACAAGGTTTAATTTCTTTGTACAACAGTTGTGAAGCAACCAAGTAACTGGAATAACTGCAGAAGAACAGTAGTTATCATATACTAGAGACCCAATGCATGAAATTCGTACAAGGGTAGGCCTTCGCAGCCCCGTTTGCCAGGCCTCTCCATCCCCGGCTGTCTCCTGGCCCGGGCTGCCTCAGGGCCATGCCCCCCACACACATCTGCCACCCACACACACCCAGTTCCCTGGTTCCCCAGAGCCCGCTGATCGATCACCCCACAGACAGTAGCCTGGGCCTCCCTCTTTGGGACAATTGCGGAGCCTCCCCCGGATCGATCACCCCTCTGACTGGTTGCCTGGGCCTCCTTCGGAGGGGCGATTGTGGGGTGACAGCGGGCCCTCTGACCAATTGCATTGCACCCACCTTGGTTGGCCTGGCACCGCTGCATGCTATAGTATGGTCGTTCTATTCTTTATGTCCGATCTAAATGCCAGTGCACTACCTGGAAACCTATCAATCACCTTAGATTTCTCTCTCCCCACCAGCTCTTTACATGCAATCATCACCACAATCATATGAACTAGACCTCTCTACTTTCTCTGCTTCATTTGGCTACTTTCAACTGCGCTAGTCAAACGTGAGCTCTTAAAAGATGGCTCTCTCAGAGTGTGGGGGTATTCCAACAAATATTATTGTTCTTTTTTAAATGAATAAGATTTGTTTCAGCAAAAGAAATGAGAAAGACATAGGCCTAGAAAACAACATTTCAAATGAAATAAATTTAGCTTAGTATCTCATTTGACCATGGAAGCATAAAGCTTTCAAATTGGACTGATGCTCATCCAAGGAGGCAAAATGTTCCTTTGTCTTCCAGGCCCTTTATGAGGTTTCCATACATCTGTTCTCTAGAGGAGGGGTCAGCAAAATAGGGCCCACAGGCCAAACAAGCTGCCATCTGGTTTTGCAAATAGTCTCACTCGAATACATCCGTGCCTATTAACTTACAGATTCTCTAGGACTGCTCTCACACTACAATGGCAGACTTGAGTAGATATGACAGGCCACATGGACCAAAATCAGGCCCTTTGCAGAGAAAGGTTGGTGATCCCTGCTTCACACCACAATCAGAGGGCCCTTATCACATCTAATCTTATTCCTCTTCTGCTCAAAACACCAATGAATCCCTGCAGTAAATATTTCTGGCTTTTGACCTTAGTCTTCATTCTTGCTGGAGAACCACAACTCTATTTGTACATTCACTGTCCTGATACACAAAGAAGCAGGTATCTTCTTTGTGTATCACATCCAAAAGGAGAAATGATTATAATAAGCTCATCAGAGTCACTAGTTTACCTCTAATTGGTTTAGGTATGAGCATGCAATTAACCCAAGCCTCTAAAAAGCTAAGGAAGTCAACTGCAAGCCTCTCAGTTTCTTCCTATTTAAAACAAAGACATAGGCCCAGCCAGTGTGGTTCAGTAGATGGAGCCCATTACCCCATGCACCAAGAGGTCGCTGGTGATATTCCAGGGCAGGGCCGATGCCAGGGTGGCAGGGTTGATCCCCAGGAGGGGGTGTGCAGGAGGCAGCCCATGGATGTGATGGCTCTCTCTCATTGATGTTTCAGTCTCTCTCCATTTTCTTTCCTCTCCCTCTAATGTCAATAAAAACATATTTTTAAAAATATTTAAGGAAACACATAGCTCAACATCACTAATCTGGGAAATGCAAATGAAATTTATAAGGAAGTACCTCCTCACTCCTCTCAGAATGGCTGTCATCAAAATATAAATAAATAAGTGTTGGCAAGGATATGGAGAAAAGAGAAAGCCTTGTGCACTGTTCCTGTGATTGTAAATTGGTACCGTCACTGTGGAAAGCAACATGGACATTCCTCAAAAAAATAAAAGTAGAACTGCATTCTACTGCTGGGTATTTATCCAACAGAAACATGAAGACGAATTTACAAAGTTATTTGCACTCTTGTGTTCACTACAGCATTTATTTACAATAGCCAAGATATGGAAGAAACATAGTTGTCCTTCAATAGATAAGTAAATAAAAAGATGTGGAATTAACACACACTCACACTCATTATGCCTATGCATAATGAAAATCTCCTCAGAAAAAAAAAAGACTGAATTCTTGCCTTTTCTGGAAACATGGATGGACCAGGAGGATCTTATGCTAAGTGAAATAAGACAAAGAAAACCAATACCATAGGGTCTCACTTATAGGTGCAATCTAAAACAACAAAACAGAAACAGAGCCCATGGCTACAGAGAACAAACTGGTGGTTGCTGGAGCGTGGTTAGTGGAGGTGATGGGTGAAATAAAGAAATATGAAATGCAAAATTCCAGTTATAAATTTCATAAGCCAGAGGGATGTAGTGTACTGTGAAGCACAGGAAATGTGTCAATATCACAATAACTTTGCTCAATGATAGGTGGTTTCTAGACCTATCATTGTGAAACAAGGATAATCATAAAATCCTAATGCGATCTGGCACCCAGTAAGCACTAAATAAAGTATAGCAAATTATGGAAATTAAAATGAATTTAACATGCTCTTAAAGGGAGATGCCTGTTTTTAAAATTTTTCAATTCTGCAACATCAGAATAACACTTAGTACCTGAAAGACACCTGAAAGTTAAATGGCAGACCATTCAGCTGAAAAATGAGTAACTGAATTTTGACATTTTCTTTGAAAATTCTGTTTAGAAAAACAGAGAAATAAACCAGGGACACCTCTCCCACATTATGAGCACCTTCAAGATCAAATGCTATTTCATTTTATTTCCTATAACTTGCAAAGCCAACCTTCACAAACCCTCTGATGAAGGTCTACCAAGTCCAAGGTGTCCTCAGACAGTTCAGATTATACAAAGAACTAGGTGCCACTTCTGGAATTTTTGTTATTGGGAAACATTTCTGTACATTTATTATAATTTGTTGAGTCCCAGGATGGACTATTTGAATATTTATTATCATTTTCTTCTGATTAATGGCAACAGAGAATTTCTTGTTCTAAAGAAATTCCAGTGTCCTGATAATTACCAAATTAATGACGTCAACGTATATCATTCTGTTTTGACTTCTGAGAAATAAAGTTGACAATAGTGAGACCATGTTGGTATAATATGAAGAGTACCCTGTGCTTCTCAAGAAGCATTGCCTTCCTGAGTTCTGAACTATGGGCGGATGTCTATATAATCAGGACTCTTGCACACTGGCTAAGTGTTGCACCTCTTATTGTTTGCCATCTGTTTGTGATACCAGGAAAGTATAGTTGAGTTCCTAGTTATAGTTACTTTTTTGGTGAGACAAATCACTACGCAATAACAAATATTCATTTACTAAATATAATCCATTCACAGTTAAAACTAAACAAAAGATCCATTTTTAGAACAAGACCAGTTTGGTATAATGTGACACATGGAGGTAACATACACCGTCCTAACTTAACATCGTTTTTCTTTTCTTTTTTTCTGTTTTTAATATATTTATTTTTTACAGAGGAGAAGGATGTGGGATAGAGAGTTAGAAACATCGATTAGAGAGACATAGATTCAGCTGCCTCCTACAAATCTCTCTACTAGGGATGTGCCCGCAACCAAGGTACACACCCTTGAGTGGAATCGAACCTGGGGCCCTTTGGTCCAAAGGCCAACACTCTATCCACCGAGCCAACCGGTCAGGGCACAACGTTTTTCATTTTAACATTAAGATATAGTGTGGGATTTTAGGGGTCAGAACTAAATAAATGAACTTCTTTTCAAATGATATTGCCCCTGACTTAAATTACCTACAATTAACTTTGTTAATCATACTGAATACTATTCTATTAAGAAAGAGATTAAGAAAACATGCATGCAACTTCCACATTGTTGGTATTTTTTCCCTGCTCTTTCATTATCAAAACTTCCTTACTCTTACTTCATCTATGGTAGCAACACCAAGAGGAATTCACTATCAGAAGTCTTACCAGGAATGCGACTTTCAGATTTTGGGGGTCCCTTTTTTTCTTTACATTCAGAGGTTACTTTTTGGTGGCTGTGTACCAAAAAAAATATGGAGATAAGTAATATTACTTTCTAATATTAACATAAAATATTTTCAAAATATAGTAAGTTATTAGAATATTTCAGATAATATAAGGACTAATACTAAAATTTTCATTGTACTACACACTTTAAATTTGTAAGTTCTACAACTTTTTTATGAAGTATGTATTTTCTAAAAAAAAATAAGGTATAATAGTCATGATATGAGGGCAGTATAGTTCAGTGAATTAATTAGAATTAGCTAGACATAATCACAAATGTCTTACACTCACACCTCCTAGTTCTATAACCCACGGTCACTTTTCTTTGGCTCAAGGTCCTCCTCTACAAAATAAGAATCTTATTACTTTATTTCAGAAGGTTGTAAGGAGGATGAAATGAGATAATACAGCAAAAGATATGCTCAGAAAAACAGTAAAGCAAAGAAAAAATCTAGTTATGAACTTCATTTGTTGAAACTATTTTTGAATCCCAAATATTTCCCAACGTGAACTTTTCATACTTTCTAACATTCAAATGTTGCAGATTTCAGAAAATGTTATTAATTCTGGTTATTACCTATACTCAAGTTGTGGTCTGTATTTTAGGGCATCTCAGCTGTTATGTAACTGGCAACTGAATTTATGTACAAATATATTACCTCATGAAGTCAGATATCACCATGCTACCTTCTTTTTGTAGCAAATCATACAAACCACAGAAAACTAATAGAAGTCAAGACTTGGCCTGGACTAAGACTATGCCTTCTCTACTACTCAAACTGTGAACAAGCAGATCTTTATGAGAACGATGCTTAATCTCCCTGTCCACCCCAATTGGCTTGGAAGATACAATCCTACTGGTCACATACCCATGCTGATGAGTCAGGGATGGGCCCATAGCAATTGTAATTACCAATAACCTACTTTTGATTCAGAGCTTTCTGTTGACTGGTTCCATGTGAGGCATAATTTTAGATATTTTGAACCCTGAGGTAAATTCAGATCACTCAGGGAAGTTTCATTATTATGGCAAAGAGATCACTTGAGGGCCCATCCTCAATTATGGACCCTCAGGAAATCTGGTGCTTACTACTCTGAGAAGGTGATATGGGGCCTTCCACTACCTAAACAAAGATGCTCCACAGGATGTAAAGTGACCTTGGGGTATAGATATGGTAACAAAGGAGAACGAACTTCTGATCTTTTCCTGTGCCATTATTTGAATCTCTGTGGCAGCTTAGTATTCCTGTAAGTAACACCTGCTAGCAGAAAAACAAAACAAAACAAAACAAAAAAACCCCATGATGCTCAAAGGATAACTCAGCCCCAAAAGTCTGGGCTAAGAAGTGAGCTCCCCATAAGCTTTCCCATGTGGGAGGGGGGCTGTGGGTGGCTAGAGCTAGGAGGCCCAGCAGCCAAAACTGGGTGCTGGTCATTGGCATAGTGGCTAAGCATACAAAGTACATGTATGTAAACTAAAAAATGGTGTGACCATCAAGTCCAAGTGTGAGTCAACACCAATACTCAAGAATCTGGATCAGCAAGGCCAACCTGGGAGCAAAGATCAGTCATGATTATATGATGGGTTTCAATGGCAACTCAACAGCAATAGAATCAATGGAGACAACATAAAAATTAGAATGTCTTTTTTTACATCTCCATCTGACTTGAGAGAGAAGATTGTCTTCCTAGACTTAGGGAATCCTTTATGTCCCTGAAAAATTCAAGGGGGGTAGGGAGCAAGATATAGTAGATAGCCCCTCAAAACCACAGATTTTTCTGGTACAGTGAACACTTCAAGATCCCAAATAACTATTCAGAAAAATCAGAGCTGAGATTTGTAGCCCCATGCATAGAGGTCCTATGTGGAATGAAATAGGTAAAAAATCTTAAATTTCTGAGATAAAGAATTTGACCCAGTGCTTCTTCTAACTAGCTGAGCCTCTTTTGTTTTCTGGCTGATGACCTAGACCAACGGTCGGCAAACTACGGCTCGTGAGCCACATGCCGCTGTTTGGCCCCTTGAGTGTGGCTCTTCCACAAAATACCGACTTCTGCGCATGGGCCACGAAGTTTCAATCGCACTGTACGTGCACGCCCACAGGTGGTATTTTGTGAAAGAGCCACACTCAAGGGGGCAAAGAGCCACATGTAGCTCATGAGCCGCAGTTTGCCGACCACTGGTATAGGGTATAGCCCACAGAAGGGAACTCTAGAAATATTAGTTTCTTTTCTCTGTATTTTCTTGGTGAGCATATAATTTTATAAAATCCTACCTGCTTAAAGAGTCTTTTTCAGAGACATCCATCACTATTTCAAAAAAAAAAGTAAAATACATTTTAAATCAATAAGAAGACAGGGCTTTAAAAGTACTGAGTTAATGCATTGTTAGAAAGTGTAACTTTGGGACCACACCTGAAAACTGTACTAGAGTGAATATTATTGGTAGACCATTAACACATTAAGAACATTTACTTTCCCTTTTTAAACATATAAAGCTAAAAAAAAAAGAAAAATGGGATCTATCAAAATTTGATACTTACCTGTGAACTACTATGTACAAGAAAAAACAATGCTAACCAAACCCCATAGGACTGACAAAAAGTTTTATTGTTAGTGGAAACAGAATTATAGACTAACCATGTCAAATTTAAGTAGCATGAGCTTTCTGGCTTCTTCCATTAAGAGCAGTTAGAGGAAAGTATACTTTCTTTGCCATAACACAATACAAATCCTCCAGCTCTTAGGTGCAGACTAGCTAGTCTAGGATGAAACACCCATACCATAAGGAACCTTTGTCACTAGGCACTACACTTTGCAGCATAGTAAAATAGAGGAAACAAATTCTTTCTGGCTTCATATCTAATTGGAAGATAAGTAGGAAAGACTTTGTGATTCCAGTTGTATAAAGTCCAACTACTTGAGGCTGTCTCTTTCAGTTGGAAGAGTCTCTCTGAACACCCCTCATAGATCAGGGTGGTCCAATAGTTAGTGCTCTGCAATAGTGTGTGAGGTCATCTTTCTTAACCTTCCCATTAGATGGAACATGCCTATAGAAATCATTCTCTTTCATCTTGTATGGTATATGTCATCAGATCCTATGCTAATGAAAAACAACAACAGGGTTTTCCAAAATGGCGACCAGCAGGAAGGTAGGGAGGGAGAGTGTGAGAGCACAAGGAAGTGATAGAGGAGTGTGTGGATGCACGCGCGCGTGTGTGTGTGTGTGTGTGTGTGTGTGTGTGTGTGTGTATGAGCTAAGGACAGTTAGATTCTGCAGGTCTTCTAAGGGGCTGCTAAACTGGGCAGTCTTAGGCGGGGGAGTCCCGCTCCCTGCGTGGACACTCCTGGGCGGCCAGCACAGGCATGGCAACCACACCATCTGGGGAAACAGAGCTGATTGAGACTAGGATCCTGGCCTCAGCACCACCCAGTCTGATCTCAGACACATACCAGGACCCTGCAGCCACTGGGGACAGAGACCTGTGACCACAGCTACAGACCTGCAGACACCAAAAGTTCAGAAATTCCCGCAGCAGATCCATGAGTAACAGAGCCCATCCCCCATTCACACAGGCTTGCAGGCAGAGCCAGAGTAACTAACTGATAGACCCACCCCTTGCCAGGGCCTCTGTGCTCAAGGAACTTTAGCCTGGAAGTGCGAGAGCACCTTGGAACTGATCTTCCATGCACTGCCAGCTTCTGAGCCCTGAGCTGGGAACAAACGCGCGAACCCCAGAAACTGAGCCTAGGCACACTGCCAGCTTCTGAGCGCGAAAAATGGGAATTTGTCCCAAGTATCACAGGCCCAGGGACCCCGATTATCTGGGCAGGAGGCAGCACCAAGCACCAGTGACTTGACTGTGTTTCTTTTCACCTGCGCCTGAGATCCTGATTTCCTGTGCATTCATACTAAGAGCCAGTGACTCCAATTCCTGGTGCAAGGGCACTCAGGGACCCTGATTCTCAAGGCAAGGGCGCGCAAAGCAACAGAGACTCTGATTCTGGATTCTGGGGAACTCTGACTCCTGGCACATGCTAGGGGGCTCTGGTTTTCAACACGCTTCAGGGGGGGTCTCTGTTTCAGCATGGTGCAGGCAGGGTCGCTGATTCTAAGGGCGCGTATGAGGCCACATTGAGCGCTGACAACACTGACTCTGAGCGAGCCTGGTTCCCACCAACCCACAGCAACCACACATCTTAGTGTCAGAGCTCTTCAGTGACACTAGGGTGGTGGGATGCTTCCACTGTACATGGTCCAGGCCCAAGAAACTCGACCTTTGAACCATCGGTAGATTATCAGAATGAAGAGATGAAACAACACCCAGAGGAAAGACAATGAGGAGTCACCAAGAAAGGACATTAATGAAGTTGAAGCATGCAACATGACAGAAAAAGAATTCAGAATAATGGTTGTACAATTCATTCACCGGATGGATGAGAAAATCAACAACCTATGCAAGAATCAGGAAGAAATGAAAAGTGATATAGCTACAATCAAAAACACCATGAAAAGTTTGAACAGCAAACTAGAAGAAACAGAGGACCGAATTAGTGAATTAGGAGATATGGCAGAGAAACAAGCTCAATCTGAACAGCAACTGGAGAAAAAAATTATACAGCAGGAGGAGAGCCTAAGGGAGCTTCGGGACAACATGAAACGAAGTAACATACGCATAATAGGGCTCTAAGAAGGACAAGAAGAGCAGCAAGGATTAGAAAATCTATTTGAAGAAATAATGTCAGAAAACTTCCCAGATATGGGGTAGAAAAAAGTTACACAAGTACAGAGAGTCCCAGGCAAGATGAACCCCAAAAGACCCACACCAAGACACGTCATAATAATGATGGCAAATGTACAAGACAAAGAGAGAATCTTAAAGGCTGCAAGAGAGAAACAGAGAGATACCTACAAAGGATCCCCCATCAGATTATCAAATGATTTCTCAACAGAAACACATCAGGCCAGAAAGGAATGGACAGAAATTTACAAAGTGATGCAAAGCAAAGGACTGAATCCAAGAATACTCTATCCAGCAAGGCTATCATTCAAAATTGAAGGGGAAATAAGAAGCTTCACACCGAAACCGGTTTGGCTTAGTGGATAGAGCGTCGGCCTTCGGACTGAAATGTCCCAGGTTCGATTCCAGGTCAAGGGCATGTACCTGGGTTGCGGGCACATCCCCAGGAGGAGATGTGCAGGAGGCAGCTGATCGATGTTTCTCATCGATGTTTCTAACTCTCTATCCCTCTCCCTTCCTCTCTGTAAAAAACCAATACTAGATATTAAAAAAAAGAAGCTTCACAGACAAAAAAAGGCTAAGGGAGTTTATCACCACCAAGCCAGCAATGCAAGAAATGCTAAAGGGACTGGTGTAAAAAGAAGAACTAAAAATCCCAGAAAGAAAACTGCCACAAAAAAATAGAAATGGCTACAAACAAGTACCTTTCAATATTAACTTTAAACGTAAATGGACTAAATGGTCCAATCAAAAGACACCGAGTGGCTGAATGGATAAAAAAACATGACCAATATATTTGCTGTCTACAAGAGACCCACCTCATTAGAAGGGACTCACACAGACTGAAAGTGAAGGCATGGAAAAATATGTTTCAGGCAAATGGAAATGAAAAAAAAGCTGGGATAGCAATACTTATATCAGACCAAATAGACCTCAAAGTGAAGTCCAAAACGAGAGATAAGGAAGGCCACTTCATAATACTAAAGGGATCAATACAACAAGAGCATATAACCCTGATAAACATATATGCACCCAATGCAGGAGCACCCACATACATAAGAAAACTCCTGGAAGATGTCAGGGGAGAGATCAACAACAATACAATCATAGTAGGGGACTTTAATACACCACTGACATCATGGGCTAAATCCGCTTGACAAATACTCAGCAAAGAAACAGCAATCCTAAATGACTCACTAGATCAGAAGGACTTAATTGACATCTTCAGAACACTTCACTCAAAAGCCACAAAATATACGTTCTTCTCAAGTGCTCATGGGACATCTTCAAAAATAGACCACATACTGGGTCACAAACAAAGTCTCCCCAAATTCAAGAAGATTGAAATCATACCAAGAGTCTTCTCAGACCACAAGGCCATGCCATAATATTAGAAATAAACTACAATAAAAACAACTCAAAATACTCAAACACTTGGAAGCTGAAAAGCTCATTATTAAATATTGATTGGGTTACCAATGAGATCAAAGAAGAAATTTAAAACATCCTGGAAACTAATGACAATGAAAACACAACAATGCAAAACCTCTGGGACACAATTAAAGCAGTCCTGAGAGGGAAGTTTATAGCTCTACCGGCCTATCTCAACAAACAAGAAAAAATCATAGTAAATCATCTAATTCTACAGCTCAAAGAGTTAGAAAGAGAGCAACAAGAAAAGCCCAGAGTGAGCACAAGGAAGGAGATAATAAAGATTAGAGCAGAAATAAATGACATAGAGACCAAGAAAACAATACAGAAAATCAATGAAACAAAGAGCTGGTTCTTTGAAAGGATAAACAAGATTGACAAACCTCTAGCCAGGCTCACCAAGAAGCAAAGAGAAAGGACCCAAATCAACAAAATCAGAAATGATAGAGGCGAAATAACAACAGATCACACGGAAATTCAAATGATTGTTAAAAAAATACTATCAACAACTCTACTCCAACAAACTAGACAACCTGGAGGAAATGGACATATTCCTAGAAAAATACAACATTCCAAAACTTGATCAGGAAGAATCTAAAAATCTCAATAGGCCAATAACTATGGAAGAAATTGAAGCAGTCATCAAAAAGCTACCAGCAAACAAAAGCCCAGGACCAGATGGCTTCACAGGGGAGTTTTACCAAACATTCAAGGAAGAACTAAAACCTATCCAAGAGGAAGGAACACTTCCAAGTTCATTCTATGAAGCCAGCATCGCTCTAATACCAAAACCAGGTAAAGACAACACAATGAAAGAGAATTAAAGGCCAATATCCCTCATGAACATAGATGCCAGTATCAAACTTATATAGCATGCATTTTCTGGACTCCTTTCACTAAGATAGTTTAGAATATTGTACTAATTTTTCCATAACACAATACGATTTCTCCAGTTCTTTAGTGAAGATGCGCTAGTTTAGGATGAAACACTCTATCACAAAAAAGCTTGGTCGCCAAGTACTACTACACTTTGCAGTATAGCAAAACATAGGAAATAGACTCTTTCTAGCAACATTTCTAATTGCAAGATAAGTAGAAAGGACTTTGTGACACCAGTTGTATAACGTCGAATTCCTTGAGACTGTCTTCTTCCAACACTAGCTTGTATCTGTTCCCATATCCTAGTGCATTGGGGTCCAGACGGGGAGGGCTCTGCAGTAGGGCATGAGGTCATTTTTCTCAAACCTGCCCAGAAGGTGGCAAATGCCTGTAGAAATCAAGCTTGTTCTGCTTGTATGGCATATGTCATCATAGCCTATGCTGATGAACAATAAGCCACAATAATTATCACATGTCATGTAATAGTGATCTAGTGCTTGCAGAGTTCTCTCTATTTCCTCCTAATCCTTTTCTTAATTTCTTATAAAACTGAAAGCATGGCTTTCCCATTAAAGGCAGTTGTTGGAAGTCAAAAAGTCAAAGAAATATTACCCAGAATGTAGGGATATCCATGGATATTCCAACAAACTCAACATGTATGGAAACATACTGGTCTTTTCAGTTTAACTGTTGCTCTTTCCTGCTCATGTCACAAAGACATATTCTTCATGTACAATCTAAATGCCAGTGCACTGCCTGGAAACCTACAAAACACCTTGCATTTCTCTCTCCCCGCCAATGTTTTACATTGATTCATCACAAAAATTATATGAACTAGACCTCTTCTCTGTCTCTGTTTTTGTTACTGTCAACTGCCCTAGTCAAACAATGGCACTTAACAGATGGCTCTCACAGGGGGAAAATCCCACCAATTATTATTGTTTCCTCTTAAATTAGTAAGTTTTTTTGAGCAGAAACAGTGAGAAAGACATAGTCCTAGAAAAACAACGACATTTTAAGTGGAATAAATTGAGCTTTCTGATTCACCTCTGCATGGATAGGTGAAACTTCATAATAAACTAATGCTAGCCCAAAGAGGCAAAATCTTCCTTTGTTTCCCAGTCGCCTTATGTGCTTTCCTATCATCTCTCATTTATATGCGGTGCCGGGGGGTTCACTAGGAAATGAGAAACCACAGGCCAAATACAAGCTGTCCTCAGGTTTTGTAAAGAAATGTCTCACTGGAACACAGTCATGCGTGTTCACTTAAAGATTGTCTAGTACGTCTCTCACAGGACAATGGCAGACTTGAGTAAATATGACAGACCACATTGCCTAAAATCAGGTCTTTTGCAGGCAAATCTTGCTGATACCTACTTCATATCATAACCAGAGGGCCCTGATCAAACCCAATCTTGTTACACTTCTGCTCAAAACTCTTGAGTCCCTGCGGTAAATATTGCTGGCTCCCTACCTCTGTCTCCTCTCTTGCTGGAGAACCACAACTCTGTTTGGACATTCACTATCATGAAACACAACACAGGTGTTATCTCCCATGCTCCAAGAAGAGAAATAGTTATACTGAGCTCATCACAGTAACTAGTTTACCACTAACTGGTTTAGGAACGATTATGTGATGTAACCCAAGCCTATAATATGTTGGGAAGGGGAAGTCAAATGCAAGGCAATCAGTTTTCTTCCAAATTAAAGAAACATATAGGCCACGCTAGTGTGATTCAGTGGATTGAAAATCATCCCATGGACCAAGAGATGGCTAGTAGGATTCCCATTTAGGGCATATGCCCAGGTTACACGCTTGATGCCCAGTATTAGTGGGCACGAGGCAGCCGAGTCATGTGATTGTTTCCTTGATATTTCCATCTCTCTCTCCTTTTCCCCTCTTCTCTCACTCAATATCAATAAAAGCTTATTTTTTAAAAAAATTAAAGGAAGCACATATCTCAATATCACTAATCAGGAAATGCAAATGAAAGCCATAATGAAGTGCCAGCTCACTACTCTCAGAAATACTGTCATCAAAATATCTACACTAATAAAAGAGAAACATGCAAATTGGTGTCACTCTGCTATGCCCAACAGCCAATCGGACGAGTATGCAAATTTATCCAGCAAAGATGGTGTTTCATTTGCATACACAGGCACTGAGCAGAGAATGAAGGCTCTGGCCAAAGTGAAGCCTGAATACTGTGAAGGCTGAAGACTGAAGACTGAAGAGGTTTAGCAGCAGAGAAGCCAAGGCATGCTGTGGTCGAACCAAAGGCAAGGATTCTGGGTGCCGCAGGAAAACCTTGAGTGGTGGCCATGAAGCTGGAGGCTTGGGTTACAGCAGGCGATGGAGGAAGCCAAGCTTCCAGCCTGCTCTGGCCATTGCTCAAGGGAGAGAACAACATGCAGGCACAGCCAGGAGTCAGAGAGATCAACACAGGGGGCGGCCTACTCCAAGTTTCCATGGTGTGGCTGGGGGCAGGTCCTCAGTGGAGACACACACACACACACACACACACACACACACACACACACACACACACACTAGGTGCCTACTATGAGCCTCTGATGCAGCTGGGGGCAGGCCCCAAGTGGGGACAAACACACACACACACACGGGACGACTGCTCCGAGCATTCAATGTGGCTGGGGGCAGGTCCCAGAGGACACACACACACACACACACACACACACACACACACGGCTCATGCTATAAGCGTCGGTTGCCAGACTGTGGCTTAGGCTTGCTACCTATGGGAAGCTGGCCTAAGCCATCAGCAGGACATCCACTGCAGGCTCCTGGACTGTGAGAGGGGGCAGGCTGGGCTGAAGGACCCCCATTGCCTGGTTCAGTAATTTCATGCACCAGGCCTCTAGTAAATAAATAACAAGTGTTGGTGAGGATATGAAGAACAAGAAAACTTTTGTGTTCTATTCATATGATTGTAAATTGGTAGATCATTGTAGAAAACAACATGGAATTTTCTCAAAAATGTGGACATAGAACTGCAATTCCACTTCTGTATATTTATACAACAAATACATGAACAGGAATTTGAAAAGATATCCACACCCCTATCTTCACTGCACCATTATTTACAATAGCCAAGATATATAAGCACTCTAGGTGTCCTTATATAGATAAATGGATAATGAAGATGCAATATATGTAATATTACTCAGTCGTAAAAAAGAACAAAATTTTGCCACTTAGTGCAACATCCATGGACTGAGTGGAGGTTATGCTAAGTGAAATAAGACTTAGAAAGACAAATACCTTATCTCACTTACATGTGCAATCTAAAACCACAAAGCAAACAAAACAAAAACACACCCATAGCTACAAAGAACAAAGTGATGTTTGCTAGAGGGTAGTGAGTTGAGGAGATGGCTGAAATAGAAGAATATGAATAAGAAGTGCAGAATTCTAGTTATAAAATATATAAGCAACAGACATCTACTGTACAGCAAAGGGAATGTGTCAATCCTATCTAGTAAAAGGGTAATATGCAAATTGACCATCACTCAAAAATACAAAATGGCTGCACCCATGTGGACACAAGATGGCCAGCGTGATAGGGCAGTTGGGAGGTACCAGGCCTGAAATGGCGGGCAGCTGAGGGAGACCCAGAAAAGCAGGAGAGGGCAGTTGTGGGGGAACCAGGCCAGCAGAGGAGGGAAATTGGGTGCAACCTGTCCTGCACAGGAGGACATAAGGGCAACCAGGCTGGCAGGGTAAAGCAGTTAGGAGTTACCAGGCCAGCAGAGGAACAGTTAGACATCAAACAGGCTGGCACAGGAGTAGTTTTGAGCAATGAGCAGGCAGGCAGGCGAGCAATTGGGAAACAGCAGTCCTGGATTGTGAGAGGGATTTCTGACTGCCCGTTTAGGCCCAATCCCAGGAGGATTGAGCCTAAACGGGCAGTCAGACGTCTCTTGAGGGGTCCCACATTGGAAAGAGTACAGGCTGCATTGAGGGACATGCCCGCACCCCCATGCCTGAATTTCATGCACCTGGCCTCTAGTACTGTAATGACATGGTATGGTGATAGATGGTAACTAGACTTATCATGGTGAACACATCATAAGACATGTAAAAGTCAAACCTCTATGTCATACAAATGAAAGTAATATATTGTGTTCCATTTAGACTTTAACAAAACATTTAAAATTGAGCAAAGCAATCCTTTGGCCTTCACATAGTGTCATGTGAGAATAGGATGCTTTAGAGCCATCGCTAATTCTCTCACCAGGAAAGCAGACATAAGCACTGACAACCTCACAGCTGAATAAGGGACAACACCAGGGATCCTAATGACATCACTGAACCACCAAAACAATCCTGGTTCCTATTGTTTCAGCCTCTTAATTAGGCCACCCATTATTACCTGAAGCTAAAAGCATTCCATCTGATAAATTTCCCAAGGCCACAGGATAATAGTTAGTCTTCTCTGTAGTACTAAAGACTTTCATAAGCTTGCTTTAGCTAGGCACTCCCCTCATTCCCACCCATTCCCACAGTACACATTTTGCACATTGAAGTGGTACAGCTCAAAAATCCTCCAAAGTTATGGTGCACATCATAGCCCTTGGACTCATGTTCTTATTGCCAAACATCACCCTTCTGCCCCTTTAACCTGGCAAACATCTCCATCTGCAGGCTTAATTTAAATCTCACCCATATTTTTATTTTATATTAATTATTTTATTTGTGCGTAGGCGAATTTTAGAGGACATTTAGTATTAAAGTTGGGGATAGTGAAACAAGAAAAGCCTGGGGAAATGAGCCCAGGCTCACTAAGAAGTCAGGTTTAGAGTGTTTGCCCAGGATGAATTGCTAGTGACCATTGTTGCACTGGTTGGAAGCCTCCTAGGGTCCCTTAGAGTTTAGGAGAATCATCCCTGTGGGGAAAGAAAATGGGGAAGTCTTGGGTGTGCAAGCATGTCTTTATTTTTCTTTAATTTTTAGCTCCTTTTAAACATTGATTTAAGAAAAAGAGAGATTGGGAGAACATTGGTTTTTTGTTCCACTTATTTAAGTATTCATGAGTTGATTCTGGTATGGACCATGACCAGGGATCAAACCCACAACTTGGCCTATTGGTACAGTACTTTAAGCAAGTGACCTACCGGCCAAACTTCACCATATTCTTAAAACTCTAATTCTCATCATGGCCTTAAAGTTGCTGGCACCTGCTACACACCAATAAAAAAGAATAAATAATGATAATAATAAGCTTCTAGTGTGTTCTACCACCAAGCAATCACTGAATAAAGTATAGTAATAAATAAAAATGGCAATAACAAGCTCTTGGAGGGCAGAGACTGTGTTTTTAAAACATTTCAATTCTGCAACATCAGAATAGCATTCAGTACATAAATGGCACCTGAGAGTTAAATAGTACACCAGTAAGCAGACAAATTAGTAAGCGAATTTTGACATTGTCTTTGAAAATTCTGATGAGATAAACACAGACATAAAGCAGTGACAGCTCACATATTATGAGATCAAGGTCAAAATGATATTTCATCTTTGTATTTCCTATAAGTTACAAAATCAACCTACAAAACTCCTCTGGTAAAGGTCTACTAAGGTGCCCTCATACAGTTCCGGTTCAGATTGCAAAATGTAGTAGGTGCCAAATCTGGGTAGGACACTAGCATCTTTGTCACTGTGAACCACTTTTGTACATTTTTACAATATATTGATTCCCGAGTTGGGTTTTTATAAACAGCATTTATTATGATTATCTTTTGATCAATACCAAGAGAGCTTCTTGTCCTAAAGAAATTGCAGTGTCCTGACAATTATCCAACAAACAGTAGGAACCATCTTGTTCTAATGCATCAACATATCTCATTCTGTTCTGACTTCTGAGGAATGAAGTTGATGATAGTGAGGCCTTTTGGGCATAATATGTAAAGTACCTATGATTCTCAGCATGTAATTCCCTTCTGACTTCTGTGCTATTAGTAGGTATCTTATAAAACAACCTCAAAGGTCCCAGACAGTGTGGTTCATTGATTGAGGGTTGACCTTTGAACCAGGACATCAAGGTTCCATTTGCAATTAAAGCACATGCCCCCTTTATGGGCTAGGTCCCTAGTATGGGGAATGCAGGAAGTAGATAATCAATGATTACCTCTCATCTTTGATGTTTCTCTCTCTCTCTCTCCCTCGCCCTTTCTCTCTGAAATCCATAAAAGTTTTACTTAAAAAATTTATTTCACTGGGAAAGTTGCACACTAAGTGTTGAAGTTCTTATTGTTTGCCATTTGTTTGTGGTACCAGGAAAGTATTGTTGAGATCCCACTATTAGCTACTCTTTCAGTGAGACAAATCACTCTGTAAAAACAGGTTTTCAGCTCTAGCCAGTTTGGCTCAGTCAGAGAGCATCAGCCTATGAACTGAAGGGTCCGGGGGTTGATTCTGTTAAAGGTCACATGCCTTGGTTGACTGCTCAATCCCAGGTGGGGGGCCTGCAGGGGGCAGCTGATCAATGATTTTCTCTCATCATTGATGTTTCTACCTCTCTCTCCCTCTCTCTTCCTCTCTCAAATAAATAAAAATATTTTTAAAAAACATTAAAAAACAAACAAACCAGTTTTCATTCACTAAATGTAATCCATTGCCTGTAAAAACTGCACAAAATATCTATTTTATATAACAAGTCCAATCTATTACAATGGGAAAATAGAGAAAACATACGACATCCTAACTTAAAATATTTTTTTCTTTTTTACATAAAAATATCACATAGGATTTTACGGATCAATACTAAATAACTGAACTTTTCAAACAATATTGACCCAGATTTTAAAATTACCTAAACTTAATTTTTTTCAATAATACTGAATACAATAAACATTCACATGAAACTTACACATTGTTTGTTTTTTATTGCTCCTTCATTATCAAAATTTCCTTACACTAAATTCATTTATGGTAGGACCACCAAGAGTAATTCACTGTCAGAAGTCTTACCAATATTGTTACTGTCAGAAGATTTCATAGGACTTCTTTCTTCTTTATTTTCAGAAGTTGATTGTTGGTTGCTGTGATTAAAAAATGGTGATAAATGATATTACCATCGTAATACAAATATAAAAATATTTCCCAAATATTGTAAATTCTTAGCATATTTCAGAGAATATCAGAGTTAATATTAAAACATTAATTATACAACACACTTCAAATTTGTAAGTTCTACAGACTTTTTATGAACATGTAATTTTTAAAGAAATGTCGCATAAAAGAGACATGATTTGAAGGCAGTCTAGTTCAGTGAATTTATTAGAGTTAGCATGACATAATGGCAAGTTTCTTGAACTCAGACTTCCTAGCTCTATCAATATAGCTATTTCTTCTCAAACAAGTCACTTTTCTGTGGCTCATGGTCCTCCTCAACAAAATAAAAATCTAACTGCCTTACTTTAGAAGGTTGCTAGGAGACTGAAATGAAAGAACACATCAATAAGAGATGCTCAGAGAAACAGTAAGGAAAAGGAAAAATCTGTTATTGAACTCGATTTGTTGAAACTGTGTTGGAATCCCAAAAAAACCCTAGTGTGGATTTTTCATTGTTTCTAAAATTCAAATGTTGCCGTTTTCTGAAAATGCTATTAATTTTGGTTATTACCTGCCTTTCTTTGTGTTTTGTGATTCAGGGTATCTCAGTTACTGTATAACTTGCAACTAAATCTATGTACAAATATATTACCTCCTGAACTCAGATAGCAAAATGCTCCCTTAGTTTTGTTTTGAATCATGTGAATGATAGAAAATTAATAGAAGACAGGACCTGGCCTGGACTACTACTATCCCTTCTCTTCCTCCTCAAACTGTGAACCAGCAGATCTTTATGACATGAAAACGATGCTTAATCTCCTTGTCCTCTCCCCATTGGCTTGGAAGATAGAATCCTACTTGTCACACATGGATACTGATGGGTGACACACACATAGCAATTGTAAGGACAATTCACCTACTTTTGAATCAGAGCGTTCTGTTGATTGGCTTCCATCTGAGACAAAATTTAAAATATCTTGAAACCTGAGGAAATTCAACTCACTTGGGAGTGTTTCATTGTTATGGCAAAGAGATCACTTGAGGGGCCAACCTCAATTTTGGAATCTCAGACAACCTGGTGCCTACTGCTCTTGGAAAGGCAATGTGGGACCTTCCACTATCTGAACAAAGATGCTCTATAGGATTTAAGGTGAAACCGGGAACAGAACTGGTGACAAGGGAGGAAGGAATGTCTGGTCTTTTTCTGCAGCATTATTTGACCTCGCTGACACCTTAGAATGGTTCCAACTAACAATTGTTTCTTCTATCCTAAGGCCTTGCTTGTTTCACTGTCCCCAACTTTAACAAATGTACTCTATGAATAAAAAATAAAAGAATGAACAATTGTACCCTTCCATCTGATGGTCTTTCAAACCTCTAGTTACTAAAAATTCCACCATTTTTTCCTTGTTTTCATGTTTGGCAAGTGAAAGTGGTGTGAAGTCATCCTGTAGAGCAGAAGAAACAATTTATAATACATAAAATTACATGTATCCAAACTGAATATTTGAATTTATAAAGATCCTCTGAACTTAAACATATGCTATAGGAAGTAAATAAAAAGCATCCCCTTTTGCTCTGGCTCATGTTCTCAGTGGTTAGACCATTGGACTGCACATTGAAGGGTCCAGGTTTAATTCCCATTAAAGAGCATGTTCGCAGATGGCAGGTTTGATAACCAACCCTGGCCTGGGCCTATAGGGAGTCACCAACACATTGGTGTTCCTTTCTGTCTCTCTCCCTCTTTCTCCCTCTCTTTCTCTCCTTCACTCTCTTCAATTCTCTCAAAAATCAATGGGAAAAAATATGCGTTGATGAGGGAAAAAAAAATACTAGCAGCCGATTTCTTCTCACCTCTGAACAATCACTGGCCCCTTTTTCCCTTAAAAGTTAATGTCCTCCACTCCATCTTTAACAGATTAACTATAATATCATTCCCCAAAACTCACCTCAAATATTTACAGTGCGGGTTCCAAGATTCTATGTTCCTGTCTTACTATCTATCCTGGTATACTGTTGTCATCATGTTGCCTGTGGACTGGAACCTCCACTTCCCACTTGCACTCACCCAGGTCCCCTTGCTGGGTATTAGGTCTCCTCTTCCCACCCATCCCCAACAGCACCCATTTCCTTAGACCCTGTCAGCATAGCAACCAGTCCCCACCATCACTTTAACACCCTTGGCCTTCAGTCCTTTGTGGGCTCTCAGCCTATCACCCACTCCCAGGCCCTAACAGGAAGTTCTTCCTTCTGGGGTGGAAGGGTAGCTGGGAGGCAAAGTTTTGCCCCTTCCATGGACACTACATTTCTCCAGCCCTCCCAGACTGGGCTTTGGAGTTGTTTCCATGGTGACACAGCCTGATCTATTGTATTCAGTGTATGTATGTGAGAAAGAAAATGCTTGTTCCCAGCTGGTGTGGCTCAGCAGTTGAGTGTTGACTCTTGAACCAGGAGGCATGTGTAGGGCTTGTGGGATGGATTCCCCAATGGGGGTGTGCAGGAGGCAGCCAATGGTTGATTCTCTGTCATCATTGATATTTGTATCTAACCCTTCCTTGATTTCTCTTTAAAGTCAATAAAACATACATTTTTTTAAGGAAAAGGCTTGAAACAGAAGTAAAAACATGTATTTCAAACATTTTGTAAATATAGTTACTTGATGTATACCTTGTTTCTCACTTCCAGATTTGCCATACAGGAAACTAGCTTTTCCACGATAGTTGTGTTTTCACTAAGGACAGCATAGTGAAGAGCAGTGTTGCCATGGATGTCGATTACATTTGGATCGGCACCATGCTCTAGTAGAATAGCAGCACATTCTTCTTGCTCATACTGAATGGCCTGTCAGTATTATGGCAAAAAATAGATGATAAGTTTTAGGAATGCAAAGTAACATGCCACAATTTTCACCAATGTCTTCTAGTTAAATGAGATAAACACATTGTTATTCTAAGTAATTAAGTTAAAACCCAATTCAAGTTGACATGGTTGGCGAATACATACGTGAATTAGAGCTGTTTTATTGTCAGTATCACAGAGATCCAATAGGCGACGTCTGCGTGCTAGCTGACTCACCACTCTTTTATGGCCCTTGTAACAGGCCACCTTCAGAGCATGCCTATGAAAGTGAGAGGACTCCTTAGGAACTTAGAGTGCACTACATGAAAGCATACAATTGTCCATGTTCATGTAAACATTCTCCCTATGCCTTCAAAATAAATATTTCATTTTCTTCAGGAGACAGTACAGTATTGATTAGTTCTTGTTACTCAACACATTAGTGAAGAGAAGCCTATTTGAATTGAGAGAGGATGACCTGGGGTTTCAGCTCAACTTGGTTCTGATCTTATTTTAACTGTCACATGTCAGATATCACTTGGCCATTCTGTGCCTCAATTTTCTCTTCAACAGAATGGGGATGAAGATAGTAGGCATCTCACAGGACACCAGAATCTATGCAAAGTGTTTAGTACAGTTCTTAGCCCAGAAAAAAATAACTCAATAATTGTTAGATAATATCAGTATCATCATCATTATTATTACTAACAATTTACAAAAACAACATATCAATTAAGTAAAACGATATCATCAGACCTACTTTGCAGACTGACTATAAGAATCAGAAAGAACATAGTATTTCAATGCTTCTAAAATGCTTATTTTCTCACAATTTAACATTGCTGACATTGGAATGCAATTTTTAATTCACAATGTCTTACAACCATTATTGGCAGCATTTAAAAAATTAAGTAATACAAAAAATACTGACAATCTAGCGTCCATTGTACCTTACATTAAGTGAAATATTCCTAACCGTAACATTCCTCTGGCAGTTTTGTCAAATGTTTTCATTTAAATTCATATTAATTCTTAATAGCTTTATGGGGGTAAAGAGGGCACAAAAGGAAATCAAGAAAATGTTTAAAGGTAATTCGTGCTTTGCTTTTTCAAGAAAATTTAACTCAAAGGATGGTCAGAATTCAAATATTTAAGTGGCTCATTTTGTTCAATATTTAGATTTTTAGGTTGTAGGGAAATCAGATGTTCACAATGATCAATATTAGTATTTATTACTATTATACATGAACAAAACGCCAGTTAAAGTTTATCGTTTATAATTTCCTACTTTCAGAAATACTTTGGTTTGGAAGCAGGGAGAAAAAGCTTCAACCTGATGATGTCCTAATATTTCAATTATGAACTTCTCATTTTGCTCATATTGGGCAACATGAATTTGTAAGGATGAAAGGGCCTGATTTGGAGGGAAAGGGTCCTGAGTAGAATATGTCTGCTACATAATAAGTATGCAGGTTATATTTCATGTAAACATGGATTGAGAGAATGCATACACATAGTGGAAGAGTTCAACATTTTTAAATAAATCTTTATAGTTTAAAAAAACCCATCAGCATTAATAATAATCCTTTATATTTTCTCTCATTTAAAAGAAAATTTATGGTTGAGAGTATTACAGATGTCCAACTTTTTTTCCCCATATTGTCACCCTCCACCTGGATCCTGCCCTACCCCAGGCCTTCAACACCCTATTGTCTGTGTCCATAGGTAAAATATTAGGTTAATATTTTTGTGCCCCTCTGTTCCCCTTATCTCTGACATACAAAAGTCTATTCCGTGTTTCCATGACTCTGGTACTATTTTATTCATCGTTTTGTTTTTGTTGTTGTTCATTAGATTTCTTGTTCATTTATTTAGATTTTTAGATTCAATTGACAACTTATAATAATAAAAGCATAACATGCTAATTAGACCAAACGTTCTTCTGGACATCCTTCTGGACAACCTCCAGATGAAGACGGGCTGTAGCCTCAGGATCCAGGCAGCCTCCAAGGCTGCAAGGGAGGGATCCAGGATGCTGCCATGGCTGCGGAGGCTTACTCTTTCACAAATTTCGTGCATTGGGCCTCCAGTAGATATATATATGTGTATGTATATATATATGTGTGTATATATATATATATATATTATATTTATAACTTTTCATCTTCTTCTTCTTCTTACCCACTCTCCATATTTTTATTATGAAACTCAGTGGCAGAAAGATAAAGAAGGAAGACTGTTACACTCATCAACCTGAATTTATGAGTCAGTTCAACCATTTACTATAACTCAATAGGTCATTTTAAACTCTTTGAATTTCTAATCCTCCAATTGGCCAGGACATTAAACAATGGTTGAAGAGCTAGAGGGAATTGTGTTTAATTAATTTCTAGGCTTTCTTAAATTCTTGAAATTCTATGTGCCTTTGATTGTGTCTATAGAAAACTGGAGAACACAATAGCAAGCAGAATTTGAAAAAAAAAATTACACAATGAAAGAAACACCCAGAAAAGTAGAGAAGAAGAATTTTTAAAGTCAAGAAGTCATGGAATAGGAAAGAAAGCGTATATCAACAAAGGAAATAAACCTCACACAAGTAGGCAAAGTACAAGCCTGAAAAGAAAACTAGAGTGGGAAGACAATAAATAGAGAAAACAATTAGAGATATCCTCTAAGTACATGCCAAATTTAATTAAGATAACTGGTTTATACATAGATTTTCTCTACTTACAGATAAAAAAGTCGTTTTAACCTCACCAGGCCTTGTCGAGGTAAACGCTTTTGTTGTCTGGCCATACCTAACTGATAAGTTTCCCAAAAGCTTTAGCGGGAAGAAAAAGATTCTATTTACTGCTGCCACTACAATTGTCAAGAATAGTAACCTAAGTGCTTGGACTAACTAGGCCTCTTAGATAAACTCTGAATCCGAATTAACACACAGTCAGATTTACTTTCTTAGTTCATCTGATTCGCATCTGTATCTCAAGCCAGGGCTACACAGGAATTTACCAGATATGTTGAGGGACAACAGAATAGATTTGGAAGTCAAAAAGGTGGTCACTCACTAACTATAGAATCAGGTGTCAAACAATCTACCTCCCTGAACCACAGTTACCTCATCAATAAAAATTTGCCTAATTATTACAATAGGAAAGCTACTTTGAAAGTTATTGTGATGACTATATAACACGGCTTAGTTACATAATATAGGGTCTAGTGAATAGTAGACTACTCTACAACTGTTAGTTTATTTTCTCTGCATTCCTATAGGTAATATATTGTTTTTAAAAATCCACAAAATCCTACCTGAATAAGGCCTCTTCTTCAGTTCTCTCACGAACTATTAAAGAAAAAAGTAAAATACATTTTAAAACTATAAAAACAAATATGGGACATTAAAAGTACCTGAGTAATGCTTTGTTAGAAAGTATTCCTTTGGGACCACACACCATACACCAGAGGAAATATTAATCATATTATTGGTTGGTCATTAATACATTAAGAACACTTACTTTCTCTTTTTAAATATATCAAATGCAAGAAAGAAAGAATGGGATCTGATATTTACAGTGAACATAATCTCAAACAAACCCCATTAGGCTGACAGAAAACGGTATGGATAGTAGAAGCAGAAACATAAACTAACAGCATCAAACTTATATGGCATGAATTTTCTGGTCTCCTTTCACTCGGAAGGTTTAGAAGAGTGTACTTATTTTTCCATAACACAATTCAACTTCTCCAGTTCTTTTGTAAAGACTTGCTCGTTTAGGATGAAACACTCTATCACAAAAAAGCTTGGTTGCCAGGCACTACACTTAGCAGCCTAGCAAAACATAAGAAACAGATCCATTCTGGCACCTTTTGTAATTGCAAGACAAGTAGAAAAGACTGTGATTCCAGTTGTATAAAGACAGTGAGGGCTCTGCAGTTGTGCATGAGGTCATTTTTCTCAACCCTGCCCAGCAGGTGGCAAATGCCTGTAGAAATCAAGCTTGTTCTGCTTGTATGGCATGTGTCATCAGAGCCTATGCTGATGAACAACAACAAGCCAGAAAGGACAAAGAACGTCTTGGAAAACTACAGCCAATTTCCTTGACATTGGAATGTTTTAAACAATTAAAAAGATACCCACTGTATGATTCCAAATATAAAACAAGAAAGGCAAAACTATGGAGACAGTAAAAAGATCAGTGGTTTCCAGGGCCAAGAGAGAAGGGGGAGAATAAATAAGCAGAGCACAGAGGATTTTAGGGCAATGAGATGATTCTATGTGATAATCTTAATGGTGGATTGCTGCCATCGAACATTTGTCAGAACCCCTAAAATGTACACCAAGAGAGAATCTTAATGTAAACTATGGACTTTGGTTGGTAATGATGGGTCAATGCAGGTTCATCAAAAGTGCCTCTCTGGTGCAGGGGGAAAAATGAGCAAGGCTGTGTGTAGGGGATGTGGGGTTGATGGGAAGTCTCTGCACTTTCCCCTCCTTTATGCTGTGCACCTAAACCCGCTCGAAAACTGTCTTCTTAAATTTTTACAGCTTCTGTGAAACATGCTATTAACATTTGTCAACATATTTATGCTATTTTCAAGACACAGTCACCTTGTAAATTAATATAAAGATCAAAGTATCAAATATGGGTATTATTCTCAGAATTTAGGTAGCCATTTGAAAAGACATAAATAACGGCAAGAATTTTAACGGTATACTAGGGAAAGAAAATAACTGATAAATATAATTGACTATCTTGCTTTATAATTAAAAGCAGGGATTAAGTGCAACATAAACCAAAATGAATCATCCATGTAATTGAAAGATATGTTTTATTATAACTTCAAATCAGATATCATTATGATAATTTCATCTAAAAATTATTTTGAAACATTAATTGCAGAAAAAAGAGAGCTTATAATTGCCTAATATTGCCCTAGTAATTTATGTACAAATACCTGTTAAATACTCAACAAGAGTCAGAAAAAGAAGCAGCAATGCAAGCATTTATGCATCATGTGAGAGAAACCAGTACCATGTTATATTATTATGTCACTGGCTTTAAAAAAAAAAAAGTAGGTCAATGCCAAAAATTCAGTGAGGGCCATACTGCTGTGCTGAAACATTTTATGCAGCAGGCCTAAGTTTGTTATCCTTAGAATGTCCTGCTTAAATGGCTACCCTTTCTTTGGTGTCAGAAAACTTATATCTGGGGAGGGGGTTCCCACCTGTCCCTATCTGATAGGAGTGGCCCCCTGTGCCCAAAAAATGGCACAAGCAATGAGGCTCATGCTGAACACTTGCTTTCCTTCTGGGAATCTAGAATTTTGGTACATGCTATGGGGAAGATGCTGATTGAGTAGCGTGCCATGAAAACCTAGCCACTGAGTCTAAGAAGACATGTAGATTACACATTTCATGTGTGTGGTGAAAATTTGACACTGGAATAATTAAGCACATCCTGGTAATTCCACAGGGAGAGGACTCTTAGAAGCTTGGGCCTGGTATCCCTCACACGTTGTCACACAAACCTGTTCACTGGGCTGATTTTGTTTTTGTCCTTTCACTGTAATAAATCTCAGGTAGGAGCATAACTATATGCTGAGTCCCGTGAATCATTCTAGTGAAAAGCAAACTTTGGTGAGGGTTTAGGAACCTCTCACACAATTTCATCAGGCAAGTTTCTTTATAATTTGGGTTGATACAAGATTATAGTCAGAACTTGATTTCATAGAATACCTTTCTTTGATTTTCTTTTGTTCCAAGCTTGTTTTAGAGATTTCTGCAGATCAGTAACTATGGAAATAAAGGCATGGAAGGGATACATAAAACATTAATGTCAGAAAGCAATGTTAAACAAGCAGCAATCATATTTACTCAGAATAGAAGATACAGAATCTAAATGATTGGCAACATATCCTGGAATATAGAAGTTCCTCTCAAAAACATTGCCCCCATACAGACAATTTTCTCCAACTAAGCAGGCTTTAATCCTTTTTGCAATAGTAGTTATGAGTTAAATAACTGGAATAGCTACAGAAAAACAATAATTATCCCATTTCATGGAATACTGTTCTAGTGCTTGCAGAGTTCTTTCTATTTCCTCTCAATCCTTTTCTTAATTTCTTATAAAACCAAAAGCATGGCTTGCTCATTAAAGGCAGTTGTTGGCAGGACAAGTCAAAAATTCAAAGAAATATTACCCAGAATGTAGGGATATCCATGGATATTCCACCAAACTCAACAGGTATGGAAACAATGGCTCTTAACAGATGGCTCTCACTGGGGGAAAATCCCACCATTATTGTTCCCTCTTGAATTAATAAAGAAGATTTTTGAACAGAAAAATGAGAAAGGCATAGACCTAGATAAACAATGACACTTTAAATGGAATAACTTGAACTTTATGATTCATTTCTGCATGGATAAGTAAAACTTCATAGTAGACTGATGCTAGCCCAAGGAGGCAAAATCTTCCTTTGTTTCCCAGTCTCTTTATGTGTTTTCCTTTCATTTATGATTTACAGGGGGAGGGGGGGCGGGTGACTCAACAAGTGAAGGACCACAGGCCAAATAAGAGCTGCCATCAAGTTTTGTAAAGAAATGTCATTCCAGTTCACTTAAAGGTTGTCTAGCACGATTCTCACAGTACAGTGACAGACTTGAGTAGATATGATGGACCACGTAGCCTAAGATTAGACCCTGTACAGGCAAGTCTTGCTGATACCTATTTCATATCACAACCAGAGGGCCATAATCAAACCCAATCTTGTTACACTTCTGCTCAAAACTCCAATGAATCCCTGCAGTAAATATGCTGGCTCCCTACCTCAGTCTCCACTCTTCCTGGAAAACCACAACTCTATTTGGACATTCACTGTCATGATTCATAATGAAGGTGGTATCTCCCAAGCTCCAAAATGAGAAATAAATATACTGAGCTCATCACAGTAACTAGTTTAACACTCACTGGTTTAGGAACGATTATGCGATGTAACCCAAGCCTATAATATGTTAGGAAGGGGAAGTCAAATGCAAGGCAATCGGTTTTCTTCCAAATTAAAAGAAACATATAGGCCACGCCAGTGTGATTCTGTGGATTGAGAGTCGTCCCATGCACCAAGAGATGGCTGGTCGGATTCCATTTAGAGCATATGCCCAGGTTGTAGGCTAGATGCCCAGTATGGGTGGGCAGGAGGCAGCTGAGCAATGTGATTGTTCCCTTGCCATTTCCATCTCCCTCTCCCTTTCCTCCTTCTCTCAATAAATATCAATAGAAATATATTTTTTAAAAAATTAAAGGATGCACATATCTCAACATCACTAATCAGGAAATGCAAATGAAAGCCATAATTGAGTGGCATCTCACTCCTCTCAGAATGGCTGTCATCAAAATATAAATAAATAACAAGTGTTGGCGAGGATATGAAGAAAAAGGAAACCTTTGTGTACTATTCACATGATTGTCAAGTGGTACAGTCATTGTAGAAGAAAACATGGAAATTCTACAAAAAAGCTGGAAATGGAACTGCCATTCCACTTCTGTATATTTATCCAACAAATACATGAACAGGAATTTGAGAAGAAATCCATACCCCTATGTTCGCTGCACCATTGTTTACAATATCCAAGATATATAACCACTCTATGTGTCCCTATATAGATAAATGAATAAAGAAGATGCAATCCTATCTAATAAAAGAGAAACATGGTAATTGGGGTATGACCGCTACCCTTCCCATTGGCTAATTAGGGTGATATGCAAATGAACTGCCAGCCAATATGGTGGCCGGCAGCCAGGCAGCTTAAACTGAACATGAGGCTTGTTTGCTTCAGTGACGGAGGACTGAAACTTTCCCCGCCTGCCTTGCCGGCCTCTGAGCTTGCAGTTTAAAAAACATTGTAACAAATATAGACGCTAGACAAAACCAGCTTTCAGAGAGCTGGAATCTCAGAGCTGGAGTTGATACAGAGTTTTGATTATAGAACCAAAACAAACCAGATACCTGTTTTCAGCAGCTGAGGCCTCAGAGCTGGAGCCAAGCCTCAGAGCAAAGCTGGCCCAGAATTAAAAAAAAGAAAATAAAAAAAAAGGAAAAAAGGAGCAGTTGGGAGCTTCAGTCCCAGCCTGAAAACAGCCGTCAGTCCCTCACCCAGACTAGCCAGGCACCCCAGTGGGGACCCCCACCCTGATTCAGGACACCCTTCAGGGCATACCAGCTGGCCCGCACCCATGCACCAGGCCTCTATTCTATATAGTAAAAGGGTAATATGCCTACCAGCACCGGGATCAGCAAAGCTGAGAGGCCTCCTGGCACCGGGATCAGCATGACAGGGGGCAGAGCCCCAACCCCCTGATCACCCTGTGGCTCTGTGTGTGACAGGGGGCGGGGCCACAACCTCCCCATCAGCCCTGCTCTGTTCATGACAGGGGAAGGCGCCCCAACCCCCCTGATCAGCCCTGCTCTGTGCCTGATAGGGGGGAGCTCCCCAACCCCCTGATCACCCTGTCGCTCTGTGTGTGATGGGGTGCGGCGCCCAACCCTCCTACCCCACAGGCCCTGCTCTGTGTGTGAAGGGGTAGAGCCATAACCTCCCGATCGGCCCTGCCCTGACTGTGAGAGTGGCAGCGCCCCAACCCCCTGATCTACCCTGCTCTGTGGATGATAGAAGGTGGTGCCACAACCCCCTGATCCACCCTGGTCTGTGTGTGACAGGGGACAGAGCGCCAACTCAACTATCCGCCCTACTCTGTGAGTGACAGCTGGGAGCTCCTCAACCCCCTGATGGGCCCTGCTCTGAGTGTGACAGAGGGGAGCTCCTCAATCCCCTGATTGACCCTGCTCTGTGCCTGACAGGGGGCAGCACCCCAACCCCCTGATTGGCCCTGCTCTGTGCGTGACAGGGGTTGGCGCCACAACCTCCCCATAGACCCTGCCTTGAGTGTGACAGGGTCGGTGCCCCAACGGCCCAATTAGCCAAACCCTGAGCTTGACTGAGGGTGGCATCGCAACCTCCTGATCAGCCCTGCTCTGTGCATGACGGGGGCGGCACCCCAACTCCCCAATCAGCCCTGCTCTGAGCCTGGCCAGGGGCTGCACCTAGGGATTGGGACTGCCCTCTGCCACCCGGGAGCAGGCCTAAGCCAGCAGGTTGTTATCTCCCGAGGGGTCCCAGACTGCGAGAGGGCACAGGCCAGGCTGAAATAACCCCCCCCCCCGCCACCCCGGAGTGCACAAATTGTTGTGCACCGGGCCTCTAGTATATATAATATTAATTGGACATAAAAAGAATGAAATCTTGCTATTTAGAGCAAAATCCATGGACCCAGAGGAAGGTTGTGTTAAGTGAAATAAAACTGAGAAAGACAAAGACCTTATCATCTCACACATGCAATCTAAAACCACAAAGCAAACAAAACAAAAACACACCCCATTGCTACAAAGAACAAAGTGATGTTTGCCAGAGGCTAGTGAGTTGAGGAGATGGCTGAAATAGAAGAATATGAATAAGAAGTGCAAAATTCTAGTCATAAAATATATAGACCACAGACATCTACTGTACAGTTAAGGGATGTGTCAATATTTTAATAACATGTCATGGTGAAAGATGGTTACTAGACTTATCAGGATGAACACATTGTAAGATATGTAAATGTCAAACCACTATGTCATATACTTGACAGTAATATATTCGGTGCCAACTAGGTTTTAACAAAAAACTTAAAATTGAACAAAGCAGTCCTTTGGCCTTCACATACTGTCATGCGAGAAGAGGATGCTTTGGAGCCCTCACTAAGAAGCTCACCAGCAAAGCAGACATAAGCACTGACAACTTCACAGCTGAATAAGGGGCAACACCTGGGATCGTGATGACATCACTGAACCACTAAAACAATCCTGGTTCCTATTGTTTCAGCCTCTTAATTAGACCACCCATTATAACCTGAAGCTAAAAGCATTCTATATGATAAATTTCCCAAGGTCATAGGATAAGATCTAGTCCTCTCTGTAGTACTAAAGACTTTCATAAGCTTGCCTTAGCTAGGCACTCACCTCATTCCCACCCATTCCCACAGCACACATTTTGCACATTAAAATGGTACAGTTCATAAATCCTCCAATGTTAAGTTGCACATCATAGCCCTTGGACTAACGTTCCTATTGCCAAACATCACCCTCTGTCCCTTTAACCTGGAAACCTTCTCCATCTGCAGGCTTAATTTAAATCCCACCCACATTTTCATTTTATATTATTTATTTTATTTGTGTGTACGTGAATTTTAGAGGACATTTATTATTAAAGTTTGGGATAGTGCCACAAGAAAAGCCTGGGGAAATGAGCCCAGGCTCACTAAGGAATCAGGTTGAGAGGGTTTGCCCAGGATGAATTGCTAGTGACCATTGTTGCTCTCTTTATAAGCCTCCTGGGGTCCCTTAGAGTTTAGGTGCATCATCCCTGTGAGGAAAGAAAATGAGGAAGTCTTGGGTGTGCAAGCATGTCTTTATTTTTCTTCAATTTTTGACACCTTTTAAACATTGATTTAAGAAAAGAGAGAGTGAGAGAATAATGGTTTTTGGGTTTTTTGTTCCACTTATTTAAGCATTTATTGATTGAAACTCGTATGGACCATGACCAGGGATCAAACCCACAACTTGGCCTGTTGGTACAGTACTTTAAGCAACTAACCTACCGGCCAAGGCTTCACCAGTTTTTTAAAACTCTAATTCTCATCATGGACTTAAAGTTGCTGGCACATGCTACACACCAATAAAAAAGAATAATGATAAGGTCCTAGTGTGTTCTACCACCTAGCAACCACTGAATAAATTATAGTAACTAATAGAAATGACAATAACAAGCTCTAGGAGGGCAAACACAGTGTTTTAAAACATTTCAATTCTGCATCATCAGAATAGCATTCAGTACCTAAAAAGCACTTGACAGTTAAATAGTACACCAGTAAGCAGACAAATTAATAACTGAATTTTTACATTTTCTTTGAGAATTCTGATGTGATAAACATGGAAATGAGAGACAGCTCTCATATTATGAGCTCAAGGGCAAAATGATATTTCATCTTTGTATTTCATATAAGTTGCAAAATGAACCTACACAAATCCTCTGGTAAATGTCTACTAAGGTGTTCTCATACAGTTCAGGTTCAGATTGCACAATGAAGTAGGTGCCACATCTGGGTAGCACACTGGCATTTTTGTTGCGATAGATCACTTTTGTACTTTTATTGTAATGTATTAAGTCCTGAGTTGGAGTATTTGTATATTTATCATGATTATCTTTCGATCAATGGCAATGGAGCTTCCTGTTCTAAAGAAATTGCAGTGTCCTGACAATTACCCAACAAACAGGAGGAAGCATCTTGTTCTAATGCATCAACACGTCTCATTCTGTTCTGATTTCGGAGGAATGAAGTTGATGATGGTGAGGTCTTTTTGGCATAATATTAAAGCATCCTATGATTCTCAACTGGTATTGCCTTTATGACTTCTGTGCTATTGATAGGTATCTTAAAAAACAACCTCAAAGGTCACAGCCTGTGGGGCTCATTGGTTGAGGCTTGACCTATGAAGCAGGAAGTCAAGGTTCCATTAGTGATTAAGGCACATGCCCCCTTTGTAGACTAGATCTCCAGTGTGGGGCATGCAGGAGGCAGAGAATCAATGATTATCTCTCATCTTTGATGTTTCTCTGTCTTTCTCACCGTTCCTCTCTGAAATCAGTATAAATATATTTTTTAAAAAACTACACAATTTCATTGGGATAGTTGCACACTAAGTGTTGCAGTTCTTATTGTTTGCCATTTGTTTGTGGTACTAGAAAAGTATTGTTGAGTTCTCACTTTTAGATACGTTTTTAGTGAGACAAATCACTATGTAAAAACAGGTTTTCAGCCCTACCAAGTTTGGCTCAGTAGGTATAGCATCGGCCTGCTGACTGAAGGGTCCTGGGTTTGATTCTAGTCGAGGACACATGCCCTGGTTCGTGGCTCAATCCCTGGTGGGGGGCATGCAGGAGGCAGCTGATCAATGATTCTCTCTCATCATTGATGTTTCTATCTCTTTATCCTTCTCCCTTCCTCTCTGAAATAATTAAAAATATGTTTAAAAAAAGATTTTTAAAATAACGAAGTTTTCATTTACTAAATGTAATCCATTGCCTGTAAACACTAAACAAAAGGTCCATTTTCTTAACAAGTCCTATATTTTACAATGTGAAATTAGAGAAAACATACAACATCTGAACTTAATATCGTCTTCTTTTTTTTTTTTTACATATAGATATCATATGGGATTTTACGGATCAGTACTTAATAAATGAACTTCTTTTCAACCAATATTGACCAAGATTTTAAAATTTCCTACAATTAATTATTTAAATAATACTGAATACTAACCTATTAACGGAGAGATTAAGAAAACCTTCACGTGCAACTTACACACTGTTTGTTTTTTATTGCTCCTTCATTATCAAATCTTCCTTACTCTTAATTCATCTATGGTAAGAGCACCAAGAGTAATTCACTATCAGAAGTCTTACCAAGATTGTTACTTCCAGAAGATTTCAAAAGTCTTCTTTTTTCTTTTTTTTCAGAAGTTGGTTGTTGGTCGCTGTGAATAAAAAATGGTGATAAATGATATTACCATCTTAACATAAATACAAAAAATATTTTCCAACTATTATAAATTCTCAGCATATGTCAGATAATATCAGAGTTAATATTAAAACATTAATTATACTACACACTTCAAATTTGTAAGTTCCACAAACTTCTTATGAAGATGTAATTTTTAAAGAAATGTAACATAAAAGAGTCATGATTTGCAGGCAATCTAGTTCAGTGAATTAATTAGATTTAGCTTGACTTAATGTCAAGTCTTTTGAACTCAGATTTCCTAGTTGAATAAACATGGCTATTTGTTCTCAAACAAGTCACTTTTACTGTGGCTTGAGGTCCTCCTCTACAAAATAAGAATCTTACTGCCTTACTTTAGAAGGTTGCTAGGTGACTGAAATGAAGGAACACATCAAAAAGAGATGCTCAGAGAAACAGTAAGGCAAAGGAAAAATCTGTTATTGAACTCGAATTGTTGAAACTGTGTTGGAATCCCAAAAAAACCATAATGTGGGTTTTTCATAGTATCTAACATTGAAATGTCAGTTTTCAGAAAATGCTATTAATTTTGGTATTACTGGCCCTTTATTTGTGGTTTGTGATTCAGGGTATCTCAGTTACTCTATAACTTGCAACTAAATCTATGTACAAATATATTACCTCCTGAACTCAGATAGCAAAATGCTCCCTTAGTTTTGTTTTGAATCATGTGAATTTTAGAAAACTAATAGAAGGCAGGACCTGGCCTGGGCTACTACTATCCCTTCTCTTCCTCCTCAAACTGTGAACCAGCAGATCTTTATGAGAATGATGCTTGTTCTCCCTGTCCACTCCCAATTGGCTTGGAAGATAGAGTCCTACTTGTCACACATGGACAATGATGGGCCATGCACCCACAGCAATTGTTAGGACCGATAATTTACTTTTAAATGAGAGCGTTCTGTTGATTGGCTTCCATCTGAGACACAATTTAAAATATTTTAAAACCTGAGGAAATTCAACTCACTTGGGAGTGTTTCATTGTTATGGCAAAGAGATCACTTGAGGGGCCAACCTCAATTTTGGAATCTCAGGCAAGCTGGTGCCTACTGCACTGGGAAAGGCAATGTGGGACCTTCCACTATCTAAACAAAGGTGCTCTATAGGATTTAAGGTGAATCCGGGAACAGAACTGGTGACAAAGGAGGAAGGAATGTCTGGTCTTTCTCGCAGCATTATTTGAACCTCTCTGACAGCTTAGAATCGTTCCAACTAACACTTCTTTCTTCTATCCTAAAGCCTTCCTTGTTTCACTGTCCCCAGTTTTAACAAATGTACTCTCTGAATAAAAAACAAAGAACGAACAATTGTACCCTTCCATCTGATGAACTTCTGAACCTCTTGTTAGTAAAAATTCCACCATTTTTTCATTGTTTTCATATTTGGCAAGTGAAAGTGGTGTGAAGTCATCCTGTAGAACAGAAGAAATAATGTATAATTTATAAAGTTGCATGTATCCAAACTGAATATTAGAATTTAAAAAGATCCTCTGCACTTAAACCTATACTATAGGAAGTAAATCAAAAGCATCCCCTTTTGCCCTGGCTCATGATCTCACTGGTTATACCCTTGGACTGCACATTGAAGGGTCCAGTTATAATTCCCATTCAAGAGCACACACCCACATAGCAGGTTTGTTTCCCAACCCTGGCCTGGGCCTATGGGGAGGCACCCACACATTGGTGTTTCTCTCTCTCTCTCTCTCTCTCTCTCTCTCTCTCTCTCTCTCTCTCTCTCTCTCTCTCTTTCTCTCTCTCTCCTTCACTCCCTTAAATTCTGTCAAAACGCAATGGAAAAAGATATCCGCTGATGTCAATGAAAAAAAAATAGTTGCAGCCCTTTCCTTCTCACCTCTGAACAGTCACTGTCTGCTTCTTTCCTTTAAAATGTCCTCCACTCCCTCTCCTGCAGATTAACTGTAATATCATTCCCCAAAACTCACCTCAAAGATTTACAGTGCGGGTTCCACGATTCTATGTTCCCGTCTTACTATCTATCCTGGTATACTGTCGTTATCATGTTGCATGTGGACTGAGATCTCTTCTTCTCACTTGCACTCACCCAGCTCCCCTTGCTGGGTATTAAGTCTCCTCTTCCCACCCATCCCCAACAGCACCCATTTCCTAAGCAACTGTCAGCATAGCAACCAGTCCCCACCATCACTTTAACACCCCTGGCCTGCAGTCCTCTGTGGGCTCTCAGCCGATCACCCACTCCCAGGCCCTAAGAGGAAGTTCTTCCTTCTGGGGTGGAAGGGTATCTGGGAGGCAAAATTTTGCCCCTTCCATGGACACCACATTTCTCCAGCCCTCCCTAACTGGGCTTTGGAGTTGTTTCCATGGTGACAGGGCCTGATTTATTGTATTCTGTGTATGTATGTGAGAAAGAAAATGCTTGTTCCCAGCTGGGGTGGCTCAGCAGTTGAATGTTGACTCTTGAACCAGGAGGCACATGTAGGGCTTGTGGGCTGGATTCCCCAACGGGGGTGTGCAGGAGGCAGCCAATGGTTGATTCTCCGTCATCATTGATATTTCTATCTAACTCTCCCTTCTTTACTCTTTAATATCAATAAAACATACAGCTATTTAAAAAGGCTTGAAACTGAAGTAAAAACATCTATTTCAAATATTTTGTAAATAAAGTTACTTGATCTATACCTCGTTTCTCGCTTCTGGATTTGCCATACAGGAAAGTAGCTTTTCCACTATTGCTGTGTTTTGTCCAAGGACAGCATAGTGAAGAGGAGTGTTGCCGTGGATGTCCATTACATTTGGATCGGCACCATGGTCTAGTAGGATAGCAGCACATTCTTCTTGGTCATGTAGTATGGCCTGTCAGTATTATTCCAAAAAATAGATGATAAATTCTAGTAATGCAAAGTAAACATTCCACAAGTTCTTCTAAGTAATTAAATTAAAACCAATCTCAAGTTCACATAGTTGGCTAATACATACGTGCATTAGAGCTGTTTTATTTTCATTATCACTGAGGTTCAGTATGAAATGTCTGCGTGCTAGCAGTCTCACCACGCTTGCCTGGCCCTTGCCACAGGCCACGTGCAGAGCAGTCCTATGAAAGTGAGAGGACTCATTAGGAACTTGGAGTGCACTACATGAAAGCTTACAATTGTACACGTAATTGTAAACATTTGTCTCTGTGCTTTCAAAGCAAATATTTAGTTTTCTTCTGGAGACAGTATAATATTTATTAGTTCTTCTTACTTACCCTATTTGAATAGAGGGAATATGACCTGAGGATGAAGCTCAATATGGTGCTGTTCCTATTTTAACTGTCACTTATTAGATATCACTTGGCCTTTCTGTGCCTCAATTTTCTCATCAACAAAATGGGGATAAAAATAATAGGTATCTCACAGGACACCATTGTTGGCTTTAATGAGAATCTATGCAAAGTATTTATTACAGTTCTTTGCCCAGGAAAAAATAACTCAATAATTATTAGAAAATATCAGTATCATTATTATTACTACCAATTTACAGAAACAACATTTCAATTAAGTAAAACAATATCATCATACCTACTTTGCAGACCTATTATAAGCATCAGAAAGAACATAGTATTTCAATGCTTCTAAAATGCTTATTTTCTCACAATTTTACATCTCTGGCATTGGAATCCAATTTTTAATTCAGAATGTCTTACACCCTTTATAGGCAGCATTTAAAAAATTAATTAATACAAAATATACTGACAATCTGACATCCATGGTACCTTACAGTAAGGGAAATATTGCTTAGTATAACATTCATCTTGCACTTTTGTCAAATGGTTGGCATTTAAATTCATATTAAGTCTTAATATCTTTATGATGGTAAAGAAGACACAAAAGGAAATCAAGAAAAATTTTAAAGGTAATTCTTACTTTGATTTCAAGAAAAATTAACTCAAAGGAAGGTCAGGATTCAAAAATTTAGGATGGCTCATTTTGTTCAATATATCGATTTGTAGATTGTAGGGAAAGCGGATGTTCCCGATGATCAATATTAGTATTTATTACTATTATACATTGTCAAAAGGCCAGTAACAGGTTATCTTTTACAATTTCCTACTTTCAGAAATACTTTGGTTTGGAAGCAGGGAGAAAAAGCTTCAACCTGATGATGTCCTAACATTTCAATTATGAACTTCTCATTTTGCTCATATTGGGCAACATGAAATTGTAAGGATGAAAGGGCCTGAGATTTGGAGGGAAAGGGTCCTCAGTAGAATAGGTCTGCTACAGAATAGGTATTCAGGTTATATTTCATGTAAAAACGGATTGAGAGAATGCATACACATAGTGGAAGAGTTCAATATTTTTAAATAACTCTTTATAGATTAAAAAAAACACTTCAGCATTAATAATAATCTTCTACATTCTCTCCCTTTATTAAAAAAATCTTTATCTTTGAGAGTATTACAGATGTCCTACATTTTTCCCTCATCGTCACCTTCCACCTGGTTCCTGCCCCACCCCAGGCCTTCAACTCCATATTGTCTGTGTCCATAGGTAAAATCTTAGGTTAATCTCTTCCTGCTCCTCTGTTCCCCCTTGCCTCTGAGATACAGAAGTCTGTTACGTCCTTACATGCCTCTGGTTCCATTCTATTCATTGGCTGTTGTTGTTGTTATTGTTGTTTTCATTAGATCTATTTTTTATTTAATTTTATTTTTGCATTCAATTGATGATCTATAATAATAAAAGCAAAATATGCTAATTAGACCAGACGTCCTTCGGGACATCCTTCTGGACGACTTCCAGATGAAGCCAGGGCTGCAGCCACAGGATCAAGGATGCCTCCATAAGAGGGATCCAGGTAGCTGCCAAGGCAGTGAAGGCCTATCCTTGGACAAATTTCATGCATTGGGTCTCTAGTAGATACATATTATTGTATATTTTTTAACTTTTCTTCTTCCTTCATCTTCTTCTTTTCTTCTTCTTTTCTTCTCCTTCTCCTTCTCCTTCTCCTTCTCCTTCTCCTTCTCCTCCTCCTCCTGCTCCTCCTCCTCCTCCTCCTCCTCCTCGTCCTTCTCCTACTCCTTCTCCTTCTCCTTCTCCTTCTCCTTCTCCTTCTCCTTCCCCTTCTCCTTCTCCTTCTCCTTCTCCTCCTTCTCCTCCTTCTCCTCCTTCTCCTTCTTCTTGTCCTTCTTCTCCTTCTTCCTTCATCTTCACTGAAGGGGTTTCCTGATCAGGGTGGGGGTCCAGACTGGGAGCATTGCTGGCCTGGGTAGGGGGCTGGGAAGTTTGCAGGCTGACCATGCCCCCATCTGGGTGGGGGTCCCTGCTGCAGGGCATTCCTAGCCTGGGTGAGAGTCTGAGGGCTCTTTTCTGGGCAGTCACAAACACTTTGGGGTGGGGGTCCCTGCTGGGGGTGTGGCCAGCCTGGGTGAGAGGCTGATAGCTGCTAGCAGGCTGGACACGCCCTCATTGGGATGAGGGTTTCCACTGGGTATGGTGTTGGCCTGGGCAAGGGGCTAATGGCCTTTTTCAGGCTGGCCACAACCCCATGGGGTGAGAGTCCCCACTGTGGTAAAGGGGGACTGGGCAAGGGGCTGAGGGCCATTTGGGGGCAGTATGCAGGCTGGCCATGCTCCAGGCCTAGTCCAGAAGGACATCTAGAAGGTCTCCGGAAGGACTTCCATTCTTACTACCATATTACTTTTTTATTAGTATACATATATATACTTTACAGGCACAGTTATAAAACAGCTCAAGTGCCCATCAGTAGATGAGTAGATGGAAAAAGTGTAGTACATTTACACAATGATATATTATGCTACTGGAGAAAAGGAGGCACTCTTATACCCTTTGCGACAGTATAGACAGATCTGGAGATTGTTATGCTAAATGAAATAAGCCAGTCAGAGAAAGGCAAATGCCATATAATCTCGCTTACACATGGAATCTAATGAAGAAAATAAACTGAAAAACAAAATAGGACCAGAGACCTGGATTCATGGGCCAGAATGACAGATCTCAGAGGAAGGGGTGTGGGGAAAGGGAAGTGATTAGCCAAAGAACATATATGCACATATGCATAGCCCTTGGACACAGACCACCATGTGTGAAGCCTGCAGACTGTGTGGAGGGGCACTGAGGTGGTAAAATGGGAGACATCTGTAACAGTGTCAACAATAAAAATAAAACATTTTCAAAAGGAGTCCAAAAGGCAGAAAGTGAGAAATGAATTTTATCTGTGCAAGATTCATATGATTGCTCTTCCTGAGGATGCTATTATTCATAAAAATATTTCTAGAATTTACGTCCATGTTCAATAAAGAAATCAGATTTTTAAAAAAAGGAAATGTTCATTTATAATACAAATGCTCAGAAATAAATTTTATCACATTTTGCATCTATTTTTCACTAACTAAGATCATAGTCTGTTTGTGTGTATGTATAACCAAAATGAGTTTTTCTTCTTAAGACTTTGTTATTTTCAGAAGTACTGAGTGAAACAAACTATATAACTTAGATTTTAGTATAAATAGAATTGATGGGTACTGGGAATATATCTCTACTAGAGGCCCAATGTAAGAAATTTGTCCGGGGGGCGGTGTGTCCCTCAGCCTGGATTGCACCCTCTTGCAATCCAGGATCCCTTGGGGGGTGTCCGACTGTTGGTTATGCCCGGTCCCGCAGTGGACATCCCTCTCACATTCTAAGACCACTGGCTCCTAAGCACTTGCCTGCCACCCTGCCTGCTCTGCCTGCCTGCCTGATTGCCCCAAACCACATCTGCCTCGTCTCCCACACCCGGGACCTACCCTTTTCTCCTCCAGCTGGCTGCAGGCACCTGGTACCCAGGCTTTCCTCCCTCTGGCCAGCTACAGGCACCCGGGACCCCAGGCAGCTTCATGTGGGCTGGCCTCAGGAACCCAGAACCCCGGGGAGCTTCACTTGGGCTGGCCTCAGTCACCCAGAACCCCGGGGAGCTTCACATGGCCTTGCCTCAGGCACCCAGAACCCTGGGTAGCTTCGCCCGGGCTGGCCATAGGCACCCTGGTCCTGAAAGGCTTCGCCTGGACCCCTGCTCTGTCAGAAAGGACATCCAGAAGGATGTCTGGAAGATGTCTGGTCTATCCAGTCTGATTAGTATATTACCCCTTCATTAGTATACTAGCAGATTTTTAAATGTGGTGCTCAGGGCCAAATTGCCTATTGCAAATATCAAAAACAACGTAAATTTTAAACAGCAGTATAAGGACAATCTTCAAAAACTGGATGGATGTAAAATATTATTTTACTCTTTTAACTTATTCCCTTTATTCCAGGGACAATAAATATTTTTTCATTTGGCCATTGGTCACTTATCCTTATGCAAAAAAATACTTTGTTCATTTTTAAGTTAGAGTGTCTTGTTGTTGATCTCAAAGACTTCTCTGTAAAAGGAAGACATAACTTTTCTCTGATACACATATACTGCATATATTTTGCAAGAACATTTTCTTTATCTTGCTAAAATTATTTCCTGGTAGTCAGTGTTTGAAAAATTTTTAAATATATTTTTATTGATGAATAAAATATATTTTATTCAATGTTGAGAGAGAATCATAATTGGCTGCCCCCTGCACACTACTACAAAGAATAGAACCCGCAACACAGACATATACCCAGACCAGGAATCGACCATGACCTCCTTGTTCTTATGTTGACACTCAACCACTAAGTCCTGCCACCAGACTTGAACTTTTTATATTGCTCAATCAACCTCCAGAAATCTTGTGCTTCAAGTCTTTGTCAACATTAAAAAAACAAAGTATAAACAGATATTTGTGTATTTTCCTGGTACTTTTCTCATTTTGCATATTTAAAAGTTTTAATCTGAGATTTTTTTGGAGTAATCCAAATCTAGCTAGTTTTATACAAACACTTAACATAGAATCCTCCACCATTTTTCATTGACCTTTTCCAGAAGCATGAAATGTCACCAGTATCGACTTCTGAAGTGTTACATATATTTGGCGGTTTGGGCACTTTTCATTCTGTCCCAATCATTTATCTGTCTTTTCAGCTATTAATAAACTAATACTTTATGGAAATTCATGGCACACATTAATATCTAGAAGGGTAAACCTGTGTCTACTATGCAAAATTTTTCTTAATTTCATGACAATGATGGAACATAACATGGAACTCAAAAATTTTTAAAGTATATTGAGTTGGTCGGTAAAACTAATAAACATAGGACAAGCACACATTTTGAGAAAGTCAGTCGTCATACTCAGGACCACAGCCACCTTCCCATTTCAAAGTTGCTTCTGAGTTCCCTCCATAAAGAATATAGTTTATTAGATTTTATCCAAGGAATTTTTAGCCCAGAAGTGGATCTATTATGGGAATTATCTCTCTCTTTGTGCACTTTTCTATAGTATGTAACATCATGGTATAAAAATGTGTATGGTAGAAAATCCTATATAAGAAAAGCCTAATATGCTAAGTGCCGGTCATCAGTCAGCTGTTCAACCATTCTGAGAGTAATATGTTAATGATGAGCTAAGGCCACTCACCTACTCGCTATGAAGTGCACTGACCACCAGGGGGCTGACACTCAGACCAGTAGGTTTGCTTACTGCTGGGGTCATGCTGATCAGCACTTAGCGAGATGGGCCACACATGCTCTGGAGCCTTCCCATGGTCCCTCTGCGGCTTGCCAAGCTCTCGTGTCACTCCCTGGCCCCGACTGTGCACCAGTAGGGTCCCTTGGCTTGGCCTGCGCCCTCTCACAATCCAGGACCTGTCAGGGGATGTTGGGAAGCTGGTTTGGGCCCAGTCCTGCAGGCCAGGCCAAGGAACCCCACTGGTGCATGAATTCATTATTGATATGTAGTTAAATCACTTAAAAATTGTTAGTAAAGTGTTCTGTAAGAAGAATTATCTGTGAGTCCATGTGTTTTTATTTTTGCTGCTCATAAATTTGGTCTGAGCGCTTGAACCCAGGTCAGGTGTCCACCAAAGAGTTGCTGCTGGGCCCTGCAAGGGTGTGCCTCTCCCAATCTACCAACCTCCTCCCAGTGGACCCCAGGCTGCCAGCCTCCCAGGCCCTATTACCTTCTCATCCTGTCCCTATCATTCAGGCTACTTTTCCTGAACAATAGGATTTGCCTCACTCTCAACAGGTTTCCCTCGCTGGCAGCTTTGTGGATGGCGCGCATATCTTCCTCTCGATATTGGGGCATTCTGGCTCCCAGGCCACTGCAGCCAGGACTGGTGGGGGAGTCCATAACTGCCTCTCTGGGACATCTCAGAATAGAAAAATACTTCTCCATGGCAGAGAGTCTAGGGCTTCAGAGAAGCCCCAACTTCCCTCTGCTTTTCGCACCTCCTGAGCCGAACACTAGCTCTCTAGCCAACCACCTGATGCCACAGCATTCAAGCAGGGCAGTTTGGCAGTTTACCATCTCCTCTCGGAATCATAGTAACCAAGCAACGGCCTCTGACATCACTACCCATACTCATAGAGCCTTGAGGTTAAAGGTAGCCAGAGCACATGTGCAAAGCCCAAATATCTCAAATCTCAGAGACTACCCTGGTGGGTGTGTCTCCCTGGTAAAAGCTCCCACCACAGCACCAGAGGGTGGCGGTTCCATAAGTGGTCAAGAGCATGAACTAAAGTTTCAGATTAGATCCCTGGTCCCAAGTAAGGGGCATGCATGCAAGGGGCAGTCAATTCAAGTCTCCCTCATGTCTATGTTTCTCTCAATCTCTCTCTCTCCCTCTCTTCTACCCCTGCTACCTCCAGTACATTCCTTCCACAAAGTAATAAATAAAAATTTAAAAAATGCAGAAAATATCCTCAGTGAGGTTTAAGAAAACTAAAAATTAAAAGAAATATATCAGTAATTGCCTGTGGGTAGGTCTGGGTTCTGCTCAAACATCCGTGGGAGTTGGCCAAGTATTTCCTGAGGCTTGTAACAGTCAATCACCCAGTGAAAAAGCAGTCTTTGCCTAAGAACAGAGCTAGGGTGGTGTGAAACTTCAGGATGCTCAAGGAATTATGTCCCAGGAAACTCCCCTTAAAAGAAAATCTCTGCAACCAAAGCACTTGTATGCATGCATAGAAGCATTAGCAATGGACACAGACACTAGGGCTGTGAGAGAAGGTGCTGGGGTTGGGAGTGGCCAGGGAGAAGCCAATGGGGGAAAAATAATATTGTAATACCTATGTACAGTCCGGGGGGTGGTACTTAAATATCAGGGAAACCACTCTGTAAAGCATAAGATTATCTAACCACTATGTTGTAACATGAAACTAATCGTATATAATGAAATGGTAATATGCAAATAGACTGACCAACAGAACAACAGCACAATCAGTCACGATGATATGCGGGGACCACCAGGGTTCGCGACCACAGGTGGCATAATACAGAACATTGGTGTGTTAGCCATGGAAGGACAGAGGAACAGGTTAATGGTGCACCAGACCAAGTTAGGGTGCTGGTCACTGTCATCAGGGTGAGCCTCTGGTACTTACGGAAAATTCTTTGCTCCCACATGTTGTGGTCCTACCCAGCGCTCGCACCTGCTGTTGGCACTGGCCCCACTCACACCTGCTACCAGAACCCGGCACCTACCCAATTGCTTGTTGCCATCAGCGTGTGTGTGTGGCAGCTGCTGGCCCTAATTGCCCCTGAAGGGTCCACACCTCCCCCTGCTCCTCAGGGGTGATCCTGGCAGCAGCTGCCACTCACACCCACTAATAGCGCCTGCCCTGAATGCACCTGCTGCTGGCATCAGCCCCAATCGCTCCATGCCATCATCGGGTGCAAGTGGGGCTGGCTCTGTCAGCACATTGGAGTGGTGGTGGCAGAAGCAGGGCTTCTGGCAGACAGGGGACAGGGGGCCATGGCAGCAGGGGTTGGGCATCGGCTCAGAGGAATGGCCAAGAACTGCTCCTGTGCCCACCTCAGCCTAGAGCCCCACAGTTTTTCTTTCAAGGTTCGCGAATTCATGCAATGGGCCCCTACACCAGAATAATATTGAGGGGAAAAAAGACAGGAATACCTCCTCTCTGGATTCAGGTGTGTCACCCAAGACCCACAGCTGCCAAGTCACTGCATCTTGGCAGCTCCTGCATTGAGCATCTGCCCCCTGGTTGTCAGTGCGTATCATAGCTACCAGTTGTATAGTCAGCCGATCCCTTAGGTTTTTATATATATAGATTTATGTATTTTTTTATTTTTTTATTTAGAGAGAAAGGAACACTGATTTCTTGTTCTAATTATGTATGCTTTCATTGGATGCTTATTCTATAAGCCCTGACTGGGGATCAACCCACAACTTTAGCATTTCCTGACAATGCTCTAACCAACTGAGCTTCCCAGCCAGAATGGTATTTTTATTTTTGCCTTTGAGATTATCTTTGTTGTTGTTATTGACATTATTATGGATGTGATATTTCTTTTTCTTATGTAAATTTTGCCCACTTCTAGACATATCAGGGATTTTTCATTTTTTATTGTGACGGACTATTTTTCCATTATCATTAAAAATGTTTATTGTATTGATATCTGTACATCTGATAATCAGGCTGAAGAAAGCTGTAATTTTGTAACTGGTGAAGGAGCTGAGAGTTTATGGCAGTTTTTCAGGAAAGGCAAACTGGATGGTAAAGATTTCACCAGAAAGATATTGAGGAATGTGATGATGCAGATGGAAAAACAAATAAAGGAAAATGCAAGCAAGAGGGGCTGTTTTTATTGCAGAGTAAGATAATCACTAAAAATGAAATTATATCAAATGGCTATTTTTCTCACAAATCACATTAGCCAAATTTTTCAGTAAGTCGTTTACTGACCTTATGTCCACCGTTATGAAGCCTCTTGTACTCCATAAGTGTTCCATATTCTTTAAGATTAACAAACTGAAAGTCTAAATACTCATTTCCCCTTGCTTCCTTCTTTCTCTACCAGCAACTTCTCTTTCCATCTTTATACCATGTCTTGGGAAGGTAAAGTAGGTTGACTCCATATTCCATAGAAACTGGTATAAACATGTGAGTGCATACAGAGACTTCTTTTAGTGTAGTTCTTGTCCAGCAACTCCAAATGGACTACACCTGCTACGGTGGGTGAAACACACAGGAGCAGGAGCTGCCCCACAGCAATGGCTAATACAAACCCAGCTAACTCAGAACTCACCACCTTCCCATTGCATTTGCAAATGATTTCAAGTGATAACCAAAATGAAAAGTAACAGGAACCAGCACTGCACAAAATGCTCCGGAAAAATGTGGAAGTTTGGCAAACACATCTTACACCAAGACAAATACATAGGTTTTAATTTATTTTTCTGGGCCCATTTACTGCCATTTTGTTCTTTGGTGCTTGAATAGTTCACAAAATTGCTTGGAAATGGAAGCTCAGAAGTTGAGTGCCTGGACCTTCAGCAGAAATTGCTGCTGGTGATGGATTCCCCACTGAGGGATGAGTGCCTTCATTGGGAAAGGAACAACTAACAAAACCAACAACCAATTCTGAGGCCAAGCCTGTGTCACTCAGCCTAGCTAGACCAACTGGTTTTGGTGTGTGTGAATGGTGTAAACTATGATCACCATGCATTTGCCTCCTACATCAGCCCAACTAGAAATTATCTATTGTCCCTCATTTTCTCCTCAAAGTTACAGGAGAGGCTCTCTGTAGTGACCTGTGATGAGAAGGGTCTGATACTTCCTGATGCAGCCTACTTAACTCATAATATAGGCTCAAAAGTCAAACCATTTTAAGTAACTTTGCTATGTCCCAGAACAAACTCTAACAATATTTTAGAAATTAAAAATATCCAGCACCCAACAAAGTTCAGAATGTGTAGTCTACCAGACATGTAAAGAAGAACGAAAATAGAAACCATAATAAGAATATTTAATTTAGTGATTACTCATGTGATAGTATGCAAGAGTAATAAAACAGTTATGAATGGGTTCCATAAATTCAAGACATAAAAGAAAAATTTAATATATTAAGAAGAGGACTAAAACATATAAAACAAGACCTTAATCAAACTTCTAGAGATGAAAACTAGTGCTTTAGATGAAAACTATAAAGGGTGGGTCTGATAAGGAGACATCTATTTTAGCGACTGAGTAAGGCTGGATTTGGATTTCCATCTGAAATAACTAAAAAGAAAAAAAAGAGGTGATACCATTGTTTTCAAGACACTGAACATTAGGAAAAATATAGGCAATATACAAGGTGAGTTCTACAATTGTCTCACCTGCCTTGGGAGAGTTTACAGGCAGAGGGTAAAGAAGAAAGAAGTTAGGTAGAGCCAAGTGGTGTCCCCAACAAGAGTAGATAGAGCTGAAGGTCTGGAAGGACCAAAGGAACAGAACTTCACTGAGAGGAAACCCTACTAGTATGCACAGTATCTTCTAGAAATTTTCAGCAGAGTTATGATCAGAATATGGATTTTAGTAAGTAGTGCACATAGACTGATGAAAAGGGACAGATGCAAAAACTGAGAACAGCGATCAGGCTATCAATTCCCAGAAGGAAAGTAGGGGAGGGAGAGGGTAAGGGGAACAGATCATCCGAAGGACTTGTATACACGCATATAAACCAAACCAATGGACATGGACAACTGGGGGATGGGAGCATGAGTGTGCGGGCGGGGGTGTGGGGGTTGGGGGTTAATGGGGGGGGGGACATGAGGACACATTAGTAATACCTTAACTATTAAAAAAAAAAAGAAAGAATGTAGTGCAGGTGGGGAAACATTCAAAGTCATTACAAGGGAGTGCACCCAGCATTCACAAAGGTTCATGAATAGTGAGTTTTCTGCTCCCATAAGCCAGATTTGAAAACCTTGAAATTTACTTCGTTGTTGGGCAGATTATTCAGAAGGGTGAGTAGTAGGGTGAAACTCATCCCAGATTAAAAGTTTCTCTGGTCCAATATACTAGTTCTAGATAATTAAAGATTACTGAAAAAAAATTCTTTTCAATTTCTTTTCCAAAATATAGGAATGAAAAGTAATGTTAATATATGCAATAAAATATTATCAAATATTCACAAAAGCAGGAACATATGACCCACATGATTAAAAGCAATCAGGACAATAAACTAAGCTATAAAAAATATACTTAACTCTACAATACCTAAATAACAAAAAAAATGTACAGCTAATAATCCAAAAACATATAGGAAAAAAGAAGACAAATAGCAAGAATATAGATTTGTAATTATATCAATAAGCTCTTTAAAAGGTAATTAGTTTAAAAACTTCTTGACAATCTAAGATTGTCAAAATGAATAAAAAGTCATAATTCAATGATATGCTGCTTTAAGTATAGTATATTATAGATAAAAAAGAAAACCAATGATAAAAGGAATAGAAAAACAATAAGGAAAATCAATAAACTTAAAAATTAGTTATTGAAAAGATCAACAAAATTGATAATGCTTTAGATAGATTGACTAAGAAGAAAGAGAGAAGACTCAAATTCCTAAAGTCAAAAATGAAAGAGGGGGCATTGCTACCACTTTTGAGAAATGGAAAAGATGATAAGGGAAGACTATGAACAAATGTATACATACTAATAAAATTAGATAACTGAGATAAAATGAGCAACTTTCTAAAGAGAAATGATGCCAAAAAGTGCTAAAACATTTCAATCGAAGTAAGTATACAAATAGAGACTGAATTACTAATTTAAAAACCATCTCATCAAGTTGAGCCAAAACTAAATAATTTCAGTGAATTCTACCAAATACTTAAGAATGAATGTCAATTTTTAAGAATTAGTTCCAGAAAACATACTAATAGGGTGCACTTAACCACTCATTTGATGAGGCTAGTATTACCCTGAGGCCAAAACTAGACAAAAAATACAACAGTAAAAGGACAGAAAAATATTTCTTATGATTATAGACACAAAAATTCTCAGCAACTGCTTTTTATTCACCATGTACCTCTGTGCATTTAGATAAGTTAAATCAAATTTATTTGCTGTGTTAGGAGCTTCTTGGGCTACAAAGGCAGGTTACAAGAAAAGGGGATTTACTGGGTCAAATGGGAGTGCTATTTTTAATCTTTTGAGGAAACTCCATACTGTTTTCTTTTTCTCCACATCTTCATCAGCATCTGTTGTTTGTTGACTTGTTGACGGTAGCCATTCTGACAGGTGTGAGATGGTACCTCATTGTTTTGATTTTCATCTCTCATATGTCTCTCAGCCTTCTGTATGCCCACTTTTGAAAAGTGTCTATTTAGGAATATATCCCAAGAAATCAGTAAGACCAATCTGAAAGGATATATGCACCCCTATGTTCATAGCAGCACAATTCATTATAGCTAACATTTGGAAACAGCTTAAGTGCCCATCAGCAGATGAGTGTAATAAAAACCAGTGGTGCATCTAAACAATAGGATACTATGCTGCTGTGAAAAAGAAGGGACTCTTACCATTTGCAACAGCATGGATGGAACTGGAGAGTATTATGATAAGCAAAATAACCCAGTCGGTGGAAGATAAATATCCCACGATCTCACTCATTTATGGAATATAATGAACAACACAAACTGATCAAAGAAAATAGAGCCAGAGTCATTGAAGCATCGAACAGACCATACAACCTAAGAGGGAAGGCAGGGGAGGGAAGGGGTGGTAAGAGATCAACTAAAGGGCTTGTATGAATGCTATGGAACAGACAGTAGTGAGGTGAGGGCATGTGCTGGGGAACAGGAACAGCTAGGGAGGGTTCAATAGGTGGGGTTCGGAAGAGACATATGTAATACTTTCAACAATAAAGAACTTAAATTTAAAAAAAATAAAAGGGGATTTTCACTTGTACATAAGTCATATTACAGATTTGGAATACAAGCTGAGACATGGCAAGTGGTGAAATGTAATCAATTATACTGATATTTTCTGTCAAGAATTAAAGAAATTTGTTTTTAAGTTTAGGAACATTAATCTGTTTAACAAGAAAAGCTAGAAGAAATGTTCTACATGGCTGATTGGATTATTTTGGGCTATAACAGATTACATGTTTGGGGAAAATGTCCAAAAAACCCCACCAAACAACACCAACAACAGATTCACAGAGGGGTAAAGGAGTTCAACAACAAAAAAAGAAAAACTATACCTCTTTTTTGAAATATTGAAAGTTTCAAACTTTCACAGGCTCTTCTGTAAGATGGAGACGGTAATTCTATCAATTGTATTACCTACTGAAGTATACTATACTGACAGGAAACTTTAAAAATTAAACATTTATTAACTCATAGGAAAAAAAAACCCACAATAAACCAAACTCTGCAACATATAAAATAGGTTATAAACCATAACTAATGAGATTTTTCCAAAAAATGAAAGGTTGATTTAACATTTGAGCCTAGAACTTTCCTGTGAGTAAAGTTGTATTGCTTAAAGCCACTCTGATTGTAGGAGTTTGTTAAGTCAACAAGCAGTAGGAAAGTAATAAATGGTCTCAATGTTACTTTTGTCAATAAAGTTCTTATTTATACAAAACAGCCATGATCACTATAGTACCTGGGCAGTTGAATCAATAGCACTTTTTAATTTAATAATAGATTTGAAACTTATTTTGTTATTATTCATTAAGATAATTTCTATTAATGACTGCAAATTAATGTTGTTCATGGAGCGGTTCAACAGTTTAGTTCAAAGTATTACTATAATGAATACTGTTATAATGAACATTATAATGTTAACTAGTCACCTGGTGCACGAAATTCATGCACATTAAAAGCGGATTAATTAGAGGAAATATTTTTTTAATAGTTTTATTGATTTAATACAGAGAGGAAGGGAGAGGGATGGAGAATTAGAAACATCGATGTAAGAGAAGCATCAATCAGCTGCCTCCTGCACACCCCCTACTGGGGATGTGTCTACAACCATGGTACATGCCCCTAACTGGAACTGAACCTGGGACCCTTCAGTCCCCAGGTCGAGGCTTTATCCAGTGAGCCAAACCAACTAGGGCTAGAGGAAATATTTTAATATTGCTATTTCCCCTTTCTCTATAATAGAAGTGCCAGAGTTGAAAGAAAATTAGTAAAATGTATATGAAAATCTTCCTCCTGTTAGAGTCTGGGGTGCACCACGGGACCCAGAGTCAAGTCCCCACCCACTCACATGTGCATCAAAATCACGCAAAACCGAGACCCAGCCGGCTCCCCATCATTGGGCTAGATCCAGACCTAGCCTGTCCCACACTTCTCAAACCCTGCCGTGTGGGGGGCACAGCCTCAGGTCCCCCAGCCCATGCCAGGGCAGATGGCATGGCCTGAGGTCCCCTGTCATGTCCCGCTGGGCAGGGGGAGTGGCCTGCCATCCCCCAGCCTGATGCCAGGGCTGGGGATGCAGCCTGAGGGTCCCTGTGAAGTCTCACAGAGCGGGGTGTGTGGCCTGAGGTCCCGCAGCCTGGCGCTGGGGTGGGGGCACAGCCTGAGGTCCACAGGCCCAGCTCCAGGGTGGGGTGCGCACCTTGAGGTCCCCCGTCAACTCCCGCTGGGTGGACGGCGCAGCCTCACGTCCCCTGGCCAGGTGCCAGAGTGGGGGCATAGCCTGAGGTCTCCCGGCCTGGCACCAGGGCAGAGGATGCAGCCTGAGTTCCTCTGGCCTGGCACTGGGGCGAGGTGAGCAGCCTGAGGTTGCCTGGCCCAGCACCGGGCAGGGGTGCACCTTGAGGCCCCCCGTAAAGCTTACTGGGTGGGGGGCAGAGCATCAGGTCACCCGGCCTAGTGCCAGGGTCGGGGAAAAGGCCTGAGGTTCCCTGGCCTAACACCAAGGTAGGGGGCACACCATGAGTTTCCCTGTTAAACCCTGTCAGGTGGGGCACAGCTTCAGGTCCCCTGGCCCAGTGCTGGGGAGCAGTCATGGTCTCAGCTCAAGCCTGGCTGAGCAGGGGGTGTGGCCTGAAGTCCCCTGGCCTGGCACCAGGGTGGGGGGCGAGGCCTGAGGTCCCCTGGCCTGGTACCAGACCGGGGGCATGGCCTGCAGTCCCCTGTCAAGTCCCACAGCAGGGTGTGGCCTCAGGTCCCTGCTGATTGCTCCTTAAGGCTCATTATGGGAACTGGGCCTCAGCTGTGGGTGCAGCCATCTTAGTGGCGGTGGGACAGTTAATGTGAATATTTCTCTCTTATAATATAGGATGTTTCTTATGAAATTTCTGATAATTTCTTTAGAATAACCTCCTAAAACTATATTCATTGGATTTTTTAAAAGTATCATTTTAGGCTTTTTGTGTAATGTCCTCATTAATACTATCAGGTCAAATGAGAGTGTCAATATTTATTCACTCTTTCTGACAATACTGTTTCTCTTTTTCCCCTCAATTGTATAAGTAATACATAATTGGTCATCATTGTTTTCCCCTACATTTACCAGATTATTAGTAATAAAACTTAAAGTAGAATAAAAAGTGTAATTTGTTTACATTTATTAAAATGTTTGCTTACTCTTTCTGTACACCAAATGCTCAATCTCATATAGACCCCCTGTTCATGATAATATCTATGTTCATGGTGAAAAGAACTAATGACATGTCCCTACCTTATAGGGTTTATAATCTCATTGTGAGTCACAATCTAGTTACTATTTAATAAACAACAGTTTCTAGGTTCTATCCTGAAGTAATTTACATGCATTTTTTCACTGAAACTTTTTATGGGAAGTTATCTGTTTTATAAACCACAAAGTCACAGAGCTTAAAAGTAAGAGACCATTTAACTGATTTGTGCAGCACTGTGTTAGTGACAGAAAACACTTCAATGGTATAAAATATAAATGAATTTTAGTGTAATATAAATTGATCACTGACTGATAGTGTAGGGGATGGAATAGATTTGGGTCCAGGCTTCTTTGACTAATATTTGTTGCTTTCCTAACTATATGTCATTATCTAACTTTTCCTGGAGCCTCATTTTTTTTTCTTTTTCAAAAAAGGGAATTAATAATAGTTACATAATAATTTGGCCTTGATTATATGTTATGAACATACATTTCTAAAACAGAGCTACTCCTTCATTTGTTCTCTGAGTGATAAGCTATAGAAGAGCATGTAGTATATCTATACTACTAAAGATTTTATCCACCCAACCCAGGATACTGCCTGTCAAACAGTAAACAGTCTGCATACAGATTTACAGCTGTGAGTACGTGAAACACAGAATTTATTAGTGTATTAATATTTACTAAATATTGTGTTACTTTCCATAAGAACAACTGTGAACCCACCTTTGCCCCACTCTGTATTTGTTTCAGTTTCCCTTGTTTGGGTTATTACCCAGTATTAGAATACTCTCTACCTATCCATTAAACACTATTTATACCAGGGCTTTTTATTTCATCCTCATGCAATTCAGAGTATTCTTAGTAGATAGAGAAATAACTTCCCAGGTTAATGATGAATCATAACTGTGAGAACAACAAATTGTGGAAATTGTGTACTAATATGGGATTCATAATGTCCCAAGTTGCTTCTACATTAAAAAAAAAAAAAGAAAAGAAAGGTTTATTGATTTGTGATCCTTTGGAAAAAGTAAAAAAAGGCTCTCTGTGTGTGGTCATTTGACCTAGTAGAATATGGGTACATTTAAAATAATGAAGATAAGTGTCATTTGTGATAAACTGTAAGTAAATGAACATCTTAGTATTTCTTTAAGATTATTTCCTTTCAGATTTATTTGGATAGAAATGGAGAGTGATTGAACCAAAAAATACAAGGTGAGACAAAAGTAGGCTGATAGTTGTATGTGAAACACAGTTTATTCTTTTTTTAGTATATTTTATTGGTTTTTTAAACAGAGGAAGGGAGAGGGACAGAGTCAGAAACATGGATGAGAGAGAAACATGGAACAGCTGCCTCTTGCACACCCCTGACTGGGGATGTGCCCGCAACCAAGGTACATGCCCTTGACTGGAATCGAACCCGGGACCCTTCAGTCCACAGGCCAATGCTCTATCTACTGAGCCAAACCGGTCAGGGCAACACACTTTATTATTGCATTATCATATAACTAGAGGCCTGATGCACAAATTTGTACATGAGTGGGGTTCCTCGGCCTGGCAAGCGACCCAGGCCTATTGGGGGTCGGCCAAAGGGAGTGGCTCTGGGAGGTTTTCTCTGGGAGCACACTGACCACCAGGGGGAAGCTCATGCATTGAGCGTCTGCCCCCTGGTGGTCAGTGCGCATCATAGCAACTGGTCGACCAGTTATTCCAGTCTGTTGCTTAGGCTTTTATAGCTATAGATTATTTATTATTTTTCATATAAACAACTGTAAACCTACTTTTGCCCCACCCTATTTTTCAAAACCCCTTAAACCTCTTAATCCTTGCCTGTCTCTACCAGAAGGCTAACAAAACTAAAGATTGTCTTTGCAATGGGAAAGATTCCAATGAGAAAGTTATTATTTTCATGATAAAATTATACAGACACTACTGGAAGTGCCCCTGATATTCTTTTTGAGAGGGGTGGCACTTGTTCCATCTTCAGTGAGAACAAGAACTCTATAAGCTGTAGCAATCACCTTGGTATTGAATAGAGATTATCATATAAGAGTGACAGAGCATAAAGATGGATATAACATATATGCCAAAATCCTCAACAAAATCTTAGCAAATCAGATCCAGCAATACATCAGAAAGATCATACACCATGACCAAGTAGGATTTATCCCAGGGATGCAAGGATGGTACAATATCCGCAAATCAATAAACGTGATACATCACATAAACTAATTGAAAGAAAAAAACCACATGGTCATATGAATTGATGCAGAGAAAGCATTTGACAAAATTCAACACCCATTTTTGATAAAAACTCTCAGTAAGGTGGGAGTAGAAGGATCATACCTCAACATAATAAAAGCCATATATGACAGGCCCACAGCCAGCATCATACTCAACGGACAAAAACTAACACCATTTCCCCTAAGAACAGGAACAAGACAGGGATGCCCCCTCTCACCACTCCTGTTCAACATAGTACTGGAAGTATTAGCCATTGCAATTCGGCAAGAAGAAGAAATAAAAGGCATCCAAATTGGAAAAGAGGAAGTAAAACTGTCCTTATTTGCAGACGACATGATATTATACATACAAAACCCTAGAGACTCCATCAAAAAGCTACTAGACTTACTATATGAATTTGGCAATGTAGCAGGATACAAAATTAACCCCAAGAAATCTGAGGCATTTCTATACACCAATAGTGAACTTTCAGAAAGAGAGATTATAAAAACAATCCCGTTTACCATCGCACCAAAAAAATTAAGCTACATAGGAATAAACTTAACTAAAGAGGTAAAAGACCTCTACTCAGAAAACTACAGGACGTTGAAAAAAGATATAGAGGAAGACATAAACAGATGGAAGAACATATCGTGTTCATGGATTGGTAGAATCTACATCATTAAAATGTCCATACTACCCAAAGCAATCTATAAATTCAACGCACTTCCCATTAAAATACCAACAGCATACTTCAGAGATCTAGAACGAACTCTCCAAAAATTCATCTGGAATAAAAAAAGACCCCAAATAGCTGCAGCAATCCTGAAAAACAACAAAGTAGGTGGGATCTCAATACCAGATATCAAGCCACTGTTCTCAAAACTGCCTGGCACTGGCACAAGAATAGGCATATAGATCAATGGAATAGAATAGAGAGCCCAGAAATCGGCCCGAACCAATATGCTCAATTAATATTTGACAAAGGAGGCAAGAACATACAATGGAGCCAAGATAGTCTCTTCAATAAATGGTGTTGGGAAAATTGGACAGATATATGCAAGAAAATGAAACTAGACCACCACCTTACACCATACACAAAAATAAACTCAAAATGTATAAAGAACTTAAATGTACGACAGGAAACCATAAAAATTCTAGAAGAATCCAAAGGCAACAAAATCTCAGACATATGCTGAAGCAATTTCTTCACTGATACAGCTCCTAGGGCACTTGAAACGAAAGAGAAAATGAACAAATGGGACTACATCAAAATAAAAAGCTTCTGCACAGCAAAAGAAACCATCAACAAAACAACAAGAAAACCCACTGTGTGGGAAAACATATTTGCCAATGACATATCTGATAAGGGCCTAATCTCCACAATTTATAGGGAACTCATACAACTTAACAAAAGGAAGATAAACAATCCAATCAAAAAATGGGCAAAGGACCTAAATAGACACCTTTCAAAAGAGGACATTCAGAAAGCCAAGAGACATATGAAAACATGCTCAAAGTCACTAATCATCTGAGAGATGCAAATCAAAACATCAATGAGGTACCATCTCACACCTTTCAGACTGGCTATCATCTACAAATCAACAAATTACAAGTGCTGGAGAGGATGTGGAGAAAAAGGTACACTTGTGCACTGCTGGTGGGAATGCAGACTGGTGCAGCCACTATGGAAGACAGTATGGAGTTTCCTCAAAAAACTGAAAATGGAACTCCCATTTGACCCTGTGATCCCACTTCTAGGAATATATCCCAGGAAACCAGAAACACCAATCAGAAAGGATATATGCACCCCTATGTTCATAGCAGCACAATTCACCATAGCTAATATCTGGAAACAGCCTAAGTGCCCATCAGTAGATGAATGGATTAGAAAACTGTGGTACATCTACAGGATGGAATACTATGCTGCTCTAAAAAGGAAGGAACTCTTACCATTTGCAAGGTCATGGATGGAACTGGAGAGCATTATGCTAAGTGAAATAAGCCAGTCAATGAAGGAAAAATACCACATGATCTCACTCATTCATGGATAATAGACACCATTAAAAACTTTTGAGCAATAATAGGTACGGAGGCAGAGCTGCCTCAAACAAATTGTCAAACTGCAGCCGGAAGGCCGGGGAGGGTGCGTGCAGGAGGTAGGGGGGTAAGAGATCAACCAAAGGACTTGTATGCATGCATATAAGCATAACCAATGGACATAAGACACAGGGTGATAGGGGAGGCTAGGGGACTGTCTAGGGCGGGGGGAAAAATGGACACATATGTAATACCCTGTAATACCCTTTGTAATACTTTAAGCAATAAAAAAAATTAATTAATACAAAATATACTGACAATCTGACATCCATGGTACCTTACAGTAAGGGAAATATTGCTTAGTATAACATTCATCTTGCACTTTTGTCAAATGGTTGGCATTTAAATTCATATTAATTCTTAACATCTTTATGGTAGTAAAGAGGACACAAAAGGAAGTCAAGAAAATTTTAAAAGTAATTCTTACTTTGATTTTCAAGAAAATTTAACTCAAACGAAGGTCAGTATTCAAATATTTAGGATGGCTCATTTTGTTCAATATTTTGATTTGTAGATTTTGGGAAAGCGGATGTTTCCAATGATCAATATTAGTATTTATTACTATTATAAATTGTCAAAAGGCCAGTAACAGGTTATCTTTTACAATTTCCTACTTTCAGAAATACTTTGGTGTGGAAGCAGGGAGAAAAACCTTCAAACTGATGATGTCCTAATATTTCAATTATGAACTTCTCATTTGGCTCATATTGGTCAACATGAAATTGTAAGGATAAAAGGGCCTGAGATTTGGAGGGAAAGGGTCCTCAGAAGAGTAGGTCTGCTACAGAATAGGTATTCAGGTTATATTTCATGTAAAAACGGATTGAGAGAATGCATACAGATAGTGGAAGAGTTTAATATTTTTAAATAACTCTTTATAAATTAAAAAACAATTCAGCATTAATAATAATCTTTTACATTCTCTCTCTATACTAAAAAAAAAAAAAATTATGGTTGAGAGTATTACAGATGTCCAACATTTTGTTCCCTCATTGTCACCCTCCACCTGGTTCATGCCCTACCCCAGGCCTTCAACACCATATTGTCTGTGTCCATAGGTAAAATCTTAGGTTAATCTCTTCCTGCTCCTCTGTTCCCCCTTGCCTCTGAGATACAGAAGTCTGTTAAGTGCTTACATGCCTCTGGTTCCATTCTATTCATTGACTGTTGTTGTTGTTATTGTTGTTTTCATTAGATCTATTGTTTACTTAATTTTATTTTTGCATTCAATTGATGATCTATAATAATAAAAGCAAAATATGCTAATTAGACCAGACGTCCTTCTGGACATCCTTCTGGACGACTTCCAGATGAAGCCAGGGCTGCAGCCACAGGATCAAGGATGCCTCCATAAGAGGGATCCAGGTAGCTGCCAAGGCATTGAAGGCCTAAACTTGGACAAATTTCATGCATTGGGTCTCTAGTAGATACATATTATTGTATATTTTTAAACTTTTCTTCTTCCTTCATCACCTTCTTTTCTTCTCCTTCTCCTTCTCCTTCTCCTCCTTCTCCTCCTTCTCCTCCTCCTCCTTCTTCTCATTCTTCTCCTTCTTCCTTCATCTTCCCATTGAAGGGGTTTCCTGATCAAGGTGGGGGTCCAGACTGAGAGCATTGCTGGCCTGGGTAGGGGGCTAGGGCAGTTTGCAGGCTGGCCATGCCCCAATCTGGGTGGGGATCCCTGCTGCAGGGCATGTCCAGTGTGGGTGAGAGTCTGAGGGTTCTTTTCTGGGCAGTCACACACACTTTGGGGTGGGGGTCCCTGCTGGGGGTGTGGCCAGCCTGGGTGAGAGTCTGATAGCTGCTAGCAGGCTGGCCATGCCCTCATTGGGATGAGGGCTTCCACTGGGTATGGTGTTGGCCTGGGCAAGGGGCTAATGGCCTTTTTCAGGCTGGCCACACCCCCATGGGGTGAGGGTCCCCACTGCAGTAAAGGGGGACTGGGCAAGGGGCTGAGGGCCATTTGGGGGCAGTATGCAGGCTGGCCATGCTCCAGGCCTAGTCCAGAAGGACATCTAGAAGGTCTCCGGAAGGACTTCCATTCTTATTACCATATTACTTTTTTATTAGTATACATATATATACTTTACAGGCACAGTTATAAAACAGCTCAAGTGCCCATCAGTAGATGAGTAGATGGAAAAACTGTAGTACGTTTACACAATGATATATTATGCTACTGGAGAAAAGGAGGCACTCTTATACCCTTTGCGACAGTATAGACAGATCTGGAGATTGTTATGCTAAATGAAATAAGCCAGTCAGAGAAAGGCAAATGCCATATAATCTCGCTTACACGTGGAATCTAATGAAGAAAATAAACTGAAAAACAAAATAGGACCAGAGGCCTGGATTCATGGGCCAGACTGACAGATCTCAGAGGAAGGGGTGTGGGGAAAGGGAAGTGATTAGCCAAAGAACATATATGCACATATGCATAGCCCTTGGACACAGACCACCATGTGTGAAGCCTGCAGACTGTGTGGAGGGGCACTGAGGTGGTAAAATGGGAGACATCTGTAACAGTGTCAACAATAAAAATAAAACATTTTCAAAAGGAGTCCAAAAGGCAGAAAGTGAGAAATGAATTTTATCTGTGCAAGATTCATATGATTGCTCTTCCTGAGGATGCTATTAATCATAAAAATATTTCTAGAATTTACGTCCATGTTCAATAAAGAAATCAGATTTTTTAAAAAAGGAAATGTTCATTTATAATACAAATGCTCAGAAATAAATTTTATCACATTTTGCATCTATTTTTCACTAACTAAGATCATAGTCTGTTTGTGTGTATGTATAACCAAAATGAGTTTTTCTTCTTAAGACTTTGTTATTTTCAGAAGTACTGAGTGAAACAAACTATATAACTTAGATTTTAGTATAAATAGAATTGATGGGTACTGGGAATATATCTCTACTAGAGGCCCAATGTAAGAAATTTGTCCGGGGGGCGGTGTGTCCCTCAGCCTGGAATGCACCCTCTTGCAATCCAGGATCCCTCGGGGGGTGTCCGACTGTTGGTTATGCCCGGTCCCGCAGTGGACATCCCTCTCACATTCTAAGACCACTGGCTCCTAAGCACTTGCCTGCCACCCTGCCTGCTCTGCCTGCCTGCCTGATTGCCCCAAACCACATCTGCCTCGTCTCCCACACCCGGGACCTACCCTTTTCTCCTCCAGCTGGCTGCAGGCACCTGGTACCCAGGCTTTCCTCCTTCTGGCCAGCTACAGGCACCTGGGACCCCAAGCAGCTTCACGTGGGCTGGCCTCAGGCACCCAGAACCCCGGGCAGCTTCACTTGGGCTGGCCACAGGCACCCAGAACCCCGGGGAGCTTCACGTGGGCTGGCCTCAGGCACTCAGAACCCCCGGCAGCTTCACACGGCCTGGACTCAGGCACCCAGAACCCCCGGCAGCTTCACGTGTCCTGGCCTCAGGCACCCAGAACCCCCGGTAGCTTCGCCCGGGCTGGCCATAGGCACCCTGGTCCTGAAAGGCTTCGCCTGGACCCCTGCTCTGTCAAAAAGGACATCCAGAAGGATGTCTGGAAGATGTCTGGTCTATCCAGTCTAATTAGTATATTACCCCTTTATTAGTATACTACCAGATTTTTAAATGTGGTGCTCAGGGCCAAATTGCCTATTGCAAATGTCAAAAACAACGTAAATTTGAAACAGCAATATAAGGACAATCTTCAAAAACTGGATGGATGTAAAATATTATTTTACTCTTTTAACTTATTCCCTTTATTCCAGGGACAATAAATATTTTTTCATTTGGCCATTGGTCACTTATCCTTATGCAAAAAAATACTTTGTTCATTTTTAAGTTAGAGTATCTTGTTGTTGATCTCAAAGACTTCTCTGTAAAAGGAAGACATAACTTTTCTCTGATACACATATACTGCATATATTTTGCAAGAACATTTTCTTTATCTTGCTAAAATTATTTCCTGGTAGTCAGAGTTTGAAAAAATTTTAAATATATTTTTATTGATGAATAAAATATATTTTATTCAATGTTGAGAGAGAATCATTGACTGGCTGCCCCCTGCACACTCCTACAAAGAATAGAACCCGCAACACAGACATATACCCAGACCAGGAATCGACCACGACCTCCTTGTTCTTATGTTGACACTCAACCACTAAGTCATGCCACCCAGACTTGAACTTTTTATATTGCTCAATCAACCTCCAGAAATCTTGTGCTTCAAGTCTTTGTCAACATTAAAAAAACAAAGTATAAACAGATATTTGTGTATTTTCCTGGTACTTTTCTCATTTTGCATATTTAAAAGTTTTAATCTGAGATTTTTTTGGAGTAATCCAAATCTAGCTAGTTTTATACAAACACTTAACATAGAATCCTCCACCATTTTTCATTGACCTTTTCCAGAAGCATGAAATGTCACCAGTATCGACTTCTGAAGTGTTACATATATTTGGAGGTTTGGGCACTTTTCATTCTGTTCCAATCATTTATCTGTCGTTTCAGCTATTAGTAAACTAATACTTTATGGAAATTCATAGCACACATTAATATCTAGAAGGGTAAACCTGTGTCTACTATGCAAAATTTTTCTTAATTTCATGACAATGATGGAAGATAACATGGAACTCAAAAATTGTTAAAGTATATTGAGTTGGTCGGTAAAACTAATAAACATAGGACAAGCAAACATGTTGAGAAAGTCAGTCGTCATACTCAGGACCACAGCCACCTTCCCATTTCAAAGTTGCTTCTGAGTTCCCTCCATAAAGAATATAGTTTATTAGATTTTATCCAAGGAATTTTTAGCCCAGAAGTGGATCTATTATGGGAAATATCTCTCTCTTTGTGCACTTTTCTATAGTATGTAACATCATGGTATAAAAATGTGTATGGTAGAAAATCCTATATAAGAAAAGCCTAATATGCTAAGTGCCGGTCATCAGTCAGCTGTTCAACCATTCTGAGAGTTATATGTTAATGATGAGCTAAGGCCACTCACCTATTCGCTATGAAGTGCACTGACCACCAGGGGGCTGACACTCAGACCAGTAGGTTTGCTTACTGCTGGGGTCATGCTGATCAGCACTTAGGGAGATGGGCCAGACATGCTCTGGAGCACTCCCATGGTCCCTCTGCGGCTTGCCAAGCTCTCGTGTCACTCCCTGGCCCGGTAGGGTCCCTTGGCTTGGCCTGCGCCCTCTCACAATCCAGGACCCGTCAGGGGATGTTGGGAAGCTGGTTTGGGCCCAGTCCTGCAGGCCAGGCCAAGGAACCCCACTGGTGCATGAATTCATTATTGATATGTAGTTAAATCACTTAAAAATTGTTAGTAAAGTGTTCTGTAAGAAGAATTATCTGTGAGTCCATGTGTTTTTATTTTTGCTGCTCATAAATTTGGTCTGAGCGCTTGAACCCAGGTCAGGTGTCCACCAAAGAGTTGCTGCTGGGCCCTGCAAGGGTGTGCCTCTCCCAGTCTACCAACCTCCTCCCAGTGGACCCCAGGCTGCCAGCCTCCCAGGCCCTATTACCTTCTCATCCTGTCCCTATCATTCAGGCTACTTTTCCTGAACAATAGGATTTGCCTCACTCTCAACAGGTTTCCCTCGCTGGCAGCTTTGTGGATGGCGCGCATATCTTCCTCTCGATATTGGGGCATTCTGGCTCCCAGGCCACTGCAGCCAGGACTGGTGGGGGAGTCCATAACTGCCTCTCTGGGACATCTCAGAATAGAAAAATACTTCTCCATGGCAGAGAGTCTAGGGCTTCAGAGAAGCCCCAACTTCCCTCTGCTTTTCGCACCTCCTGAGCCGAACACTAGCTCTCTAGCCAACCACCTGATGCCACAGCATTCAAGCAGGGCAGTTTGGCAGTTTACCATCTCCTCTCGGAATCATAGTAACCAAGCAACGGCCTCTGACATCACTACCCATACTCATAGAGCCTTGAGGTCAAAGGTAGCCAGAGCACATGTGCAAAGCCCAAATATCTCAAATCTCAGAGACTACCCTGGTGGGTGTGTCTCCCTGGTAAAAGCTCCCACCACAGCACCAGAGGGTGGTGGTTCCATAAGTGGTAAAGAGCTTGAACTAAAGTTTCAGATTAGATCCCTGGTACCAAGTAAGGGGCATGCATGCAAGGGGCAGTCAATTCAAGTCTCCCTCATGTCAATGTTTCTCTCAATCTCTCTCTCTCCCTCTCTTCTACCCCTGCTACCTCCAGTACATTCCTTCCACAAAGTAATAAATAAAACTTTAAAAAATGCAGAAAATATCCTCAGTGAGGTTTAAGAAAACTAAAAATTAAAAGAAATATATCAGTAATTGCCTGTGGGTAGGTCTGGGTTCTGCTCAAACATCCGTGAGATTTGGCCAAGTACTTCCAGAGGCTTGTAACAGTTAATCACCCAGTGAAAAAGCAGTCTTTGCCTAAGAACAGAGCTAGGGTGGTGTGAAACTTCAGGATGCTCAAGGAATTATGTCCCAGGAAACTCCCCTTAAAAGAAAATCTCTGCAACCAAAGCACTTGTATGCATGCATAGAAGCATTAGCAATGGACACAGACACTAGGGCTGTGAGAGAAGGTGCTGGGGTTGGGAGTGGCCAGGGCGAAGCCAATGGGGGGGAAATAATATTGTAATTGCTATGTACAGTCCCGGGGGTGGTACTTAAATATCAGGGGAACCACTCTGTAAAGTATAAGATTGTCTAACCACTATGTTGTACACATGAAACTAATCATATATAATGAAATGGTAATATGCAAATAGACTGACCAACAGAACAACAACACAATCAGTCACTATGATATGCGCGGACCACCAGGGTTCGCGGCCACAGGTGGCATAATTCAGAACATTGGTTTGTTAGCCATGGAAGGACAGAGGAACAGGTTAATGGTGCACCAGACCAAGGTGAGGTGCTGGTCACTGTCATCAGGGTGAGCCTCTGGTACTTACCGAAAATTCTTTGCTCCCACATGTTGTGGTCCTACCCAGCGCTCGCACCTGTTGTTGGCACTGGCCCCACTCACACCTGCTACCAGCACCCGGCACCTACCCAATTGCTTGGTGCCATCAGCGGGTGTGTGTGGCAGCTGCTGGCCCAAATTGCCTCTGAGGGGTTCACACCTCCCCCTGCTCCTCAGGGGTGATCCTGGCAGCAGCTGCCACTCACACCCACTAATAGTGCCTGCCCTGAATGCACCTGCTGCTGGCATCAGCCCCAACCGCTCAATGCCATCATCGGGTGCAAGTAGGGATGGCTCTGTCAGCACATGGGAGTGGTGGTGGCAGAAGCAGGGCTTCTGGCAGACAGGGGACAGGGGGCCATGGCAGCAGGGGTTGGGCATCGGCTCAGAGGAATGGCCAAGAACTGCTCCTGTGCCCACCTCTGCCTAGAGCCCCACAGTTTCTTTCAAGGTTCACGAATCCATGCACTGGGCCCCTACACCAGAATAATATTGAGGGGAAAAAGACGGGGAATACCTCCTCTCTAGTTTCAGGTGTGTCACCCAAGACCCGCAGCTGCCAAGTCACTACATCTTGGCACCTCCTGCATTGAGCATCTGCCCCCTGGTTGTCAGTGCCTGTCATAGCTACCAGTTGCATAGTCAGCCGTTCACTTATGTTTTTATATATATAGATTTATGTATTTTTTTATTTTTTTTATTTAGAGAGAAAGGAACACTGATTTCTTGTTCCACTTATGTATGCTTTCATTGGATGCTTATTCTATAAGCCCTGACTGGGGATCAACCCACAACCTTAGCATTTCCTGACAATGCTCTAACCACCTGAGCTTCCCAGCCAGAATGGTATTTTTATTTTTGCCTTTGAGATTATTTTTGTTGTTGTTATTGACATTATTACGGATGTGATATTTCTTTTTCTTACGTAAATTTTGCCCACTTCTAGACATATCAGGGATTTTTCATTTTTTATTGTGACGGACTATTTTTCCATTATCATTAAAAATGTTTATTGTATTGATATCTGTACATCTGATAATCAGGCTGAAGAAAGCTGTAATTTTGTAACTGGTGAAGGAGCTGAGAGTTTATGGCAGTTTTTCAGGAAAGGCCAACTGGATGGTAAAGATTGCACCAGAACGATATTGAGGAATGTGATGATGCAGATGGAAAAACAAATAAAGGAAAATGCAAGCAAGAGGGGCTGTTTTTATTGCAGAGTACGATAGTCGCTAAAAATGAAATTATATCAAATGGCTATTTTTCTCACAAATCACATTAGCCAAATTTTTCAGTAAGTCGTTTACTGACCTTATGTCCACCGTTATGAAGCCTCTTGAACTCCCTAAGTGTTCCATATTCTTTAAGATTAACAAACTGAAAGTCTAAATACTCATTTCCCCTTGCTTCCTTCTTTCTCTACCAGCAACTTCTCTTTCCATCTTTATACCATGTCTTGGGAAGGTAAAGTAGGTTGACTCCATATTCCATAGAAACTGGTATAAACATGTGAGTGCATACAGAGACTTCTTTTAGTGTAGTTCTTGTCCAGCAACTCCAAATGGACTACACCTGCTACGGTGGGTGAAACACACAGGAGCAGGAGCTGCCCCACAGCAACGGCTAATACAAACCCAGCTAACTCAGAACTCACCACATTCCCACTGCATTTGCTAATGATTTCAAGTGATAACCAAAATGAAAAGTAACAGGAACCAGCACTGCACAAAATGCTCCGGAAAAATGTGGAAGTTTGGCAAACACATCTTACACCAAGACAAATACATAGGTTTTAATTTATTTTTCTGAGACCATTTACTGCCAATTTGTTCTTTGGTGCTTGAATAGTTCACAAAATTGCTTGGAAATGGAAGCTCAGAAGTTGAGTGCCTGGACCTTCAGCAGAAATTGCTGCTGGTGATGGATTCCCCACTGAGGGATGAGTGCCTTCACTGGGAAAGGAACAACTAACAAAACCAACAACCAATTCTGAGGCCAAGCCTCTGTCACTCAGCCTAGCTAGACCAACTGGTTTTGGTGTGAGTGAATGGTGTAAACTATGATCACCATGCATTTGCCTCCGACATCAGCCCAACTAGAAAATATCTATTGTCCCTTATTTTCTCCTCAAAGTTACAGGAGAGGCTCTCTGTAGTGACCTGTGATGAGAAGAGTCTGATAGTTCCTGATGCAGTCTACATAAGTCATAATATTGGCTCAAAAGTCAAACCATTTTAAGTAACTTTGCTATGTCCCAGAACAAAGCTCTAACAATATTTTAGAAATTAAAAATATCCAGCACCCAACAAAGTTCAGAATGTGTAGTCTACCAGGCATGAAAAGAAGAAGGAAAATAGAAACCATAATAAGAATACTTAATTTAGTGATTACTCATGTGATAGTATGCAAGAGTAATAAAACAGTTATGAATGGGTTCCATCTATTCAAGACATAAAAGAAAAATTTAATATATTAAGAAGAGGACTAAAACGTATAAAACAAGACCTTAATCAAACTTCTAGAGATGAAAACTAGTGCATTAGATGAAAACTATTCAGGGTGGGTCTGATAAGGAGACATCCATTTTAGCGACTGAGTAAGGCTGGTTTTGGATTTCCATCTGAAATAACTAAAAAGAAAAAAGGAAAGAGGTGATACCATTGTTTTCAAGACACTGAACATTAGGAAAAATATAGGAAATATACAAGGTGAGTTCTACAATTATCTCACCTGCCTTGGGAGAGTTTACAGGCACAGGGTGAAAAAGAAAGAAGTTAGGTAGAGCCAAGTGGTGTCCCCAATTACAGTAGATAGAGCTTAAGGTTTGGAAAGACCAAAGGAACAGAACTTCACTGAGAGGAAACCCTACTGATATGCACAGTATCTTCTAGAAATATTCAGCAGAGTTATGATCAGAATATGGATTTTAGAAAGTAGTGCACATAGACTGATGAAAAGGGACAGATGCAAAAACTGAGAAACAGCGATCAGGCTATCAATTCCCAGAAGGAAAGTAGGGGAGGGAGAGGGTAAGGGGAACAGATCATCCGAAGGACTTGTATACACACTTATAAACCAAACCAATGGACATGGACAACTGGGGGATGGGAGCATGAGTGTGCGGTCGGAGGTGGGGTGGGGGGTTGGGGCTTAATTGGGGGCATGAGGACACATTTGTAATACCTTAACTAATAAAAAAAAAGAAAGTAGTGCAGGGGGGAAACATTCAAAGTCATTACAGGGGAGTGCACCCAGCATTCACAAAGGGTCATGAATAGTGAGTGTCTGCTCCCATAAGCCAGATTTGAAAACCTTGCTGATTATTCAGAAGGGTGAGCAGTGGGGTGAAACTCATCCCAGATTAAAAGTTTAGTTCAAAGTAGTACTATAATGAATACTGTTATAATGAACATTATAATGTTAACTAGTCACCTGGTGCACGAAATTCATGCACATTAAAAGCGGATTAATTAGAGGAAATGTATTTTTTAATAGTTTTATTGATTTAATACAGAGAGGAAAGGAGAGGGATCAAGAATTAGGAACATCGATGTAAGAGAAGCATCGATCAGCTGCCTCCTGCACACCCCCTACTGGGGATGTGCCTACAACCATGGTACATGCCCCTAACTGGAACTGAACCTGGGACCCTTCAGTCCCCAGGTCGAGGCTTTATCCAGTGAGCCAAACCAACTAGGGCTAGAGGAAATATTTTAATATTGCTATTTCCCCTTTCTCTATAATAGAAGTGTCAGAGTTGAAAGAAAATTAGTAAAATGTATATGAAAATCTTCCTCCTGTTAGAGTCTGGGGTGCACCACGGGACCCATAGTCAAGTCCCCACCCACTCACATGTGCCTCAAAATCACGCAAAACTGAGACCCAGCGGGCCCCCCATCATTGGGCTAGATCCAGACCTAGCCTGTCCCACACTTCTCAAACCCTGCCGTGTTGGGGGCACAGCCTCAGGTCCCCCAGCCCATGCCAGGGCAGATGGCATGGCCTGAAGTCCCCTGTCAAGTCCCGCTGGGCAGGGGGAGTGGCCTGCCATCCCCCAGCCTGATGCCAGGGCTGGGGATGCAGCCTGAGGGTCCCTGTGAAGTCTCACAGAGCGGGGTGTGTGGCCTGAGGTCCCGCAGCCTGGCGCTGGGGTGGGGGCACAGCCTGAGGTCCACAGGCCCAGCTCCAGAGTGGGGTGCGCACCTTGAGGTGCCCCGTCAACTCCCGCTGGGTGGACGGCGCGGCCTCAGGTCCCCTGGCCTGGTGCCAGAGTGGGGGCATGGCCTGAGGTCCCCCTGCCTGGCACCAGGGCAGGGGATGCAGCCTGAGTTCCTCTGGCCTGGCACTGGGGCGAGGTGAGCAGCCTGAGGTTGCCTGGCCCAGCACCGGGCAGGGGTGCACCTTGAGGCCCCCTGTAAAGCTTACTGGGTGGGGGGCAGAGCATCAGGTCACCCGGCCTAGTGCCAGGGTGGGGGGCATGGCCTCAGGTCGTCTGGCCCATTGCCAGGGTGGGGTAAAGGCCTGAGGTTCCCTGGCCTAACACCGAGGTAGGGGGCACACCATGAGTTTCCCTGTTAAACCCTGTCAGGTGGGGCACAGCTTCAGGTACCCTGTCCCAGTGCTGGGGAGGGGTCATGGTCTCAGCTCAATCCGCGCTGAGCAGGGGGTGTGGCCTGAAGTCCCCTGGCCTGGCACCAGGGTGGGGGGCGAAGCCTGAGGTCCCCTGGCCTGGTACCAGACCGGGGGGCATGGCCTGCAGTCCCCTGTCAAGTCCCACAGCAAGGTGTGGCCTCAGGTCCCTGCTGATTGCTCCTTAAGGCTCATTATGGGAACTGGGCCTCAGCTGTGGGTGCAGCCATCTTAGTGGCGGTGGGACAGTTAATTTGAATGTTTCTCTCTTATAATATAGGATGTTTCTTATGGAATTTCTGATAATTTCTTTAGAATAACCTCCTAAAACTATATTCATTGGATTTTTTTAAAGTATCATTTTAGGCTTTCTGTGTAATGTCCTCATTAATACAATCAGGTCAAATGAGAGTGTCAATATTTATTCACTCTTTCTGACAATACTGTTTCTCTTCTTCCCCTCAGTTGTATAAGTAATACATAATTGGTCATCATTGTTTTCCCCTACATTTACCAGGTTATTAGTAATAAAACTTAAAGTAGAATAAAAAGTGAATTTGTTTACATTTATTAAAATGTTTGCTTACTCTTTCTATACACCAAATGCTCAATCTCATATAGACCCCCTGTTCATGATTATATCTATGTTCATGGTGAAAAGAACTAATGACATGTCCCTACCTTATAGGGTTTATAATCTCATTGTGAGTCACAATCTAGTTACTATTTAATAAACAACAGTTTCTAGGTTCTATCCTGAAGTAATTTACATGCGTTTTTTCGCTGAAACTTTTTATGGGAAGTTATCTGTTTTATAAACCACAAAATCACAGAGCTTAAAAGTAAGAGACCATTTAACTGATTTGTGCAGCACTGTGTTAGAGACAGAAAACACTTTAATGGTATAAAATATAAATGAATTTTAGTGTAACATAAATTGATCACTGATTGGTACTGTAGGGGATGGAATAGATTTGGGTCCAGGCTTCTTTGACTAATATTTGTTGCTTTCCTAACTATATGTCATTATCTAACTTTTCCTGAAGCCTCATTTTTTTTCTCTTTTAAAAAAGGGAATTAATAATACTTACATTATAATTTGGCCTTGATTATATGTTATGAACATACATTTCTAAAACAGAGCTACTCCTTCATTTGTTCTCTGAGTGATAAGCTATAGAAGAGCATGTAGTATATCTATACTACTAAAGATTTTATCCACCCAACCCGGGATACTGCCTGTCAAACAGTAAACAGTCTGCATACAGATTTACAGCTGTGAGTACGTGAAACACAGAATTTATTAGTGTATTAATATTTACTAAATATTGTGTTACTTTCCATAAGAACAACTGTGAACCCACCTTTGCCCCACTCTGTATTTGTTTCAGTTTCCCTTGTTTGGGTTATTACCCAGTATTAGAATACTCTCTACCTATCCATTAAACACTATTTATGCCAGGGCGTTTTATTTCATCCTCATGCAATTCAGAGTATTATTAGTATACAGAGAAATAGCTTCCCAGGTTAATGATGAATCATAACTGAGAGAAGAACAAATTGTGGAAATTGTGTACTAATATGGGATTCATAATGTCCCAAGTTGCTTCTACATTAAAAAAAAAAAAGAAAGAAAGAAAGAAAGAAAAAAAGAAAGGTTTTATTTATTTGTGATCCTTTGGAAAAAGTAAAAAAGGCTCTCTGGGTGTGGTCATTTGACCTAGTAGAATATGGGTACATTTAAAATAATGAAAATAAATGTCATTTGTGATAAACTGTAAGTAAATGAACATCTTAGTATATTTTTTAAGATTATTTCCTTTCGGATTTATTTGGATAGAAATGGAGAGTGATTGAACCAAAAAATACAAGGTGAGACAAAAGTAGGCTGATAGTTTTATGTGAAACACAGTTTATTCTTTTTTTTTAAATATATTTTATTATTATTATTTTTTTTTTTAAACAGAGGAAGGGAGAGGGACAGAGAGTCAGAAACATGGATGAGAGAGAAACATGGAACAGCTGCCTCTTGCACACCCCTTACTGGGGATGTGCCCGCAACCAAGGTACATGCCCTTGACTGAAATGGAACCCGGGACCCTTCAGTCCACAGGCCAATGCTCTATCTACTGAGCTAAACCGGTCAGGGCAACACACTTTATTATTGCATTATCATTTATCTAGAGGCCTGATGCACAAATTTGTGCATGGGCGGGGTTCCTCGGGCTGGCAAGCGACCGAGGCCTATTGGGGGTCGGCCAAAGGGAGTGGCTCTGGGAGGTTTTCTGTGGGAGCGCACTGACCACCAGGGGGAAGCTCCTGCACTGAGCGTCTGCCCCCTGGTGGTCAGTGCGCATCATAGCAACTGGTCGACCAGTTATTCCAGTCTGTTGCTTAGGCTTTTATAGCTATAGATTATTTATTATTTTTCATATAAACAACTGTAAACCTACTTTTGACCCACCCTGTTTTTCAAAACCCCTTAAACGTCTTCATCCTTGCCTGTCTCTACCATAAGGCTAACAAAACTAAAGATTGTCTTTGCAATGGGAAAGATTCCAATGAGAAAGTTATTATTTTCATGATAAAAGTATACAGGCACTACTGGAAGTTACCCTGATATTCTTTTTGAGAGGGTGGCACTCGTTCTGCTTTCAGTGAGAACAAGAACTCTATAAGCTGTAGCAATCACCTTGGTATTGAATAGAGATTATCATACAAGAGTGACAGAGCATGAAGATCGATATAACCGAGGCTTTCTATGGAATTGTTAGACCGAGGTACCAACAATAGCAAGTGTCTACCTCTAAATATCTTTTATGTAAAAAAATACAACAGCAACTATTGTTTGGGGCATACTGTTGGTTGAAACCATATTCCTAATTGATAAGCTTGACTTTCCTGAGAAGCAAATAGTATAAGTTAACACTCATTGGTTTTTTTTAGAGTTAACATTAAGAATTTTTGGACACCCAAGTATTATTGTTTATATTGGAAATGAAGCCAGAAATAGTTACTGGACACGTAGAAATTGCCCAAATACTGAGAAGGTTGGATTAGGTTGGCCCAGTCCTTGTTCTTTGAATTCCTGATTTATATTGGATTAATTCTTCAAGTAGGTAAAATGTTTCATATGTTAATAAATCATCTCATTTAATCATAAAAAATCTGGTTAGGGTAAATATTTTTATTTCATTTTTTTATTGATTTTTTACAGAGAGGAAGGGAGAGAGATAGAGAGTTAGAAACACCGATGAGAGACAAACATTGATCAGCTGCCTCCTGCACATCTCCCACTGGGGATGTGCCCGCAACCCAGGTACATGCCCTTGACCGGAATCGAACCTGGGACCTTTCAGTCCGCAGGCCGACGCTCTATCCACTGAGCCAAACCGGTTTCGGCTTTATTTCATTTTTAATAGAAGAGAAAATCTACAGGCTTTTTAATTCAAGCTAGCCAACTAAAAAAGAATGCTTTTCTTTTGCCTTTCTGATTCCACAAAACTAAAATTATAGATATGCAACTAATAGACTTACAAAAATGTTAACATCAAATAACATTTAAAAACAAAACAAGACTATATAATGCTTTATTTAAAGACATAACAAGAGTCACAAATGAAATAGAAATTGCTTATGGTTTTTTTGTAGACAAATCTGATATTTTCAAAATATAATCGTGCTAAGCTAAATAAGTTAGTCAGAGAAAGACAAGTATGATAGGATCTCATTTATGTGTGGAATCTAATGAACAATATAAACTGATGAACAAAATAGATCTGGGGACATGGAAATATGGAACATATTTGCATAGAGCTGATAAAAATATCTGATATTTTATGTAACCTGCTAACAGTCTCATGGGGTCTTAGAGATAGAATAGTGACTTATGTTTAATGAATTCTATAATTGAGAATGAAGTGAAGCAGGCATATTCACACATGGCTGGTAGGTAATAAATTCATGTAAGCTTTATGGAAAGCAATTTAATAATATATTTCAAGATCCTTAGTAGTGCTCAGAACTTTGACTAAAAATTCTATGAAAAATAATTAAAACTAAGGTAAAAACAGAGAAAAAGGTAAAGACATATGCACAAATATATTCATCTTAATATGGTCCATAATAGCCAAAAATATATTAAATAGTTGCAAAATAAGTATTCAATTTTAGCTACATAAATTATGAAGACAATAAAGCAAGGCAATGGGACAAAGCTAGATTTGTATATATGTGTAGACATGTAAGAAAATGTTACTGCAATTTGTGATGTTAACAAATCCTTGAAATAGAACAACCCAAGTAAACTTCAATGGAGAATTATTACAGGGCAAAGATTCTGGGAAATTCTCTGTAGCAAAACTTAGATTATACTACATTATGAATATATGATAGCTATTCATTAACAATGTATTAGACTTTCTTTTGCTCCCAGTAAAACTATAGATGTTAATTTTGTTTTCCTATTTTTATCCAGCATAGAGTAAATAGGTTTAAATTTTTTCTTTTCTATCAACTTAGCCGGAATGTGATTTCATCATGATGAAAAATGAAATAAAATAAAGTATAATTCCTAAGGTTTCATAAACTCTTGCTTGAAAATTGCTGGTCTTTTATTATGTGATAAAGTTGTAGTATATTTATTGTCAAATTGATTGATGTTTCTGTTGTAATGGTGTTTAATTTTCTGAATTTTAGAATGTTTTATTAAATCACTATTATTTAAGTTAACTTGAAATATGAAAAGGCTATTAAACACTGACCAATTTCATTTTTTTCTAAACTGTTTAAGTGCAGGGTTGGCGGGAGTTCTCCATTTTTCATGAAGTATACAAAACTGTGAAAGTAATAGTGGAAAGGAAATGCAGAAATGAAACTATGGCAGATTGTTACAATGAACTTCACATCTATTTTGTTTTGTTGATTTTATTTTTAAATATTTCCAAAATATAACAACTTTTCAACATCTCCACCTCTACCTCTATAGTCCAAGCCACCAGTAATATTTCCTAGACTTGGTTATAATTAGTCTCCCTATTTTCACAGGAACACCCATAACCCCAATAAAATGAAAGTCACATTAAGTTCAGATCATATTCCTTACCTCCTGAAAACCATTCAAAAATTACAATTGCCTTAGAATAAAACAAAAAAAACCCTACACAGTCTTTGTTATTTGGCTTCTGACTAGATCTCAAAATTTAATTACCATTCTTATGTTTCAGTCAACTTCAGCCAGACTGCCCACCTTGAGATGCTGTAAAAATTCTGGAGCATTTCCTTGCTTCAGGGTCTTTGCCAGTTCTTTCAACCTAGAATGCTCTTCATCCAAATATTTCCATGAATCATTGACTCTCCTTTGGTTTTGCCAAATGTCTTCTTCATTTCCCTTTCTTTTCTTTTGTTTTCTTTTGTTTTCTTTTCTTTTCTTTTCTTTTCTTTTCTTTTCTTTTCTTTTCTTTTCTTTTCTTTCTTTCTTTCTTTCTTTCTTTCTTTCTTTCTTTCTTTCTTTCTTTCTTTCTTTCTTTCTTTCTTTCTTTCCTTCCTTCCTTCCTTCCTTCCTTCCTTCCTTCCTTCCTTCCTTCCTTCCTTTTCATTTTTCTTTCTTTCTTTCTTTCTTTCTTTCTTTCTTTCTTTCTTTCTTTCTTTCTTTCTTTCTTTCTTTCTTTCTTTCTTTCTTTCTTTCTTTCTTTCTTCTTCCTTCCTTCCTTCCTTCCTTCCTTCCTTCCTTCCTTCCTTCCTTCCTTCCTTCTTCCTTCTTTCCTCCTTTCCTTCCTTTTTTCTCTCTCAGTCTCTCCCTCCCTCCCTCCCTCCCTCCCTCCCTCCCTCCCTCCCTCCCTCCCTCCCTCCCTCCCTTCCTTTCTTTCTTCTGTCCTTCCTTCCTTCCTTCTTATATTATTCTTTCTTTTTTAAAATTCTTATTGTTGAAAGTATTACATATGTCCCTTTAATCCCCCATTGTCCTCTCCCAGCCTTCTTGCCCCCACCCCCATCGTCTCTCTCTCTCTCTCTCTCTCTCTCTCTCTCTCTCTCCTCTCTCTTTATTAATTTATTTATTGTTAATACTCATCCAAGGATATTTTCCCAATGTTTTTTAGAGACAGTGGAAGGGATGGGGGAGAGAGAGAACCATTGATGTGAGAGAGACACATCAATTGGATGCATCCCTTGAGGCCCCATCAGGGTTGGGAAGCTCGCCTACAACCAAGATAAGTGCCCTTGGCTAACCTCAACCTGGGACCCTTCAGTCCACGGGCCAAAGTTCTATCCATGGAACCAAATGGCTAGGACTCCTTTTCTTCACTGAATATCTTAAAACCTGGCTTTAGTTTAATATTTATTTATTTACTTATTCATTCATTCATTCATTCATTCATTTTTTATTAAATTTATTTTCTCCCACTGGGGCAGAGACTTGTCCATTTTTGTGTTTCTTTTAAACTACCATACCCAAAGTATATAGAATAATGCGTTACACATAAAGTTGTGTTAGTTCAATCAATAAATGAATTTTATTTCTACTAGAATAGGATGATTATAAAGATTATCATACTGACTTTACAGGTAAGGACTCTGATCCTGTATCAGAATCCAGAACTATGTCACTCCACCTGATGAATTTATTTCTCTTTATAGACCTGAATCATCTGTGGGTCTTTGTCAAAATATATACACCTGAGCTTCATCTAGGAAATGTTGATTCAGTGGGTCTGGATTGAGGATCCACACATGAATCTGGTAAATAAAAACATGACATTTATTCTAGAATAGAAATGTGGTATAGACAGATCATGTTTACTTTGTTCTTCTTTCCAAAATAATTTTACTATTACTCTAATGTACCTAAGTTGTTGAGATAATTGGTGGATGAATCAAAGCCACATGTATTCAGGGAGAAAACTGCTCTGTTCAACACAGCAACTAAAAAAATAGGAGCAAGAACCTATATGTACACATATACACTATTACATATTTCTATGTTTTTGTATCAAAAATAATATATATACTATTACATGTATTCATACAAATAATATATAGTATATATACTTTCACATATATATCAACAGAGCAACTATAATTGTATATATTATATTGTTTATATATATTCACATATGTAATAATATATATACAATATATACATATATAATAGTATATTTTTAAAAACATTTCCTATCTAATAAAAGAGAAACATGGTAATTAGCGTATGACCGCTACCCTTCCCATTGGCTAATCAGGGCAATATGCAAATTAACAGCCAGCCAAGATGGCGGCCGGCAGCCAGGCAGCTTAAACTGAACATGAGGCTTGCTTGCTTCAGTGATGGAGGACTGCAACGTGCCCCGCCTGCCATGCCGGCCTCTGAGCTTGAAGTTTGAAACATAGTTACAAATATAGAAGCTAAATAAAACCCCAGAAACCTGCTGTCAGCGAGCCGAGCCGGGATCTCAGAGCTGGAGTTGATACAGAGTTTCGATTATAGAACCGAAACAAACCAGATACCTTCTTTCAGCAGCAGAGATCTAAGAGCTGGAGCCTCAGAGCTAAAGCTGGCCCAGAATAGAAAAAGAAAAAAGAAAAAAAGGAGCGGTTGAGAGCTTCCGTCACCCGCCAGCCTGAAAAAAGCCCTCAGCCCCTCACCCAGACTAGCCCGGCACCCCAGTAGGGACCCCCACCCTGAAGGGTGTGTGACCAGCTGCAAACAGCCATCATGCCCTCACCCAGGCTGGCCAGGGACCTCAGTGGGGAGCCCCACCCTGATCCAGGACACCCTTCAGGGCAAACCAGCCGGCCCCCACCTGTGCACCAGGCCTCTATTCTATATAGTAAAAGGGTAATATGCCTCCAAGCACTGGGAGCAGGGTGTCAGGGGACAGCGTCCAAACCCCCTGATTGCCCTGAGGATCTGTGTGTGACAGGGGGTGGGACCACAACCTCCCTATCTGCCCTGCTCTGTTCGTGACAGGGGAAGGCACCCCAACCCCCTGATCAGCCCTGCGGCTCTGTGTGTGACAGGGTGCGGCGCCCCAACCCGCCCCGGCCCCACAGTCCCTGCTCTGTTTGTGACGGGGTAGAGCCATTACCTCCCCATCGGCCCTGCCCTGAGTGTGACTGTGGTGGCGCCCCAAACCCCTGATTGGCCCTGCTCTGTGGGTGATAGAGGGCGGTGCCCCAATCCCCCGATCCACCCTGCTCTGTGTGTGACAAGGGGCGGTGCCCCAACTCCCCTATCGGCCCTACTCTGTGAGTGATAGGGGGGAGCTCCTCAACCCCATGATAGGCTCTGCTCTGTGCGTGACAGGGTGGAGCTCCCCAACCCCCTGATCGACCCTGCTCTGTGGGTGATAGGGGGTGGCACGGCAACCTCCCCATCGGCCCTGCCTTGAGTGTGACAGGGGGTGGTGACCCAACCCCCCAATTGGCTCTACCCTGAGCGTGACTGAGGGTGGCATCACAACCTCCCGATCCGCCCTGCTCTGTGCATGACAGGGGCAGCGCTCCAACTCCCCAATCGGCCCTGCTCTGAGCCTGACCACAGGGTGCACCTAGGGATTGGGCCTGTCCTCTGCCACCCGGGAGCAGGCCTAAGCCAGCAGGTCGTTATTTCCCGAGGGGTCCCAGACTGCTAGAGGGCACAGGCCGGGCTGATGGACCCCGCCTCCCCCCCCCCAGTGCACAAATTTTTGTGCACTGGGCCTCTAGTCCTATCTAAGAAAAGAGAAACATGGTAATTAGTGTACAACCACTACCCTTCCCATTGGCTAATCAGGGCGATATGCAAATTAAACTCCAACAAAGATGGCGGTTAATTTGCATATGTAGGGGCAATGCTGGGAGGTGAAAGGGGAAGAAGCCGCCTGCCAAAAGGTGATCGGAAATCAAAGTGGCAGCTAAGAGCCTGGTGGCAAGGCAAAAGTGACCCTGGGGCTCAAATGGAAGGAGGCGATGGTGGGGCCCCGCCCACTGTGCGGCCAGGCCATTGGTGTGGAGATCAGGCGGAACATGGGGATGATAGGGGCCCCCGCCCCGTGTGCAGCCCGCTCCGTGTGTGGCCAGGCCATGGGTGCAGAGCTCAGGCTGAACAAGGGGACGGCAGGGGTCCTCACCCCCTTTGCAGCCTCTCTATGTATGGCCAGGCCATTGGCGGAGCTCAGGGGAAAAGCAGCAAAGGCAGGGTCCCCGCCCCGTGTGCAGCCCGCTCCATGTGCGGGCAGGCCATCAGCGCGGAGCTCAGATTGAACAAGGGGATGGCCGGGCCCGGCCGGTGTGCAGCCCGCTCTGTGTTCAACCCTTCCTGAGTGCAGCCCCAGCCATCTGTGGGGCTCAAAGGGAACATGGAGTAGGCGTTGGCCCCGCCCCCTGTGGCCCAGGCCATGGGAGTTGGGCTCAGGAGGCTCCAGCAGCAAAGTGGGATTGTGCATTGGGAATGGGCACAAGGCAGACCTCCTGGTCCTTCCCCTCAGCTGGCAGCTCCTATCTTCAGTTTCTACTGAAAGGAATGTGGCGCCTCCACTGTGCAGCCTCCCAGGACTCGCAGGCTCTGGAGTGGAGACTTCAACAAGGACTTTAGCACCTGCTCAGGGGAATAACCACCACCTCCCTACTCCACAGCTGCTTCTGTGTCTGCAAGAAGTGTGCATGCTCCTTTCTGTGACATGGGCAGGGCGAGAGCCTGAGTTGAGGGGTCCCACCATAGCATAGCAGCTTGACCAGTGCAGGGAGGGAGGGAGGGCAGGGAAGGAGCAAGGGAGAAGCCCTGGTTCCCTGCTCCTTCTCCCTCAGGCATGGCCCTTGCTGCTGTTATGATAAAAGGAGTTGTGTTTTTCTAACTCTGTCTGGGTAAAGGAAACAAGTGTCTGTGGATTTCTGACCTTATTCTCAGAGCTGCCAGTTAATCCCTCTGGATGCATCATATCCAACCTCCATAAGGTCCGAGGGGCAGGATCAACCTTCGTTCCATAGTTGAGGAAATTGACCAATAAACACAGGTGTCTCATGCCTCAGTGTTAACTACCACAGAAATCTCCGGGTAATGACTCAGATTCTATATCTAAGGGTATATTTTCTTCTGTTTTCATGTTTAATTCAGCCCCAAGAATCAAATAATACCATAAAGAATAAAATGAGTTCAGGGGGCTCAGCATTGTATTCCCAGGGCCTTTCGTCCCTCACAAACCGCAGAGCTCAGTTACCCTGAGATGAAAGGAAAGGAAAGAGAAACATGAAAGGTTTCCCAGCTCATTCACAGAGACATCTCATAACCACATATTAAGGACACGGCATTAATTTAGGGGTGGAAAGGACACAAATGGAATAGAATATGGAGCCACTTTGAGTGAGCAGGCCAGCAGGGGGACAGTTGGGGACAAGCAGGCCAGCAGGGGGTGGGGGAAATTAGGGGCAAGCAGGCCGGCAGGGGGGATAGTTGGGGGCAAGCAGGCCAGTGGGGGGTGGGGGCAGTTAAGGGCAAGCAGGCCGGCAGGGGGGGAGTTGGGGTGAGCACACTGGTGAGCACACTGGTACAGGGGGAAGTTGGGGCTGGTGGGGGGCGGGGCCGCATTTGGGGGCGAGTAGGCAGGTGGTGGGGAGAAGTTGGGGCAAGCAGGCTGGCAGGCAGAGTGGTTAGGGGCAATCAGGCAGGCAGGCAGGTGAGTGGTTAGGAGCCAGCAGTCCCAGATAGTGAGAGGGATGTCCGACTGCCAGTTTAGGCCCGATCCCTGTAAACCAGCAGTAGGACATCCTTCCAGGGGTCAAAGATTGGAGAGGGTGCAGGCCGGGCTGAGGGACACTCTTCCCAGCCCCCGAGTGCACAAATGTTTGTGCACCGTGCCACTAGTATTATATATAATTAGGTATATAATATATGTCACTATGTCTACAATGTCACAGTATAATTATATATATTGTATTATATATGCACATATATGTAACAGTGTTTATATATGTAAAGTTACATATTACATATGTTTAGTACATATACTATATCATATATATAATACTGTGTGTATTAATTCATTTAATAATCACAAGCATCTTGATTATTATGTTTTGGTTGAATTTCAATTTAAAAGTATATTTTTACCTGGAAAGAAAGTGGAACATCTAAGAATTCAAATAAAGAGAGGTTTTCTCCCAATTAAGAAGGAAAGTAACATTTCATTTTGGTCTAATTAGAAAAGTATTTCATCTTGAAAGTGTTTTCACAAATTAATAGCTACAGATTAATACAATACATACAAGAAGTTTTTTTTCATGTTCTTTTTTTTTATTGTTGTTAATCCTCACATGCAGATAATTTTTCCACTGATTTTTAGAGAGAATGGAAGGAAGGGGAAGAGACAGGGAGAGAGAGAAAAAAAATCAATGTGAAAGAGTCACATTGTTTGCCTCCCACACAACGGAGGTATGTAGTAAGTGCCCTTCACTGCAATTGAGCCCACAATCTTACACTGAGCCAACCGGTTATGGCCACCTACTGTTGTAAAGGCAGTATTGAACTGGAGGCTGGATTCCCATGGCCCGCCAGCAAACCATGAGGGGGCCTATCACTAAAGGTGCAGTTGAGTAGGGGTGATAGATATCGACCAATCAGAGCAGCAGCCAATTACCTTTGTGCTACCAACTCCAGAGAAAATTGGCCAGACAAGAGCAAGTTGAGAGTGGAACGATTTTTTTGCAAAGCAACTAAGGCTACACAAATGAAGCCCTGTGGCCCCAGAGCTTCCTGGACCCTGAATAGCCTCCCAGTCCCAGGACCCTTCCACCAGTGTTCCACTGGAATCCTCCTTTCCTCTGTGCGGTCTAAGAAAATCTACAATCCCTGCAATGCATGAATGCTGAACAAGGAATGGCATTCAAAGAACTGGATTCAGATTCTACTTTTGCTGCTTACTAGATAAGTGTCCTCAGTCAACTTGTCTAACTTTCTAGAATTTGATTTCCTAAATTGTCAAAAAGGGCAATGCTGATTGATTACCTAGTCACAATATTAAAAAGTTAATGTGAAAAAAAATAAAAATAAAGGGAGTTCCAGAAAAAGTTGTCTCCACTGGAGACAAAAGTCAGTAGGATTATTAGCTTAATTTCAAACCGATTGACCAATCCTACCAGAAGTAACCATAATCCTATGAGTAGTCCAGGTGTATAGTTGTAGAGACCATTCTGCCACTTGCTATTTATGTGATCCTGGGCAAATTCCGCCACTCCTCTAATCTGAGATTTTCCTAACGCAGGATAGTTTTGAATATTAAATTATTAATAAGAAGTGCTGGGGAAATGCTTGAAGCACAGTAAGCACTATGTGAATGTTTGTTATTTTAATTTTTACAAGCTGCATTGCTGAGGAAGTTATATCCCCAGTATAAATTAAATACATAAATGTTCTTCCTCAGGGAGTATTAATTTCTGCTCACTTGATTTTCTTTACATATCAACTAAGAACTGTTAAAAATAGCAGAAGTATTAGGAACTAAAATAATTACTAAAATCTAGAAAAATAAAATAACAGGGGTAATCATAAATACCTTTGTCTTTTTCTGAGTTGACTATGATGTATACTTTCACATTAAGAATAATGTTGGCATGTAGGATGAGGTATGTACATATTTTATATATTAAAATATTTTATTAAAATAATTTGTCAAAACTAGATTGTCCATCAAATATGCCTCTTAATATATGTACTCATGGTTGAGAGTGTATGATTTTTCTCTTCAGGTGTGTTTGTGTTATGAATTATGGAGCTGCCTTTCCACTTTTGGAATAAATTCCACTATTTGGAGTTATATAATACCAGATTATGTTGTTATGATATACATTTGGGATATGTGCATCAATATGCATATTGAATCTGATCCGTAATTTAATTTTTAAGCTTTGTCAGGCTTTTGTATTGACTATTATGTTCCCAAATGAAATTAATGTAAAAGATTTTCTTCATATTTTAGGCTTTCTTCATATTTTATTCACATTGTACTTAACAGTTTTTTAAAATATATTTTTATTGAGGAAGGGAGAGGGGAAGAGAAATAGAAACATCAATGATGAGAAAGAATCATTGATTGGATGCGTCCTGCAAACCCCCCACTGGAGATTGAGCCCACAACCCGAGCATGTGCCCTGACTCAGAATTGAACCACAACCTCCTGGTTCATGGGTTGGCACTCAACCACTAAGCCACACTGGCTGAGCAGTTAGCAATTTTTAACAGTTTCATAGAATTTCCCTGTGAAGCTTTCTGCACATGTATGTTTTGGGAGAATAGAAAGCTGGATTTTTATTTGACAACTTTCTTTACATTTGAAATTTTCTAGTCATTGGTAATTGATCTATTTATTTATATCATATTCTGGGATAAGATTTAGTCATTTAAAATCCTCTGATATTTCCTCTATTGAATTCAGTTCTTCAATGTATTTTCATAGAGCCATTTCATTCTGTACATAGCCCCTTGCCACCATGCCATTCTTATACTGCTTAGCACCCATTCCTACACTTGGCTTTATACACAGAACTCAGAAACCAGAAATCTCCAGAAATGTGCAGTGTGGTTTTCATTATGGATTTTTTTCTCATAAGTGCAACCTCTGCAATCTGTGAAAGCATATTTTCCAACTTATAACAAATGTGATTATGCAATGCCAGCATGAGCAGCATTTGTTAGATTATCTAAGGAGTTCACTACCCAAGAAAATTTAAAAGCTAAGAGCTTTAATGTAGTTAAAAACATAAATCATTACGCTAGTCTTTTAAGCAAGGCCTTGTGTTTAGCTCATTCTTCGCCAGTTATTCTCCTCTCAGCCACTCGAGTTTTATAACTACATTCCATTTCTTAACCATCCTCAATAATTCTCTATTGCTCTGAACTCCTTAATTTAGTACACAAAATATACTAGCACACTGTTCTGATTCATTCCTACATTTTTCTAGCTCTGATCCTTCACATACAGCCTTGTCTCTAAGAGAAGCTATCCCATTTCATGGGTTCATGACCTCATATGTGATATTTTCTTTCCTTAAATATTTTCCCCACTAACTCATTTTCAAGTTAGTACTACTCATCTTCCCAATGTCAAATTTTGTAGAACGGATTTCCTCTTTCAAGCCTGAATAACATCCCCTTCTTTAATGTTTCAAAAGAATCCTCTGCATATTCCAAACACAGCACCTCTCACCCTAATGTGAATTTGCTCTTCCTTCTGTCCAATACCGTCTGAGCTCCTCAAAGAATATCATACATTTCACAATATCTTTCAGGTTACATAACAGGAACTCATCAACTTTGGTTAAGGAAATGAGTAAGTTGATTATAAAGAGCATATCTAATAGGAATTCTGCAAGGCAAGGAGTTCTGTGAGCTGAGGTGACCTATGATGATTTCAACAGACTAGAAATCACTCTGCAGCAATTTTCAGTTTGATCTAAGGGCCTGTTTATTACTAATACATACCCAGTCAGAAGCAATGTGGGCCAGTGCTTTAACAGTGATAAAGACTGCTCTATGTAATAGCCAGTACCTGACTGCAATGTCATAGGTATGATCTTGCAGAAACCGGAAAAACTGAGAGCATGTCTTATTTTTTAATATATTGAAGAATATTGACAACACATGCTTCTTTTTGATTCCAATCTTCCAAGTAAGAGTTTATTCTAGAAGTACTCATACTTGGGTGCATCAACATAGATGTCATTTCCCTGTTGGAGGAAGCATTGGCACAACCCTATGAAAATCAGATTGAAAACCCTCTCTAATTATTTGTCTCTGCTGTACTGTATTTTACTTGCATCAATATTCCCCTGAATTGGTAAACTGCTAATAGAGAAACAATGTTATTATCTTGTTATATATATTAAAATTAGATCTATTATTAAATGTTTGATGTAAGTTTATGCAGTTTATTTTTCTTAAATTTTATTAATATTTGTGGATATAAATGATGCCTGTGTGAACATAGAATTCATGATGTTTCATTTCTCTTTAATAAGTACTCATATAATAAGATGTTGAAATAATGGCACAGAACTAGTACTCGTATAAACCTAGTGAAAGCCCTTTGCAATTTCGGGAGAAAATCAAATAGAACGTCACAACCATGGATATCCAGTATCTTCATTTATTGCATGTCTGGTGGGAATTTAAATCAATCATATCTTTCAATTTATGTACTTTTAAAATTTCTTATAGTTGTAAAATTTTAAAAAAAGAACTTAAAATGAATTCAATGTAAGCTAATTTATCACTCTATCAAAAATATGTAATTGCGTGCCCTAGTTTTTATTATGGAAATGTATATCAACATTCTTTTGAAACTTTACCTTTAAACATTTTTATATGTAATTTCAATTTTTTCTCTAGGTACCTATTAAGTATTTGAATTGATGATAACAATAAAGTTTTCTACTAATAATATTTCTCCTCTTGTATATGCAATAATCACTTGTCATTTTTTCCAGAAATCCTGTTATAGATAAACAATAAGTTTATTAGGAATACAAATAGTAGATTCGCGCTTTGCGCCCTTTGTGTTGTGTCTTGTCGAGGTGAATTTAATCCTGTCTGGCCAGGTGCTAGAGAGTGAGCCTCATAACCAGACACCTGGAGAGGAAACTCCATCCACAATAGGGTCAATAACACCCCAGACCCAACTAGAGGCAGGAAGAAGGCGGCAGTGAGGAAGAGAGCATGAGTGAGTGAGGGTCCAAAAGAGGAGTATGTGGCCATGGGGGATGTGTGTGTGTGTGTGTGTGTGTGTGTGTGTATGTGAGGGAGGCACAGATAGATCCCTCAGCACCTTCGGGGTCAGGCTAAACAGGCTCGGGTAACTAGGCAGACTCTGCTACTGTGTATGCAGTTCCAGGAAGCCGGCTCATCCTCAGAAGCCTAGTGTTTTTAAAGGGAGAGCTGCTGTAACTGGGAGCCAGGCCTCACCCACCAACCAGGGTGCCCTCAGATAACACCTGGGACTCTACAGACACCCCTGCCAGGGACGTGCTACCTTAGCTGGGGCTCCATGGTCAACGAATCTCCAGCCACCTTGGGCACAGACTCCTGTGAGTTCTGAAGCATGTTCCCCCCTGACCAGCTCAACGCCTTTTCCCGGGGCACTGCAACCACGCAAGCAGAAGACACATGAGCAGCCCACTCCAGTCCAAGGAGCAGCAGCCCCATCAGCAGCCTGCCCCAGACCTATGAGGAGAAGCCTCATGTGGCCTGCCCCAGTCCAAGGAGCAGCAGCTGTCAGCTGTGAGAGTGGTCTGCTCCCTCATCTGAGGAACAGCAATCATGTGAGCAGTCCGCCCCACCTGAGGAGCAGCAGCCACAAGAGCAGCCTGCCCATGATTGAGGAGGGACAGACACACCCAGCCCACCCCCATCTGAGGAGCAACAGTGATGTGAACAGCCCATACCCATACGTGGAAGAGCATCGCTTTGAGCAGCCCACTCCCATTCAAGGAGCATTAGCCACCTGAGCAGCTCCCTCAGTCCGAGGAGCAGTAGCCACATGAGCAGACCACCCACATCTGAGGAGCGGGAGCCCTGCGCAGTCCACACTGGTCAGAGGAGAAGCACACACATGCAGCCTGCACCTATCTGAAGAGCAGCAGCTGGGTAAGCGACCTGCCCCCATCCGAGGAGCAGCAGACACACATGCAGCTTGCTCCCACATGAAGAGAAGCAGCTATGCAAGCAGCCCACCCCCGTCCAAGAAACAGCAGCCACAGCAGCAGACAGCCCCTGTACGAGGTGTAGCAGGTACACGAGCAGCTCATTCCAGCCCAAGGAGCAGCCGCCGCCCTAGCAGATCGTCCCGCCCAAGGTTATCTGTGGAGTGGCAGCCCTGCGCAGCCTACACTGGTGGAAGGAGAGCAGCCAAAAGCAGTCGGCACCTAACCAATGAGCAGCAGCTGGGTGAGCATCCCTCCCCCATCCAAGGCGCAGAAGACACACGTGCAGCTAACCCCCACTGAGGAGCAGCACCACACAAGCAGCCCACCCCCCATCTGAGGAGCAACAGCTGAGCGAGGAGCCTGCAACCATATGAGGAGCAGTAGCCCTGTAAGCATCCTGCCCCTGTCCAAACAGCGGCAGCCTCACTAGCAGCCCGCCCCATCTGAGGAACAGCAGCAGCATGCAGCCAGCCCCGATCCAAGGAGCAGCAGCAACATGAGCAGTCCAAGCCCATCCGAGGAGCAGAAGCCACGTGAACACCCAGCTCCTGTCCAAGAGGCAGCAGACATGCTCCGCTTACCCCTGTCCAAGAAACAGGAGCTGTCCAAGCAGCCTCACCTACCAAACAGAGGAGACACCACTGCTGTGAACAGCACCCACCATAGGAGCTGCTGCAAACTGAGAAGCAACCACTACTGTGATTACTTGAGCAACTGCAGCACGAGGAAAAACTGCCACCCTAGGATCAGCCCCTGCATGACTCAAGGTCTAGATGAGTGGGTGAGACCAAAAATGGGTAGACAAAGAAACCCCCAAAGGAAAGAAAAGGAGGGCCCCCGACAAAAGGGGCTAAATGAAAAGAGGCATGCAATATGTCAGAAAAAGAATTCAGAATAAGGGTCCTAGAGTGCATAAACAGGTTGGAGGAAAAAATCAACAACGAATGTGAGAATCAAGAAGAATTGGGTGAAAAAAACAATAACATGTAAGAATCAAGAAGAAATAAAGAGTGATATAACTGCAATAAAAAACACCATGGACAGTTTCAAAAGTAGGCGAGGAGAAGCGAAGGACCAAATTAGCGAATTGGAAGACAGGGAAGCAAAACACACCCAAACTGAACTGCAATTGGAGAAAAAAATTCAAAGACAGGAGGAGAGCCTAAGGGAGCTATGGGACAACATGAAACGAAGCAACATATGAATAATAGGGGTGCCAGATAACAGGAATATGAACAAGGATTAGAAAACCTTTTTGAAGAAATAATGTCAGAAAACTTTCCTGCAGTAGGGAAGAAAAAAGTCACACAAGCACAGAGAGTTCCAAGCAAGATGAACCTGAAAAGACTCACAACAAGACACATCATAATTACCATGGCAAATGCTCAGGACAAAGAGAGAATCTTAAAGGCTTCAAGAGAGAGACGGAAAGTTACATACAAGGTATCTCCCATTAGATTATCAAATGATTTCTCAACAGAATCACATCAGGCCAGAAGGGAATGGACGGAAATTTACAAAGTGATACAAAGCAATGGACTGAATCCAAGAATACTGTATCCAGCAAGGCTATCATTCAAAACTGAAGGGGAAATAAGAAGCTTCACCAACAAAAAAAGACTAAGGGAGTTCATCATCACCAAGCCAGCAATGCAAGATATGCTAAAGGGACTGGTGTAAGAAGAAGAAATAAAAAGGTAAGAAAGAAAACAGGCACAAAAATAAAAATGGCTAAAAAGAAGTACCTTTCAATAATAACTATAAATGTAAATGGACTAAATGCTCCAATCAAAAGACATTGAGTGGCTGAATGGATAAAAAAACATGACCATACATTTGTTGTCTACAAGAGACCCACCTCAGAAGTAGGGACTCACACAGACTGAAAGTGAAGGGATGGAAAAATATCTTTCAGGCAAATGGAAATGAAAAAAAAGCTGGGGTAGCAATACTTATATCAGACAAAATAGACTTCAAAGTAAAGTCCATCACAAGAGATAAAGAAGGCTACTTCATAATACTAAAGGAATCAATACAACAAGAAGGTATAACCCTGATAAAATATATGCACCCAATGTAGGAGCACCCAAATACATTAAAAAAAACTCCTAGAAGATAGCAAGGGAGAGATCGACAACAATACAATCATAGTAGGGGACTTCAACACACCACTGACATCCCTGGATAAATCCTCTAGACAAAAAATCAGCAAAGAAACAGCAATCCTAAATGACTCACTAGATCAGATGGACTTAATTGACATCTTCAGAACATTTCACCCCAAACTGGCAGAATATACATTCTTCTCAAGTGCACATGGGACATTTTCAAAAATAGATCACATACTGGTTCACAAGCAAAGTCTCCCCAAATTCAGGAAGATTGAAATCATACCAAGCATCTTCTCAGACTACAATGGCAGAATATTAGAAAACAACTACAATAAAAACCACCCAAATGACTCAAAAACTTGGAAGCTGAATAGAATGTTATTAAATATTGATTGGGTTACCAATGAGATCAAAGACGAAATTAAGAACATCCTGGATACTAATGGCAATGAAAACTCAACAATCCACATCCTATGGGACACAATGAAAGAAGTCCTGAGAGGGAAGTTTGTAGCTCTACAGGCCTACATCAAAAAACAAAACAAAACAAAACAAAAAAACAACAAAAAAAAATGGTGGTAAATCATCAAAATCTATATCTCAAAGAATTAGAAAGAGAGCAACAAGAAAAATGCAGAGTAAGCAGAAGGAAGGAGATAATAAAGATTAGAGCAGAAATAAATCACATAGAGACCAAAAAAAAAAAATACAGAAAATCAATGAAACCACAAGCTGGTTCTTTGAAAGGATAAACAAGATTGACAAACCTTTAGCCAGGCTAACCAAGAAACAAAGAGAGAGGACCGAAGTAAACAAATCAGAAATGACAGAGGTGAAATAACAACAGACCCCACAGAAATACAAATGATTGTTAAAAAGTACTATGAACAATTCTACTCGAACCAACTAGACAAACTGAAGAAATGGACCTATTCCTAGGAAAATACAATCTTCCAAAACTCAATCAGGAAGAATCTAAAAATCTCAATAGGCCAATAACTATGGAAGAAATTGAGGCAGTCATCAAAAAGCTCCCAGAAAACAAAAGCCAGAGCCAGACGGCTTCACAGGGGAGTTTTACCAAATATTCAAGGAAGAACTAAAACCTATCCTCCTCAGACTATCCCAAAAAATCAAGAGGAAGGAACACTTCCAAGCTTATTCTATGAAGACAGCATCACCCTCATACCAAACCAGGTAAAAACAAAACGAAGAAAGAGAATTACAGGCCAATACCCCTCATGAACATAGGTGCCAAAATCCTCAACAAAATCTTAGCAAATGACATCCATCAGTACATCAGAATGATGACAAACCATGACCAAGTAGGATTTATCCCAGGGATGCAAGGGTGGTACAACATCCGCAAATCAATCAACGTGATACATCACACAAACAAATTGAGAGGGGAAAAAAAAACAAAAACACATGGTCATATCAATTGATGGAGAAAAACCATTTGACAAAATCCAACAACCATTTTTGTTAAAAACTCTCAGCAAGGTGGGAATAGAAGGGTCATTCCTCAACATAATAAAAGCCATATATGACAGGCCCACAGCCAACATCATACTCAATGGACAAAAACTAAAACCATTTCCCTTAAGAACAAGAAAAATACATGAATGCCCACTCTCAACACTCCTGTTAGATATAGTACTGGAAGTACTAGCCATTGCAATTAGACAAGAAGAAGAAATAAAAGGCATTCAAATTGGAAAAGAAGAAATAAAACTGCCCTTATTCGCAGATAACATGATATTGTACATAAAAAACCCAGAACACTCCATCAAAAAACTATTAGACTTGATAAATGAATTTGGCAATGTAGCAGGAAAGAAAATTAATGCCAAGAAAATCTATGGTATTTCTATACACCAATAGTGAACTTACAAAAAGAGAGACTAAAAAAACAATCCCATTTATCATCACACCAAAAAATTAAGATACTTAGGAATAAACTTAACTAAAGAGGTAAAAGACCTCTTCTCAGAAAACTATAGGACGTTGAAAAAAGAGATAGAGGAAGACATAAACAGATGGAGAAACACACCATGGTCATGGATTAGTAGAATCAACATCATTAAAATGTCCATACTGCCCAAAGCAATCTAAAAATTCAATGCACTTCCCATTAAAATACCAATGGCATATTTCGCAGATCTAGAACGTACTCTCCAAATATTCATCTGGATTAAAAAAAGGCCCCGAATAGCTGCAGCCATCCTGAGAAAGAAGAAAAAAGTACTAAAGGTGGGATCTCAATACCAGATATCAAGCTGTATTACAAAGCCACTGTTCTCAAAACTGCCTGGTACTGGCACAAGAACAGACATACAGATCAATGGAATAGAATAGAGAGCCCAGAAATCAACCCAAACCAATATGCTCAATTAATATTTGACAAAGGAGGCAAGAACATACACTGGAGTCAAGACAGTCTCTTCAATAAATGGTTTTGGGATAATTGGACAGATACATGCAAAAAATGAAACTAGACCACCAACTTACTCTAAACACAAAAATAAACTCAAAATGGATAAAGGACTTAAATGGAAGAAGAGAAACCATAAAAATACTAGAGGAATCCAAAGGCAACAAAATCTCAGACATATGCCGGAGCAATTTATTCACTGATACTGCTTCCAGGGTATTGGAAACTATAGAGAAAATAAACAAATGGGACTACATCAAAATAAAAAGCTTCTGCATAGCAAAAGAAACCATCAACAAAACAACAAGAAAGCCCACCGCATGGGAGAACATATTTGCCAATGTTATCAGCAGTAAGGGTTTAAGCTCCAACATTTATAAGGAACTCCTACAACCTAACAAAAGGAAGATAAACAATCCAATCAAAGAATGGGCTAAGGAACTAAATAGACACTTTCCAAAGAGGGCATTCAGAAAGCCAAGAGACATATGAAAACATGCTCAAAGTCACTAATCATCTGAGAGATGCAAATCAAAACAACAATGAGGTATCATCTCACACCTCTCAGAATGGCTATCATCAACAAATAAGCAAACGGCAAGTGCTGGAGAGGATGTGGAGAAAAAGGAACACTCGTGCACTGCTGGTGGGAATGCAGACTGGTGCAGCCAATATGGAAGACAGTATGGAGTTTCCTCAAAAAGTTAAAAATGGAACTCCCATTTGACCCAGTGATCCCACTTCCAGAAATATATCCCAAGAAACCAGAAACACCAATCAGAAAGGATATATGCACCCCTATGTTCATAGCAGCACAATTTAGCATGGCAAAGATGTGGAAACAGCCTAGGTGCCCATCCGCAGATGAATGGATTAGAAAACTGTGGTACATCTACACAATAAAATACTATGCTGCTGTGAAAAAGGAGGAATTCTTACCATTTGCAACAGCATCAATGGAACTGGAGAACATTGCGCTAAGTGAAATAAGCCAGTCAATGAAAGAAAAATACCACATGATCTAACTCATTTATGGATAATCAAGAACATTATAAACTGCTGAACAAAAATAGATACAGAGGCAGAGCAGCATAGAACAAACTGTCAAACTACAGCAGGAAGGCCAAGGAGGGTTGGAGGGGGGGGGGCAGAAGGGTGGCTAAGATATCAACCGAAGGACTTGTATGCATGCATATAAGCATATACAATGGACAAAAGCCACTGGGACATATGGGAGGCTGGGGAAATGTCAAGGGGCAGGGGGTAGGAGACATATGTAATACTCTTTGTAATACTTTAAGCAATAAAAAAACAACAACAGTGAAATAAAAAAGAAATTAAAAGCAAAAAAAGTCACCCCAAAAAAGTGAAGCAAAAACTAAAAGATAGGAAATAAAAAAGAGACAATACATAATAACAATGCAATAAAGTAGAAAAATGCAAGAAGGTAAAGAAGACGAGCAGGAGGCAGAGGCTGAGGAGAGGAGGAGGATGAGGGGGAGGAGAAAGAGAAGGAGGGGGAGGAAGAAGGAAGAAGAAGGTGGAGGAGGAAGAGGAGGAGGAGGGGAAGGAGGGAAGGAAAAAAGGAAGGAAGGAAGGAAGGAAGGAAGGAAGGAAGGAAGGAAGGAAGGAAGGAAGGGGAAAGGAGGAAGAAGAAGAAGGAGAAAAAAGAGGAGGAGGAGAAGGAGGAGGAGGAGGAGAAAGAGGAGGAGGAGGAAGAGGATAAAAACTCTCAGCAGGGTGGGAATAGAAGGATCATACCTCAACATAATAAAAGGCATATGTGACAAACCTACAGGCAACATCATACTCAATGGACAAAAACTAAAACCATTTCCCCTAAGAAAAGGAACAAGACAGGGATGCCCACTCTCACCATCCTTTTCGACATAGTACTGGGAGTATTATCCATTGCAATTAGACAAGAAGAAGAAATAAAAGACATCCAAAATGGAAAAGAGGAAGTAAAACTGTCCTTATTCACTGATGACATGATATTGTACATAAAAAACCCTAAAGACTCCATCAAAAAACTATTAGCCAGAAAAGGGGCCCCAGATTGCGAAAGGGCACAGGCCGGCTGATGGACCCACCCGAGTGCACTAATTTTTGTGCACCAGGCCTCTAGTTGTATAATATTTTGATCATGACTTTTATTTTTTCCTAATAGTCTTGTTTTTCATCAATGACCTTGAAAATAAAATGATCCTCTAGTAAGAATCATTCTACAAGCTCAACTCAGTGATGGGAGTGATGGAAACTAACATACTGAAAGGAGAAATTTGCCACCTTCCTTCCTGAAATCTAAAGAACAAGCTGTTATTACGGGAAGAAGGGAAAACACATATGCTGCCTGTATTCAGTGTTTCATTTGCAGTAAAATGAAATAAAGCATATTAAAGGGCAAAAAAATCCTGGTAAAATTGCCTGATTTGTTCTGATCTATATGCTATGTCGGGTCTTGAACATTCTCCAATCCTGTCTAGACGCTGTTCTTCTTCAAGGTGTTTTGCCCTATTTATTTGCATTTGTCTTCGCACTCTTAATCCTTCTTGTTTCCAGCACTCTGCTCTAGCTGTCATTTCTTCACATTTCCGTAGAAGTACTTTGAATTCTTCCTCCAGCTGAGCAGTATTATCTTCAGGGCTATGATTACTTGTTGAAGCTGCAAGAGGCTCCTCAGACTGCATGAATAAAAGAATAGAGTTTGGTTATGAAGATATGGACACCGGTCTGAAATTTTTTTTTTAATTTAAGTTCTTCATAGTTTAACCACACAAAATTCTGAAACAAATCCAATAGCAATAAAATGTTATCTGCACTGTTCTAGAGTCTTAAAATGTGGGACCTTGAGTTACTCAGAATCAAGGCCAAAGTGAAAATGACCAGGAATCCCAAAAATACATTTACTATCCTTGTCTTTGCCACATAACGTCTGCACTTGCTTTTACACTCTTTCTTTTCTATGACTTTTCCATGTCTCTCCTCCACAAAATGACTATACGTTGCCTCTTAGTAGAAAGTCCCATTCTTCTTTCCCCATCTTAACACCTCAGAATCTTTAAAAACATTTTAGGGATATCATATTGAAGTATTCAGGACTGATTCACCAAATGCCTCCAAAAATAGCACTTTCAAAATAGATTAATTAATGAATCTGATATATTTGGATTCTACTGCCATAAGTCTCTTACTGAACTACAAATTTTGGTGTTAATTTGAATTGCATTCCATGATGAGATGATTCCCTGGTTTACTGAGAAATCGCATCTCTCCCTGTAAAACTTTAGCAAGAGGAGCCTTGTATTTTTCAGAACCGATAAAATGGGGGAGGGGGCTTGATTCAACAGTGCTATCTTGAAATTCTTTGTTGCATCCCACAACATAAGGGAACAGACTAAACAAAAAAAACACCATCAAGAACAACAAACTTGCTGGAATGTCAATGATAACAACTTGGGAAGAACTACTTTCCTTTCGATACAATGTTTCTTTGGTAAGACAAGGTGAGAGATGCCGAGTTCTTGAAGCACATCTCCAGATTGTTTGGCACTTGTCCATGAAATAGGTGCTGGCCTTAGTGCTCGCTGGGTTGCGGTGAATAGGATATGGTGACTGTTGTGTGACCTCAATGTCTGGGTGCCATCTGACTTTGTCCCTAAGGGAGCTCACCCTGGGAACCCAGCCACCATGTTGTGAAGAACGAAGCAGCCCAGGCCACATGGTCAGTCCTCACACAGGAGTCCAGCTGACACTGCCCCAGTGAAGGTCCCAGCCAAAAGCCTTCTGCAACTGTCTAACCAGAGAGGGAACCAGCCTCAAGATGATTCCACTTCCCAGCTTCACGTCATACCAGCTGGTGGAAAGGAAATGAGGTGGCCTCACTGCAGATTTGTGAACAAAGTAAATGCTATTTTAAGATAGGAGGTTTGGAAATGGTTTATTAAACAGCAAGAAATAACTGGCACAGATACTGATAGAACAATGGAGTGCTGACACTAAGAAAGAAACACACACTCATGGGAATGCCTCTGAGCAGGAGGTAGGTGGAACCTGACATAATGTAGTGAAGCATGAAAATGAACACCAAGAGGGCCTCCAAGGAACACTGAGTGGAGCCCTCATGGCTCCTGAGGAGGCTCACAGCAAGGGCTTCTGGGCAAGTGCAAAAGTGACACTGAATCAAGATGAGAGAGATTCTCGCTAAGAAGCCACTGAAATTGAAATCAATGAGAAAGATAAGCTAAGAAAGACAATTAACAATAAAAGAACCTGGATTTATGGCTTTCAAGTACCCACTTCCCATTCACAGCTGCTCCTTCATGTCCATTTGTCAAATAATGCGGAAGTAAAGAAATGGCTTTCTGGGCTAACATCAAATCCAGCAAAACATGGTCTAAGGATGAAGCCATGACATATGAAAGACCTTAAGATCTCAGAAACATTAACGTGGTGCCTCAAATTCCGTCAAGGATTTTCAGAATGTAAGAATTTAAGGGCACTGCCCTACAACACCTCCAGGAAGCCCCAGGTGAAGAGCTTATCTGAAAACAATTTGTAAGGTGGCTTTTCTAATGCCATGAACCCCAATTAAATTCACAGGAAACTCAAAGCTCCTAAGAGAATTGTAGTAGCACAAACCCTGCCTGCTAGCACCTGAAGGGAGACCAACACAGTACACAATAAAAAGAGGCCTGTGGATTTCAGATGTTCTACAGGGAGGACGCAGGCTGAGACAAGAGCTGTAAGCACAGGTCATTTCTTATGAAAAGGACAGAGCAAAGGCTCAGAGGGCACAGCCAAGGTCCACAGAGAAGCATTCCATGGTTAGGAATAGGTTTTCCTTTCCTCCGTGAGGAAACAGACAACACTATGAAATCATTTTAAATCTCAGTGGAGAAACCAATGCAATGTCCTTTGGCACCATTTAAATACAAGGTCTCCTCTAGCTTACTTCAGGCTTGCTTGTATTTTATTCCACAATGTTTCTCCACAGAAAACAAACTGGCTGTAAAATTTTGAGATTTCATATTGAGACATTTATTTTTTTCTTTTAATATTTTTTAATCCTGGCCCAAGGATAGTATTCCATTGATTTGTTTTAGGGAGAGTGAAAGAGAGAAGGAAAGAAACATCAATAGCCAGGGAGGAGCCTGCAACCTGATCAAGGTATGTGTCCTTGATCAGAACCAAACCCCGTCTATCCACTGAACCAAACCAACTAGTGCTCAAATTGAGACATTTCTGAAGAGGAATGATGACAGTCCAGATTTTAATCTCCTCCTCCCCAGGCATTGAGTCTATGAAATATGAGTTAAACACAATGAAGAAAATGGCTAATTCAGCAGATCCTGTGACCAGGATTCTATGGAATGAAAGTGAAGTGGGAGGCATATGGTTAAAGGTTAAAGGTTTGAATGGAGAAAAAAGTAATGGGTATTATCCCATCATGTTACAGGGTCAGCAAAACATAAGCTGGCCACAGGTTTTATCAAGATTCAAAACATCTCCAAAAAACATTCCACTACACTGACTTTTTTCTTATTAAACAAGTGATAACATGCAAGATGACTGGGAAAGAGTACTCATAAAAATTGATTTGGTACTGGCATAAGGACAGACTTTCCCATCCATGAAGTAGAAGGGAGAATTCCAACATCACCCTCACCTTTATGGCCAAGTGCTTTTGTCAAGAGTGCCAAATTAAATCAGATATGAGGAGTCTTTTTAACAATTTGTACTGAGACAACTTAATATCCACATGCAAATGAATAAAATTCGACCTAACATCATACCACATATCAAAATTAACTCAAAATGCAAAAGCTATAACTATGAAATTCTTACAAGTAAACATATGTGTATATCTTCAAGACTGGATTTGAGTATTTTTTAGATGTGAAAGCAAAAAGACAAAAATCAATTAACTGAACTTCATCAAAATAAAAAGCTTCTGTGCTTTAAAAGACACCATCAGGAAAAAGAAAAGGTGAGCTACTGAATGGGAGAAATATTTGAAAATTCTTTGTCTAAGGGGTTTGTATCTCTAGAACTAAGACCTCTTAAAATGCAATAATATAAGACAATCCACACCCTCCCCAGCACTTTGCATTTGTTGATTTGTTGATGATAGCCCTTGTGACAGGTGTGAGATGATTCCTCATTGTTGTTTTGAATTGCATTTCTCAGATGATTAGTGGCTTTGAGCATGTAATAACATGTCTCTTGGCCTTCTGTGTGTCCTCTTTCTAAAAGTGTCTATTTAGGTCCTTTGCCCACATTTTGATTGGATTGTTTCTCTTCCTTTTGTTAAGTTGTGTGAGTTCCTTGTAACTTTTGGAGGTTAAACCCTTATCTGAAATAGGATTGCCGAATATGTTCTCCCCGGCAGGGGCTTTCTTGTTTTTTTGTTGATGGTTTCTTTTGCTGTACAGAAGCTTTTTATTTTGATGTAGTCCCCTTTGTTTATTTTCTCCTTAGTGTCCATTGTCCTAGGAGATGTATCGGTAAAGATATTACTACAACATATGTCTGATATTTTGCTGCCTATGGGTTCTTCTGAGATTTTAATGGTTTCCTGTCTTACATTTAAGTCCTTTAACCATTTTGAGTTTGTTTTTGTTTATTGTGTAAGCTGGTGATATAGTTTCATTTTTTGCATGTATCTGACCAAATGTTCCAGCACCATTTATTGAAGAGACTGCCTTGACTAAAAGGAACCCTCCTGCACTGCTGGTGGGAATGTAGACTGGTGCAGCCAATGTGGAAAACATTATGGAGTTTCCTCAAAAAGTTAAGATGGAACTCCTATTTACCCCAGGAATCCCACTTCTAGGAATATATCCCAATAAACCAGAAACACCAACCAGAAAGGATATATGCACTCCTATGTTCACAGCAGCACAATTTACAATAGCTAAGATTTAGAAACAGCCTAAGTGCTAATACGCAGATGAATGAATTGAAAATTGTGGTACATCTACACAATGGAAAACTACACTGCTATAAAAAAGAAGGAACTTTTACCATTTGCAGCAGCATGGATGCAACTGGAGAGCATTATGCTAAGTGAAACAAGCCAGTCCGAGAATGATGACTATGATATGGTATCACTCAGATGTACAGTATAATGATCAACGTAAACTGATGCACGAAAATATATCCAAAAACAACTGGCAGGGTGGTGGGGTTAGAGATCAACCAAAGGATTTGTATGCATGCATATTAGCACAACCAACTGACAAAGACACTGGGGCTGTGGAGGTGGGCCCTCGAGGGGGGTGAGTAGCCTGGGGTAGGAACAGTCAATCTGGCAAAAAGGAGACATATGTAATACTTAAAAAATTAAAAAAAGATAATCCAATTTAAAATGGGCAAAGAAATTGAGTAGACAGATATTCAAAGAAAATGTACAAATGTTTATTAGGCATGTGAAAAGATGGTCAACATCATTAGTCAATAGAAAATTGCAAATGAAAACCAACACTAAGATGCCACCTAATACCCACTGGGATGGCTACGGGATAGCCGAGGGCGGGGGTGAAAAAGGAGACATATGTAATACTCTTTGTAATACTTTAAGCAATAAAGAAAATATATATAAAAAAGAAAATTGCAAATCAAAACCAACACTGAGATGCCACTTCATACCCACTGGGATGACTACAATCAAAAGACAAGTAATGACACATTGACAAGAATGTGGAGAAACTGGAACCCTCACACACTGTCAATGAAAATGCAAAATGGTGCAGCATCCGTGGAAAACAGTCTGGAAATTTCCCGAAGGTTAAAGATATGCTCCAGCGATTCCATTTATAACTATATTCCAAGAGAATGAAAACATATGTGCACATAAAAACTTGGACATGAATGTTCATCGCAGTATTTTTAACAAACCAGAAGTGGAAATAACCCAAAGGTTAACAAATGATGAGTAAATTTAAAAAATGTAATCACTTCATACGATGAAATGTTGTTCAGCAATAAACAGAAATGAAGTATCGGTGATACATGCTACAAGACAGCAGCACCTTGACAACGTTCTGCTTCATAAAATAGCAGTCCTGAAGGAGCACTTATTGTTTCATTCCACTGATAAAAATGTGCAGAATAGACAACTCTAGGGAGATTGAGAGGGCAGTAGTGGTTCTCCAGGGCTAGGAAGAGTGAGGAAGTGGAAGTTGGCACAGGGTGGTTGCTAAAGGGCACAGGGCTACTTTTTAGGGGGATGAAAATGTCCTCAACGTGATTGTGATGATGACTGTGTAACTCTTTGAATACAGAAAAAGCGACTGAATTGTACACTTTAAATGAGTGACCTGCATGGTATGTTCATTATGTCTCAATCAAGCTGCTTCCAAAAACTTTGTGATTTGGTGCCGGTGCCAGGCTTTAAGACATGGAGAGTTAACAGTAGGCCCTTTTTACGGAAAAGTGATAAAGAAAAATGCTGTCTTTTTCCCTGATGACAAGTCTTTAAAATAAACGGAAACATCTATATTTCATTGTTCAAAACATTGAATGATATCTATTTCCCCAAATTAGGTATTTTGGGGTCCCCAAACTGATTTATAATTACCTCCTGTATTAACCTGCTAGTCTGCATTCCCATTCCTGTTAGACTTGGTCTTAAATCTCTGGGGAAACTGAGGTCTTCATTCAAATTCCTTTTTGGCATGTTTAAGGGTTCCTGAAATCTGCAGAAATGTACAAAAGAAAAGTGTCAAATTCTTTCAGAGTAAATATTTAATAATTATTTAGACAGATATTATGTTCCTTCATATAAAATACACAAATCTACAAATTATGATCCTCTTATTTGCCCCAATCTAAATTTCTTTGAAAACATACTACTAAATTATAATCTAATATGAATAAGATGAAAAACAAGTCATGACATGTGTGATATTGAGTTAATATAGTAACTGTATAGAGCTCTTATAAGAAAGTAATTATTAATATTCATTTTAATATGTTAATATAAAATATGAACCTGTTATCAAATATCAACTAAAAACCGGAGATAAGTATCTAAGGTGAAGCAGAAAAGCATAATGATTTGTGAATATTTTGGAAAGACACAAAATACCTTTTGGTACCTACTGACAGCAGTCTACAAGAAGGAAAGAAAAGTACCAACATCAACCAGATCATTCAAAGTAGAAGGAGAAGCAGGAAAGAAAACTCTTTGAAGTCTGAGTGGAAAGGGGAAATGGGGAATGAGAAGGGCTTTAGAAGAAGTGAAGTCAGAGAGATAACGTGTAACAGTCTCCTCAAGTCTGCTTTAAGAAGAGATGTTTGCTAGCACAAAGTTAACAAAATGAAAGGGCTATGAAATAAAGTAGAGCAAGACAGTTAAGTGAGAGGAAAAGCACTGATGATGAGAATCAGAGAACCAACTTAAGAATTCAGCCAATAAATTGAAAGGAAGCCATGTGGGGCTTACCAGGTATGGGAAAAATGCTGTTGTGTTTCTATGAGAGGTAAAAACAGGATTACCCAACTTCTTCTTTAGGTCATACGGACATTTTTGTATGTAAGGTATCTTTTATAACTAAACAAAGAGAGAGGAAGATAAGCCGAACCAAGATATTAGCCTATTTGAATGCTCAAGGGACCCACACTAGGAAAAGAAGATCAGCAGACAGAGAATATATTTTGCAGAAATAAACATTCAAGGTAGACTTGGAACTTGCAGGTGACAAGATATGCAAAAGGCATCCTCATTATGGTTTTAGAATCATTCAAGTGTAAGTATAATATCATAGCCCTCAAAACAGTTTCACATTGTACTGTGAGTTTCTGCAGACAATTTTTAAGTAGGATAATTTGTTTAATTATGAAAGTTACAGATAGGAAATAAACTTTTATTTTGGTTTTAATAAAGTAAGTGACCGATAAATCTTAATTCATGGTAGAAATGATCTGAGATATAATTTTACCTGGCCATTGATTTTTCTAGATCACTCTTTTGCTTCATTACTTCATGCAAGCTCTGTTGCAGAGACATGGTTAAATCAATGTATTTCTTGGATTCTTCCTTTTCATGCTGACACTTTGAAAAAAAATTAAAGAAAATTATTTGTGGGAATCTAGAGATTTGCCTTTCTTTCCTAAAAATGTGATTTCTCCTGGGTTCATGAATAATATGTGTGGACAAGTTTATGAAATGTAGTAGAGGGGTTTATAAACTAGATGCCAATCAGTACAGATTTTAAGAAAAATGACTTCTTACAGCAGCTTAAATTGACTTTACATTTCCACCAAATTCTTTCTGGAACTAAAATTGCCGAAATTTGTTCAAACAGAGGTTTTGAAATATGAAATAGTAAGTGCTAAAATACTTTTTAAGGCTACATTGACCTTTTAGTTTCAAAAGGTGCCCTAGATACATTTTCATCAATAGGTCAAGATATTCCAGGTTGTATTAAACCACATCTTACTAAGGTCATCTTTGAAAAATTTCCATGCAGTTCCCATTACCTTAAAATGATAATCTGACTTTGAATGAGATAAAGACTCTCATTCTCTGTAAGTTTTCTTCCATAGGTTTCAGTTTCTCCTTTTCTATTAAACACTTTTCTCTTTAAATAAAGCGTCTTCTCTATATCATATAGTAAACATAACTTTTACTTGATTTGTGTAGCTTTTTCTATCGTCCTATTGTTCCCTTCCATTAAACTCTAACATTTTTACTACAAGGTCTCATCTGCATATATTCATATTTTAACCACTCATTCTTTTCTTTTGTATGAGAATCATAATTTAAATCCTATAATTGCTATAAAACAATTTTGAGGATCATATTTTTTAGTCTTTCAATGCTTTACTTCTCAGCAGAAACTGATCACAATGAGCACATCCACCCTCTCCATCTGGTTCTCCGTCCACAGTGCATTTCTAAACAGTGACCATGATGTCCAGTCCTCGACGTTTTCAATTCCATTTTTATTTATCTTTATCTTTATTTTTGCTTGTTTTGAGAGATATGAAGTGGTAGCATGGTTATTTGGCTATTTTTCTTCACCTGTTGAAAGCCATGGACTAGAACAGCACTGCAGTTGAGGATAAGAAGTAACAAGTTTAAGATACTCCATACCTTGTTTTATATCTGATGGTCTTTGAATATTTAAGGTAATAACTAAAATCTGATGTTTTCAATATTTAAGTTAAAGATATGGCTAGAGATTATATACTTGTCATATGAACATGAGTATATAATCAATACAACAGAAATTATGAGGACTTTCTAAAAGACAGGAAGATAATAGCATCAACCTAAGAATCCCTAAAATGCAGAAAGCTGATAAGATCAAAACTGATAATATCAAATTCAGACAGATGTAGAAGAGGAATACTACACAAAAAGGAATTAGGGGGGCTCCAGTATAGCAGCAGATACAGACAGTGTTAATCTAAGACGATCCTTTTTAACCTTTTATTATAGAGATTATCTAACCAGAAGCAGAAGAAGATAGAATATTGTATTGATCCTCCATCATTTGTCATCCAGGTTCACAATTTTCTCTTTTTTTTTCCTATATCACTTCTCTCTTTTTGTTCTTTCCATCCACATGTATCCCTTCTATGGTCTCTTCCATTGCCACACAATCCCTCACATTACAGAAATTACCACAGTGTTGTCAATATTCATGTGTTTTCTCTATCATTTTTTTTCTTTTTCACTCCACCCCTACACCACACCCCAACAGCATCAACACTACCAACAGACAAGTACCATATGATTTCACTCAGATGTGGCATTTAATGAGCAACCAAGAAAAATAGACACAGAATTATAGAGATCAGTCTATTTCTTTTTAAAAATCCTATCAGAGATCCATAAACCTCAGCAGGTCAAACCAGGATCCCTAATCAATATTTCAGCCTTGACCCCTGTACTAAGGTCACCTGTACTTTATATTTCTTTCTCCCTTCTTGCTCCCATAGACAATATCCTCAGCCACATACTGAAAAGCCATGAGCAATACGGATCACCTTTGTAGATAGCTGATCTGGTACATTTTATGTTGGTTCTTATTGGTGCAACTTTGAGTGTATGACTGTTATGTTCTTAATTTGGGGGCGCCTTTACCCTTAGGATGTTGACCAACATTCTGTGTCTTGTTTTCTCTTATAATGCAAATGTTTTTTACAAGCAAATAGATTGTCAATTATTGGCCTTTAAAAAATAATAATAGTTTCCTAACCCATAGAGACCTGACCTATGGAAGTCTCTTGAACTTCTTTTCACTGGCTTACTCAACTATATTCTTTGAAGTCTTGAAATATCTAGAGCTATCTTCTTGCTAATTTTGACTCCTCACCTCATCCTTGTGTTGTTCAAATATATGGGTTTGAATCCCAAGACCACCAGTGATATAAAAGCATTTAATTGTATCCTAACAATAGTTAAGCTGAAATATTTTCAATGTACACAAAGACAGGCACCCTCATATCAAATAATAGCCTCCACAGACTAATTATACTCCGAAAGACAAGATTCTCCTTCATGAAGAAAATCAAAACCATGCGAAATTAGGGGCTAAATTATTCTCACAGACTAGATGACAAGTGCTGGAAAAAAATGAGTTCAGTGAGAGTTCAAACATTGAATGGAAAAGGAGAGGTTGGGAGCCAGGTCTGAATAGATGAAGCGTTAGGCCAGGGTACAGAAACTGAAAAGACAGCATAGACAGCAAGAGTAAAGGTGGAGAGTTGCTGAAATCTGCCCAGTTATCTGCCAAGGTTAAAATCCAATGGACAGGATAGGAAAACCTATGTTCACACAATGACTTGTGCACTCATGATCATAGTACAATTATTAATAGCCAAAACGTGAAAGCAATACAAAGATTCCTCAACTGATGAATGGATAAATGGTTGAGCAGCAAAATGAAATATAGTTCAGCAATAAAAATAAATGAATAAAATATTTATATCTGTTATAATGTGAATGAACCTTTAAAATGTGACATCAAATGAAAAAAGCCAATCACAAAGAACTGCAATTTGTGTGATTACATATATATGTATGTATGTATGTATATTATTCAGAATAAGCAAATCAATGGAGACAGAAATTAGGTTGATTGCTGCCCGGTGCAGGGCAAGACGATAAGCTGGTAGCAACTGCTAAGTGGTGTATAGTTGGTGTTTGGAGTGATAAACATATTCTATAATTGATTGAGGTGAAAGATGCACAAATCTATGTTTTAAAATATTAAATCGTACAATTGAAATTTGCAAATTATATGTGGCTATCTGAATTGTATCGATACAGTTTTTTTAAAATATCATTAGGAGCACTAGATTTAATGTGCTCAATTGTCTGTTGTGGTTATACATATTACAATGATCTGAATATTTCCATGCTTTCATTTCTAAGTGAGTGAGAATGAAGGCTATGTCTACTTCAATTGGTTACTATAATGACCTTCCTGTACGGCTTATTCTGAAATCTATGGAATATGGGTTCACCAAAGTGAAGATAAGACATAAAACAATTTTCTGGAACATTAAATTTAACACTAATTTCTTATTTGATCTGGCTGCCTCATCATGATAATGGAAATATCACTGAAAATACTGTGTTGTAAGGGAAGGAAAGCCTTTTGCCCACTATGAAGAATGATGCATAACTGTCAAAATTCCTAAGGGCAGATATAATAAGAAAAAACATAAATTATAAATGGCAGAATAAAAGCCAGGGTTTAAGAAATAAGTGCACTATAAAGATAATAAATTGTAATAAATTAATCACAATGAAAATACAAAAGAAAGCTGACCATGAAAAGTCATATCCTGAAACACTTTATACTATTTAACCAGCTATAGAGTAATGATGACATGTTCAATTTCATACATACTTGACTTCTGCTTTCATCTAATTCCTTCTGCAACTCTTGTATTTTATACTGTGAACGCAAATGACGATGTGATTCAATCTTCAGTGAAGCATCCGTCATAAATAGTCTTCTTTGGGAATCAGCTAGTTCTCCTTGATGTTGTCTCAGTGTTCTTTGGGTACAATCCAGTTCTCCTTGAAGTTGTCTCAGTTTTCTTTGGGTATCAGCCAGTTCTCCTTGAAGTCTTCTCACGACTGCCTAGTAAGTAAGATATTTCTCTTACTGATTTTATGAATCACATCATTATTAAATGCTGTTAATGATAGATAAATCCACATGCGGGATTGGGCAAAAGAAGGTTTACAGTTGTGAGTAGGTTACTTACTACTTATAATATTACTCCCCATACTACACAACTAGAAAGCTACTTTTGGCCCACACTGGATATATTTTGTTAGAGTCATATACTATTAACATAAAATGTAACTTTAAAAGTATCATTACCAGACTCAATTCACCTTCTTTTCCTCATATGGACATGCACCTGTTTGCTTACTCAGGTAAAAGTCACAGAAAATGTAATCCTCCTGCCTAATCAGTATTAGGTACTTAGACAGCTGACTCAGCCACACTCTCAATCCCTCCTCCTCCCCTCATGAATCTCAACGCTTTACAATCTACTGACATCACAAAGAAAAATGGGTATGTAAGTGGATCAAGTGGTAGTGAATTCACTATTATGAAACATTTTCTCTTTTTATTTCTTTTTTTAACCATAGGTTTCAATTAATGTCAGAGCTCCTGGAACATTCAATCCACTGCTCAAATCCTTCCAATAGGTTCCTATCTTCAAAGAAAAGTGAAGTCATTCCGAGGGTCTTCAAGGTCTTAGGTAACCTGGCCTTGACCTCCCTCCCTGCTACACATAAATCCCTCCACCCCTCAGTAGACTGAAATAGAGATCCAATGTCAAATTAGTAAATCACGGAGAGCTACAATGCTTTCTGTCTTGAAAAAACAGCACAAAATGATTGTAATTAGGCCTTAACATGAGAAATATGAACAAATTATTTGTAAAAATATTCAAATAAAATTGTAAATAGTATTTGAAAGTCTAAATCAGGTATACATTTGCTAAAACTCACCAAATTTATCCCAAATTATGATTGAATGAAAATTAGATGCCTTTAAAAGATCAAGAGGTCACATGAACATATTATTGAGACTACATATTTCCAAATTTCATTTAAATTGGCATGAATAAAACTAACACTATATCAACCTAAATGTACAAGGAGGCAGGAGAGGAAAGGTACTATGACATACAACATCTACACTTCAGTTCATGTGGGAAATCTGAACTTGATTGTCAAAAAAACCTACTTAATTAAATCTTAATTTGAAAATACTAGTTTGAGGCAAGAACATTTCCATTTATCTGCTTCCTAACAATATTAAAATTCGATGACAGAAAGACTAAAATTATTATTCTATCACTATAAGACTTAAGTATTATCAATCTATATCTATTACCAATCTGGAACTTAACCTCTTAAAATTTCATGGGCAGCACAATGTCTCTACTTAACAAAGTACTTCTCAGGTCTAATGTTCATTTGATGGATACAATGTCTACTTCTAAGATGATAGAACAAACAGCTTTATAATCTATACATTTTTAATATTCACCTGGATTCAACATTTAGCCATCCTCAAATATTGCTATGAATTTTCTTTGAGGAAATTTGAAAACATTTATCTGTCTGGATACTTACATCTCTTTCTGCTTTATCATTTTCATAGTGAAGTCTGCCTTCTTTTAAAAGATGGCATTCATTGATTAATTCCTTACATGTTTCATTCAGCATAAGACCTTGCTTTTCACTGTTGGCTTGCAATATTTTTATGGTATCCACAAACTGATCTTGGGTTCTAATGACTGTCTTTCTTTTCTTCTCAGATTTGTTGTGAGCCAGATCCAGATGCTGTTGAAGCAACTTATTTTCACTCTGCAGGTGAGATAGCCTCTCCTGTAAAGATTCCTGCTTTCCAATGTCTGCATTCACTTTCCCTTGCTCCTTTTGACACACATTTTCAGTTTCCCCTTTTTGACACTGCGTTTGGCTTTGGTCTCTTTCTCCGTCTTTTAAAACTAATGCCCTTTCTCTGAGAGCATCTCTTGTGTGATGCAACTCAATTTCTAGGCGATTGTATTTGCTTTCAAGTATAGAAAAATTTTGAGAAAGAATCTCAAAGTCATATTTTAGATTAGACATATCGGATTTATTTTTGTCCTGGGAACAAATCCATTCTTCTTTTTCTTTCTTGAAATCAACTTGTAGATCTCCTTTTAAAGTCTGACAATGCTCATGATCCTGTACAACAGTAGCCCGTTTAGACCTGTGTGATTCACCTTCTGCTTCCAGTCTTCCTCTGTTTTGTCGTTCATCCTCCAGTTTAGAGCTTAGCATTGTAAGATCAGCTCTCAGACCTTCAAGCTCTGCTTTGTTTTGAAATAGTGTTTCTGTTATTGTCTTTTCAAAATGGTCAATCTTTTCTTTGACAATCACAATGTCCAAAAAATCTTTTTTTTCCACCATTTCTGGGTTCTGATTTTTCACTGTGTCTAGTTCCAGTGTTAGCGTGGCAATTTTATTCTTCAACATGCGATTTTCACATAACAGACGTTTTTCTTTTTCATCACTATCAGAAACCTAAGTACAACAAAGGAGACTTTAGCTAACTCATTGACATGATATTTCATGATAGCCTCTGAAATGAAAGAAACCTTTATGTTTACAATAAAAAGTTTCCAATAGGCGGATATCCCACATAAAAAAAATATAGAATTGCACCAAACCTCTAACTTTATACAAGCCTACCTCCTCCAAAGTTCAAAAAATTAATATAAGTTGATGGATTTTTTTAAATGAAAAGCAAACCACAAGGTACTTTCTAAGAAATCTCAGAATTGGAAAGGGCTTTTTCTGAATCACTACCAACCCAGAATACATTAAGTAAAAGATTAATAACTCTAACTACACTTAAAAATTGAGCTTATAAACAGAACATACAGCTACCCCACAGTGAGAGTATTAACCATGCATATACTAGGAGAAACTAAGTTTCCTATAAAAGATCTTTCAAAGATTATCTCATAGATAGTCTACTGCTTTAGTACTTTCAGTCATAAAAACTACCTCTACTAATAACTGATCATCTAGGCATTGCCCTAAGCTCTTCTACATCCATCAATGGACCCTTTAGTTCACACAATCTGGAATGGAGAAGTTACAAAGATAAGCAACTTCTGGATTTTCCCCAGGTCTCCAGACTCAAAAATTGTTGCTCTTATGAGCGCTTTCTATCCCCTTTGGTTTGCAAAGGTATTTAGTCAGAATTCCATCTTGTAATATATTGGCATTCTGTTCTTGAGAAAGTCGCCTCTGAGTGCAATTTTGTTCTCCAACAACCTAGGGACATATTTCATTTAGTTTGTGAGCTCATACCTTTAACAACAAGTTCACAGCTTAGGAACAGCTCCTTAAAAAACTGTTAAACCCAAGTAGCCTTTTTAAGCATAAGGATCTTTCATCTTCATGAAAAACTCAAATTTTAACTTAAGTGATAGCTAAATTTGTCATAGGGCAAAAATGCAGTATGGTGAAAGAAAATTTATTTATGAACATTTGAGTAATTCCATCACAGTGTCAAGGCAATTTATCCTGTATGTTAACATTTTTTAAAGCCAAAATTAACATTGATGTGAATGGTTAAACTCAATTTATTGTCCCCTTCTTCATTTAGAAAACATATACAGAGTATATACTACCTGCCAAGGATAGTAATAAATTAATAATTTTAGTCCTAAATGTCACAGTTCCTGTTTTGAATGAGATAACATTTTGGGCTTGTTTAAAATGTCTTAATGTACACTAAATTAAAAAGATACAATTATTGATAAAATACTGTTAGATTTAAGAAATTTTTACCAAAGATAAATTTACTGTATTCCTTCTTACAGTCTTCAATGGCATCACTTGTGTTCCAGTGGTGTTTGCAACTTTGGGGTTCATTTCAACATTTTTAATAGATTGCCTTTCTTTTTTCCTTGACTGCCCTGTATTCTTCTTATTTAACAGATCAGCTTTTTGTCTCTTCTCTTTTTCTTCTTGTAAGGTTAATCTGGAGTTAAACACAATCAAAGCTGTGATCAACATAAAATGTACTGTTATATTTATATGATATCTTATGTAAACCTCATGGCAACCACAAAACAAAAATCTCCAGCAGATTCACAAAAGATAAAGAGCAGGAACGCAAAGCCCACTACAGAAATCTTCAATTCAAAAATGAAGGCAGCAAGAGTGAAAGATAGTAACAATGGAACTACAAAACAGCCAGAGAACAAGATAGCATCAGTAATCCTTTACCTGTCAAAAATTTCTTTCTAAATGGATTGAATTCTCCAATCAAAAGGCATGGAATGACTAGGGGTAGAGAACACACAAAATGGCAGGCAGACTATGTGTTGTAGAAATATGCACCTGAAACCTGTAGTCTTTTGATATTCAGAGTCACCTCAATAAATTCAGTGAAAAGGAAAAGAGGCATACAGTGTTTGATGGATTAAGTAATAAGACCCCACTACTTGTTGCCTTCAAGAGACCCCAATCATTTTCTTAACTTTAAAAAAAAAAAAATCCTCACCAGAGGATGTGCTCAACGATTTTAGAGAGAGGGGAATGGATAGAGATACAGACAGACAGACAGAGAAACATCAATGTGAGAGAGAACATCAATTGGTTTCCTCTCCTACGTACCCAGAGCAGAGATGGAATCCACAATCTAGGTATATGCCTTAACTTGGAATCAAACCTACAACCTTTTGGTATATGGGAGGTTGCTCCAACCAAGAAAGCCGCACTAGCCAATATTCAATGCCGGAAGCCGGTCCATCCTTGCTGCTTGACACAGTCGCTGCAGGATAGAAACATCTGCACAGCATATGTTTCAAGGGACCTGGTGTATATAGCATACTGTTCTTAATATGTTTGCTCCCCTTAGCGCTGTGTATTTTAACTAAGGTCACCTCTCCTAGAAAGGTTGTTTCCCCAGGTAGGGATTTTTCCCTGAAGTTAGGGAGGGATGAAACTCCTTAACTAAGTGCCAGGCGGGTAGTTAATCACTTTAACTACAAACAATCATGCTTAAGCTACATAATCTTTACTCCCTGGAATGGAGATAAGAAATGCCCTAACCTTTGTAATAGAAATTGACAGGATTAAAATCAACTGGTATAAATACAGATGTAACAAGACAATAAACAGAAGAACCTCTCTGGAGATCCAGACCAGAACTTGGCTGGAGATCCTGGCTGGAGATCCTGGCTAGGCTGCTGATCAACTGAACACTGTCTCTGTGTCCTTCCTTCTTCGCTGACTCCGTGTACGCATTTGGGAACCCCTGGACCTGCTGGGGTTGGACCCCGGCAATTCAAGTCCTTATTAAAGACTCAAAGCGGAGAGAGAGAAAAGATACCCCTTGCAAGGGCAAACCAAAGAGACCATTCGTAGATATCCTTCTATTAGACAAAACAGAATTTAAGCCACAAATTGTAACAAGGCACAAGCAAGGTCTTCATATAACGGTAAGGGGATCACTTCATAAAGAAGATATAACAGTTGTAAATAGGTATGCACCCAACATTTGTTCCCCTAAAATATTAAACAAATTTTAACAGAACTAAAGGTTTAAATATCCAACAACACAATAATAGCAGGGAGCATCAATACCCCACTTTCAGCAATGATTTGATCATCTAGACACAATATCAACAAGGATATGTTAAACTTGAACTAAACATCAGAACAAATGGATTTAATGGACATTTAGAGAGCAGTCATACATTTTTTTTGACAAATAGTGGAATACTTTTTATTTATTTTTTAATTCATTAAGTTATTACATATGTGTCCTTATCCCTACATTGCCCCCCATCCCCCCTCTCATGCCCCTACACCCCTGTTGTCTGTGTCCATTGTTTAGACCTATATCTAGCATATAATCCTTTGGTTGATCTCTCCCCCTTACCCCCACCCTCCCCTACATTCCCTCTGAGGTTTGACAGTCTGATTGATGCTTCTCTGTCTCTGGATCTGTTTTTGTTCATCAGTTTATGTTGTGCATTATATTCCACAAATGAGTGAGATTACGTGATAGTTATCTTTCTCTGACTGGCTTATTTCACTTAGCATAATCATACATTTTTTACACCACCTCAAAGAGATAGCTATACTCCCATGTATACGGCAGCCTTATTCACAATAGCCAAGATATATGAACTAAGTGTTCACCAATACATGAACAGATAACAAGATGTAGTATGTATGTATGCATATATGTATGTAGGTATGTGTATATTATGTATATAATCATCTGTGTCTATGTATACACAGATACATACATACATACAAACATACATACTTAGACAATGGAATTTTCTCTGGCATCAGAAAGAAATAGAATGATAGAGACTGGCTATAGTTATAAGAAATATTAATCATGCTCTATTAACCATGATTATTTTGTTCTGATTAAAGAAAGCATGTTCTGATCTGGCTGGGTGCTCTCCCCACCCCTCTGGGACCTGGGAGTTTACCTGGAAATGTGGCCCATCCTCCTTAACTGCCTAATATCATGGAAAGATTAATTACCTTGTTGGAGCAACGATGGAGTCGCAGTGGTGCCCACACTTTGCAACCCCTCAGCTTGCATTGCCTGTGATCTGTAAACAATGTACCCATCTATTTCCTTTTGCCTATTTTTCCATGCCTATAAGACCCATTTTTGTTACTTTTACATAACCATTCTTATTTCATTTGCCTACTTCCCCATGTAATCTTTATCATTCTACCCCATCCAGGCAGCTGGTTTATTGGGGTGAGGGGTGGATGGTGTGCAGAGCAAATATTTTTCGATGACCTGTTGCTCCCCCATACTGCCAGCATTGTTGGAATCAATGCTCATATATGAATCAAACCTGCCTCTGCTTAATTGGCTCAAGTAGTGACAGGCAGACTGGACTTACTTGTCAGGTTTCACTACCAATCGTGCCCACATAGGTGAACCTAGAGAGCATTAGACTAGCAAACCTAAGTCAGACAAAGACAAATACTGCATGATCTCTCTTGCATGTGGAATCTAAAGTACCTAAACTCACAAAATCAGAGAGTACAGTGGTGGTAGCCAGAGGCTGAGGGTGTGGGTAAAGGGGAGGGGATGTCGGTCAAAGGTACAAAATTCAGTTATAAGACGATCACATGTGGGGGTCTGATGTACGGCATGGTGATTATAGTTAACAATACTGTATTAAGTGCTTGAAGGTTGCTAAGCGAGTAGATCTAAATGTTCTCATCACAAAAAAAGAATTGGTAATTATGTGTTGTAATGGAAATGTGAACAAACACTCCTGTGCTGATCACCTACCAACATAAAAGTGTATCAAACGAACACGCTATTTACCTTCAAAATATGCAATGTTACATGTCAATGATGACTCAATTAAGTTCAGGGAAAAATAGAAATTTGAAATTTGAAAAAGTAAAATATCCACATGGCAAGCTACAGTAATAAAAGAGAAATATGTAAATTCGTTTTCACTCTGCCACGTCCACTCACCAATCAGGATGAGTATGCAAATTAACCCAACAAAGATGGCGGGTTAATTTGCATATGCAAGCGCAGAGCGAAAACTGAAGGCTCTGGACCAAGTGAAGTTTGAAGACAACTGAAGACTGAAGACTGAAGAGGCTTGGATTCTCCGCTGTGGCTGGATTGGAGAAGCCTAGCCTCGAGGCTTGGCTTCTCTGCTGCAGCCAGACCAAAGGCCTGGGTCCCGGGTGCTAGGGGAAAACCAGTGCTGGCAGTCAGGGAAAGGAAGGCCTATTGTGTGAATCTTCGTGAAACGGGCCTCTAGTATATATATATATATGGGAGCATTAATATATGTAGAGATATATCTAGAAAATGGCAGCAAAACAATGACTTATGATTTTCTTACAAAGTAAAATGTTTGGTAACTTTTGTATACTCTTGCCTAGTTTCCAGTCCTATATAATCAAAGCCTAATATGCAAATTGACGGAATGAGAGAATAACTGGTTGCTATGATGCACAGTGACCACCATTAGGCTGATGCTCAATGCCGGAGCTGCCCCCTGGTGGTCAGTGCCTTCCCACAGGGATAACATTGCTCAGTCAGTAGCCAGGCTCACAGCTGGTGTGCAGAGAGGCGGTGGCTGGAGCCTCTCCAGCCTGTGCAGCAGTGCTAAGGAGCAGAGAGCCAAGCAGTAAGGAGCAGCTAGCATGTGGGCAGTAAGGAGCTAGGAGTCCCAGACTGTGAGAAGGTGCAAGCCAGCCTGAGGGAAACCCACCCCCTGCCCCAGTGCATGAATTTCATACACTAGGCCTCTAGTATTATATACATAATGACCTACTGTATGTTTTATATACATAATAACATCTAATAAATACCCTTAGACTGTGTATGTGTGTGTTTATACTAGTTATGTTTGTATGAAAGATCTAGTTCTGGAAGTGAAGTTATTGTGATAAAGGAATGACATACATGACATTTTGAAAAAACCTCAATTGCCCTTTAAAAAGATGTGCTAATTTCATCTACCAATAGTGCATGAGGATGCCTTTTCCTCCAATGGGAAAATTCTGGTTTTATTTGTTAAATACAATAATTAGTTATTATAAGTTAAAAAAATGGTATCTCATTTTTTGTTGATGAGCATTTTCTAATTAGAAAGCAAGGTTCACTCTACTATAAATTCAAAATTTGTTAATCATGAATATTAACTCAACTTGGAATTTGTTTTATAGGAAAAGAATAATTACCTACTGTTAAATACTGCTATAGGCTTACCTATCAGAATCTTCATTCTCCACAGTAGGAAACTGGAGCTTATCACTTTGTTCACTGTTGCTTTTCTGTCTCACTCCAACACTGTCAGTGTCATCATTAGCCCCATCCCACATGTTTCCTGACTCTTCCCTCTTACTATTTTTCTGCTCCTTCTTTTCTTCAACCTTTGATGAAAGTTTGATAATGACAATATTGTTATTACCTTATTCATTAAGAAGACTGTGTGTCCATTACCTTCCTCATGTGGCTTTATGATTTAGTTTTGCTATTACCTTATTCATGAAAAAGACTGTGTTTTCATTAATTTCATGCTTTGACTGCTGGGTATCAGTTTGTTGACTGTTGCTTTGATGTCTCAATCCATTTTTGTCAATGTGATCATCAGCACCTTCATATATGTTTCCTGATACTTCCTTTATACTGCTTCTCTGCTTATTTTCTCCTTCAACCTTTGATGCATGTTTGATATTAAAGATATTGTTATTACCTTATTCATCAAAAGATTCTGTTTTCATTAATTTCATGATATTAATGAAACTGCTATGACTCAAATCAGGGAAAATATTTTGAGTGTTTTATTTGATCATAAAAGGTCATTGAAATTGCTCTAAATACTGCTTTGTGTCTGTTTCTGTATAGAAGCCAAATTTTTCAAGACTTCTAAGAGTGATTTCTTAATTTTGTGCTCCTATCCACACAAAATCCACCCTTTGCTACCTAATATTCCCCATACTTACCCCATCCTATTTATCTCACAGAAACAATAAAATAAATGACAAAAAATCAAATATGCTTCTTTTGTCTTTCCCACCTGTAACTTGCATTACACAGATTTAGAGCATGTGACATTGTGCCTCAGTAACAAATAGGAAGCTTTCCTCTTTCTTCACGAAGCTATTGTTTCCTATATTGCCTTTTACATTTTCCAAGATCTTTAAAGATATCAAAAAAGTGTGGCATTTATCAAATGGATTAGCCAAAGTTTATTACAATATAGGAGCATTGTGAGGCCAAGGAATTGTTACTTAAAGTACAACTTGAGAAAGTGTGTAATGCCCCCCCTAATGTCACACTGCCAAGTCTTCGTCTTTAGGGCCTGATGAATTCTGCTGGCCTTACAGTAATGACTCTCTGAGGTGGCCCCCAACCATAAGGTCCATGGGTACCCAGTGCGTGATAGCTGCTATTTGCATAGCCTGTGACTTTTGCTGAGAGGCCTCACAGCCAGAAATGAAGCTGAGTTGAATATGTATCAACATGGGAAGCACCATTCACACCTACCTGATGGCTCACTTACCTCATGGGACTCACATACCAATGGGAGCTCTTTCAGTGATTGACCCCTACAGAAAGCTAGTTGGCAGAGGTGGATCTCAGAGAGATTTAGGCTTTGTTCTTAGCTTCCTCCAGGGCTTGGTGCTGGTGGAAGGAGGCATTGCTGTGCAGCTTGGCCCCTCGCTGGTGCACCGAGGCCTAGCGGAGGCAGTCACAAACACTGCATCTCTTTGTAGCTCCACACAGGTCACCCAGAGGAAGTCACAAGCAGAGACTGACATTGACTTACAACACAGAACACTAGCAAGAGGCTCCAGTGGGGAGCTACAGAACATGAATCAATTACTCCACAATCACACACCCAAATGAAGATCTCAACAGGCACCACAACATACTGGCGTGTATTAATTGACATGGGGCCAGGCTTCACATAGCATCTCATACACTGTGGTCAGCCAGCATGAGCATCATCCCCATCCACAAATAGGCAAGCATTAAGACTCTACAAAGGAGGGCTCACATAACACACACAAGTGACATTCCTGGAGTACCCAGCTCAGGTGGTCAGAAAGAATGATGCCAATGAGCCTGACAAGACACCTAACACATAAGTCCATTTTACTAGGACTGGGAGACATAGAATGTCAATCCAATTCATAGAAACAACTACAAAGTGGTAGCTTAAATGGGGAGAAGAAGAACGCCGCCCCAATTGAAAACACACACAAAATCAAAACAAAACAAAATGAAACAATACAGGATATATCCCCAAAAAGAAAGAGCTAAATGAAATGCTGTGACCCTTTAAAAGAGTTCCTCATGTTGTGGTGACCCCCAAACATAAAATTATTTTCATTGCTACTTCATAACTGTAATTTTGCTACTGTGATAAATTGTAATGTAAATATCTGACATGCAGGATGTATTTTCATGGTTACAAATTCAACATAATTAAAGCATAGTGATTAATCACAAAAACAATATGTAATCATATATGTGTTTTCTGATGGTCTTAGGCGACCCCTGTGAAAGGGTCCTTCGACCCCCAAAGCAGTCGCAACCCACAGGTTGGTGACCCACAGGTAGAGAACCGATGGCCTAGAGGCTTTTTCAGTCATGGGATGGCCCCGAGAGATAAAAACAGATAATGGAACTACCTATACTGACTAGCTTCTCCTTTCAGCAGTTTCGCAAGCAGTACCAAATAATACATAAAACAGGAATTCCCTATAATCCTCAGGGACAGACAATTGTAGAAAGAGCTAATCAAACCTTAAAGACTCAGTTACAAAAACAGAAAGGGGGAGAGGGGTATTATCCTACTTCACAGAATCAGTTAAATCATGCCCTTTACACTTTAAGTTTTGACAATAAGTGTCACACAGCAGCCGAGAGGAGGCATCAACCTCCTGGTCCCGTGACATCTGCCGGTATGGCACGATGGAAGGATTTACGAACAGGGCAGTGGAGAGGGCCAGATCCAGTAATGATGTGGAGAAGAGGCCATGTTTGTATCTTTCCAGAAGGTGCTTCTAACCCCATCTGGGTGCCAGAGCCAGCGGTGTGTCACGACCATGGATCCAGGGAGAACAGCTCACCCCGCCATTCCAGAAGCTGAAGATCACACATCCGGTGATGATGGCAGCTCAGCCACCGGCCCCGAAGAAGGAGAAAAGCAGAAGGCAGCTGGCCAAGGCCACCTGAGGAGCTAGTGTCCCCACATGGGGTCAACTGAAGAGGCTGACCACCGATGCTCAGCAAGTGGTGAATGAACAGTGGGTTCAGGTAACCCCCTCCAACCTTTTTGTTGCTATGCTGGCGCTTGTCAGCTGTCAGGTAGGTATGGCTGCAGCAGAAACGTACTGGACTTATGTTCCAGACCCCGGTATGGTCAATCCAGCCACCTGTACCAGAGAATCAGTGCCAGTGTTTACCTACAACACTAATCCGGTCCGGGGTATCTCCGACAAGCCTATAACTCCTTCTTCCCAAGGTGATTGTACTTATAATGGTTTTAGTGGGGAGCTCCCCATTTGTTTATCTAAAAGGGGGACTTCAGGATGTTTGCAGCTTGGCCAAGAAAATAAGACATCCTCTGGAGGCGCAAACATTGGGATATGGGAAAACATATTCAGACAGTTACTAAACTAGGATTTCCTAAGGCCACCCGATGGCTGTCTGATAAGCATCCCCTGCCCCCTTCCTGCCCTAATAGCACCACTACTGAGTTGGGAGCATGTCCTCAATGGCAGGATTATGCCAATCCTATACCACTGAGACATACTATTTCTGGCTCTGACTTCTATGTATTGGGTTGGTCCCACAAGCTTGATGCTAAATATCCCCATTATGAGCCTATGTTACCAGGAGGTTTTGTAAGTAATGCCCTGACCATGAAAACAGGAAATTTACAGAAAGATCCACGGCTTTTAGCTGCTGCCCTTGACTTTCTTAATTTTACTGGCTCTTTCTTAGCTAATATTAAAGGAGCTGTTCATCGAGCCCTTGCTATGGCTATGAGCTTGTGCCCAGCCCCCATATGTATTGGTAACTGGAAATGTGAACATCAACAGATTGGACACCCATTATGCTGTCCAATGCCATCACTGTAACCTTACCAGCTGCGTTTCTAGGCATAACCTGAATGAATATATATAAATTTTAAAGCAGACTTCTTTTTTATGCTTCCTACAAATATAACAGAAAAAATGGTATCATGATGCGGGCCTTCAGGCATTGCAGGAATTACACAATTGTCCCGGGAAAAGCGTGCTTTGGAACTTATTATTTTTGGTATTCTTAAACTAGTTACTGTTATTGCATGTGCTATAACTTCTTCTCTTGCATTGACCCAAAGCATCCAGAATGCGAAGCTTGTCAATGAATTGGCTCAGAACACCTCAATCACATTTCATGATCAAGAAGATATAGACAAAAGGCTAGAACAAAGCTAAATGCTTTGGAAGCTGTAGTGATAGGACTAAGTAATCAATTAGAAAGCATCAAGATTAGACAGCAGCTGCAGTGTCATGCTGCCTTTACATATATTTGTGTGATTTCAGCCCGCTATAACAGTTCTCTATGGGATTCGAATAACATCAAGATGCATCTACAGTGAATATGGCATCATAATAATATCAGTATAGACCTAGTGCGGCTACACAAACATGTGCAAACCATTCAGAATAGTCATGATGATATTATATCTCCAGCAAAACTAGTAAAAGAATTGCTGTATGATTTAAAAGAATTTAATCCATGGAATATATTAAAAAACACCACCTGGTACCTAATTGGATTCCTTTGTGTACTACTAATCTTATCCTTTTTTTTTCCCCACTCATCAGCAAGCTCCTGTGATCTCAAGTCTGAAGGCTCCAAGTAGATGTCCACAAGATATATTTAAAAATGGGTGAGAATGAGAGGGCCCCTGGAAAGGCACATGGGCATTTATACTTAATAACTACCAGCTGAACCCAAGGTGACAGGCAGAGCCAGGTCCTGGATACACATCTTACCAAAAAAGGCAGAAGTGTTCTCAGCTTGATTTCATTTTGCCCAGGTGTCTGGGAGTGGGTTTTGTTATGTAAATCCAGTCTAAGGAATGAATAGGACTCCTGCCTAGCCAAGCCCCTTTATCTTGAATTTTGGTGAAACCTCCTGGTATTTGGGGTATAAAATAAACACACTGCTTCAGTGCTGGGTCCCTGTCTGTCCCTTAGAAGAGGATGGTGGTCCCACCCGGTCCTAGCTTTTTCCTTCCATCTTTGTGTCTTGTCTTCTTCTTTCATTTCTCAAATCCCCAGTAGCCTCTACTCAAATAACCAGACCACTCTCTTTCCACGCTGTGCACAGAAAAGAGAGACCCCTCCATACAAATATGAGGAGACAAGAGAAGATTTGACTTTGGGTGGTGGGCACATGGTCCTATATACAGATTTTGTAAATTAGTAATCCACACACAAGAAACCTATATGCTCATATTGACTAATGTCACCCCAATAAAATTTAAATAAATAAATAAATGAATAAATAAATAAAATGCAAACACAAAAAGAGCTGGGATAGCTATACTTATGTCAGACAAAATAGAAGTTAAAAGTAAGGCTATAAAAAGAGACAAAGAATGTCATTACATAACAATATGGAACCTATCCCAAAGAAGAAATTACCTTTATGAACATATATGCACCCACCAGAGTAGCACTTCAATATATAAAGCAAATATTTATACAATCATAGTTAGGCATTTCAGTACCCCTTTGACATTGATAGATCTTTAAAAAAAAAAAAAGCAAGAAGGTAAATATAAATATTTTAAAAGCTCCAAACAAAACTCCAAAGAATTTTGTTGATACATTCAGAGCATTATTAACCTAAAAATGCAGGGTATAAATTTTCTTCAAGTGCACATGGAACAGTTCCTAGGTAGGCCAAATGTAAGGCTATAAAACAAGCCTAGGTAAATTTCAGAAGACTGCAATCATTCCTCACATCTGCTCCAACCACAGTGGTGTCAAACTTGAAATCAATTACACACAAACACATGAAGAGTAAATAACCTGTTATGAAACAGTGAAGGGGTTAACAACGAGATCAAGGCAAAAATCAAAATCTATGAGACAACATGGAAGCTGTCCTAAGAGGGAAATTCACAGCAATACAGGCCTACCTCAAGAAATAAGAAAAGTCTCAAATGAACAATGTAACCTTTACCAGAAGACATGGTATAAATGAGCCTACTGTATTGCTTTAAAAGGTGTGTAACATGATTTTAATTTGATTGATTCATTATGACAGTATTCTTTTCTTAGTGATTAAACCTCACCAAACATTAAATATACCATTTTGAAGAATACAATTCAGTATCATCAGGCACATGTACCATGTTGTGCAGTAATCACCTCTATTTAGTTCCAAAACCTTTCACCAATCCAGAAGAGAACCTTATTCCCATGAAATAGGAACTCCCATTCCCCCTACAGAGTCTCTGGCAAACACTTGTCTGATTTCTATCAATATCGACTCACTTATTGTGGAAATTGCATGTGAAAGGAATCATGCAATAAAGTAAATACATTTTCCCCTTTGGACTGTGGGGCTCAGTGGATGAAGCATCGTCCCATGCACAGAAGGGTCATAAGTTCAATTCCCAGTCAGGGCATATATACAGGTTGTCAGATCAATCCCTATCAGAGACCATCCTCCTTGCAGGCGGCAACCAATTAATGTCTTTCTCACTCATCAATGATTCTCTATCTCTCTCTCTCTCTCTCTCTCTCTCTCTCTCTCTCTCTCTCTCCCTCTCTCTCTCATTTCCCAGATTGAGGATTTAACTATAAAAAGACTAATTTTGCATTACAAACATAAAAAAATGATAGGTAGGCCACTAGGAAATTTTAAGGGTAAGTGTTAAACAAAATTCAATTGAGTGCAAAAAAATCAATTTTACAAGCGAGCACTTTACCTTGAAGACTACATTGTCTAATGTAGGACATGCAACAGGAATGCGACGTTTGCTGTAAAATCCATGGAACCAATGAGGGAATCCATGTCTTTAAAAAGGCAACAAAATTTTCAGTGAAATATCAGCTTTCTGTATATCAAATAAAGATTCTTGATATAATTAACACTAGGCCTATGTTTAAAAAATGCTTTTAGTTTTTTATTTCTGCTGTCACCTCTCCCAGCCTATGAAGTATTTAATGAACACACTCTGACTAGGATTAATTTGTTTTCACCACTTACTGGCTGACATAATTTTTATTCTCTGAACTGGAACACATATGATGACGTAAATCAAGGCAGGAAGATACACTGTCCCTTCCTCATCATCTGTCCCTGGTTCAAAGACTAATTAATTTCAGTGAAAAATGGCAGTCTTGCTTTTTTCGCATGGAAACCACTTATTAAGGAGATCGTACTCCTTCCTTTTGTCCTCCAAACACACAGTAATTTTCTTGAAATGCTGGGAAGTTAAATGTTCAAATGTCAAAGAACAAATGTATATTTTATTACCCTATGTAAATATATATATATATAGAGAGAGAGAGAGTTATATATATAGTTATATATATATATAGTTATACAGTTATATATATAGTTATATATATAACTATATATATAACTGTATATATATATTTATACACATGTGCTGACCTACTGTACGTTTTATACACATAATAATATAAAATAAATGTCCTTAGAATGCGTATGTGTATGTTTATACAAGTCATGTTTTCATGTAGAATCTAGTTCTGGGAGTGAAGCTATTGCGTAAGGAATGACATACTTGAATTTTTCAAACAAGCTCAATTACCCTTCTAAAAGATGTGCTAATTTCATCTATCAATAGTGCAGGAGACTGCCTTTTTCCTCTCATGGGACAACTCTGGCTTTTATTTTTTACAGACAATAATTATCATTATAACTTGAAAAAATGGTATCTCATTGCTTGCTGATAGGCATTTGGTTCTGATCAGCAAGCAAGGTTCTATCTAGTATAAATGTAAATCTGTTAATCATGAATATCAGCTCACATTGGAATTGGGTTTATAGGAAAATAATAATTACCTACTGCTAAATACTGCTATAGGCTTACCTATGAGAATTTTCTTTCTCCTTAATAAAAACCTGCTGCTTCTCACTTTGTTCAATGTTGCTTTTCTGCCTCACACCAACACTGTCACTGTTGTCTTCAGCACCAACATGCATGTTACCTGATACTTCCCTTTTACTACTTGTCTTCTTCTCTTGTTCTCCAACCTTTGATGAAAGTTTGATATTGTTATTACGTTATTCATTAAAAGGAGTGTGTTTTCATTAATTTTGTCATTTGGCTTTTATCATTTGGGGTTGTTATTACCTTATTCATCAAAATGACTGCATTTTCATTAATGTTATCATTTGGGTGCTGGTTATCAGTTTGTTCCCTGATGCTGTGCTGACTCAATCCATCATTCTCATTGTCATCATCAGCACCATCATATGTGTTTTCTGATGCTTCCCTTTTGCTACTTTTCTGTTTCTCCTTTTCTTTAACCTTTGATGAAAATTTGATATTAAGGATATTGTTGTCACCTTATTCATTAAAACAAGTGTGTTTTATTTAATGTTGACATTTGGCTTTTATCAGTTGTGTTTGTTATTACCTTATCCAATAAGAAGGCTGTGTTTTCATTAATTTTACCATTTGGCTGCTGGGAATCAGTTTGTTCACTGTTGATTTGCTGTCTCAATCCATTTTTGTCACTGTCATCATTAGCAGCATCATACACGTTTTCTGACACTTCCCTTTTACTGTTTGTCTGCTTATTTTTTTCTTTAACCTTTGATGAAAGTTTGATATAATGGTTATTGTTATTACCTTATTCATTCAAAAGTTATATTTTCATTAATTTCATTACAGTAATGAAATTCCTATGACTTGAATCAATAAAAATGTTTGAATGTTTAATTTTATCATAAGAGGTCATTGAAATTGTAAATTATGCTTCACTTCTGTTTCTGTATAGGAGCCGGATTTTCCAAGATTTCTAAAAGAGCTTTCTTAATTTTGTGCTTCTATTCACATTATATCCACTCTTTGCTGCCTAACATTTTCCCTCCCCACCCCATCCCATTTATCTATCAGAGACAATGAAATAAAAAGACAAGGATGCAACATTTCCCACTTTTGTCTTTACTAGCTGGTCTTGCATGACATAGATAGATTTAGAGGATGTGACAGTGTGCCTCAGTAGCAAATAGGAAGGTTTCCTCTTTCTTCACGAAGCTATTGTTTCCCACATTGCCTTACATTTATTTAAGATCTTTAAAGGTATCAAAAGTGATGGCATTTATAAAGTATATGAACCAACATACTACAACATTGAAACAGAGTGAAGCCAATGAATTGTTAGTTAAAATACAGTTTTGGAAAGTGAGTAATGCTGGCCTAATTCGAAAGCTAGTCTTGGTTTTTGGGGCCTAATGAATTCTGCTGGCCTTACAGTAATGACTCTTTGAAGTTCCTCCCAACCATAAGGTCGTTGGGTACCCAGTGCATCATAGCTGCTGTTAGCATACCTGTGACTTTTGCTGAGTGGCCTCACAGCCAGAAATGAAGCTGAGCTTGAATCTGTATCAACATAGTAAACACCATTCACACCTACCTGGTGACTCACTTACCTCATGGGACTCACATACCAATGGGAGCTCTTTCAGTGATTGACCCCAACAGAAAGCTAGTAGAGAGAGGTGGATGTCATAGAGATTTGGACTTTGTTCTTAGCTGCCTCCAGGGTTTGGTGCTGGTGGAAGGAGGCATTGTTGTGCAGCTTGGCCCCTCCCTGGTGCACCTAGGCCTAGCAGAGACTGTCACAAACACTGCATCACTTTGTAGCTCCACACAGGTCTCCCAGGGAGAATCACAGGCAAAGACTGACATTGACTTACAACAGAGTGCCCACCACCCCCATCCCCAGAGGTTCCAGTGGGTAGTTAAAGAACATGAAGCAATTACTCCACAATCAGTACACCCAAATGAAGATCTCAAAAGGCACCACAACATACTGGAGTGTATTACTTGACATGGTGTCAGACTTCACATAGCATCTCATACACTGTGGGCAGCCAGCATGAGCATCAACCCCATCCACAAATAGGTCAGCATCAAGACTCTACAAAAGGAGAGCTCACATAACACACCCAAGTGACATTCCAGGAGCACCCAGCTCTGATGATCAGAAAGATTGTGCCAATGAGCCTGACAAGACACCTAACACATTAGTCCATTGTTCCAAGACTGGGAGGCATAGTAGATCTACCCATATTCCTAGAAACAGATACAGAGAGAAAGCTTAAATGAGGAGAAGACAAAAGATGCACCAAATGAAACACACACACACACACACACACACACACACACACACGTACACACACACACTTACACACACAAGAAACAAACAAACAAAAAAAAACATAGGATAAATCCCTTGAGAAAAGAGCTAAATGAAATGAAGGGAAGAAATGCACCAGATTCAAGGTTGAAGAATATGGTTACAAAGATGCTAAAGGAACATAGTGAGAACTTTGACAATAACAAAAGAAATAAAAAAGGATAAATGAATCATAAAATATCCATTCAGAAATGAAGAGTGCAATAGTTGAAATGAACAATACAAAAGAAGGAATCAACAGGAATCAACAGCAGATAAATGAAGTCTAGATTTGAATATTTCACTTATAAGACAGGTAGCAGGAAACACCGAATTAGTATATATATATATATATATAGTCATCATATATATAAACTACTTTAATGAGAGTAGTTTAAGCGACTTCTGGGATAACAGAGAGCATAGCCACATCCACATTATAGGGGTACCAGAAGGAGGAGAGTGAGAGCAAACATTAAGAATCTATTTAAAGAAACAAAATGACTGAGATTTCCCTGACCTGGTGAAGAAAAATACATAGAAGTGCAGTAAAAGGCAGTCTCAAACAAGATGAACTAAAAGAGACCTAGACCAAGCCACTTCATAATTAAAATGGCAAAAGTTAAACACAAAGAGAGGATCTTAGAAGCAGAAATGAAAAACAAATAGTTACCTATAAGGGAGCCCCAATAAGACTGTTAGTTGCTTTCTCAACAGACACATTTCAGGCTGGTAAGGATTAGAACAAAATATTCACAGTGATGAAAAAGAAGGACCTACAGCCAAGACTACTCCATATGGCAAAGCTGTCATATTTAATATTGAAAAGAGATAAAGAGCTTTCTAAGTAACCTAAAGGAGTTGATAACACAAAAAGAAGATAGTATTAGAGAAATTATTAAAGAGATTTGTATATAAAGTAAAATTAAGAGGTCGTAGACATAATTATAAAGAATAAAATAGCAACAAGCGAGTAGCTATCAATAATCCCTGTAAATGTATATATCATTTTTTTAAATATATATTTTATTGATTTTTACAGACAGGAGGGGGGAGAGATATTGAGTTAGAAACATCAATGAGAGAGAAACATCGATCAGCCGCCTCCTGCACACCTCCTACTGGGGATGTGCCCGCAACCAAGGTACATGCCCTTGACCGGAATTGAACCTGGGACCTATCATTCCACAGGCCAACGCTCTATCCACTGAGCCAAACTGGTTAGGGCAAATGAGTATATCTTAAAAGCTCCAATCCAAAGACATAGAGTAGATAGGTGGATAAGAAAACAAATTCCCTACATGTGCTGTCTTCCAGAGAACAACATCAGCAAAACATACATACATACTGATAGTAAAATGATAGAAAAAGATATTTTCTGAAAATGGAAACAAAAAAGGCCCGATCTGGTGGCTCAATTGGCTAGTGTTGTCCCTATACAGCAAGTTTGCTGGTTCAAACTCTCATTAGGACATATACAAGAAGCAAGCAATGAATGCATAAGTAAGTGGCACAACAAATCAATGGTTGTCTCTCTTTCTATCTCTCTCTATTTGTCTCGCTTGCTTTCTCATTTTCTCTCTGAAAATCAATCAGTAAAAATTCTACTGAAAAAATGTTCACCTGGCCAGTGTTTCTCAGTGGTCAAGTGTTTACAAAGGAAACAAGAGGTGACAGTCTGATATCTGTTCAGGGCACATGGGGGCATGCAGAAGGCAGAGGATGGATATTTCTCTCTCATAGATGTTTTCATCTGTACACCCCTCTCCCTTTCTCTCCCTGAAATAAATAAAAATATTTTAAAAAATCAATAAAACATATTTTAAAAATACTCAAAATGCAAACAACGAGTGGTTGTGGGAAAAAAGGGGTCCTAATATGAGTTGACAGGAGATTTGAATTTGGGTGGTGGGCACATGGTCCTATTTACAGATTTTGTAAATTAGTAATCCCCACATGGAACCTATATGTTCATGTAGACTAATGTCATCCCAATACAATTTAATTAAATAAATAAATTAATAAAATGCAAACCACAAAAAAAGCTGGGAAAGTAATACTTATGTGAGGAAAAAATAGAAGTTAAATGTAAAGTTATAAAAAGAGACAAATAAGGTGAATACATAATGATATGGGATCAATCCAACAAGAAGAAATAAACCTTATCAATATATATCCACCAGCCAGAGGAGCACTTCAATATACAAAGGAAATATCAACATAATCATAGTTAGTGAGTTCAATACCCCATTGATATTAGTAGATAGATCTTACAAAAAAATCAATAAAGTAAATGTATATGTCTTAAAAGTTCTAACCAAAACTCTAATGAATTTTATTGCTATGTTCAGAGCATTATTAACCTAAAAATGCAAAGTGTAAATTTTCTTTGAGTGCACATGGAACAGTTCCTAGGTAGGCCATGGAACTGGCAAGGCTATAAAACAAGCCTAGGTAAATTTCAGAAGACTGCAATCATTCCTCACATCTGCTCCAACCACAGTGGTGTCAAACTAGAAATTATTACACACGAACACATGGAGGGTAAATAACCTGTTACTAAAAAGTGAATGAATTAACAATGAGATCAAGGACAAAAATCAAAAAATAACTTGAGACTAATCAAATGAGAACATGATAATTCAAAATCTATGGGACAACATGGAAGCTGTCCTAAGAGGGAAATTCACAGCAATACAGGCCTACTGCAAGAAATAAGAAAAGTCTCAAATGAACAATGTAACCTTTACCAGAAGACATGTTTTAAATGAGCCTATTGGATTGCTTTAAAAGGTGTGTAACATGATCTTAATTTGATTGATTATGACAGTATTCTTTTCTTAGTGATTAAACTTCACCAAATATAAAATATACCATTTTATAGTATAAAATTAAGTATCATTTGGCACATGTACCATGTTGTGTAATGATCACCTCTATTTAGTTCCGAAACCTTTCACCAATCCAGAAGGGAACCTTATTCCCATGAAATTGGAACACCCATTCCCCCTACCCAGTCTCTGGAAAACACTTGTCTGATTTCTGTCTCTATTGACACAATTATTATGGAAATTGCATATAAAAGGAACAATGCAATAAAGTAAATATATTTTCCCCTTTGGACTTTGGGGCTCCATGGATGGAGCATCATCCCATGCACTGATGGTCATAGGTTCAGTTCCCAGTCAGGGCATATACAGAGGTTGTCAGACCAATCCCTATTGCGGACCATCCTCCTTGCAGGCGGCAGCCAATCAAAATCTTTCCCTCACGTGAATGTGTCTCTCTCTCTCTCTCTCTCTCTCTCTCTCTCTCTCTCTCTCTCTCTCTCTCTCTCCCCATCCCTCTACTCTCTCTAAAATCAGTAAAACGAAAATAAAACATTTTCCAGCTTGAAGATTTAACTATGAAAAGACTAATTTTGCATTACAAACATAAAAAAATGATAGGAAGGCCATTAGGAAATTTTAAGGGTAAGTGTTAAACAAAATTCAGTTGAGAGCAAGACAGTTAATTTCACAAGAGAGCACATTACCTTGAAGACTACATTGTCTGATGTAGGACATGCAACAGCAATGCGACGTTTCCTGTAAAATCCACAGCACCAATGAGAGAATCCATGTCTTTAAAAAGGGCAACAAAATTTTCAGTGAAATATCAGCTTTCTGTATATCAAATAAAGATTCTTTATATAATTAACATTGGGCCTATATTTTAGAAACAACGATGATAGAGAAACATGTATCAGCTGCCTACTGCACACTCCCTACTGGGGATGTGCACACAACTAATATACATGCCCTTGACTGGACTCCAAACTGGGACCCTTGAGTCCGCAGGCTGACACTCAATTAAATGAGCCAAACCCGTTAGGGCAAGGGCCTATGTTTTAAAAAACTTTTAGTTATCTACTTCTGCTGTCACCTCTCCCAGTCTATGAAGTATTTAACAAGCACACTCTGATTGGGAGTAATTTTTTTTCACTACTTATTGGCTCACATAACTTTTATTCCCTGAACTAGAACACATCTGATGACCTAAATCAAGGCAGGAAGATACATTGTTCCTTCCTCATCACCTGTCACTGGTTCAAAGACTAATAGATTTCAGGAAAAAATGGCAGTCTTGCTTTTTTTGCATGGAAACCACTTATTAAGGAGATCCCACTCCTTCCTTTCGCCCTCAAACCACACAGTAATTTCCCTGAAATGGTGGAAAGTTAAATGTCCAAATGCCAAAGAACAAAAGTATATGTTGTTAGCCTCTGTAATATTACATATATACATATGTACTGACCTACTGTATGTTTTATACACATAATAACATAAAATGAATGTCCCTAGGCTGCATATGTGTATGTTTATACAAGTTATGTTTTCATGTAGGATCTAGTTCTGGAAGTGAAGCTATTGGGAAAGGAACGACATACTTGAATTTTTGAAACAAGCTCAATTACCCTTCTAAAAAGATGTGCTCATTTCATCTACCAATAGTACAGGAGAATGCCTTTTTCCTCTCATGGCCAATCTGTTTTTATTTTTTAAATTTAATAATTTTCATTTTATGTTCAAAAAATGGTATCTCATTGTTTGTTGATATGCATTGTTTTCTGATCAGCAGGCAAGGTTCTATCTAGTATAAATGTAAATCTGTAAATCATGAATATCAGCTCAAATTGGAATTGGTTTTATAGGAAAAGAATAATTACCTACTGCTAAATACTGCTATAGGCTTACCTATGAGAATTTTCTTTCTCCTTAATAGGAACCTGCTGCTTCTCACTTTGTTCCATGTTGCCTTTCTGCCTCACACCAACATTGTCACTGTTTTCTTCAGCACCATCATGCATGTTATCTGACACTTCCCTTTTACTACTTGCCTTTTTCTCTTGTTCTTCAACCTTTGATGAAAGTTTGATATTGAGGATATTGTTATTACCTTATTCATTAAAAGGAATGTGTTGTCATTAGTTCTGTCACTTGTCTTTTATCATTTGGGTTTGTTATTACCTTATTCATTAAAATGACTGCATTCTCACTAATGTTATCTTTTGGCTGCTGGTTATCACTCTGTTCCCTGTTGCTGTGCTGACTCAGTCCACCATTGTTACCGTCATCATCAGCACCATCATGCATGCTTTTTGACATTTCCCTTTCACTACTTTTCTCTTCATCCTCTTCTTCAACCTTTGATGAAAGTTTGATATTACTATTATTGTTATCACCTTATTCATTCAAAAGTTATATTTTCATTAATTTTATTACAGTAATGAAATTGCTATGACTTGAATCAATAAAAATATTGTGAATGTTTAATTTTATCATAACAGGTCATTGAAATTGTAAATTCTGTTTCCTATCTGTTTCTGTATAGGCGAGGGATTACCCAGATTTCTAAAAGGGCTTTCTTAATTTTGTGCACCTATTCACATTGTATCCACTCTTTGCTACCTGACATTTCCCCTTCTCAACCTCATCCCATTTATCTATCAGAGACAATGAAATAAAAAGGCAAAGATGCCAAATTTCCGACTTTTGTCTTTGCTACCTTGGTCTTGCATTACACAGATTGATTTAGAAGTTGTGAAATTGTGCCTCAGTAGCAAATAGGAAACTTTCCTCTTTCTTCATGAAGCTATTGTTTCCCAAAATGCCTTTTACAATTTTTTAAAGATCTTTAAAATCAAAACTGGTGGAATTTTAAAAAAATATGAACCAATATACTACAACATTGGAGCAGAAAGAAGCCAATGAATTGTTAGTTAAAGTACAATTTTGGAAAGTGAGTAATGTTCCCCTAATTTCAGACCAAATCTTGGTATTTTGGGCCTGATGAATTCTGCTGGCCTTACCCCAAAGAGTCTCTTAGGTTCCATCAAACCATTAAGTCCATGGGTACCCAGTGGTGGTGGCTGGTATTTGTGTATGCTGGGACTTTTGCTGAGGGGCCTCACAATCAGAAATGAAATTGAGTTTCAAACTGTCAACATGGTAAGCACCATTCACACCTACCTGGTTACTCACTTATCTCTTGAGACTCATATACCAATGGGTGCTCTTTCAGTGATTGACCCCAACAGAAAGCTGGTAGGCAGAAGAGGAACTCAGAGTGACTTGGGCTTTGTTCTTAGTTGCCTCAAGGGCTTCGTGCTGGGAGAAGGAGGCATTGCTGTGCAGCTTGGCCCCTCCCTGGCGCACCTAGGCCTAGAAGAGGCTGTCACAAACACTGCATCACTCTGTAGCTCCATACAGGTTGCTCAGGAAAAATCACAGGCAAAGACTGACATTGACTTACAACAGAGTGCCCACCACCCCCATATCAAGAGGCTCCAGTGGGGAGCTACAGAGCATGAACCAATTATCTCCACAAGCCAAACACTGAAAGGAAGGTCTTGGCACGCGCCATACCACACTGGTGTGAATTACTCAACATTGGGTCAGCCATCACACAGCAGCTTGTATACTGTGGTCAGCCATCCTGAGCAGCAACACCATCCACTAATAGACCAACATCAACACTCTACAAAAGAGGGCTCACATCACACACAAGTGACATTCCTGGAGCTCTTAGCTCTGGTGATCAGAAAGTATGTTCCAATGAGCCTGACAAAACACCTAATACAGAAGGCCATTTTTCCAAGACTTGGAGGCAAAGAACATCTACCCATATTCATGGAAACAAATATATAGGGAAAGCTTAAATGGGAAGAAAAAGAAATGTGCTCTAATTAAGAAACAGGAAAAATCCCCAGAAAAAAACCAATAAATGAAATCGAGGCAAGATAAGCACAACATACAGAGTTCAAAAACATGGGTACAAAGATGCTCAAGGAACATAGTGAGAACTTCAACAAGGAGACAGTATGTATGAAAAAGGGTTAATAAGTCATAAAAAATATCCACTCAGAAATGAAGAAATAATACCTGAAATGAAGAAAACACAAGAAAGAATCATAGCAGAGAAGATGAAGCATAGAATCTTTGACTTAGAAGAGAATATAGCAGGAAGCAACCAATTAGAGCAGCAATATATATAATTTTATAAAAGTATATATAAAGAAGAGATACTTTTATGAAAGTATCTATACTAATAAAAGGATAATATGGTAATTAGACTGGATAGACCGCACATCTTCCAGAGTTCCTTTTGGATATCCTTCCGGACAAAGCCACAGTGGCGGGGGCCAAGGCAGAAGGGGTTATTAGGCAAGTGGGAGAGTGTGGTTTGGGGCGATCAGGATGGCAGGGGAGTGAGGTTAGGGGCATCAGGCAGGAAGGCAAAGGGGTTAGAAATGATCAGGCAGGCAGGCAGGCAGAGTGTTTAGGGGCAATCAGGCAAGCAGGCAGGTGAGTGGTTAGGAGTTAGCTGTCCTAGATTGCGAGAGGAATGTCCAACTGCAGAATCGGGCCTAAACCGGCAGTAAGACATCCCCTGAGGAGTCCCGGATTGGAGAGGGTGCAGGCCAGGCTGAAGGAACCCCCTCTAGTGCATGAATTTTGTGCACTGGGCCTCTAGTATATGTATTATTTTTCTTAATGAAACTAGTTTAAGAAATTTCTTAGATAACAGAAAACATAGCAATGTCCATTGGCACACCAGAAGGAGGAGAACAAGAGCAAAAATTAAGAACCTATTTGAGAAAATAATGACTGAAAACTTCCTTAGCCTGGTGAAGAAGAGGCCACACAAGTGCAGGATGCAAAGAGAGTCCCAAACAAGACACTTTGTAATTAAGATGGAAAAGCTTCAAGAAAAGGAGATCTTAGAAGCAGAGAGGGAAAACCAGACAGCATCCAATAAGGGATTCAACATAAGTCTATTAGATGCTTTCTCAACAGAAACATTTCAGGCTGATAGTTACTGGTACAAAATATTCAAAGTGATAAAACAGTAGGACCTACAACCAAGACTACTCTACTCATCAAAGGTATCATTTCTAATTGAGGAGGAGATAAAGAGCTTCCTAGGTAACCTAAAGAAGTTCATCACACACACAAAAAAAGAGACAATATCATGGGAAATGTTAAAGTGGCTTCTATATAAAAAGCAGAAGAAAAAGGCAGGGGACATAATTTTAAAGAATAAAATAGCAATAAGCCAGTACCTATCAATAATCCCTGTAAATGCCCAGCAAGAGGCATATATGTCTTAAAAGCTCCAATCAAAAGACAGAGTTAAATGGATGGCTAAGAAATCAAGATCCTTATATGTGCCATCTACAAAAGAACATCTTCAGAAAAAGATACACACATACTGAAAGGAAAAAGAAGGAAAAAGATATTTCCTGAAAATACAAACAAAAAGGGCCCTAGTCTGGTGTCTCATTTGGTTAGAGTGTTGGCCCAATATGCCAACTTTGTGGGTTTAATCTCTCATCAGGGATATATAAGAAGCAACCAATGAATGCATAAATAAGTGGAGCAACAAATCAATGTTTCTTCCTTTTTCTGTCTATCCTTTTCTCTTTCTCTCTCAAATCAATAAATACAAATTCACTTAAAAAATATTCCCGTGGCCAGTGTTGCTCAACAGGCAAGTGTCTACCTAAGAAACAAGAGGTTACCAGCCTGGTCAGGGCACACGCCCGGAATACAGGCCAAATCCTCAGAAGCAGTCATGAACAAGGCAGAGGATGGATGTTTCTCTCTTCTTGATGTTTAGAGCTCTTTATCCCTCTCCCTTCCTCTCCCTGAAATCAATAAAAATGTATTTAAAAAATAAAATAAAATATATTTCTTAAATATTTTTAAATGCAAACAACAGCAAAAGCTGGGATAGCAATACTTATTTCAGACAAAATAGAAGTTAAATCTAAGACTATAGAAAGAGACAAAGGAGGCCATTGCATAATGATATGGGATCAATCTAACAAGAAGAAATTATATTTATAAACAGGAGCACTTCAATCCATAAAGCAAATATTGATACCATCATAGTTAAAATATTAAATTCTCCATTGACATCAAAGAATAGATCTTACAAAAAACTCATGAAGATAACAGCACCTTTAAAGACATATTTTACCTGATGCATTTCATTTTTATTTTCAGAGTGTTATTACCCTAAACTTGCAGGGTATAAATTTTCTTCAAGTGTACATGGAATAATTTCCAAACTAGAATGCGAGTAAAGCCAGAAAACAAGCCTAAGTAAATTTAAAAAGATTGAAATCATTTTACACATCTTCTCCAACCACAATGGTATCCAACAAGAAATCAATTTGAGGAAAAAAAAAAAAGAAAACCCTAAAAACACACAAGCACTTGGAGAGTATAGAGCAGTTGCTGGGTTAAAAATGAGATCAAGGAAGAAATCAAATGATACCTTGACACAAATGAAATGAGAACATGACAACTAAAAATCTATGGGACATCATGAAAGCAGTTCTAAGAGTGAAACTCACAGCAATACAGGCCTATCTCAAGAAATAAGAAAAATCTCAAATTAACAATGTAACCTTTACCAAAAGACATGTTTTAAATGAGCCTAATGAAGTGGTCGGCAAACTTATGGCTCGGCAAACCGCAGCTCATGAGCCACATGTGGCTCTTTGGCCCCTTAAGTGCGGCGGTATTTTGTGGAAGACCCACACTCAAGGGGCCAAAGAGCCTCATGTAGCTCCAGAGCTGTGGTTTACCGTCCAAGGGCCTATTGGATTATTTTAAAAGGTGTGTAACATGATCTTAATTCTATTGATTGATTATGACAGTATTCTTTTCTTAGTGATTTAACTTCAACGAACATCAACCATTTTAAAGTGAAAAATTCAGAAGCATTTGTCACATGTACCATGTTGTGCAGTGATCACCTCTATTTGGTTCCAAAACCCTTCATCACTCCAGAAGGGAACCTCATTCTCATGAAATAGGAAATCTCCATTCCCCTACCCAGTCTCTGTCAAACACTTGTCTCATGTCTGTCTCAGTGGACTCACTTATTGGGGCAATTGCATATAAAAGGAATCATACAATAAAGTAAATATATTTTGCACTGTGGCCTGTGGGTCACAGTGTTTGGAGCATGCACCCATGCACCTAAGGGTCACAGGTTCAATTCCCATTTCAATATTCCCAAGTTATCAGTTCAATCCCTATTGTGGACCATGCAGGAGGCAGCTAATCAATGTTTGTTTCTCACATCAAAGTCTCTCTCTCTCTCTCTCTCTCTCTCTCTCTCTCACTCTCTCTCTCTCTCTCTCTCCCCTCCCCCTTCCACTCTCTCTAAAGTCAATAAAACAAACAAATATTTCCTTGCTTGAAGATTTAACTACGAAAAGACTAATTTTGCATTACAAACATAAAACAATGATAGGAAGGCCACTAGGAAATTTTAAGAGTACGTGTTACACAAAATTCAATTGAGAGCAAGAAAATCAATTTCACAAGAGAGCACTTTACCTTGAAGACTAAGTTGTCTGATGTAGGACATGCAACAGCAATGCGACATTTGCTGAAAAATCCACAGCACCAATGAGGGAATTCATTTAAAAAAATAAACAAACTTTTCAGTGAGAGATCAGCTTTCTGTATATCAAATAAAGATTCTTTATATAATTAATACTAGGCCTATGTTTAAAAAAAGCTTTTAGTTATCTACCTCTGCTGTGACCTCTCCCAGCCTATGAACTATTTAATGGACACAGGCTGACTAGGATTAATTGGTTTTCACCACTTACTGGCTGACATAACTTTTAATCCCTGAAGTGGAACACATCTGATGACCCAAATTAAGGCAGGAAGATACATTGTTCCTTCTTCATCATCTGTCCCTGGTTCAAAGACTAAGTGATGTCAGTCAAAATGCATTCTTGTTTCTTTAGCATGGAAACCACTTATTAAGGAGATCCCATTCCTTCCATTAACCCTCAAGCCATACAGGAAGTTCTCTGAAATGGTGAGGAGTTAAATATTCAAATGCATATATATGCTGTTAGCCTTCCCACTCCCACATCACACTTTTGCAGGCTCCATGCAGTCCCAACATTTAAATCTTCAGCTTATGAAGGCACAGACTCATGAAACAAGCATGGGCTCAAAAGACCAAGAATAGGAGCTCTCTGTTTTCCTTGCTCTTGGAAAAGAAAATAAAGGAAGTCTGAGTGATCAACTCCTAACACAGGTGTGTCACTCAACTCCATTAGTGATTTGACATCTAGTCTTACTCTTACTCAACCCTCTGTGTACATGGGAGTCACATCAGCTAATTGGAAAACAGGTAGAGGACAGAAGACACCTGCCTTGGGCCATAGATCTATGTAGTTCAGCCATCTCCCATCCCCTAGGACTCTAGGGAACCTAAGCTCCACTCTGTGAGTCAGAGTTCAGGTTGATGAGACCATAGTTGTATTTGTGATCAAAAGAATCTTTCCAGAGCCTCCAATTTTTTTTAAATATCTTTCTAAAGAAACCTTGAATGTTCCTAGCTCCTCCAATTAAACATATAAACAGGAGAACAACAACCTCCTCAGGAGATCCTTGAGCCCAATATTTCAATCTGCCAAATCATGTGGCCTTCCTTCTTAAAATGTATCTTTAACTTGTCTTATCTCCATCTGCATTCTAAAACTCTATTCCAATCACAACCCAGTGTTGTTCCTCTTGAAACCTGGGATTCCCCTTCTAAAGCCATTCTTATCTTCTATTGACTGCATTCACTGCCCACTCCCCATATTTGTATTTTGAACCTCACCTGCAGAATGATAAAGAAGGAAGAGTATTACACTCATCAACCTGAATTTACAAGTCAGTTCCACCCTTTACTATACCCCAATAAGTCATTTTAAAATCTTTGAATTTCTAATACTCCAGGCAACCAACCACTTGGCCAGGACATTAAACACTGGTTGAAGAGCTAGAGGGAATTGTGTTTAATTAATTTCTAGGCTGTCTTAAATTCCTGTAATTCTATGTGCCTTTGATTCTGTCTATAGAAAAATGGAGAACACCACAGGTGGCACAATTGGGAAAAAAAATTACACAATGAAAGAAACGTCCTGCCGAAACCGGTTTGGCTCAGTGGATAGATCATCGGCCTGTGGACCTGAAGGGTCCCAGGTTTGATTCTGGTCAAGGGCATGTACCTGGGTTGTGGGCACGTCCCCAGTAGGAGATGTGTGGGAGGCAGTTGATGGATGTTTCTCTCTCATCGATGTTTCTAACTCTCTATCTCTCTCCCTTCCTCTCTATAAAAATAATCATTGAAATATATTAGAAAAAAGAATAGTAAGGTAAGTGCTTGGACTAACTAGGTCTCTTAGAAAAACGCTAAATCAAAGTTAACACACAATCAGATTTACTTTCTGAGTTGATCTGATTCGCATCTCTATCTCAAGCGAGTGCCACACAGGAATTTATCAGACATGTTGAGGAACAACGGAATAGATATGGAAGTCAAACTGGTGGACACACGCTAACTATAGAATCAGGTATCAATTCCTCCACCTCCCTGAACCACAGTTCCCTAATTAATAAAAATTTGCCTAATTATTACAATAGCACAGCTACTTTGAAAGTTATTGTGATGACTAAATAACACAGGTTAGTTACATAATATAGGGCTTACTCTAGCCAATAGTAGACTACTCTAGAACTGTTAGATTCCTTTCTTAGAATTCCTGTAGGTAAAATATTGTTTTAAAAAATCCACAAAATCCTACCTGTATAAAGACTCTTCTTCAGACATCTCACATACTATTAAGGAAAAAAGTAAAATACATTTTAAAACAATAATATAAATTTACAGGAAATTAAAAGTACCTGAGTAATGTTTTGTTAGAAAGTATTCCTTTGGAACCACACATCATATACCAGGGTAAATATTAATCATAGTGTCAGTAGGCCATTAATACATTAAGAATTCTTACTTTCTCTTTTTAAATATATCAAATGAAAGAAAGAAAAGAATAGGATCTGATATGTAAAATGGACATAATCCCAAACAAACCCCAATAGACTGACAGAAAATGGTATGGATGGTAAAAGCAGAATCATAAACTAACAGTATCAAACTAATATAGCATGCATTTTATGGACTCCTTTCACTAAGAAAGTTTAGAAGAGTGTACTTATTTTTCCATAACACAATACAACTTCTCCAGTTCATTAGTGAAGACGCGCTAGTTTAGGATGAAACACTCTATCACAAACAAGCTTAGTCGCCAAGTACTACACTTTGCAGCCTAGCAAAACATAGGAAACAGACTCTTTCTAGCAACATTTCTAATTGCAAGATAAGTAGGAAAGACTTTGTGACACCAGTTGTATAACGTAGAATTCCTTGAGACTGCCTTCTTCCAAGGCTACCTTGTATCTGTTACCACATCCTTGTGCAGGGGGGTCCAGACAGGGAGGGCTCTGCAGTAGTGCATGAGGTCATTTTTCTCAACCCTGCCCAGCAGGTGGCAAATGCCTGTAGAAATCAAGCTTGTTCTGCTTGTATGGCATATGTCATCATAGCTTATGCTGATGAACAATAAGCCACAATAATTATCACATGTCATGTAATAGAGTTCTAGTACTTGCAAAGTTCTTTCTATTTCCTCCTTTTCTTAATTTCTTATAAAACTGAAAGCATGGCTTTCCCATTAAAGGAAGTTGTTGGAAGTTAAAAAGTCAAAGAAATATTATCCAGAATGTAGGGATATCCATGGATATTCCACCAAACTCAACATGTATGGAAACATACTGGTCTTTTCAGTTGAACTGTTGCTCTTTCCTGCTCATCTCACAAAGTCCTATTCTTCATGTCTAATCTAAATGCCAGTGCACTGCCTGGAAACCTACAAAACACCTTGCATTTCTCTCTCCCTGCCAATGTTTTACATTGATTCATCACAAAAATTATATGAACTAGACCTCTTCTCTGTCTCTGCTTTGTTTTGTTACTGTCAACTGCCCTAGTCAAACAATGGCACTAAACAGATGGCTCTCACAGGGGGAAAATCCCACCAATTATTATTGTTTCCTCTTAAATTAATAAGTTTTTTAGAGCAGAAACAATGAGAAAGACATAGTCCTAGAAAAACAATGACATTTTAAGTGGAATAAATTGAGCTTTCTGATTCACCTCTGCATGGATAGGTGAAACTTCATAATAAACTAATGTTAGCCCAAAGAGGCAAAATCTTCCTTTGTTTCCCAGTCTCCTTATGTGCTTTCCTATCATCTCTCATTTATATGCGGTGCCGGGGGTTTTACTAGGAAATGAGAAACCACAGGCCAAATACAAGCTGTCCTCAGGTTTTGTAAAGAAATGTCTCACTGGAACACAGTCATGCCTGCTCACTTAAAGATTGTCTAGTACGGCTCTCACAGTACAATAGCATACTTGAATAAATATTACAGACCACATTGCCTAAAATCAGGTCTTTTGCAGGCAAATCTTGCTAATACCTACTTCATATCACAACCAGAGGGTCCTAATCAAACCTAATCTTGTTACACTTCTCCTCAAAACTCCTGAGTCGCTGTGGTAAATATTGCTGGCTCCATACCTCAGTCTCCACTCTTGCTGGAGAACCACAACTCTGTTTGGACATTCACTGTCATGATACACAACAAAGGTGTTATCTCCCATGCTCCAAGAAGAGAAATAATTATACTGAGCTCATCACAGTAACTAGTTCACCACTCACTGGTTTAGGAACGATTATGTGATGTAACCCAAGCCTATAATATGTTAGGAAGGGAAAGTCAAATGCAAGGCAATCAGTTTTCTTCCAAATTAAAAGAAACATACTGCCCATGCCAGTGTGATTCAGTGGATTAAGAATCATCAGATGGAACAAGATATGGCTGGTAGGATTCTCATTTAGGGCATATGCCCAGGTTACAGGCTTGATGCCCAGTATTAGTGGGCACGAGGCAGCTGAGTTATGTGATTGTTTCCTTGATATTTCCATCTCTCTCTCCTTTTCCCCTCTTCTCTCACTCAATATCAATAAAAGCTTATTTTTTTAAAAAAGTAAAGGAAGCACATATCTCAATATCACTAATCAGGAAATGCAAATGAAAGCCATAATGAAGTGCCAGCTCACTACTCTCAAAAATTCTGTCATCAAAATATCTACACTAATAAAAGAGAAACATGCAAATTGGTGTCACTCTGCTATGCCCAACAGCCAATCGGATGAGTATGCAAATTAATCCAACAAAGATGGTGTTTAATTTGCATACACAGGCACTGAGCGGAGAATGAAGGCTCTGGCCAAAGTGAAGCCTGAATACTGTGAAGACTGAAGACTGAAGACTGAAGACTGCAGAGGCTAGGCAGCGGAGAAGCCAAGGCTTGCTGCGATCGAACCAAAGGCAAGGATTCTGGGTGCCGGAAGAAAACCCACAGGAAAACCTTGAGTGGTGGCCATGAAGCTGGAGGCTTGGGTTGCAGCAGGCGATGGAGGAAGCCAAGCTTCCAGCCTGCTCTGGCCATTGCTCAAGGGAGAGAACAACATGCAGGCACAGCCAGGAGTCTGAGAGATCAACACAAGGAGGTGCCTACTCCAAGTTTTCATGGTGTGGCTGGGGGCAGGCCCTCAGTAGACACACACACACACACACACACACACACACACACACACACACACGGCTCATGCTATAAGCCTCGGTTGCCAGACTGTGGCTTAGGCCTGCTACCTATGGGAAGCTGGCCTAAGCCATCAGCAGGACATCCACGCAGGCTCCTGGACTGTGAGAGGGGGCAGGCTGGGCTGAAGGACCCCCATTCCCTGGTGCAGTAATTTCATGCACCAGGCCTCTAGTAAATAAATAACAAGTGTTGGTGAGGATATGAAGATCAAGAAAATTTTGTGTACTATTCATATGATTGTAAATTGGTAGAGTCATTGTAGACAACAACATGGAATTTTCTCAAAAATTTGGAAATAGAACTGCCATTCCACTTCTGTATATTTATATAACAAATACATGAACAGGAATTTGAAAAGATATCCACACCCCTATGTTCACTGCACCATTATTTACAATAACCAAGATATATAAGCACTCTAGGTGTCCTTATATAGATAAATGAATAAAGAAGATGCAATGTATATAATATTACTCAGACTTAAAAAAGAACAAAATTTTGCCACTTAGTGCAACATCCATGGACTGAGTGGAGATTATGCTAGGTGAAATAAGACTTAGAAAGACAAATGCCTTATCTCACATGTGCAATCGAAAACCACAAAGCAAACAAAACAAAACCACACCCCATTGCTACAAAGAACAAAGTGATGTTTGCCAGAGGGTAGTGAGTTGAAGAGGTAGCTGAAATAGAAGAATATGAATAAGAAGTGCAGAATTCTAGTTATAAAATATATAGACAACAGACATCTACTGTACAGCAAAGGGAATGTGTCAATCCTACCTAGTAAAAGGGTAATATGCAAATTGACCATCACTCCAACACACAAAATGGCTGCACCCATGTGGACACAAGATGGCCAGCAGGGGAAGTCAGTTGTGGGCTATCACGCCAGCATGAGAGGGAAGTAGGGAGGTACCAGGCCTGAAAGGGAGGGCAGCTGGGGGAGACCCAGAAAGCAGGAGAGGGCAGCTGGGGGAGACCCAGAAAGCAGGAGAGGGCAGTTGTGGGGGCACCAGGCCAGCAGGGGAGGGCAATTGGAGGCAACCTGTCCTGCACAGGAGGACATAAGGCGACCAAGCTGGCAGGGTAAAGCAGTTAGGAGTTACCAGGCTGGCAGAGGAACAGTTAGGCATCGAACAGACTGGCACAGGAGTGGTTCAGTGCAATGAGCAGGCAGGCAGGCTAGCAATTGGGAACCAGCAGTCCTGGATTGTGAGAGGGATGTCAGACTGCCCATTTAGGCCCAATCCCAGGAGGATTGAGGCTAAACGGGCAGTCAGAAGTCTCTTGAGGGGTCCCTGATTGGAGAGAGTGCAGGCTGGGTTGAGGGACACACCCCCTCCCCCATGCATGAATTTCATGCACCTGGCCTCTAGAACTGTAATGACATGATATGGTGATAGATGGTAACTAGACTTACCATGGTGAACGCATCATAAGATATGTAAAAGTAAAACCTCTATGTCACACAACTGAAAGTAATATATTGTGTGCCATCTAGACTTTAACAAAACATTTAAAATTGAGCAAAGCAATCCTTTGGCCTTCACATAGTGTCATGTGAGAATAGGATGCTTTAGAGCCATCGCTAATTCGCTCACTAGGAAAGCAGACATAAGCACTGACAACCTCACAGCTGAATAAGGGACAACACCTAGGATCCTAATGACATCACTGAACACCAAAACAATCCTGGTTCCTATTGTTTCAGCCTCTTAATTAGGCCACCCATTATTACCTGAAGCTAAAAGCATTCCATCTGATAAATTTCCCAAGGCCACAGGATAATAGTTAGTCTTCTCTGTAGTACTAAAGACTTTCATAAGCTTGCTTTAGCTAGGCACTCCCCTCATTCCCACCCATTCCCAGAGCACACATTTTGCACATTGAAGTGGTACAGCTCAAAAATCCTCCAAAGTTATGGTGCACATCATAGCCCTTGGACTCATGTTCTTATTGCCAAACATCACCCTTCTGCCCCTTTAACCTGGCAAACATCTCCATCTGCAGGCTTAATTTAAATCTCACCCATATTTTTATTTTATATTAATTATTTTATTTGTGCGTAGGCAAATTTTAGAGGACATTTAGTATTAAAGTTGGGGATAGTGAAACAAGAAAAGCCTGGGGAAATGAGCCCAGGCTCACTAAGAAGTCAGGTTTAGAGGGTTTGCCCAGGATGAATTGCTAGTGACCATTGTTGCACTGGTTGGAAGCCTCCTGGGGTCCCTTAGAGTTTAGGAGAATCATCCCTGTGGGGGAAGAAAATGGGGAAGTCTTGGGTGTGCAAGCATGTCTTTATTTTTCTTTAATTTTTAGCACCTTTTAAACATTGATTTAGGAAAAAGAAAGATTGGGAGAACATTGGTTTTTTGTTCGACTTATTTAAGTATTCATGAGTTGCTTCTGGTATGGACCATGACCAGGGATCAAACCCACAACTTGGCCCATTGGTACAGTACTTTAAGCAAGTGACCTACCGGCCAAGCTTCACCACATTTTTAAAGCTAATTCTCATCATGGCCTTAAAGTTGCTGGCACCTGCTACACACCAATAAAAACGAATAAATAATGATAATAATAAGCTTCTAGTGTGTTCTACCACCGAGCAATCACTGAATAAAGTATAGTAATAAATAGAAATGACAATAACAAGCTCTTGGAGGGCAGAGGCTGTGTTTTTAAAACATTTCAATTCTGCAACATCAGAATAGCATTCAGTACATAAATGGCACCTGAGAGTTAAATAGTACACCAGTAAGCAGACAAATTAGTAAGCGAATTTTGATATTTTCTTTGAAAATTCTGATGAGATAAACACAGACATAAAGCAGTGACAGCTCACATATTATGAGATCAAGGTCAAAATGATATTTCATCTTTGTATTTCCTATAAGTTACAAAATCAACCTACATAAATCCTCTGGTAAAGGTCTACTAAGGTGTCCTCATACAGTTCTGGTTCAGATTGCAAAATGTAGTAGGTGCCAAATCTGGGTAGGACACTAGCATCTTTGTCACTGTGAAACACTTTTGTACGTTTTTACAATGTATTGATTCCCGAGTTGGGTTTTTATATACAGCATTTATTATGATTATCTTTTGATCAATACCAAGAGAGCTTCTTGTCCTAAAGAAATTGCAGTCTCCTGACAACTATACAACAAACAGGAAGAACCATCTTGTTCTAATGCATCAACATATCTCATTCTGTTCTGACTTCTGAGGAATGAAGTTGATGATAGTGAGGGCTTTTTGGCATAATATGTAAAGTACCTATGATTCTCAGCATGTATTTCCCTTCTGACTTCTGTGCTATTGGTAGGTATCTTATAAAACAACCTCAAAGGTCCCAGACAGTGTGGTTCATTGATTGAGGGTTGACCTTTGCACCAGGTCATCAAGGTTCCATTTGCAATTAAAGCACATGCCCCCTTTATGGGCTAGGTCCCTAGTATGGGGAATGCAGCAAGTAGATAATCAATGATTACCTCTCATCTTTGATGTTTCTCTCTCTCTCTCTCTCCCTCGCCCTTTCTCTCTGAAATCCATAAAAGTTTTACTTAAAAAAATTATTTCACTGGGAAAGTTGCACACTAAGTGTTGAAGTTCTTATTGTTTGCCATTTGTTTGTGGTACCAGGAAAGTATTGTTGAGTTCCCACTATTAGCTACTCTTTCAGTGAGACAAATCACTCTGTAAAAACAGGTTTTCAGCTCTAGCCAGTTTGGCTCAGTCAGAGAGCATCAGCCTATGAACTGAAGGGTCCGGGGGTTGATTCTGTTAAAGGTCACATGCCTTGGTTGACTGCTCAATCCCAGGTGGGGGGCCTGCAGGAGGCAGCTGATCAATGATTTTCTCTCATCATTGATGTTTCTACCTCTCTCTCCCTTTCTATTCCTCTCTCAAATAAATAAAAAATATTTTTAAAAAACATTAAAAAACAAACAAACCAGTTTTCATTCACTAAATGTAATCCATTGCCTGTAAAAACTACACAAAATGTCCATTTTATATAACAAGTCCAATCTATCACAATGTGAAAATAGAGAAAACATACGACATCCTAACTTAAAATATTTTTTTCTTTTTTACATAAAAATATCACATAGGATTTTACGGATCAATACTAAATAAATGAACTTTTCAAACAATATTGACCCAGATTTTAAAATTACCTAAACTTAATTTTTTTCAATAATACTGAATACAATAAACATTCACATGAAACTTACACATTGTTTGTTTTTTATTGCTCCTTCATTATCAAAATTTCCTTACACTAAATTCATTTATGGTAGGACCAACAAGAGTAATTCAGTATCAGAAGTCTTACCAAGATTGTTACTGTCAGAAGATTTCATAGGACTTCGTTCTTCTTTATTTTCATTAGTCGATTGTTGGTTGCTGTGAATAAAAAATGGTGATAAATGATATTACCATCGTAATACAAATATAAAAATATTTCCCAAATATTGTAAATTCTTAGCATATTTCAGAGAATATCAGAGTTAATGTTAAAACATTAATTATACAACACACTTCAAATTTTTAAGTTCTACAAACATTTTATGAACATGTAATTTTTAAAGAAATGTCGCATAAAAGAGTCATGATTTGAAGGCAGTCTAGTTCTGTGAATTAATTAGAGTTAGCTTGACATAATGACAAGTCTCTTGAACTCAGACTTCCTAGTTCTATCAATATAGCTATTTCTTCTCAAACAAGTCATTTTTCTGTGGCTCATGGTCCTCATCTACAAAATAAAAATCTAACTGCCTTACTTTAGAAGGTTTCTAGGAGATTGAACTGAAAGAACACATCAAAAAGAGGTGCTCAGAGAAACAGTAAGGAAAAGGAAAAATCTGTTATTGACCTCGAATTGTTGAAACTGTGTTGGAATCCCAAAAAAAACCCTAATGTGGGTTTTTCATAGTTTCTAAAATTCAAATGTTGCCGTTTTCTGAAAATGCTATTAATTTTGGTTATTACCTGCCTTTCTTTGTGTTTTGTGATTCAGGGTATCTCAGTTACTGTATAACTTGCAACTAAATCTATGTACAAATATATTACCTCCTGAACTCAGATAGCAAAATGCTCCCTTAGTTTTGTTTTGAATCATGTGAATGATAGAAAATTAATAGAAGACAGGACCTGGCCTGGACTACTACTATCCCTTCTCTTCCTCCTCAAACTGTGAACCAGCAGATCTTTATGACATGAAAACGATGCTTAATCTCCCTGTCCTCTCCCCATTGGCTTGGAAGATAGAATCCTACTTGTCACACATGGATACTGATGGGTCACGCACCCACAGCAATTGTTAGGACCAATAATTTACTTTTGAATCAGAGCGTTCTGTTGATTGGCTTCCATCTGAGACACAATTTAAATTTTTTGAAACCTGAAGAAATTCAACTCACTTGGGAGTGTTTCATTGTTATGGCAAAGAGATCACTTGAGAGGCCAACCTCAATTTTGGATTCTCAGGCAAGCTGATGCCTACTGCACTGGGAAAGGCAATGTGGGGCCTTCCACTATCTAAACAAAGATGCTCTATAGGATTTAAGGTGAACCCGGGAACAGAACTGGTGACAAGGGAGGAAGGAATGTCTGGTCTTTTTCTGCAGCATTATTTGACCTCTCTGACACCTTAGAATGGTTCCAACTAACACTTGTTTCTTCTATCCTAAGGCCTTGCTTGTTTCACTGTCCCCAGTTTTAACAAATGTACTCTATGAATAAAAAATAAAAGAATGAACAATTGTACCCTTCCACCTGATGATCTTTCAAACCTCTAGTTACTAAAAATTCCACCATTTTTTCCTTGTTTTCATGTTTGGCAAGTGAAAGTGGTGTGAAGTCATCCTGTAGAGCAGAAGAAACAATTTATAATACATAAAATTACATGTATCCAAACTGAATATTTGAATTTAAAAAGATCCTCTGAACTTAAACATATACTATAGGAAGTAAATAAAAAGCATCCCCTTTTGCTCTGGCTCATGTTCTCAGTGGTTAGACCATTGGACTGCACATTGAAGGGTCCAGGTTTAATTCCCATTAAAGAGCACGTTCTCAGATAGCAGGCTTGATAACCAACCCTGGCCTGGGCCTATGGGGAGTCACCCACACATTGGTGTTCCTTTCTCTCTCAATCCTTCTTTCTCCCTCTCTTTCTCTCCTTCACTCCCTTCAATTCTCTCAAAAATCAATGGGAAAAAATATGCGTTGATGAGGGGAAAAAAATACTAGCAGCCCATTTCTTCTCACCTCTGAACAATCACTGGCCCCTTCTTCCCTTTAAAGTTAATGTCCTCCACTCCATCTTCAACAGATTACCTCTAATATCATTCCCCAAAACTCACCTCAGAGATTTACAGTGCTGGTTCCAAGATTCTAAGTTCCTGTCTTACTATCTATCCTGGTATACTGTTGTCATCATGTTGCCTGTGGACTGGAACCTCCACTTCCCACTTGCACTCACCCAGCTCCCCTTGCTGGGTATTAGTTCTCCTCTTCCCACCCTTCCCCAGCAGCACCCATTTCCTTAGCCCCTGTCAGCATAGCAACCAGTCCCCACCATCACTTTAACACCCCTGGCCTTCAGTCCTTTGTGGGCTCTCAGCCTATCACCCACTCCCAGGCCCTAACAGGAAGTTCTTCCTTCTGGGGTGGAAGGGTAGCTGGGAGGCAAAGTTTTGCCCCTTCCATGGACACCACATTTCTCCAGCCCTCCCAGACTGGGCTTTGGAGTTGTTTCCATGGTGACACAGCCTAATCTATTGTATTCAGTTTATGTATGTGAGAAAGAAAATGCTTGTTCCCAGCGGGGGTGGCTCAGCAGTTGAGTGTTGACTCTTGAACCAGGAGGCATGTGTAGGGCTTGTGGGCTGGATTCCCCAACGGGGGTGTGCAGGAGGCAGCCAATGGTTGATTCTCTGTCATCATTGTTATTTTTATATAAGCCTCCCTTGATTTCTCTGTAAAGTCAATAAAACATACATTTTTTTAAGAAAAGGCTTGAAACAGAAGTAAAAACATGTATTTCAAACATTTTGTAAATACAGTTACTTGATGTATACCTTGTTTCTCACTTCCAGATTTGCCATACAGGAAACTAGCTTTTCCACGATAGTTGTGTTTTCACTAAGGACAGCATAGTGAAGAGCAGTGTTGCCATGGATGTCGATTACATTTGGATCGGCACCATGCTCTAGTAGAATAGCAGCACATTCTTCTTGCTCATACTGAATGGCCTGTCAGTATTATGGCAAAAAATAGATGATAAGTTTTAGGAATGCAAAGTAACATGCCACAATTTTCACCAATGTCTTCTAGTTAAATGAGATAAACACATTGTTATTCTAAGTAATTAAGTTAAAACCCAATTCAAGTTGACATGGTTGGCGAATACATACGTGAATTAGAGCTGTTTTATTGTCAGTATCACAGAGATCCAATAGGCGACGTCTGCGTGCTAGCTGACTCACCACTCTTTTATGGCCCTTGTAACAGGCCACCTTCAGAGCATGCCTATGAAAGTGAGAGGACTCCTTAGGAACTTAGAGTGCACTACATGAAAGCATACAATTGTCCATGTTCATGTAAACATTCTCCTTATGCCTTCAAAATAAATATTTCAGTTTCTTCAGGAGACAGTACAGTATTTATTAGTTCTTGTTACTCAACACATTAGTAAAGAGAATCCTATTGAATTGAGACAGGATGACCTAGCGAATCAGCTCACTTGGTTATGATCCTATTTTAACTGTCACATATCAGATATCACTTGGCCTTTCTGTGCCTCAATTTTCTTTTCAACAGAATGGGGATGAAGATAGTAGGCATCTCACAGGACACCAGAATCTATGCAAAGTGTTTAGTACAGTTCTTAGCCCAGAAAAAATAACTCAATAATTGTTAGATAATATCAGTATCATCATCATTATTATTACTAACAATTTACAAAAACAACATATCAATTAAGTAAAACGATATCATCAGACCTACTTTGCAGACTGACTATAAGAATCAGAAAGAACATAGTATTTCAATGCTTCTAAAATGCTTATTTTCTCACAATTTAACATAGCTGACATTGGAATCCAATTTTTAATTCAGAATGTCTTACAACCATTATTGGCAGCATTTAAAAAATTAAGTAATACAAAAAATACTGACAATCTAGCATCCATGGTACCTTACATTAAGTGAAATATTCCTAACCGTAACATTCCTCTTGCAGTTTTGTCAAATGTTTTCATTTAAATTCATATTAATACTTAATAGCTTTATGGGGGTAAAGAGGGCACAAAAGGAAATCAAGAAAATTTTTAAAGGTAATTCGTGCTTTGCTTTTGCAAGAAAATTTAACTCAAAGGATGGTCAGAATTCAAATATTTAAGTGGCTCATTTTGTTCAATATTTAGATTTTTAGGTTGTAGGGAAAACGGTGGTTCCCAATGATCAATATTAGTATTTATTACTATTATACATTAACAAAAGGCCAGTTACAGGTTATCGTTTACAATTTCCTACTTTCAGAAATACTTTGGTTTGGAAGCAGGGAGAAAAAGCTTCAACCTGATGATGTCCTAATATTTCAATTATGAACTTCTCATTTTGCTCATATTGGGCAACATGAATTTGTAAGGATGAAAGGGCCTGATTTAGAGGGAAAGGGTCCTGAGTAGAATGTGACTGCTACATAATAAGTATGCAGGTTATACTTCATGTAAACATGGATTGAGAGAATGCATACACATAGTGGAAGAGTTCAATATTTTTAAATAAATCTTTATAGATTAAAAAAACCCATCAGCATTAATAATAATCCTTTATATTTTCTCTCATTTAAAAGAAAATTTATGGTTGAGAGTATTACAGATGTCCAACTTTTTCTCCCATATTGTCACACTCCACCTGGATCCTGCCCTACCCCAGGCCTTCAACACCCTATTGTCTGTGTCCTTAGGTAAAATATTAGGTTAATATTTTTGTGCCCCTCTGTTCCCCTTGTCTCTGACATACAAAAGTCTATTCCATGTTTCCATGACTCTGGTACTATTTTATTCATCGTTTTGTTTTTGTTGTTGTTCATTAGATTTCTTGTTCATTTATTTAGATTTTTAGATTCAATTGACAACTTATAATAATAAAAGCATAACATGCTAATTAGACCAAACGTTCTTCTGGACATCCTTCTGGACAACCTCCAGACGAAGACGGGCTGTAGCCTCAGGATCCAGGCAGCCTCCAAGGCTGCAAGGGAGGGATCCAGGATGCTGCCATGGCTGCGGAGGCCTACTCTTTCACAAATTTCGTGCATTGGTCCTCCAGTATATATATATATATATATATATATATATATATATATATATATATTTTATATTTATAACTTTTTGTCTTCTTCTTCTTCTTACCCACTCTCCATATTTTTATTATGAAACTCAGCGGCAGAAAGATAAAGAAGGAAGACTGTTACACTCATCAACCTGAATTTATGAGTCAGTTCCACCATTTACTATAACCCAATAGGTCATTTTAAACTCTTTGAATTTCTAATACTCCACTTGGCCAGGTCATTAAACAATGGTTGAAGAGCTAGAGGGAATTGTGTTTAATTAATTTCTAGGCTTTCTTAAATTCTTGAAATTCTATGTGCCTTTGATTGTCTCTATAGAAAACTGGAGAACACAATAGCAAGCAGAATTGGAAAAAAATTACACAATGAAAGAAACACCCAGAAAAGTAGAGAATAAGAATTTTTAAAGTCAAGAAGTCATGGAATAGGAAAGAAAGCGTATAGCAACAAAGGAAATAAACCTCACACAAGTAGGCAAAGGTACAAGCCTGAAAAGAAAACCAGAGTGGGAAGACAATAAATAGAGAAAACAATTAGAGATATCCTCTAAGTACATGCCAAATTTAAATTAAGATAACTGGTTTATACATAGATTTTCTCTACTTACAGATAAAAAAGTCATTTTAACCTCACCAGGCCTTGTCGAGGTAAACGCTTTTGTTGTCTGGCAATAGCTAACTGATAAGGACCCCAAAAGCTTTAGCGGGAAGAAAAAGATTCTATTTACTGCTGCCACTACAATTGTCAAGAATAGTAACCTAAGTGCTTGGACTAACTAGGCCTCTTAGATAAACTCTGAATCCGAGTTAACACACAGTCAGATTTACTTTCTGAGTTCATCTGATTCGCATCTGTATCTCAAGGCAGTGCTACACAGGAATTTATCAGATATGTTGAGGGACAACAGAATAGATTTGGAAGTCAAAAAGGTGGTCACTCGCTAACTATAGAATCAGGTGTCAAACAACCTACCTCCCTGAACCACAGTTACCTCATCAATAAAAATTTGCCTAATTATTACAATAGGAAAGCTACTTTGAAAGTTATTGTGATGACTATATAACACGGCTTAGTTACATAATATAGGGTCTAGCGAATAGTAGACTACTCTACAACTGTTAGTTTATTTTCTCTGCATTCCTGTAGGTAATATATTGTTTTTACAAATCCACAAAGTCCTACCTGAATAAGGCCTCTTCTTCAGTTCTCTCACGTACTATTAAAGAAAAAAGTAAAATACATTTTAAAACAATAAAAACAAATATGGGACATTAAAAGTACCTGAGTAATGCTTTGTTAGAAAGTATTCCTTTGGCCGAAACCAGTTTGGCTCAGTGGATAGAGCGTCGGCCTGCGGACTGAAAGGTCCTAGGTTCGATTCTGGACGAGGGCATGTACCTGGGTTGCGGGCACATCCCCAGTAGGAGATGGGCAGGACGCGGCTGATCGATGTTTCTCTCTCATCGATGTTTCTAACTCTCTATCTCTCTCCCTTCCTCTCTGTAAAAAATCAATAAAATATATATTAAAAAAAAGTATTCCTTTGGAACCACACACCATACACCAGAGGAAATATTAATCATATTATTGGTTGGTCATTAATACATTAAGAACACTTACTTTCTCTTTTTAAATATATCAAATGCAAGAAAGAAAGAATGGGATCTGATATTTACAATGAACATAATCTCAAACAAACCCCATTAGGCTGACAGAAAACGGTATGGATAGTAGAAGCAGAAACATAAACTAACAGCAACAAACTTATATGGCATGAATTTTCTGGACTCCTTTCACTCGGAAGGTTTAGCAGAGTGTACTTATTTTTCCATAACACAATTCAACTTCTCCAGTTCTTTTGTAAAGACTTGCTAGTTTAGGATGAAACACTCTATCACAAAAAAAGCTTGGTTGCCAGGCACTACACTTCGCAGCCCTTCAAAACATAAGGAACAGATACATTCTGGAACCTTTTGTAATTGCAAGACAAGTAGAAAAGGCTGTGATTCCAGTTGTATAAAGACAGTGAGGGCTCTGCAGGAGTGCATGAGGTCATTTTTCTCAACCCTGCCCAGCAGGTGGCAAATGCCTGTAGAAATCAAGCTTGTTCTGCTTGTATGGCATGTGTCATCAGAGCCTATGCTGATGAACAACAACAAGCCAGAAAGGACAAAGAACGTCTTGGAAAACTACAGCCAATTTCCTTGACATTTGAATGTTTTAAACAATAAAAAAGATACCCACTGTATGATTCCAAATATAAAACAGGAAAGGCAAAACTATGGAGACAGTAAAAAGATCAGTGGTTTCCAGGGCCAAGAGAGAAGGGGGAGAATAAATAAGCAGAGCACAGAGGATTTTAGGGCAATGAGATGATTCTATGTGATAATCTTAATGGTGGATTGCTGCCATCGAACATTTGTCAGAAGCCCTAAAATGTACACCAAGACTGAATCTTAATGTAAACTATGGACTTTGGTTGATAATGATGGGTCAATGCAGGTTCATCAAAAGTGCCTCTCTGGTGCAGGGGGGAAAAATGAGCAAGGCTGTGTGTAGGGGATGTGGGGTTGATGGGAAGTCTCTGCACATTCTCCTCCTTTATGCTGTGCACCTAAACCCGCTCAAAAACTGTCTTCTTCAATTTTTACAGCTTCTGTGAAACATGCTATTAACATTTGTCAACATATTTATTCTATTTTCAAGACACAGTCACCTTGTAAATTAATATAAAGATCAAAGTATCAGAATATGGGTATTATCCTCAGAATTTAGGTAGCCATTTGAAAAGACATAAATAAAGCCAAGAGTTTTAACCATATACTAGGGAAAGAAAATAACTGATAAATATGATTGACTATCTTGCTTTATAATTACAAGCAGGGATTAAGTGCAACATAAACCAAAATGAATCATCCATGTAATTGAAAGATACGTTTTATTATAATTTCAAATCAGATATCATTATGATAATTTTATCTGAAATTATTTTGAAACATTAATTGGGGAGAAGAAAGCTGATAATTGCCTAATATTGCCCTAGTAATTTATGTACAAATACCTGTTAAATACTCAACAAGAGTCAGAAAAAGAACCAGCAATGCAAGCATTTATGCATCATGCGACAGAAACCAGTACCATGTTATATTATTATTACTGGCTTTAAAAAAAAAAAAAAAGTAGGTCAATGCCAAAAATTCAGTGAGGGCCATTCTGCTGTGCTGAAACATTTTATGCAGCAGGCCTAAGTTTGTTATCCTTAGAATGTCCTGCTTAAATGGCTACCCTTTCTTTGGTGTCTGAAAACTTAAATCTGGGGAGGGGGTTCCCACCTTTCCCTATCTGATAAGAGTGGCCCCCTGTGCCCAAAGAATGGCACAAGCAATGAGGCTCATGCTGAACACTTGCTTTCCTTCTGGGAATCTAGAATTTTGGTACATGCTATGGGAAAGATGCTGATGTGAGTAGCGTGCCATGAAAACCTTGCCACTGAGTATAAGAAGACATGTAGATTACACATTTCATGTGTGTGGTGAAAATTTGACACTGGAATAATTAAGCACATCCTGGTAATTCCACAGGGAGAGGACTCTTAGAAGCTTGTGCCTGGTGTCCCTCACACTTTGTCACACAAACCTGTTCACTGGGCTGATTTTGCTTTTGTCCTTTCACTGTAATAAATCTCAGGTAGGAGCATGACTATATGCTGAGTCCCGTGAATCATTCTAGTTAAAAGCAAACTTAGGTGAGGGTTTAGGAACCTCTCACACAATTTCATCAGGCAAGTTTCTTTATAATTTGGTTTGATACAAGATTATAGTCAGAACTTGATTTCATAGAATACCTTTCTTTGATTTTCTTTTGTTCCAAGCTTGTTTTAGAGATTTCGGCAGATCAGTAACTATGGAAATAAAGGCATGCAAGGGATAAATAAAACATTAATGTCAGAAAACAATGTTAAACAAGCAGCAATCATATTTACTCAGAATAGAAGATACAGAATCTAAATGATTGGCAACATATCCTGGAATATAGAAGTTCCTCTCAAAAACATTGCCCCCATACAGACAATTTTCTCCACCTAAGCAGGCTTTAATCCTTTTTGCAATAGTGGTTATCAGTTAAATAACTGGGATAGCTACAGAAAAACAATAATTATCCCATGTCATGTAATACTGTTCTAGTGCTTGCAGAGTTCTTTCTATTTCCTCTCAATCCTTTTCTTAATTTCTTATAAAACCAAAAGCATGGCTTGCTCATTAAAGGCAGTTGTTGGCAGGACAAGTCAAAAATTCAAAGAAATATTACCCAGAATGTAGGGATATCCATGGATATTCCACCAAACTCAACAGGTATGGAAACAATGGCTCTTAACACATGGCTCTCACTGGGGGAAAATCCCACCATTATTGTTCCCTCTTGAATTAATAAAGAAGATTTTTGAACAGAAAAATGAGAAAGGCATAGACCTAGATAAACAATGACACTTTAAATGGAATAACTTGAACTTTATGATTCATTTCTGCATGGATAAGTAAAACTTCATAGTAGACTGATGCTAGCCCAAGGAGGCAAAATCTTCCTTTGTTTCCCAGTCTCTTTATGTGCTTTCCTTTCATTTATCATTTACATGGGGGGGGGGTGACTCAGGAAATGAAGGACGACATGCCAAATACGAGCTGCCATCAGGTTTTGTAAAGAAATGTCTCAATGGAACACAGTCATGCCTGTTCACTTAAAGATTGTCTAGTACGGCTCTCAAAGTACAATGGCGGGCTTGAGTAGATATGACGGACCACATGGCCTAAAATTAGACCCTGTACAGGCAAATCTTGCTGACACCTATTTCATATCACAACCAGAGGGCCATAATCAAACCCAATCTTGTTACACTTCTGCTCAAAACTCCAATGAATCCCTGCAGTAAATATGCTGGCTCCCTACCTCAGTCTCCACTCTTCCTGGAAAACCACAACTCTATTTGGACATTCACTGTCATGATTCATAATGAAGGTGGTATCTCCCAAGCTCCAAAATGAGAAATAATTATACTGAGCTCATCACAGTAACTAGTTTACCACTCACTGGTTTAGGAACGATTATGCGATGTAACCCAAGCCTATAATATGTTAGGAAGGGGAAGTCAAATGCAAGGCAATCAGTTTTCTTCCAAATTAAAAGAAACATATAGGCCACGCCAGTGTGATTCTGTGGATTGAGAGTCGTCCCATGCACCAAGAGATGGCTGGTCGGATTCCATTTAGAGCATATGCCCAGGTTGTAGGCTGGATGCCCAGTATGGGTGGGCAGGAGGCAGCTGAGCAATGTGATTGTTCCCTTGCCATTTCCATCTCTCTCTCCCTTTCCTCTCTCCTCTCAATAAATATCAATAGAAATATATTTTTTAAAAAATTAAAGGATGCACATATCTCAACATCACTAATCACGAAATGCAAATGAAAGCCATAATGGAGTGCCAGCTCACTCCTCTCAGAATGGCTGTCATCAAAATATAAATAAATAACAAGTGTTGGCGAGGATATGAAGAAAAAGGAAACCTTTGTGTACTATTCACATGACTGTCAAATGGTACAGTCATTGTAGAAAACAACATGGAAATTCTACAAAAAAGCTGGAAATGGAACTGCCATTCCACTTCTGTATATTTATCCAACAAATACATGAACAGGAATTTGAGAAGAAATCCATACCCCTATGTTCGCTGCACCATTGTTTACAATATCCAAGATATATAATCACTCTATGTGTCCCTATATAGATAAATGAATAAAGAAGATGCAATCCTATCTAATAAAAGAGAAACATGGTAATTGGGGTATGACCGCTACCCTTCCCATTGGCTAATTAGGGTGATATGCAAATGAACTGCCAGCCAATATGGTGGCCGGCAGCCAGGCAGCTTAAACTGAACATGAGGCTTGTTTGCTTCAGTGACGGAGGACTGAAACTTTCCCCGCCTGCCTTGCCGGCCTCTGAGCTTGCAGTTTAAAAAACTGTAACAAATATAGACGCTAGACAAAACCAGCTTTCAGAGAGCTGGAATCTCAGAGCTGGAGTTGATACAGAGTTTTGATTATAGAACCAAAACAAACCAGATACCTGTTTTCAGCAGCTGAGGCCTCAGAGCTGGAGCCAAGCCTCAGAGCAAAGCTGGCCCAGAATTAAAAAAAAGAAAATTAAAAAAAAGGAAAAAAAGAGCAGTTGGGAGCTTCAGTCCCAGCCTGAAAACAGCCCTCAGCCCCTCACCCAGACTAGCCAGGCACCCCAGTGGGGACCCCCACCCTGATCCAGGACACCCTTCAGGGCAAACCAGCTGGCCCGCACCCATGCACCAGGCCTCTATTCTATATAGTAAAAGGGTAATATGCCTCCCAGCACCGGGATCAGCAAAGCTGAGAGGCCTCCTGGCACCGGGATCAGCATGACAGGGGGCAGAGCCCCAACCCCCTGATCGCCCTGTGGCTCTGTGTGTGACAGGGGGCGGGGCCACAACCTCCCCATCAGCCCTGCTCTGTTCATGACAGGGGAAGGCGCCCCAACCCCCCTGATCAGCCCTGCTCTGTGCCTGATAGGGGGGAGCTCCCCAACCCCCTGATCACCCTGTCGCTCTGTGTGTGACGGGGTGCGGCGCCCAACCCTCCCACCCCACAGGCCCTGCTCTGTGTGTGAAGGGGTAGAGCCATAACCTCCCGATCGGCCCTGCCCTGAGTGTGAGAGTGGCAGCGCCCCAACCCCCTGATCTGCCCTGCTCTGTGGGTGATAGAAGGTGGTGCCACAACCCCCTGATCCACCCTGGTCTGTGTGTGACAGGGGACAGTGCACCAACTCCACTATCCGCCCTACTCTGTGAGTGACAGCGGGGAGCTCTTCAACCCCCTGATGGACCCTCCTCTGAGTATGACAGGGGGGAGCTCCTCAATCCCCTGATTGACCCTGCTCTGTGCATGACAGGGGGCAGCGCCCCAACCCCCTGATTGGCCCTGCTCTGTGCGTGACAGGGGGTGGCACCACAACCTCCCCATAGACCCTGCCTTGAGTGTGACAGGGGCGGTGCCCCAACTGCCCTATCAGCCAAACCCTGAGCTTGACTGGGGGTGGCATCGCAACCTCCTGATCAGCCCTGCTCTGTGCATGATGGGGGCGGCACCCCAACTACCCAATCAGCCCTGCTCTGAGCCCGACCAGGGGCTGCACCTAGGGATTGGGCCTGCCCTCTGCCACCCGGGAGCAGGACTAAGCCAGCAGGTTTTTAACTACCAAGGGGTCCCAGACTGTGAGAGGGCACAGGCCGGCCTGAGATACCCCCCCGCCTCTGCCACCCAGAGTGCACAAATTCTTGTGCACCGGGCCTCTTGTATATATAATATTGATTGGACATAAAAAGAATGAAATCTTGCTATTTAGAGCAATATCCATGGACCCAGAGGAGGGTTGTGTTAAGTGAAATAAAACTGAGAAAGAGAAGGACCTTATCACCTCACATGTGCAATCTAAAACCACAAAGCAAACAAAACAAAAACACACCCCATTGCTACAAAGAACAAAGTGATTTTTGCCAGAGGATAGTGAGTTGAGGAGATGGCTGAAATAGAAGAATATGAATAAGAAGTGCAAAATTCTAGTTATAAAATATATAGACCACAGACATCTACTGTACAGCAAAGGGATATGTCAATATTTTAATAACATGTCATGGTGTTAGATTGTTACTAGACTTATCAGGATGAACACACTGTAAGATATGTAAATGTCAAACCACTATGTCATACACTTGACAGTAATATATTCGGTGCCAACTAGATTTTAACAAAAAACTTAAAATTGAACAAAGCAGTCCTTTGCTCTTCACATACTGTCATGCGAGAAGAGGGTGCTTTGGAGCCCTCACTAAGTAGCTCATCAGGAAAGCAGACATAAGCACTGACAACTTCACAGCTGAATAAGGGACAACACCTGGGATCCTGATGACATCACTGAACCACCAAAACAATCCTGGTTCCTATTGCTTCAGCCTCTTAATTAGGCCACCCATTATTACCTGAAGCTAAAAGCATTCTATCTGATAAATTTCCCAAGGTCATAGGATAAGATCTAGTCCTCTCTGTAGTACTAAAAACTTTCATAAGCTTGCCTTAGCTAGGCACTCACCTCATTCCCACCCATTCCCACAGCACACGTTTTGCGCATTAAAATGGTACAGTTCATAAATCCTCCAATGTTAAGTTGCACATCATAGCCCTTGGACTAACGTTCCTATTGCTAAACATCACCCTCTGTCCCTTTGACCTGGAAACCTTCTCCATCTGCAGGCTTAATTTAAATCCCACCCACATTTTTATTTTATATTATTTATTTTATTTGTGTGTACGTGAATTTTAGAGGACATTTATTATTAAAGTTCGGGATAGTGCCACAAGAAAAGCCTGGGGAAATGAGCTTAGGCTCACTAAGGAATCAGGTTGAGAGGGTTTGCCCAGGATGAATTGCTAGTGACCATTGTTGCTCTCTTTATAAGCCTCCTGGGGTCCATTAGAGTTTAGGTGTATCATCCCTGTGAGGAGAGAAAATGAGGAAGTCTTGGGTGTGCAAGCATGTCTTTATTTTTCTTCAATTTTTGACACCTTTTAAACATTGATTTAAGAAAAGAGAGAGTGAGAGAATAATGGTTTTTTGTTTTTTTGTTCCACTTATTTAAGCATTTATTGATTGAAACTGGTATGGACCATGACCAGGGATCAAACCCACAACTTGGCCTGTTGGTACAGTACTTTAAGCAACTAACCTACCGGCCAAGGCTTCACCAGTTTTTTAAAACTCTAATTCTCATCATGGACTTAAAGTTGCTGGCACATGCTACACACCAATAAAAAAGAATAATGATAAGCTCCTAGTGTGTTCTACCACCTAGCAATCACTGAATAAAGTATAGTAACTAATAGAAATGACAATAACAAGCTCTAGGAGGGCAAAGACAGTGTTTTAAAACATTTCAATTCTGCATCATCAGAATAGCATTCAGTACCTAAAAGGCACCTGACAGTTCAATAGTACACCAGTAAGCAGACAAATTAATAACTGAATTTTGACATTTTCTTTGAGAATTCTGATGTGATAAACACGGAAATGAGAGACAGCTCTCATATTATGAGCTCAGGGGCAAAATGATATTTCATCTTTGTATTTCCTATAAGTTGCAAAATGAACCTACACAAATCCTCTGGTAAATGTCTACTGAGGTGTTCTCATACAGTTTAGGTTCAGATTGCACAATGAAGTAGGTGCCACATCTGGGTAGCACACTGGCATTTTTGTTGCTATAAATCACTTTTGTACTTTTTTTATAATGTATTAAGTCCTGAGTTGGGGCATTTGTATATTTATCATGATTATCTTTTGATCAATGACAATGGAGCTTCCTGTTCTCAAGAAATTGCAGTGTCCTGACAATTACCCAACAAACAGGAGGAAACATCTTGTTGTAATGCATTAACATGTCTCATTCTGTTCTGATTTCGGAGGAATGAAGTTGATGATGGTGAGGTCTTTTTGGCATAATATATAAAGCATCCTATGATTCTCAACTGGTATTGCCTTTATGACTTCTGTGCTATTGATAGGTATCTTAAAAAACAACCTCAAAGGTCACAGCCTGTGGGGCTCATTGGTTGAGGCTTGACCTATGAAGCAGGAAGTCAAGGTTCCATTAGTGATTAAGGCACATGCCCCCTTTATAGACTAGATCTCCAGTGTGGGGCATGCAGGAGGCAGAGAATCAATGATTATCTCTCATCTTTGATGTTTCTCTGTCTTTCTCACCGTTCCTCTCTGAAATCAATATAAATATATTTTTTAAAAAACTACACAATTTCATTGGGATAGTTGCACACTAAGTGTTGTAGTTCTTATTGTTTGCCATTTGTTTGTGGTACCAGGAAAGTATTGTTGAGTTCTCACTTTTAGATACTTTTTAGTGAGACAAATCACTATGTAAAAACAGGTTTTCAGCCCTACCAAGATTGGCTCAGTAGGTATAGCGTCGGCCTGCTGACTGAAGGGTCCTGGGTTTGATTCTGGTCGAGGACACATGCCCTGGTTCGTGGCTCAATCCCTGGTGGGGGGCATGCAGGAGGCAGCTGATCAGTGATTCTCTCTCATCATTGATGTTTCTATCTCTTTATCCTTCTCCCTTCCTCTCTGAAATAATTAAAAATATGTTTAAAAAAAGATTTTTAAAATAACGAAGTTTTCATTTGCTAAATGTAATCCATTGCCTGTAAACACTAAACAAAAGGTCCATTTTCTTAACAAGTCCTATATTTTACAATGTGAAATTAGAGAAAACATACAACATCTGAACTTAATATCTTCTTCTTTTTTTACATAAAGATATCATATAGGATTATACGGATCAGTACTTAATAAATGAACTTCTTTTCAACCAATATTGACCAAGATTTTAAAATTTCCTACAATTAATTATTTAAATAATACTGAATACTAACATATTAACGGAGATATTAAGAAAACCTTCATGTGCAACTTACACACTGTTTGTTTTTTATTGCTCCTTCATTCTCAAATCTTCCTTACTCTTAATTCATCTATGGTAAGAGCACCAAGAGTAATTCACTATCAGATGTCTTACCAAGATTGTTACTTCCAGAAGATTTCAAAAGTCTTCTTTTTTCTTTTTTTTCAGAAGTTGGTTGTTGATCGCTGTGAATAAAAAATGGTGATAAATGATATTACCATCTTAACATAAATACAAAAAATATTTTCCAACTATTGTAAATTCTCAGCATATGTCAGATAATATCAGAGTTAATATTAAAACATTAATTATACTACACACTTCAAATTTGTAAGTTCCACAAACTTCTTATGAAGATGTAATTTTTAAAGAAAAGTAACATAAAAGAGTCATGATTTGCAGGCAATCTAGTTCAGTGAATTAATTAGATTTAGCTTGACTTAATGTCAAGTCTTTTGAACTCAGATTTCCTAGTTGTATAAACATGGCTATTTGTTCTCAAGTCACTTTTACTATGGCTTGAGGTCCTCCTCTAAAAAATAAGAATCTTACTGCCTTACTTTAGAAGGTTGCTAGGAGACTGAAATGAAAGAACACATCAAAAAGAGATGCTCAGAGAAACAGTAAGGCAAAGGAAAAATCTGTTATTGAACTCGAATTGTTGAAACTGTGTTGGAATCCCAAAGAAACCATAATGTGGGTTTTTCATAGTATCTAACATTGAAATGTCACAGTTTTCAGAAAATGCTATTAATTTTGGTATTACTGGCCCTTTCTTTGTGGTTTGTGATTCAGGGTATCTCAGTTACTCTATAACTTGCAACTAAATCTATGTACAAATATATTACCTCCTGAACTCAGATAGCAAAATGCTCCCGTAGTTTTGTTTTGAATCATGTGAATTTTAGAAAACTAATAGAAGGCAGGACCTGGCCTGGGCTACTACTATCCCTTCTCTTCCTCCTCAAACTGTGAACCAGCAGATCTTTATGAGAATGATGCTTGTTCTCCCTGTCCACTCCCAATTGGCTTGGAAGATAGAATCCTACTTGTCACACATGGACACTGATGGGTCATGCACCCATAGCAATTGTTAGGACCGATAATTAACTTTTGAATCAGAGCGTTCTGTTGATTGGCTTCCATCTGAGACACAATTTAAATTTTTTGAAACCTGAGAAATTCAACTCACTTGGGAGTGTTTCATTGTTATGGCAAAGAGATCACTTGAGGGGACAACCTCAATTTTGGAATCTCAGGCAAGTTGGTGCCTACTGCACTGGGAAAGGCAATGTGGGACCTTCCACTATCTAAACAAAGGTGCTCTATAGGATTTAAGGTGAAACTGGGAACAGAACTGGTGACATAGGAGGAAGGAATGTCTGGTCTTTCTCGCAGCATTATTTGAACCTCTCTGACAGCTTAGAATGGTTCCAACTAACCCTTGTTTCTTCTATCCTAAGGCCTTCCTTGTTTCACTGTCCCCAGTTTTAACAAATGTACACTCTGAATCAAAAACAAAGAACGAACAATTGTACCCTTCCATCTGATGAACTCCCGAACCTCTTGTTAGTAAAAATTCCACCATTTTTTCATTGTTTTCATATTTGGCAAGTGAAAGCGGTGTGAAGTCATCCTGTAGAACAGAAGAAATAATGTATAATTTTTAAAATTGCATGTATCCAAACTGAATATTAGAATTTAAAAAGATCCTCTGCACTTAAACCTATACTATAGGAAGTAAATAAAAAGCATCCCCTTTTGCCCGGGCTCATGCTCTCACTGGTTATACCCTTGGACTGCACATTGAAGGGTCCAGATATAATTCCCATTCAAGAGCACACACCCACATAGCAGGTTTGTTTCCCAACCCTGGCCTGGGCCTATGGGGAGGCACCTACACATTGGTGTTTCTCTCTCTCTCTCTCTCTCTCTCTCTCTCTCTCTCTCTCTCTCTCTCTCTCTCTCTCTCCTTCATTCCCTTAAATTCTGTCAAAAAGCAATGGAAAAAGATATCCGCTGATGTTGATGAAGAAAAAAAAAAATAGTTGCAGCCCTTTCTTTCTCACCTCTGAACAGTCACTGTCTGCTTCTTCCCTTTAAAATGTCCTCCACTCCCTCTCCTGCAGATTAACTGTAATATCATTCCCCAAAACTCACCTCAAAGATTTACAGTGCGGGTTCCAAGATTCTATGTTCCTGTCTTACTATCTATCCTGGTATACTGTCGTTATCATGTTGCCTGTGGACTGAGATCTCTTCTTCTCACTTGCACTCACCCAGCTCCCCTTGCTGGGTATTATGTCTCCTCTTCCCACCCATCCCCAACAGCACCCATTTCCTAAGCAACTGTCAGCATAGCAACCAGTCCCCACCATCACTTCAACTACCCCGGCCTTCAGTCCTCTCTGGGCTCTGAGCCTATCACCTACTCCCAGGCCCTAAGAGGAAGTTCTTCCTTCTGGGGTGGAAGGGTATCTGGGAGGCAAAATTTTGCCCCTTCCATGGACACCACATTTCTCCATTCCTCCCTGACTGGGATTTGGAGTTGTTTCCATGGTGACAGGGCCTGAATTATTGTATTCTTTGTATGTATGTGAGAAAGAACATGCTTGTTCCCAGCTGGTGTGGCTCAGCAGTTGAATGTTGACTCTTGAACTAGGAGGCACATGTAGGGCTTGTGGGCTGGATTCCCCAACGGGGGTGTGCAGGAGGCAGCCAATGGTTGATTCTCTGTCATCACTGATATTTCTATCTAACTCTCCCTTCTTTACTCTTTAATATCAATAAAACATACAGCTATTTAAAAAGGATTGAAACTGAAGTAAAAACATGTATTTCAAATATTTTGTAAATAAAGTTACTTGATCTATACCTCATTTCTCGCTTCTGGATTTGCCATACAAGAAAGTAGCTTTTCCACTATTGCTGTGTTTTTACCGAGTACAGCATAGTGAAGAGGAGTGTTGCCGTGGATGTCCATTGCATTTGGATCGGCACCATGGTCTAGTAGGATAGCAGCACATTCTTCTTGGTCATGTAGTATGGCCTGTCAGTATTATTCCAAAAAATAGATGATAAATTCTAGTAATGCAAAGTAAACATTCCACAAGTTCTTCTATGTAATTAAATTAAAACCAATCTCAAGTTCACATAGTTGGCTAATACATACGTGCATTAGAGCTGTTTTATTTTCATTATCACTGAGGTTCAGTATGAAACGTCTGCGTGCTAGCAGTCTCACCACGCTTGCCTGGCCCTTGCCACAGGCCACGTGCAGAGCAGTCCTATGAAAGTGAGAGGACTCATTAGGAACTTGGAGTGCACTACATGAAAGCTTACAATTGTCCACGTAATTGTAAACATTTCTCTCTATGTCTTCAAAGCAAATATTTAGTTTTCTTCTGGAGACAGTACAATATGTATTAGTTCTTGTTACTTACCCTATTTGAATAGAGGGAATATGACCTGAGGATGAACTTCAATATGGTGCTGTTCCTATTTTAACTGTCACTTATTAGATATCACTTGGCCTTTCTGTGCCTCAATTTTCTCATCAACAAAATGGGGATAAAAATAATAGGTATCTCACAGGACACCATTGTTGGCATTAATGAGAATCTATGCAAAGTATTTACTACAGTTCTATGCCCAGGAAAAAATAACTCAATAACTATTAGAAAATATCAGTATCATTATTATTACTACCAATTTACAGAAACAACATTTCAATTAAGTAAAACAATATCATCATACCTACTTTGCAGACCTATTATAAGCATCAGAAAGAACATGTATTTCAATGCTTCTAAAATGCTTATTTTCTCACAATTTTACATCTCTGGCATTGGAATCCAATTTTTAATTCAGAATGTCTTACACCCTTTATTGGCAGCATTTAAAAAATTAATTAATACAAAATATACTGACAATCTGACATCCATGGTACCTTACAGTAAGGGAAATATTGCTTAGTATAACATTCATCTTGCACTTTTGTCAAATGGTTGGCATTTAAATTCATATTAATTCTTAACATCTTTATGATGGTAAAGAGGACACAAAAGGAAATCAAGAAAAATTTTAAACGTAATTCTTACTTTGATTTTCAAGAAAATTTAACTCAAAGGAAGGTCAGGATTCAAAAATTTAGGATGGCTCATTTTGTTCAATATTTCGATTTGTAGATTGTAGGGAAAGCGGATGTTCCCAATGATCAATATTAGTATTTATTACTATTATACATTGTCAAAAGGCCAGTTACAGGTTATCTTTTACAATTTCCTACTTTCAGAAATACTTTGGTTTGGAAGCAGGGAGAAAAAGCTTCAACCTGATGATTTCCTAATATTTCAATTATGAACTTCTCATTTTGCTCATATTGGCCAACATGAAATTGTAAGGATGAAAGGGCCTGAGATTTGGATGGAAAGGGTCCTCAGTAGAATAGGTCTGCTACAGAATAGGTATTCACGTTACATTTCATGTAAAAACGGATTGAGAGATTGCATACACATAGTGGAAGAGTTCAATATTTTTAAATGAATCTTTATAGATTAAAAAAAACACTTCCGCATTAATAATAATCTTCTACATTCTCTCCCTTTATTAAAAAAATCTTTATGTTTGAGAGTATTATAGATGTCCTACATTTTTCCCTCATCGTCACCTTCCACCTGGTTCCTGCCCCACCCCAGGCCTTCAACGCCGTATTGTCTGTGTCCATAGGTAAAATCTTAGGTTAATCTCTTCCTGCTCTTCTGTTCCCCCTTGACTCTGAGATACAGAATTCTGTTAGGTGCTTCCATGCCTCTGGTTCCTTTCTATTCATTGGCTGTTGTTGTTGTTATTGTTGTTTTCATTAGATCTATTGTTTATTTAATTTGATTTTTACATTCAATTGATGATCTATAATAATAAAAGCAAAATATGGTAATGAGACCAGATGTCCTTCTCGACATCCTTCTGAACGACTTCCAGATGAAGCCAGGGCTTCAGCCATAGGATCAAGGATGCCTCCGTGGGAGGGATCCAGGTAGCTGCCAAGGCAGTGAAGCCCTATCCTTGGACAAATTTCATGCATTGGGTCTCTAGTAGATACATATGTATTGACATATTATTGTTTATATTTTTAATCTTTTCTTCTTCCTTCATCTTCTTCTTTTCTTCTTCTTTTCTTCTTCTTCTCCTTCCCCTTCTCTTTCTTCTTCACCTTCCCCTTCTCTTTCTCCTTCTACTTCTCCTTCTCTTTCTCATTCTCATTCTCCTTCTCCTTCTCCTGCTTCTCCTCCTTCTCCTCCTCCTCCTCCTCCTCCTCCTCCTCCTCCTCCTCCTCCTCCTCCTCTTTCTTCTCCTTCTTCCTTCATCTTCCCTGAAGGGGTTTCCTGATCAGGGTGGGGCTCCAGACTGGGAGCATTGCTGGCCTGGGTAGGGGGTTGGGGAGTTTGCAGGCTGGCCATACCCCCATCTGGGTGGGGGTCCCCGCTACGGGGCATGCCCAGTGTGGGTGAGAGTCTGAGGGCTCTTTTCTGGGCAGTCACACACACTATCGGGTGGGGGTCACTGCTGGGGGTGTGGCCAGCCTGGGTGAGAGGCTGATAGCTGCTAGCAGGCTGGCCATGCACTCATTGGGATGAGGGTTCCCACTGGGTGTGGTGTTGGCCTGGGCAAGGGGCTAATGGCCTTTTTCAGGCAGGCCACACCCTCATGGGGTGAGGGTCCCCACTGTGGTTAAGGGGGCCTGGGCAAGGGGCTGAGGGCCGTTTGGGGGGAGTATATAGGCTGGCCATGCTCCAGACCTTGTCCAGAAGGACATCTAGAAGGTCTCCGGAAGGACTTCCATTCTTATTACCATATTACTTTTTTATTAGTATAGATATATATACTTTACAGGCACAGTTATAAAACAGCTCAAGTGCCCATCAGTAGATGAGTAGATGAAAAATGTGTAGTACATTTACACAATGATATACTTTGCTACTGGAGAAAAGAAGGCACTCTTATACCCTTTGCGACAGTATACACAGATCTGGAGATTGTTATGCTAAATGAAATAAGCCAGTCAGAGAAAGGCAAATGCCATATAATCTCACTTACACATGGAATCTGATGAAGAAAATAAACTGAAAAACAAAATAGGACCAGAGGCCTGGATTCATGGGCCAGACTGACAGATCTCAGAGGAAGGGGTGTGGGGAAAGGGAAGTGATTAGCCAAAGAACATATATGCACATATGCATAGCCCTTGGACACAGACCACCATGTGTGAAGCCTGCAGACTGTGTGGAGGGGCACTGAGGTGGTGAAATGGGAGACATCTGTAACAGTGTCAACAATAAAAATAAAACATTTTCAAAAGAAGTCCAAAAGGCAGAAAGTGAGAAATGACTTTTAGTGTGCAAGATGCATATGATTGCTCTTCCTGAGGATGCTTTTATTCATAATGATGTTTACTAGAATTTACGTCCATGTTCAATAAAGAAATCAGATTTTTAAAAAAGGAAATGTTCGTTTATAATACAAATGTTCAGAAATAAATTTTATCACATTTTGCATCTATTTTTCACTAATTAAGATCATAGTCTGTGTGTATGTATAACCAAAATGAGTTTTTCTTCTTAAGACTTCGTTATTTTAAGAAGTGCTGAGTGAAACAAACTATATAACTTAGATTTTAGTATAAATAGAATTGATGGGTACTGGGAATATATCTCTACTAGAGGCCCAATGTAAGAAATTTGTCCGGGGGCGGTGTGTCCCTCAGCCTGGATTGCACCCTCTTGCAATCCAGGATCCCTCGGGGGATGTCCAACTGTTGGTTTAGGCCCGGTACCACAGTGGACATCCCTCTCACATTCTAAGACCACTGGCTCCTAAGCACTTGCCTGCCACCCTGCCTGCTCTGCCTGCCTGCCTGATTGCCCCAAACCACATCTGCCTTGTCTCCCACACCCGGGACCTACACTTTTCTCCTCCAGCTGGCTGCAGGCACCTGGTACCCAGGCTTTCCTCCCTCTGGTCAGCTACAAGCACCTGGGACCACGGGCAGCTTCACGTGGGCTGGCCTCAGGCACCCAGAACCCCGGGGAGCTTCACGTGGCCTGGCCTCAGGCACCCAGAACCCCGGGCAGCTTCACGTGGCCTGGCCTCAGGCACCCAGAACCCCCGGCAGCTTCGCCCGGGCTGGCCATAGGCACCCTGGGCCTGAAAGGCTTCGCCTGGGCCCCAGCTCTGTCAGAAAGGACATCCAGAAGGATGTCTGGAAGATGTCTGGTCTATCCAGTCTGATTAGTATAGTACCCCTTTATTAGTATACTAGCAGATTTTTAAATGTGGTGCTCAGGGCCAAATTGCCTATTGCAAATGTCAAAAACAACGTAAATTTTAAACAGCAGTATAAGGACAATCTTCAAAAACTGGATGGATGTAAAATATTATTTTACTCTTTTAACTTATTTCCTTTATTAAAAGGGCAATAAATACTTTTTCATTTGGCCATTGGTCACTTATCCTTATGCAAAAAAAATACTTTGTTCATTTTTAAGTTAGAGTTTCTTGTTGTTGATCTCAAAGACTTCTCTGTAAAAGGAAGACATAAATTTTCCCTGATACACATATACTGCATATATTTTGCAAGAACATTTTCTTTATCTTGCTAAAATTATTTCCTGGTAGACAGTGTTTGAAAAATTTTTAAATATATTTTTATTGATGAATAAAATATATTTTATTCAATGTTGAGAGAGAACCATTGATTGGCTGCCCCCTGTACACTCTTACAAAGAATAGAACCCACAACACAGACATATACCCAGACCAGGAATCAAACCATGACCTCCTTCTTCTTATGTTGACACTCAACCACTAAGTCATGCCAGCCGGACTTGAACTTTTTATATTACTCAATCAACCTCCAGAAATCTGGTGCTTCAAGTCTTTGTCAACATTAAAAAAAACAAAGTATAAACGGATATTTGTGTATTTTCCTGGTACTTTTCTCATTTTGCATATTTAAAAGTTTTAATCTGAGATTTTTTTGGAGTAATCCAAATCTAGCTAGTTTTATACAAACACTTAACATAGAATCCTCTACCATTTTTTCATTGACCTTTTCCAGAAACATGAAATGTCACCAGTATCGAGTCCTGAAGTGTTACATATATTTGGAGGTTTGGGCACTTTTCATTCTGTTCCAATCATTTATCTGTCTTTTCAGCTATTAGTAAACGAATACTTTATGGAAATTCATAGCACACATTAATATCTAGAAGGGTAAACCTGTGTCTACTATGCAAAATTTTTCTTAATTTCATGACAATGATGGAAGATAACATGGAACTCAAAAAATTTTAAAGTATATTGAGTTGGTCGGTAAAACTAATAAACATAGGACAAGCACACATTTTGAGAAAGTCAGTCGTCATACTCAGGACCACAGCCACCTTCCCATTTCAAAGTTGCTTCTGAGTTCCCTCCATAAAGAATATAGTTTATTAGATTTTATCCAAGGAATTTTTAGCCCAGAAGTGGATCTATTATGGGAATTATCTCTCTCATTGTGCACTTTTCTATAGTATGTAACATCATGGTATAAAAATGTGTATGGTAGAAAATCCTATATAAGAAAAGCCTAATATGCTAAGTGCCGGTCATCAGTCAGCTGTTCAACCATTCAGAGAGTAATATGTTAATGATGAGCTAAGGCCACTCACCTACTCGCTATGAAGTGCACTGACCACCAGGGGGCTGACACTCAGACCAGTAGGTTTGCTTACTGCTGGGGTCATGCTGATCAGCACTTAGCGAGATGGGCCAGACATGCTCTGGAGCACTCCCATGGTCCCTCTGCGGCTTGCCAACCTCTCGTGTCACTCCCTGGCCCCGACTGTGCACCAGTAGGGTCCCTTGGCCTGGCCTGCACCCTCTCACAATCCAGGACCCGTCAGGGGATGTTGGGAAGCTGGTTTGGGCCCAGTCCTGCAGGCCAGGCCAAGGAACCCCACTGGTGCATGAATTCATTATTGATATGTAGTTAAATCACTTAAAAATTGTTAGTAAAGTGTTCTGTAAGAAGAGTTATCTGTGAGTCCATGTATTTTTATTTTTGCTGCTCATAAATTTGGTCTGAGTGCTTGAACCCAGGTCAGGTGTCCACCAAAGAGTTGCTGCTGGGCCATGCAAGGGTGCGCCTCTCCCAGTCTACCCACCTCCTCCCAGTGGACCCCAGGCTGCCAGCCTCCCAGGCCCTATTACCTTCTCATCCTGTCCCTATCATTCAGGCTACTTTTCCTGAACAATAGGATTTGCCTCACTCTCAACAGGTTTCCCACGCTGGCAGCTTTGTGGATGGCGCGCATATCTTCCTCTCGATATTGGGGCATTCTGGCTCCCAGGCCACTGTACCCAGGACTGGTGGGGGAGTCCATAACTGCCACTCTGGGACATCTCAGAATAGGAAAACAGTTCTCCATGGCAGAGAGTCTACGGCTTCAGAGAAGCCGCAACTTCCCTCTGCTTTTCGCACCTCCTGAGCCGAACAGGAGCTCTCTAGCCAACCACCTGATGCCAGAGCATTCAAGCAGGGCAGTTTGGCAGTTTACCATCTCCTCTCGGAATCATAGTAACCAAGCAACGGCCTCTGACATCACTACCCATATGCATAGAGCCTTGAGGTCAAAGGTAGCCAGAGCACATGTGCAAAGCCCAAATATCTCAAATCTCAGAGACTACCCTGGTGGGTGTGTCTGCCTGGTAAAAGCTCCCACCACAGCACCAGAGGGTGGCGGTTCCATAAGTGGTCAAGAGCATGAACTAAAGCTTCAGATTTGATCCCTGGTCCCAAGTTAGGGGCATGCATGCAAGGGGCAGTCAATTCAAGTCTCTCTCATGTCTATGTTTCTCTCAATCTCTCTCTCTCTCCCTCTCTTCTATCATTGCTACCTCCAGTACTTTCCTTCCACAAAGTAATAAATATTTAAAAATTTAAAAAATGTGGAAAATATCCTCAGTGAGGTTTAAGAAAACTAAAAATTAAAAAAAATATATCAGTGATTTCCTGTGGGTAAGTCTGGGTTCTGCTCAAACATCCGTGGGAGTTGGCCAAGTATTTCCAGAGGCTTGTAACAGTTAATCACTGGGTGGTCACCCACTGATCACCCAGTGAAAAAGCAGTCTTTGCCTAAGAACAGAGCTAGGGTGGTGTGAAACTTCAGAATGCTCAAGGAATTATGTCCCAGGAAACTCCCCTTAAAAGAAAATCTCTGCAACCAAAGCACTTGTATGCATGCATAGAAGCATTAGCAATGGACACAGACACTAGGGGTGTGAGAGAAGGTGCTGGGGTTTGGAGTGGCCAGGGAGAAGCCAATGGGGGAAAAATAATATTGTAATAGCTATGTACAGTCTGGGGGGTGGTACTTAAAATATCAGGGAAACCACTCTGTAAAGTATAAGATTGTCTAACCACTATGTTGTACACATGAAACTAATCCTATATAATTATTTGGTAATATGCAAATAGACTGACCAACAGAACACCCGCACAATCAGTCACTATGATATGCGCGGACCACCAGGGTTCGCGACCACAGGCGGCATAATTCAGAACATTGGTGTGTTAGCCATGGAAGGACGGTGGAACAGGTTAGTGGGGCACCAGACCAAGGTGGGGTGTTGGTCACTGTCATCAGGGTGAGCCTCTGGTACTTACTGAAAATTCTTTGCTCCCACATGTTGTGGTCCTACCCAGCGCCCGCACCTGCTGTTGGCACTGGCCACACTCACACCTGCTGCCAGCACCCGGCACCTACCCAATTGCTTGGTGCCATCAGTGGGTGTGTGTGGCAGCTGCTGGCCTTAACTGCCCCTGAGGGGTTCACACCTCCCCCTGCTCCTCAGGGGTGATCCTGGCATCAGCTGCCACTCACACCCACTAAGAGCGCCTGCCCTGAATGCACCTGCTGCTGGCATCAGCCCCAAACGTTTCATGCCATCATCGGGTGCAAGTAGGGCTGGCACTGTCAGCACATGGGAGTGGTCGTGGCAGAAGCAGGGCTTCTGGCAGACAGGGGACAGGGGGCCATGGCAGCAGGGGTTGGGCATCGGCTCAGAGGAATGGCCAAGAACTGCTCCTGTGCCCACCTCAGCCTAGAGCCCCACAGTTTCTTTCAAGGTTCACGAATTCATGCACTGGGCCCCTACACCAGAATAATATTGAGGGGAAAAAGACGGGGAATACCTCCTCTCTGGTTTCAGGTGTGTCACCCAAGACCCGCAGCTGCCAAGTCACTGCATCTTGGCAGCTCCTGCATTGAGCATCTGCCCCCTGGTTGTCAGTGCCTGTCATAGCTACCAGTTGGACAGTTGGACAGTCAGCCATTCACTTAGGTTTATATATATATATATATATATATATATATATATATATATATATATATTTATTTTTTATTTAGAGAGAAAGGAATACTGATTTCTTGTACCACTTATGTATGCTTTCATTGGATGCTTATTCTATAAGCCCTGACTGGGGATCAACCCACAACCTTAGCATTTCCTGAAAATGCTCTAACCAATTTAGCTTCCCAGCCAGAATGGTATTTTTATTTTTGCCTTTGAGATTATTTTTGTTGTTGTTATTGACATTATTACGGATGTGATATTTATTTTTCTTATGTAAATGTTGCCCACTTCTAGACATATCAGGGATTTTTCATTTTTTATTGTGAGGGACTATTTTTCCATTATCATTAAAAATGTTTATTGTATTGCCAAAACCGGTTTGGCTCAGTGGATAGAGCGTCAGCCTGCGGACTGAAGGGTCCCGGGTTCGATTCCGGTCGAGGGCATGTACCTGGGTTGCCGGCACATCCCCAGTAGGAGTTGTGCAGGAGGCAGCTGATCGATGTTTCTCTCTCATTGATGTTTCTAACTCTCTATCTCTCTCCCTTACTCTCTGTAAAAAATCAATAAAATATACTTTAAAAAAATGTTTATTGTATTGATATCTGTACATCTGATAATCAGGCTGAAGAAAGCTGTAATTTTGTAACTGGTGAAGGAGCTGAGAGTTTATGGCAGTTTTTCAGGAAACGCAAACTGGATGGTAAAGATTTCACCAGAAAGATATTGAGGAATGTGATGATGCAGATGGAAAAACAAATAAAGGAAAATGCAAGCAAGAGGGGTTGTTTTTATTGCAGAGTAAGATAATCGCTAAAAATGAAATTATATCAAATGGCTATTTTTCTCACAAATCACATTAGCCAAATTTTTCAGTAAGTCGTTTACTGACCTTATGTCCACCGTTATGAAGCCTCTTGTACTCCATAAGTGTTCCATGTTCTTTAAGATTAACAAACTGAAAGTCTAAAAACTCATTTCCCCTTGCTTCCTTCTTTCTCTACCAGCAACTTCTCTTTCAATCTTTATACCATGTCTTAGCAAGGTAAAATAGGTTGACTCCATATTCCATAGAAACTGGTATAAACATGTGAGTGCATACAGAGACTTCTTTTAGTGTAGTTCTTGTCCAGCAACTCCAAATGGACTACACCTGCTACGGTGTGTGAAACACACAGGAGCAGGAGCTGCCCCACAGCAACAGCTAATACAAACCCAGCTAACTCAGAACTCACCACATTCCCACTGCATTTGCTAATGATTTCAAGTGATGACCAAAATGAAAAGTAACAGGAACCAGCACTGCACAAAATGCTCCGGAAAAATGTGGAAGTTTGGCAAACACATCTTACAGCAAGGCAAATACATAGGTTTTAATTTATTTTTCTGAGACCATTTACTGCCAATTTGTTCTTTGGTGCTTGAATAGTTCACAAAATTGCTTGGAAATGGAAGCTCAGAAGTTGAGTGCCTGGACCTTCAGCAGAAATTGCTGCTGGTGATGGATTCCCCACTGAGGGATGAGTGCCTTCATTGGGAAAGGAACAACTAACAAAACCAACAACCAATTCTGAGGCCAAGCCTGTGTCACTCAGCCTAGCTAGACCAACTGGTTTTGGTGTGTGTGAATGGTGTAAACTATGATCACCATGCATTTGCCTCCTACATCAGCCCAACTAGCAATTATCTATTGTCCCTTATTTTCTCCTCAAAGTTACAGGAGAGGCTCTCTGTAGTGACCTGTGACGAGAAGGGTCTGATAGTTCCTGATGCAGCCTACATAACTCATAATATTGGCTCAAATGTCAAACCATTTTAAGTAACTTTGCTATGTCCCAGAACAAAGCTCTAACCATATTTTAGAAATTAAAAATATCCAGCACCCAACAAAGTTCAGAATGTGTAGTCTACCAGGCATGTAAAGAAGAAGGAAAATAGAAACCATAATAAGAATATTTAATTTAGTGATTACTCATGTGATAGTATGCAAGAGTAATAAAACAGTTATGAATGGGTTCCATCTATTCAAGACATAAAAGAAAAATTTAATATATTAAGAAGAGGACTAAAACGTATAAAACAAGACCTTAATCAAACTTCTAGAGATGAAAACTAGTGCTTTAGATGAAAACTATACAGGGTGGGTCTGATAAGGAGACATCCATTTTAGTGACTGAGTAAGGCTGGTTTTGGATTTCCATCTGAAATAACTAAAAAGAAAAAAGGAAAGAGGTGATACCATTGTTTTCAAGACACTGAACATTAGGAAAAATATAGCAAATAAACAAGGTGAGTACTACAATTGCCTCACCTGCCTTGGGAGAGTTTACAGGCACAGGGTGAAGAAGAAAGAAGTTAGGTAGAATCAAGTGGTGTCCCCAATTACAGTAGATAGAGCTTAAGGTCTAGAAAGACCAAAGGAACAGAACTTCACTGAGAGGAAACCCTACTGATATGCACAGTATCTTCTAGAAATATTCAGCAGAGTTATGATCAGAATATGGATTTTAGAAGGTAGTGCACATAGACTGATGAAAAGGGACAGATGCAAAAAGTGAGAAACAGCGATCAAGATATCAATTCCCAAAAGGAAAGTAGGGGAGGGAGAGGGTAAGGGGAACAGATCATCCGAAGGACTTGTATACACACATATAAACCAAACCAATGGACATGGACAACTGGGGGATGGGAGCATGAGTGTGTGGGCAGGGGTGGGGGGGTTGGGGCTTAATGGGGGGCATGAGGACACATTTGTAATACCTTACCTAATAAAAAAAAAGAAAGTAGTGCAGGTGGGGAAACATTCAAAGTCATTACAGGGGAGTGCACCCAGCATTCACAAAGGGTCATGAATAGTGAGTGTCTGCTCCCATAAGCCAGATTTGAAAACCTTGCTGATTATTCAGAAGGGTGAGCAGTGGGGTGAAACTCATCCCAGATTAAAAGTTCCTCTGGTCCAATATACTAGTTCTAGATAATTAAAGATTACTGAAGAAAAATCTTTTCAATTTCTTTTCCAAAATGTAGGAATGCAAAGTAATGTTAATATATGCAATAAAATATTATCAAATATTCACAACAGCAGGAACATATGACCCAAATGAGTAAAAGCAATCAGGACAATAAACTAAGCTATAAAAAAGTATACTTAACTCTACAATACCTAAATAACAAAAAAATGTACAGCTAATAATCCAAAAACATATAGGAAAAAAGGAGACAAATAGCAAGAATATAGATTTGTAATTATATCAATAAGCTCTTTAAAAGGTAATTAGTTTAAAAACTTCTTAAAAATCTAAGATTGTCACAATGAATAAAAAGTCATAATTCAATGATATGCTGCTTTAAGTATAGTATATTATAGATAAAAAAGGAAACTAATGATAAAAGGAATAGAAAAACAATAAGGAAAATCAATAAACTTAAAAATTAGTTATTGAAAAAATCAATAAAATTGAAGATCCTTTTGATAGATTGACTAAGAAGAAAGAGAGAAGACTTAAATTCCTAAAGTCAAAAATGAAAGAGGGGGCATTGCTACCACTTTTGAGAAATGGAAAAGATGATAAGGGAAGACTATGAAAAACTGTATACATACTAATTAAATTTGATAACTTTGATAAAATGAGCAACTTTCTAAAGAGAAATGATGCCAAAAAGCGCTAAAACATTTGAATAGAAGTAAGTATACAAATAGAGACTGAATTACTAATTTAAAAACCATCTCATCAAGTTGAGCCAAAACTAAATAATTTCAGTGAATTCTACCAAATACTTAAGAATGAATGTCAATTTTTAAGAATTAGTTCCAGAAAACATACTAATAGGGTGCACTTAACCACTCATTTGATGAGGCTAGTATTACCCTGAGGCCAAAACTAGACAAAAAATACAACAGTAAAAGGACAGAAAAATATTTCTTATGATTATAGACACAAAAATTCTCAGCAACTGCTTTTTATTCACCATGTACCTCTGTGCATTTAGATAAGTTAAATCAAATTTATTTGCTGTATTAGGAGCTTCTTGGGCTACAAAGGCAGGTTACAAGAAAAGGGGATTTACTGGGTCAAATGGGAGTGCTATTTTTAATCTTTTGAGGAAACTCCATACTGTTTTCTTTTTCTCCACATCTTCATCAGCATCTGTTGTTTGTTGACTTGTTGACGGTAGCCATTCTGACAAGTGTGAGATGGTACCTCATTGTTTTGATTTTCATCTCTCATATGTCTCTCAGCCTTCTGTATGCCCACTTTTGAAAAGTGTCTATTTAGGAATATATCCCAAGAAATCAGTAAGACCAATCTGAAAGGATATATGCACCCCTATGTTCATAGCAGCACAATTCATTATAGCTAACATTTGGCAACAGCTTAAGTGCCCATCCGCAGATGAGTGTAGTAAAAACCCCTGGTTCATCTACACAATAGGATGCTATGCTGCTGTGAAAAAGAAGGGACTCTTACCATTTGCAATAGCATGGATGTAACTGGAGAGTATTATGATAAGCAAAATAATGCAGTCGGAGGAAGATAAATATCCCACGATCTCACTCATTTATTGAATATAATGAACAACACAAACTGATCAACGAAAATAGAGCCAGAGTCATTGAAGCATCGAACAGACCATCCAACCTAAGAGGGAAGGCAGGGGAGGGTAGGGGTGGTAAGAGATCAACTAACGAGCTTGTATGAATGCTATGGAACAGACAGTAGTGAGGTGAGGGCATGTGCTGGGGGACAGGAATGGCTGGGGAGGGTTCAATAGGTTGGGGGGAAGGAGACATATGTAATACTTTCAACAATAAAGAATTTAAATTTTAAAAAAAGAAAAGGTCATTTTCACTTGTACATAAGTCATATTACAGATTTGGAATACAAGCAGAGACATGGCAGGTGGTGAAATAGACTACATATTATGTAATCAATTATACTTATATTTTCTGTCAAGAATTAAAGGAATTTGTTTTTAAATTAATCTGTTTAACAAGAAAAGCTAGAAGAAATGTTCTACATGGCTGATTGGATTATTTTGGGCTATAACAGATTACATGTTTTGGGGAAATGTCCAAAAAACCCCACCAAACAGCACCAACCACAGATTCACAGAGAGATAAAGGAGTTCAACAATAAAGAAAGAAAAACTATACCTCTTTTTTGAAATATTGAAAGTTTCAAACATTCACAGGCTCTTCTGTAAGATGGAGACAGTAATTGCATCAATCTGTATTACCTATTGAAGTATACTATACTGACAGGAAGGAAACTTTAAAAATTAAACATTTATTAACTCACAGGAAAAAAAAAAAACAATAAACCATACTCTGCAACATATAAAATAGGTTATAAAGAAGCCAGAACTAATAAGATTTTTCCAAAAAATGAAAGGTTGATTTAACATTTGAGCCTAGAACTTTCCTGTGAGTAAAGTTGTATTGCTTAAAGCCACTCTGTTTGTAGGAGTTTGTTAAGACAAGCAGTAGGAAAGTAATAAATCGTTTCAATGTTACTTTGTTCAATAAAGTTCTTGTTTTATACGATACAGCCATGATCGCTATAGTACCTGGGCAGTTGAATCAATAGCACTTTTTAATTTAATAATAGATTTGAAAATTATTTTGTTATTATTTATTAAGATAATTTCTATTAATGACTGCATATTAATGTTTTGCATGGAGCAGTTCAACAGTTTAGTTCAAAGTATTACTATAATAAATACTGTTATACTGAACATTATAATGTTAACTAGTCGCCCAGTGCATGAAATTCATGTACATTAAAAGCGGATTAATTAGAGGAAATATTTTTTAAATGATTTTATTGCTTTTTTACAGAGAGGAAGGGAGAGGGATAGAGAATTAGAAACAGCGATGCAAGAGAAGCATCGATCAGCTGCCTCCTGCACACCCCCTACTGGGGATGTGCCTGCAACCAAGGTACATGCCCCTAACGGGAACTGAACCTGGGACCCTTCAGTCCCCAGGTTGACGCTTTATCCAGTGAGCCAAACCAACTAGGGCTAGAGGAAATATTTTAATATTGCTATTTGCCCTTTCTCTATAATAGAAGTGCCAGAGTTGAAAGAAAATTAGTAAAATGTATTTGAAAATCTTCCTCCTGTTAGAGTCTGGGGTACACCACGGGACCAAGAGTCAAGTTCCCACCCAGTCACATGTGCATTAAAATCATGCGAGACCCAGACCCAGCAGCCCTCCCCCCCCCCCTCATTGGGCTAGATCCAGACCTAGCCAGTCCCACCCTTGTCAAGCCCTGCCGGGTGGGGGGACACAGCCTCAGGTCCCCCAGCCCAGGCCAGGGCAGATGGTATGGCCTGAGGTCCCCTGTCAAGTCCCTCTGGGCAGGGGGAGAGGCCTGCCAACCCCCAGCCTGATGCCAGGGCTGGGGATGCAGCCTGAGGGTCCCCTGTCAAGTCTCACAGAGCGGGGTGTGTGGCCTGAGGTCCCGCAGCCTGGCGCTGGGGTGGGGGCACAGCCTGAGATCCCCAGGTCCAGCTCCAGGGTGGGGTGCGCACCTTGAGGTCCCCCGTCAAGTCCCACTGGGTAGAGGGCGCAGCCTCAGGTCCCCTGGCCTGGTGCCAGAGTGGGGGACATGGCCTGAGGTCCCCTGGCCCAGCACCAGGGCCGGGGGTGCACCATGAGTTTCCCTGTTAAACCCTGTCAGGTGGGGTACAACTTCAGGTCCCCTGGCCCAGTGCTGGGGAGGGGTCATGGTCTCAGGTCAAGCCTCGCTGAGCAGGGGTGTGGCCTGAGGTCCCCTGGCCTGGCACAAGAGCGGGGGGCATGGCCTGCAGTCCCCTGTCAAGTCCCACAGCAGGGTGTGGCCTCAGGTCCCTGCTGATTGCTCCTTAAGGCTCATTATGGGAACTGGGCCTCAGCTGTCGGTGCAGCCATCTTAGTGGCGGTGGGACAGTTAATTTGAATGTTTCTCTCTTATAATATAGGATGTTTCTTATGGAATTTCTGATAATTTCTTTAGAATAACCTCCTAAAACTATATTTATTGGATTTTTTAAAAGTATCATGTTAGGCTTTTTGTGTAATGTCCTCATTAATACAATCAGGTCAAATGAGAGTGTCAATATTTATTCACTCTTTCTGACAATACTGTTTCTCTTTTTCCCCTCAATTGTATAAGTAATACATAATTGGTCATCATTGTTTTCCCCTACATCTACCAGATTATTAGTAATAAAATTTAAAGTAGAATAAAAAGTGTAATTTGTTTACATTTATTAAAATATTTGCTTATTCTTTCTGTACACCAAATGCTCAATCTCATATAGACCCCCTGTTCATGATTATATCTATGTTCATGGTGAAAAGAACTACTGACGTGTCCCTACCTAATAGGGTTTATAATCTCATTGTGAGTCACAATCTAGTTACTATTTAATAAATAACAATTTCTAGGTTCTATCCTGAAGTAATTTACATGCATTTTTTTAACTGAAACTTTTTATGGGAAGTTATCTGTTTTATAAACCACAAAATCACAGAGCTTAAAAGTAAGAAACCATTTAACTGATTTGTGCAGCACTGCGTTAGAGACAGAAAACACTTTAATGGTATAAAATATAAATGAATTTTAGTGTAATATAAATTGATCACTGACTGGTAGTGTAGGGGATGGAATAGATTTGGGTCCAGGCTTCTTTGGCTAATATTTGTTGCTTTCCTAACTATATGTCATTATCTAACTTTTCCTCTAAGCCTCATTTTTTTTTCTCTTTTAAAAAAGGGAACTAATAACACTTACATAATAATTTGGCCTTGATTATATGTTATGAACATACATTTCTAAAACAGAGCTACTCCTTTATTTGTTCTCTAGAAGAGCACGTAGTATATCTATACTACTAAAGATTTTATCCACCCAGCCCAGGATACTGCCTGTCAAACAGTAAACAGTCTGCATACAGATTTACAGCTGTGAGTACGTGAAACACAGAATTTATTAGTGTATTAATATTTACTAAATATTGTGTTACTTTCCATAAGAACAACTGTGAACCCACCTTTGCCCCACTCTGTATTTGTTTCAGTTTCCCTTGTTTGGGTTATTACCCAGTATTAGAATACTCTCTACCTATCCATTAAACACTATTTATACCAGGGCTTTTTATTTCATCCTCATGCAATTCAGAGTATTCTTAGTAGATAGAGAAATAACTTCCCAGGTTAATGATGAATCATAACTGTTAGAACAACAAATTGTGGAAATTGTGTACTAATATGGGATTCATAATGTCCCAAGTTGCTTCTACATTAAAAAAAAAAAAAAAAAAAGAAAAGAAAGGTTTATTGATTTGTGATCCTTTGGAAAAGTAAAAAAGGCTCTCTGTGTGTGGTCATTTGACCTAGTAAGAATATGGGTATATTTAAAATAATAAAAATAAGTGTCATTTGTGATAAACTGTAAGTAAATGAACATCTTAGTATTTCTTTAAGATTATTTCCTTTCAGATTTATTTGGATAGAAATGGAGAGTGATTGAACCAAAAAATACAAGGAGAGGCAAAAGTAGGATGATAGTTGTATGTGAAACACAGTTTATTCTTTTTTTAGTATATTTTATTGGTTTTTTAAACAGAGGAAGGGAGAGGGACAGAGTCAGAAACATGGATGAGAGAGAAACATGGAACAGCTGCCTCTTGCACACCCCTTGCTGGGGATGTGCCCGCAACCAAGGTACATGCCCTTGACTGGAATCGAACCCAGGGCCCTTCAGTCCACAGGCCAATGCTCTATCTACTGAGCCAAACCGGTCAGGGCAACACACTTTATTATTGCATTATCATTTAACTGGAGGCCTGATGCACAAATTTGTGCATGGGCGGGGTTCCTTGGCCTGGCAAGCGACCGAGGCCTATTGGGGGTCGGCCAAAGGGAGTGGCTCTGGGAGGTTTTCTGTGGGAGCGCACTGACCACCAGGGGGAAGCTCCTGCACTGAGTGTCTGCCCCCTGGTGGTCAGTGCGCATCATAGCAACTGGTCGACCAGTTATTCCAGTCTGTTGCTTAGGCTTTTATAGCTATAGATTATTTATTATGTTTCATATAAACAACTGTAAACCTACTTTTGCCCCACCCTGTTTTTCAAAACCCCTTAAACCTCTTCATCCTTGCCTGTCTCTACCATAAGGCTAACAAAACTAAAGATTGTCTTTGCAATGGGAAAGATTCCAATGAGAAAGTTATTATTTTCATGATAAAAGTATACACACACTACTGGAAGTGCCCCTGATATTCCTTTTGAGAGGGTGGCACTTGTTCTGCTTTCAGTGAGAAGAAGAACTCTATAAGCTGTAGCAATCACCTTGGTATTGAATAGAGATTATCATACAAGAGTGACAGAGCATGAAGATCGATATAACCGAGGCTTTCCATGGAATTGTTAGACCGAGGTACCAACAATAGCAAGTGTCTACCTCTAAATATCTTTTATGTAAAAAAATACAACAGCAACTATTGTTTGGGGCATACTGTTGGTTGAAACCATAGTCCTAATTGATAAGCTTGACTTTCCTGAGAAGCAAATAGTATAAGTTAACACTCATTGGGTTTTTTTAGAGTTAACATTAAGAATTTTTAGACACCCAAGTATTATTTTTTATATTGGAAATGAAGCCAGAAATAGTTACTGGACACGTGGAAATTGCCCAAATACTGAGAAGGTTGGATAAGGTTGGCCCAGTCCTTGTTCTTTGAATTCCTGATTTATATTGGATTAATTCTTCAAGCAGGTAAAATGTTTCATATGTTAATAAATCATCTCATTTAATCATAAAAAGTCCGGCTAGGGTAAATATTTTTATTTCATTTTTAATAGAAGAGAAAATCTACAGGCTTTTTAATTCAAGCTAGCCAACTAAAAAAGAATGTTTTTGTTTTGCCTTTCTGTTTCCACAAAACTAAAATTATAGAAATGCAAGTAATAGACTTATAAAAATGTTAAGATCAAATAACATTTAAAAACCAAACAAGGCTATATAATGCTTTATTTAAAGACATAACAAGAGTTACAAATGAAATAGAAATTGCTTTTGGTTTTTTATTGTAGATAAATCTGATATTTTCAAAATATAATCATGCTAAGGTAAATAAGTTAGTCAGAGAAAGACAACTATGATAGGATCTCATTTATGTGTGGAAACTAATGCACAAAATAAGCTGAAGAACAAAATAGATCTGGGGACATGGAAATATGGAACATATTTGCATAGAGCTGATAAAAATATCGGATATTTTATGTAACCTGCTAACAGTCTCATGGGGTCTTAGAGATAGAATACTGACTTATGTTTAATGAATTCTATAATTGAGAATGAAGTGAATCAGGCATATTCACACATGGCTGGTAGGTACTTAATTCACGTAAGCTTTCTGGAAAGCAATTTCACAATATATTTCAAGATCCTTAGAGGTGCTCAGAACTTTGACTCAAAATTCTATGAAAAATAATTAAAACCAAGTAAAAACAGAGAAAAAGATAAAGACATATGCACAAATATATTCATCTTAATATGGTCCATAATAGCCAAAAATATATTAAATAGTTGCAAAATAAGTATTCAATTTTAGCTACATAGTTAATGAAGAGAATAAAGCTAGGCAAGGGGACAAAGCTAGATTTGTATATATGTGTAGACATGTAAGAAAATGTTACTGCAATTTGTGATGTTAACAAATCCTTGAAATAGAACAACCCAAGTAAACTTCAATGGAGAATTATTACAGGACAAAGATTCTGGGAAATTCTCTGTAGCAAAACTTAGATTATACTACATTATGAATATATGATAGCTATTCATTAACAATGTATTAGACTTTCTTTTGCTCCCAGTAAAACTATAGATGTTAATTTTGTTTTCCTATTTTTATCCATCATAGAGTCAATAGGTTTAAATTTTTTCTTTTCTGTCAACTTAACAGGAATGTGATTTCATCATGATGAAAAATAAAATAAAATAAGTAAAATAAAATAAGAAGTATAATTCCTAAGGTTTCATAAACTAGTGCTTGAAAATTAATGGCCTTTAACTTATGTGATAAAGTTATGTAGTATATTTATTGTCAAATTGATTGATGTTTCTCTTGTAATGGTGTTTAATTTTCTGAATTTTAGAATGTTTTATTAAATCACTATTATTTAATTTAACTTGAGATATGAAAAGGCTATTAAACACTGACCAATTTTATTTTTTTCTAAACTGTTTAAGGCCAGGGTTGGCGGGAGTTCTCCATTTTTCATGAAGTATACAAAACTGTGAAAGTAATAGTGGAAAGGAAATGCAGAAATGAAACTATGGCAGATTGTTACAATGAACTTCACATCTATTTTGTTTTGTTGATTTTATTTTTAAATATTTCTAAAATCTAACAACTTTTCAGCACCTCCACCTCTACCTCTATAGTCCAAGCCACCAGTAATATTTCCTAGACTTGGTTATAATTAGTCTCCTTATTTTCACAGGAACACCCATAACCCCAATAAAATGAAAGTCACATTAAGTTCAGATCATATTCCTTACCTCCTGAAAACCATTCAAAAATTACAATTGCCTTAGAATAAAACAAAAAAACCCTACACAGTCTTTGTTATTTGGCTTCTGACTAGATCTCAAAATTTAATTACCATTCTTATGTTTCAGTCAACTTCAGCCAGACTGGCCACCTTGAGATTCTGTAAAAATTCTGGAGCATTTCCTTGCTTCAGGGTCTTTGCCAGTTCTTTCAACCTCGAATGCTCTTCATCCAAATATTTCCATGAATCATTGATTCTCCTTTGGTTTTGTCAAACATCTTCTTTATTTCCCTTTCTTTCTTTTTTTTCCTTCCTTCCTTCCCTCCTTCCTTCCTTCCTTCCTTCCTTCCTTCCTTCCTTCCTTCCTTCCTTCCTTCCTTCCTTCCTTCCTTTTCTTTCTTTCTTTCTTTTTTTTCTTTTCTTTTCTTTTTTTCTTTCTTTCTTTCTTTCTTTCTTTCTTTCTTTCTTTCTTTCTTTCTTTCTTTCTTCCTTCCTTTCTTTCTTTCTTTCTTTCTTTCTTTCTTTCTTTCTTTCTTTCTTTCTTTCTTTCTTTCTTCCTTCCTTCCTTCCTTCCTTCCTTCCTTCCTTCCTTCCTTCCTTCCTTCTTTCCTCCTTTCCTTCCTTCTTTCCTTTTTTTCTCTCAGTCTCTCCCTCCTTCCCTCCTCCCTCCCTCCCTCCCTTCCTTCCTTCCTTCCTTCCTTCCTTCCTTCCTTCCTTCCTTCCTTCCTTCCTTCCTTCCTTCCTCCCTTCTTATATTTATCTTTCTTTTTTAAAATTCTTATTGTTGAAAGTATTACATATGTCCCTTTAATCCCCCATTGTCCTCTCCAAGCCTTCCTGCCCCCACCCCACTCGTTTTTGTTTTCCCTCTTTATCTCTCTTTCTTTAATTTATTTATTGTTAATCCTCACCCAAGGATATTTTCCCAATGTTTTTTAGAGACAGTGGAAGGGATAGCAACTCCAGAGAAAATTGACCAGAAAGGAGGAAGTTGAGAGTGGAACAATTTTTTGAAAAGCAGCTAAGGCTACACAAATGAAGCCCTGTGGCCCCAGAGCTTCCTGGACCCTGAATAGCCTCTCAGTCCCAGGAGTTCCTCTGTGCGGTCTAAGAAAATCTACACCAGTGTTCCACTGGAATCCTCCTTTCCTCTGTGCGGTCTAAGAAAATCTACATTCCCTGCAATGGATGCATGCTGAACAAGGAATGACATTCAAAGAACTGGATTCAGATTCTACTTTTGCTGCTTACTAGATAAGTGTCCTCAGTCAACTTGTCTAACTTTCTAGAATTTGATTTCCTAAATTGTCAAAAAGGGCAATGCTGATTGATTACCTAGTCCCAATATTAAAAAGTTAATGTGGGAAAAAAACATAAAGGGAGTTTCAGAAAAAGTTGTCTCCACTGGAGACAAAAGTCAGTAGGATTATTAGCTTAATTTCAAACCGATTGACCAATCCTACCAGAAGTAACCATAATCCTATGAGTAGTCCAGGTGTATAGTTGTAGAGACCATTCTGCCACTTGCTATTTATGTGATCCTGGGCAAATTCCGCCACTCCTCTAATCTGAGATTTTCCTAACGCAGGATAGTTTTGAATATTAAATTATTAATAAGAAGTGCTGGGGAAATGCTTGAAGCACAGTAAGCACTATGTGAATGTTTGTTATTTTAATTTTTACAAGCTGAATTGCTGAAGAAATTATATACCCAGAATAAATTAAATACATAAATGTTCTTCCTCAGGGAGTATTAATTTCTGCTCACTTGATTTTCTTTACATATCAACTAAGAGCTGTTAAAAATAGCAGAAGTATTAGGAACTAAAATAATTACTAAAATCTAGAAAAATAAAATAACAGGGGTAATCATAAATACCTTTGTCTTTTTCTGAGTTGACTATGATGTATACTTTCACATTAAGAATAATGTTGGCATGTAGGATGAGGTATGTACATATTTTATATATTAAAATATTTTATTAAAATAATTTATCAAAACTAGATGGTCCATCAAATATGCCTCTTAATATAGGTACTCATGGTTGAGATTATATGATTTTTCTCTTCAGGTGTGTTTGTATTATGAATTATGGAGCTGCCTTTCCACTTTGGGAAAAATTCCACAATTTGGAGTTATATTATACCAGATTATGTTGTTATGATATACATTTGGGATATGTGCATCAATATGCATATTGAATCTGATCCATAATTTACTTTTTAAACTTTGTCAGGCATTTTTATGGACATATTATGTTCCAAAATGATATTAATGTAAAAGATTTTCTTCATATTTTAGGCATTCTTCATATTTTATTCACATTGTACCTAACAGTTTTTTAAAATATATTTTTATTGAGGAAGGGAGAGGGGAAGAGAAATAGAAACATCAATGATGAGTAAGAATCATTGATTGGCTGCCTCCTGCAAACCCCCCACTGGAGATTGAGCCCACAACCTGAGCATGAGCCCTGACTCAGAATTGAACCACAACCTCCTGGTTCATGGGTTGGCACTCAACCACTAAGCCACACTTGCTGAGCTGTTAGCAATTTTTAACAGTTTCATAGAATTTCCCTGTGAAGCTTTCTGCACATGTATGTTTTGGGAGAAGAGAAAGCTGGACTTTTACTTGACAACTTTCTTTACATTTGAAATTTTGTAGTCATTTGAAATTGATTATTTATATCATTTTCTGGGATAAGATTTAGTCATTTAAAATCCTCTGATATTTCCTCTATTGAATTCAGTTCTTCAATGTATTTTCATAGAGCCATTTCATTCTCTACATAGCCCCTTGTCACCATGCCATTCTTATACTTCTTAGCACCCATTCCTATACTTTGCTTTATAAACAGAACTCAGAAACCAGAAATCTCCAGAAATGTGCAGTGTGGTTTTCATTATGGATTTTTTTTCTCATAAGTGCAAACTCTGCAATCTGTGAAAGCATATTTTCCAACTTATAAAAAATGTGATTATGCAATGCCAGCATGAGCAGCATTTGTTAGATTATCTAAGGAGTTCACTACCCAAGAAAATTTAAAAGCTAAGAGATTTAATGTAGTTAAAAACAAATCATTACGCTAGTCTTTTAAGCAAGGCCTTTTGTTTAGCTCATTCTTCTCCAGTTATTCTCCTCTCAGCCACTGGAGTTTTATCACTACACTCCATTTCTTAACCATCCTCAATAATTCTCTATTGCTCTGAACTCCTTAATTTAGTACACAAAATATACTAGCATACTGGTCTGATTCATTCCTACATTTTTCTAGCTCTGATCCTTCACATACAGCCTTGTCTCTAAGAGAAGCTATCCCATTTCATGGATTCATGACCTCATATGTGATATTTTCTTTCCTTAAATATTTTCCCCACTAACTCATTTTCAAGTTAGTACTACTCATCTTCCCAATGTCAAATTTTGTAGAATGGATTTCCTCTTTCAAGACTGAATAACATCCCCTTCTTTAATGTTTCAAAAGAATCCTCTCCATATTCTAATTATTTGTCTCTGTTGTACTGTATTTTACTTGCATCAACATTTCCCCTGAATTGGTAAACTGCTAATAGAGAAACAATGTTATTATCTTGTTATATATATGAAACTTAAATCTATTATTAAATGTTTGATGTAAGTTTATGCAGTTTATTTTTCTTAAAATATATTAATATTTGTGGATATAAATGATGCCTGTGTGAACATAGAATTCATGATGTTTCATTGCTCTTTTAATAAGTACTCATATAATAAGATGTTGAAATAATGGCACAGAACTAGTACTCATATAAACCTAGTGAAAGCCCTTTGCAATTTTGGGAGAAAATCAAATAGAACGTCACAACCATGGATATCCAGTATCTTCATTTATTGCATGTCTGGTGGGAATTTAAATCAATCATATCTTTTAATTTATGTACTTTTAAAATGTCTTATAGGTGTAAAATTTTAAAAAGAGAACTTAAAATGAATTCAATGTAAGCTAATTTATCACTCTATCAAAAATATGTAATTGCGTGCCCTAGTTTTTATTATGGAAATGTATATCAACATTCTTTTGAAACTTTGCCTTTAAACATTTTTATATGTAATTTCAATTTTTTCTCTAGGTACCTATTAAGTATTTGAATTGATGATAACAATAAAGTTTTCTACTAATAATATTTCTGCTCTTGTATATGCAATAATCACTTGTCATTTTTTCCAGAAATCCTGTTATAGATAAACAATAAGTTTATTAGGAATACAAATAGTAGATTCGCGCTTTGCTCCCTTTGTGCTGTGTCTTGTCGAGGTGAATTTAATCCTGTCTGGCCAGGTGCTAGAGAGTGAGCCTCATAACCAGACACCTGGAGAGGAAACTCCATCCACAATAGGGTCAATAACACCCCAGACCCAACTAGAGGGAGGAAGAAGGCGGCAGTGAGGAAGAGAGCATGAGTGAGTGAGGGGCCAAAAGAGGAGTATGTGGCCATGGGGGATGTGTGTGTGTGTGTGTGTGTGTGTGTGTGTGTGTGTGTGTGTGTGTGAGTGAGGCACAGATAGATCCTGCAGCGCCTTCGGGGTCAGGCTAAATGGACTCGGGTAACTAGGCAGACTCTGCTACTGTGTAAGCAGTTCCACGAAGCCCGCTCACCCTCAGAAGCCTAGTGTTTTTAAAGGGAGAGCTGCTGTAACTGGGTGCCAGGCCTCACCCACCAACCAGGGTGCCCTCAGATAACCCCTGGGACTCTACAGACACCCCTGCCAGGGACGTGCTACCTTAGCTGGGGCCCTATGGTCAACGAATCTCCAGCCACATTGGGCATAGGCTCCTGTGAGTTCTGAAGCATGTTCCCCCCTGACCAGCTCAACGCCTTTTCCCGGGGCACTGCAACCACGCAAGCAGCAGACACGTGAGCAGCCCACTCCAGTCCAAGGAGCAGCAGCCCCATGAGCAGCCTGCCCCAGACCTATGAGCAGAAGCCTCATGTGGCCTGCCCCAGTCCAAGGAGCAGCAGCTGTCAGCTGTGTGAGTGGCCCACTCCCTCATCCGAGGAGCAGCAATCACGTGAGCAGCCTGCCCCATCTGAGGAGGAGCAGCCACAAGATCAGCCTGCCCATGATTGAGGAGCGACAGACGCACCCAGCCCGCCCCCATCTGAGGAGCAACAGTGATGTGAACAGCCCATACCCATACGTGAAGAGCATCGCTTTGAGCAGCCCACTCCCATTCTAGGAGCATTAGCCACCTGAGCAGCCCCCCCAGTCCAAAGAGCAGCAGCCACACGAGCAGACCACCCACATCTGAGGAGCAGTAGCCCTGCGCAGTCCACACTGGTCAGAGGAGAAGCACACACATGAAGCCTGCACCTGTCTGAAGAGCAGCAGCTGGGTAAGCAACCTGCCCCCAACCGAGGAGCAGCAGACACACATGCAGCTCGCTCCCACATGAAGAGAAGCAGCTATGCAAGCAGCACATCCCCCATCTGAGAAACAGCAGCCACAGCAGCAGACAGCCCCCGTACGAGGTGTAGCAGGTACACGTGCAGCTCATTCCAGCCCAAGGAGCAGCAGCCGCCCTAGCAAATCGTCCCACCCAAGGTTATCTGTGGAGTGGCAGCCCTGCGCAGCCTACACTGGTGGAAGGAGAGCAGCCAAAAGCAGTCGGCACCTAACCAATGAGCAGCAGCTGGGTGAGCATCCCTCCCCCATCGAAGGAGCAGCAGACACACGTGCAGCTCAGCCCCATTGAGGAGCAGCACCACACAAGCAGCCCACCCCCCATCTGAGGAGCAACAGCTGAGCGAGCAGCTGAGCGAGCAGCCTGCAACCATACGAGGAGCAGTATCCCTGTAAGCATCCTGCACCTGTCCAAAGAGCAGCAGCCTCACTAGCAGCCTGACCCATCTGAGGAACAGCAGCAGCATGCAGCCAGCTCCGATCCAAGGAGCAGCAGCCACATGAATAGTCTGAGCCCATCAGAGGAGCAGAATTCATGTGGCTGCTGCCTCCTCTCCAAGGAGCAGCAGCCATGCTCCGCCCACACCTGTCCAAGAAACAGCATCTGTGCAAGCAGCCTCACCTACCAAACAGAGGAGACACCACTGCTGCGAACAGCACCCACCATAAGAGCTGCTGCAAACTGAGAAGCAACCACTACTGTGACTAATTGAGCAACTGCAGCACAAGGAAAAACTGCCACCCAAGGATCAGCCCCTGCATGACTCAAAATCTAGATGAGTGGGTGAGACCATAAATGGTCAGACAAAGAATCCCCCAGGAAAGAAAAGGAGGGCCCCCAACAAAAGGGGCTAAATGAAAAGAGGCATGCAACATGTCAGAAAAAGAATTCAGAATAAGGGTCCTAGAGTGCATAAACAGGTTGGAAGAAAAAATCAACAACGAATGTAAGAATCAAGAAGAAATGGATGAAAAAAAAATTACTTATGTAAGAATCAAGAAGAAATAAAGAGTGATATAACTGCAATAAAATACACCATGGACAGTTTCAAAAGTAGGCAAGGAGAAGCGAAGGACCAAATTAGCGAATTGGAAGACAGGGAAGCAAAACACACCCAAACTGAACTGCAATTGGAGAAAAAAATTCAAAGACAGGAGGAGAGCCTAAGGGAGCTATGGGACAACATGAAACGAAGCAACATATGAATAATAGGGGTGCCAGAACAACAGAGAGAGGAACAAGGATTAGAAAACCTTTTTGAAGAAATAATGTCAGAAAACTTTCCTGCAGTAGGGAAGAAAAAAGTCACACAAGCACAGAGAGTCCCAAGCAAGATGAACCAGAAAAGACCCACAAGACACATCATAATTACAATGGCAAATGTTCAGGACAAAGAGAGATTCTTAAAGGCTTCAAGAGAGAGACGGTAAGTTTCATACAGGGGATCTCCCATTAGATTATCAAATGATTTCTCAACAGAAACACATCAGGCCAGAAAAGAATGCACGGAAATTTACAAAGTGATGCAAAGCAAGGGACTGAATCCAAGAATACTCTATCCAGCAAGGCGATCATTCAAAATTGAAGGGGAAATAAGAAGCTTCACCAACCAAAAAGACTAAGGGAGTTCATTATCACCAAGCCAGCAATGCAAGAAATGCTAAAGGGACTGGTGTAAGAAGGAGAAATAAAAAGCTAAGAAAGAAAACAGGCACAAAAATAAAAATGGCTCAAAACAAGTACCTTTCAATAATAATTATAAAGGTAAATGGACTAAATGCTCCAATCAAAACACACTGAGTTGCTGAATGGATAAAAAAATATGACCATACATTTGTTGTCTACAAGAGACCCACCTCAGAAGTAAGGAGTCAAACAGACTGAAAGTGAAGGGATGGAAAAATATCTTTCAGGCAAATGGAAAAGAAAAAAGCTGGGGTAGCAATACTTATATCAGACAAAATAGACTTCAAAGTAAAGTCCATACAAGAGATAAAGAAGGCTACTTCATACTACTAAAGGAATTGATACAACAAAAGTTATAACCCTGATAAACATATATGCACCCAATGTAGGAGCACCCAAATACATAAAAAAAAAAAACTCCTAGAAGATAGCAAGGGAGAGATCGACAACAATACAATCATAGTAGGGGACTTCGACACGCCACTGAAATCCCTGGATAAATTTGCTAGAAAAAAACTCAGAAAAGAAACAGCAATCCTAAATGACTCACTAGATCAGATGGACTTAATTAACATCTTCAGAACATTTCACCCCATACTGGCAGAATATACGTTCTTCTCAAGTGCACATGGGACATTTTCAAAAATAGCTCTCATATTGGTTCACAAGCAAAGTAGAGACAAATTCAGGAAGATTGAAATCATACCAAGCATCTTCTCAGACCACAATGGCAGAATATTAGAAAGAAACTACAATAAAAACCACCCAAATGACTCAAAAACTTGGAAGCTGAATATCATGTTATTAAATATTGATTGGGTTACCAATGAGATCAAAGAAGAAATTAAAAATATCCTGGAAAATAATGACAATGAAAACTCAACAATCCACATCCTATGGGACACAATGAAAGCAGTCCTGAGAGGGAAGTTTGTAGCTCTACATGCCTACCTCAAAAAAGCAAGAAAAAATGGTAGTAAAGCATCAAACTCTACATCTCAAAGAATTAGAAAGAGCATCAAGAAAAATGCAGAGTAAGCAGAAGGAAGGAGATAATAAAGATTAGAGCAGAAATAAAAAAAAATACATAAAATCAATGAAACCACGAGCTGGTTCTCTGAAAGGATAAACAAGACTGACGAACCTCTACCCAGGCTAACCAAGAAACAAAGAGAGAGGACCCAAGTAAACAAAATCAGAAATGACAGAGGTGAAATAACAACAGACCCCACAGAAATACAAATGATTGTTAAAAAATACTATGAACAACTCTACTCCACCCAACTAGACAACCTGGAAGAAATGGACCTATTCCTAGGAAAATACAATCTTCCAAAACTCAATCAGGAAGAATATAAAAATCTCAATAGGCCAATAACTATGGAAGAAATTGAAGCAGTCATCAAAAAGCTCCCAGAAAACGAAAGCCAGAGCTAGACGTCTTCACAGGGGGGTTTTACCAAATATTCAAGGAAGAACTAAAACCTATCCTCCTCAGACTATTCCAAAAAATCAAGAGGAAGGAACACTTCCAAGCTTATTCTATGAAGACAGCATCACCCTCATACCAAACCAGGTAAAAACAAAACAAAGAAAGAGAATTACAGGCCAATACCCCTCATGAACATAGATGCCAAAATCCTCAACAAAATCTTAGCAAATGACATCCATCAGTACATCAGAAAGTTCACAAACCATGACCAAGTAGGATTTATCCCAGGGATGCAAGGGTGGTACAACATCCGCAAGTCAATAAACGTGATTCATCACATAAACAAATTGAGAGGAAATAAACCACATGGTCATATCAATTGATGCAGAAAAAGCATTTGACAAAATCCAACAACCATTTCTGATAAAAACTCTCAGCAAGGTGGGAATAGAAGGATCATTCCTCAACATAATAAAAGCCATATATGACAGGCCCACAGCCAACATCATACTCAATGGGCAAAAGCTAAAACCATTTCCCTTAAGAACAAGAAAAAGACAGGAATGCCCACTCTCACCACTCCTGTTAGACATAGTACTGGAAGTATTAGCCATTGCAATTAGACAAGAAGAAGAAATAAAAGACATCCAAATTGGAAAAGAGGAAGTAAAACTGTCCTTATTCACTGATGACATGATATTGTACATAAAAAACCCTAAAGACTCCAACAAAAAACTATTAACCAGAAAAGGGGCCCTAAAGAGGCCCCAGATTGCAAAAGGGCACAAGTCTGCTGATGGACCAGGCCTCTAGTTGTATAATATTTTGATCATGACTTTTATTTTTTCCTAATAGTCTTGTTTTTCATCAATGACCTGGAAAATAAAATGATCCTCTAGTAAGAATCATTCTACAAGCTCAACTCAGTGATGGGAGTGATGGAAACTCACATACTGAAAGGAGAAATTTGCCACCTTCCTTCCTGAAATCTAAAGAACAAGCTGCTATTAGGGGAAGAAGGGAAAACACATACACTGCCTGTATTCAGTGTTTCATTTGCAGTAAAATGAAATAAAGCATATTAAAGGGCAAAAAAATCCTGGTAAAATTGCCTGATTTGTTCTGATCTGTATGCTATGTCGGGTCTTGCACCTTCTCCAATCCTGTCTAGACGCTGTTCTTCTTCAAGGTGTTTTGCCCTATTTATTTGCATTTGTCGTCGCACTCTTAATCCTTCTTGTTTCCAGCACTCTGCTCTAGCTGTCATTTCTTCACATTTCTTTAGAAGTACTTTGAATTCTTCCTCCAGCTGAGCAGTATTATCTTCAGGGCTATGATTACTTGTTGAAGCTGCAAGAGGCTCCTCAGACTGCATGAATAAAAGAATAGAGTTTGGTTATGAAGATATGGACACTGGTCTGAATTTTTTTTTTAATTTAAGTTCTTCATAGTTTAACCACATGAAATTCTGAAACAAATCCAATTGCAATAAAATGTTATCTGCACTGTTCTAGAGTCTTAAAATGTGGGACCTTGAGTTACTCAGAATCAAGGCCAAAGTGAGAATGACCAGGAATCCCAAAAATATATTAACTATCCTTGTCTTTGCCACATAACGTCTGCACTTGCTTTTAGACTCTTTCTTTTCTATGACATTTCCATGTCTCTCCTCCACAAAATGACTATACGTTGCCTCTTAGTAGAAAGTCCCATTCTTCTTTCCCCATCTTAACACCTCAGAATCTTTAAAAACATTTTAGGGGTATCATATTGAAGTATTCAGGACTGATTCACCAAATGCCTCCAAAAATAGCACTTTCAAAATAGATTAATTAATGAATCTGATATATTTGGATTCTACTGCCATAAGTCTCTTACTGAACTACAAACTTTTGATGCTAATTTGAATTGCATTTCATGATGAGATGATTCCCTGGTTTACTGAGAAATCGCATCTCTCCCTGTAAAACTTTAGCAAGAGGAGCCCTATATTTTTCAGAACCGATAAAATGGGGGAGGGGGCTTGATTCAACAGTGCTATCTTGAAATTCTTTGTTACATCCCACAACATAAGGGAAAAGACTAAACAAAAACAACACCATCAATAACAACAAACTTGCTGGAATGTCAATGATAACCACTTGGGAAGAACTACTTTCCTTTCGATACAATGATTCTTTGGTAAGACAAGGTGAGTGATTCCGAGTTCTTGAAGCATGTCTCCAGATTGTTTGGCACTTGTCCATGAAATAGGTGCTGGCCTGAGTGCTCGCTGGGTTGCGGTGAATAGGATATGGTGACTGTTGTGTGACTGCTATGTCTGGGTGCCATCTGACTTTGTCCCTAAGGGAGCTGACCCTGGGAAACCGCCACCATGTTGTGAAGAACGAAGCATTCCAGGCCACATGGTCAGTCCTCACACAGGTATCCAACTGAGACTGCCCCAGTGAAGGTCCCAGCCAAAAGCCTTCTGCAACTGTCTAACCAGAGAGGGAACCAGCCTCAAGATGATTCCACTTCCCCGCTTCACGTCATACCAGCTGGTGGAAAGGAAATGAGGTGGCCTCACTGCAGATTTCTGAACAAAGTAAATGCTATTTTAAGATAGGAGGTTTGGAAATGGTTTATTAAACAGCAAGAAATAACTGGCACAGATACTGATAGAACAATGGAGTGCTGACACTAAGAAAGAAACACACACTCATGGTAATGCCTTTGAACAGGAGGTAGGTGGAACCCGACATAATGTAGTGAAGCGTGAAAATGAACACCAAGAGGGCCTCCAAGAAACACTGAGTGGAGCCCTCATGGCTCCTGAGGAGGCTCACAGCAAGGGCTTCTGGGCAAGTGCAAAAGTGACACTGAATGAAGATGAGAGAGATTCTCGCTAAGAAGCCACTGAAATTGAAATCAATGAGAAAGATAAGCTAAGAAAGACAATTAACAATAAAAGAACCTGGATTTATGGCTTTCAAGTACCCACTTCCCATTCACAGCTGCTCCTTCATGTCCATTTGTCAAATAATGCGAAAGTAGAGAAATGGCTTTCTGGGCTAACATCAAATCCAGCAAAACATGGTCTAAGGATGAAGCCATGACATATGAAAGTCCTAAAGATCTCAGAAACATTAACATGGTGCCTCAAATTCCCTCAAGGATTTTCAGAATGTAAGAATTTAAGGGCACTGCCCTACAACACCTCCAGGAAGCCCCAGGTGAAGAGCTTATCTGAAAACAATTTGTAAGGTGGCTTTTCTAATGCCATGAACCCCAATTAAATTCACAGGAAACTCAAAGCTCCTAAGCGAATTGTAGCAGCACAAACCCTGCCTGCTAGCACCTGAAGGGAGACCAACACAGTACACAATAAAAAGAGGCCTGTGGATTTCAGATGTTCTACAGGGAGGACGCAGTCTGAGACAAGAGCTGTAAGCACAGGTCATTTCTTATGAAAAGGACAGAGCAAAGGCTCAGAGGGCACAGCCAAGGTCCCCAGAGAAGCATTCCATGGTTAGGAATAGGTTTTCCTTTCCTCAGTGAGGAAACAGACAACACTATGAAATCATTTTAAATCTCAGTGGAGAAACCAATGCAACGTCCTTTGGCATCATTTAAATACAAGGTCTCCTCTAGCTTACTTCAAGCTTGCTTGTATTTTATTCCACAATGTTTCTCCACAGAAAACAAACTGGCTGTAAAATTTTGAGATTTCATATTGAGACATTTATTTTTTCTTTTAATATTTTTTAATCCTGGCCCAAGGATAGTTTTCCATTGATTTGTTTTAGGGAGAGTGAAAGAGAGAAGGAAAGAAACATCAATAGCCAGGGAGGAGCCTGCAACCTGATCAAGGTATGTGTCCTTGATCAGAACCAAACCCCGTCTATCCACTGAACCAAACCAGCTAGTGCTCAAATTGAGACATTTCTGAAGAGGAATGATGACAGTCCAGATTTTAATCTTCTCCTCCCCAGGCATTGAGTCTATGAAATATGAGTTAAACACAATGAAGAAAATGGCTAATTCAGCAGATCCTGTGACCAGGATTCCATGGAATGGAAGTGAAGTGGGAGGCATATGGTTAAAGGTTAAAGGTTTGAATGGAGAAAAAAAGTAATGGGTATTATCCCATCATGTTACAGGGTCAGCAAAACATAAGCTGGCCACAGGTTTTATCAAGATTCAAAACATCTCCAAAAAACATTCCACTACACTGACTTTTTTATTATTATACTAGAGGCCCGGTGCACAAAAATTTGTGCACTCTGGTGGGTCCCTCAGCCCACCCTGTGTCCTCTCGCAATCTGGGGCCCCTTGGGGGCCCCTTCCCCTGGCTGCTGACACCAGTTTTCCTCCGGTGCCCGGAACCCAGGCCTTTGCTCTTCGCTGGGAGGGGCCCACACGGTGGGCAAGGGGCTTAGCTCTTTTAAAAATACTTCTGAATGTTTGGTAAATAACCCTGTAGGAATCTACTTTCTGAAACATGCTGGTTGTTAAGGGCTGATTTGGGTAATCAACAAAATGTATGTTAAAATCCTAATCCCCAGAACCTCAGAATGTACCTGTATATGGAGATAAGATCTTTAAAACGGGATTACATTAAATTGTGGCAGTTTCAGTGGGACCCTTAGCCCATCTCACTGAAGTCCTTATAAGAAGAGGAATGTTGGGGTCCAGCCCCAGCAGGTCCAGGGGTTCCCAAAGAAGGAATGACACAGAGGCAGCATTCAGGTTATCATCATAGCCAGGTTCTCTTTTTATTGTCCTGTTACATCTATATTTATACTATTTGATCCTATAAACATGCCTCTATAAGATTTTTTTTTTTTGCATCGGGTCCATTTATTGGGGGGTCAGTCAAAGGGGGAGCTAGCTAGGGTGGGGTAGGGCAGCAGCTTGTCTGGCCCCCGAGAAACCCAACTTAAGTCCAGAGCCTCGAGGGCTTAGAAGCCAAAGTCTTCCTCCACCTTTATCTGCACGGGGCCAGCTCCGGAGTCAGCGGGACTCCTGCCCAGTGCCCTTCCTATGGCACTCGCCGCCTCTTCCAACTGCTGGGCCCCTCGCCAGGGGCCGGGCTGCTGGCTTCTGTGGGCGCTGGCGTCCTCCTGGGCGGGGACAGCCCCTCTTTCTCTGGAGGCTCGTTCTCAGCGTTGCCTGGGTTGGGGGTGTCTCTGCCCTGGCTGCCCTCGTCCTCCAGTAAGATGGTGAACTGGCTGGCCAGGTAGTTGTCACTGTAGGAGTCCAGCACCTTCATGAGGAACCTCCGCTCCTGCTGGAGTCTCCATGTTATCCTCTATATCATCTGATGGAGCCTGTTCAGGACCCCCTCCTTCGCCTGCTCAATCTCCCTGCAGCGCCGATCCAGCGCCTGGTACTTCCTGCGATTGAGTTCCTGTTGGCACCGCCCTTGCTGGCCTCAGGCTGCCTCCTCCTCTTCGTCTCACTCCTGGAGGCTGGAGCTGCCCAGACCCCCAGACACGAACTCCACTTCGGTCTCAAGCTCGCTCTCCAGGATGTAACCACCCTCAGCAGAGGCAGCGCCAGCTCCCAGCCGGGAGGTGCTGAGAACTCCTCAAAGCCCACCGCTGCCATGGACCCCTCTCTCTGCTCCAGCTCCATTTCTCCCTGGCTCCCGACGCAGAACTTCCAACCTTGCAAGCCTCTAGTTTAAAGTGGCTTGCGAAACTACAGCCCATCCGATTTCACAGCCAGGCACCCAGGCCCTGGCCGCTAAGCCTCCTGGGAGTTGTAGTTCTCTATTTCCGGCTTGCCTCCCTTGCCCCACCCCCACCCCAGTCCCAACTGAAAGGCCCTGCTGGCTGGTCTAACCCTGTGGCCAGGCATCTGAGTCACCTCGGGTCTTTATTCCTGTCCCGACACCATGCCATCTGACCATGGAGACTCTCCTCTTGCGAGGCCCCTGGGTCTCCTTCTGGGTCTCCTCAGCCCAGGCACTGGATTGCGTACCACAGCTGGAACTCAGCCCCGGGCCCTGGGTCTCCTTCTGGGGCCAGGCTGCGTCGCCCCTGGGGTCCAGATGGTGTGCCCAGGCAGCTATGCAGCCTGGCCTCTGGCCCCACCTCTGGGTGTTCTCCCATCACTGTTGATCAGTGATCTGAGAAGCCAGGCAGACATCCGCCTCTTCCCTGCCCCACCCAGCTTTTCCCATTACTGGCCCAGGGCCGGCAAAGGCGGCCAGGTTCTCTTATCACAGAAGCTGGCAAAGGAGGCCTGGCTTCTCTGAGCAAAGGCAGCTCGGTTCTCTGGCTCTTGGCTGCCGCCTGGGTTTCCGATTGCAGTCAGCGGCAGGCAGCTTCTTCCCTCCTTCCCCTTTCACCTCCCAGCATTGCGCCTATGTTGGCAGTTAACTGCCAATCTTAGTTGGCAGTTAATTTGCATATAGCCCTGATTAGCCAATGAAAAGGGTATCGTCGTACGCCAATTACCATTTTTCTCTTTTATTAGATAGGATAAAACAAGTGATAATGTGCAAGATGTCTGGGAAAGAGTACTCATAAAATTTGATTTGGTACTGGCATAAGGACAGACTTTCCCATCCATGAAGTAGAAGGGAGAATTGCAGCATCAACCCTCACCTTTATGGCCAAGTGCTCCTGTCAAGAGTGCCAAATTAAATCAGATATGAGTAGTCTTTTTAAGAATTTGTACTGTGACAACTTAATATCCTCATGCAAATGAATAAAATTAGAACTGTACATCATACAACATATCAAAATTAACTCAAAATGTAAAAGCTATAACTATGAAATTCTTACAAGTAAAGAGATGTGTATATCTTCAAGACTGGATTTGAGTATTTTTTAGATGTGAAAGCAACAAGACAAAAATCGATCAACTGAACTTCATCAAAAAAAAAAAATTTTTGTGCTTTAAAAGACACCATCAGGAAAAAGAAAAGGTGAACTACTGAATGGGAGAAATATTTGAAAATTCTTTGTCTAAGGGGTTTGTATCTCTAGAACTAGGACCTCTTAAAATGCAATAATATAAGACAATCCACACCCTCCCCAGCACTTTGCATTTGTTGATTTGTTGATGATAGCCCTTGTGACAGGTGTGAGATGATTCCTCATTGTTGTTTTGAATTGCATTTCTCAGATGATTAGTGACTTTAAGCATGTAATAATATGTCTCTTGGCCTTCTGTGTGTCCTCTTTCTAAAAGTATCTATTTAGGTCCTTTGCCCATATTTTGATTGGATTGTTTATCTTCCTTTTGTTAAGTTGTGTGAGTTCCTTGTAACTTTTGGAGGTTAAACCCTTATCTGAAATAGCATTGCCGAATATGTTCTGCCTGGCAGGGGCTTTCTTGTTGTTTTGTTGATGGTTTCTTTTGCTGTACAGAAGTTTTTTATTTTGATGTAGTCCCATTTGTTTATTTTCTCCTTAATGTTCATTGTCCTAGGAGATGTATCGGTAAAGATATTACTACAACATATGTCTGATGTTTTGCTGCCTATGGATTCTTCTGAGATTTTAATGGTTTCCTGTCTTACATTTAAGTCCTTTAACCATTTTGAGTTTGTTTTTGTGTATGGTGTAAGCTGGGGATATAGTTTCTTTTTTTGCATGTATCTGACCAAATGTCCCAGCACCATTTATTGAAGAGATTGCCTTGACTAAAAGGAACCCTCCTGCACTGCTGGTGGGAATGTAGACGGGTGCAGCCAATGTGGAAAACATTATGGAGTTGCCTCAAAAAGTTAAAATGGAACTCCTATTTACCCCAGGAATCCCACTTCTAGGAATATATCCCAATAAACCAGAAACACCAACCAGAAAGGATATATGCACTCCTATGTTCACAGCAGCACAATTTACAATAGCTAAGATTTAGAAACAGCCTAAGTGCTAATACGCAGATAAATGAATTGAAAATTGTGGTACATCTACACAATGGAAAACTACACTGGTATAAAAAAGAAGGAACTTTTACCATTTACAGCAGCATGGATACAACTGGAGAGCATTATGCTAAGTGAAACAAGCCAGTCCGAGAATGATGACTATGATATGGTATCACTCAGACGTACAGTATAATGATCAACGTAAACTGATGCTCGAAAATATATCCAAAAACAACTGACAGGTGTGGGGTTAGAGATCAACCAAAGGATTTGTATGCATGCATATTAGCACAACCACCTGACAAAGACACTGGGGCTGTGGAGGTGGGCCCTCGAGGGGGGCGAGTAGCCAGGGGTAGGAACAGTCAATCTGGCAAAAAGGAGACATATGTAATACTTTAAACAAGTAAAAAAAAGATAAACCAATTTAAAATGGGCAAAGAAATTGAGTAGACAGATATTCAAAGAAAATATACAAATGGTTATTAAGCATGTGAAAAGATGGTCAACATCATTAGTCAATAGAAAATTGCAAATGAAAACCAACACTGAGATGCCACTTCATACCCACTGGGATGGCTACAATCAAAAGACAAGTAATGACACATTGACAAGAATGTGGAGAAACTGGAACCCTCACACACTGTCAATGAAAATGCAAAATGGTGCAGCCACCGTGGAAAACAGTCTGGAAATTTCCTGAAGGTTAAAGATATGCTCCAGCGCTTCCATTTATCACTATATTCCAAGAGAATGAAAACATATGTGCACATAAAAAACTTGGACATGAATGTTCATCGCAGTATTTTTAACAAACCAGAAGTGGAAATAACCCAAAGGTTCATCAAATGATGAGTAAATTTAAAAATATGTAATCACTTCATAAGATGAAATGTTGTTCAGCAATAAACAGAAATGAAGTATCGGTGATACATGCTACAAGACAGCAGCACCTTGACAACATTCTGCTTCATAAAATAGCAGTCCTGAAGGAGCACTTATTGTTTCATTCCACTGATAAAAATGTGCAGAATAGACAACTCTAGGGAGATTGAGAGGGCAGTAGTGGTTCTCCAGGGCTAGGAAGAGTGAGGAAGTGGAAGTTGGCACAGGGTGGTTGCTAAAGGGCAAAGGGCTACTTTTTAGGGGGATGAAAATGTCCTCAACGTGATTGTGATGATCACTGTGTAACTCTTTGAATACAGAAAAAGCCACTGAATTGTACACTTTAAATGAGTGACCTGCATGGTATGTTCATTATGTCTCAATCAAGCTGCTTCCAAAAACTTTGTGATTTGGTCCTGGTGCCAGGCTTTAAGACATGGAGAGTTAACAGTAGGCCCTTTTTATGGAAAAGTGATAAAGAAAAATGCTGTCTTTTCCCCTGATGACAAGTCTTTAAAATAAACAGAAACATCTATATTTCATTGTTCAAAACATTGAATGATATCTATTTCCCCAAATTAGGTATTTTGGGGTCCCCACACTGATTTATAATTACCTCCTGTATGAACCTGCTAGTCTGCATTCCCATTCCTGTTAGACTTGGTCTTAAATCTCTGGGGAAACTGAGGTCTTCATTCAAATTCCTTTTTGGCATGTTTAAGGGTTCCTGAAATCTGCAGAAATGTACAAAAGAAAAGTGTCAAATTCTTTCAGAGTAAATATTTAATAATTATTTAGACAGATATTATGTTCCTTCATATAAAATACACAAATCTACAAATTATGATCCTCTTATTTGTCCCAATCTAAATTTGTTTGAAAACATACCAGCTAAATTATAATCTTATATGAATAAGATGAAAAACAAGTCATGACATGTGTGATATAGAGTTAATATAGTAACTGTATAGAGCTCTTATAAGTAAGTAATTATTAATATTCATTTTACTATGTTAATATAAAACATGAACCTGTTATCAAATATCAACTAAAAACCAGAGATAAGTATCTAAGGTGAAGCAGAAAAGAATAATGATATGTGAATATTTTGGAAAGACACAAAATACCTTTTGGTACCTACTGACAGCAGTCTACAAGAAGGAAAGAAAAGTACCAACATCAACCAGATCATTCAAAGTACAAGGAGAAGCAGGAAAGAAAACTCTTTGAAGTCTGAGTGGAAGGGGAAATGGGGAAGGAGAAGGGCTTTAGAAGAAGTGAAGTCACAGAGATAATGTGTAACAGTCTCCTCAAGTCTGCTTTAAGAAGAGATCTTTGCTAGCACAAAGTTAACAAAATGAAAGGGCTATGAAATAAAGTAGAGCAAGACAGTTAAGTGAGAGGAAAAGCACTGATGATGAGAATCAGAGAACAAACTTAAGAACTCAGCCAATAAACTGAAAGGAAGCCATGTGGGGCTTCCCAGGTATGGGAAAAATGCTGTTGTGTTTCTATGAGAGGTAAAAACAGGATTACCCAACTTCTTCTTTAGGTCATACGGACATTTTTGTATGTAAGATATATTTTATAACTAAACAAAGACAGAAAGATAAGCCGAACCAAGATATTAGCCTATTTGTATGCTGAAGGGATGCACACTAGGAAAAGAAGATCAGCAGACAGAGAAGATAGTTTGCAGAAATAAACATTCAAGCTAGACGTGGAACTTGCAGGTGACAGGATATGCAAAAGGCATCCTCATTATGGTTTTAGAATCATTCAAGTGTAAGTATAATATCATAGCCCTCAAAACAGTTTCACATTGTGCTGTGAGTTTCTGCAGACAATTTTTAAGTAGGATAATTTGTTTAATTATGAAAATTACAGATAGGAAATAAACTTTTATTTTGGTTTTAATAAAGTAAGTGACTGATGAATCTTAATTCATGGTAGAAATGATCTGAGCTATAATTTTACCTGGCCATTGATTTTTCTAGATCACTCTTTTGCTTCATTACTTCATGCAAGCTCTGTTGCAGAGACATGGTTAAATCAATGTACTTCTTGGATGCTTCCTTTTCATGATGACACTTTGAAAAAAATTTAAAGAAAATTATTTGTGGGAATCTAGAGATTTGCCTTTCTTTCCTAAAAGTGTGATTTCTCCTGGGTTCATGAATAATATGTGTGGACAAGTTTATGAAATGTAGTAGAGGGGTTTATAAACTAGATGCCAATCAGTACAGATTTTAAGAAAAATGACTTCTTACAGCAGCTTAAATTGACTTTACATTTCCACCAAATTCTTTCTGGAACTAAAATGGCCGAAATTTGTTCAAACAGAGGTTTTGAAATATGAAATAGTAAGTGCTAAAATACTTTTTAAGGCTACATTGACCTTTTAGTTTCAAAAGGTGCCCTAGATACATTTTCATCAATAGGTCAAGATATTCCAGGTTGTATTAAACCACATCTTACTAAGGTCATCTTTGAAAAATTCCCATGCAGTTCCCATTACCTTATGATGATAATCTGACTTTGAATGAGATAAAGACTCTCATTCTCTATAAGTTTTCTTCCATAGGTTTCAGTTTCTCCTTTACTATTAAACACTCTTCTCTTTAAATAAAGCGTCTTCTCTATATTATATAGTAAACATAACTTCTACTTGATTTGTGTAGCTTTTTCTATCGTCCTATTGTCCCCTTCCATTAAACACTAACATTTTTACTAAAAGGTCTCATCTGCATATATTCATATTTTACCCACTCATTCTTTTCTTTTGTATGAGAATCAGAATTTTGATCCTATAATTGCACTAAAATATGTTGAGGATCATCTTTTTTTAGTCCTTTAATGCTTTACTTCTCAGCAGAAACTGATAACAATGACCACATCCACCCTCTCCATCTGGTTCTCCGTCCACAGTGCATTTCTAAACAGTGACCATGATGTCCAGTCCTCGACGCTTTCAATTCCATTTTTATTTATCTTTATCTTTATTTTTGCTTGTTTTGAGGGATATGAAGTGGTAGCATGGTTATTTGCCTATATTTCTTCACCTGTTGAAGGCCATGTACTAGAACTACATTGCAGTTGAATATTTAAGGTAATAACTAAAATCTGATGTTTTGAATATTTAAGTTAAAGATATGGCTAGAGATTATATACTTGTCATATGAACATATGTATATAATCAATACAACAGAAATTATGAGGACTTTCTAAAAGACAGGAAGATAATAGCATCAACCTAAGAATCCCTAAATGCAGAAAGCTGATAAGATCAAAACTGATAATATCAAATTCAGACAGACGCAGAAGAGGAATACTACACAAAAAGGAATTAGGGGGGCTCCAGTCTAACAGCAGATACAGACAGTGTTAATCTAAGAGGATCCTTTTTAACCTTTTATTATAGAGATTATCTAACCAGAAGCAGAAGAAGATAGAATATTGTGTTGATCCTCCATAGTTCGTCATCCAGGTTCACAATTTTCTTTTTTTTTTTTCCTATATCACTTCTCTTTTTTTTTTTTTCTTTCCATCCACATGTATCCCTTCTATGGTCTCTTCCATTGCCACACAATCCCTCACATTACAGAAATTACCACAGTGTTGTCAATGTTCATGGGTTTTCTCTATTATTTTTTTCTTTTTCACTCCACCCCTACACCACACCCCAACAGCATCAACATTACCAACAGACAAGTACCATATGATTTCACTCAGATGTGCCATTTAATGAGCAACCAAGAAAAATAGACACAGAATTATAGAGATCAGTCTATTTCTTTTTAAAAATACTATCAGAGATCCATAAACCTCAGCAGGTCAAACCAGGTTCTCTAATCAATATTTCAGCCTTGACCCCTGTACTAAGGTCACCTGTACTTTATATTTCTTTCTCCCTTCTTGCTCCCATAGACAATATCCTCAGCCACATACTGAAAAGCCATGAGCGATACGGATCACCTTTGTAGATAGCTGATCTGGTACATTTTATGTTGGTTCTTATTGGTGCAACTTTGAGTGTATGACTGTTATGTTCTGAATATGGGGGCGCCTTTACCCTTAGGATGTTGACCAACATTCTGTGTCTTGTTTTTCTCTTATAATGCAAATGTTTTTTACAAGCAATAGATTATCAATTATTGGCCTTTAAAAAATAATAATAGTTTCCTATTCCGTAGAGACCTGACCTATGGAAGTCTCTTGAACTTCTTTTCACTGGCTTACTCAACTATATTCTTTGAAGTCTTGAAAAATCTAGAGCTATCTTCTTGCTAATTTTGACTCCTCACCTCATCCTTGTGTTGTTCGAATATGTGGGTTTGAATCCCAAGACCACCAGTGATATAAAAGCATTAAATTGTATCCTAACAATAGTTAAGCTGAAATATTTTCAATGTACACAAAGACAGGCACCCTCATATCAAATAATAGCCTCCACAGACTAATTATACTCAGAAAGACAAGATTCTCCTTCATGAAGAAATCAAAACCATGTGAAATTAGGGGCTAACTTTTTCTCACAGACTAGATGACAAGTGCTGGAAAAAAAATGAGTTCAGTGAGAGTTCAAACAGTGAGAGTACATTTCATGGAAAAGGAGAGGTTGAGAGCCAGGTCTGAATAGATGAAGCATTAGGCCAGGGAACAGAAACTGAAAAGACAGCCTAGACAGCAAGAGTAAAGGTGGAGAGTTGCTGAAATCAGTCCAGTTATCTCCCAGGGTTAAAATCCAATGGACAGGATGGGAAAACCTACGTTCCACAATGACTTGTGCACTCATGATCATAGTACAATTATTAATAGCCAAAACGTGAAAGCGACACAAAGGTCCCTCAACTGATGAATGGATAAATGGTTGAGCAGCACAATGAAATATAGTTCAGCAATAAAAATAAATGAATAAAATATTTATATCTGTTATAATGTCAATGAACCTTTAAAATGTGACATCAAATGAAAAATGCCAATCACAAAGAACTGCAATTTGTGTGATTACATATATATATATATATGTGTGTATATATATATATATACACACATACATATATGTGTATATATATATATATGTGTGTGTGTATACATATATATGTATATATATACATATACATATATACATATATATATATATATATATATATATATATATATATATATATATATGTATGTATATTATTCAGAATAAGCAAATCAATGGAGACAGAAATTAGGTTGATTGCTGCCCGGTGCAGGGCAAGATGATAAGCTGGTAGAAACTGCTAAGTGGTGTATAGTTGGTGTTTGGAGTGATAGACATATTCTATAATTGATTTAGGTGACAGATACACAAATTTATGTTTTAAAATATTAAATCGTACAATGGATATTTGCAAATTATATGTGGCTCTCTGAATTGTATCGATACAGTTTTTTTTTAATAACATTAGGAGCTCTAGATTTAATGTGCTTAATTGTCTGTTGTGGTTATACATATTACAATGATCTGAATATTTCCATGCTTTCATTTCTAAGTGAGTGAGAATGAAGGCTATGCCTACTTCAATTGGTTACTATAATGACCTTCCTGTATGACTTATTCTGAAATCTATGGAATATGGGTTCACCAAAGTGAAGATAAGACATAAAACAATTTTCTGGAACATTAAATTTAACACTAATTTCTTATTTGATCTGGCTGCCTCATCATGATAATGGAAATATCACTGAAAATACTGTGTTGTAAGGGAAGGAAAGCCTTTTGCCCACTATGAAGAATGATGCATAACTGTCAAAATTCCTAAGGGCAGATATAATAAGAAAAAACATAAACTACAAGTGGCAGAATAAAAGCCAGGGTTTAAGAAATAAGTGCACTATAAAGATAATGAAATTATAATAAATTAATCACAATGAAAATACAAAAGAAAGCTGCCCATGAAAAGTCATATCCTAAAACACTTTATATTATTTAACCAGCTATAGAGTAACGATGACACGTTCAATTTCAAACATACTTGACTACTGATTTCATCTAATTCCTTCTGCAACTCTTGTATTTTATATTGTGAACGCATGTGACGATGTGATTCAATCTTCAGTGAAGCATCCGTCATAAATAGTCTTCTTTGGGAATCAGCCAGTTCTCCTTGAAGTTGTCTCAGTGTTCTTTGGGTATCATCCAGTTCTCCTTGAAGTTGTCTCAGTTTTCTTTGGGTATCAGCCAGTTCTCCTTGAGGTTGTCTCACGACTGCCTAGTAAGTAAGATATTTCTCTTACTGATTTTATAAATCACATCATTATTAAATTGTGTTAATGATAGATAAATTCACATGCGGGATTGGGCAAAAGAAGGTTTACAGTTGTGAGTAGGTTACTTACTACTTATAATATTACTCTCCATACTACACAACTAGAAAGCTACTTTTGGACCACACTGGATATATTTTGTTAGAGTCATATATTATTAACATAAAATGTAACTTTAAAAGTATCATTACCAGACTCAATTCACCTTCTTTTCCTCATATGGACATGCACCTGTTTGCTTACTCAGGTAAAAGTCACAGAAAATGTAATCCTCCTGCCTAATCAGTATTAGGTACTTAGACAGCTGACTCAGCCACACTCTCAATCCCTCCTCCTCCCCTCATGAATCTCAACGCTTTACAATCTACTGACATCACAAAGAAAAATGGGTATGTAAGTGGATCAAGTGGTAGTGAATTCACTATTATGAAACATTTTCTCTTTTTATTTCTTTTTTTAACCATAGGTTTCAATTAATGTCAGAGCTCCTGGAACATTCAATCCACTGCTCAAATCCTTCCAATAGGTTCCTATCTTCAAAGAAAAGTGAAGTCATTCCGAGGGTCTTCAAGGTCTTAGGTAACCTGGCCTTGACCTCCCTCCCTGCTACACATAAATCCCTCCACCCCTCAGTAGACTGAAATAGAGATCCAATGTCAAATTAGTAAATCACAGAGAGCTAAAATGCTTTCTGTCTTGAACAAACAGCACAAAATGATAGTAATTAGGCCTTAACATGAGAAATATGAGCAAATTATTTGTAAAAATATTCAAATAAAATTGTAAATAGTATTTGAAAGTCTAAATCAGGTATACATTTGCTAAAACTCACATTTGTCCCAAATTATGATTGAATGAAAATTAGATACCTTTAAAAGATCAAGAGGTCACATGAACATATTATTGAGACTACATATTTCCAAATTTCATTCAAATTGGCATGAATAAAACTAACACTATATCAACCTAAATGTACAAGGAGGAGACAGGGGAGGAAAGGTACTATGACATACAACATCTACACTTCAGTTCATGTGGGAAATCTGAACTTGATTGTCAAGAAAACCCACTTAATTAAATCTTAATTTGAAAATACTAATTTGAGGCAAGAACATTTCCATTTATCTGCTTCCTAACAATATTAAAATTCGATGACAGAAACACTAAAATTATTATTCTATCAGTATAAGACTTAAGTATTATCAATCTACATCTATTACCAATCTGGAACTTAACCTCTTAAAATTTCCTGGGCAACACAATGTCTCTACTTAACGAAGTACTTCTCAGGTCTAATGTTCATTTGATGGATACAATGTCTACTTCTAAGATGATAGAACAAACAGCTTTATAATCTATACATTTTTAATATTCACCTGGATTCAACATTTAGCCATTTTCAAATATTGCTATGAACTTTCTTTGAGGAAATTTGAAAATATTTATCTGTCTGGATACTTACATCTCTTTCTGCTTTATCATTTTCATACTGAAGTCTGCCTTCTTTTAAATGATGGCATTCGTTGATTAATTCCTTACATGTTTCATTCAGCACAAGGCCTTGCTTTTCACTGTTGGCTTGCAATATTTTTATGGTATCCACAAACTGATCTTGGATTCTAATGACTGTCTTTCTTTTCTTCTCAGATTTGTTGTGAGCCCGATCCAGTTGCTGTTGAAGCAACTTATTTTCACTCTGCAGGTGAGATAGCCTCTCCTGTAAAGATTCCTGCTTTCCAATGTCTGCATTCACTTTCCCTTGTTCCTTTTGAGACACATTTTCAGTTTCCTCCTTTTGACACTGTGTTTGGCTTTGGTCTCTTTCTCCATCTTTTAAAACTAATGCCCTTTCTCTGAGAGCATCTCTTGTGTGATGCAACTCAATTTCTAGGCGATTGGATTTGCTTTCAAGTACAGAAAATTTTTGAGAAAGAATCTCAAAGTCACATTTTAGATTAGACATATCAGATTTATTTTTGTCCTGGGAACAAATCCATTCTTCTTTTTCTTTCTTGAAATCAACTTGTAGATCTCCTTTTAAAGTCTGGCAGTGCTCATGATCCTGTACAACAGTAGCCCGGCTAGACCTGTGTGATTCACCTTCTGCTTCCAGTCTTCCTCTGTTTTGTCGTTCATCCTCCAGTTTAGAGCTTAGCATTGTAAGATCAGCTCTCAGAAATTCAAGCTGTGCTTTTTGTTGAAATAGTGTTCCTGTTATTGTCTTTTCAAGATGGTCAATCTTTTCTTTGACAATCACAATGTCCAAAAAATCTTTTTTTTTCTCCATTTCTGGGTTCTGATTTTTCACTGTGTCTAGTTCCAGTGTTAGCATGGCAATTTTATTCTTCAACATGCGATTTTCACATAACAGACGTTTTTCTTTTTCATCACTATCAGAAACCTAAGTAAAAATAAGGAGACTTTAGCTAACTCATTGAAATGATGTTTCATGATAGCCTCTGAAATTAAAGAAACCTTTATGTTTACAATAAAAAGGTTCCAATAGGCGGATATCCCTCATAAAAATTAGAATTGCACCAAACCTCTAACTTATACAAGCCTACCTCCTCCAAAGTTCAAAAAATTAATATAAGTTGTTGGATTTTTTTAAAATGAAATCAAACCACAAGGTACTTTCTAAGAATCTCAGAATTGGAAAGGGCTTTTTCTGAATCACTACCAACCCAGAATACATTACGTAAAAGATTAATAACTCTAACTACACTTAAAAATTGAGCTTATAAACAGAATATACAGCTACCCCACAGTGAGAGTATTAACCCTGCATATACTAGGAGAAACTAAATTTCCTAAAAAAGATCTTTCAATGATTATCTCATAGATAGTCTACTGTTTTAGTACTTTCAGTCATAAAAACTACCTCTACTAATAACTGATCATCTCGGGATTGTCCTAAGCTCTTCTACATCCATCAATGGACCCTTTAGTTCACACAATCTGGAATGGAGAGGTTAAAAAGATAAGCAACTTCTGGATTTTCCCCAGGTTGCTCTTATGAGCGCTTTCTGTCCCCTTTGGTTTGCAATGGTGTTTGGTCAGAATTCCATCTTGTAATATATTGGCATTCTGTTCTTGAGAAAGTCGCCTCTGAGTGTAATTTTGTTCTTCAACAACCTAGGGACATATTTCATTTAGTTTGTGAGCTCATACCTTTAACAACAAGTTCAAAGCTTAGGAACAGCTCCTTAAAAAACTGTTAAAAGGAAGTAGCCTTTTTAAGCATAAGGATCTTTCATCTTCATAAAAAACTCAAATTTTAACTTAAGTGATAGCTAAATTTGTCATAGAGCAAAAATGCAGTATGGTGAAAGAAAATTTATTTATGAACATTTGAGTAATTCCATCACAGTGTCAAGGCAATTTATCCTGTATGTTAACATTTTTTAAAGCCAAAATTATCGTTGCTGTGAATGGTTAAACTCAATTTATCGTCCCCTTCTTCATTTAGAAAACATATACAGAGTATATACTACCTGCCAAGGATAGCAGTAAATTAATAATTTTAGTCCTAAATGTCACAGTTCATGTTTTGAATGAGATAACATTTTGGGCTTGTTTAAAATGTCTTAATGTACACTAAATAAAAAGACACAATTATTGATAAAATACTGTTAGATATAAGAAATTTTTACCAACGATAAATTTACCGTATTCCTTCTTACAGTCTTCAATGGTATCACTTGTGTTCCAGTGGTGTTTGCAACTTTGGGGTTCATTTCAACATTTTTAATAGATTGCCTTTCTTTTTTCCTTGACTGCCCTGTATTCTTCTTGCTTAACAGATCAACTTTTTGTCTCTTCTCTTTTTCTTCTTGTAAGGTTAATCTGCAGTTAAACACAATCAAAGCTGTGATCAACATAAAATGTACTGTTATATTTATATGATATCTTATGTAAACCTCATGGCAACCACAAAACAAAAATCTCCAGCAGATTCACAAAAGATAAAGAGCAGGAACCCAAAGCCCACTACGGAAATCTTCAATTCAAAAATGAAGGCAGCAAGAGAGAAGGAATGTAACAATGGAGCTACAAAACAGCCAGAGAACAAGATAGCATCAGTAATACTTTACCTGTCAATAATTTCTTTGTAAATGGATTGAATTCTCTAATCAAAAGGCATGGAATGACTAGGGGTAGAGAACACACAAAATGGCAGGCAGACTATGTGTTGTAGAAATATGCACCTGAAACCTGTAGTCTTTTGATAACCAGAGTCACCTCAATAAATTCAAGGAAAAGGAAAAGAGGCATACAGTGTTTGATGGATTAAGTAATAAGACCCCACTACTTGTTGCCTTCAAGAGACCCCAATCATTTTCTTAACTTTAAAAAAAAAAATCCTCACCAGAGGATGTGCTCAAAGATTTTAGAGAGAGGGGAATGGATAGAGATACAGACAGACAGACAGACAGACAGACAGACAGATAGAGAAACATCAATGTGAGAGAGAACATCAATTGGTTCCCTCTCCTATGTACCCAGACCAGAGATGGAATCCACAATCTAGGTATATGCCTTAACCTGGAATCAAACCTACAACCTTTTGGTATATGGGATGGTGCTCCAACCAAGAAAGCCACACTAGCCAAGATTCAAGTCCTTATTAAAGACTCAAAGCGGAGAGAGAGAAAAGATATCCCTTGCAAGGGCAAACCAAAGAGAGCATTCATAGATATCCTTCTATTAGACAAAACATAATTTAAGCCAAAAACTGTAACAAGGCACAAGCAAGATCTTCATATAACGATAAGGGTATCACTTCATAAAGAAGATATAACAATTGTAAATAGGTATGCACCCAACATGTGTTCCCCTAAAAATATTAAACAAATTTTAACAGAACTAAAGGTTTAAATATCCAACAACACAATAATAGCAGGGAGCATCAATACCCCACTTTCAGCAATGATTTGATCATCTAGACACAATATCAACAAGGATATGTTAAACTTGAACTAAACATCAGAACAAATGGACCTAATGGACATTTAGAGAGCAGTCATACATATTTTTTTTTGACAAATAGTGGAATACTTTTTATTTATTTTTTTAATTCATTAACTTATTACATATGTGTCCTTATCCCTGCATTACCCCCCATATCCCCACTCATGCCCCTACCCCCCTGTTGTCTGTGTCCATTGTTTAGACCTATATGCTGGCATATAATCCTTTGGTTGATCTTTCCCCCTTACCCCCACCCTCCCCTACCTTCCCTCTGAGGTTTGACAGTCTGATTGATGCCTCTCTGTCTCTGGATCTGTTTTTGTTCATCAGTTTATGCTGTTCATTATATTCCACAAATGAGTGAGATCATGTGATAGTTATCTTTCTCTGACTGGCTTATTTCACTTAGCATAATCATACATTTTTTACACCACTTCAAAGAGATAGCTATAGTCCCATGAATATGGCAACCTTATTTACAATAGCCAAGATATATGAACTAAGTGTTCACCAATAGATGAACAGATAAAGAGATGTGGTATGTATGTTTGCATATATGTATGTAGGTATGTGTATATTATGTATATAATCATGTGTGTCTATGTATACACACATACATACATACATACATACATACATACAAACATACATACTTAGACAATGGAATTTTCTCTGGCATCAGAAAGAAATAGAATGATAGAGACTGGCTATAGTTATAAGAAATATTAATCATGCTCTATTAACCATGATTATTTTGTTCTGATTAAAGAAAGTATGTTCTGATCTGCTGGGTGCTCTCCCCACCCCTCTGGGACCTGGGAGTTTACCTGGAAATGTGGCCCATCCTCCTTAACTGCCTAATATCATGGAAAGATTAATTACCTTGTTGGAGCAACAATGGAGTAGCAGAGGTGCCCACACTTTGCAACCCCTCAGCTTGCATTGCCTGTGATCTGTAAACAATATACCCATCTATTTCCTTTTGCCTATTTTCCCATGCCTATAAGACCCAGTTTTGTTACTTTTACATAACCATTCTTATTTCATTTGCCTACTTCCCCATGTAATCTTTGTTATTCTACCCCATCCAAGAAGCTGGTTTATTGGGGTGAGGGGTGGATGGTGTGCAGAGCAAATATTCTTGGATGACCTGCTGCTCCCCCATACTGCCAGCATTGTTGGAATCAATGCTCATATATGAATCAAACCTGCCTCTGCTTAATTGGCTCAAGTAGTGACAGGCAGACTGGACTTACTTGTCAGGTTTCACTACCAATCGTGCCCACATAGGTGAACCTAGAGAGCATTAGACTAGCAAACCTAAGTCAGAAAAGACAAATACTGCATGATCTCTCTTGCATGTGGAATCTAAAGTACCTAAACTCACAAAATCAGAGAGTACAGTGGTGGTAGCCAGAGGCTGAGGGTGTGGGTAAAGGGGAGGGGATGTTGGTCAAAGGTACAAAATTCAGTTATAAGACGATCACATGTTGGGGTCTGATGTACAGCATGGTGATTATAGTTAAAAATACTGTATTATGTGCTTGAAGGTTGCTAAGCGAGTAGATCTAAATGTTCTCATCACAAAAAAAAAGAATTGGTAATTATGTGTTGTAATGGAAATGTGAACCAACACTCCTGTGCTGATCACCTACCAACATAAAAGTGTATCAAATGAACACACAATATACCTTCAAAATATGCAATGTTACATGTCAATTATGACTCAATAAAGTTAAGGGAAAAATAGAAATTTGAAATTTGAAAAAGTAAAATATCCACATGGCAATCTACACTAATAAAAGAGAAATATGTAAATTCATTGTCGCTCTGCCACGTCCACTCACCAATCAGGGTGAGTATGCAAAGTAACCCAACAAAGGTGGCGGGTTAATTTGCATAAGCAGGTGCAGAGGGAAAACTGAAGGCTCTGGCCTGAGGGAAGTTTGAAGACAACTGAAGACTGAAGACTGAAGAGGCTTGGCTTCTCTGCTGTAGCCAGACCAAAGGCCTGGGTCCCGGGTGCTGGGGGAAAACCGGGGCTGACAGTCAGGGAAAGGAAGGCCTATTGCGTGAATTTTCATGAAACGGGCCTCTAATATATATATATATATATATATATATATATATATATATATATATATATATATGCATTAATATATATATAGATATATCTAGAAAATGGCAGCAAACCAATGACTTATGATTTTCTTACAAAGTAAAATGTTTGGTAACTTTTGTATACTCTTGCCTAGTTTCCAGTCCTATATAATCAAAGCCTAATATACAAATTGACTGAATGAGAGAATAACTGGTTGCTATGATGCACAGTGACCACCATTAGGCTGATGCTCAATGCAGGAGCTGCCCCCTGGTGGTCAGTGCCTTCTCACAGGGAGAGCATTCCTCAGTCAGAAGCCAGGCTCACAGCTGGTGTGCAGAGAGGCGATGGCTGGAGCCTCTCCAGCCTGTGTAGCAGTGCTAAGGAGCAGAGAGCCAAGCAGTAAGGAGCAGCTAGCATGTGGGCAGTAAGGAGCTAGGAGTCCCAGACAGTGAGAGGGTGCAAGCTAGACTGAGGGAAACCCACTCCCTGCCCCAGTGCATGAATTTCATACACTAGGCCTCTAGTATTATATACATAATGACCTACTGTATGTTTTATATACATAATAACATCTAATAAATACCCTTAGACTGTGTATGTTTGTGTTTATACTAGTTATGTTTGTATGAAAGATCTAGTTCTGGAAGTGAAGTTATTGTGTTAAAGGAATGACATACATGACATTTTGAAAAAACATCAATTGCCCTTTAAGAAGATGTGCTAATTTCATCTACCAATAGTGCAAGAGGATGCCTTTTCCTCCAATGGGAAAATTCTGGTTTTATTTGTTAAATACAATAATTAGTTATTATAAGTTAAAAAAATGGTATCTCATTTTTTGTTGATGAGCATTTTCTAATTAGAAAGCAAGGTTCACTCTACTATAAATTCAAAATTTGTTAATCATGAATATTAACTCAACTTAGAATTTGTTTTATAGGAAAAGAATAATTACCTACTGTTAAATACTGCTATAGGCTTACCTATCAGAATCTTCATTCTCCACAATAGGAAACTGGTGCTTATCACTTTGTTCACTGTTGCTTTTCTGTCTCACTCCAACACTGTCAGTGTCATCATTAGCCCCATCACACATGTTTCCTGACTCTTCCCTCTTACTATTTTTCTGCTCCTTCTTTTCTTCAACCTTTGATGAAAGTTTGATAATGACGATATTGTTATTACCTTATTCATTAAGAAGACTGTGTGTTCATTACCTTTCTCATGTGGCTTTATGATTTAGTTTTGCTATTACCTTATTCATGAAAAAGACTGTGTTTTCATTAATTTCATCCTTTGACTGCTGGGTATCAGTTTGTTGACTGTTGCTTTGATGTCTCAATACATTTTTGTCACTGTGATCATCAGCACCTTCATATATGTTTCCTGATACTTCCTTTATACTGCTTCTCTGCTTATTTTCTCCTTCAACCTTTGATGCATGTTTGATATTAAAGATATTGTTATTACCTTATTCATCAAAAGATTCTGTTTCCTTAATTTCCTGATATTAATGAAACTGCTATGACTTGAATCAGTGAAAATATTTTGAGTGTTTTATTTGATCATAAAAGGTCATTGAAATTGCTCTAAATACTGCTTTGTGTCTGTTTCTGTATAGAAGCCAAATTTTCCAAGACTTCTAAGAGTGATTTCTTAATTTTGTGCTCCTATTCACACAAAATCCACCCTTTGCTACCTAATATTCCCCATACTTACCCCATCCCATTTATCTCACAGAAACAATAAAATAAATGACAAAAAATGCAAATATGCTTCTTTTGTCTTTCCCACCTGTGACTTGCATTACACAGATTTAGAGGATGTAACATTGTGCCTCAGTAACAAAGAGGAAGCTTTCCTCTTTCTTCACGAAGCTATTGTTTCCTATATTGCCTTTTACATTGTCCAAGATCTTTAAAGATATCAAAAAAGTGTGGCATTTATAAAATATATGAACCAAAGTTTACTACAATATAGGAGCATTGTGAGGCCAATGAATTGTTAGTTAAAGTACAATTTGAGAAAGTGTGTAATGCCCCCCTAATGTCACACTGCCAAGTCTTCGTCTTTAGGGCCTGATGAATTCTGCTGGCCTTACAGTAATGACTCTCTGAGGTGCCCCCCAACCATAAGGTCCATGTGTACCCAGTGCGTGATAGCTGTTATTTGCATAGCCTGTGACTTTTGCTGAGTGGCCACACAGCCAGCAATGAAGCTGAGCTTGAATCTGTATCAACATGGGAAGAACCATTCACACCTACCTGATGGCTCACTTACCTCATGGGACTCACATACCAATGGGAGCTCTTTCAGTGATTGACCCCTACAGAAAGCTAGTTGGCAGAGGTGGATCCCAGAGAGATTTGGGCTTTGTTCTTAGCTTCCTCCAGGGCTTGGTGCTGGTGGAAGGAGGCATTGCTGTGCAGCTTGGCCCCTCCCTGGTGCACCTAGGCCCAGCAGAGCCAGTCACAAACACTGTACCACTTTGTAGCTCCACACAGGTCTCCCAGGGAGAATCACAGGCAAAGACTGACATTGACATACAACCGTGTGCCCACCACCCCCTTCCCAAGAGGCTCCAATGGGGAGCTACAGAACATGAAGCAATTGCCCCACAATCAGTACACCCAAATGAAGATCTCAACAGGCACCACAACATACTGGCATGTATTAATTGACATGGGGCCAGCCTTCACATAGCATCTCATACACTGTGGTCAGCCAGCTTGAGCATCAACCCCATCCACAAATAGGCAAGCATTAAGACTCTACAAAGGAGGGATCACATAACACACACAAGTGATATTCCTGGAGTACCCAGCTTAGGTGATCAGAAAGAATGATGCCAATGAGCCTGACAAGACACCTAACACATAAGTCCATTTTACTAGGACTGGGAGACATAGTATGTCAATCCAATTCATAGAAACAAATACAAAGTGGTAGCTTAAATGGGGAGAAGAAGAACGATGCCCCAAATGAAAACACACACAAAAACAAAACAAAACAAAATAAAACAATACAGGATAAATACCCAAAAAGAAAGAGCTAAATTGCCAAAACCGGTTTGGCTCAGGGGATGGAGCGCCAGCCTGCGGACTGAAGGGTCCCAGGTTCGATTCCGCTCAAGGGCATGTACCTGGGTTGCAGGCATATCCCCAGTGGGGGATGTGCAGGAGGCAGCTGATTGAAGTTTCTCTCTCATCGATGTTTCTAACTCTCTACCTCTCTCCCTTCCTCTCTGTAAAAAATCAATAAAATATATTTCAAAAAAAAAAAAAAAAGAAAGAGCTAAATGAAATGCTGCGACCCTTTAAAACAGTTCCTCATGTTGTGGTGACCCCCAAACATAAAATTATTTTCATTGCTACTTCATAACTGTAATTTTGCTACTGTGATAAATTGTAATGTAAATATCTGACATGCAGGATGTATTTTCATGGTTACAAATTCAACATAATTAAAGCATAGTGATTAATCACAAAAACAATATGTAATTATATATGTGTTTTCCGATGGTCTTAGGCGACCCCTGTGAAAGGGTCCTTCGACCCCCAAAGCAGTCGCAACCCACAGGTTGGTGACCCACAGGTAGAGAACCGATGGCCTAGAGGCTTTTTCAGTCATGGGATGGCCCCGAGAGATAAAAACAGATAATGGAACTGCCTATACTGACTAGCTTCTCCTTTCAGCAGTTTCGCAAGCAGTACCCAATAATACATAAAACAGGAATTCCCTATAATCCTCAGGGACAGACAATTGTAGAAAGAGCTAATCAAACCTTAAAGACTCAGTTACAAAAACAGAAAGGGGGAGAGGGGTATTATCCTACTTCACCGAATCAGTTAAATCATGCCCTTTACACTTTAAGTTTTGACAATAAGTGTCACACAGCAGCCGAGAGGAGGCATCAACCTCCTGGTCCCGTGGCATCTGCCGGTATGGCACGATGGAAGGATTTACGAACAGGGCAGTGGAGAGGGCCAGATCCAGTAATGATGTGGAGAAGAGGCCATGTTTGTATCTTTCCAGAAGGTGCTTCTAACCCCATCTGGGTGCCAGAGCCAGCGGTGTGTCACGACCATGGATCCAGGGAGAACAGCTCACCCCGCCGTTCCAGAAGCTGAAGATCACACATCCGGTGATGATGGCAGCTCAGCCACTGGCCCCGAAGAAGGAGAAAAGCAGAAGGCAGCTGGCCAAGGCCACCTGAGGAGCTAGTGTCCCCACATGGGGTCAACTGAAGAGGCTGACCACCGATGCTCAGCAAGTGGTGAATGAACAGGGGGTTCAGGTAACTCCCTCCAACCTTTTTGTTGCTATGGTGGCGCTTGTCAGCTGTCAGGTAGGTATGGCTGCAGCAGAAACGTACTGGACTTATGTTCCAGACCCCGCTATGGTCAATCCAGCCACCTGTACCAGAGAATCAGTGCCAGTGTTTACCTACAACACTAATCCGGTCCCGGGTATCTCCGACAAGCCTATAACTCCTTCTTCCCAAAGTGATTATACTTATAATGGTTTTAGTGGGGAGCTCCCTATTTGTTTATCTAAAAGGGGGACTTCAGGATGTTTGCAACTTGGCCAAGAAAATAAGACATCCTATGGAGGTGCAAACATTGGGATATGGGAAAACATATTCAGACAGTTACTAAACTAGGATTTCCTAAGGCCACCCGATGGCTGTCTGATAAGCATCCCCTGCCCCCTTCCTGCCCTAATAGCACCACTACTGAGTTGGGAGAATGTCCTCAATGGCAGGATTGTGCCAATCCTATACCACTGAGACATACTATTTCTGGCTCTGACTTCTATGTATTGGGTTGGTCCCACAGGCTTGATGCTAAATATCCCCATCATGAGCCTATGTTACCAGGAGGTTTTGTAATAATGCCCTGACCATGAAAACAGGAAATTTACAGAAAGATCCGCGGCTTTTAGCTGCTGCCCTTGACTTTCTTAATTTTACTGGCTCTTTCTTAGCTAATACTAAAGGAGCTGTTCATCGAGCCCTTGCTATGGCTATGAGCTTGTGCCCAGCCCCCATATGTATTGGTAACTGGAAATGTGAACATCAACAGATTGGACACCTTTATGCTGTCCAATGCCATCACTGTAACCTTACCAACTGCGTTTCTAGGCATAACCTGAATGAGGATATATAAATTTTAAATCAGTCTTCTTTTATTATGCTTCCTACCAATATAACAGAAAAATCGTATCATGGCGCAGGACTTCAGGCATTGCAGGAATTACACAATTGTCCCGGGAAAAGCGTGCTTTGGGACTTATTATTTTTGGTATTGTTAAACTAGTTGCTGTTATTGCATCTGCTATAACTTCTTCTCTTGCATTGACCCAAAGCATCCAGAATGCGAAGCTTCTCAATGAATTGGCTCAGAACACCTCAACCACATTTCATGATCAAGAAGATATAGACAAAAGGCTAGAACAAAGCTAAATGCTTTGGAAGCTGTAGTGATAGGACTAAGTAATCAATTAGAAAGCATCAAGATTAGACAGCAGCTGCAGTGTCATGCTGCCTTTACATATATTTGTGTGATTTCAGCCCGCTATAACAGTTCTCTATGGGATTCGAATAACATCAAGATGCATCTAGAGTGAATATGGCATCATAATAATATCAGTATAGACCTAGTGCGGCTACACAAACATGTGCAAACCATTCAGAATAGTCATGATGATATTCTATCTCAAGCAAAACTAGCAAAAGAATTGCTGGATGATTTAAAAGAATTTAATCCATGGAATATATTAAAAAACACCACCTGGTACCTAATTGGATTCCTTTGTGTACTACTAATCTTATCCTTTTTTTTTTTTTTCCTGGCATCAGCAAGCTCCTGTGATCTCAAGTCTGAAGGCTCCAAGTAGATGTCCACAAGATATGTTTAAAAACGGGGGAGATGTAGAGGGCCCCTGGAAAGGCACATGGGCATTTATACTTAATAACTGCCAGCTGAAACCAAGGTGACAGGCAGAGCCAGGTCCAGGATACACATCTTATCAAAAAGGCAGAAGTGTTCTCAGCTTGATTTCATTTTGCCCAGGTGTCTGGGAGTGGGTTTTGTTATGTAAATCCAGTCTAAGGAATGAATAGGACTCCTGCCTAGCCAAGCCCCTTTATCTTGAATTTTGGTGAAACCTCCTGCTATTTGGGGTATAAAATAAACACACTGCTTCAGTGCTGGGTCCCTGTCTGTCCCTTAGAAGAGGACGGTGGTCCCACCCGGTCCTAGCTTTTTCCTTCCATCTTTGTGTCTTGTCTTCTTCTTTCATTTCTCAAATCCCCAGCAGCCTCTACTCAAATAACCAGACCACTCTCTTTCCATGCTGCGCACAGAAAAGAGAGACCCCTCCATACAAATATGAGGATACAAGAGAAGATTTGACTTTGGGTGGTAGGCACATGGTCCTATATACAGATTTTGTAAATTAATAATCCACACACAAGAAACCTATATGCTCATATTGACTAATGTCACCCCAATAAAATTTAAATAAATGAATAAATAAAATGCAAACACAAAAAGAGCTGGGATAGCTATACTTATGTCAGACAAAATAGAAGTTAAATGTAAGGCTATAAAAAGAGACAAAGAAGGTCATTACATAACAATATGGAACCGATCCCAAAGAAGAAATAACCTTTATGAACATATATGCACCCACCAGAGGAGCACTTCAATATATAAAGCAAATATCTATACAATCATAGTTAGGAAGTTCAGTACCCCTTTGACATTGATAGATCTTAAAAAAAAAAAGCAAGAAGGTAAATGTATGTATTTTAAAAGCTCCAAACAAAACTCCAATGAATTTTGTTGATACGTTCAGAGCATTATAAACCTAAAAATGCAGGGTATAAATTTTCTTCAAGTGCAAATGGACCAGTTCCTAGATAGGCCAAATGAAAGGCTATAAAACAAGCCTCAGTACATTTCAGAAGACTGCAATCATTCCTCACATCTGCTCCAACCACAGTGGTGTCAAACTAGAAATCAATTACACACAAACACATGAAGAGTAAATAACCTGTTATGAAACAGTGAAGGGGTTAACAATGAGATCAAGGCAAAAATCAAAAAATACCTTGAGACTAATGAAATGAGAACATGATAATTCAAAATCTATGAGACGACATGGGAGCTGTCCTAAGAGGGAAATTCACAGCAATACAGGCCTACCTCAAGAAATAAGAAAAGTCTCAAATGAACAATGTAACCTTTTCCAGAAGACATGTTTTAAATGAGCCTATTGGATTGCTTTAAAAGGTGTGTAACATGATTTTAATTTGATTGATTGATTATGACAGTATTCTTTTCTTAGTGATTAAACTTCACCAAGCATAAAATATACCATTTTGAAGAATACAATTCAGTATCATCTGGCACATGTTCCATGTTGTGCAATGATCACCTCTATTTAGTTCCAAGACCATTCACCAATCCAGAAGAGAACCTTATTCCCATGAAATAGGAACTCCCATTCCCCCTACCCGTCTGTGGCAAACACTTGTCAGATTTCTATCAATATCGACTCACTTATTGTGGAAATTGTATATAAAAGGAATCATGCAATAAAGTAAATACATTTTCCCCTTTGGACTGTGGGGTTCAGTGGATGGAGCATCGTCCCATGCACAGAAGGGTCATAAGTTCAATTCCCAGTCAGGGCATATATACAGGTTGTCAGATCAATACCTCTCAGAGACCATCCTCCTTGCAGGCGGCAACCAATTAATGTCTTTCTCTCTCATCAATGTTCCTCTCTCTCTCTCTCTCTCTCTCTCTCTCTCTCTCTCTCTCTCTCTCTCTCTCTCCTCTCTCTCTCTCTCTCTCTCCCCATTCCTCTACTCTCTATAAAATCAATAAAACAAAAATAAACATTTCCCAGCTTGAGGATTTAACTATAAAAAGGCTAATTTTGCATTACAAACATAAAAAAAATGATAGGAAGGCCACTAGGAAATTTTAAGGGTAAGTGTTAAACAAAATTCAATTGAGTGCAAAAAAATCAATTTTACAAGCGAGCACTTTACCTTGAAGACTGCATTGTCTAATGTAGGACATGCAACAGCAATGCGACGTTTGCTGTTTAATCCACAGAACCAATGAGGGAATCCATGTCTTTAAAAAGACAACAAAATTTTCAGTGAAATATCAGCTTTCTGTATATCAAATAAAGATTCTTGATATAATTAACACTAGGCCTATGTTTAAACAATGCTTTTAGTTTTTTATTTCTGCTGTCACCTCTCCCAGCCTATGAAGTATTTAATGAACACACTCTGACTAGGATTACTTTGTTTTCACCACTTACTGGCTGACATAATTTTTATTCCCTGAACTGGAACACATATGATGACGTAAATCAAGGCAGGAAGATACATTGTCCCTTCCTCATCATCTGTCCCTGGTTCAAAGACTAATTAATTTCAGTCAAAAATGGCAGTCTTGTTTTTTTCGCAAGGAAACCACTTATTCAGGAGATCCTACAACTTCCTTTTGTCCTCCAAACACACAATAATTTCCTTGAAATGCTGGGAAGTTAAATGTCCAAATGTCAAAGAACAAATGTATATTTTATTAGCCTATGTAAATATATATATATATATATATATATATACAAATATATATATATATGAATACAGCTATATATATATATATATATATATGTAAAACTATATATATATATATATTTGTACACATGTGCTGACCTACTGTATGTTTTATACACATAATAACATAAAATAAATGTCCTTTGACTGCGTGTGTGTATGTTTATACAAGTCATGTTTTCATGTAGAATCTAGTTCTGGAAGTGAAGCTATTGCGTAAGGAATGACATACTTGAATTTTTGAAACAAGCTCAATTACCCTTCTAAAAGGTGTTCTAATTTCATATACCAATAGTCCAGGAGACTGCCTTTTTCTTCTCATGGGACAATTCTGGCTTTTATTTTTTACAGACAATAATTATCATTATAACTTGAAACAATGGCATCTCATTGTTTGTTGATAGGCATTTGGTTGTGATCAGCAAGCAAAGTTCCATCTAGTATACATATAAATTTGTTAATCATGAATATCAGCTCAAATTGGAATTGGTTTTATAGGAAAAGAATAATTACCTACTGCTAAATACTGCTATAGGCTTACCTATGAGAATTTTCTTTCTCCTTAATAGAAACCTGCTGCTTCTCACTTTGTTCAATGTTGCTTTTCTGCCTCACACCAACACTGTCACTGTTGTCTTCAGCACCAACATGCATGTTACCTGACACTTCCCTTTTACTACTTGTCTTCTCTTGTTCTCCATCCTTTGATGAAAGTTTGATATTGTTATTACATTATTCATTAAAAGGAGTGTGTTTTCATTAATTTTGTCATTTGGCTTTTATCATTTGGGGTTGTAATTACCTTATTCATTAAAATGACTGCATTTTCATTAATGTTATCATTTGGGTGCTGGTTATCAGTTTGTTCCCTGATGCTGTGCTGACTCAATCCATCATTCTCATTGTCATCATCAGCACCATCATATGTGTTTTCTGACGCTTCCCTTTTGCTACTTTTCTGTTTCTCTTTTTCTTTAACCTTTGATGAAAATTTGATATTAAGGATATTATTGTCACCTTATTCTTTAAAACAAATGTGCTTTATTTAATGTTGACATTTGGCTTTTATCAGTTGTGTTTGTTATTACCTTATCCACTAAGAAGGTTGTGTTTTCATTAATTTTACCATTTGGCTGCTGGGAATCAGTTTGTTCACTGTTGATTTGCTGTCTCAATCCATTTTTGTCACTGTCCTCATTAGCACCATCATACACGTTTTCTGACACTTCCCTTTTACTGTTTGTCTGCTTATTTTTTTCTTTAACCTTTGATGAAAGTTTGATATTATGGTTACTGTTATTACCTTATTCATTCAAAAGCTTTATTTTCATTAATTTCATTACAGTAATGAAATTCCTATGACTTGAATCAATAAAAATATTTGAATGTTTAATTTTATCATAATAGGTCATTGAAATTGTAAATTATGCTTCACTTCTGTTTCTGTATAGGAGCCAGATTTTCCAAGATTTCTAAAAGAGCTTTCTTAATTTTGTGCTTCTATTCACATTATATCCACTCTTTGCTGCCTAACATTTTCCCTCCTCACCCCCATCCCATTTATCTATCAGAGACAATGAAAGAAAAAGACAAGGATGCAACATTTCCCACTTTTGTCTTTACTAGCTGGTCTTGCATGACGTAGATAGATTTAGAGGATGTGACATTGTGCCTCAGTAGCAAATAGGAAGGTTTCCTCTTTCTTCACAAAGCTATTGTTTCCCACATTGCCTTACATTTATTTCAAGATCTTTAAAGGTATCAAAAGTGATGGCATTTATAAAATATATGAACTAACATACTACAACATTGCAGCAGAGTGAAGCCAATGAATTGTTAGTTAAAATACAATTTTGGAAAGTGAGTAATGCTCCCCAAATTCGCAAGCTAGTCTTGGTCTTTGGGGCCTAATGACTTCTGCTGGCCTTACAGTAATGACTCTTTGAAGTGCCTCCCGACCATAAGGTCCTTGGGTACCCAGTGCATGATAGCTGCTGTTAGCACAGCCTCTGACTTTTGCTGAGTGGCCTCACAGCCAGAATTGAAGGTGAGTTTGAATCTGTATCAACATAGTAAACACCATTCACACCTACCTGGTGACTCACTTACCCCTTGGGACTCACATACCAATGGGAGCTCTTTCAGTGATTGACCCCAACAGAAAGCTAGTAGGCAGAAGTGGATCTCAGAGAGATTTGGGCTTTGTTCTTAGCTGCCTCCAGGGCTTGGTGCTGGTGGAAGGAGGCATTGCTGTGCAGCTTGGCCCCTCCCTGGTGCACCTAGGCCTAGCAGAGACTGTCACAAACACTGCATCACTTTGTAGCTCCACACAGGTCTCCCAGGGAGAATCACAGGCAAAGACTGACATTGATTTATAACAGAGTGCCCACCACCCCATCCCAAGAGGTTCCAGTGGGGAATTACAGAACATGAAGCAATTACTCCACAATCAGTACACCCAAATGAAGGTCTCAAAAGGCACCACAACACACTGGAGTGTATTACTTGACATGGTGTCAGACTTCACATAGCATCTCATACACTGTGGGCAGCCAGCATGAGCATCAACCCCATCCACAAATAGGACAGCATCAAGACTCTACAAAAGGAGAGCTCACATAACACACACAAGTGACATTCCAGGAGCACCCAGCTCTGATGATCAGAAAGATTGTGCCAATGAGCCTGACAAGACACCTAACACATTAGTCCATTGTTCCAAAACTGGGAGGCATAGTAGATCTAGCCATATTCCTAGAAACAAACACAGAGAGAAAGCTTAAATAAGGAAAAGACAAAAGATGCACCAAATGAAACACACACACACACACTTACACACACAATAAACAAACAAACAAAAAAAAACCATAGGATAATCCCCTGAGAAAAGAGCTAAATGAAATGAAGGGAAGAAATGCACCAGATTCAAGGTTGAAGAAAATGGTTACACAGATGCTAAAGGAACATAGTGAGAACTTTGACAATGACAAAAGAAATAAAAAAGGATAAATGAATCATAAAATATCCATTCAGAAATGAAGAGTGCAATACTTGAAATGAACAATACAAAAGAAGGAATCAACCTTAATTCTGGGATAACAGAAAGCATAGCCACATCCACATTATAGGGGTACCAGAAGGAGGAGAGTGAGACCAAAAATTAAGAATCTATTTAAAGAAACAAAATGACTGAGATTTCCCTGACCTGGTGAAGAAAAATATATAGAAGTGCAGGAAAAGGCAGTCTCAAACAAGATGAACTGAAAGAGACCTAGACCAAGCCACTTCATAATTAAAATGGCAAAAGTTAAACACAAAGAGAGGATCTTTGAAGCAGAAATGAAAAACAAATAGTTACCTACAAGGGAGCCCCAATAAGACTGTGAGAGGCCTTCTCAACAGACACATTTCAGGCTGGTCATGATTAGAAAAAAATATTCAAAGTGATGAAAAAGAAGGACCTATATCCAAGACTACTCCACATGGCAAAGCTGTCATATTTAATATTGAAAAGAGATAAAGAGCTTTCTAGGGTACCTAAAGGAGTTGATAACACAAAAAGAAGATTGTATTAGAGCAATCATTAAAGATATTTGTATATAAAGTAAAAATAAGAGGCCGTAGACATAATTATAAGAATAAAATAGCAACAAGCGAGTAGCTATCAATAATCCCTGTAAATGTATATATCATTTTTTTAAATATATATATATTTTTTATTTTTTACAGACAGGAAGGGGGAGTGATAGAGAGTTAGAAACATCAATGAGAGAGAAACATAGATCAGCCGCCTCCTGCACACCTCCTACTGGGGATGTGCCCGCAATCAAAGTACATTCCTTGACCAGAATTGAACCTGGGACCTTTCAGTCTGCAGGCCAATGCTCTATCCACTGAACCAAACCGGTTAGGGCAAATGTATATATCTTAAAAACTCCAATCAAAAGACATAGAGTAGATAGGTGGATAAGAAAACAAATTCCCTACAAAATGGCAACAGGCAGGAAGGTAGGGAGGGAGAGAGTGTGAGAGCGCAAGGAAGTGTTAGAGGAGTGTGTGGACGTGTGTGGTGTGTGTGTGTATGAGCTAGGGACACTTAGATTCTGCAGGTCATGTAAGGGGCTGCTAAACCAGGCAGTCTTAGGCGGCGGAGTCCCGCTCCCTGCTCAGACACTCCTGGGCGGCCAGCACAGGCATGGCGACCACGCCATCTTGGGAAACAGAGCTGCTTGAGACTAGGATCCTGGCCTCAGAACCACCCAGTCTGATCTCAGACGCATACCAGGATCCTGCAGCCACTGGGGACAGAGACCTGTGACCAAAGCTACAGACCTGGGGACAACAAAACTTCAGAAATAACCGCGGCAGATCCATGAGTAACAGAGCCCATCCCCCCTTCCCACAGGCTTGAGGGCAGCACCAGAGTAACTAACTGATAGACCCACCCCTTGCCAGGGCCTCAGCGCTCCAGGAACTTTAGCCTGGAAGTGCGTGAGCACCTTGGAACTGATCCCGCCTAGGGAGAGGTACAGGAGTCCTGGGCTGGGAGCAGTCACGGGAACCCCAGGAACTGATCCTATGCTCACTGCCAGCTTCTGTGCCCTGGGCTGGGAGCAAATGCGCGAACCTCAGGAACTGAGCCTATGCCCACTGCCGGCTTCAGAGCACTGGGCTGGGAGCAATCCTGCAAACACTAGGAATTTGTCCCACATATCACAGGCCCAGGGACCCCGAGTCTCTGGGCAGGAGTCAGCACCAAGCACCAGTGACTTGACTGTGTTTCTTATCACCTGCGCCTAAGATCCTATGAGCCAGTGACTCCGATTCCTGGTGCAAGGGCACACAGGGAACCTGATTCTCAAGGCGAAGCAACAGAGACTCTGATACTGGATTCTGGGGAACTCTGACTCCTGGCGCACGCTAGGGGGCTCTGGTTTTCAACACGCTTCAGGGGGTCTCTGTTTCAGCACAGTGTAGGCAGGGTCCCTGATTCTGAGGACGCTTACGAGGCCACATTGAGCGCTGACAACTCTGACTCTGAGCTAGCCTGGTTCCGACCAGCCCACAACAACCACACATCTTAGTGTCAGAGCTCTTCAGTGACACTAGGGTGGTGGGAGGCTCCCACTGCACACAGCCGATGCCCACGCAACTCGCTCGACGTTTGAACCATCGGGAGATAATCAGAATGAAGAGACCAAACAACACCCAGAGGAAAGACAATGAGGAGTCGCCAAGAAAGGAAATTAATGAAGTTGAAGCATGCAACATGACAGAAAAAGAATTCAGAATAATGAATTCATTCACCGGATGGATGAGAAAATCAACAACCTATGCAAGAATCAGGAAGAAATGAAAAGTGATATAGCTACAATCAAAAACTCCATAGAAAGTTTCAACAGCAGACTAGAAGAAGCAGAGGGCCAAATTAGTGAATTAGAAGATAAGGCAGAGAAACAAGCTCAATCTGAACAGCAACTGGAGAAAAAAATTAAAAAGCAGGAGGAGAGCCTAAGGGAGCTTCGGGACAACATGAAACGAAGTAACATAGTCATAATAAGGCTGCAAGAAGGACAAGAACAGCAGCAAGGATTAGAAAATCTATTTGAAGAATTAATGTCAGAAAACTTCCCAGATACAGGGAAGGAAAAAGTTACACAAGTACAGAGAGTCCCAGGCAAGATGAACCCCAAAAGACCCACACCAAGACACGTCATAATAACTATGGCAAATGTACAAGACAAAGAGAGAATCTGAAAGGCTGCAAGAGAGAAACAGAGAGTTAACTACAAAGGATCCCCCATCAGATTATCAAATGATTTCTCAACAGAAACACATCAGGCCAGAAAAGAATGGACAGAAATTTACAAAGTGATGCAAAGCAAAGGACTGAATCCAAGAATACTCTATCCAGCAAGGCTATCATTCAAAATTGAAGGGGAAATAAGAAGCTTCACAGACAAAAAAAAGGCTAAGGGAGTTTATCACCACAAAGCCAGCAATGCAAGAAATGCTAAAGGGACTGGTGTAAAAAGAAGAACTAAAAAGCCCAGAAAGAAAACTGCCACAAAAAAAAAAAATAGAAATGGCTACAAACAAGTACCTTTCAATAATAACTTCAAATGTAAATGGACTAAATGGTCCAATCAAAAGACATCGAGTGGCTGAATGGATAAAAAAAACATGACCAATATATTTGCTGTCTACAAGAGACCCACCTCATTAGAAGGGACTCACACAGACTGAAAGTGAAGGGGTGGAAAAATATCTTTCAGGCAAATGGAAATGAAAAAAAAGCTGGGGTAGCAATACTTATATCAGACAAAATAGACCTCAAAGTGAAGGCCATAACAAGAGATGAGGAAGGCCACTTCATAATACTAAAGGGATCAATACAACAAGAGCATATAACCCTGATAAACATATATGCACCCAATGCAGGAGCACCCACATACATAAGAAAACTCCTGGAAGATATCAGGGGAGAGATCGACAAGAATACAATCATAGTAGGGGACTTTAATACATCAGTGACATCACTGGATAAATCCGTGAGACAAAAATTCAGCAAAGAAACAGCAATCCTAAATGACTCACTAGATCAGATGGACTTAATTGACATCTTCAGAACACTTCACCCCAAAGCCACAAAATATACGTTCTTCTCAAGTGCTCATGGGACATTTTCAAAAATAGACCACATATTGGGTCACAAACAAAGTCTCCCCAAATTCAAGAAGATTGAAATCATACCAAGCATCTTCTCAGACCACAAGGCCATAATATTAGAAATAAACTACAACAAAAACAACTCAAAATACTCAAACACTTAGAAGCTGAATAGCACGTTATTAAATATTGATTGGGTTACCAATGAGATCAAAGAAGAAATTAAAAACATCCTGGAAACTAGTGACAGTGAAAACACAACAATCCAAAACCTTTGGGACTCAATGAAAGAAGTCCTGAGAGGGAAGTTTATAGCTCTACAGGCCTATCTCAACAAAGAAGAAAAAATGGTAGTAAATCATCTAAATCTACAGCTCAAAGAATTAGAAAGAGAGCAACAAGAAAAGCCCAGAGTGAGCAGAAGGAAGGAGATAATAAAGATTAGAGCAGAAATAAATGACATAGAGACCAAAAAAACAATAGAGAAAATCAATGAAACAAAGAGCTGGTTCTTTGAAAGGATAAACAAGATTGACAAACCTCCAGCCAGGCTCACCAAGAAGCAAAGAGAAAGGACCCAAATCAACAAAATCAGAAATGATAGAGGCGAAATAACAACAGACCCCACAGAAATACAAATGATTGTTAAAAGATACTATAGACAACTCTACTCCAACGAACTAGACAACCTGGAGGAAATGGACATATTCCTAGAAAAATAAAACATTCCAAAACTTAATCAAGAAGAATCTAAATATCTCAATAGGCCAATAACTATGGAAGAAATTGAAGCAGTCATCAAAACGCTTCCAGAAAACAAAAGCCCAGGACCAGATGGCTTCCCAGGGGAGTTTTACCAAACATTCAAGGAAGAACTAAAACCTATCCTCCTCAGACTACTACAAAAAATCCAAGAGGAATAATCACTTCAAAGCTCATTCTATGAAGCCAGCATCACCCTAATACCAAAACCAGGTAAAGACAACACAATGTAAGAGAACTCCAGGCCAATATCCCTCATTAACATACATGCCAAAATCCTCAACAAAATCTTAGCAAATCGGATCCAGCAGTACATCCGAAAGATCATACACCACGACCAAGTAGCATTTATCCCAGGGATGCAAGGATGGTACAATATCCGCAAATCAATAAACGTGTTACATCACATAAACAAATTGAAAGAAAAAAAAAACACATAGTCATATAAATTGATGCAGGAAAAGCATTTGACAAAATCCAACAAACATTTCTGATTAAAACTCTCAGCAATGTGGGAATTGAAGGATCATACCTCAACATAATAAAAGCCATATATGACAAACCCACAGCCAACATCATACTCAATGGACAAAAAACTAACACCATTTGCCCTAAGAACAGGAACAAGACAGGGATGCCCACTCTCACCACTCCTGTTTGACATAGTACTGGAAGTATTAGCCATTGCAATTAGACAAAAAGAAGAAATAAAAGGCATCCAAATTGGAAAAGAAGAAGTAAAACTGTCCTTATTTGCAGACGACATGATATTATACTTAAAAAACCCTAAAGACTCCATCAATAAACTATTAGACTTAATAAAAGAATTTGGCAATGCAGCAGGATACAAAATTAACCCCAAGAAATCTATGGCATTTCTATACACCAATAGTGAACGTGCAGAAAGAAAGACTAAAAAAAGTAATCCAATTTCCCATCGCACCAAGAAAATTAAGCTACGTAGGAATAAACTTAACTAAAGAGGTAAAAGACCTCTTCTCAGAAAACTACAGGACGATGAAAAAAGATATAGAGGAAGACATAAAGTGATGGAAGAACATACCATGTTCTTGGATTGGTAGAATCAACATCATTAAAATGTCCATACTGCCCAAAGCAATCTATAAATTCAACGCACTTCCCATTAAAATACCAATGGCATATTTCACAGACCTAGTATGTACTCTCCAAAAATACATCTGGAATAAAAAACGACCCCGAATAGCTGCAGCGATCCTGAGAAAGAACAACGTAGGTGGGATCTCAATACCAGATATCAAGCTGTATTACAAAGCCACTGTTCTCAAAACTGCCTGTTACTGGCACAAGAACAGACATATTGATCAATGGAATAGAATAGAATAGAGAGCCCAGAAATCAGCCCCAACCAATACGCTCAATTAATATTTGATGAAGGAGGCAAGAACATACAATGGAGTCAAGATAGTCGCTTCAATAAATGGTATAGGGAAAATTGGTCAGATACATGCAAGAAAATGAAACTAGACCACCAACTTACACCATACACAAAAATAAACTCAAAATGGATAAATGTCTTAAATATACGTGGGGAAACTATGCAAAAACTAGAAGAATCCAAAGGCAACAAAATCTCAGTCATATGCCGAAGCAATATCTTCACCGATACAGCTCCTAGGGCATTGGAAACTAAAGAGAAAATAAACAAATGGGACTACATCAAAATAAAAAGCTTCTGCACAGCAAAAGAAACCATCAACAAACCAACAAGAAAACCCACTGCGTGGGAAAACATATTTGCCAATGTCATATCTGATAAGGGCCTAATCTCCAAAATTTATAGGGAACTCATACAACTTAACAAAAGGAAGATAAACAATCCAATCAAAAAATGGGCAAAGGACCTAAATAGACACGTTGCAAAAGAGGACATTCAGAAAGCCAAGAGACATATGAAAACATGCTCAAAGTCACTAATCATCTGAGAGATGCAAATCAAAACAACAATGAGGTACCATCTCACACCTGTCAGACTGGCTATCATCAACAAATCAACAAACGACAAGTGCTGGAGAGGATGTGGAGAAAAATTAACACTTGTGCACTACTGTTGGGAATGCAGACTGGTGCAGCCACTATGGAAGACAGTACGGAATTTCCTCAAAAAACTACAAATGGAACTCCCATTTGACTTCTAGGAATATATCCCAAGAAACCAGAAAAACCAGTCAGAAAGGATATATGCACCCATATGTTCATAGCAGCACAATTCACCATAGCTAAGATCTGGAAACAGCCTAAGTGCCCATCTGTAGATGAATGGATTAGAAAACTGTGGTACATCTACACAATAGAATAATATGCTGCTGTGAAATGAAGGAATTCTTACCATTTGCAACAGCATGGATGGAACTGGAGAGCATTATGCTAAGTGAAATAAGCCAGTCAATGAAGGAAAAATACCACATGATCTCACTGATTTCTGCATAATAAAGACCATTATAAACTAATGAACAAAAATAGATACAGAGGCAGAGCTGCCTAGAACAGGCTCAAACTACAGCAGGAAGGCCGGGGAGGGTGGGAGGTCGGGGGGGGGGGGTGGGTAAGAGATCAACCAAAGGACTTGTATGCATGCATATAAGCATAACAAATGGACATAAGACACTGGGGGGTAGGGGAAGCCCGGGGATTGTCAAGGGCGGGGGAAAAAAAAGAGACATATGTAATACTCTTTGTAATACATTAAGCAATAATAAATAAATAAATAAATAAATAAATAAATAAATAAATAAATAAATAAATAAATTTAAAAAAAGAAAACAAATTCCCTACATGTGCTGTCTTCCAGAGAACAACATCAGCAAAACATACATACATACTGATAGTAACAGGATAGAAAAAGATATTTTCTGAAAATAGAAACAAAAAAGGCCCGAGCTGGTGGCTGAATTGGCTAGTGTTGTCCCTATACAGCAAGTTTGCTGGTTCAAACTCTCATTAGGACATATACAAGAAGCAAGCAATGAATGCATAAGTAAGTGGAACAACAAATCAATGGTTGTTTCTCTTTCTATCTCTCTCTCTGTCTGTCTCTCTTGCTTTCTCTTTTTCTCTCTAAAAATCAATCAGTAAAATTTCTACTGAAAAAATGTTCACCTGTCCAGTGTTGCTCAGTGGTCAAGTGTTTACAAAGGAAAAAAGAGGTGACAGTCTGTTATCTTTTCAGGGCACATGGGGGCATGCAAAAGCAGAGGATGGATATTTCTCTCTCATCAGTGTTTTTATCTGTACATCCCTCTCCCTTTCTCTCCCTGAAATAAATAAAAATATTTTAAAAAATCAATAAAACATATTTTTAAAATACTTAAAATGCAAACAACGAGTGGTTGTGGGAAGAAAGTGTCCTAATATGAGGTGACAGGAGATTTGAATTTGGGTGGTGGGCACATGGTCCTATTTACAGATTTTGTAAATTAGTAATCTCCACATGGAACCGATATGTTCATGTAGACTAATGTCATCCCTATACAATTTAATTAAATAAATAAATAAATTAAAATGCAAACCAGAAAAAAAGCTGGGAAAGTAGTACTTATGTGAGGAAAAAATAGAAGTTAAATGTAAGGCTATAAAAAGAGACAAAGAAGGTCAATACATAATGATATGGGATCAATCCAACAAGAAGAAATAAACCTTATCAATATATATCCATCAGCCAGAGGAGCACGTCAATATATTAAACAAATATCAATATAATCAAAGTTAGGGAGTTCAATACCCCATTGACATTAGTAGATAGATCTTTCAAAAAAAAATCAATAAGGTAAATGTATATATCTTAAAAGTTCCAACCAAAACTCTAATGAATTTTATTGATATGTTCAGAGCATTATTAACCTAAAAATGCAGAGTGTAAATTTTCTTTGAGTACACATGGAACAGTTCTTAGGTAGGCCATGGCAAGGCTATAAAACAAGCGTAGGTAAATTTCAGAAGAATGCAATCATTCCTCACATCTGCTCCAACCACTGTGGTGTCAAACTAGAAATTATTACACACGAACACATGGAGGGTAAATAACCTGTTACTAAAAAGTGAATGAATTAAAAATGAGATCAAGGAGAAACATCAAAAAATACCTTGAGACTAATGAAATGAGAACATGATAATTCAAAATCTATGGGACAAGATGGAAGCTGTCCTAAGAGGGAAATTCACAGCAATACAGGCCTACCTCAAGAAATAAGAAAAGTCTCAAATGAACAATGTAACCTTTACCAGAAGACATGTTTTAAATGAGCCTATTGGATTGCTTTAAAAGCTGTGTAACATGATCTTAATTTGATTGATTGATTATGACAGTATTCTTTTCTTAGTGATGAAACTTCACCAAATTTAAAATATACCATTTTATAGTATAAAATTCAGTATAATTTGGCACATGTACCATGTTGTGCAATGATCACCTCTGTTTAGTTCCAAAACCTTTCACCAATCCAGAAGGGAACCTTATTCCCATGAAATAGGAACTCCCATTCCCCCTACCCAGTCTCTGGCAAACACTTGTCTCATTTCTGTCTCTATTGACACAATTATTATGGAAATTGCATATAAAAGGAACAATGCAATAAAGTAAATATATTTTCCCCTTTGGACTGTGGGGCTCCATGGATGGAGCATCATCCCATGCACTGATGGTCATAGGTTCAGTTCCCAGTCAGGGAATATATAGAGTTTGTCAGACAAATCCCTGTCGGGGACCATCCTCCTTGCAGGCAGCAGCCAATCAATGTATTTCACTCAAATCAATGTTTCTTTCTCTCTCTCTCTCTCTCTCTCTCTCTCTCTCTCTCTCTCTCTCTCTCTCTCTCCCCATCAATCTAGTCTCTCTAAAATCAATAAAACATTTTCCAGCTTGAGGATTTAACTATAAAAAGACAAATTTTGCATTGCAAACATAAAACAATGATAGGAAGGCCACTAGGAAATGTTAAGGGTAAGTGTTACACAAAATTCAATTGAGAGCAAGAAAGTTAATTTCACAAGAGAGCACGTTACCTTGAAGACTACAGTGTCTGATGTAGGACATGCAACAGCAATGCGACGTTTCCTGTAAAATCCACAGCACCAATGAGAGAATCCACGTCTTTAAAAGGGCAACAAAATTTTCAGTGAAATATCAGCTTTCTGTATATCAAATAAAGATTCTTTAAATAATTAACATTGGGCCTATATTTTAGAAACAACGATGATAGAGAAACATCTATCAGCTGCCTACTGCACACTCCCTACTGGGGATGTGCACACAACCAAGATACATGCCCTTGACTGGACTCCAAACTGGGACCCTTGAGTACGCAGGCTGACACTCAATCCAATGAGCCAAACCAGTTAGGGCAAGGGCCTAAGTTTTAAAAAACTTTTAGTTATCTACTTCTGCTGTCATCTCTCCCAGTCTATGAAGTATTTAACAAGCACACTCTGATTGGGAGTAATTTTTTTTCACTACTTATTGGCTCACAGAACTTTTATTCCCTGAAGTGGAACACATCTGATGGCCCAAATTAAGGCTGGAAGATATATTGTTCCTTCCTCATCATCTGTCCCTGGTTCAAAGACTAATTGATCTCAGCCAAAAATGGCAGTCTTGCTTTTTTTTTGCATGGAAACCACTTATTAAGGAGATCCCACTCCTTCCTTTCTCCCTCAAACCACACAGTAATTTCCCTGAAATGGTGGAAAGTTAAATGTCCAAATGCCAAAGAACAAAAGTATATGTTGTTAGCCTCTGTAATATTACATATATACAAATGTGCTGACCTACTGTATGTTTTATACACATAATAACATAAAATGAATGTCCCTAGGCTGCATATGTGTATGTTTATACAAGTTATGTTTTCATGTTGGATCTAGTTCTGGAAGTGAAGCTATTGGGAAAGGAACGACATACTTGAATTTTTGAAACAAGCTCAATTAACCTTCTAAAAAGATGTGCTCATTTCATCTACCAATAGTACAGGAGAATGCCTTTTTCCTCTCATGGCAATTCTGTTTTTATTTTTTAAATTTAATAATTATCATTTTATGTTCAAAAAATGGTATCTCATTGTTTGTTGATATGCATTGTTTTCTGATCAGCAGGCAAGGTTCTATCTAGCATAAATGTTAATCTGTAAATCATGAATATCAGCTCAAATTGGAATTGGTTTTATAGGAAAAGAATAATTACCTACTGCTAAATACTGCTATAGGCTTACCTATGAGAATTTTCTTTCTCCTTAATAAGAACCTGCTGCTTCTCACTTTGTTCCATGTTGCCTTTCTGCCTCACACCAACATTGTCACTGTTTTCTTCAGCACCATCATGCATGTTATCTGACACTTCCGTTTTACTACTTGCCTTTTTCTCTTGTTCTTCAACCTTTGATGAAAGTTTGATATTGAGGATATTGTTACTACCTTATTCATTAAAAGGAGTGTGTTGTCATTAGTTCTGTCACTTGCCTTTTATCATTTGGGTTTGTTATTACCTTATTCATTAAAATGACTGCATTCTCACTAATGTTATCTTTTGGCTGCTGGTTATCACTCTGTTCCCTGTTGCTGTGCTGACTCAGTCCACCATCGTCACCGTCATCATCAGCACCATCATGCATGCTTTTTGACATTTCCCTTTCACTATTTTTCTCTTCATCCTCTTCTGCAACCTTTGATGAAAGTTTGATATTACGATTATTGTTATTACCTTATTCATTCAAAAGTTATATTTTCATTCATTTTATTACAGTAATGAAATTGCTATGACTTGAATCAATAAAAATATTTTGAATGTTTAATTTTATCATAACAGGTCATTGAAATTGTAAATTCTGTTTCCTATCTGTTTCTGTATAGGCGAGGGATTACCCAGATTTCTAAAAGGGCTTTCTTAATTTTGTGCACCTATTCACATTATATCCACTCTTTGCTACCTGACATTTCCCCTTCTCAACGTCATCCCATTTATCTATCAGAGACAATAAAATAAAATGGCAAAGATGCCAAATTTCCAACTTTTGTCTTTGCTACCTTGGTCTTGCATTACACAGATTGATTTATAAGTTGTGAAATTGTGCTTCAGTAGCAAATAGGAAACTTTCCTCTTTCTTCATGAAGCTATTGTTTCCCAAAATGCCTTTTACAATTTTTTAAAGATCTTTAAAATCAAAACTGGTGGAATTTTAAAAAAATATGAACCAATATACTACAACATTGGAGCAGAATGAAGCCAATGAATTGTTAGTTAAAGTACAATTTTGGAAAGTGAGTAATGTTCCCCTAATTTCAGACCAAATCTTGGTATTTTGGGCCTGATGAATTCTGCTGGCCTTACCCCAAAGAGTCTCTTAGGTTCCATCAAACCATTACGTCCATGGGTACCCAGTGGTGGTGGCTGGTATTTGTGTATGCTGGGACTTTTGCTGAGGGGCCTCACAATCAGAAATGAAATTGAGTTTCAAACTGTCAACACGGTAAGCACCATTCACACCTACCTGGTGACTCACTTATCTCTTGAGACTCATATACCAATGGGTGCTCTTTCAGTGATTGACCCCAACAGAAAGCTGGTAGGCAGAAGAGGAAGTCAGAGTGACTTGGGCTTTGTTCTTAGTTGCCTCAAGGGCTTCGTGCTGGGAGAAGGAGGCATTGCTGTGCAGCTTGGCCCCTCCCTGGCGCACCTAGGCCTAGAAGAGGCTGTCACAAACACTGCATCACTCTGTAGCTCCATACAGGTTGCTCGGGAAAAATCACAGGCAAAGACTGACATTGACTTACAACAGAGTGCCCACCACCCCCATATCAAGAGGCTCCAGTGGGGAGCTACAGAGCATGAACCAATTATCTCCACAAGACAAACACTGAAAGGAAGGTCTTGGCACGCGCCATACCACACTGGTGTGAATTACTCAACATTGGGTCAGCCATCACACAGCAGCTTGTATACTGTGGTCAGCCATCCTGAGCAGCAACACCATCCACTAATAGACCAACATCAACACTCTACAAAAGAGGGCTCACATCACACACAAGTGACATTCCTGGAGCTCTTAGCTCTGGCGATCAGAAAGTATGTTCCAATGAGCCTGACAAAACACCTAATACAGAAGGCCATTTTTCCAAGACTTGGAGGCAAAGAACATCTACCCATATTCATGGAAACAAATATAGAGGGAAAGCTTAAATGGGAAGAAAAAGAAATGTGCTCTAATTAAGAAACAGGGAAAATCCCCAGAAAAAAACCAATAAATGAAATCGAGGCAAGATAAGCACCACATACAGAGTTCAAAAACATGGGTACAAAGATGCTCAAGGAACATAGTGAGAACTTCAACAAGGAGACAGTATGTATGAAAAAGGGTTAATAAGTCATAAAAAATATCCACTCAGAAATGAAGAAATAATACCTGAAATGAAGAAAACACAAGAAAGAATCATAGCAGAGAAGATGAAGCATAGAATCTTTGACTTAGAAGAGAATATAGCAGGAAGCAACCAATTAGAGCAGCAATATATATAATTTTATAAAAGCACACATACTTTTATAAAAGTATATATAAAGAAGAGATACTTTTATGAAAGTATCTATACTAATAAAAGGATAATATGGTAATTAGACTGGATAGACCGCACATCTTCCAGACTTCCTTTTGGATATCCTTCCGGACAAAGCCACAGTGGCGGGGGCCAAGGCAGAAGGGGTTATTAGGCAAGTGGGAGAGTGTGGTTTGGGGCGATCAGGATGGCAGGGGAGTGAGGTTAGGGGCATCAGGCAGGAAGGCAAAGGGGTTAGAAATGATCAGGCAGGCAGGCAGGCAGAGTGTTTAGGGGCAATCAGGCAAGCAGGCAGGTGAGTGGTTAGGAGTTAGCTGTCCTAGGTTGCGAGAGGAATGTCCAACTGCAGAATCGGGCCTAAACCGGCAGTAAGACATCCCCTGAGGAGTCCCGGATTGGAGAGGGTGCAGGCCAGGCTGAAGGAACCCCCTCTAGTGCATAAATTTTGTGCACTGGGCCTCTAGTATATGTATTATTTTTCTTAATGAAACTAGTTTAAGAAATTTCTTGGATAACACAAAACATACCAATGTCCATAGGCACACCAGAAGGAGGAGAACAAGAGCAAAAATTAAGAACCTATTTGAGAAAATAATGACTGAAAACTTCCTTAGCCTGGTGAAGAAGAGGACACACAAGTGCAGGATGCAAAGAGAGTCCCAAACAAGACACTTTGTAATTAAGATGGAAAAGCTTCAAGAAAAGGAGATCTTAGAAGCAGAGAGGGAAAACCAGACAGCACCCAATAAGGGAGTCCCCATAAGTCTATTAGATGCTTTCTCAACAGAAACATTTCAGGCTGATAGTTACTGGTACAAAATATTCAAAGTGATAAAACAGTAGGACCTACAACCAAGACTACTCTACTCATCAAAGGTATCATTTCTAATTGAGGAGGAGATAAAGAGCTTTCTAGGTAACCTAAAGAAGTTCATCACTCACACAAAAAAAGAGACAATATCATGGGAAATGTTAAAGTGGCTTCTATATAAAAAGCAGAAGAAAAAGGCAGGGAACATAATTTTAAAGAATAAAATAGCAATAAGCCAGTACCTATCAATAATCCCTGTAAATGCCCAGCAGGAGGCATATATGTCTTAAAAGCTCCAATCAAAAGACAGAGTTAAATGGATGGCTAAGAAATCAAGATCCTTATATGTGCCATCTACAAAAGAACAACTTCAGAAAAAGATACACACATACTGAAAGGAAAAAGATATTTCCTGAAAATACAAACAAAAAGGGCCCTAGTCTGGTGTCTCATTTGGTTAGAGTGTTGGCCCAATATGCCAACTTTGTGGGTTTAATCTCTCATCAGGGATATATAAGAAGCAACCAATGAATGCATAAATAAGTGGAGCAACAAATCAATGTTTCTTCCTTTTTCTGTCTATCCTTTTCTCTTTCTCTCTCAAATCAATAAATACAAATTCACTTAAAAAATATTCCCGTGGCCAGTGTTGCTCAACAGTCAAGTGTCTACCTAAGAAACAAGAGGTTACCAGCCTGGTCAGGGCACATGCCCAGAATACAGGCCAAATCCACAGAAGCAGTCATGAACAAGGCAGAGGATGGATGTTTCTCTCTTCTTGATGTTTAGAGCTCTTTATCCCTCTCCCTTCCTCTCCCTGAAATCAATAAAAATGTATTTAAAAAATAAAATAAAATATATTTCTTAAATATTTTTAAATGCAAACAACAGCAAAAGCTGGGATAGCAATACTTATTTCAGACAAAATAGAAGTCAAATCTAAGACTATAGAAAGAGACAAAGGAGGCCATTGCATAATGATATGGGATCAATCTAATAAGAAGAAATTACATTTATAAACAGGAGCACTTCAATCCATAAAGCAAATATTGATACCATCATAGTTAAAATATTAAATTCTCCATTGACATCAAAGAATAGATCTTACAAAAAACTCATGAAGATAACAGCACCTTTAAGGACATATTTTACCTGATGCATTTCATTTTTATTTTCAGAGTGTTATTACCCTAAACTTGCAGGGTATAAATTTTCTTCAAGTGTACATGGAATAATTTCCAAACTAGAATGCGAGTAAAGCCAGAAAACAAGCCTAAGTAAATTTAAAAAGATTGAAATCATTTTACACATCTTCTCAAACCACAATGGTATCCAACAAGAAATCAATTTGAGAAAAAAAAAAAAAAAAGAAAACCCTAAAAACACACAAACACTTGGAGAGTACAGAGCAGTTGCTGGGTTAAAAATGAGATCAAGGAAGAAATCAAATGATACCTTGACACAAATGAAATGAGAACATGACAACTAAAAATCTATGGGACATCATGAAAGCAGTTCTAAGAGTGAAACTCACAGCAATACAGGCCTATCTCAAGAAATAAGAAAAATCTCAAATTAACAATGTAACCTTTACCAAAAGACATGTTTTAAATGAGCCTAATGAAGTGGTCGGCAAACTTATGGCTCGGCAAACCGCAGCTCATGAGCCACATGTGGCTCTTTGGCCCCTTGAGTGCGGCGGTATTTTGTGGAAGACCCACACTCAAGGGGCCAAAGAGCCTCATGTAGCTCCAGAGCTGTGGTTTACCGCCCAAGGGCCTATTGGATTATTTTAAAAGGTGTGTAACATGATCTTAATTCTATTGATTGATTATGACAGTATTCTTTTCTTAGTGATTTAACTTCAACGAACATCAACCATTTTAAAGTGAAAAATTCAGAAGCATTTGTCACATGTACCATGTTGTGCAGTGATCAACTCTATTTGGTTCCAAAACCCTTCATCACTCAAGAAGGGAACCTCATTCTCATGAAATAGGAAATCTCCATTCCCCTACCCAGTCTCTGTCAAACACTTGTCTCATGTCTGTCTCAGTGGACTCACTTATTGGGGCAATTGCATATAAAAGGAATCATACAATAAAGTAAATATATTTTGCACTGTGGCCTGTGGGTCACAGTGTTTGGAGCGTGCACCCATGCACCTAAGGGTCACGGGTTCAATTCCCATTTCAATATTCCCAAGTTATCAGTACAATCCCTATTGTGGACCATGCAGGAGGCAGCTAATCAATGTTTGTTTCTCACATCAAAGTGTCTCTCTCTCTCTCTCTCTCTCTCTCTCTCTCTCTCTCTCTCTCTCTCTCTCTCTCCCCTCCCCCTTCCACTCTCTCTAAAGTCAATAAAACAAACAAATATTTCCTTGCTTGAGGATTTAACTACGAAAAGACTAATTTTGCATTACAAACATAAAACAATGATAGGAAGGCCACTAGGAAATTTTAAGAGTAAGTGTTACTCAAAATTCAATTGAGAGCAAGAAAATCAATTTCACAAGAGAGCACTTTACCTTGAAGACTAAGTAGTCTGATGTAGGACATGCAACAGCAATGCGATGTTTGCTGAAATATCCACAGCACCAATGAGGGAATTCATTTAAAAAAAATAAACAAACTTTTCAGTGAAAGATCAGCTTTCTGTATATCAAATAAAGATTCTTTATATAATTAATATTAGGCCTATGTTTAAAAAAAGCTTTTAGTTATCTACCTCTGCTGTGACCTCTCCCAGCCTATGAACTATTTAATGGACACACGCTGACTAGGATTAATTGGTTTTCACCACTTACTGGCTGACATAACTTTTATTCCCTGAAGTGGAACACATCTGATGACCCAAATTAAGGCAGGAAGATACATTGTTCCTTCTTCATCATCTGTCCCTGGTTCAAAGACTAAGTGATGTCAGTCAAAATGCATTCTTGTTTCTTTAGCATGGAAACCACTTATTAAGGAGATCCCATTCCTTCCATTAACCCTCAAGCCATACAGGAAGTTCTCTGAAATGGTGAGGAGTTAAATATTCAAATGCATATATATGCTGTTAGCCTTCCCACTCCCACATCACACTTTTGCAGGCTCCATGCAGTCCCAACATTTAAATCTTCAGCTTATGAAGGCACAGACTCATGAAACAAGCATGGGCTCAAAAGACCAAGAATAGGAGCTCTCTGTTTTCCTTGCTCTTGGAAAAGAAAATAAAGGAAGTCTGAGTGATCAACTCCTAACACAGGTGTGTCACTCAACTCCATTAGTGATTTGACATCTAGTCTTACTCTTACTCAACCCTCTGTGTACATGGGAGTCACATCAGCTAATTGGAAAACAGGTAGAGGACAGAAGACACCTGCCTTGGGCCATAGATCTATGTAGTTCAGCCATCTCCCATCCCCTAGGACTCCAGGGAACCTAAGCTCCACTCTGTGAGTCAGAGTTCAGGTTGATGAGACCATAGTTGTATTTGTGATCAAAAGAATCTTTCCAGAGCCTCCAATTTTTTTAAATATCTTTCTAAAGAAACCTTGAATGTTCCTAGCTCCTCCAATTAAACATATAAACAGGAGAACAACAACCTCCTCAGGAGATCCTTGAGCCCAATATTTCAATCTGCCAAATCATGTGGCCTTCCTTCTTAAAATGTATCTTTAACTTGTCTTATCTCCATCTGCATTCTAAAACTCTATTCCAATCACAACCCAGTGTTGTTCCTCTTGAAACCTGGGATTCCCCTTCTAAAGCCATTCTTATCTTCTATTGACTGCATTCACTGCCCACTCCCCATATTTGTATTTTGAACCTCACCTGCAGAATGATAAAGAAGGAAGAGTATTACACTCATCAACCTGAATTTACAAGTCAGTTCCACCCTTTACTATACCCCAATAAGTCATTTTAAAATCTTTGAATTTCTAATACTCCAGGCAACCAACCACTTGGCCAGGACATTAAACACTGGTTGAAGAGCTAGAGGGAATTGTGTTTAATTAATTTCTAGGCTGTCTTAAATTCCTGTAATTCTATGTGCCTTTGATTCTGTCTATAGAAAAATGGAGAACACCACAGGTGGCACAATTGGGAAAAAAAATTACACAATGAAAGAAACGTCCTGCCGAAACCGGTTTGGCTCAGTGGATAGATCATCGGCCTGTGGACCTGAAGGGTCCCAGGTTTGATTCTGGTCAAGGGCATGTACCTGGGTTGTGGGCACGTCCCCAGTAGGAGATGTGTGGGAGGCAGCTGATGGATGTTTCTCTCTCATCGATGTTTCTAACTCTCTATCTCTCTCCCTTCCTCTCTGTAAAAAATCAATAAAATATATATTTAAAAAAAATGTCCAAAAAAGCAGAGAATAAAAAATTTTAAAGTCAAGAAGTCATGGGAGAATTAAGAAAGAATATAGCAAAAAAGATAAAAACCTCATACAACTAGGCTAAGGTACTAGCCTGAAAAGAAAACCAGACTGGGAAGACAATAAATAAAGAAATCAAATTGAGATATCCTCTAAGTACCTGGTGAATTTAATTAAGATAACAGGGTTTATACATAGACATTCTCTACTTACAGATAAACAATTCATTACAAGATGTAAAGATATCATTTTAACCCAACCAGGCCTTGCTTAGGAAAACTCTTTGGTTCTGTAGCCATAGCTAACTGCTATAAATCCTAGTAGCTTTGGCTGGAAGAAAAAGGTTCTGTTTACTGATACCACTGCAATTGTCAAGAATAGTAAGGTAAGCCCTAACCTATTTGACTCAGTGGATAGAGCATCAGCCTGTGGACTCAAGGGTCCCATGTTTGATTCCGGTCAAGGGCATCTGCCTTGGTTGCGGGCAAATCCCCAGTAGGGAGTGTGCAGGAGGCAGCTGATGGATGTTTCTCTCTCATCGATGTTTCTAACTCTCTATCTCTCTCCCTTCCTCTCTATAAAAATAATCATTGAAATATATTAGAAAAAAGAATAGTAAGGTAAGTGCTTGGACTAACTAGGTCTCTTAGAAAAACGCTAAATCAAAGTTAACACACAATCAGATTTACTTTCTGAGTTGATCTGATTCGCATCTCTATCTCAAGCGAGTGCCACACAGGAATTTATCAGACATGTTGAGGAACAACGGAATAGATATGGAAGTCAAACTGGTGGACACACGCTAACTATAGAATCAGGTATCAATTCCTCCACCTCCCTGAACCACAGTTCCCTAATTAATAAAAATTTGCCTAATTATTACAATAGCACAGCTACTTTGAAACCTATTGTGATGACTAAATAACACAGGTTAGTTACATAATATAGGGCCTACTCTAGCCAATAGTAGACTACTCTAGAACTGTTAGATTCTTTTCTTAGAATTCCTGTAGGTAAAATATTGTTTTAAAAAATCCACAAAATCCTACCTGTATAAAGACTCTTCTTCAGACATCTCACGTACTATTAAGGAAAAAAGTAAAATACATTTTAAAACAATAATATAAATTTACAGGAAATTAAAAGTACCTGAGTAATGTTTTGTTAGAAAGTATTCCTTTGGAACCACACATCATATACCAGGGTAAATATTAATCATAGTGTCAGTAGGCCATTAATACATTAAGAATTCTTACTTTCTCTTTTTAAATATATCAAATGAAAGAAAGAAAAGAATAGGATCTGATATGTACAATGGACATAATCCCAAACAAACCCCATTAGACTGACAGAAAATGGTATGGATGGTAAAAGCAGAATCATAAACTAACAGTATCAAACTAATATAGCATGCATTTTATGGACTCCTTTCACTAAGAAAGTTTAGAAGAGTGTACTTATTTTTCCATAACACAATACAACTTCTCCAGTTCGTTAGTGAAGACGCAATAGTTTAGGATGAAACACTCTATCACAAACAAGCTTGGTCGCCAAGTACTACACTTTGCAGGCTAGCAAAACATAGGAAACAGACTCTTTCTAGCAACATTTCTAATTGCAAGATAAGTAGAAAAGACTTTGTGACACCAGTTGTATAACATAGAATTCCTTGAGACTGTCTTCTTCCAATGCTACCTTGTATCTGTTACCACATCCTTGTGCAGGGGGGTCCAGACAGGGAGGGCTCTGCAGTAGTGCATGAGGTCATTTTTCTCAACCCTGCCCAGCAGCTGGCAAATGCCTGTAGAAATCAAGCTTGTTCTGCTTGTATGGCATATGTCATCATAGCCTATGCTGATGAACAATAAGCCACAATAATTATCACATGTCATGTAATAGTGTTCTAGTACTTGCAGAGTTCTTTCTATTTCCTCCTTTTCTAAATTTCTTATAAAACTGAAAGCATGGCTTTCCCATTAAAGGAAGTTGTTGGAAGTTAAAAAGTCAAAGAAATATTATCCAGAATGTAGGGATATCCATGGATATTCCACCAAACCCAACATGTATGGAAACATACTGGTCTTTTCAGTTGAACTGTTGCTCTTTCCTGCTCATCTCACAAAGTCCTATTCTTCATGTCTAATCTAAATGCCAGTGCACTGCCTGGAAACCTACAAAACACCTTGCATTTCTCTCTCCCCGCCAATGTTTTACATTGATTCATCACAAAATTATATGAACTAGACCTCTTCTCTGTCTCTGCTTTGTTTTGTTACTGTCAACTGCCCTAGTCAAACAATGGCACTTAACAGATGGCTCTCACAGGGGGAAAATCCCACCAATTATTATTGTTTCCTCTTAAATTAATAAGTTTTTTAGAGCAGAAACAATGTGAAAGACATAGTCCTAGAAAAACAATGACATTTTAAGTGGAATAAATTGAGCTTTCTGATTCACCTCTGCATGGATAGGTGAAACTTCATAATAAACTAATGTTAGCCCAAAGAGGCAAAATCTTCCTTTGTTTCCCAGTCTCCTTATGTGCTTTCCTATCATCTCTTATTTATATGCGGTGCCGGGGGGTTCACTAGGAAATGAGAAATCACAGGCCAAATACAAGCTGTCCTCAGGTTTTGTAAAGAAATGTCTCACTGGAACACAGTCATGCCTGCTCACTTAAAGATTGTCTAGTATGGCTCTCACAGTACAATAGCATACTTGAATAAATATTACAGACCACATTGCCTAAAATCAGGTCTTTTGCAGGCAAATCTTGCTAATACCTACTTCATATCACAACCAGAGGGCCCTAATCAAACCTAATCTTGTTACACTTCTCCTCAAAACTCCTGAGTCGCTGTGGTAAATATTGCTGGCTCCCTACCTCAGTCTCCACTCTTGCTGGAGAACCACAACTCTGTTTGGACATTCACTGTCATGATACACAACAAAGGTGTTATCTCCCATGCTCCAAGAAGAGAAATAATTATACTGAGCTCATCACAGTAACTAGTTCACCACTCACTGGTTTAGGAATGATTATGTGATGTAACCCAAGCCTATAATATGTTAGGAAGGGAAAGTCAAATGCAAGGCAATCAGTTTTCCTCCAAATTAAAAGAAACATATTGCCCATGCCAGTTTGATTCAGTGGATTAAGAATCATCAGATGGAACAAGATATGGCTGGTAGGATTCTCATTTAGGGCATATGCCCAGGTTACAGGCTTGATGCCCAGTATTAGTGGGCACGAGGCAGCTGAGTTATGTGATTGTTTCCTTGATATTTCCATCTCTCTCTCCTTTTCCCCTCTTCTCTCACTCAATATCAATAAAAGCTTATTTTTTTTAAAAAGTAAAGGAAGCACATATCTCAATATCACTAATCAGGAAATGCAAATGAAAGCCATAATGAAGTGCCAGCTCACTACTCTCAAAAATTCTGTCATCAAAATATCTACACTAATAAAAGAGAAACATGCAAATTGGTGTCACTCTGCTATGCCCAACAGCCAATCGGATGAGTATGCAAATTAATCCAACAAAGATGGTGTTTAATTTGCATACACAGGCACTGAGCGGAGAATGAAGGCTCTGGCCAAAGTGAAGCCTGAATACTGTGAAGACTGAAGACTGAAGACTGAAGACTGCAGAGGCTAGGCAGCGGAGAAGCCAAGGCTTGCTGCGATCGAACCAAAGGCAAGGATTCTGGGTGCCGGAAGAAAACCCACAGGAAAACCTTGAGTGGTGGCCATGAAGCTGGAGGCTTGGGTTGCAGCAGGCGATGGAGGAAGCCAAGCTTCCAGCCTGCTCTGGCCATTGCTCAAGGGAGAGAACAACATGCAGGTACAGCCAGGAGTCTGAGAGATCAACACAAGGAGGTGCCTACTCCAAGTTTTCATGGTGTGGCTGGGGGCAGGCCCTCAGTAGACACACACACACACACACACACACACACACACACACACACACACACGGCTCATGCTATAAGCCTCGGTTGCCAGACTGTGGCTTAGGCCTGCTACCTATGGGAAGCTGGCCTAAGCCATCAGCAGGACATCCACGCAGGCTCCTGGACTGTGAGAGGGGGCAGGCTGGGCTGAAGGACCCCCATTCCCTGGTGCAGTAATTTCATGCACCAGGCCTCTAGTAAATAAATAACAAGTGTTGGTGAGGATATGAAGATCAAGAAAATTTTGTGTACTATTCATATGATTGTAAATTGGTAGAGTCATTGTAGACAACAACATGGAATTTTCTCAAAAATTTGGAAATAGAACTGCCATTCCACTTCTGTATATTTATATAACAAATACATGAACAGGAATTTGAAAAGATATCCACACCCCTATGTTCACTGCACCATTATTTACAATAACCAAGATATATAAGCACTCTAGGTGTCCTTATATAGATAAATGAATAAAGAAGATGCAATGTATATAATATTACTCAGACGTAAAAAAGAACAAAATTTTGCCACTTAGTGCAACATCCATGGACTGAGTGGAGATTATGCTAGGTGAAATAAGACTTAGAAAGACAAATGCCTTATCTCACATGTGCAATCGAAAACCACAAAGCAAACAAAAAAAAAACCACACCCCATTGCTACAAAGAACAAAGTGATGTTTGCCAGAGGGTAGTGAGTTGAAGAGGTAGCTGAAATAGAAGAATATGAATAAGAAGTGCAGAATTCTAGTTATAAAATATATAGACAACAGACATCTACTGTACAGCAAAGGGAATGTGTCAATCCTACCTAGTAAAAGGGTAATATGCAAATTGACCATCACTCCAACACACAAAATGGCTGCACCCATGTGGACACAAGATGGCCAGCAGGGGAAGTCAGTTGTGGGCTATCACGCCAGCATGAGAGGGAAGTAGGGAGGTACCAGGCCTGAAAGGGAGGGCAGCTGGGGGAGACCCAGAAAGCAGGAGAGGGCAGCTGGGGGAGACCCAGAAAGCAGGAGAGGGCAGTTGTGGGGGCACCAGGCCAGCAGGGGAGGGCAATTGGAGGCAACCTGTCCTGCACAGGAGAACATAAGGCGACCAAGCTGGCAGGGTAAAGCAGTTAGGAGTTACCAGGCTGGCAGAGGAACAGTTAGGCATCGAACAGACTGGCACAGGAGTGGTTCAGTGCAATGAGCAGGCAGGCAGGCTAGCAATTGGGAACCAGCAGTCCTGGATTGTGAGAGGGATGTCAGACTGCCCATTTAGGCCCAATCCCAGGAGGATTGAGGCTAAACGGGCAGTCAGAAGTCTCTTGAGGGGTCCCTGATTGGAGAGAGTGCAGGCTGGGTTGAGGGACACACCCCCTCCCCCATGCATGAATTTCATGCACCTGGCCTCTAGAACTGTAATGACATGATATGGTGATAGATGGTAACTAGACTTACCATGGTGAACGCATCATAAGATATGTAAAAGTAAAACCTCTATGTCACACAACTGAAAGTAATATATTGTGTGCCATCTAGACTTTAACAAAACATTTAAAATTGAGCAAAGCAATCCTTTGGCCTTCACATAGTGTCATGTGAGAATAGGATGCTTTAGAGCCATCGCTAATTCGCTCACTAGGAAAGCAGACATAAGCACTGACAACCTCACAGCTGAATAAGGGACAACACCTAGGATCCGAATGACATCACTGAACACCAAAACAATCCTGGTTCCTAGTGTTTCAGCCTCTTAATTAGGCCACCCATTATTACCTGAAGCTAAAAGCATTCCATCTGATAAATTTCCCAAGGCCACAGGATAATATTTAGTCTTCTCTGTAGTACTAAAGACTTTCATAAGCTTGCTTTAGCTAGGCACTCCCCTCATTCCCACCCATTCCCACAGCACACATTTTGCACATTGAAGTGGTACAGCTCAAAAATCCTCCAAAGTTATGGTGCACATCATAGCCCTTGGACTCATGTTCTTATTGCCAAACATCACCCTTCTGCCCCTTTAACCTGGCAAACATCTCCATCTGCAGGCTTAATTTAAATCTCACCCATATTTTTATTTTATATTAATTATTTTATTTGTGCGTAGGCAAATTTTAGAGGACATTTAGTATTAAAGTTGGGGATAGTGAAACAAGAAAAGCCTGGGGAAATGAGCCCAGGCTCACTAAGAAGTCAGGTTTAGAGGGTTTGCCCAGGATGAATTGCTAGTGACCATTGCTGCACTGGTTGGAAGCCTCCTGGGGTCCCTTAGAGTTTAGGAGAATCATCCCTGTGGGGAAAGAAAATGGGGAAGTCTTGGGTGTGCAAGCATGTCTTTATTTTTCTTTAATTTTTAGCACCTTTTAAAAATTGATTTAGGAAAAAGAAAGATTGGGAGAACATTGGTTTTTTGTTCCACTTATTTAAGTATTCATGAGTTGCTTCTGGTATGGACCATGACCAGGGATCAAACCCACAACTTGGCCCATTGGTACAGTACTTTAAGCAAGTGACCGACCGGCCAAGCTTCACCATATTTTTAAAGCTAATTCTCATCATGGCCTTAAAGTTGCTGGCACCTGCTACACACCAATAAAAACGAATAAATAATGATAGTAATAAGCTTCTAGTGTGTTCTACCACCGAGCAATCACTGAATAAAGTATAGTAATAAATAGAAATGACAATAACAAGCTCTTGGAGGGCAGAGGCTGTGTTTTTAAAACATTTCAATTCTGCAACATCAGAATAGCATTCAGTACATAAATGGCACCTGAGAGTTAAATAGTACACCAGTAAGCAGACAAATTAGTAAGCGAATTTTGACATTGTCTTTGAAAATTCTGATGAGATAAACACAGACATAAAGCAGTGACAGCTCACATATTATGAGATCAAGGTCAAAATGATATTTCATCTTTGTATTTCCTATAAGTTACAAAATCAACCTACATAAATCCTCTGGTAAAGGTCTACTAAGGTGTCCTCATACAGTTCCGGTTCAGATTGCAAAATGTAGTAGGTGCCAAATCTGGGTAGGACACTAGCATCTTTGTCACTGTGAAACACTTTTGTACGTTTTTACAATGTATTGATTCCCGAGTTGGGTTTTTATATACAGCATTTATTATGATTATCTTTTGATCAATACCAAGAGAGCTTCTTGTCGTAAAGAAATTGCAGTGTCCTGACAACTATACAACAAACAGGAAGAACCATCTTGTTCTAATGCATCAACATATCTCATTCTGTTCTGACTTCTGAGGAATGAAGTTGATGATAGTGAGGGCTTTTTGGCATAATATGTAAAGTACCTATGATTCTCAGCATGTATTTCCCTTCTGACTTCTGTGCTATTAGTAGGTATCTTATAAAACAACCTCAAAGGTCCCAGACAGTGTGGTTCATTGATTGAGGGTTGACCTTTGCACCAGGTCATCAAGGTTCCATTTGCAATTAAAGCACATGCCCCCTTTATGGGCTAGGTCCCTAGTATGGGGAATGCAGCAAGTAGATAATCAATGATTACCTCTCATCTTTGATGTTTCTCTCTCTCTCTCTCTCCCTCGCCCTTTCTCTCTGAAATCCATAAAAGTTTTACTTAAAAAAATTATTTCACTGGGAAAGTTGCACACTAAGTGTTGAAGTTCTTATTGTTTGCCATTTGTTTGTGGTACCAGGAAAGTATTGTTGAGTTCCCACTATTAGCTACTCTTTCAGTGAGACAAATCACTCTGTAAAAACAGGTTTTCAGCTCTAGCCAGTTTGGCTCAGTCAGAGAGCATCAGCCTATGAACTGAAGGGTCCGGGGGTTGATTCTGTTAAAGGTCACATGCCTTGGTTGACTGCTCAATCCCAGGTGGGGGGCTTGCAGGGGGCAGCTGATCAATGATTTTCTCTCATCATTGATGTTTCTACCTCTCTCTCCCTCTCTCTTCCTCTCTCAAATAAATAAAAAATATTTTTAAAAAACATTAAAAAACAAACAAACCAGTTTTCATTCACTAAATGTAATCCATTGCCTGTAAAAACTACACAAAATGTCCATTTTAAATAACAAGTCCAATCTATCACAATGTGAAAATAGAGAAAACATACGACATCCTAACTTAAAATATTTTTTTCTTTTTTACATAAAAATATCACATAGGATTTTACGGATCAGTACTAAATAAATGAACTTTTCAAACAATATTGACCCAGATTTTAACATTACCTAAACTTAATTTTTTTCAATAATACTGAATACAATAAACATTCACATGAAACTTACACATTGTTTGTTTTTTATTGCTCCTTCATTATCAAAATTTCCTTACACTAAATTCATTTATGGTAGGGCCAACAAGAGTAATTCACTATCAGAAGTCTTACCAAGATTGTTACTGTCAGAAGATTTCATAGGACTTCGTTCTTCTTTATTTTCATTAGTCGATTGTTGGTTGCTGTGAATAAAAAATGGTGATAAATGATATTACCATCGTAATACAAATATAAAAATATTTCCCAAATATTGTAAATTCTTAGCATATTTCAGAGAATATCAGAGTTAATATCAAAACATTAATTATACAACACACTTCAAATTTTTAAGTTCTACAAACATTTTATGAACATGTAATTTTTAAAGAAATGTCGCATAAAAGAGTCATGATTTGAAGGCAGTCTAGTTCTGTGAATTAATTAGAGTTAGCTTGACATAATGACAAGTCTCTTGAACTCAGACTTCCTAGTTCTATCAATATAGCTATTTCTTCTCAAACAAGTCATTTTTCTGTGGCTCATGGTCCTCATCTACAAAATAAAAATCTAACTGCCTTACTTTAGAAGGTTTCTAGGAGATTGAACTGAAAGAACACATCAAAAAGAGGTGCTCAGAGAAACAGTAAGGAAAAGGAAAAATCTGTTATTGAACTCGATTTGTTGAAACTGTGTTGGAATCCCAAAAAAACCCTAATGTGGGTTTTTCATAGTTTCTAAAATTCAAATGTTGCCGTTTTCTGAAAATGCTATTAATTTTGGTTATTACCTGCCTTTCTTTGTGTTTTGTGATTCAGGGTATCTCAGTTACTGTATAACTTGCAACTAAATCTATGTACAAATATATTACCTCCTGAACTCAGATAGCAAAATGCTCCCTTAGTTTTGTTTTGAATCATGTGAATGATAGAAAATTAATAGAAGACAGGACCTGGCCTGGACTACTACTATCCCTTCTCTTCCTCCTCAAACTGTGAACCAGCAGATCTTTATGACATGAAAACGATGCTTAATCTCCCTGTCCTCTCCCCATTGGCTTGGAAGATAGAATCCTACTTGTCACACATGGATACTGATGGGTCACGCACACATAGCAATTGTTAGGACCGATAATTTACTTTTGAATCAGAGCGTTCTGTTGATTGGCTTCCATCTGAGACACAATTTAAAATATTTTGAAACCTGAGGAAATTCAACTCACTTGGGAGTGTTTCATTGTTATGGAAAAGAGATCACTTGAGAGGCCAACCTCAATTTTGGATTCTCAGGCAAGCTGATGCCTACTGCACTGGGAAAGGCAATGTGGGGCCTTCCACTATCTAAACAAAGATGCTCTATAGGATTTAAGGTGAACCCGGGAACAGAACTGGTGACAAGGGAGGAAGGAATGTCTGGTCTTTTTCTGCAGCATTATTTGACCTCTCTGACACCTTAGAATGTTTCCAACTAACACTTGTTTCTTCTATCCTAAGGCCTTGCTTGTTTCACTGTCCCCAGTTTTAACAAATGTACTCTATGAATAAAAAATAAAAGAATGAACAATTGTACCCTTCCACCTGATGATCTTTCAAACCTCTAGTTACTAAAAATTCCACCATTTTTTCCTTGTTTTCATGTTTGGCAAGTGAAAGTGGTGTGAAGTCATCCTGTAGAGCAGAAGAAACAATTTATAATACATAAAATTACATGTATCCAAACTGAATATTTGAATTTAAAAAGATCCTCTGAACTTAAACATATACTATAGGAAGTAAATAAAAAGCATCCCCTTTTGCTCTGGCTCATGTTCTCAGTGGTTAGACCATTGGACTGCACATTGAAGTGTTCAGGTTTAATACCCATTAAAGAGCACGTTCTCAGATAGCAGGCTTGATAACCAACCCTGGCCTGGGCCTATGGGGAGTCACCCACACACTGGTGTTCCTTTCTGTCTATCTCCCTCTTTCTCCCTCTCTTTCTCTCTTTCACTCCCTTCAATTCTCTCAAAAATCAATGGGAAAAAATATGCGTTGATGAGGGAAAAAATAATACTAGCAGCCCATTTCTTCTCACCTCTGAACAATCACTGGCCCCTTCTTCCCTTTAAAGTTAATGTCCTCCACTCCATCTTCAACAGATTACCTCTAATATCATTCCCCAAAACTCACCTCAGAGATTTACAGTGCTGGTTCCAAGATTCTAAGTTCCTGTCTTACTATCTATCCTGGTATACTGTTGTCATCATGTTGCCTGTGGACTGGAACCTCCACTTCCCACTTGCACTCACCCAGCTCCCCTTGCTGGGTATTAGTTCTCCTCTTCCCACCCATCCCCAGCAGCACCCATTTCCTTAGCCCCTGTCAGCATAGCAACCAGTCCCCACCATCACTTGAACACCCCTGGCCTTCAGTCCTTTGTGGGCTCTCAGCCTATCACCGACTCCCAGGCCCTAACAGGAAGTTCTTCCTTCTGGGGTGGAAGGGTAGCTGGGAGGCAAAGTTTTGCCCCTTCCATGGACACCACATTTCTCCAGCCCTTCCAGACTGGGCTTTGGAGTTGTTTCCACGGTGACACAGCCTAATGTATTGTATTCAGTTTATGTATGTGAGAAAGAAAATGCTTGTTCCCAGCTTGGGTGGCTCAGCAGTTGAGTGTTGACTCTTGAACCAGGAGGCACATGTAGGGCTTGTGGGCTGGATTCCCCAACGGGGGTGTGCAGGAGGCAGCCAATGGTTGATTCTCTGTCATCATTTTTATTTTTATATAAGCCTCCTTTGATTTCTCCTTAAAGTCAATAAAACATACATTTTTTTTAAGAAAAGGCTTTAAACAGAAGTAAAAACATGTATTTCAAACATTTTGTAAATACAGTTACTTGATGTATACCTTGTTTCTCACTTCCAGATTTGCCATACAGGAAACTAGCTTTTCCACGATAGTTGTGTTTTCACTAAGGACAGCATAGTGAAGAGCAGTGTTGCCATGGATGTCGATTACATTTGGATCGGCACCATGCTCTAGTAGAATAGCAGCACATTCTTCTTGCTCATACTGAATGGCCTGTCAGTATTATGGCAAAAAATAGATGATAAGTTTTAGGAATGCAAAGTAACATGCCACAATTTTCACCGATGGCTTCTAGTTAAATGAGATAAACACATTGTTATTCTAAGTAATTAAATTAAAACCCAATTCAAGTTGACATGGTTGGCTAATACATACGTGAATTAAAGCTGTTTTATTTTCAGTATCACAGAGATCCAATAGGCGACGTCTGCGTGCTAACTGACTCACCACTCTTTTATGGCCCTTGTAACAGGCCACCTTCAGAGCATGCCTATGAAAGTGAGAGGACTCCTTAGGAACTTAGAGTGCACTACATGAAAGCATACAATTGTCCATGTTCATGTAAACATTCTCCTTATGCCTTCAAAATAAATATTTCAGTTTCTTCAGGAGACAGTACAGTATTTATTAGTTCTTGTTACTCAACACATTAGTAAAGAGAATCCTATTTGAATTGAGACAGGATGACCTAGCGAATCAGCTCACTTGGTTACGATCCTATTTTAACTGTCACATATCAGATATCACTTGGCCTTTCTGTGCCTCAATTTTCTCTTCAACAGAATGGGGATGAAGATAGTAGGCATCTCACAGGACACCAGAATCTATGCAAAGTGTTTAGTACAGTTCTTAGCCCAGAAAAAAATAACTCAATAATTGTTAGATAATATCAGTATCATCATCATTATTATTACTAACAATTTACAAAAACAACATATCAATTAAGTAAAACGATATCATCAGACCTACTTTGCAGACTGTCTATAAGAATCAGAAAGAACATAGTATTTCAATGCTTCTAAAATGCTTATTTTCTCACAATTTAACATAGCTGACATTGGAATCCAATTTTTAATTCAGAATGTCTTACAACCATTATTGGCAGCATTTAAAAAATTAAGTAATACAAAAAATACTGACAATCTAGCATCCATGGTACCTTACATTAAGTGAAATATTCCTAACCGTAACATTCCTCTCGCAGTTTTGTCAAATGTTTTCATTTAAATTCATATTAATACTTAATAGCTTTATGGGGGTAAAGAGGGCACAAAAGGAAATCAAGAAAATTTTTAAAGGTAATTCGTGCTTTGCTTTTGCAAGAAAATTTAACTCAAAGGATGGTCAGAATTCAAATATTTAAGTGGCTCATTTTGTTCAATATTTAGATTTTTAGGTTGTAGGGAAAACGGTGGTTCCCAATGATCAATATTAGTATTTATTACTATTATACATTAACAAAAGGCCAGTTAAAGTTTATCGTTTACAATTTCCTACTTTCAGAAATAGTTTGGTTTGGAAGCAGGGAGAAAAAGCTTCAACCTGATGATGTCCTAATATTTCAATTATGAACTTCTCATTTTGCTCATATTGGGCAACATGAATTTGTAAGGATGAAAGGGCCTGATTTAGAGGGAAAGGGTCCTGAGTAGTATATTTCTGCTACATAATAAGTATGCAGGTTATACTTCATGTAAACATGGATTGAGAGAATGCATACACATAGTGGAAGAGTTCAATATTTTTAAATAAATCTTTATAGATTAAAAAAACCCATCAGCATTAATAATAATCCTTTATATTTTCTCTCATTTAAAGGAAAATTTATGGTTGAGAGTATTACAGATGTCCAACTTTTTTTCCCCATATTGTCACCCTCCACCTGGATCCTGCCCTACCCCAGGCCTTCAACACCCTATTGTCTGTGTCCTTAGGTAAAATATTAGGTTAATATTTTTCTGCCCCTCTGTTCCCCTTGTCTCTGACATACAAAAGTCTATTCCATGTTTCCATGACTCTGGTACTATTTTATTCATCGTTTTGTTTTTGTTGTTGTTCATTAGATTTCTTGTTCATTTATTTAGATTTTTAGATTCAATTGACAACTTATAATAATAAAAGCATAACATGCTAATTAGACCAAACGTTCTTCTGGACATCCTTCTGGACAACCTCCAGACGAAGACGGGCTGGCTGTAGCCTCAGGATCCAGGCAGCCTCCAAGGCTGCAAGGGAGGGATCCAGGATGCTGCCATGGCTGCGGAGGCCTACTCTTTCATAAATTCTGTGCATTGGTCTTCCAGTATATATATATATATATACTTTATATTTATAACTTTTCGTCTTCTTCTTCTTCTTACCCACTCTCCATATTTTTATTATGAAACTCAGCGGCAGAAAGATAAAGAAGGAAGACTGTTACACTCATCAACCTGAATTTATGAGTCAGTTCCACCATTTACTATAACCCAATAGATCATTTTAAACTCTTTGAATTTCTAATACTCCACTTGGCCAGGTCATTAAACAATGGTTGAAGAGCTAGAGGGAATTGTGTTTAATTAATTTCTAGGCTTTCTTAAATTCTTGAAATTCTATGTGCCTTTGATTGTGTCTATAGAAAACTGGAGAACACAATAGCAAGCAGAATTGGAAAAAAAATTACACAATGAAAGAAACACCCAGAAAAGTAGAGAATAAGAATTTTTAAAGTCAAGAAGTCATGGGATAGGAAAGAAAGCGTATATCAACAAAGGAAATAAACCTCACACAAGTAGGCAAAGGTACAAGCCTGAAAAGAAAACTAGTGTGGGAAGACAATAAATAGAGAAAACAATTAGAGATATCCTCTAAGTACATGCCAAATTTAATTAAGATAAGTGGTTTATACATAGATTTTCTCTACTTACAGATAAAAAAGTCACTTTAACCTCACCAGGCCTTGTCTAGGTAAACGCTTTTGTTGACTGACCATACCTAACTGATAAGGATCCCAAAAGCTTTAGCGGGAAGAAAAAGATTCTATTTACTGCTGCCACTACAATTGTCAAGAATAGTAACCTAAGTGCTTGGACTAACTAGGCCTCTTAGATAAACTCTGAATCCGAGTTAACACACAGTCAGATTTACTTTGTGAGTTCATCTGATTCGCATCTGTATCTCAAGCCAGTGCTACGCAGGAATTTATCAGATATGTTGAGGGACAACAGAATAGATTTGGAAGTCAAAAAGGTGGTCACTCGCTAACTACAGAATCAGGTGTCAAACAACCTACCTCCCTGAACCACAGTTACCTCATTAATAAAAATTTGCCTAATTATTACAATAGGAAAGCTACTTTGAAAGTTATTGTGATGACTATATAATATGGCTTAGTTACATAATATAGGGTCTAGCGAATAGTAGACTACTCTACAACTGTTAGTTTATTTTCTCTGCATTCCTGTAGGTAATATATTGTTTTTACAAATCCACAAAGTCCTACCTGAATAAGGCCTCTTCTTCAGTTCTCTCACGTACTATTAAAGAAAAAAGTAAAATACATTTTAAAACAATAAAAACAAATATGGGACATTAAAAGTACCTGAGTAATGCTTTGTTAGAAAGTATTCCTTTGGCCGAAACCGGTTTGGCTCAGTGGATAGAGCGTCGGCCTGCGGACTGAAAGGTCCTAGGTTCGATTCTGGTCAAGGGCATGTACCTGGGTTGCGGGCACATCCCCAGTAGGAGACGGGCAGGAGGCGGCTGATCGATGTTTCTCTCTCATCGATGTTTCTAACTCTCTATCTCTCTCCCTTCCTCTCTGTAAAAAATCAATAAAATATATTAAAAAAAAAGTATTCCTTTGGAACCACACACCATACACCAGAGGAAATATTAATCATATTATTGGTTGGTCATTAATACATTAAGAACACTTACTTTCTCTTTTTAAATATATCAAATGCAAGAAAGAAAGAATGGGATCTGATATTTACAATGAACATAATCTCAAACAAACCCCATTAGGCTGACAGAAAACGGTATGGATAGTAGAAGCAGAAACATAAACTAACAGCATCAAACTTATATGGCATGAATTTTCTGGACTCCTTTCACTCGGAAGGTTTAGCAGAGTGTACTTATTTTTCCATAACACAATTCAACTTCTCCAGTTCTTTTGTAAAGACTTGCTAGTTTAGGATGAAACACTCTATCACAAAAAAAGCTTGGTTGCCAGGCACTACACTTCGCAGCCCTTCAAAACATAAGGAACAGATACATTCTGGAACCTTTTGTAATTGCAAGACAAGTAGAAAAGGCTGTGATTCCAGTTGTATAAAGACAGTGAGGGCTCTGCAGTAGTGCATGAGGTCATTTTTCTCAACCCTGCCCAGCAGGTGGCAAATGCCTGTAGAAATCAAGCTTGTTCTGCCTGTATGGCATGTGTCATCAGAGCCTATGCTGATGAACAACAACAAGCCAGAAAGGACAAAGAACGTCTTGGAAAACTACAGCCAATTTCCTTGACATTTGAATGTTTTAAACAATTAAAAAGATACCCACTGTATGATTCCAAATATAAAACAAGAAAGGCAAAACTATGGAGACAGTAAAAAGATCAGTGGTTTCCAGGGCCAAGAGAGAAGGGGGAGAATAAATAAGCAGAACACAGAGGATTTTAGGGCAATGAGATGATTCTATGTGATAATCTTAATGGTGGATTGCTGCCATCGAACATTTGTCAGAAGCCCTAAAATGTACACCAAGAGAGAATCTTAATGTAAACTATGGACTTTGGTTGATAATGATGGGTCAATGCAGGTTCATCAAAAGTGCCTCTCTGGTGCAGGGGGAAAAATGAGCAAGGCTGTGTGTAGGGGATGTGGGGTTGATGGGAAGTCTCTGCACATTCTCCTCCTTTATGCTGTGCACCTAAACCCGCTCTAAAACTGACTTCTTAAATTTTTACAGCTTCTGTGAAACATGCTATTAACATTTGTCAACATATTTATTCTATTTTCAAGACACAGTCACCTTGTAAATTAATATAAAGATCAAAGTATCAGAATATGGGTATTATCCTCAGAATTTAGGTAGCCATTTGAAAAGACATAAATAAAGCCAAGAGTTTTAACCATATACTAGGGAAAGAAAATAACTGATAAATATGATTGACTATCTTGCTTTATAATTACAAGCAGGGATTAAGTGCAACATAAACCAAAATGAATCATCCATGTAATTGAAAGATACGTTATATTATAATTTCAAATCAGATATCATTATGATAATTTTATCTGAAATTATTTTGAAACATTAATTGGGGAGAAGAAAGCTGATAATTGCCTAATATTGCCCTAGTAATTTATGTACAAATACCTGTTAAATACTCAACAAGAGTCAGAAAAAGAACCAGCAATGCAAGCATTTATGCATCATGCGACAGAAACCAGTACCATGTTATATTATTATATTACTGGCTTTAAAAAAAAAAAGTAGGTCAATGCCAAAAATTCAGTGAGGGCCATTCTGCTGTGCTGAAACATTTCATGCAGCAGGCCTAAGATTGTTATCCTTAGAATGTCCTGCTTAAATGGCTACCCTTTCATTGGTGTCTGAAAACTTGAATCTGGGGAGGGGGTCCCCACCTTTCCCTATCTGATAAGAGTGGCCCCCAGTGCCCAAAGAATGGCACAAGCAATGAGGCTCATGCTGAACACTTGTTTTCCTTCTGGGAATCTAGAATTCTGGTACATAGTATGGGGAAGATGCTGATGTGAGTAGCGTGCCATGAAAACCTTGACACTGAGTATAAGAAGACATGTAGATTACACATTTCATGTGTGTGGTGAAAATTTGACACTGGAATAATTAAGCACATCCTGGTAATTCCACAGGGAGAGGACTCTTGGAAGCTTGTGCCTGGTGTCCCTCACACTTTGTCACACAAACCTGTTCACTGGACTGATTTTGCTTTTGTCCTTTCACTGTAATAAATCTCAGGTAGGAGCATGACTATATGCTGAGTCCCGTGAATCATTCTAGTTAAAAGCAAACTTTGGTGAGGGTTTAGGAACCTCTCACACAATTTCATTATGCAAGTTTTTATATTTGGGTTGATACAAGATTATAGTCAGAACTTGATTTCATAGAATACCTTTCTTTGATTTTCTTTTGTTCCAAGCTTGTTTTAGAGATTTCTGCAGATCAGTAACTATGGAAATAAAGGCATGAAAGGGATACATAAAACATTAATGTCAGAAAACAATGTTAAACAAGCAGCAATCATATTTACTCAGAATAGAAGATACAGAATCTAAATGATTGGCAACATATCCTGCAATATAGAAGTTCCTCTCAAAAACATTGCCCCCATACAGACAATTTTCTCCAAATAAGCAGGCTTTAATCCTTTTTGCAATAGTAGTTATGAGTTAAATAACTGGGATAGCTACAGAAAAACCATAATTATCCCATGTCATGTAATTCTGTTCTAGTGCTTGCAGAGTTCTTTCTATTTCCTCTCAATCCTTTTCTTAATTTCTTATAAAACTGAAAGCATGGCTTGCTCATTAAAGGCAGTTGTTGGCAGGACAAGTCAAAAATTCAAAGAAATATTACCCAGAATGTAGGGATATCCATGGATATTCCACCAAACTCAACAGGTATGGAAACAATGGCTCTTAACAGATGGCTCTCACTGGGGGAAAATCCCACCATTATTGTTCCCTCTTGAATTAATAAAGAATATTTTTGAACAGAAAAATGAGAAAGGCATAGACCTAGATAAACAATGACATTTTAAATGGAATAACTTGAACTTTATGATTCATTTCTGCATGGATAAGTAAAACTTCAAAGTAGACTGATGCTAGCCCAAGGAGGCAAAATCTTCCTTTGTTTCCCAGTCTCCTTATGTGTTTTCCTTTCATTTATCATTTACATGGGGGGGTGACTCAGGAAATGAAGGACCACATGCCAAATACGAGCTGCCATCAGGTTTTGTAAAGAAATGTCTCAATGGAACACAGTCATGCCTGTTCACTTAAAGATTGTCTAGTACGGCTCTCAAAGTACAATGGCTGGCTTGAGTAGATATGACGGACCACATGGCCTAAAATTAGACCCTGTACAGGCAAATCTTGCTGATACCTACTTCATATCACAACCAGAGGGCCTTAATCAAATCCAGTCTTGTTACACTTCTGCTCAAAACTACAATGAATCCCTGCAGTAAATATGCTGGCTCCCTACCTCAGACTCCACACTTCCTGGAAAACCACAACTCTATTTGGACATTCACTGTCATGCTTCATAATGAAGGTGGTATCTCCCAAGCTCCAAGAAGAGAAATAATTATACTGAGCTCATCACAGTAACTAGTTTAACACTCACTGGTTTAGGAACGACTATGTGATGTAACCCAAGCCTATAATATGTTAGGAAGGGGAAGTCAAATGCAAGGCAATCAGTTTTCTTCCAAATTAAAAGAAACATATAGGCCACGCCAGTGTGATTCAGTGGATTGAGAGTCATCCCATGCACCAAGAGATGGCTGGTCGGATTCCATTTAGAGCATATGCCCAGGTTGTAGGCTGGATGCCCAGTATGGGTGGGCAGGAGGCAGCTGAGCAATGTGATTGTTCTCTTGGCATTTCCATCTCTTGCTCCCTTTCCTCTCTTCTCTCACTAAATATCAATAGAAACATATTTTTAAAAAAATTAAAGGAAGCACATATCTCAACATCACTAATCAGGAAATGCAAATGAAAGCCAAAATGAAGTGCCAGCTCACTCCTCTCAGAATGGCTGTCATCAAAATAAAAATAAATAACAAGTGTTGGTGAGGATATGAAGAAAAAGGAAACCTTTGTGTACTATTCACATGATTGTCAATGGTACAGTCTTTGTAGAAAACAGCATGGAAATTCTACAAAAAAGCTGGAAATGGAACTGCCATTCCACTTCTGTATATTTATCCAAAAAATACATGAACAGGAATTTGAGAAGAAATCCACACCCCTATGTTCACTGCACCATTGTTTACAATAGCCAAGATATATAATCACACTATGTGTCCCTATATAGATAAATGAATAAAGAAGATGCAATCCTATCTAATAAATGAGAAACATGGTTATTGGCGTACGACCGCTAATTAGGGTGATATGCAAATTAACTGCCAGCCAAGATGGCGGTGGGCAGCCAGGCAGCTTAAACTGAACATGAGGCTTGCTTGCTTCAGTGACGGAGGACTGCAACATACCCCGCCTGCCTTGCCGGCCTCTGAGCTTGCAGTTTAAAAAACATTGTAACAAATATAGAAGCTAAACAAAACCCCAGAAACCAGCTTTCAGAGACCTGGGATCTCAAAGCTGGAGTTGATACAGATTTTCGATTATAGAACTGAAACAAACCAGATACCTGTTTTCAGCAGCTGAGGCCTCAGAGCTAGAGCCAAGCCTCAGAGCTAAAGCTGCCCCAGAATTAAAAAAGATAGAAAGAAAGAAAGAAAGAAAGAAAGAAAGAAAGAAAGAAAGAAAGAAAGAAAGAAAGAAAGAAAGAAAGAAAGAAAGAAAGAAAGAAAGAAAGAAGAAAGAAAGAAAGAAAGAAAGAAAGAAAGAAAGAAAGAAAGAAAGAAAGAAAGAAAGAAAGAAAGAAAGAAAGAAAGAAAGAAGCAGTTGGGAGCTTCAGTCCCAGCCTGAAAACAGCCCTCAGCCCCTCACCCAGACTAGCCAGGCACCCCAGTGGGGACCCCCACCCTGAAGGGTGTGTGACCAGCTGCAAACAGCCATCATCCCCTCATCTAGGCTGGCCACGCACCCCATTGGGGACCCCTACCCTGATCCAGGACACCCTTCAGGGCAAACCAGCTGGCCCCCACCCATGCACCAGGCCTCTATTCTATATAGTAAAAGGGTAATATGCCTCCCAGCACCAGGATCAGCGGAGCTGAGAGGCCTTCAGGCACCGGGATCTGCGTGACAGGGGGCAGCGACCAAACCCCCAGATCGCCCTGCGGCTCTGTGTGTGACAGGGACAGGGCCATAACCTCCCTATCAGCTCTACCCTGAGCGTGACTGAGGGTGACAACGCAACCTCCTGATCAGCCCTGCTCTGTGCATGACAGGGGGCGGCGCCCCAACTCCCCAATCGGCCCTGCTCTGAGCCCAACCAGGTGCTGCACCTAGGGATTGGGACTGCCCTCTGCCACCCAGGACTAGGCCTAAGCCAGCAGGTTGTTATCTCCCGAGGGGTCCCAGACTGCGAGAGGGCACAGGCCGGGCTGAGATACCCCCCCCCCCGCCACCCCGGAGTGCACAAATTGTTGTGCACCAGACCTCTAGTATATATAATATTAATTGGACATAAAAAGAATGAAATCTTGCTACTTAGAGCAATATCCATGGACCCAGAGGAGGGTTGTGTTAAGTGAAATAAAACTGAGAAAGACAAAGACATTATCACCTCACATGTGCAATCTAAAACCACAAAGCAAACAAAACAAAAACACACCCCATTGCTACAAAGAACAAAGTGATTTTTGCCAGAGGATAGTGAGTTGAGGAGATGGCTGAAATAGAAGAATATGAATAAGAAGTGCAAAATTCTAGTTATAAAATATATAGACCACAGACATCTACTGTACAGCAAAGGGATATGTCAATATTTTAATAACATGTCATGGTGATAGATGGTTACTAGACATATCAGGATGAACACATTGTAAGATATGTAAATGTCAAACCACTATGTATTACACTTGACAGTAATATATTCGGTGCCAACTAGGTTTTAACAAAAAACTTAAAATTGAACAAAGAAGTCCTTTGGCCTTCACATACTGTCATGCGAGAAGAGGATGCTTTGGAGCCCTCACTAAGTAGCTCACCAGGAAAGCAGACATAAGCACTGACAACTTCACAGCTGAATAAGGGACAACACCTGGGATCCTGATGACATCACTGAACCACCAAAACAATCCTGGTTCCTATTGTTTCAGCCTCTTAATTCGGCCACCCATTATAACCTGAAGCTAAAAGCATTCTATCTGATAAATTTCCCAAAGTCATAGGATAAGATCTAGTCCACTCTGTTGTACTAAAGACTTTCATAAGCTTGCCTTAGCTAGGCACTCACCTCATTCCCACCCATTCCCACAGCACACATTTTGCACATTAAAATGGTACAGTTCATAAATCCTCCAATGTTAAGTTGCACATCATAGCCCTTGGACTAACGTTCCTATTGCCAAACATCACCCTCTGTCCCTTTGACCTGGAAACCTTCTCCATCTGCAGGCTTAATTTAAATCCCACCCACATTTTTATTTTATATTATTTATTTTATTTGTGTGTACGTGAATTTTAGAGGACATTTATTATTAATGGTCAGGATAGTGCAACAAGAAAAGCCTGGGGAAATGAGCTTAGGCTCACTAAGGAATCAGGTTTAGAGGGTTTGCCCAGGATGAATTGCTAGTGACCATTGTTCCTCTCTTTATAAGCCTCCTGGGGTCCATTAGAGTTTAGGTGCATCATCCCTGTGAGGAAAGAAAATGAGGAAGTCTTGGGTGTGCAAGCATGTCTTTATTTTTCTACAATTTTTGACACCTTTTAAACATTGATTTAGGAAAAGAGAGAGTGAGAGAATAATGGTTTTTGGTTTTTTTGTTCCACTTATTTAAGCATTTATTGATTGAAACTGGTATGGACCATGACCAGGGATCAAACCCACAACTTGGCCTGTTGGTACAGTACTTTAAGCAACTAACCTACCGGCCAAAGCTTCACCAGTTTTTTAAAACTCTAATTCTCATCATGGCCTTAAAGTTGCTGGCACATGCTACACACCAATAAAAAAGAATAATGATAAGCTCCTAGTGTGTTCTACCACCTAGCAATCACTGAATAAAGTATAGTAACTAATAGAAATGACAATAACAAGCTCTAGGAGGGCAAAGACAGTGTTTTAAAACATTTCAATTCTGCATCATCAGAATAGCATTCAGTACCTAAAAGGCACCTGACAGTTCAATAGTACACCAGTAAGCAGACAAATTAATAACTGAATTTTGACATTTTCTTTGAGAATTCTGATGTGATAAACACGGAAATGAGAGACAGCTCTCATATTATGAGCTCAGGGGCAAAATAATATTTCATCTTTGTATTTCCTATAAGTTGCAAAATGAACCTACACAAATCCTCTGGTAAATGTCTACTAAGGTGTTCTCATACAGTTCAGGTTCAGATTGCACAATGAATTAGGTGCCACATCTGGGTAGCACACTGGCATTTTTGTTGCTATAAATCACTTTTGTACTTTTATTATAATGTATTAAGTCCTGAGTTGGGGTATTTGTATATTTATCATGATTATCTTTTGATCAATGACAATGGAGCTTCCTGTTCTCAAGAAATTGCAGTGTCCTGACAATTACCCAACAAACAGGAGGAAACATCTTGTTATAATGCATCAACACATCTCATTCTGTTCTGACTTCTGAGGAATGAAGTTGATGATGGTGAGGTCTTTTTGGCATAATATTAAAGCATCCTATGATTCTCAGCTGGTATTGCCTTTATGACTTCGGTGCTATTGATAGGTATCTTAAAAAACAACCTCAATGGTCACAGCCTGTGGGGCTCATTGGTTGAGGCTTGACCTATGAAGCAGGAAGTCAAGGTTCCATTAGTGATTAAGGCACATGCCCCCTTTGTGGACTAGATCTCCAGTGTGGGGCATGCAGGAGGCAGATAATCAATGATTATCTCTCATCTTTGATGTTTCTCTGTCTTTCTCACTGGTCCTCTCTGAAATCAATATAAATATATTTTTTAAAACACTACACAATTTCATTGGGATAATTGCACACTAAATGTTGTAGTTCTTATTGTTTGCCATTTGTTTGTGGTACCAGGAAAGTATTGTTGAGTTCTCACTTTTAGATACTTTTTTAGTGAAACAAATAACTATGTAAAAACAGGTTTCCAGCCCTACCAAGTTTGGCTTAGTGGGTATAGCGTCGGCCTGCTGACTGAAGGGTCCTGGGTTTGATTCTGGTCGAGGACACATGCCCTGGTTCGTGGCTAAATCCCTGGTGAGGGGCATGCAGGAGGCAGCTGATCAATGATTGTCTCTCATCATTGATGTTTCTATCTCTTTATCCTTCTCCCTTCCTCTCTGAAATAATTAAAAATATGTTTAAAAAAAGGTTTTTAAAATAACGAAGTTTTCATTTACTAAATGTAATCCATTGCCTGTAAACACTAAACAAAAGGTCCATTTTGTATAACAAGTCCTATATTTTACAATGTGAAATTAGAGAAAACATACAACATCTGAACTTAATATCTTCTTCTTTTTTTTTACATAAAGATATCATAAAGGATTTTAGGGATCAGTACTTAATAAATGAACTTCTTTTCAACCAATATTGACCAAGATTTTAAAATTTCCTACAATTAATTATTTAAATAATACTGAATACTAACCTATTAACGGAGAGATTAAGAAAACCTTCACGTGCAACTTACACATTGTTTGTTTTTCATTGCTCCTTCATTATCAAATCTACCTTAGTCTTAATTCATCTATGGTAAGAGCACCAAGAGTAATTCACTATCAGAAGTCTTACCAAGATTGTTACTTCCAGAAGATTTCAAAAGTCTTCTTTTTTCTTTTTTTTCAGAAGTTGGTTGTTGGTGGCTGTGAATAAAAAATGGTGATAAATGATATTACCATCTTAATATAAATACAAAAACTATTTTCCAACTATCATAAATTCTCAGCATCTGTCAGATAATATCAGAGTTAATATTAAAACATTAATTATACTACACACTTCAAATTTGTAAGTTCCACAAACTTCTTATGAAGATGTAATTTTTAAAGAAAAGTAACATAAAAGAGTCATGATTTGCAGGCAATCTAGTTCAGTGAATTAATTAGATTTAGCTTGACTTAATGTCAAGTCTTTTGAACTCAGATTTCCTAGTTGAATAAACACGGCTATTTGTTCTCAAACAAGTCACTTTTACTGTGGCTTGGGGTCCGCCTCTGCAAAATAAGAATCTTACTGCCTTACTTTAGAAGGTTGCTAGGTGACTGAAATGAAGGAACACATCAAAAAGAGATGCTCAGAGAAACAGTAAGGCAAAGGAAAAATCTGTTATTGAACTCGAATTCTTGAAACTGTGTTGGAATCCCAAAGAAACCCTAATGTGGGTTTTTCATAGTATCTAACATTGAAATGTCACAGTTTTCAGAAAATGCTATTAATTTTGGTATTACTGGCCCTTTCTTTGTGGTTTGTGATTCAGGGTATCTCAGTTACTCTATAACTTGCAACTAAATCTATGTACAAATATATTACCTCTTGAACTCAGATAGCAAAATGCTCCCATAGTTTTTTTTTGAATCATGTGAATTTTAGAAAACTAATAGAAGGCAGGACCTGGCCTGGGCTACTACTATCCCTTCTCTTCCTCCTCAAACTGTGAACCAGCAGATCTATATGAGAATGATGCTTGTTCTCCCTGTCCACTCCCAATTGGCTTGGAAGATAGAATCCTACTTGTCACACATGGACACTGATGGGTCATGCACCCACAGCAATTGTTAGGACCGATAATTTACTTTTGAATCAGAGCATTTTGTTGACTGGCTTCCATCTGAGACACAATTTAAAATATTTTGAAACCTGAAGAAATTCAACTCACTTGGGAGTGTTTCATTGTTATGGCAAAGAGATCACTTGAGGGGCCAACCTCAATTTTGGAATCTCAGGCAAGCTGGTGCCTACTGCACTGGGAAAGGCAATGTGGGACCTTCCACTATCTAAACAAAGGTGCTCTACAGGATTTAAGGTGAACCCGGGAAGAGAACTGGTGACAAAGGAGGAAGGAATGTCTGGTCTTTCTCGCAGCATTATTTGACCTCTCTGACAGCTTAGAATGGTTCCAACTAACACGTGCTTCTTCTATCCTAAGGCCTTCCTTGTTTCCCTGTCCCCAGTTTTAACAAATGTACTCTCTGAATAAAACAAAGAACGAACAATTGTACCCTTCCATCTGATGAACTTCCGAATCTCTTGTTAGTAAAAATTCCACCATTTTTTCATTGTTTTCATATTTGGCAAGTGAAAGCGGTGTGAAGTCATCCTGTAGAGCAGAAGAAACAATTTATAATACATGCAATTACATGTATCCAAACTGAATATTAGAATTTAAAAAGATCCTCTGCACTTAAACCTATACTATAGGAAGTAAATAAAAAGCATCCCCTTTTGCCCGGGCTCATGATCTCACTGGTTATACCCTTGGACTGCACATTGAAGGGTCCAGATATAATTCCCATTCAAGAGCACACACCCACATAGCAGGTTTGTTTCCCAACCCTGGCCTGGGCCTATGGGGAGGCACCCACACATTGGTGTTTCTCTCTCTCTCTCTCTCTCTCTCTCTCTCTCTCTCTCTCTCTCTCTCTCTCTCCCCTTCATTCCCTTAAATTCTGTCAAAAAGCAATGGAAAAAGATATACGCTGATGTGGATGAAAAAAAAAAAAATAGTTGCAGCCCTTTCCTTCTCACCTCTGAACAGTCACTGTCTGCTTCTTCCCTTTAAAATGTCCTCCACGCCCTCTTCTGCAGATTAACTGTAATATCATTCCGCAAAACTCACCTCAAAGATTTACAGTGCGGGTTCCAAGATTCTATGTTCCTGTCTTACTATCTATCCTGGTATACTGTCGATATCATGTTGCCTGTGGACTGAGATCTCTTCTTCTCACTTGCACTCACCCAGCTCCCCTTGCTGGGTATTAGGTATCCTCTTCCCACCCATCCCCAACAGCACCCATTTCCTAAGCAACTGTCAGCATAGCAACCAGTCCCCACCATCACTTTAACACCCCTGGCCTTCAGTCCTCTGTGGGCTCTCAGCCTATCACCCACTCCCAGGCCCTAACAGGAAGTTCTTCCTTCTGGGGTGGAAGGGTATCTGGGAGGCAAAATTTTGCCCCTTCCATGGACACCACATTTCTCCAGCCCTCCCTAACTGGGCTTTGGAGTTGTTTCCATGGTGACAGGGCCTGATTTATTGTATTCTGTGTATGTATGTGAGAAAGAAAATGCTTGTTCCCAGCTGGGGTGGCTCAGCAGTTGAGTGTTGACTCTTGAACCAGGAGGCACATGTAGGGCTTGTGGGCTGGATTCCCCAACGGGGGTGTGCAGGAGGCAGCCAATGGTTGATTCTCTGTCATCATTGTTATTTCTATCTAACTCTCCCTTCTTTACTCTTTAATATCAATAAAACATACAGCTATTTAAAAAGGCTTGAAACTGAAGTAAAAACATGTATTTCAAATATTTTGTAAATAAAGTTACTTGATCTATACCTTGTTTCTCGCTTCTGGATTTGCCATACAGGAAAGTAGCTTTTCCACTATTGCTGTGTTTTTACCGAGTACAGCATAGTGAAGAGGAGTGTTGCCATGGATGTCCATTACATTTGGATCGGCACCATGGTCTAGTAGGATAGCGGCACATTCTTCTTGGTCATGTAGTATGGCCTGTAAGTATTATTCCAAAAAATAGATGATAAATTCTAGTAATGCAAAGTAAACATTCCACAAGTTCTTCTAAGTAATTAAATTAAAACCAATCTCAAGTTCACATGGTTGGCTAATACATACGTGCATTAGAGCTGTTTTATTTTCATTATCACTGAGGTTCAGTATGAAACGTCTGCGTGCTAGCAGTCTCACCACGCTTGCCTGGCCCTTGCCACAGGCCACATGCAGAGCAGTCCTATGAAAGTGAGAGGACTCATTAGGAACTTGGAGTGCACTACATGAAAGCTTACAATTGTCCACGTAATTGTAAACATTTCTCTCTATGTCTTCAAAGCAAATATTTAGTTTTCTTCTGGAGACAGTACAATATGTATTAGTTCTTGTTACTTACCCTATTTGAATAGAGGGAATATGACCTGAGGATGAAGCTCAATATGGTGCTGTTCCTATTTTAACTGTCACTTATTAGATATCACTTGGCCTTTCTGTGCCTCAATTTTCTCATCACCAAAATGGGGATAAAAATAATAGGTATCTCACAGGACACCATTGTTGGCTTTAATGAGAATCTATGCAAAGTATTTACTGCAGTTCTTCGCCCAGGAAAAAAATAACTCAATTATTAGAAAATATCAGTATCATTATTATTATTACCAATTTAAAGAAACAACATTTCAATTAAGTAAAACAATATCATCATACCTACTTTGCAGACCTTTAATAAGCATCAGAAAGAACATAGTATTTCAATGCTTCTAAAATGCTTATTTTCTCACAATTTTACATCTCTGGCATTGGAATCCAATTTTTAATCCAGAATGTCTTACAACCTTTATTGGCAGCATTTAAAAAATTAATTAATACAAAATATACTGACAATCTGACATCCATGGTACCTTACAGTAAGGGAAATATTGCTTAGTATAACATTCATCTTGCACTTTTGTCAAATGGTTGGCATTTAAATTCATATTAAGTCTTAATATCTTTATGGTGGTAAAGAGGACACAAAAGGAAATCAAGAAAATTTTAAAAGTAATTCTTACTTTGATTTTCAAGAAAATTTAACTCAAACGAAGGTCAGGATTCAAAAATTTAGGATGGCTCATTTTGTTCAATATTTAGATTTGTAGATTATAGGGAAAGCGGATGTTCCCAATGATCAATATAAGTATTTATTACTATTATACATTGTCAAAAGGCCAGTTACAGGTTATCGTTTACAATTTCCTACTTTCAGAAATACTTTGGTTGGGAAGCAGGGAGAAAAAGCTTCAACCTGATGATGTCCTAATATTTCAATTATGAACTTCTCATTTTGCTCATATTGGGCAACATGAAATTGTAAGGATGAAAGGGCCTGAGATTTGGAGGGAAAGGGTCCTCAGTAGAGTAGGTCTGCTACAGAATAGGTATTCAGGTTATATTTCATGTAAAAACGGATTGAGAGAATGCATACACATAGTGGAAGAGTTCAATATTTTTAAATAACTCTTTATATATTAAAAAAACACTTCAGCATTAATAATAATCTTTTACATTCTCTCTCTTTACTAAAAAAAAAGTTTATGTTTGTGACTATTACAGATGTCCTACATTTTTCCCTCATTGTCACCTTCCACCTGGTTCATGCCCCAACCCAGACCTTCAACACCATATTGTCTGTGTCCATAAGTAAAATCTTAGGTTAATCTCTTCCTGCTCCTCTGTTCCCCCTTGCCTCTGAGATAAAGAATTCTGTTACGTGCTTACATGCCTCTGGTTCCATTCAATTCATTGGTTTTTGTTGTTGTTATTGTTGTTTGCATTAGATCTATTGTTTATTTATTTTGATTTTTACATTCAATTGATGATCTATAATAATAAAAGCAAAATATGGTAATTAGACCAGATGTCCTTCTGGACATCCTTCTGGACGACTTCCAGATGAAGCCAGGGCTGCAGCCACAGGATCAAGGATGCCTCCGTGGGAGGGATCCAGGTAGCTGCCAAGGCAGTGAAGGCCTATCCTTGGACAAATTTCATGCATTGAGTCTCTAGTAGATACATATTATTGTATATTTTTAAACTTTTCTTCTTCCTTCATCTTCTTTTCTTCTTCTTTTCTTCTCCTTCTCCTTCTCCTTCTCCTTCTTCTCCTTCTCCTCCTTCTCCTCCTCCTTCTTCTCCTTCTTCTCCTTCTTCCTTCATCTTCCCTGAAGGGGTTTCCTGATCAGGGTGGGGGTCCAGACTGGGAGCATTGCTGGCCTGGGTAGGGGGCTGGGGCAGATTGCAGGCTGGCCATGCCCCCATCTGGGTGGGGGTCCCCGCTGCGGGGCATGCCCAGCGTGGGTGAGAGTCTGAGGGCTCTTTTCTGGGCAGTCATGCACACTTTGGGGTGGGGGTCCCTGCTGTGGGTGTGGTCAGCCTGGGTGAGAGGCTGATAGCTGCTAGCAGGCTGGCCACGCCCTCATTGGGATGAGGGTTTCCACTGGGTGTGGTGTTGGCCTGGGCAAGGGGCTAATGGCCTTTTTCAGGCTGGCCACACCTCCATGGGGTGAGGGTCCCCACTGCGGTTAAGGGGGCCTGCGCAAGGGGCTGAGTGCCACTTGGGGGCGGTATGCAGGCTGGCCATGCTCCGCGCCTTGTCCAGAAGGACATCTAGAAGGTCTCCGGAAGGACTTCCATTCTTATTACCATATTACTTTTTTATTAGTATAGATATATATACTTTACAGGCACAGTTATAAAACAGCTGAAGTGCTCATCAGTAGATGAGTAGATGGAAAATGTGTAGTACATTTGCACAATGATATACTTTGCTACTGGAGAAAAGAAGGCACTCTTATACCCTTTGCGACAGTATACACAGATCTGGAGATTGTTATGGTAAATGAAATAAGCCAGTCAGAGAAAGGCAAATGCCATATAATCTTGCTTACACATGGAATCAAATGAAGAAAATAAACTGAAAAACAAAATAGGACCAGAGGCCTGGATTCATGGGCCAGACTGACAGATCTCAGAGGAAGGGGTGTGGGGAAAGGGAAGTGATTAGCCAAAGAACATATATGCACATATGCATAGCCCTTGGACACAGACCACCATGTGTGAAGCCTGCAGACTGTGTGGAGGGGCACTGAGGTGGTGAGATGGGAGACATCTGTAACAGTGTCAACAATAAAAATAAAACATTTTCAAAAGAAGTCCAAAAGGCAGACAGTCAGAAATGAATTTTATCTATGCAAGATGCATATGATTGCTCTTCCTGAGGATGCAATTATTCATAAAAATATTTACTAGAATTTACGTCCATGTTCAATAAAGAAAACAGATTTTTAAAAAAGGAAATGTTCATTTATAATACAAATGCTCAGAAATAAATTTTATCACATTTTGCATCTATTTTTCACTAATTAAGATCATAGTCTGTTTGTGTGTATGTATAACCAAAATGAGTTTTCCTTCTTAAGACTTTGTTATTTTCAGAAGTACTGAGTGAAACAAACTATATAACTTAGATTTTAGTATAAATAGAATTGATGGGTACTGGGAATATATCTCTACTAGAGGCCCAATGTAAGAAATTTGTGAGGGGGGCGGTGTGTCCCTCAGCCTGGAATGCACCCTCTTGCAATCCAGGATCCCTCGGGGGGTGTCCGACTGTTGGTTTAGGCGCGGTCCCGCAGTGGACATCCCTCTCACATTCTAAGACCACTGGCTCCTAGGCACTTGCCTGCCACCCTGCCTGCTCTGCCTGCCTGCCTGATTGCCCCAAACCACATCTGCCTTGTCTCCCACACCCGGGACCTACCCTTTTCTCCTCCTGCTGGCTGCAGGCACCTGGTACCCAGGCTTTCCTCCCTCTGGCCAGCTCCAGGCACCTGGGACCTCGGGCAGCTTCACATGGGCTGGCCTCAGGCACCAAGAACCCCGGGCAGCATCACGTGGCCTGGCCTCAGGCACCCAGAACCCCCGTGCAGCTTCACGTGGCCTGGCCTCAGGCACCCAGAACCCCCGTACAGCTTCACGTTGGCTGGCCTCAGTCACCCAGAACCCCGGGCAGCTTCACGTGGGCTGGCCTCAGGCACCCAGAACCCCCGGTAGCTTCGCCTGGGCTGGCCTCAGGCACCCAGAACCCCCAGCAGCTTCACGTGGGCTGGCCTCAGGCACCCAGAGCCCCCGCACAGCTACACGTGTCCTGTCCTCAGGCACCCAGAACCCCGGGCAGCTTCACGTGGGCTGGCCTCAGGTACCCAGAACCCCCGGCACCTTCACGTGGGCTGGCCTCAGTCACCCAGAACTCCCGGCACCTTCAGGTGGGCTGGCCTCAGGCACCCAGAACCGCAGGCAGCTTCACGTGGGCTGGCCTCAGGCACCCAGAACCGCAGGCAGCTTCACGTGGGCTGGCCTCAGGCACCCAGAGCCCCCGCACAGCTTCACGTGTCCTGTCCTCAGGCACCCAGAACCCCGGGCAGCTTCACGTGGGCTGGCCTCAGGTACCCAGAACCCCCGGCAGCTTCACGTGGCCTGGCCTCAGTCACCCAGAGCCCCCGCACAGCTTCACGTGTCCTGTCCTCAGGCACCCAGAATCCCGGGCAGCTTCACGTGGGCTGGCCTCAGGTACCCAGAACCCCCGGCACCTTCACGTGGGCTGGCCTCAGTCACCCAGAACTCCCAGCACCTTCAGGTGGGCTGGCCTCAGGCACCCAGAACCGCAGGCAGCTTCACGTGGGCTGGCCTCAGGCACCCAGAACCCCGGGCAGCTTCACGTGGCCTGGCCTCAGGCACCCAGAACCCCGGGAAGCTTCACGTGGCCTGGCCTCAGGCACCCAGAACCCCCGGCAGCTTCACGTGGCCTGGCCTCAGGCACCCAGAACCCCCGGCAGCTTCACGTGGCCTGGCCTCAGGCACCCAGAACCCCCGGCAGCTTCACGTGGCCTGGCCTCAGGCACCCAGAACCCCCGGCAGCTTCACCCGGGCTGGCCACAGGCACCCTGAGACTGAAAGGCTTCGCCTGGGCCCCTGCTCTGTCAGAAAGGACATCCAGAAGGATGTCTGGAAGATGTCTGGTCTATCCAGTCTGATTAGTATATTACCCCTTTATTAGTATACTAGCAGATTTTTAAATGTGGTGCTCAGGGCCAAATTGCCTATTGCAAATGTCAAAAACAACGTAAATTTTAAACAGCAGTATAAGGACAATCTTCAAAAACTGGATGGATGTAAAATATTATTTTACTCTTTTAACTTATTCCTTTTATTACAGGGAAAATAAATATTTTTTCATTTGGCCATTGGTCACTTATCCTTATGCAAAAAAATACTTCGTTCATTTTTAAGTTAGAGTTTTTCATTGTTGATCTCAAAGACTTCTCTGTAAAAGGAAGACATAATTTTTCTCTGATACACATATACTGCATATATTTTGCAAGAACATTTTCTTTATCTTGCTAAAATTATTTCCTGGTAGACAGTGTTTGAAAAATTTTTAAATATATTTTTTATTGATGAATAAAATATATTTTAGTCAATGTTGAGAGAGAATCATTGATTGGCTGCCCCCTGCACACTCCTACAAAGAATAGAACCCACAACACAGACATATACCCAGACCAGGAATTGAACCATGACCTCCTTCTTCTTATGTTGACACTCAACCACTAAGTTATGCCAGCCGGACTTGAACTTTTTATATTGATCAATCAACCTCCAGAAATCTTGTGCTTCAAGTCTTTGTCAACATTAAAAAAACAATGTATAAACTGATATTTGTGTATTTTCCTGGTACTTTTCTCATTTTGCATATTTAAAAGTTTTAATCTGAGATTTTTTTGGAGTAATCCAAATCTAGCTAGTTTTATACAAACACTTAACATAGAATCCTCTACCATTTTTCATTGACCTTTTCCAGAAGCATGAAATGTCACCAGTATCGAGTTCTGAAATGTTACATATATTTGGAGGTTTGGGCACTTTTCATTCTGTTCCAATCATTTATCTGTCTTTTCAGCTATTAGTAAACTAATACTTTATGGAAATTCATAGCACACATTAATATCTAGAAGGGTAAACCTGTGTCTACTATGCAAAATTTTTCTTAATTTCATGACAATGATGGAAGATAACATGGAACTCAAAAATTTTTACAGTATATTGAGAAGGTCGGTAAAACTAATAAATATAGGGCAAGCACACATTTTGAGAAAGTCAGTCATCATACTCAGGACCACAGCCACTTTCCCATTTCAAAGTTGCTTCTGAGTTCCCTCCATAAAGAATATAGTTTATTAGATTTTATCCAAGGAATTTTTAGCCCAGAAGTGGATCTATTATGGGAATTATCTCTCTCTTTGTGCACTTTTCTATAGTATGTAACATCATGGTATAAAAATGTGTATGGTAGAAAATTCTATATAAGAAAAGCCTAATATACTAAGTGCCGGTCATTAGTCAGCTGTTCAACCATTCTGAGAGTAATATGTTAATGATAAGCTAAGGCCACTCACCTACTCGCTATGAAGTGCACTGACCACCAGGGGGCTGACACTCAGACCAGTAGGTTTGCTTACTGCTGGGGTCATGCTGATCAGCACTTAGCAAGATGGGCCAGACATGCTCTGGAGCCCTCCCATGGTCCCTCTGCGGCTTGCCAAGCTCTCGTGTCACTCCCTGGCCCCGACTGTGCACCAGTAGGGTCCCTTGGCCTGGCCTGCGCCCTCTCACAATCCAGGACCCGTCAGGGGATGTTGGGAAGCTGGTTTGGGCCCAGTCCTGCAGGCCAGGCCAAGGAACCCCACTGGTGCATGAATTCATTATTGATATGTAGTTAAATCACTTAAAAATTGTTAGTAAAGTGTTCTGTAAGAAGAATTATCTGTGAGTCCATGTGTTTTTATTTTTGCTGCTCATAAATTTGGTCTGAGCGCTTGAACCCAGGTCAGGTGTCCACCAAAGAGTTGCTGCTGGGCCCTGCAAGGGTGTGCCTCTCCCAGTCTACCAACCTCCTCCCAGTGGACCCCAGGCTGCCAGCCTCCCAGGCCCTATTACCTTCTCATCCTGTCCCTATCATTCAGGCTACTTTTCCTGAACAATAGGATTTGCCTCACTCTCAACAGGTTTCCCACGCTGGCAGCTTTGTGGATGGCGCGCATATCTTCCTCTCGATATTGGGGCATTCTGGCTCCCAGGCCACTGCACCCAGGACTGGTGGGGGAGTCCATAACTGCCTCTCTGGGACATCTCAGAATAGAAAAATACTTCTCCATGGCAGAGAGTCTAGGGCTTCAGAGAAGCCCCAACTTCCCTCTGCTTTTCGCACCTCCTGAGTCGAACACTAGCTCTCTAGCCAACCACCTTATGCCAGAGCATTCAAGCAGGGCAGTTTGGCAGTTTACCATCTCCTCTCGGAATCATAGTAACCAAGCAACGGCCTCTGACATCACTACCCATATGCATAGAGCCTTGAAGTCAAAGGTAGCCAGAGCACATGTGCAAAGCCCAAATATCTCAAATCTCAGAGACTACCCTGGTGGGTGTGTCTCCCTGGTAAAAGCTCCCACCACAGCACCAGAGGGTGGCGGTTCCATAAGTGGTCAAGAGCATGAACTAAAGTTTCAGATTAGATCCCTGGTCCCAAGTAAGGGGCATGCATGCAAGGGGCAGTCAATTCAAGTCTCCCTCATGTCAATGTTTCTCTCAATCTCTCTCTCTCCCTCTCTTCTACCCCTGCTACCTCCAGTACATTCCTTCCACAAAGTAATAAATAAAAATTTAAAAAATGCAGAAAATATCCTCAGTGAGGTTTAAGAAAACCAAAAATTAAAAGAAATATATCAGTAATTGCCTGTGAGTAGGTCTGGGTTCTGCTCAAACATCCGTGAGATTTGGCCAAGTACTTCCAGAGGCTTGTAACAGTTAATCACCCAGTGAAAAAGCAGTCTTTGCCTAAGAACAGAGTTACGGTGGTGTGAAACTTCAGGATGCTCAAGGAATTATGTCCCAGGAAACTCCCCTTAAAAGAAAATCTCTGCAACCAAAGCACTTGTATGCATGCATAGAAGCATTAGCAATGGACACAGACACTAGGGCTGTGAGAGAAGGTGCTGGGGTTGGGAGTGGCCAGGGAGAAGCCAATGGGGGGAAAATAATATTGTAATAGCTATGTACAGTCCCGGGGGTGGTACTTAAATATCAGGGGAACCACTCTGTAAAGTATAAGATTGTCTAACCACTATGTTGTACACATGAAACTAATCATATATAATTAAATGGTAATATGCAAATAGACTGACCAACAGAACAACAACACAATCAGTCACTATGACATGCGTGGACCACCAGGGTTCGCGACCACAGGTGGCATAATTCAGAACATTGGTGTGTTAGCCATGGAAGGACAGAGGAACAGGTTAATGGTGCACTAGACCAAGGTGAGGTGCTGGTCACTGTCATCAGGGTGAGCCTCTGGTACTTACCGAAAATTCTTTGCTCCCACATGTTGTGGTCCTACCCAGCGCTCGCACCTGTTGTTGGCCCTGGCCCCACTCACACCTGCTACCAGTACCCGGTACCTACCCAATTGCTTGGTGCCATCAGCGGGTGTGTGTGGCAGCTGCTGGCCCAAATTGCCTCTGAGGGGTTCACACCTCCCCCTGCTCCTCAGGGGTGATCCTGGCAGCAGCTGCCACTCACACCCACTAATAGTGCCTGCCCTGAATGCACCTGCTGCTGTCATCAGCCCCAATCGCTCCATGCCATCATCGGGTGCAAGTGGGGCTGGCTCTGTCAGCACATGGGAGTGTTGGTGGCAGAAGCAGGGCTTCTGGCAGACAGGGGACAGGGGGCCATGGCAGCAGGGGTTGGGCATCGGCTCAGAGGAATGGCCAAGAACTGCTCCTGTGCCCACCTCTGCCTAGAGCCCCACAGTTTCTTTCAAGGTTCACAAATCCATGCACTGGGCCCCTACACCAGAATAATATTGAGGGGAAAGAAGACGGGGAATACCTCCTCTCTGGTTTCAGGTGTGTCACCCAAGACCCGCAGCTGACAAGTCACTGCATCTTGGCAGCTCCTGCATTGAGCATCTGCCCCCTGGTTGTTAGTGCCTGTCATAGCGACCAGTTAGAAAGTTGGACAGTCAGCCGTTCACTTAGGTTTTTATATATATATATAGATAGATTTATTTATTTATTTATTTATTCATTTTTTATTTAGAGAGAAAGGAACACTGATTTCTTGTACCAATTATGTATGCTTTCATTGGATGCTTATTCTATAAGCCCTGACTGGGGATCAACCCACAACCTTACCGTTTCCTGACAATGCTCTAACCAACTGAGCTTCCCAGCCAGAATGGTATTTTTATTTTTGACTTTGAGATTATTTTTGTTGTTGTTATTGACATTATTACGGATGTGATATTTCTTTTTCTTATGTAAATTTTGCCCACTTCTAGACATATCAGGGATTTTTCATTTTTTATTGTGACGGACTATTTTTCCATTATCATTAAAAATGTTTATTGTATTAATATTGGTACATCTGAAAATCAGGTTGAAGAAAGCTGTAATTTTGTAATTGGTGAGGGAGCTGAGAGTTTATGGCAGTTTTTCAGGAAAGGCAAACTGGATGGTAAAGATTTCACCAGAAAGATATTGAGGAATGTGATGATGCAGATGGAAAAACAAATAAAGGAAAATGCAAGCAAGAGGGGCTGTTTTTATTGCAGAGTAAGATAATCGCTAAAAATGAAATTATATCAAATGGCTATTTTTCTCACAAATCACATTAGCCAAATTTTTCAGTAAGTCGTTTACTGACCTTATGTCCACCGTTATGAAGCCTCTTGAACTCCATAAGTGTTCCATGTTCTTTAAGATTAACAAACTGAAAGTCTAAATACTCATTTCCCCTTGCTTCCTTCTTTCTCTACCAGCAACTTCTCTTTCCATCTTTATACCATGTCTTAGCAAGGTAAAATAGGTTGACTCCATATTCCATAGAAACTGGTATAAACATGTGAGTGCATACAGAGACTTCTTTTAGTGTAGTTCTTGTCCAGCAACTCCAAATGGACTACACCTGCTACGGTGTGTGAAACACACAGGTGCAGGAGCTGCCCCACAGCAACGGCTAATACAAGCCCAGCTAACTCAGAACTCACCACATTCCCACTGCATTTGCTAATGATTTCAAGTGATAACCAAAATGAAAAGTAACAGGAACCAGCACTGCACAAAATGCTCCAGAAAAATGTGGAAGTTTGGCAAACACATCTTACAGCAAGGCAAATACATAGGTTTTAATTTATTTTTCTGAGACCATTTACTTCCATTTTGTTCTTTGGTTCTTGAATAGTTCACAAAATTGCTTGGAAATGGAAGCTCAGAAGTTGAGTGCCTGGACCTTCAGCGGAAATTGGTGCTGGTGATTGATTCCCCACTGAGGGATGAGTGCCTTCATTGGGAAAGGAACAACTAACAAAACCAACAACCAATTCTGAGGCCAAGCATGTGTCACTCAGCCTAGCTAGAGCAACTGGTTTTGGTGTGTGTGAATGGTGTAAACTATGATCACCATGCATTTGCCTCCTACATCAGCCCAACTAGAAATTATCTATTGTCCCTTATTTTCTCCTCAAAGTTACAGGAGAGGCTCTCTGTAGTGACCTGTGACGAGAAGGGTCTGATAGTTCCTGATGCAGCCTACATAACTCATAATATTGGCTCAAATGTCAAACCATTTTAAGTAACTTTGCTATGTCCCAGAACAAAGCTCTAACCATATTTTAGAAATTAAAAATATCCAGCACCCAACAAAGTTCAGAATGTGTAGTCTACCAGGCATGTAAAGAAGAAGGAAAATAGAAACCATAATAAGAATATTTAATTTAGTGATTACTCATGTGATAGTATGCAAGAGTAATAAAACAGTTATGAATGGGTTCCATCTATTCCATACATAAAAGAAAAATTTGATATATTAAGAAGAGGACTAAAACATATAAAACAAGACCTTAAACTTCTAGAGATGAAAACTAGTGCTTTAGATGAAAACTATACAGGGTGGGTCTGATAAGGAGACATCCATTTTAGCGACTGAGTAAGGCTGGTTTTGGATTTCCATCTGAAATAACTAAAAAGAAAAAAGGAAAGAGGTGATACCATTGTTTTCAAGACACTAAACATTAGGAAAAATATAGGAAATAAACAAGGTGAGTTCTACAATTGTCTCACCTGCCTTGGGAGAGTTTACAGGCACAGGGTGAAGAAGAAAGAAGTTAGGTAGAGCCAAGTGGTGTCCCCAATTACAGTAGATAGAGCTTAAGGTCTGGAAAGACCAAAGGAACAGAACTTCACTGAGAGGAAACCCTACTGATATGCACAGTATCTTCTAGAAATATTTAGCAGAGTTATGATCAGAATATGGATTTTAGAAAGTAGTGCACATAGACTGATGAAAAGGGACAGATGCAAAAACTGAGAAACAGCGATAAGGCTATCAATTCCCAGAAGGAAAGTAGGGGAGGGAGAGGGTAAGGGGAACAGATCATCCGAAAGACTTGTATACACACTTATAAACCAAACCAATGGACATGGACAACTGGGGGATGGGAGCATGAGTGTGCGGGCGGGGTGGGGGTGTTGGGGCTTAATGGGAGGCATGAAGACACATTTGTAATACCTTAATTAATAAAAAAAAAAGAAAGTAGTGCAGGTGGGGAAACATTCAAAGTGCACCCAGCATTCACAAAGGGTCATGAATAGTGAGTGTCTGCTCCCATAAGCCAGATTTGAAAACCTTGCTGATTATTCAGAAGGGTGAGCAGTGGGGTGAAACTCATCCCAGATTAAAAGTTTCTCTGGTCCAATATACTAGTTCTAGATAATTAAAGATTACTGAAAAAAAATTCTTTTCAATTTCTTTTCCAAAATGTAGGAATGCAAAGTAATGTTAATATATGCAATAAAATATTATCAAATATTCACAAGAGCAGGAACATATGACCCAAATGAGTAAAAGCAATCAGGACAATAAACTAAGCTATAAAAAAGTATACTTAACTCTACAATACCTAAATAACAAAAAAATGTACAGCTAATAATCCAAAAACATATAGGAAAAAAGGAGACAAATAGCAAGAATATAGATTTGTAATTATATCAATAAGCTCTTTAAAAGGTAATTAGTTTAAAAACTTCTTAAAAATCTAAGATTGTCACAATGAATAAAAAGTCATAATTCAATGATATGCTGCTTTAAGTATAGTATATTATAGATAAAAAAGAAAACTAATGATAAAAGGAATAGAAAAACAATAAGGAAAATCAATAAACTTAAAAATTAGTTATTGAAAAAATCAATAAAATTGATAATCCTTTAGATAGATTGACTAAGAAGAAAGAGAGAAGACTTAAATTCCTAAAGTCAAAAATGAAAGAGGGGGCATTGCTACCACTTTTGAGAAATGGAAAAGATGATAAGGGAAGACTATGAAAAACTGTATACATACTAATAAAATTAGATAGCTTTGATAAAATGAGCAACTTTCTAAAGAGAAATGAGGCCAAAAAGCGCTAAAACATTTGAAGAGAAGTAAGTATAACAATAGAGACTGAATTACTAATTTAAAAACCATCTCATCAAGTTGAGCCCAAACTAAATAATTTCAGTGAATTCTACCAAGTACTTAAGAATGAATGTCAATTTTTAAGAATTAGTTCCAGAAAACATACTAATAGGGTGCACTTAACCACTCATTTGATGAGGCTAGTATTACCCTGAGGCTAAAACTAGACAAAAAATACGACAGTAAAAGGACAGAAAAATATTTCTTATGATTATAGACACAAAAATTCTCAACAACTGCTTTTTATTCACCATGTACCTCTGTGCATTTAGATAAGTTAAATCAAATTTATTTGCTGTGTTAGGAGCTTCTTGGGCTACAAAGGCAGGTTACAAGAAAAGGGGATTTACTGGGTCAAATGGGAGTTCCATTTTTAATCTTTTGAGGAAACTCCATACTGTTAAGATTTTTCCAAAAAATGAAAGGTTGATTTAACATTTGACCCTAGAACTTTCCTGTGAGTAAAGTTGTATTGCTTAAAGCCACTCTGTTTGTAGGAGTTTGTTAAGTCAACAAGCAGTAGGAAAGTAATAAATGGTCTCAATGTTACTTTGTTCAATAAAGTTCTTGTTTTATACGATACAGCCATGATTGCTTTAGTACCTGGGCAGTTGAATCAATAGCACTTTTTAATTTAATAATAGATTTGAAAATTATTTTGTTATTATTTATTAAGATAATTTCTATTAATGACTGCATATTAATGTTTTGCATGGAGTGGTTCAACAGTTTAGTTCAAAGTATTACTATAATAAATACTGTTATACTGAACATTATAATGTTAACTAGTCACCCGGTGCATGAAATTCATGCACATTAAAAACAGATTAATTAGAGGAAATATTTTTTTTTTAATGATTTTATTGCTTTTTTACAGAGAGGAAGGGAGAGGGATAGAGAATTAGAAACATCGATGCAAGAGAAGCATCGATCAGCTGCCTCCTGCACACCCCCTACTGGGGATGTGCCTGCAACCAAGGTACATGCCCCTAACGGGAACTGAACCTGGGACCCTTCAGTCCCCAGGTTGACGCTTTATCCAGTGAGCCAAACCAACTAGGGCTAGAGGAAATATTTTAATATTGCTATTTGCTCTTTCTCTATAATAGAAGTGCCAGAGTTGAAAGAAAATTAGTAAAATGTATTTGAAAATCTTCGTCCTGTTAGAGTCTGGGGTACACCACGGGACCAAGAGTCAAGTCCCCACCCAGTCACATGTGCCTTAAAATCATGCGAGACCCAGACCCACCGGCCCTCCCCCACCCCTCATTGGGCTAGATCCAGACCTAGCCAGTCCCACCCTTGTCAAGCCCTGCCGGGTGGGGGGCACAGCCTCAGGTCCCCCAGCCCAGGCCAGGGCAGATGGCATGGCCTGAGGTCCCCTGTCAAGTCCCGCTGGGCAGGGGGAGCGGCTTGCCATCCCCCAGCCTGATGCCAGGGCTGGGGATGCAGCCTGAGGGTCCCCTGTCAAGTCTCGCAGAGCGGGGTGTGTGGCCTGAGGTCCCGCAGCCTGGCGCTGGGGTGGGGGCACAGCCTGAGATCCCCAGGTCCAGCTCCAGGGTGGGGTGCGCACCTTGAGGTCCCCCGTCAACTCCCGCTGGGTGGAGGGCGCAGCCTCAGGTCCCCTGGCCTGGTGCCAGAGTGGGGGGCATGGCCTGAGGTCCCCCGGCCTGGCACCAGGGCAGGGGGTGCAGCCTGAGTTCCTCTGGCCTGGCGCCGGGGCGAGGGGAGCAGCCTGAGGTTACCTGGCCCAGCACCAGGGCAGGGGTGCACCATGAGTTTCCCTGTTAAACCCTGTCAGGTGGGGTACAACTTCAGGTCCCCTGGCCCAGTGCTGGGGAGGGGTCATGGTCTCAGGTCAAGCCTTGCTGAGCAGGGGTGTTGCCTGAGGTCCCCTGGCCTGGCACCAGGGTGGGGGGCGAGGCCTGAGGTCCCCTGGCCTGGCACCAGAGCGGGGGCCATGGCCTGCCGTCCCCTGTCAAGTCCCACAGCAGGGTGTGGCCTCAGGTCCCTGCTGATTGCTCCTTAAGGCTCATTATGGGAACTGGGCCTCAGCTGTCGGTGCAGCCATCTTAGTGGTGGTGGGACAGTTAATTTGAATGTTTCTCTCTTATAATATAGGATGTTTCTTATGGAATTTCTGATAATTTCTTTAGAATAACCACCTAAAACTATATTTATTGGATTTTTAAAAAGTATCATTTTAGGTTTTTTGTGTAATGTCCTCATTAATACTATCAGGTCAAATGAGAGTGTCAATATTTATTCACTCTTTCTGACAATATTGTTTCTCTTTTTCCCCTCAATTGTATAAGTAAAACATAATTGGTCATCATTGTTTTCCTCTACATTTACCAGATTATTAGTAATAAAATTTAAAGTAGAATAAAAAGTGTAATTTGTTTACATTTATTAAAATGTTTGCTTACTCTTTCTGTACACCAAATGCTCAATCTCATATAGACCCCCTGTTCATGATTATATCTATGTCCATGGTGAAAAGAACTAATGACATGTCCCTACCTAATAGGGTTTATAATCTCATTGTGAGTCACAATCTAGTTACTATTTAATAAACAACAATTTCTAGGTTCTATCCTGAAGTAATTTACATGCGTTTTTTCGCTGAAACTTTTTATGGGAAGTTATCTGTTTTATAAACCACAAAATCACAGAGCTTAAAAGTAAGAGACCATTTAACTGATTTGTGCAGCACTGTGTTAGAGACAGAAAACACTTTAATGGTATAAAATATAAATGAATTTTAGTGTAATATAAATTGATCACTGACTGGTAGTGTAGGGGATGGAATAGATTTGGGTCCAGGCTTCTTTGACTAATATTTGTTGCTTTCCTAACTATATGTCATTATCTAACTTTTCCTCTAAGCTTCATTTTTTTTTCTTTTTTAAAAAAGGGAATTAATAACACTTACATAATAATTTGGCCTTGATTATATGTTATGAACATACATTTCTAAAACAGAGCTACTCCTTTATTTGTTCTCTAGAAGAGCACGTAGTATATCTATACTACTAAAGATTTTATCCACCCAGCCCAGGATACTGCCTGTCAAATAGTAAACAGTCTGCATACAGATTTACAGCTGTGAGTACGTGAAACACAGAATTTATTAGTGTATTAATATTTACTAAATATTGTGTTACTTTCCATAAGAACAACTGTGAACCCACCTTTGCCCCACTCTGTATTTGTTTCAGTTTCCCTTGTTTGGGTTATTACCCAGTATTAGAATACTCTCTACCTATCCATTAAACACTATTTATGCCAGGGCTTTTTATTTCATCCTCATGCAATTCAGAGTATTCTTAGTAGATAGAGAAATAACTTCCCAGGTTAATGATGAATCATAACTGAGAGAACAACAAATTGTGGAAATTGTGTACTAATACGGGATTCATAATGTCCCAAGTTGCTTCTACATTAAAAAAAAAGAAAAGAAAGTTTTTATTTATTTGTGATCCTTTGGAAAAGTAAAAAAGGCTCTCTGTGTGTGGTCATTTGACCTAGTAAGAATATGGGTATATTTAAAATAATAAAAATAAGTGTCATTTGTGATAAACTGTAAGTAAATGAACATCTTAGTATTTCTTTAAGATTATTTCCTTTCAGATTTGTTTGGATAGAAATGGAGAGTGATTGAACCAAAAAATACAAGGAGAGGCAAAAGTAGGATGATAGTTGTATGTGAAACACAATTTATTCTTTTTTTAGTATATTTTATTGGTTTTTTAAACAGAGGAAGGGAGAGGGACAGAGTCAGAAACATGGATGAGAGAGAAACATGGAACAGCTGCCTCTTGCACACCCCTTGCTGGGGATGTGCCCGCAACCAAGGTACATGCCCTTGACTGGAATCGAACCCAGGGCCCTTCAGTCCACAGGCCAATGCTCTATCTACTGAGCCAAACCGGTCAGGGCAACACACTTTATTATTGCATTATCATTTATTAACTAGAGGCCTGATGCATAAATTTGTGCATGGGCGGGGTTCCTTGGCCTGGCAAGCGACCGAGGCCTATTGGGGGTCGGCCAGAGGGAGAGGCTCTGGGAGGTTTTCTGTGGGAGCGCACTGACCAGCAGGGGGAAGCTCCTGCACTGAGCGTCTGCCCCCTGGTGGTCAGTGCGCATCATAGCAACTGGTCGACCAGTTATTCCAGTCTGTTGCTTAGGCTTTTATAGCTATAGATTATTTATTATGTTTCATATAAACAACTGTAAACCTACTTTTGACCCACCCTGTTTTTCAAAACCCCTTAAACCTCTTCATCCTTGCCTGTCTCTACCATAAGGCTAACAAAACTAAAGATTGTCTTTGCAATGGGAAAGATTCCAATGAGAAAGTTATTATTTTCATGATAAAATTATACAGACACTACTGGAAATGCCCCTGATATTCCTTTTGAGAGGGTGGCACTTGTTCTGCTTTCAGTGAGAAGAAGAACTCTATAAGCTGTAGCAATCACCTTGGTATTGAATAGAGATTATCATACAAGAGTGACAGAGCATGAAGATCGATATAACCGAGGCTTTCTATGGAATTGTTAGACCGAGGTACCAACAATAGCAAGTGTCTACCTCTAAATATCTTTTATGTAAAAAAATACAACAGCAACTATTGTTTGGGGCATACTGTTGGTTGAAACCATATTCCTAATTGATAAGCTTGACTTTCCTGAGAAGCAAATAGTATAAGTTAACACTCATTGGGTTTTTTTTAGAGTTAACATTAAGAATTTTTAGACACCCAAGTATTATTTTTTATATTGGAAATGAAGCCAGAAATAGTTACTGGACACGTAGAAATTGCCCAAATACTGAGAAGGTTGGATAAGGTTGGCCCAGTCCTTGTTCTTTGAATTCCTGATTTATATTGGATTAATTCTTCAAGTAGGTAAAATGTTTCATATGTTAATAAATCATCTCATTTAATCATAAAAA